>NC_141934.1:23707688-24957688 GCF_057802395.1 Ceratotherium simum simum | reverse complement strand
GGGGAAAGTGGGTGCTTGCTCGGCGAGCTCTCGGGATCCTGGACACCTGTTAAGTTCCCTAATAAAGGCTGTGTGTGTGGCCACAACTGTCAAGTCTAGAGCAGCCAGGATTCAGGGTCACTGCTGACGACGCTTGGACGTGAAATTCTCAACTGCAGGAATCAGCAGTAACCCCTCCCTTTCCCAAAGAGGAGTGATTTCCAGCAGGGCTGGGGGAGGGGGAATCAAGAATCATGGGGTCCTCTTGCTGGGAATGATGGTGGCCTCGGAGGGCAGCCTTGGGGTGGTGGAGAAAAGCCATGACTCACCACACAGGTGTCCCAGGCCTTGAGTCACATAAACCTCCCAGAGAATCGAGCCAGGACACTTCTTGACAGAACCAGCAGCAGCACTAGCAAGGTTTTCTGTGGTTGCAAGTGCTCTGTGGTTCCCTGCAGAGTTCAACTCGATGGTTCCTACCCAGCGTTCTGGCCCTGGAGAAGTGAACAGCCCAGGCACAGCCCGTCACTGTGAGGCAGTGGTGACAATAGTCAAAGTGCATTTTATTGCCAATCTGACTCTTCAACACAAGGAAATACTAAGCACAAAAGAGCTGGCTCCTGTGCTGTCTCCAGACCGTGGCTGGTATGGGGCAGCCTTCCCAGGGCACAGGCAAATGGCTAAAAGGCAGGGTGGGGGGCTTCAGCTGACCCAGCTGCTGGTCCTTTCCTCCTAGCCAGGTCCTCACCCCGAGCAGGGTGGGGCTCAAGGAATGCACTCAAATCCTCCCACCAGGGCAGGGCTGTTGGGCAGGGCAGGCTAAGCTGGGGCCTAGACTCAGGCAGAGTGGCAGCCCCTCCCTGAGGGCAGCTGCTTCCTGTGAAGCACAAGGAGCCCTTGCTTTGAAGGCAGGTGGCTCCTGGCTTTTTCCAACTAAGCTGGAAAGGCCCAGGGCCAAGGCCCCACCTTCAGGAGGGCTGGAGGTCACCCCCCGGGAGAAGGGAGGAGGTGGGCAATGGGGAGTGGGCAGAACTGGGCCACCAGGGCAGGGGCAGCCAGGTCAGGGGAATAAAAAACGGGAAACGGGAGAGTCACCACAGACTTCAAGGGTAACAGAGACTCCAGGAACGAAGGCAGCACCTGTGCCCAGCGGGCCGGGCTCGTAGCCACAGCACCTGCCTGCCTGGCAGCAGCACCCACTCTGCCCCTCTCCCTCCAGACAAGGGTCCCGTCCAGCATCCGCTCTCCCGCTCAGCACTCTCATCGCTGGCGCCCCAGAGTGAGGTAGGGAGAGAGGGGGATACCCCCAGCCCACCCTAGAACCTCCTGCTTTGCCTGAGGCCACACCAGGTCCCATCTCCATGGAATCAGTGCCCCAGGGCGGCTGGCCACAAACAGGTGACATCTTACCCGTGTCCCCAACAGCTAGCACAGACTGTGTCTTTTCTGTTCATCTCTAACCTCAGACCCTGTGTCCAAAAGGCAGGGGAGGCCCTGCTTCCCAGTGTGCTGAATACAAACCCATACAGAAAGGGTCTAACTCGGAATATTAAGAATGTTCTGTGTATTTCCTGAAGAGCTATGGCTCAGGCCTGCTGGGTCCTGGCTGCTCTCAGAAGTTCCTATTGTAGATAAATAGACTCACATCCAGAACTGCCCTGGTCAGCCCAGATCCCTTGGGCTCAGCAAGGGCTGCTGGCCTTGGGCACACTGATCTGGGCCGTGGGGCAGGGAGCTTGGGCACCTGGTGCAGGGGCTGGTGCCATCTGCTGGGGATGGGGCCCATCGGAGGCTCCTCAGCCAAGTCAGGGCAGCCATGTGAGGCCCAGGCCTGCCCACCAGCCTCCCTGCTGGACCCCTCTGGGGCCTAGTAGTTCACAAGTTGAGCCGGGTAGATGCCATCCTTCTTGTTGAGCTGCAGGGGTCAAAGGTGAGGGGCTCAGTGGACATGGCCAGGCCCCCATGCACCCCACCTTTCCTGGCCCCTGCATCTTCCCCTTGAGCAAGCCCCTGCCACCTGCTGTGCTCCCCATGTTGTTGGGGCAGCGTTTCTGCTCCTGCTGGGGCTTCTCAGTGCTCTCTGACTTTCCCAAGGCCACGTGCCCCACAGACCCGGGAGCAGAGGCCGGGACAGCACCTCCCAGGCGCCCTCCCGTCAACCTCTTCCCCACCCTGGCGCTGACGCCTGGCACCTGGTGGTCCTGCCTGGTGGCCACGCTGGGCTTCTGGGCCAGGGGTGGCTTCTTGGAGGTCCCACTGCGAGGCACAGGGCTGGGCCGGCTGGGGTCCTCCTCGCCGGGCGTCCCCACGCCCCCAGCTAGCACGTAGTGCTGCTTCCGCAGCTCCCCCAGCCGCACGCGCTCCACCTCCAGCGTCTTCTCCAGCTCCAGCACTCGCACCTGCAGACCCGCACCCCACTCAGCACGGCTCCTCTCAGAGCTCGGCCCTCGGAGAGGGACAGGCCCAGATGCCAGCCATGCACCCAAGAGGGGCACCTACTTGGGTCTCCATCTCCTGCTTCTTCAGCTTGATAAGGGACAGGCCGGAGAAGTCCATGGTGTCTGTGGCCAGAAGGAGGGGGTCAGTGTCTGGGCGCTCTCACCCCCACCCCAGCCACTGCCAGGGTCCCCGCACTCACCTCTCTCTTCAATCTGCTCCTGGCCTGACTTGGTGGAGGCCACCACGTTGGCGGTCATCTCGTTGACGGTGCGGGAGCACTCCTGTAGGCGACTCAGGTGGGGGCTGTGCTTGTCGGCCTTCACCTGGGGGAGCACGGGGGCGGGTCAGGGGGCCCGCTGGGCTCACCCTCCATCCCCTGGTCTCCCTGCCACGTGTTGCGTATCCACCATGGCTAGGAGTTGAGTAACCTGAGGCGAGGCCAGGCCGAGCACGGAGCCTCACCTTGGAGGCTGCCACCAGCTGGGCTGTGCTGGCCGCAATCTCGTGGGAGCAGACGATGAGCTCTTCGTACTTGCCAGTATGAAGCACCACCTTGTCAGCTGACTCCCTGGGGGCAAAGCCAGGCAGGGCCTGGGTCTCTGACCCCGTGGACAGCTGGCCACCCCTGGGCTCCCTCCCCAACCTGAGCACCACCGCCCCTGCTGCCCCCCCACCTGGGGCAACATACACCAACTGTGTGGCTCCCCAGCCCACCGCCTTTGAGGCAGAGATGAGGCCTTCGGTCCACCGTGAGTTCTTGGCGTAAAATTCCTGCTGCGTGGCTGCCCCCTAGTGGTCAAAGGAGGGCAGGGCGGGGTGGACCAGTCAAAGACATCACAGGTGGCGGCAAGGGATCCCCATGCGGCCCTCTCCCCTCATCCCAGCCACAAGGGCGCATCCCTGGGCCGTGGGGGGATTCAGCTGTGATTCCCGGGGACGTTGTGTGCGCTGGCGGGGGTCTCATCACTCTGCACGATCCAGGAGTCTCATGCCCAAAGGAGCCCTGTGGTCAGCTTCAGCCACAGTTGGAATGGTCTGGGATCATGCCCCTTTCAGGAATGTCCCTTGCTGGCCCAGCTGCATGGCCTGCTTGGCACTTGCCCAGCCAGGGACACCCTCTCAGACCAGTGGGTGGCCCAGCTCACCCTGCCACTCTCCACAATTTCCTTCTGCAGGCTAGTGGACGTTGTCACCAGGAGCCGAATGGCCTGCCAAGACCAAGACACATGTCACTCTTGGGATGGCCCTCCCAGGTACAGAGCCTGCCCTGGGGTCCCAGCCGGCCACTTACCTTCATCAGGTCTGTGCAGGAGTTGAGGATCCTGGGGGGAAAAGAGAGAGAAGGAACTGCAATGTGGTCCCAGACGCCACAGTGGGTGGGCATCAGGGAGGCTGGCGCAGGGCCTGGCTACAGCAGGTGCTCAGAGGGTGGGCCCACAGGCTGGGTGCGCTCTGCTTGTTCCCAGCCCTTCTTTCTGGAGAGACAAGCAGTCAGGAGGGCAGAAGCCCCCTGGATCTGGGAGGGCCGTGGAGAACCTGCCTCATAATGAGGCACTGGGGGCAGAAGTGGGGCTCACCTCTCGTTCACCTCCAGCTTCACCCCAGAGCTGGCATGGCGGGCCTGGTTCATCATGTCCTACACCCAACGACAGAGTTGTGAGGGGGCTTCGAGAAGGGCAGCGCGGGAGGGGGGCAGCACGGGAGGGGGGCAGTTGGGGGCAAAGGACATACTGGCGTAGGACCAGCCCCCCGAGAACAGCCACTGAGCTGGGAAGGAGAGGGCACGGCTCAGGGTGGGAAAGCCAGGGCCACCTCCCTGCCCTGCCAGCTCTGACCTGCAGAGGCCATCTGTCCCTTGCACAAAGACCAAGAGCAGAGGTGGGTACAGCCTGCACTCATCCCAGCCCCCAGGGCTCCTGCAGGACCTGGAGGAGGCCTTGCATCCCAGTCCTCACCTCGATCCTCTGCACGGCGTCTTCGATGGCTGCGGATGTGGCCGCCATCTCCTTGTCCACCATGGCCCCAAGCTCCTCCTGATGTACATCCAGGCTCTTGGGCTTCAGCTCCTGGGGGGAGAGAGCATCTAGAAGTCAGACAGGGTGAGTTCAACCCCACAGGGAGCCTGGGAGACGGGGGCAGCAGGGCTCTGTGGGGGTGCTCTGTCCCTGCTCCGTGTCCTGCAGCTGCAGGCTCTGCACATGAGCCCCCGTTCAACCCATACTGGAGGGAGGTGCAGAGAAGTTGGGGACTCAAGCCCCACCCCAGCCCATTGCCCCGCCCCGACCCTGGCCCACACTCAGTGCCATGCCTGCACGACTCACTTGGCCCAGCTGAAGGATGCCCTGCAGGGGAGTCCGCACCAGGCCGGGCTGGGCCTGCTGCAGAGCCTGCTGATCTTGCAGCTGCCCCACAAGCTCCAGAGCCCGGGCCCCACACTCCCGGCAGGTATCGATCAGGCCTGGAGGGAGAGAGCTGTGAGGGGAGCCAGTGCCCAAGGCCCCCGGAAGAAGCTCCAACACAGGTCCCAGCCCCAGTACACAGACAGGATCCGAACGCCAGGACCTGTCTGCAGGCCTTTCCCCGGTCCACCGTGAGGACCTTGTGTGACATAAGCCTGGGGCCCACTTACGGTCAGCAGGGTCAGTGGGGGCCAGGTGGGAGGTGGCACCGCCATTGACGATGGTGTCCGCAGCCAGGTGGGAGAACTGGGTCAGGGCTGCCACCAGGGCAGAGGCATCTGCGTGGGAAGGAGGACAACGAAACCCTAATGCTGCCACCATGGAGCAAGTCCCTGGCTGATGCCTTACAGCAGGCTGCCCAGCAAGCCCAAGACAGACACCCGAACCCCAGTTTGCGGACGAGCAGAGGAGAGCACGGAGGGGAGAAGGCGCTAGGCCAAGGTCACATAGCTCGAAAGCAGCAGGGCAGGAACCAAACCCAGGTCTGTATGACCCCAGGCTTGCAGGGCAGGGTTCTCTGGGGGCACCTGCTCAGCTTCTTCAAGAGGTGCCTGTTATGGGAAACCTCCTGGAAGGTAGGAGGCAGCAAAGGCTGGTGGAACGAGCACACCACTGCCGGTAGCCTCGGGCCTGCCCAGTCCTGTACCCAGCTGCACTCACCTGACCTGGAGGCCAGGTACTGGGTGTGGCCCTTCTCCAGGGCACTCACAGCCTCCAGGGCTGCCTGGGCCCTGCTCACCAGGTAGTCTGCAAGCACAGGGAGGACCGGTGAGGGGGGTGCCCGGCCTGAGGCCCCATCCCTTCCGCCTGCTTCTCTCAGGGCAGGTGAGCGCCTGCGCCGGCGGCCCTACCCGGGGAGCTGGTGCAGCGCAGGTGCAGGGGGTCGTCCAGCTTGCTCACAGCGTCCTGCAGGATGCGCTCGGCCTCAGCGGCAGTGCCCCAGAGCACCGCAAACTGCTCATCCAGGAGCCTCTGCTGCAGCCCCTGCTCCTGAGACTCCTGGTGGGAGAGGGAGAAGCTGCTTAGAGTCCCTGCCCCAGGAGTGGCCCGCCAAGCAGGCAGGACCTAGCTGAGACCCTCGCTGGGGACAGAGGTCTGAGGAGAGGCCCCACTCCACCCTCAGTGCTTGGGCTGCTCCCTCAAGGGTGGGGCGGATAGCTCAGTAATAAAAAGACAACCCAATTAAAAATAGGCAAAGGAGCTGAACAAACATTTCTCCCAAGATACAAAAATGGCAGTGAACACATAAAAAGGTGCTCAACATCATTAGCCATCAGGGAAATGCAAATCAGAAGCACAGCGGGCCACCACTTCACACCCACTAGAACGGCTAAAATAAAAAAGAGACAGTAACAGGTCTTAGCAAGGACGCAGGGAAATTGGAACCCTCATACGTTCCTCATGGGAACGGAAAATGGTGCAGCCACTTTGGAAAACACTGTGGCAGTTCCTCAAAAGTTAAACACAGAATTACCACGTGACCCAGCAGTTTCACTCCTAGGTATATATCCAAGAGAAATGATGCCTTACGTGTTCACACAAAACCTTGTACACACACATTCATAGCAGCATTCTTCATAATAGCCAAAAAGTGGAAACAACCCAAATATCCATCAGAAGAATAAACAAAATGTGGTCTATCCACACAATGGAATATTATTGGGCCATGAAAAGGAATGAGATACTGATACATGGATGAACCTTGGAAACACTATGCGTAGTGAAAGGAGCCAGTCATATTGCATGATTCCAATTCTGTGAAACGTCCAGGATAGGTAAATCCAGAGACAGAACGTAGATGAGCGGTGGCAAGGGGCTGGTGGTGGCAGTGGTGGTGGAGGGAGGATGGGGAGTAATCGTTTATTGGATAAGGGGTTTCTTTTTGGAGTGGTGAAAATGTTCTGGAAGTACAAGGTGGAAGCAGTCCTGTGAACATACTAAGAACCAGTGACTTGTACACTCTCAATGGGTCAGCTGTGTGGCCTGTGAATTCTGTCTCAATCCAGCTGTTATACAGGGTGGGGGGCCGCTACCTTGTCCGCAAGCTGCCTCTGCAGCTCGCCCCTCTCCTGGGAGTTTCGCTGCCGCTCCTGGCTCAGCGCCTCCTCCTTCTCCCGCACCAGGTTCTGGGCCGCCAGCAGGTCAGCCTCCCGCTGCCGCACGGCGCTGCTCAGCACGTCCTTCTCTGCACTCAGCGTGTCCAGCCGCGAGCTCAGCTCTGACCCACTCTGTGAACACCTGGTGTGTGAGCAAGGCTTCCAGAGGCCCTGCCCACCCCCTCATCCCCACCCCACTTTACAGACAATTCCTTAGGGCCGTGTCTTCATTATCCCCCAACTCTCAGACTGAGAGGTTCCTGAGGGCCAGGGCCAGGTCCCGTTTCCTGTGTACCCCTCACAGTGCTGGGTCAGAGCTGTCCCCCAGGACTGCTGAGGGCCCCTGTGAACCAACCCAGTGGCATCTAAGTGTGGCCCAGTTCACAAGAAAGAGGCCCCTAATTCCTGATCTCTCCGATCTGGGGAGGCCACGCTGCCCGGCAGCCCCCACACCTGCTCCGTGCAGCTCAGGACCTCTTGCACGCGCACCAGCTCCCTGGCCTTGGCCTCCAGCTCCCTCTTGAGCTTCTCTAGCTGGTCACTCTGCTCTTCCAGCTGGAACAGGACAGTGTGTCACGGAGGCAACGGGGCTGCCGGGACCCATGAGGCCAGGGCCCTGTGCACACAGCGGACGCACCTTCATCTCCGACTCCCGTTTCACCTGCTCCATCTGGAAGGCCAGCTGCTCCTTCACTCGTGCCACCTCCTCCTGGCTCTGCTGTGTCACCGTCAGCTGCTTGGCCGTGTCTGCGTTCTGCACGGGGGGGGATAGGCTCATGCTCTGCCACCACGGGGGGCTCCCCTCCTCCAGCCAGCTCTGCCTCAACAGGGCTGGGCTGGGCCCTACCTTCCTGAGCAGCTCAGCGTGCGTGTTGATGAGCTCGCTGTGCTTTTCCTTCAACCTGTTGTAGCGCGCCTCTGTGGCGCTGGCCTTCTCTGCAGGTGAGAGGCGAGGCCGTGATCCCTGAACACAGCAGAGGCCCCCCAGAAGCCCAGCCCCCACACGTCGGGACGAGGCGCTCATGCTGGGATGTGCCCACCCTGGCCCCAGCCCACGCACTCTCGGCCTCCTCGCGCAGGCCCTGGTTCCGCGCGCCCTCCAGCTGGGCGGCCCTCAGCTGGGCCAGCTCGTGGCGGAGCTGCTCGTTGTCTACCAGGGCCTTCTGCTTCTGCTTCCGCTGCTCCTCCAGCTCGGCTTCCAGTGTGTTCACCTGGCCCTTCAGCTGTGAGATGTACCGCTGGGCCTGCGCCGGCGGGAATGGCATAGGGGTGGGCGTGCGGACCCTACCTGGCCTGAGTGGTGGTGGGGGCAGCCCCACAGCCCCAGGCCCACCCTCTGCCCATGCCCCTCACCTCCAGCTTGATCTTCTCCAGCTCGGCACGGAGCGTCTCCACCTCTCTCTTCAAGGTCTCGATCTGGAGGTCCCTGAGAACAGAGGTCAGGCAGGCAGAGTTTTCTGAGGCCCGTAGTCCTCGCGTTCAAGTTCAGTCAACCAGGAAAATCAGAAGATCTGGGCACGGGAACTGGCCTTCTCATCCGCGGCCCCTCGTGATGTGAGCATCTCAAGTTGTGTCCCCCACCTGAGGCCTTTTCTGACCATAGCTCTGTGAAGGCCGTTTCCAGCACCCCCAACAGCAACCAGCTCCCCAGGCTCTCACCTGTCATCCTTCATGGAGCCATTGGGGGGTCCAAACGTCTGCTCAAAGAGGTCAGCCACCACCTGCCACAGCAAAGTTCGGTGACCTCCACCCCCACTCCCCTGGGCCCTCCAGGCCAGGAGGCAGAGGGTGCAGGGAGAGGGAACCAGACCCCCTCCCCAACACCCCACACGGGAAGAGGGGGCAGCTCACCGCTGGCTCCCCGGCGGGGGGCCCCGTGCTGATCTCAATGAGAGTCTCGGGCTCCTCGTCCTCGGGGGCCTCCTCAGGGATCACCACCACGGGCTTGATGTGCTCAGCCAACGCCGAGGCCCGCAGGAAGTTGGGAGGTCCCTATGGGGCAGTGGGTGGGAGCTGCTCAGCCTCCCCTCCCGTGTAGGCAGCCCTCCCTCTGCCCTCCCAGAGCCCACATGGGGTCCCTGCTGGGCGCCCAGAATCCTCAAAGTGCCCAGAACCCAGGGCAGGAACAAGGGCTGCAGCTTGGCGGGCGGCCTCGGGAGGGCGGCAGGTACCTCGGGCAGCCGGGGGATCTGGATGAGCCGCTTAAAGTAGAGCATGTCCGAGGCTCTGCGGAAGAAGTTTCTGAGGCTGTGGGGATGGATGGGGGGAGGTCACTGAGGAGGCATGCTCTGGCCGGGCAGCCCCAGCACACGTGGCTGGGAGCCACGGAGCTCTTCCCGGCCGTGCCTCAGCGCTGCCCAGGCTGGTACCTGTGAAACTGTTCGTGGAACCGGTCCCTGTGGCCTTGCAGGGTGTCTGCCGAGAGACCTGGGGGCGGTACAGGTTTAATGGACTTCCTCTCTGCTCACTGCTCTGTGGCTTAGGAAGACTTCAGACTCGCTCCCTCCCTCTCCCTTCCCTATTCCTCCACATTCTAGAAACCATCATAGATCAGAGAGATCACCCACCACCTGGCTGGATGCCCCCCCACCCATGGGGAGGGTGGGATGAGACCCCGATGAGGGGTCAGCCCATGACTTTCTGAGTGAGGGGAGGAAAGGAAACAGTGAGGAGGAAGGACAGTTCCGTGACCACAGCAAACCAAGCTGGCGCCTGGCTTTGGGGTGTACCGTAAAGTCGCTTTCAGACCTGCGTTTGCCCTGGGCTAATGTCTGAATAGCTCACACACCCTAGCCCAGCTGGGGTCTGGGGACGAGACCCTTTCAGAGGGTCTGCCGGGTCCGAAGTCTTTCTGACGCTGTGGAGAAACTACGTGCCTTTCTGTGCTGGTCCCGGCCAGCGCACGTGACATGAGACGTCGCACCAGACTGAGCACAGCAGCGGGCAAGGCCCGGCTGCCCTCTCTGAGGCCAGGCATTTAAGAGAGCCGCAGATATGTAAAACCAGGCCACTCTTTTCACTAAGTCTTTTTTTTGTTTTGGAAAATACTGATTTTTCATAACAAGTATGTTATTTATGTTAATGGGTAATGAATTTATTATTGCCACTTTTAACTAATTTCTTGATTTTCATTTCTGATAACGGTAACTGCCGATCGATATAAGCCACATAAACACAGCCCTTTGGGGCTTTGGCCGAACCTTGGGGGGCCCGCAGCTGGCAGTGGGAGGGCTGGGGGACTCACAGGAGTGCAGCTTGAACATAAGCTTGACTGTGTAGTGGTAGAGGTGGCTGCAGTCCTGGATGACCTGGATGAGGGGGGCCAGGCGGCACTGGCCTGAGGACATCTGAGACACAGCGATGGCTGTGTTGAGCTGCCGAAAAACTGCGCAAAAGAGAGGCAGGAGGAGGAGCATGAGCGCGGGGAGCCCACTGGGATCAGCGTTGGTGACAGCCATGGTGAACAGCCATCGTCTCACGGCATCGTCACAGCACCCCTGGGGGGTGGGTTTGAAGATGGCGCAGCGGTCTGGGTAACGGGCTTTACTACTCCCAGCCGGGCAGTGGGACTCTGTCCCGAGTCCCCCAACGTGCTCCTAACTGCTAGGATGGGAGCCCCGTGTACTGTGGCTACCCCAGACTGAGGTCCAGTGCTCCCACGAACCAGGGTGACAGTGAGGTTGGGGCAAATGAAATCCCGCTCCGCTCGGTCAGGGTTTCCAGAGCCTCCATGCGGTGGGCCCTGAACGAGGAGCTATAGCAACAGGGTGACCTAAACAGTCCTGTACCCATGGGCCTCAAGCTCACTCTGCATCTTAGGGAGGGAGGAAGGCTTAAGGCTGGGGAGCCCAAATGCCTCCTTTACAGATGTGGGGACAAGGCCCACTTGGTCAGTCACACCCCAGCAGGGTTAGGACTCTGCTCTACAAACCCCAAGTGACCCCAAGACCTCACTTGCACCTGGGGGTCAACCTCCCCTGCCCCTGACAATCAAGCCTTTCTTCAGATCAACCAAGCAGGAGGGAAACATAAGGCTGCCTCCCCAGCCAGCCTCTTCTCTAGGGCAGAGAGAGAAATAACAAAGAGCAGGCAGCAGGCCAGGGCAGGGGAGCTGCCAGGGTACCCACAAGAGGCAGACACCGGGACACTTCCAGAACAGCAGGCCCCAAGCCCTGGGGTCCTACTCTTACCTAGCCTGGGGTGGGACCATTTGCAAACCCCCACGTGACATGAGAATGCCAGGGAGGGAAGGGACAAGAAGGAAAGAGCTAAGTGCCATCCCTCACACCTTTTTAAAAATTAATTTTTAGCTACATGTCAAGTACATTTTCCTTGTAAAAAATTAAAACACACAGAGTACTACTGAGTTTTAAACATGTAGGTAAATATTGTTCTGCAATGGGCCTTATTTTGCTCAGCAGAATGTTTTTTTGATCTTTCCCTGTCAGAGAAGACACAGACGCCATCTCTCTCCACTCCCTACCCTGCACAGACAGCGCGCCGCAGCCATTTGTCCACTGGGGGGCGCTAAGGACATTTCCTATTTTTGGCTGTTACAAACCCAGGGGCGGGAAACACCCTTGCACCATTTCTCCAGGAAGATGCTGGCACGTGGGACGATTGCTGTGCCCCTTCTCTGTGCTTCATCAAGACGTCAGTGTTCCTAGGGGTGGGGTGCCCGCCTGTGGGTTTCTCCACCCTCCCTCATGGGGACCACTGCCCTACCCACACTCAGCCCCCACCCAGGCTGACAGCAGTGCAGGGGTGGGGACGGTAGGACTCGGCTCTGCCTGGCACATCTCTGGCAGGACGCAGAGCCCAGCATCCACAGCCCTGGACCCCTGCCTTCCGCTCCCCGGGTCGGGTCCTGGGCAAGCCTTCTGGGGCACAGAGGGTTTAGGTCCGAGCTGCCCACTGGACTCGCCCAGCCTGGGAGTCCAGACACGGGAATGCCAGGAGGCTGCCCAGACCCACCTTCCTAACTCCTGATTTTCCCTTAAAAAGGCATTTGCTTCTAGCCCTCTTATGGAGAGCGCTGAGTCACCCACAAGTTGTTCTGAAGCTGCCACCCAAAACAATCACCTCTGTGGCCTCGGGTGGGGGAGCCCTCTGAGATTTCCTGTCCAACGGCTGCTGGTTCCTGGCTGGGAAGTCCAACATGACTCAGAGGTCTTTTACAGCAGAAAATGGGCAAGACGAGCCAAACCAACTCTCTCTGGGATGGGAGCCCGGTCAGGACCCTGAAGAGGTGGCTGCCGGTGCTGCCCGCCCGGTGCTCTCCCTGCCTTGGGGCCAATGGAGTGAGTTCCCTCAGTGGAAGGAACAGCGAGACCGTGCCCTGGACATACCTGGGGGGCCCAGCATTCTGCAGGGGTGGGGAGGTTTCCCCTGTGCTTTGGGGGCACCTGGAGCCCCTGTTTCCTATTCCTGGTGGGGATGTGGAACCTCAGGGGTCAGGTGCATTCAAGACTGGGAAGTTAGTCTGGCTAACAGACACAGCAGGTCTTTCTCCCTCTCGTCCCAACCCCAAGCCCTGAGGAATCGCACTCAGGCCCTAGATCTCCTGCTCGGTCAGCTCACCTGATTCAGAAAGCTTCAGCTCACAGTCCATATAATCAAACATCTCCACAGTGAGCTGGAAGCTACAGAGGAAAGGAGGGGAGAGATGAGTGGGAGGGGTGGGGGGCATGCCCCTGTGAGACCCCCAGCCCTGCTCAAGCGGGAGGAGGGAGCACAGTCCACCAGCACGCCTTTCCACAGGACAACAGTCCTTCAGCCAAAAATGCCTGATTCCAAATAAACCCCAACCCTTTAACTCTGGCCTCATCTCCTGAGAACATGACCTTCAGCCCCAGAGAGCCACTGACAGCACCAGCCCCCCGTGGGAACCTGGGTGTGGAAGACTTTAGGAACAAACAGGCAGACTGAGGGAGAAGGGAGACGGGGCCAGGCCGCCCCACCACCCTGAGGGACTCACATGTTGTTGACGTCAGTCCCAGCCGCCTTCTCCAACACCTCGTCTGTCACCTCTAGGCCCGCAGGAAACTGGGGGTGCTGCAGAGAAGACATCCCCACTCAACTGCAGCCCATGTTGGCCCCGGCCCAGAACTGGTTCTGCTTTTGAGGGAGGGGAAGAGGCCAGAGACGCCGCCTAGCCTGTGAAGCCACCATCTGCCCTGGGCGCTGGCTGAGGAGGGCCTGTGAGGGACCAGAGAGACCGGGCAGAGAGGCTGCTCGGAGCCCAGGGCAAGGCTGAGACCACCTCCAAAATCCCAGTGAAATGCCTCAAGGTGTTCTGACTCTGATGACGCCCAGGCATCCCTCACTCCCCTTGGGCTGAGGTAGGGACAGAAGAGATCCTGCGCTCCTCTACGTCCCATGACCTCACGGAGGCAAGAGCCCAGGGTCCCTTCAGCCCCTCGACCCTCCCAGGGAAACTACCTTGAGGTGGAAGGCAATTTTGGTCAGCAAGAGTTTGGTGTAAACGTTCACCAATTGTCCGTATCGGTCATGCAGATGGCCCTGTGGAGAAGAAGCGCAGGGTAAGGTCAGTGCCCGTGAACATGCCCAGGTATCCTACAGGACCCAGGCAGACTCAGGGCAGACAAGGAAGCTGAGGTGGGAAGATGCAAGGTGACAAGCTGAGTGTCATTCCTTCACCTACCCACTCAGTCACTTCTTCACCAATATTGCTCAACCCACCAGAGGCAGCCACTTCTTCATTCCTCTGCCAATCTCCCTCCTTGTCTATAGCTTTTTTTTTTTTTAACTTAGTCCTTGTCATTCTTGCCAAGGAAACTCTTGTGACAAGAGCGCTTTGTCCAGGGCAACAGGCCAACTCTGATTGGGACACTTTATTAAAATGCTGGTGGCAGCCAGGGAGGCACATTCCAACGGACGTGTGTACACATCCTCCCAGCTGCCTTCTCTGTCACCTCCAAATGCCACGACCCCCGTGGCCACACCAGCTGGGCCTGCATCTGCAAATGGCACTGTTTTCCTCACTTCAAGGGGCATCTGTAAAACATGGCAGTTCTGGGTCATGCGCCGCCCTGGCCGGGCCTTCCCGCTTCCCTCCACAGGCCGGGTCAGTTCCCAGAGGCCGCCCTGTCCCTGTCCGGCTGACAAGGCCCCCGCAGTTTCAGAGGACAAATAAGGCCTGAGGCCCTCTTTCCACGCAGAGGATGCCTCCAATTCCTGAAGGTCTGGGAGAGGCTCTAGAACATAGGTTCCTGGGGCTCTGACTCTATTGTGGGTAAGAATCTCCTGGAGAGCTCTCTGAAAATGCCGACTTCCAATCCCCACATTCTAAAGCAGCTGGTCTGAGGGGGCCTGGGAGTCTGCACCCCTCACCCGGGCTCTAAGCACCACTGTGAGATGCCCAGACTTAGGGTCAGGTGTTGCCACATTTCCCACCCCACAGGGACCCAAGGCTGGTGATTTCTGGAGCTGGAGGGCCCGTTGGTTCTGCATTTGGCACTTCCTGCACCAGGCCTGAGAAGCAAGGCCGCAACTTCATTTACTGATGCTCATCTCCCTCCACCGTCATCCCAAATAATATCACTAACTTCTGCTCTGAGAGAAAGACACCTGTCACAGGATGCTCCCATTCGCTCAGCCCCGTGCACTGGGGTACTCGAATACACAGCAGGCCTGTGGCTAGACTTTCTGCATGGTTCTCGTCTGCGAGGTGCTAAGGCCACTGTGCCTGCTCCCTGCACCTACCCACAGATCTCCAATCTCCCGAATATTGCTCCGATACCGCTGGCAGTCGTGCAGCACCTGCAGCGTGAAGGGGGGGAGACGAGGGAGAAAGGTGAGCACCTTGCGAGAGGGGTCCCAACATATTTACTCCCCGCGCTGGCAGGCATGCCGAGGGCAGGGAGGGACGAGGTGGAGGGCAGCAGGCGGGGCGGGCCAGCCCCAAGCTAAGGCCGACAGACACAAGGACAGTCTAGTTTCAAAGGGACGGTGCTCTCCCTGGGGCACCGGCCTGCTCAAGCAGCAGCAGATGGAGCGCCCAGGCTCCCAGGCCTCCCGCTGCCCTGGGAAGCACAGGGTGGCTGGAACAGACCTGCCTCTCTCGGGACCAGGGGACAGCAGCTACTCACATTGGGGTGCCCATCTCGAAGGACCTTGTGGAGGACATGGCAGAACTTCCAGCTGAGGATGGAGCTGCTAGGAAGCGGCAGACCGATGGCATAGGACCAGAAGGTGAAGGCCCCCTTCTCATGGTGAGTGCCCAGAATGATGCCTAGCATGGTCAAGGCCAAGTGCGGCAAGCAGCAACTCAAGCATGAGGAAGGTCGGGGGCCACTCAGCGACTACAGAGACGCACATGGAAGGCCGGCCCCTCAGCCCACAGCCAGTGAACACCTTTTCCCCACGTCCCTCTCCCTCCACATCTGCCACAGTTCACCAAGAGCTATGGTTTTTAGCCAGGGGCAAGAAAAAGGGCAAGGTCATGCCCCACGAATTTAACTGGGCCCAATGGCCTCAGACGACAGATGGTACTCCTGAGATGGGACTCAGAGTCTGAAAGGAGCTGAGCATGGCGAAAGGCCCGGCTGGTCCAAGGCCACGTGAGGACATGCCTCACTGGGCCTCCTGTCTCGGTGAGGGCAGACTTCACAAAGCCCTGGTGGCCATGTGCAGAGCCACACTGCTCCCCTAATTCACTCCCACCAAATCCACAGTCAGAGACCACGCAGGCCAGGCCCATGTCCTCCTCACAGCCTCCCTGCCTCCCCACAGGAACCCCGAGGGACAAAGGGCCGGCCAGAGGCAGGGAAGGATACGCCGGGCATGCTTCTCCTTCACAGGGGCCTCCTGGGTGTTGATGGCTTTGCTGATGCTGATGGCCTGTGAAGGAACAGAGGAGGTGGAATTCAAAAATCCACTGGCCATGGGCCGGCCCCGTGGCTTAGCGGTTAAGTGCTCATGCTCTGCTACTGGTGGCCTGGGTTCGGATCCTGGGCGCACACCAACGCACCGCTTCTCCAGCCATGCTGAGGCCACGTCCCACATACAGCAACTAGAAGGATGTGCAGCTATGACATACAACTATCTACTGGGGCTTTGGGGGACAAACAAAAAAGGAGGACGATTGGCAATATATGTTAGCTTAGAGCTGGTCTTCCTCAGCAAAAAGAGGAGGATTAGCATGGATGTTAGCTCAGGGCTGATCTTCCTCACCGAAAAAAAAAAAAAAAAAACCTCCACTGGGCAGCCTTCTCCAGGAGAGACCACCCCAAAGGCAAAAAGGGCAACACACAGACAGGATGGATTTTCCAGGTAAAGGTGAGTGTAGAGATGAGGGGAAGAGCAAGTCTCTCAACCTAAGCCAAGCAGACCTCTGAAGACTCTGCTTTCACTCGATATGTGCAGCTCAACCTACAGCTAACACCCGATGCCACAAAGCCACCGAGAGCTTTCAGGGGTCTGGGAAATAACGAAAAAGCTGGCTGTGGCTGCAGGAGACCACCTCTTGTCTGAAGCCTACGTGTGTTAGCTGTCCCCAGAAGGCGAGGTCCCCTGGGCCCCAGGGGAGCGGCCAGTCACAGCACAACGTGGCCTCCTCCATCCCGTCCCTCCTCTGGGACCTGAGCCCTCACGGCCCTCCCTGAAGAGCTGTGTGTCATCCCCACTTTACTGTGGGGCAAAGCCCAAGAAACGATGCAAGCTGACAAGGACCACACAGCCACTACATGGAAAACCAGGACAAACCCAGGTCCTGCTGCCTGTCTGCCACGCAGGCCACCTCTTCCCTGACTCAGCAGCCATCCCCACCAACGCAGATGGTGACTGTGGCCCCAAGGGGGTGGCAGGAAGGGGGTTCTGCTTAGCACACCTGCTGCTGCCACTTGGGCCCTGAGCAAGCAGCAGCTCAGCCTTGGTGAAGGGCCTCTCCCTTTTCCATCTGCTGGAGTCGTGTCTCCTCCCCCTTACCTCAATACCTCCTCTTCCAAGAGGGCTTCCTAGATGTGACTGCTCCCTCACCAATGGCTCATGGCACTTACTGTCACCCTCCGCCACACTCACCCCAGAACTACCGCCAGCCCTGGGTTTACTTGTGGATCTGATTTATTTCTCCACCTGGGGCCAGGATGGGGGCCTCTCCACCCATCCGGCACTGAGCGGGGGACATGAGTCTTTGTGGACTGAGAAGAGTTTCCTGTGCCATTGCTGGAGGGACTGGGCCCTTGACAAATGCAGACATTGGCCTCTCCAGGCCAGCCGATTCTCCCGAGTCTCCCCCAGGTCCTTAGCCAGGGCCCACACTGCCCTTCCCCCAGGCTGTCCAAGGACCTGCCCTGGGCAGAGCAAGGGCTCGAGGGGCTGCATGCTCACCCTGCAGCTGCGACCTGAGCCCGCAGGTCGCCGCGTCATCACCAGGACACATTTGCATGGTGTGAGCTGGGCAGGAGCACAGGCCCCAGCAGTCCTCGTAGGAGTGGGGACAGGACAGGGGAGCCTCGAGGGGCAGTGCTGGCACTTCCTTTTTATCTTAGAGGCCACAGTGCTCTCCATCTCTGGCATCTGAACAATAGTAACTCATTTACCGTCTATTGTGAACTGACTTTGGGCCAATCAGCAGGCTGTGAGGTTTCCTCTGTAAGAAAAGCAACCCATGGGAGCAAAGGCGGTCCTTTCTGATCAGACGCACAGACCTAGGAGCTGATGGAGCTGGGAGCGGGGGGCCTGGCCCCCTCCACAGGCAGGCTGAGCTCCTTTCACACACAGCGCCCATTGTGGCCCGGTTCATGGGGTGCGGGGAGCCCTGGGCTGCCGCCACACACCATCCCGGGCCCCTCAGGGGCCACTCTCCCGGGATCAAGGACAGGCTGGGAGAGCAGCTCCCTGCCTCCTGAACCAGGGCCTGAGAGAAACCCAGACAGACTCTGGCTCCTCTTCTTAAAGCCTCAGTGAGCCAGACACGGAAGGCTCCCTTGGCCATCTGTTCTGTTTGCCGATCCTCTGCCAGCACAGCCTCGGCGCCTGCCTTTGCTCAACAAGCATCACTGAGCAGCCGCCGTGAGAGAAGCTGTGCCCTGACTTGGACTACTCCCTGCTCCACCTGAAAATCACACCCCACCCAGCAGAACTTTGTCCACAGTCATGGTGATGATGATCAACAACTGCCATTCACTGGGTGTTTACCCTGTGCCAGGCACAGGAAATGCCTCCCAGCAACAACCCTAGGAAGTGGTCATGAGCCCAATATCCTGATGAGGAAACTGAGGCACAGAGGGGTTAAGTCTCTTGTCTGTCCAGCTAATAAGGGCAAAGCCAGGGCTGGCTGACTCCATGTTCGCTGTCCTTAGCGATTCAGCCGTATGGCTCCCCAGGCGCCTCCTTCCCGTGCAGGCAGAGCTGGGAAGAGATGGGCACACATGGCAGTGCACAGGGCAAGGGGGTAGGGCCGTGCCTCCTCCAGCAACAAGCAGCTGCCAGCTCCTAAGCCAGGAGCATCCTGTCTCTGGGGGTGTGTAATCCCATCCCCAGCTGCCCTGTCACCTGAGCTGCCTCTTCTGACAACTGCCACTTGGTCCAGAATCCAAGCAAGAGCAAAGCAGAGCCCAAGCTACACATGCAGAGCAGGTCCAGGAGGAGGCTGTGGACGCTGAGACGCAACCACAGTCACAGCAAGTGCTTTCTCCTCCCCACGTCCGAGCAGACCCCAGGAAGGGGCTGCATATTAACTCCTCTCCCTCCTGGAGGCCTACCCCTTTCTCCTCCCGGGGCCTGCAGCTGGAGAGCAGACGCAGACACACCCTAGAGGAATGGGCTGGCTGGGGCCCAGGAGAAGGGCTGCCTTTCCTGGAGCAGGGAGGAGGGCATTCACAGCATTGCTTAGCTGGGGGGCAAGGTCAGACATTCCCACAGGTCACCAGGCACAGGCTTACGTCATTGTTGGTCCAAATGTATACTGGGCCCCCTGAGGGCTGGGCACTGGACCCCCAGAAAGAGCACCCGCCGCCCCTCTCACTTTGGGTCTCTGCTCACCTGTCACCTTCCTGCTGCCACCCTACTTAAATCCCCTGATTTATGCTTCTCTGTATACTCAGCACTCCTGACAACAATGTTTTCCTTATTTGTCTATTATCCATCTCTCCCCACTCCACCCCACACCACCAGATGTCAGTGCCATGAGGGAAGCGGTTCTGCCTCTCTGGTCGCTGCTGTGCCCCCAGCCCCTAAACAGAGCCCAGCAGATCTGGAAGATTTTCAGAAGCAGGGAGGGAGGCTCTGGGGACCCAGCGAGATGTGGTGACTCTGGTAGAGGGCACAGAGTGTCGGTGCATCAGGCCTTCTCCTGTCCCCCCACCTCCGGGTGCCGCCCACTCCCCACGCTGGCTGCAGTTCCCGGGGCGGGAACACGGCCCCGTTGTGTGCAGGGCGGCAGATGTATGGGTTGGGAAGCCTCACAAGGAGGCACAGTGCTCACACAGAGAGAGTCTGTGGACACTTACAGGGCCTGGCTTTTCCTACCAGGCACAGCAGCCAAGCCTCGTCCCAGGAGGGGACGTCAGGCCCAGGGACGCCCATCCGTCTCCCCCGCCTGTCCCGAGTGGGCTGCAGAGGTGGGGAGAGCATACTCCTTAGCACTGGAATCTACGCCAGGCAACTCTGACACAGCTCAGTCTCGAGGCAGATCTGTCAGTGACACTTAGTTCTGTCCACATGGCATGGCATCGTCATACCAGCCCAATGGGTGACTGTGGGAAAACTGCAGGATAAGGGGGATCCAGAGGGAAACCCAGGACCATCGTGTGGGTTCTCTCTAGCCTGCCACCCTGAAAAAAGGCTCTCTTCTGCCCTGGTACAGCCATCAGGGCCAGAACCACCCCAGCAGCTCCGACAACAGCGAATTTAATCCCTCACAGCTACTGGGATCAATCGCCATGGAGAGAAACCTTCCAGGGAAACACAAGCTTTGAGTGGAATGGATTGATTAGGGGCCTCAGTGTCGGAACAGAAAATCCAGAGCTAGAGAGAAGGGTCGTGGGTGGGAGGAAGGAGAGCAGTTCCCATTCCACCTTCGAGTGGTCGGGGATGGGGAGCAGGGTGAGGCTCTCCCCACTTTTGAACAGAGGCAGGAAAGCAGCACAAGAGCAATAATGGTGGGTTCTGCAGCTTTTAGAGACCCCAGAAATGCCCAGGGGGACTTTGGGCGGGGGGAGCTGGAGGGTTTGCAAAGACACCAGAGGGTAGGCAGAGACATGCTCCTTAGACCCCTGAGGGTGGGGATTAAACAGTTTCATGGGCATTCAGACCACTGCTGCTCCTTCTGTGCTGGAAAAATCCAATAAGTCCACACCCCAGGCCCTGGGGAGCCACCTCCCCTGGAATTCTCTGAGAGCCTGCACCTCATTCCACCCAGTGCCAGGATGATGAGGGGTCTGACCTTCCACAGGGCAGAGGTGGACACAACACTGGGGGTGGCCACAGGCCAAGGGATGGGAAAGTTCCAGCATGCTCTGGAGACAGTCAAAATCACTGGCACCGGGAAGGTTGTGAAACGCACATTTCATGCCACAAGGCCAGCAAACTGGTCTCAATAACTTAATAATAAAATGATTTTTATCGAGTTCAGCCGTGTGCCAGGCACTGCGCTGAGCACTTCACCGGTATTATCTCATTTAATCTCCTAAGTAACCCTGGAAGCAGGCGGATGAAGAAAGCAAGGCTTAAGGAGGTTAATCGCTTGCCCAAGGTCATAATAATGACATTTTGATGAGTGCTTAAGCCCTGCCAGGCACTAGTCTAAGCACTTGACCATATTGACTCGACCCTCACACAGTCCTCCCCCGTCAATACGGATGGGGAATCTTCAGCTCAGCAAGTGGAGCAACTGCCCAGGGTGGCTGGGCAGGACTGGAAGCCAGGCTGCTTGGCTTTGGAGACTGTCCTCTCCGCCACCTTGTGGCCCCCGCCCCTCCTTCCCCCCAGGGAAGAGGGGCTGGGCTGAGGGAGCAGTGCGTCAACACAGACATCCTTCTTTGTCCCACCACAGGAACCCAGCTCCCCAGGGGCCTGCTCCCGCTCAGGCAGCACCTGGCCCGATTCCAAGTCAGGATGCAGATTCTGGATTGGGGAATTTGTTCAAACCACGGGTAATAACAGCACTGGGGAGGCGCTGAGCAGCTCATGGGGCTGCTCCACTCCTCCCCCCCATTCCTGTGGGCAAGGGCATCTGACTCTGGGCCCCGGCCTTCATCTCAGCTCCCTCTGGCTCCGTCCCGGGCAGCTTCTGACCTGCGACCAGGGTGGAGACATCTGGGAAGGCCTCTTACAAGGGCCCCATTGGGTCCAAGGGAGCCTGAGCCCTCAAGACACACCTGCCTGCTTCCAGGAACAATCTCGTCCTTGTCTGTCTAATAAGAACCCAATCTGGTGCCGGCAGAGGCCCCAGGAGTCAAGTCTAAGGAGACAACCCCAGGACCAGGTAAGACAGAGCGGCCATTCGTCCCTGGACGGGCCCCTCGCAGGGACACACACCAGGAAGCTTCTCAGCTGGTGCTGGGTCAGAAAAGAGGAGACCCGGGTGAGGCAGCCGGGCCAGGGCTGGAGCCACAGCGGGTGATACCCTCTGAGAGGCTCGAAACAGAAGCAGAGCCTGGCGGCGTGGACACTGTCAGTGCAGCCAGAAGACCAAGCCGGGAAGCCCTGTCGGCTGTGGGGCTTCAAGCCAGGCAAAAAAACCAGGAAGTTCAGGAGTATCTGCGAAGTTAGGGGGGCAGCAGGGAGGGGACAGTCACTGAGGAGGGAGCAAGAGTGTGAGCATCTCATGGGGCCACACCTCCTCAGCCCAACGTGCGCCTATGTCACAACACCCGGGCACCCACAGCCCTCAGCCGCTCTGTGAGATCTGATGTCAAGTCCCTGGGGAGTCCCGCATAGCAGAGGAACACGGACTCGGGGAGACCCCTTCCCCAGCAGCCCACACATCTGGGGACAAAACATGTTTCCTCACCCAGTTCCTCTGCTGCTGGCCGCAGCACCCTAGCCCTCAGACCCCGGTCCTCTCGGCCCCGACTCACTGGGGAGCCTTTGCTTTAGAAACTTTCCCTTTCCAGACCATAGCTTCCCCGTCTGAGAAACAGGAATAAAAAATCCTCGGGTCTTCTAGATGCAAACACACACAAAGCTTGTCTGAAACATCTCGCCGTGTTCCAGCGACACATACTTCCTTCTCTTTCTCAAAGAGAAGCCTGGTCCCAGGTCCAGGCCAGGGTTGTGCTTCTCCCTCACCCAGCTCTGATCTCAAATGCCCCCTCCTGAAGGGTCTTCCCCAAACACTCTAGCTAAAGCAGCCCCTCCCTCCACACGGACAGCATCTTCCTGTTTAATTTCACCCAGGATATTTATTATTTGAAACCATCTTGTTTAGCCTTTATTCTGTTCTACCTCCGGCACCCAAACAGATGTACATGGCCTAAGGAACCCGGTCAGTCTCACTCTCTGCTGTATCTCCAGGCCCCAGACCCGTGCCTGGTGTCAATAAATCTTTATTGGATGAATGAAAGTGAACACTTGAATGAACAAGAGCTCTTTCAAATGTAAGTACTGGTTAAATTCAAGGCAGTGAGTGTCTCTTTCTCCAGCTAATAATTTAACCACTAGAGTTAAACAGTAAAGGCAACTATAAAGCAATTTCTATTTTTAAAATCAACCCTGAGATGAATCAGACTTAAGCCTCCTTGTAACATCATCACGATGCTGAACGGCAGCAGTCGGCAGGGACAAAAGCCTCCTTCAAAGAGGCAGGCACAAGGGCTGGCAGAGGTGGGTCATTTTGCTTTAGCGTTTCCAAAGAGTTGTTTGAAGGACAGAGAGATCTCATTCAAACGTGTCTGCCACCTCAAAGACTGTCTGATGAAAGCAGACACAGGATTTCTGTAGCTGAGGAGGCGGCTAGGATGTGGTTACATGCAAAGCGCTGAGGAGCTCTGGGCCTGAGGTCTGCAGCTCGGTGATTTTAGCAGACAGGGAAGTCAACGGAGAAACACCCATCCTACCGACTCAACCTCCTCTGTCTTCATTCATATCCCATGTCCCCGCCCCAGCCAGGCCTCTCAATTATTCTACCGCTTATGAAACTGGAGGGCCGTGCTGGGGCCACCTACCCCTCCAGAGGACAGGCATGAGCCCAGGGAAGGATCCTCCTTCTTACCAGGATGCAGTTCACAAGTGGTAGCCGGCCCACTGCCACCTCTCCCCTGGGCTCTGCAGGTGACACATGAGGAGAAGGAGGACAAGGCCCTGAGTCGTACCTCCAGAATGGACAGGGAGCCAGCCCAGGAGGTTTTGTTCCTTGGGCCCTGATGACATCACTCCACAGACCTGTCTGTCCCACAAGCCAGGGGGCTGAGTCATTCCCTGGCAGGCAGACCTACTGCAGTTCGAGGATAGTGTTTTGCAGTTCAAGGATCGTGTCTATTTCAGCAAGAGAAAAAACAAGTCCGCCTCAACTAAACTTTTCTCACGTCCTTCCCTGCAGTGGGTGCTGTGGGCCTTTTAGGCCTCGCCAAGTGACAGCATCAAAGAAAGGAGACTCGCCAGCCCCCATGGCATCCACTCATTGGGTACATGCACACCGAGTGTGTCCCGAGCCGGGCACTCCTGGGTGCTAGGACACAAGAGGAGCCAACACTGTCCCAGCCTGAGGATCTTGGGGTTCAGGGGGTAATGCTTAGGGGGCTCAGAGGGGAGGCAATGCAAACCCTCTTCCCGTGACCCTGGACCTAACCACATGCCCAGCCTTGCATCCGTCCACTTCTCCTGGTTCAGCTGCAGTGTATCGGGGAGACAGGGCGAATAATGTCACGAGAACTAGGAAAGCATAGTAAGGCTTGGGCAGGAAGAAAGCAGTCAATGGCTTCACAAAGAAGGTGACATTTGAGTCCACCATGAAGTCAGGTGGAGAAGGGGAAGGGCATCGCCAACAGTGCAGCTGGCTGGCCAAGGTGGCTCCATTCTTCGGGCCAGGCGTCTCAGGTTAGCCGGCTGGGTTTCCCTGTCCCTCAGCCAATCAGGCCTACACTTGACTCCAGAGACTTTCCACATCACGATGCCGGAACTGAATGCCCAGTCGGGTTTCATTCACAAATGGCCCCAGTCTGCCCAGCCTGGGAGGCTGGCCTGGGGGCAAGGTCAGAAGGGTGGGTGTTTCTGCCAAGGGAGTCACAGGCTGGCTTCCCCCAACCTCCCTGAGGCTTCCCCCGGAGTATCTTCCCAGAGAACAATGTCACCTGGAAGCGGAGGCCTGCTGTCCTGGAGAAGGGGGAGCGGGTCTGGAACATGAGCATCCGCAGGCTCACTTGTTCCCACCTTCCCACACCCGCCCAACCCGGCTGCAGATCTGCAGCTCTTCCAAACTGCCCTCACTGCCTCTCTCTTCACCCACAGTCGGCTAAACTAGGGGCACAGAGCCCAAGAGGGATGTGATCTCTATTTCTTTCAGTCTCACCTGCTTCTCTGTACACAATGTGACAGCATTTACTCTGCACCAGGCACTGTGAAGTCCTGTAAATCCTCACAACCGCTCCACGACGTGGGGACTATTATTACCATCTCCATTTTGCAGATGGGGAGAGCAAGGCACAGTCTTGCTCTCAACTGCTCTGCCATAGCACACCTGTCCATCTCACACCTCTCCCACCTCCTTCACTGAAATGAAAACTCTGGGAATGATCTTTATCTTCCTGTAGCACAGCCCAAAGCACCAGGAACAGGCCAACAGACACGCAGTCAATGGTCCTCATGAACTGTCATGGGGGCAAATGTACATCAAAGATGGGAAGGGGGAGTGAGGACTAGCAGCTCCATCCCACCCTGGACCAAGAGGTCACCTGATACCTGGGGAGCCGAGGGGGATTCCGACAGCCTGGGAGTCAGGAAGTCAGCTGCCTATCTGAGCATCACCAAGCAAGCTGATGCGGCAGAACCAGGTGGAGGGCATCTTGGCATGCAACAGCAGCACATGTGGTGGAACGGCACAGCTCACCACCCATGATCCACCCCAGCTGGCTCCGGCCTCAGCGGGAAGGTAAGTGCTGCTGGAGTGGCTCCTGTTCGGCTTTGGGGGAAGCATCCTAGGGTGGTTGTGAGCCTGGTTCTCTCTCCTCGGAAAGGAGCCTTGGCTTGCCTCTGTTCTTCAGCCATTCAACCAGTCTGTACTGGGTGCCGAGTACCATGCCTGCATGTGGGGACCCGGCGGGGAGAAGAAGGACCTGCCCCTGCCCCCAGGGAGCTGATAGTGGCCCCCTGACAGTGGTGGGATGGAGCTGGGGGTGGCCTGGCTGTCTACCACTTGCTTTAGATTTCTCCCCGAACTCAGAGGCCAGAGGAACTTTTTTTTGGTGAACATTTAAATGAGGCCCAGAAAGGGGTTAGTGACTTACAAAGTGTTTATAAGGAATAACGAAGACACAAAGCTGGGAGTGTGTAAGTCCGCCTGCTCATCAGAGGAGACTCCATGGAGGGGGGGATGGGCACACGGGAGAGGGAAGTCAGGGCAGAGGGACCAACGTGTGCAAAATATGGGAGTCCCAAAGAACACCGCTCATTGGGGTCAAACCAGAAACTCGAGTTAAGTTCCCAAACACCTGTTTGTGTCCTGTGGTCTGCCTTTAATAATAAGGTTCTAAAGAATTCCTGGCTGGGGAACTTGAAAAAAATAGACCAATGCCCAGGGCCCAGTCTAGACCAAATCACTCTGACTCTCTGGCACCTAGGCACTGACATTTTTAAAGAGCTCCCCAGGTGATTCTAACACCGTGCTGTCCAATACGGTAGCTGCTAGCCAGTGTGGCTACTGAGCAACTGAAATGTGAGAGCCCAAACTGAGATATGTTGTGGGTGTTGCACACACAATGGATTTTGAAGACTTGGGAGGAAACAAATGTAAAATATCCCATTCATAACTTTTATAGTGATTACATGTTGAAATGGCTATATTTTGGATACACCCGACTAAAGAAAATATACAATTAAAATGAATTTCACCTGTTTCTGTTTCTCTCTCCATGTGGCTCAATAATCTAAAAATTACAGATATGGCTCATGGTCTGTTTCTATTGGACAGCGCTGGTCTAACACGAGCTGGGGCTGCAAAGTCCTGAGTGTCAATAAATGTTAATCTTTACTAGATTTCAGTTCCAGAGGCTGCTGAGGGGCATGAGGGGCACGTGTCACTGACCTAGAAAACATGAACTGTTTTCTACTGGCTGTTCTCCCTCCACCGTTCCTCCCCCACTGGAAACCCCCAGCACCTGGGTAGTCTTACCTCTATGCCTGTATCTAACGCCCACCCTGGGGCCTGGCTCAATGAGTAGTGTGGCCCCTCTCTCATCCGGACCTGAGAGGAAGGAAACTTTTGGGCTCTATTCCATATCCTGCAGGGGAAACTGAGGCCCAGGGAAGCAAAGGGGTTCTTACATGAGGAAGAAGCAAACCTGGAATTTAGCATTTCCAAGACTCCTATCTGCTGAGTCCTCACCCAGGACAGGCCTCAAAGATGGGTCTCCTCTCTAGTGGAAGGTCTGAAATAGTTCTCAAATTTTAAAGCATTTTTTGGGGTGGGGAAGGGAGAAAGACAGCTGGCTAGCTGACTATTTGCACAGCACTCTACTATGTGTTTGCATTCCATATATGTTAGTTGCCTATTACTGCTATAACAAATTGCCACAAACTCAGTGGCTTAAAAACATAAATTTATCATCTTATAGTTCTGGAGGTCAGAAGTCCAAAATGGGTCTTACAGAGCTAAAATCAAGATGCCGGCAGGGCTGTGTTTCTTTCCAGAAGCTCTATGGAAGAAGCCATTTCCTGCCTTTTCTAGCTTCTAGAGGACGCCCATGCTCCTAGGCTGGCAGCCCCTTCCTCCCTCTTCAAAGCCAGCAATGGCCAGTGGAATCCCCCTCACATCTCACATCGCATCACTCTAAGCCCTCCTGCCTCCCTCTTCCTCATTTAAAGGCCCTGTGGGGGCTGGCCCAGTGGTGTAGTGGGTAAGTTCACGCGTTCCGCTTTGGCGGCCCAGGGTTTGCCGGTTCAGATCCTGGGCGTGGACCTACCACCGCTCATCAAGCCATGCTGAGGCGGCGTCCCACATACAGCAACTAGAAGGATGTACAACTATGACATACAACTATCTACTGGGGCTTTGGGGAGAAAAAAGGAAAAAAGTAGGAAGATTGGCAACAGATGTTAGCTTAAGGCCAATCTTCCTCAAAAACAAAATTATAAAAAAAAATTAAAAATTTATTTAAAAAAATAAAAGCCCTGTGATTCCATTGGGCCCACCTGGATAACCCAGGCTATGCCCCCTATTTTAAAGTCAGCTGACGGGCCACCCCCGTGGCTTAGCGGTTAAGTGCGCGCGCTCCGCTGCTGGCGGCCTGGGTTCGGATCCCGGGCGCGCACCAACGCACCGCTTCTCCGGCCATGCTGAGGCCGAGTCCCACATACAGCAACTAGAAGGATGTGCAACTATGACATACAACTATCTACTGGGGTTTTGGGGGGAAAAATAAATAAATAAAGTTAAAAAAAAAAAAAAGTTAGCTGATTAGCATTTTCTTACCAAGGGCTGTAACATATTCACAGGTTCCAGGAATTAGGACATGGACATCATTTTTTTTTGTGAGGAAGATCATTGCTGAGCTAACATCTGTACCAATCTTCCTCTACTTTGTCGGTAGGATGCTGCCACAAGCACGGCTTGATAAGCAGTGTGTATCCAAACCCTCGAACCTGGGCCACCGAAGCAGTCGTGAATTTAACTACTATGCCACTGGACCGGCCTGGACATGGGCATCTTTGAGAGGCCATTATTCAGCCTACCTCACCATATCTATACCTTAAAACAGCTGTAGGAGGTAGATGGAATTATCTCTATCCTTACAGATGAGGAAACAAATTCAGGACTTAAGCAACTTGCCCAGGGACACACGTTAGCACTCAGGTCTATCTGCCTACAAGCACCTTCCATGACACCACACTATCTTTTAACAGTCAGGGAATTTTCAGGTTCAGAATGCAGGTATACTGTATTCTGTAGCATTCTGTATTCAGAATACAACACCAACAAAAAGCCAATCCTATTTTGTCACCTCCATTTTGGAAAAGGTTTTATCACCAAAAGACTAAAGTCGTGGGAAAGAAGCGACCAGCTTTCTGGACATTCCCCCTGGGCTTACACACACACACACACACACACACTACAGACACCTCATGCAACAATCACAAGTACCAGCTACCCTCCCTGAACACTCCTGACTAGGATGGGGAAGACACCTTTGCAAAACAGGGTGTGGCCTGTCAAGAAAGCTAATATGGAAGCATTTTCCTGACCCAGGAGTCCAAGAGGAAAGGTGATGCTGGCAGTACATGATGACTTGAATTCTAAGCAAGCCAAAGTGCTCCTCTGGGACATGGGGCACTGTGGTCAACGTGGAGACAGAGGAAGTGTATTCCAAAGGGAAGGTGGGCCCATGGATGCAGTGTGCTATTTTCTGTCCACAGGGAGACATGAAAGCAGCAACCTCAACTCTCCAGGTCCTTTCCACCAATGGGGCCTGGCTGGCTGCTCACTAGATATTTCTGGGAGCGATCTAATTAAATATTAACCATGCACAAAACCTTATTCCTACATCCCTCAATAAGTCACTCTGAAGACAAGCAAACCCAGACACTGAACCCAAACTCTATCTTTCCAGAAAAAAGGGCCCTAAAATGGGTAAATTCTATGAGATTCACCCATCAGAAAGTTATTCATTATAAGCAACCCTCTCAGCCCGAGAAAAACCCAAGAGTAAAAACAAACAGAACACCTTCTTGTTTACCAAACCACCCACCAAAATGTGTGGACCCGTATTAGAGATTCTTCCTCTTTGACATTAAAGAAGGTTACCCTTGATTTATAATAACTCAAGAGTAAGATCAATGAAATTGGCCCTTTAAACTCCATCTCCTCTATGTAACAATCAGACCTCTGTATCCTCAAAAGCACAGAAAAAAATCTAAAAATCAGTGAATGAATAAAGCTTGTGACAACACCCAGATTCTCTCTGCCAATTAAATTTTTCTCCCCATCCTTCCACAAGTTCCTGGCACAATTAATTATTCATTAATGACTTTAAATTCAATGCCACATTTGTTTTAATGATGGGCTATCCGGGCTGAAAATACACGGTAGGCCAGATGATGATGATGATCACAAGGATAAATTAATAATTTGCGGCCAGGGTGGTTCCGGCGCTTGGCTTTCATACAGCCTTGTTGTCTCAAGGTTTTATTATTGTTTTCACCGTTAATTACACGCATGAAGGTAAGAAGGTCTCCCTGAGTTTTTCTTACTTCAAATCGAAAGCTGTTGTAGGATGCATGTGCTAACTTGATTTGAAAGCAACCAGAGACGTCATGGCTCTCTGCAGGGAGAGGTGGGAAGGAACTCGCTAAAGGCAGCCACAAATGTCATCATCCTGCTTCAGACAGAGGTGGGAGGGGTCCTTTGGGCTTCTTTTATGTCTAAAGTAAAAGTTTTCTGCTATTTCAGTCTTGGTTGACTTATTCTGGCAAATGAGCAAGTCTGCTCTCCCCTCCCCCAGGCATAAGAACACTCCAGTGTAGGTAAAATAAAAAGGAACAGAAAACCAGAAACACGGCGACGCCTGCATGGTGGAGTCTCAGCAGGAACACAAGTACAAATACACACCATTGTTTAATTTTTAAAACAACCTACCCAGGATAGGCCATGCTCTGGAAGAGATGCAGGCGCGTGGGAAGTGCGGGAAGGGAGCCCTAGGAAGTTTCTATCTGTCAGGCGCTGGAATTTAATAAGGGGGTGTGAACCTATTTATATGTGGGCCAGCGCACCGGCAAACAAGTCTGGCTACATACGTGAAACTTTTCGCCCAGTAGATAATGAGATATTGTGCGGCCCTGGAACACAGCTCAGGAAACAGGGAGTTTCCTTCAAGGAAATGCACTGCTTCCCTGAGGTGGGAGCATTTTTATAAGGCGAGGAAGCAGGTGGCAGGAGCCTGTCTGCAGGAGCTGGGGAGGGAAGCACCGCCAGCGCAGAGAAATCCGTCGGGGCGCGCGGCCCGCACCTTGACCCCACCTGGCCCCCCGCATCTCGGCCCCGCTCCACCTGGGTTCCCCGGCCACCTCGGGCCCCCGCCACCTCGCTCCCCGGCCACCGGGGTCCCCCTCCACCAGGGTCCCCCGCCACCTCGCTCCCCGGGCCGCATCTCGGTGCCCCGCCACCTCGGCCGGGCGCCGGCGCGCGCTTCCGGTTCACCTGCGCGCGGGGTGACTCGCGCGGCGGAGGCCCGGGAGCGAGGCGGCGGGGGCGGCCCCAGCCCCGGGCGCTCGGGAGGCGGGCAGGCCGGGCCCTGAGGGACGCGAGTGAGGGGCAGGGGAGGGGGCGCCGCCCGCCCGCCCGCCCGCGGCCCCGCCGCTCGCCTGGGTCTTGTCGAACTGCTCGCGCTCGGCCTCCAGGCTGTGGCCCGGCCTGCGGCTCAGCACTCGCGCCGGCACGTTCTTGATGCTGTTCATCCTGCGCCCCGCTGCCTGCGCTCCCGGCCCGGCTCCGCGCGACTGAGCGCGTCACCGCGGGCGCCCGAGCCTAGGCACCGCGAGGCCGGCGCTGCGCCCCGCCGGGGAGGAGCCCGCCGCCGCCCCGCCCCCGGGCCCGCTCCGGGCCACGCCCAGGCCACGCCCCCGGCCCTCGCCGGGCGGGGCACAGGCCAGGGTCCCCACCACACCTCTACGCCGCCTCCCTAGGCCGAGCGAAAACACCCGTGCTTCCTCTTTCCTCCGGAGTGGGGGCGCGGGCCAATTCCCTTCCCCCGACACACCCTCCACCCCGGACTCACTAAGTCCTGTCTACACCAGGCCAGGATCTAGTTAATTGGAGAAAACTTGGCCTCAATGAATCTGACCAAGGGAAGCACAACTAGCTTTTTCTTTTTTTCCTTTTTAGTCATATTAATTTATGTCTCAAAATGCATACAATAAAGCTGTCCGCTCTTTGTGCATCTCTAACGTAACTGCAGCTGTTATCAACGCCGGGCTGTGGGATGAAATTTCAGAGACTGCAGGCTCCGCATGTGGACACCTTGCCAGAGTAAGGGGACGACCGAGTGGCAGGGCTGGGACAGCCTGTAGACAGATCTGAACAAAACAGTGCTGGGCCATCGAAGTGCATCGAAAAGATGCCGCAGGAGGTGGTGTGAGACTTCTAAACACATTATTGTTGGTTTGCTTTTTAAATTATTGGTCAAAAGACTGAAGTGAAAAAAAAAAATCACAGTTCTCCCAAGTGTATGCTCTCAAATGGTGATTTTGTTTCTGCTACCCTCAGCTTTCCTCTCAGAATATAGGTGTGAAATCACCCAGTACAGGTACCAACAGGGAAAGTGATGCCCACATAACCGTGACCATTGTCTCAACAACCCTTTCTGTAACCTCACGGATTCCTGACTGCGTAGCCCCGGAGCTGACACCGGATATGGGAAAGATGTATTTGACAAAGCTCTACTCTCACTCCACGAGAGAGAGAAATCAACTACGCTTTATCTAATTCCAATCACTGGAAAGCTTCTTTACCAGAATAACAATAGCTGATATTTATTGAATGCTTATTATTTGCTAGGCTCTGGGCTCAACCCTTTACTGTATTATTTCATTTTTAATCCTCAGCACCCTAGTCAATAGCTGTAGTCAAATAAAGACCACAGTAAAGGGGCTTGCTGGCTCCACACCAGCTGTTTCTCAGACTCCTTTTTCCATGTTGAACAAAAGTAGTTTTCCTGCAAACTTCACACTTAACACAGAATTTTCTGTGTTTGTGCGTGTGTGTGTGTGAGGAAGATTAGCCCTGAGCTAACATCTATTGCCAATCCTCCTCTTGTTGCTGAGGAAGATTGGCCCTGGGCTAACATCCCTGCCTATCTTCCTCTACTTTATATGTGGGATGCCTGCCACATCATGGCTTGATGAGTGGTGCGTAGGTCCGCGCCTGGGATCTGAACCTGCGAACCCCGGGCCGCCGAAGCAGAGCACGCGAACTTAACCACTACACCACCCAGCCAGCTCCAGAATCTTCTTTTAATCCAGGCAACAACCACTCTGGGTCTATAATGTCTGCCACAGTGATTTAACATTAGCTACCAACTACCAATCTTCCTAATAATAGTTTATTCCTGTGGCAGACACTGTGCTCCACATGTGTTGGGATCCCAGAGAAGTTAGCTAAAACATCTCTAAAGACTTGTAATTTATCTGCTTCTAGGTAAGGTTTTGAGCTACCAGAGGTCAAGGACCACCGTGTCTTACTCAGTTTTATATCCTTGGTGCCTAGCAAGGGTGCCTGGCGCATCAGCAATGTTCAATAAATGCCTGTGAAATGAAGGACTGAAAGTCAGTAAACAACTCCCCATAATTCGGTACACTTCACCATATGGCTCAGTTTTATGAAAGAGCATCCCTGGGGACACAAGGATACAAGCTTCCTCACTCTTAGTTTGTCGAGGTTCATCTCTCAGAACATCTCAGACAGGACCCCTGGTTCTAGTATTGGCTCCATCATTGGCTGAGATGCTCATGTCATCAGAACCAGGGTGCCATTTTGGTATATCTCCCCGGCTGTTTAATGCTTCCCCCAGGCTATTACAAAGAAAAGCATTTGGGATACGAATTAGACCTCATTTCAAGGAAAACCCAAGAAGACAAACAGTAGAGTTTACATCATTGGGCTTACTAAAAGGATGGTGCTGCAATCCCCACACTGCCTCATTGACACGTGTGTATGATCTGGCCCCAGCCTCTCTGTCCAGCTTCATCTTGCACCATCCTAGTCTATCAGGTTTGAAAATATGTCATACTTCTTCCCACCTCAGGGCCTTTGCACGTGCTGTTACAATTGTCTGACATGCTCTGTTTGCTAGTTGGCATCCACTCATTTTTTAGTTCAGATGTCACTTCTTCAGGGAAGCCTTCCCTGAACCCTCCACCCTTGACCTATGCCCCTGTTATATGCTGTCACAGTAGCTGAAAGCTTTATTTCATAGCACTTACCAGTTTTTCATGACCTATTTGTGATTATTTGATTAAGGTCTATCTCTTCCACTAGACTGTAAACAAGGATTGAGTCTGCTTTGCTCACTGTGTCTCTCCAGTGGCGAGCAAAGCAGCACTTACTGTGTGCTCAAATTATTTTGTTCTTTTTGCATTAGATCTCCTAAGTGTGCATTTGGCTGAGAACCCAGACATGGTCGTTTATAGGACTGATTCCTGTGCCCTCTTCATTTGATAAACTCCTCTCAAAAACCATCTGGTGGGTCGGCCCTGTGGCTTGGTGGTTAAGTGCGCGCACTGCGATGCTGGTGGCCCGGGTTCGGATCCCGGGTGCGCATCGAGGCACCACTTCTCCGTTCATCCTGAGGCCGAGTCCCACATACAGCAACTAGAAGGATGTGCAGCTACGACACACAACTATCCACTGGGGCTTTGGGGGGAAAAATAAAATAAATAAAATCTTAAAAAAAAAAAAAAAACCATCTGGTTTTTTAACTTACCTTGTCAGCTGTGGTCCTGATTAACATGTCTGCTTTCTTAATCTGATCTTATTTACTGTTCTTTATCGTGTATGAAGTGGTTGTTAAGATTATTCTGTTTAAGGCCTTCCTGAAATGGACCCTAAACAAAATCGTCATCAAATGGCTCAACAGAAACAAAGGTGCATTACTCTGAAACACCCACATAACCACACTACCTAACTCCAGAGAAGGAAAATCTCAGGACAAGGCCGCCGAGAAAGACTCCAGGATCAGTTAGCCACGGCATACACAAGGTTTCAGTCCTCAGCCATGTTCCTGAAATGAACCAGCCCTACCCCACGGAGCCTCTCAGTTCCATGCATTCTATTAGCACTTTTTAGGTAAAACTGTTTTTAGTGTTTATCATCTTGATTCAGCATTTCTTTCTTTTGGGGTATTGCTATGTCTGTTTAAAAGATCTGTTCACCAATTCTAAAAATACCCTTATATCAGTCTCTTCTGATGGCTGAGACAATTTCTGGCAGGCAAATTATAGTATAATTTAGTTGCCTCCTCTTAAGATGAAAGAATGTTGATGACAAAATATAAATGCTAAAATCTACTTTTATCTGGCAACTATATCAAACATACTGAGGCTGCCTCTCTTTACGAGAAATTGCTCACATATTTAAATAACTTAAGATGAGATAGACAAATTGATAATATTAAGATTTCCCATTTTTGAATTCCATGTGCTATAATTCACAATAATGTGGTGGGGTAAGAATAGGTTAGATGCTGTAACCCTATGAGCTAAAATACACTGAGCCACAAAATAATTTCTGACTTGTTTCGAATCCTTTAGTTCCTAAAATTTTCCTACTTAGCACCTGATCAGTGTTCTCTTTTCACTAGGCAAGTTGACATGTAGCCATGAACCTATGAGAAAAAGAAGGAGAAAATCTAATATTTTGTTTCTCAGATTGGAAGTCAGCCACTCCAGGGACATTTCAGGTCTCTAACTTGGAGGGGGTAGTTGAGAATCAGCTATACCTTCCTCAGGCTTGCTCTGTACAAACCAGCCTAGCCTGAGGGAGAAGGCAAGCATTTATAAAGAACACAGCCAAACCTCACCCAATTTCTCTTTTCAGCACCCTAATTAAAAAGGCTAAATGGGGTGGCTCCTCCACTCTCATGAAAATCATCTCTGAATTAGCACGGAAACCTTTTAACAAAGGGGCATTTATACAGCACAATAGAACTTTGATATCTGCAATGCTTAAAAAAAATACACTCCCATTCCTGAGGAAATTAACACACCAGGTTCGGTATCAAATGACTTTCCTTATTTTACTCCTGTATAATAAAAAGAAACCAAAGAAAATTATTTTTCTTTATTATTAAAAATATTTTTTATTGACTGAAGCTGATCAATTCTCTTAGAAGGGACAGAGAGGCACATAGTATATTCTTTAAAAAATTAAATTACTTTACAAGTTAAAACATAAGTGTTTTAGTCTTTAATGATAAAAGAAAAAATGCATATAAAACTTGATCTTCCAGCAAGCTTTTGTTTGCATAAGTAGATGGGATTACTACAGACCTGGACAAGATGGGGCTCTGCTCAGCTTTGGGACAGAAGGACCTCAACTGTCAGTAGTAACCGAGGGATAATTCCCAGTTAAAAATATTTTATTTTATATCATTTTATATCTATTTACACAGCAAAGTCCAGAGCTAAAACCACAAGAGAAGAGAATTCTATTTCTCATATATTTGGAGCTGACTCTGATAAACTACTGGTTATAATTTAAATGTATGCACAGTTTTAAAAAAAATCAGATAGTTAAAATAAAATAGCATTTTATATGCAGGGGTTCTCTATTTGATTTTCACACTTTTAAAGAGCTTTTCTAGTATTTAACTGTCATCTCCATCTTCCAAGTGTGTATATACACAATATACCTAAGGTCTAATTTCTTGCACATGAAAAATATTTCTTACATATGAAAATGGTTAATTTGAAAAACAAAATATAGATGTTTAAAAATTAACTTTCAGTTTCTGCTCCCCTTTGGTATTAAATGTTGCTTACGAAGGATTACAAGCCTCTTTTTGTTTTCAAAGGTGAAGTATTAAGTATTGATGCTGCTTCCTGCCTTCCACATAGATGAGAAATCGGCTTCTGCAGGAAGGAATACAGAGTGAATAAACTCAAATCAATGAGCCTGCAGTGTGCTCCAAGCTCCCAGTCTCTACAACAGTAACTACACACCCTGATTGTCATTAACATACGGTCAATGCAAAATATTATAAACACTTCTCAGCAAAGAGAGAGAAAGAACAGGAGAGAGGGATAAAGGGAGACGACTACTTAAGCTTATTGCTTTCACAGCTGTTTAAATGCCCTTATGCTTACATTGAAAACAGCTGAAATGATTATACCTTTTAACTTACCAAACTGGATTCTAAAGAGACTTCGCATATGAAATGAAGGTTTGATAGAAGGAAACACAAATCAAGAAAGTGTTTACTGGGTCAGTAAGCCTTTTTATGAAACTTGAAAGCCCATGAAGAGGCCGACCCTGTGGCGTAGTGGTTAAGTGTGTGAGCTCCACTGCTAGCGGCCCGGGTTCGGATCTCAGGCGTACACGGACGCACCGCTTGTCAGGCCATGCTGTGGCAGCGTCCCACATAAAGTAGAGGAAGATAGGCACTAGTCCTCTCAGCAAAAAGAGGAGGATTGGCATGGATGTTAGCTCAGGGCTGATCTTCCTCACAAAAAAAAAAAAAAAGAAAAGAAAAGACTTCTTTCCAGACAGACATTCAGATGAAATGTTAGATTCTGATTTTGAAAGCTATATGTATTCATTTCCTTCGATTTAAAAATCTGGGCACTGAGAACAAGAACTTTTTGATCTGCATTTCTCGTACAAGTGACTGACATTTTACTCTGATTAAATTTAGAAAGTATGTATAAATAGGTCAAGCACAAGAGAAAGGATTACAGGGCATACAAATGCATGGCCTTGACTCCACATTATCAATGTTCCCAAGTTACTTATTAAATGCCAAATGAGATATAAGGTGAGATAAGCAAAGGTGACTTACCTATGATCACAACGAAGACTGAAGCTGACATTTGTTTTCTCTAATTACTGAGAAAGGTATTTTTTTGAGCTGACTCTTCTGAGACTTCTAAATTCTACAAAACAACTCCCAAATTAGTACGCAGGATAGAAAAACTAGAAACTGCTTAAGAAGACAATACACAAATATAGCAGAAATGCTTTTAAAAGACCTTAGGGAATTAATGAAATACAATGAAGTAATTTCATACAACTACCATCCATCCATCCAACAAAGATGTACTGATTTCCCATTCCTGTGTGGGGCCCTTTGTCTCTAATCGCGTCATAGGAATGCTCTGTTTGCTTTACCAGATGTGTTATGGCTAAACTCTGGCAATCAGCTAATGCCCAAAATATAACTGGCTCTTTGTTAGCCTTAATATAGACGATGTGGTGAGCCCTTACAGAAGACAAGGGTCATCAATAAGAATCAACAACTCTAAGTGTTATAATTCATTAAAGTGCCCACTGAGGGCACTAACTAAGGTTAGCATTGTTAGGTTTTGGGGAGATATTAAAAAAGGAGACGAAGATGAAAAAGAAGGAAAGAAGAGGAAGATGACACCTGGAAAGACACGGGTACACTCAGGCGGTGAACTTCAGTTTGTAGGGTAAGCCCCTTCTCAGCCTCTCCCTCCTCCCCATGGGGCCATATCTGAGCAGTGCAAGGATTATCCTCTGTGCTCCCAGACCTCTGTGCCTTTACTCATGCTGCTTCCTCTCTGTTCAAATAGCCATCCTATATTTTACAATCCGATGTATTTTATTTTATTCATTTAAAAACATTATTCTAAAAGGGCTTTACCAGTCTGCCCTTTTTTTAAGAAAAAAGGTTAAGAACCCTGACAAATAATACCAATAGTCTCACACTAGTAATGTGGATGTCCAGTCCCGTGTGCTAGTCAAAACTCCAAGTTCAGTTTCAGGAGGAGTCCCTCCCCATTCCCACACCTCAAGCAGGTAGGAAGCCTGCTGTGGGGGAAGGTGATGTGGTCAGCTCTGCTGTGTTTTACTCTTCCTTTCCTTTTTTTTCTCTATTTTCAAATTATTGGGTTTTTTTTTTAACAGTTAATACCCTGACATGGTTTGAAAATAAAAATAATGTATATTCTTATTCCCATCTCCTTTTGTACACATGTAGAATACCACATGAACCTTTCAGGATCTTGTTTCTTTTCACTTAATAATATATCCTGGAGACATTTTCAGATCCAAGATCTTCCTCATTCTGTTTCATGGCTGTGTAATACTCCACCGTGTGGACATACCATAGCTATTCACTCAGTTCCTTTTTGCTGGACACTTGGATTGCTTCCTAACTTTTGCTATTATAAAGCAATGCTGCAATGAAAAACTCATACATATGCCATTTTAGACACATGCAGAAGTATTTGGACGAGACATTCCTCAAGTAACACTGCTACGTTAAAGGGTCAGTTCTGCAATTTTCAGGAAATACCGCCAAGTTCCCTGCCAGAAGGACTGTATCACTTTGTGTCCCCCCAGCAATGTGTGAGAGTGCCTGTTTCAGAGAAAGGCTTTGAAATAAGACCCTTGTCTTATTAACAGATGGCAAAGCCCTGGTGAAGCAGATAGGCTGCTCAGAACTTTACCCTGCTTCCTTATTGCAAACAGTAAGAATTTTTTACAAAATTATTTGCTTTTTCTGTAACTAGCTATACCCAGTTCAAAGGACCAGAAGAGAGGAGTTTGTAAAGTCCATTGCCAAGTAGATCTCTGTTAGTTAAATTCTTTTTTCCTAACATCTCTAGAATCAGTTAATAATCCACTAGAAAATATATTACATCTGGAGCCAATATTTTTTCCAACTAAGAGATTATCTGACTCTAGCTGTGAGATGTTAAGCAAGAGATTTAATCACTTTTCCTTACCTATAAAGTGAAAGATTGAGATTAGATATCTCTTCTGGGTCTTTCTAGCTCAAAAATTCTCTTAAATGAAGTTTTCACCAAGCTCAACAGCTTTAGCATTTTTCAGTCCATACCTGAGGTCACCGTTTTGCCTTTTTCCTGCACTTTTCCTATCAGTTCCACTCAAGGTATTTACTGAGCATCCTCTGTAGCAGGTACTGTGTGTGCTACAACTGGGGGAGCCGAGATGAAGAAGCGGGGCTCCTTAAGGCGCTCATGGAGGAGCAGGGAGACACGTATGTATCAGCTGTCATGTACTGTGACATGCACTCTGATGGAGACACGTACCCAAACACACACACAGAGCTGTGCTACGACAAAAGTGGGGGAGTACTGATTATATCTTAGACAGGAATTTAACATAAAACCCTGAAGGAGAAGTTAAGAGAAGAGTCTGAGGGCCGGCCCCGTGGCTTAGCGGTTGGGTGCGTGCGCCCCGCTACTGGCAGCCCGGGTTTGGATCCCGGGCGCGCACCAACGCACCGCTTCTCTGGCCATGCTGAGGCCGCGTCCCACATACAGCAACTAGAAGGATGTGCATCTACGAAATACAACTATCTACCCTGGGGCTTTGGGGGGAAAAAAATAAATAAATAAAATCTTTAAAAAAAGAGAGAAGAGTCTGAGGCCAGGAGGCTGAGGAGGAGTCAGGCAGATTACACTAAAATATAGGAAGTTCTGCTCTATACTTATTTTGAAAACATGAATTTGTTCCAACACATCTGATATATTAGAGAACAATTTGAGCATAATGTGAAGTTTTCATCTGTTTACCTGAGATTTTGTCCATGAGAAACATTAGGTGAACTATACCCAGCTGGACTGGGCCACACCATGTAGGAATACACACACACGCATGCATGCACAAAGACACACACATGCCCCTCAGACATCCCCTGGCTTCCCCACATCTGTTGCTGCAACAACCTTCCATCCGATAGCGATGGCGCTCCTTCTACCACTTCCCAATGACTCACACGCTGCACTCTCTCCGACACCACCCAATTCTACATGCAAACTTCAGGTCTTTTTCAAGGTAAAGTGGCATATTTACTGCAGTATTTAAATATCCCTTAACCATTTAACATGTATAAAACTGTCCTACCATTTTGATTACATTCCTGTCCTTTTTAAAAAATGCGTCACTGACAAAGTTTTTGAGTGTTATGCTCCTAACCCCATTTTTCCTGTGAGCGTGTGGTTTTTATCGTGAATTTTGCACTGTGTGGTGATATTTAGGAACCTCTATGTTGTATTACAGCTAACTGTGGTTATCAAAGTATTAAACAAGGTTGTGATATAATAATACATACTCTTCTTTATTAGTGCATTAAATAATAAGATCTAGCAGCAGGGCTAATATTCTGTAATTCTGAGGTAGTGCTAAGTATAAATTTCACAATACCTGCAATAACTGAAATGTGACGTGAAACTATCTGCGAGCTCTACTAGTGACAAAGGCACAGGTATTAGGTACTACTATGGCTTGTTTCCTATATTCATAATTGAAGAAAGTGCTAAATCTCTATTAAAGGTTAATAAAAATAAACTTAGGCATGTAATTTTTATTCCCATCAAAGTTTCTGGATCCCCTGAATTCTATTCAACGAACTCTGATTAAAAACCTCTACCCAACAAATCCAGAGACAGAAAGTAGATTAGTGGTGGCCAGGAACTGTGGGGAGGAGGAATGGGGAGTGACGGCTAATAGGTACAAGGTTTCTTTTGGGATGATGAAAGTGTTCTAAAATTGGATTATGGTGATAGTCACACAACTTTGTAAATATACTAAAACCACTGAATTACATACTTTACATGGGAGAATTTTATGGTATGTACATTATATCTCAATAAAGCTGTTAAAAAAAAAAGCCTTTACCAATATTTAAAAATACTCTCTGCCCCAATGTAAATAAATTGCTTCACTAATGCTTCAAAGAGAGTTTGTCAAGAAAGTATCCTCCTAGAAAACACTACAGGGGCTGGCCCCGTGGTGTAGCGGTTAAGTGCCTGTGCTCCGCTGCTGGCAGCCTGGGTTCGGATCCCAGGCGCACACCGACGCACCGCTTGTCAGGCCATGTATATGTCCCATATAAAGTGGAGGAAGATGGGCACAGATGTTAGCCCAGGGCCAGTCTTCCTCAGCAAAAAGAGCAGGATTGGCATGGATGTTAGCTCAGAGCTGATCTTCCTCACAAAAAAAAAAAAAAAAAAGAAAACACCACAAAGTCCATCATGGTTTCCACTTTGAAAAAGTTATATGGCACACACAGTATGTATACTTTTAAATAAAAAATCACTATTTTTGGAGCCCATTTTTCTTTAAGGTAATCTTTGGAACTACCTGTTGAGGCTTGTGGCAATGAACATGTTGATTCTAAAATAATGTTCTAGTTTCAGATCATCTGTGTCACAAGGAAACTGCTCCATGGAACTCTGAATCTAACAAAACACCAACCTGAAGAAGAGCCAAGCAAGAATGCCACCAGAGAGTATTTCATGGAACAAAGGCAAGAAGGTCTACTCTCATTATTTCTATTCAACATTGATCTAGAGGTCTTAGTGAGAGCAATAAGGTAAGAAAAAGAAATTCTTTATTCACAAATGACATGATTGTCTAGGTGGAAAATCCTAAGAATTGACAGAAAATCTACTAGAATAGGTGAATTTAACAAAGATGCAATTTACAAAAGTCAATTATAGTTCTTTATATTATCAACAAACAATTTGAGAATGAAATTTAAAATACCACATATAGGGGCCGGCCCCATGGCTTAGCGGTGTGCGTGCGCTCTGCTACTGGCGGCCCGGGTTTGGATCCTGGGCGCGCACCAACGCACCACTTCTCTGGCCATGCTGAGGCTGCGTCCCTCATACAGCAACTAGAAGGATGTGCAGCTATGACGTACAACTATCTACTGGGGCTTTGGGGAGAAAAAGGGACAAAAAAAAAGGAGGAAGATTGGCAATAGATGTTAGCTCAGAGCCAGTCTTCCTCAGCAAAAAGAGGAGGATTAGCACGGATGTTAGCTCAGGGCTGATCTTCCTCACAAAAAAAAATAAATAAATAAAATAAAATAAAATACCATGTATAATGGCATCAATAAACAAAATATTAGGAATAAATTTAACAAAAGATGTGCAAGACCCCTACAATGAAAACTATAAAATGTGGTTAAGAGAAATGAAGGAAGCCCTAAATAAATGGAGAAATACTCTATCCACAGACATCAATTCTTCCCAAAATGATCCATAGATTCAATGAAATCACAGAATCAGAGTGCATTTTCGTAAAAATTGACAAGCTGATTCTAAAATTGCTACGGACTTGCAAAGGACCTAGAATGGGAAAATAATCTTGCTAAAAAAGAACAAAGTAGAGGACGTATACTACCTGATTTCAAGACTTTCCATAGAGTTATGTAATCAATACAGTGTGGTTTTAATGTAAGGTGGACAACCAGATCAATGGAACTGATCCGAGTCCAGAAATAGACCCTTGCATACACAGTCAACCGATTTTCAAGAAGCTGTGCCAAAACAGAGAAACGACAGTCTTTTCAACAAATGGTGCTGGGACTGATATCTGCATGAGAAAAATGAACATTGATCCTTACTTCACCCATCAACAAAAATTAAATCAAGATGAACTATAGACCTAACCAGAACTATGAAGCTTCTAGGAGGAAAAAATATTCACAACCTTGGGGTAGATTTCTTAAGACACAAAAGGCACAGTTTAAAAAAAATTGATACAGGGCTGGCCCGGTGGCATAGTGGTTAAGTTCGGCGTGCTCTTCTTCAGTGGTCCAGGGTTCGCAGGTTCAGATCCTGGGCGTGGACCTACACTCCTGAAGCCATGCTGTGGCAGCATCCCACATACAAAATAGAGGAAGAAGATGGGGCCGGCCCCGTGGCGTAGCGGTTAAGTGTGCACACTCCGCTGCTGGTGGCCCGGGTTCAGATCCTGGGCGTGCACCGGCGCACCGCTTGTCAGGCCATGCTGTGGCAACGTCCCACACAAAGTGGAGGAAGATTGGCACAGATGTTAGCCCAGGGCCAGTACTCCTCAGCAAAAAGAGGAGGATTGGCGTAGATGTTAGCTCAGGGCTGATCTTCCTCACAAAAAAATAAAAAAATAAATAGAGGAAGATGGGCACAGATGTTAGCCCCAGGCCACTCTTCCTCAAGCAAAAAGAGGAAGATTGGCAACAGGTGTTAGCTCAGGGCCAATCTTCCTCACCAAAAAAACAAACAAAAAAAGATACATTGGACTTCATCAAAATTTTAAATTTCTGCCCTTCAAAAGACACTTACAAAAATGAAAAGGCAAATCACAAACTGGAAGAAAATATTCACAATACATCTGGCAAAAGACAAAGGACTTGTGTCCAGACTACGTGAAGAACTCTTACAACAATTAATAACAAAGGAAACAACTCAAATTTAAAATGGGCAAAAGACTTGAACAGACACTTCACAAAAGATATATGAAAAGCCAATAAGCACAAGAAGGGATGCACATCATTAGGTCATCAGGAAAATGCAAATTAAATGGCAATGAGATGCCACTTCATATTTACTAGAATAGCTAAAATTAAATTGACTAACAAAACCACGTGTTGGTGAGGACGTGGAGTACCTAGAAGTTTTACACACTGCTGGTGGGAATGTAAAATGGTACGACCACCTTGAAAAACAACTTGGCAGTTTACAAAAAAGTTAAACATACACCTATCCTAATACTAGGAATTCTTTTTTTTTTTTTTTTGGTGAAGAAGATTAGCCCTGAGCTAACATCTGTGCCCATCTTCCTCTATTTTGTATGTGGGATGCCACTATAGCGTGGCTTGACGAGCGGTGTGTCAGTCCACACCCGAGACTCGGGCCTGCAAACCCCAGGCCGTCAAAGCGGAGTGCACGAACTTAACCACTACGCCACCAGGTTGGCCCCAGGAATTCTACTTCTGGATATTTACCTTAGAGAAGTGAAAACACATGTCCATAAAAAAAATGGCTTGTATAAAAATCTTGATAGCAGCTTTATGCATAATAGCCCCAAACTGGAAACAACCCAAATGTCTCATCAACAGGTGAATAAACAAATTCATACAATGGAATACCAATCAGCAATAAAAAGGAGTGAAGTACTGATACACATAACAACATGGATGAATCTCAAAATAACTCTATTTAGAGGCTAGATAAAGAATACATACTAGGGCCGGCCCCGTGGCTTGGTGGTTAAGTGTGCGCGCTCCACTGCTGGCGGCCCGGGTTCGGATCCCGGGCTCACACTGACGCGCTGCTTCTCCGGCCATGCTGAGGCCGCGGCCCACATACAGCAACTAGAAGGATGTGCAGCTATGACACACAACTATCTACGGGGGCTTTGGGGGGAAAAAATAAATAAATAAAATCTAAAAAAAAAAAAAAAAAGAATACATACTATATGACTGCATTTATATGAATTTATAGAACAGGCAAAACTATTCTCTGGGGCTAGAAATCAGATCAGTAGCTGCCTAGAGTGAGGGTAAGGAGGGATTCACTCCAAAGAGCATGAGGGAACTTTCTGGGGTGATGGAAATGTTCTGTATCTTGATAGGGATGCTGGTTACATGGGTACCTACACATTTATCTAAATTCGTTGAACTAGTGATCTGTACCAGTTCTTCATGAAAGAACAAGTATATAGGCATTAAATACATTCTCAACAAAATGTATCTATTTTATTGTATATATATTATACCCCAATAAAGTTGATTTTAAAAGAAAAGCATTTCAGTATTCTTGTAGACCTTTTTTTATTTTAGTTTTTTGGTCAAGGATACAAAAAAGTTTAACTCAATGGCTTTCAAATATCTTTAACTATGCATATAGCACATACAACTAATGTACCTGGAAGCTTAAACTTAAAGCATCAGTTCCATCTCTTATTTTACAGATTAGGAAACTGAAACCCAAGTACCCTGATTTCTAGTTCAATGTTCTTTTTACTATTTATGTTAAGGCTATAAAATCTACCAAGCAACTTATATCATTGCTACTGAAATGTTACTATGCTCAGAAAAAGCAGTTAAAATTAACATGTGAAACACTCCCTGAAGGAATGATAGATTTAGAAAATTACTATTTTGCAATTCCTAATGAAATAATAGATCTAAACAATAATAATCAAAGAATGCTAAAATCATTAAGTGACCTTTCGGGGAAACTCCTGACCTCCCCATCAAGCTTAACATCTGCAAGTGGAACAACCAGATATCAGGAGACGATGATACGATGGAATAGGAAGCAGACAGCATCGCCAGTGAAGCAGTTGTGCCAACACCAACAAAAAACCCAAATTGATCCCAAGTCTAATCAAGTCACTAGATCTAAACACCAGTTTATAGGAATTATGCGGGATAGAGGGATGTACTAAAACAGTGAGGGTAGAGTCGGCAAGTTCCAGAATGTGGGAAATTCTACAGGACAAATGACCAAATGTTTTTTCCACAAATAAATGGCATTAAAAAACAGGACAAATGACCAAATGTTTTTTCCACAAATAAATGGCATTAAAAAGAAGGAGAGGAAGGAGGAGGAAGAAAAAAGAAGGAAGCGGAAGGAAGGAAGCAGGACAGAGAGATGGAGGGAGAAGGAACTGTTAGTGATTAAGTGGGACTTTATGGGACATATCCAAATGCAAAGTATGGACCTTGGTTGGATATTGATTTGAACAAAGAGTAAAAAGACATTTTTGAGATTAACGGGAAAAACAACATGATCTAGTCATTAGATGATATTAAAGAATTATTGTTAATTTGGTTGGGTGTGATAACATTATAGTTATTTTTTGAAAGTCCTTATCTGTTAGCGATACATAAAGTATTTACAAGTGGAATGACATGATGTCTACGATTTGCTTTAAAATGCTTCAGAAGAAAACGTGTATGGATGGGGGAAGATAAAACAAAAATGGCAGAAAGTTGATGGTTGTTGAAGGTCTGTGATTATATTATTCTTTCTACTTCTGTGTGTATTTGAAATTTTCTATAATAAAAAATTCTTGGGGATTTTTTAAAAATCCCCAAGAATTTATATTCATATGTCCAGGTAATTAGAAAGAGGAAGTTTGGGTGCAGTGACACTTGAGTACAACTTTTTCCTCCTCCTCAAGACCAGCGTGCTACCTCCCTCTCTGAGACATAAAGAAACTTTCCTTCTAACAGAAAGGGCTGCCCTACCAGCGATATTTGCACACAAGCACTCAGTGGAGTGTTCAGATACGACAGACGGGGTCAAAAGAAAAGTAACCACATACATTTTGAGCACTGCTGTTGAGACTCTCAGAGCTGATGGGGAGCAGAGTACTCAGCTCCAGATCCGTAACCATCTGACGAGATTCTGCCAGCAAACGCTGAAGCTTACTGGTGGGAGAAAAATCACCCTGGGAAGACAACATAATTTAAGCATTCATGAAATTAAGAAGCATTTTTAAATGTTTACATTCACAAATACAATATTACAATATTACAAACAAATGTTAACTACTCGTTAATATTTCTTCGACTTCAGGTCTTATAAAGCAAAAGCAGGACATTAAATACTTGGGCCGGCCCGGTGGCTTAGCGGTTAAGTGCACGTGCTCCGCTACTGGCGGCCCGGGTTTGGATCCCGGGCACGCACGACGCACCGCTTCTCCGGCCATGCTGAGGCCACATCCCACATACAGCAACTAGAAGGATGTGCAACTATGACATACAACTATCTACTGGGGCTTTGGGGGGGGAAAAAAAAAGGAGGAGGATTGGCAATAGATGTTAGCTCAGAGCCGGTCTTCCTCAGCAAAAAAAGAGGAGGATTAGCAGGGATGTTAGCTCAGGGCTGATCTTCCTCACACACACAAAAAAATACTAGAACAACCAAATTCCATTTATTTCTTAGAAACTACTGGGCTAAATAATTTGTCTTAAACAGAACTTACTACAACCAATTGACTAACATCTGTGCGATAAAAGAATCCTAGGCATTGTTTAGCTCTCCTAAATCATCTTTCCCAGGCCATAATTAGCACGTCAAAATACTTGCAAAATGCAACTTTAACACTAAAGGCTTGTAAAGCTTTTAAAAATATGTGGAAATGTGCCTTAGTTTGTTCTTGTTTAATTTTCAACTTTGGGATCTGAATTTTTAGCATGCCAACTGCTCTCAAAAACATCTAGACTAATTTTTTCGTTAAGAAAAGGTCATTTCTAGGGGCCGACTCCATGGCGTGGCAGTTAAGTGCACATGCTCCGCTGCTGGCGGCCCGGGTTCGGATCCCGGGCGCGCACTGACGCACTGCTTCTCTGGCCATGCTGAGGTGGCGTCCCACATACAGCAACTAGAAGGATGTGCAACTATGACATACAACTATCTACTGGGGCTTTGGGGGAAAAAAAAAAGGAGGAGGATTGGCAATAGGTGTTAGCTCAGAGCCGGTCTTCCTCAGCAAAAAGAGGAGAATTGGCATGGATGTTAGCTCAGGGCTGATCTTCCTCACAAAAAAAAGAAAGAAAGAAAGAAAGAAAAGGTCATTTCTAATTTTCCATGAACAATGATCACTACTGACCTGGATCTAGAAGATGTTTAATAAAATATCTGCTATGTGAATGTATCTATGTATGTATATAGACAACATATATATATAGACACACACACAAATATATACATATACATGCATGGACAACATAGGAATGCAATGTTATATACTGCCTCAGAAAAATAGGTGCAAACGTTGAAAAAGGGTCTCCCAAGAGCTAAAAAAGGTAATAACTAATATTTCCCCTCATATTTATAACTTTAAAATAAAGTTAACAGCTTTGAGGTATAATTGACACACAATTAACTGTACAATTAAAGTGTATAATCTGAAGAGTTTTGACATGTGCACACACCCATGAAACCATCCCCACAATGAACAGGGATCATATTCTTTACACCTATGCCCCTTTGGAATTCCTGCCTCTGTGAGTCCCTCCCTCTATTCCCAGACAACTACTGATCTGCTTCCTGTCACCAGAGATTAGTTTGCATTTGCTAGAATTTTATATAAACGCATTCACCCTTTTGTCTGTCTAGTTTCTTTCATTCAGCATAATTATCTTGAGATTCACCCATGTTGTGTGTGTACAAATCGTTTTGATGTGCACATGTCTTTTTATTGCCGAGAAGTACTCTATTGTATGGATATACCACAGTTTATCTATTTACCTATTGATATATATTTGGGTTGTTTCCAGTTTTTAGCTAGTACAAATAAAACTGCTTGAACATTCATGTATAAGTCTTTGTGTGGACATATGTTTCCATTTATCTGGGAGTGGAATAGCTGGGTCATATGGTAGGCGTATATTTAACTTTTTAAGAAACTACCAATGTGTTTTCCAAAGTGGCTGTCCCGTTTACATTCCCACCATCAGTGAATGAAAGTCCCAGTTGCCCAGGATTCTAGTCAACACTTGTATGGTCAATTTTTAATCGGGAGAACTAACACTCATCAAATACCCACTAGGGGCCAGGTCCCACAACATCTCATCTAGACAAAGCAACTGTGATGTTATTATTGCGTATCTGTAGATGAAGAAACCTAAGAAATTAAATAACTTTACTAAGGTCATTGAGCTAAGACAAAGTAAAACAGGGATTTGAACCCAGGTCAGTTTGATTTCAAAGCCCGATATCTTCCCAAAATGACACCAAAAATAAATTAAGTTTACTTGAGCTTATTTTCTTTGTGAGACAGCTGTGATGAAGACCTTGTTTATGACGACGACACTGGCTCATCCAAAATAGTGACAAAATAGATATAACCTCAGTGACTGTCAGTAGGGGTATGGACAAACAAACTGGTTTATTCAATCAAGGGATCACAAATCAACCAACAATCAAAATGAAGAGACTAGGTCACAAGTGTCAGCATGGATAAATGTCACAAAACATTGACAAAGTTGGAAAAATCAATGCAAAAGGATATAGACAGTATTTTACCATTTATGTACATTTTAAACACACACAAAACATTAGGGGGCCGGCCCCGTGGCTTAGCAGTTAAGTGCGCGCGCTCCGCTACTGGCAGACCGGGGTCGGATCAAACAAACAAAAAAAAAACATTACGCAATGTTTCAGTATATACTTTTATGTACTAAAAGTATAAAAACAAGCATGGAAGCAACTCAGGACAGTGGTTAAGGGGTGGGGGGAGTGGGCATGGGGAGAATGGCCGTGGGACTTATACTTTATGTAAACATTTTCTTTCTTTTTTGTGTGTCAGGAAGATCAGCCCTGAGCTAACATCCGTGCTAACCATCCTCTTTTTGCTGAGGAAGACCGGCTCTGAGCTAACATCTATTGCTAATCCTCCTCCTTTTTTTCCCCAAAGCCCCAGTAGATATTTGTATGTCATAGTTGCACATCCTTCTAGTTGCTGTACGTGGGACGCGGCCTCAGCATGGTCGGAGAAGCGGTGTGTTGGTGCGCGCCCGGGATCCGAACCCGGGCCACCAGCAGCAGAGAGCGCACACTTAACCGCTAAGCCACGGGGCCAGCCCAACATTTTATTTCTTTAGCAAGAAAAATAAAGCAAATATGGCAAAATGTAAACACGTTAAATTGGAATTCCAGTGTACAATTGCTTGTTATATTCTTCATTTTTTGTATGCTTAAAATATTTATCAATGAATAATAGATACATCGATCACCGAGAGGGCCTGAGGGACATCTTGCCTAAAGCTAATCTACAGGACATTTAAAGAAAACAGAAGGTGAGTAATTTTGACTTCAGTTAAATAATATAATTAAAGTGCCATAATTTTAAAAAAACTGAAGAATGGCCAAAATTAAGCATACTAACAATAGTGCTACAGAAGAATTAAAAGTATGTTGGGGAGAAGTCTTGTTTGAATAAGCTGGGTGTTACTTAGTGAAATACAAACCTTTTCACTGGGCAATGCTGCATCTTTGTTGATTAACAAAACCTTAGATGAGTCTTTTTTATCAGAAGAGGATTCTGTCTCTATCAACTTCTCATCTTCTCTCAAGGCAGATTTTGAAGAACCCCAGCAGTGGGAATGTTGGACGGCAATTATCTCACTGTGAATAACAAAACCAGACAAAACTAGACAATATCAAGCATATATCACTAACTCATACTTAAAACTATCTCAACAGGACCAAAAAAAGTTGTTGTTTTTTTTTTTTGGTGAGGAAGATCAGCCCTGAGCTAACATCCATGCCAATCTTCCTCTTTTTGCTGAGGAAGACTGGCCCTGAGCTAACATCCGGGCTGATCTTCCTCCATTTTATGTGTGACGCCACCACAGCATGGCCTGACAAGTGGTGCGCTGGTGCGCGCGTGGGATCCGAACCCAGGCCGCCAGCAGCGGAGCGTGCGCACTTAACCACTACTCCATGGGGCCAGCCCAAAAAAAGTTGTTTTTCTTTTTTAATGAAGAAGCTCAAGTTTGAGTAGAACATTATTGATTTGAATAGAATATTTGAATAGGGCCGGCCCCGTGGCTTAGCAGTTAAGTGCCTGCGCTCCGCTGCTGGCGGCCCAGGTTCGGATCCCAGGCACACACTGACGCACTGCTTCTCCGGCCATGCTGAGGTCACGTCCCACATACAGCAACTAGAGGGATGTGCAGCTATGACATACAACTATCTACTGGGGCTTTGGGGGAAAAAATAAGTAAATAAATAAAATTATAAAAAGAATATTTGAATAGAACATTATAAATTAATGCATACCCTTTGTAGTAAGAATTAAAACAAAATTCTTAGCTCAAGGGTAACTATAGAATAGAGAATTTCCCTCCTCCCCCGAAAAAAAACAAAGAAAAGAAGATTCAAGGGACAGGATCATCCAAAAGGGAGGACAAAAATTAACACAGTGTAAGGTTAAACTAGTGAAAATTTTAGGTTTTTGGTTTGTGCGACTGATTTTTGTTAACGGTTTTTAAAAGTCCTTTTGTGAAAGTAGAATAGCATTGTTGTGGCTCATTAATTCTTCTCTAGGTTCTCAGTGTAGAGAACAAACACATGTAGCTAAGCTTCTGGGTACATTATTAAAGTTTGGGCTCAAAGCAGAGTTAACGGCAAAAGCTGTCCTGGAACAGACCAGAGGCACTGGAACCTCTTCCTCCCATGGATCCTATAACTAAGCAAGAGCAGCCTGCCCATGGCATCTCCCTCCACAGGTAAACCTCTATTTGTCAAACGGAACGGTGGTACAAATGTGAACATTTTAGTCAGATAATAAAGTAGGTACACAAGTTCTAATAATATAAGGAAAAATAGGAAAACATAATTATCTTTTCTACTTAATCACATATTTGTCATGCGATGCCTTGGCATGTGCCTCTGCTGGCGGAACAAGAAGTCACTTCAATTATTTCAAGCCAGGGAGGTCAAAAGAGCCTTGAAAGAAAACTCCAAAATTAAATTTTAATGTCTTTCATACATTAAATTTAATATATGTCCACTATGCTCTTAAAACTATCTAACACGAGCTTTTCCCTTAAATATATGTGTATTCTTGTTCAGTAGTGAAAAACATGCAGTTGTGCCCTACTGATACTTGCAAATATTTAAAGATCTTTCAAAACCAAATATGAATAGATGACATTTAGTGTGGCACCAATTTTTCTTAAATTTTACAACTGGCAATAACATCCATATGATTTTTAAATGACTCAGGTTTTTAAAAGGGCCAAAGAATAATCCAAATAATGAAAATACCAAAAGAAGTTTTAATCATAACGTCCTATGAAAGTCAATCTGATAATTGAAATAAGGCTCTCAATATAGAAACCTTGTTCTTTCTGTAATATAATATTGAAGAGCTAGGTTTTATTTAAAAATAGCAGACATTACTATAGCACCCCTCAACCACAAGATTCAGCAGTTGTAACAATAAGATGAGCCTGAATAATGCAGCATACGCTAATAACTAATCTATTTTCTTCTCTTAAAAAACCGATAACTTTTACCAGCTTGTTAAATACAAATATTCTTTCTCTTACATGCTTTTAAAAAGTAAGCAAGTTTGGGAAATGTAAAGTGAACACAACGGCAGAAGCAACTAGATATGTAAATATGCTAATGCGAGGAAAAAGAGAAATTGTTATCTGGGGTCTAGGGAATGCAATCTGGACACAAAAGAGACAGCTTATCAATTCAAAAAGAATCCTAGGGTGAGGAATGCCCCAGAGCAGCATTCTTTTTTTTTTTTTTTAATTTTATTTATTTATTTATTTCCCCAAAGCCCCAGTAGATAGTTGTACGTCATAGCTGCACGTCCTTCTAGTTGCTGTATGTGGGACGCGGCCTCAGCATGGCCGGAGAAGCGGTGCGTCGGTGCGCGCCCGGGATCCAAACCCGGGCCACCAGCAGCGGAGCGCGTGCACTTAACCGCTAAGCCACGGAGCCGGCCCCAGCATTCTATTCTGTAAAGTGACCCGGATGTTTGTTTTATTTTTTTTAAAGATTTTATTTATTTATTTTTCCCCCAAAGCCCCAGTAGATAGTTGTCTGTTATAGCTGCACATCCTTCTAGTTGCTGTATGTGGGACGCGGCCTCAGCATGGCCGGAGAAGCGGTGCGTCGGTGCGCGCCCGGGATCCGAACCCGGGCCGCCAGCAGCGGAGCGCGCTCACTTAACCGCTAAGCCACAGGGCCGGCCCTGGATGTTTGTTTTAAATAAAACTTAGTTGCCCAACTCATGACAACTGGCTTTGTTTTTAAGCAAAACCTTTTCCTCAGAAGCTGTCCTAGGTACAAACTTTCCACTGGAATCTAATACATTCTCTTCGCACAATCAAAAAATCAACAGCCTATGCTGTGATGAAAGGAGTAAACGGTTTGTCTTAAAACATGATTTCCGTTTGCAAACATTGCTTTCTGTTAAACAGTCACATGAAGTGGCTACTGCAGCCCTTTATATTTCTAAACACATATGTGGACTCCCTGGGTGTTTACAAACGTGAAACATTACTAACCTTGTCGGGGAGTTATATTTTGTTCCACTGGCACTTTCTGAACAAGTGCACACAGATTTGTGGTGAACGATTCTTTGCATTTTAGAAGGCTTGAAAATACTCATCCACTCTGTGTCAGACATGTGGCCTGGGGCTTCAATTATGAAATTACTCGGGTGGCAGCACTTGGATTCACACATGTCACTTTCACCCAGACAGGCTTCATTTTTATGGCAACATGAGATTCCAGACATTTCTATGTGATCTTGACATTCAACATCCAGCTTTTCTGGTTGCTTTGAACCAGAACAGTTGGCCAGGCCCAAGTAAACACTGACATCAAGCCACTGCTTTTCATCAGATAAGGATGTTAATGATTCTGAGAGTTGTTTCTCTTCATTCTGAATGCCATTTCCATCACTTTTTGGTGATTTTGCGTGGATCTTGCACAATGTACTTTTGTTTTCGGGTTCATTCTGGATTTTTCCTCCCAGAGCCCAAGACTTTTGTTTCTCCACTAAGTCTTTTGTAAACAGAGATGAGATAGCAAATACACTTTTTTCCCCAAATGAAGTATTAACCTGCAGTTTCTTCTCTTTGCATACATCACAAGAGTTCTTGTCTGACTTGTTTTGCTGAACCAACATGGTCTCAAATTTGTGGTCCTTAACCAGTGACTTCTGATTTTTCCCCCTCTTAATATCGACTTTCGGGTGGTTATTTTCAAGATCTGATAAACACATGTCTCTGCTATGGTGGCATTACAAAAAATGGAAGTTATAAGATACACTTGACATTGTCCTAAATATTTCACCCAAACCTCATTAGCTGAGCTAAATCCTAATAAGACCCATTTGTCTGAAATGAAAATATAAGGTAATATATTTATTCTTTCTTCAGAGCCCAATTTCAGCCCGACCTCCTCCAGGAAGTCTTTCTGACCACCAAGCCCACACATTTACCTTCCCCTTCCCATCCTTAACTCCCTCTGTACTTACTGTCTATATCACAAGTTATTATCTTACTGTATATATTACCTAATTAATCACACAAAAAATTTCCCATTATAGCTATATTGTTCACTGTTTCATACATATATCCTATCTTCTCAATAGATTCTTAAGTTTTTTAATACGTAGAGGCATTTTTAATCCTCCTGGCATCTAGGAAAGTCTTTACCATACATTAAGTGTTCTGTAAATACTTGTTGATTGATCTGTTATTTCCCTTCCTAATTCTATTGGTTTCACAGTAAACAGAGTTAAAGCCAGGATTGAAAGGTGATGGAGATTCAAGGCACAAAAATAAAGTGGAAAGTGCCCAATGTGTTTTCCATACTGCAGTTGTGACCATGTCATTCATCTGCTGGATACTTATGTAGCTATACATTGAAAGCTAGTCTAAAGTAAAAATGACACGTGCATAAAATAAAAATTAAGAATACTACATATATGTGATAAACCTTTTAATAAATCATCTTTTAAAGTTTTTCATGTCATATGCGTTCAGGTATTCCGATCTGTATAGTTCGATCCCTCAGAAAACTCAACCCCTCCTTCTAGAATAGTATAAGCCATTTTATGCTCTTAAAGAATAACCTCACTCATGTAGCCCAGGTATCTCCCAGGGGCAATGAAGTACAAAAGGAAAGAGAGCCAATATGTCAGGGGCTTTTGCCTGCAAGAGAACCCTGGGTTGTTCTGGTGTTTATTAGCAGCAGCAGCTGGGATACAGAGCAATAGTGTAACAACCCCAGCAGAGGGCCTCAAAAGACAAGCAGAGCCAGCATGCAAAGTACAGTTGAATCCAAGTCATGCTGTCTGTAGCAATAGGTGCTTACATCCCACTCCTGCGCCTACTAACTACCAGGCTCAAGAGCTGCCGTCAACCCATTGCAGGCTCTGAGGTTACATGGAGTTGTGGGGAACTTCCCTAATTCCCATTCCTTTCCATGACTCCTTGTAAGGTTTCTGCTTGGAAAAGTAGACTAAATTTAACTGTGGGACAGTTATATGCCTGTTAAATTAAACCACACCTCATTTATTTATGTTTTTAATTTTAAAGAAACCAATTTAATTCACACTGCCTGTTATAGGTAACAGAAGACGTCTCCTTCTATTAACAAGGAAAACAGGAAAATCAAGCTAAGAGCAGAGATCACCCTCAGCTAGCTGAACTCCTACTGCAGTTATTTATATCATTCTTTGGCATCATTTCTTTTAGGCAAGTACCATATCCTATATATCTTTATTTTCCCTATTCCTAGCCCAGTGCCTAAAACACAGTGAATGCTAAATGAATGAATAAATGATTCATCTCTGAAGTTTCTACTTTAGCTCAAAGCCTTCTACACAACAGACACACAAATAATGTTTAATGAATTTCTTTTATTAAGTGGCTAAATTAGGATCATGCTTCGAATTCTAAGACTAGATCTCATTACAACCCAGGATTATAATGATAATTATTAGCTCACATATATTTAGTCCTTACTATATAGGGAACAGTACTAGGTACTGGCCCATAGTAAGTACTTATAAATATTGACTGAATGATGAAGTACAATACAAGACCATATTAATAGCATCTTACTAAGATTACCTGGATTCTAGGGCCTTTGATTCCTCCATCTTTAAGTCATATATCTGTATTAATTCCTGAGAATTTTCCACATTGACATTAAGAAACTGCAGATCACTCTGTTGTTTTATATAAATCTGCCATAGATATTGATAAATCAATATGAAATGTAACAAGAATACTAAATTGAGCCAATAATTGGGTACTTTCAAATGCTAAAACAGACCCGATAGTGACTAGAGAAATATGCTAAATATCTTTGCTTTTATTTTTCCTATGTTAGCACTGAGATTTGTTAATATAACTAGTCTCCTAACCTTTAATTACCATAAGCAAGACCCCATCTGCTGTGCTAAATATGATATACCTTTAAGCAGTTAGGATTCCAAAAGCACCCTAAACAAAATCAACAGTCATTCTCTTTTCCTAATTGGATGTTTGTTTATAAACGTTTCCACCTAATAGTTAGAGAAGCCTAACTGGGCACATACCTGTCTCAGGTTATGCAGTTCTGCGTTTGTTCGCTCTTGTTTTGACTTTGCAATATCAAGTAACTCATCTTTCCTTTTTTCTCTCTCTGCTATTTAAGAACAAATATTATTAAAATATTTCTCATCAGCCATATCAACACAAACCTCTTCATTTCCAATAATTTAATGCTCAGCTAACATATTTTCCCTCATTCCTGAATTTAAAAAATACAAAACGGATGCTGGGAAGAGCCTTAATCTGTGATTCTGACTAGATCCTACATCAAATTGGAAAACGTTCACAATATAATTAATGCTAAGTCAAAAAAAAGAAAGACTCAAAATTGTATCAACTCTAGGATCAAATTACATGTGTGTGTTTGTATGTACATACGCACAGAAAAATCTGATAGCAAGTATACTAAAGTATTAAAAGAAGTTATTTTTGGACAGGAGGATTAATGATCATTATTTTCCTCTCTTCTTTTTGTCTTGGGGGGGTATTGGTTTCTAAATCTCTAAAATTAATATGTAGTACTTTAATTTTTATCACACTACACATGTAACTTATGAATGCATTTTCATTGCAAAAATCCAGACAACATATTACCTTTATCAACAGGAAAAAAATTAACATTACAACGGGTGAAAAATCACTATTTTTAACAGTATGCAAGTCAATCTGATACAGTAATCTCACAGGCCCTTCCACTGTATGCTCACTGACCAAAGACCAAAGATGTCTGTACCTAGGAGGCGCCCCCATAGGTAGACAAACTGTATTTCCACCTTAATAAAAGCCCAGCACTCCTTTAAAGACTTTCTATTTCTTGAAAACTCTTTTTACCTGATAGGTAATTAAGATTCAGAATTCTCTTTAATATACATAGTGATACATTCAATTTCTTAGTGCAAAAGGATGGAATAGAGAGGTATTTTTTTAAATCTTTTACAAAGACTATAAACATTTTGCTGAAACATGGACATTTCAGTATTACCGGAGTTGGGGTATGAGAAATCAATATTTTCAAAACAGGTTCAGAACGTAGTAAATGAGAACCCACAGAAAGGAAAGAATCTAAAGACCTATACGAGGACTTATACCAGAAAACATAATAATATTAAGCTTAAGGAGAAATAATTTGATTCACATAAAAGTGAGAAATCAACAACAAATGCCTCACTTAATAAAAATCAATATCTTTATAAGAAGTTCAAACTAAACATATAAAACGACCCTTCACTATATGAATCGGTTTTAAGTGAATCTGATGCAATCTTAATCAAAATTTACAATTTATATCTTTGGTTCTTTCATAAAACACCTTTTCCACAGGTCATTGTTCTCGTGGATGAAAAAGAATAAAAATATTTATCATCACTTTACATTTGGAACGTCACAAAAACCATTTAAAGACAAAGGTGTGTGCTTTGCTGTAGACTGCAACTCCACCTAGACAGCTATTCTGCAGTGTCTGCTGGTGTCGCAGGCGATCAGGTAGAGTGAGAGGGATCTGTGCACAGCCACCCCGCCCCCAGAAACACCCTTAACGCTCAGACCTTCCAATGTGGGTCTGCAGTATCGTCTTACTTTTAAAGGTAATCCTCGTGCTCAAAAGTGAGAACATGAAGAAAAGCACAGTGAAAGCTGGGCTCCGGGTTTAAACTACTCCGACTTTCTATTCAATTCTCAATTTCTTTGCATTATCCATAGTCAACACCAGTGACACCAATTAGACCACAGTCAACACCACAACAAAATCACATAAATGTAGTGGACTTGCATTATTTATGTGGAGTTGCATTTAGTTTATCAGAATTCAACTATACGCATGAAGAAAAAAATAAAAAAGGAAACGCAGCTACTTTAACAGTGAAAGTGATGCCCAGGGTGCATCTGTGACTCGCAGCTGGCCTCAATTCAACACGCCTCTCATATTAACAGCACTGTGACATGCTGGGTATAGTCCTAGTGTTTAGATACTTGTTTTGGATATAGCATGACCCCTAAATAAAAGCCAACTACTATATCTGGTGCTCAAGGATCATTTTAAATATATTTGAGTTTTGCCTTAATTTCTGACTTTAGAATAATCTACTGTTGCATGAGAGGCAACTCTACCGTAAATATAAATGTTTCCCTAGATCAGATAGTTTTCTACACAGCTGGGTTTGGCTGAGAGATCAAAGTGGAGTAGGTCTGCCTCTTTTCACAAGCTGGTTACAGAGAACAAAGAGGGATGGATCTCTGCTAAGAAGCAGCACAAGGCAAGGGGCACTGGAAGTCTGGACTTGGCTCAATTTGGGTCAAGGCTCCGCCTTTCATTGACTGGGAGACCTCAGGCAAGTCATTCAATCTCACAGGACTGTCAGGACCACAGAAATGTAAACCAGTAACATCTTTTGTTTGTTTGTTTTCTCTCTTGATTTTAGTGTCATTGTTTTACCTTCAAACTTCTTACAAGCAATATGTACAAACAAATGAAACATGTCTCTAAGCCTATGTGAAGAACTTCATCTTCAACAAGAGGAAAAAAGATTTCAACTTAAAAAAAAAGTACACTTTTAAGACATCTTCCAACTTCAAATAAAACGTGTTAATTTTTAGCCATAGCACCTGACAGCATATCATGTTAAGCCTTTTAAAATTATTTTCAGGCTTAATTCACTTTTATAATTCAAAAATACAAAAATTATTTTGAGACAGTGGTGTGAGTAGAAAAGATGTTTATAAAATCAGCTTAGGAAATGATTTTTAAAAATTATTTCAGGGCCGGCCCCATGGCTTAGCGGTTAAGTGCGCGCACTCTGCTACTGGCGGCCCGGGTTCGGATCCCGGGCGCGCACCGACGCACCGCTTCTCCGGCCATGCTGAGGCCGCGTCCCACATACAGCAACTAGAAGGATGTGCAGCTATGACACACAACTATCTACTGGGGCTTTGGGGGAAAAAAATAAAATAAATAAAATTTAAAAATTATTTCAGGGGCCAGCCCCATGGCATAGCAGTTAAGTGCGCGCACTCTGCTGCTGGCAGCCCGGTTTCGGATCCCGGGCGCGCACCTACGCACTGCTTGTCAGGCCATGCTGTGGCGGCATCCCATACAAAGTGGAGGAAGATGGGCACAGATGTTAGCCCAGGGCCAGTCTTCCTCAGCAAAAAGAGGAGGATTGGCATGGATGTTAGCTCAGAGCTGATCTTCCTCACAAAAATAAATAAATAAATAAATAAATAAATAAATAAAAATTATTTCACAAAATGGATTACAGTGTTATCTAACAAATTCCACATACTTTACCTAGTAACACATAATACGATGTATAAGTAAAAAGTGATGAACCAAAAAGAAAGGAGACTGTTAAAATATCCCGTAAATTTTTTTCCTTCCTCTGACCTCCCAACAGCATTTTATTCATAGCATTTGTATATGTAGTACTAAATTCTCTGTGGGCCTCTGAGCTTCTTAGCAACTAGCAGAGTGCCTGGCACACAAATGCTGATCCAAAGATTGTTTGAATTAAACTGTAAAACTACAAATATATGCATATATATATCTATAAATATATATCTATAAAGATACGTATGTATATCTCTATATATGTACATATATATTTTTCTAGATATATGTATATATCCTTAGCAATATAAGAGATATTATTGAGACACAGCAATCCTAGAAATAATGGAATAGTGACCTCTGGTGGTAGAAAAACCACATTTCCCCCATCTTTAATCACATGAGATTAAAATGAAGAATTCCATTTTATTTGAAAAAATTTTAATATAATACTGCATTTTGCCCTTTAACGTATAGAAATGTATTGTCTTCCTAGAAGGAAGGGCATTGAGGTTAGGTATGAGAAGACTCGAAAAATGTTAATTTAATTTCTGTTTGGAACTTTACCTCCAAATCTATGATTTTTGTAATACAAACTACCAAAATGAAAGCTTAATAAAATCTGCTTGGTTGGCAGGGACAGAGATAAGATCTATGTATCAGTGATTCTCAGTTGGGAGTGGCGAAAAGGAGAGGCTCTCACTAGTGGAAACTCTGAGATACCTCAGACACCTCAGAAATACAAAAGATTATAAGAGAATACTATGAAAAACTATATGCCAACCAATTCGACAATCTGGAAGAAATGGATAAATTCTTAGAATCATACAATCTTCCAAAACTGGATCAAGAAGAAGTAGAGAATTTGAATAGACCAATCACCAGTAAGGAGATCGAAACAGTAATCAAAAACCTCCCCAAAAATAAAAGTCCAGGACCAGACGGCTTCCCTGGTGAATTCTACCAAACATTCAAAGAAGACTTAATACCTATCCTTCTCAAACTCTTCCAAAAAATTGAGGAGGGGGAAGCTCCTAACTCATTCTACGGCTGACATTACCCTGATACCAAAACCAGACAAGGACAACACAAAAAGAAAATTACAGGCCAATATCACTGATGAACATCGATGCGAAAATCCTCAACAAAATACTAGCAAATCGCATACAACAATACGTTAAAAGATTATACACCATGATCAAGTGGGATTTATTCCAGGTATGCAGGGATGGTTTAACATTCGCAAATCAATCAACGTAATACACCACATTAATAAAATGAAGAACAAAAATCACATGATCATCTCAATAGATGCAGAGAAAGCATTTGACAAGATACAGCATCCATTTATGATAAAAACTCTGAATAAAATGGGTATAGAAGGAAAGTACCTCAACATAATAAAGACCATATATGAGAAACCCACAGCTAATATCATCCTCAATGGTGAAAAACTGAAAGCTATCCCTCTAAGAACAGGAACCAGACAAGGATGCCCACTGTCACCACTCCTATTTAACATAGTATTGGAAGTCCTAGCCAGAGCAATCAGGCAAGAGAAAGAAATAAAAGGGATCCAAATTGGAAAGGAAGAAGTGAAACTGTCACTATTTGCAGATGACATGATTTTATATATAGAAAACCCTAAAGAATCCACCAGAAAACTTTTAGAAGTAATAAATGAATATGGGAAAGTTGCAGGATACAAAATCAACATACAAAAATCAGTTGCATTTCTGTACACTAACAACGAAGTAGCAGAAAGAGAAATTAAGAATACCATCCCATTTACAATTGCAACAAAAAGAATAAAATACCTAGGAATAAACTTAACCAAAGAGGTGAAAGATCTGTACACCAAAAACTATAAAACATTTCTGAAAGAAATTGAAGAAGACACAAAGAAATGGAAAGATATTCCGTGCTCTTGGATTGGAAGAATTAACATAGTTAAGATGTCCATACTTCCTAAAGCCATCTATAGATTCAATGCAATCCCTATCAAAGTTCCAACAACATTTTTCACAGAAATAGAACAAAGAATCCTAAAATTTATATGGAACAACAAAAGACCCCGAATAGCTAAAGGAATCCTGAGAAAAAAGAACAAAGCTGGAGGTATCACACTCCCTGATTTCAAAATATACTACAAAGCTATAGTAACCAAAACAGCATGGTACTGGCACAAAAACAGACACACAGATCAATGGAATAGAATCGAAAGCCCAGAAATAAACCCACACATCTATGGACAGCTAATCTTTGACAAAGGAGCCAAGAACATACAATGGGGAAAAGAAAGTCTCTTCAACAAATGGTGTTGGGAAAACTGGATAGCCATATGCAAAAAAATGAAAGTAGACTCTTACCTTACACCATACACAAAAATTAACTCCAAATGGATTAAAGACTTGAATGTAAGACCTGAAACTGTGAAAGTTCTAGAAGAAAACATAGGCAGTACGCTCTTCGACATCAGTCTTAGCAACATCTTTTCAAACACCACATCTGACCGGGCAAGAGAAACAATAGAAAAATAAACAAATGGGACTACATCAAACTAAAAGCTTCTGCACAGCAAAGGAAACCATCAACAAAACGAAAAGACAACCTAACAATTGGGAGAAGATATTTGCAAACCATACATCTGATAAGGGCTTAATCTCCAAAATATATAAAGAACTCATGCATCTCAACAACAAAAACTAACAACCCAATTAAAAATGGGCAAAAGACCTGAACAGACATTTCTCCAAAGAAGATATACAGATGGCCAACAGACACATGAAAAGATGTTCAAAATCACTAACTATCAGGGAAATGCAAATCAAAACTACAATGAGATATCACCTCACGCCCGTCAGAATGGCTATAATTAACAAGACAGGAAACAACATGTGTTGGAGAGGTTGTGGAGAGAAGGGAACTCTCATACACTGCTGGTGGGAGTGCAAACTGGTGCAGCCACTATGGAAAACAGTATGGAGATTCCTCAAAAATCAACGATAGAACTACCATATGATCCAGCTATTCCACTGTTGGGTATTTATCCAAAGAACTTGAAAACACCAATTTGCAAAGGTACATGCACCCCTGTGTTCATTGCAGCCTTATTCACGATAGCCAAGACTTGGAAGCAACCTAAGTGCCCATCAAGGGACGAATGGATAAAAAAGCTGTGGTATATATACACAATGGAATACTACTCAGCCATAAGAAACGATGAAATCCAGCCATTTGTGACAACATGGATGGACATTGAGGGCATGATGCAAAGTGAAATAAGTCAGAGGGAGAAGGTCAAATACCGTATGATTTCCTTCAGTAAGTAGTAGATAATAACAACAATAAACAAACACATAGGGACAGAGATTGGATTGGTGGTTACCAGAGGGGAAGGGGAGGGAGGAGGGTGAAAGGGATAATTGGGTACATGTGTGTGGTGATGGGTTGTAATTAGTATTTTGGTGGTGAACATGATGTAATCTATGCAGAAATAGAGGTACAATGATGTACACCTGAAATTTTTACAATGTTATAAACCAATGTTACTGCAATAAACAAAAAATTAAAAAAAAAAAAAAAAAAAATCTGCTTGGTTGGCAGGGACAGAGATAAGATCTATGTATCAGTGATTCTCAGTTGGGAGTGGCGAAAAGGAGAGGCTCTCACTAGTGGAAACTCTGAGATACTGGGTGGGTAGGGACACAGATGGGGGAATATGGCCTGGGGGATGAATGCAATTTTCATGTTTACCAGAAGGGGACCTATGTTAAACTTTACTGATAAATTTCCTTTTAAATCATGAAAAATTCACCCCCAACATTATTATTTTAGGGTCATAATGATATAACAAAACACATGAGTATTTTTCCAACTGTAATAATTACAGGTCATCTATTTGCAAAACTGGAAAAACGTTGAATTCCTAAATTTTATCTAGTATTTGCAAAAGCACAAACATCCTTCCTTCTCAGTTCATAAGATTCTTTTTTAATGGATTTTTAAGCACAAGTATTACGTTTTTAGTGAGAAGTATAGTCACACACTCAAGCTGGAAGGGAGGGTAGCTCCTCATTTTGCAGAAGAGGAAACAGTTAACTGGGAGGCATATTAACAGCTTTAAAATTCCCTGCCTGGTCCCTCCCCATTACTTAAAGGGTGTTAAAAACAAAAACTATTTTGAAAGAGGTTTATAATTCTTCAGCCAGTCATAGCAGTATCATAGAAAGTTTAGGTTACAAATATATAACTATTCAATCACTTAAACTAATTATCTATTTTTACCAGTAAAAATCAATTCATCATGCAGGCAACTTTTCTCTTGCTTGAGGCGAATGATCTCTTCTCGTTGTTCATTATTTTCTGTTGTCTTTTCGTTTAGATCCTCTTCACAAATAGAAGAAAAAAAGTCCTCAAATAAATACTAATTTCCAGGAGAAAATACACTATCAATACCTCTCATGTCCTCTGCACCCCCTTCCAATTTTTTTTTGAAGTGTTTTTCTTTTGATTTTATTTATTTATTTATTTATTTTTTTGGTGAGGAAGATTGGCCCTGAGCTAACATCTGTGCCAATCTTCCTCTATGTTGTATGTGGGATGCCGCCACAGCATGGCTTGATGAGCAGCGTGTAGGTCTGCACCCTGGATCTGAACCTGTGAGCCTCAGGCCGCGAAAGTGGAGTGCGGGAACTTGACCCCTAGGCCACCAGGCCAGCCACCACCCCTCCAATTAATATGAAGTCCTGTTGAATCTACAGCCCAAATATGTTCTATATCCCACATCTCACCACGTCCCTGGCAATGACCCTGGCCAAGGCTTCCCTATCTCTTGCCTGACTGGTCTCCCCACTCAAACCTTGTCTCTCCTCTTACAGCCTATTGTCCACAGAGCAATCAGGGCAATCTTTAAAAAATAAAAATCTGCCCAAGTCACCTCTCTGTTAAAAGCCCTCCTACTACACTTAGGATGAAATTCGAACTCATTATCTTAAGCCCTGCGTGGCCCGGCCCTGCCTGTTAACTCTCCCTCTTCTTTCGTTCTGTTCCTTGAGCATGTCCCAACCTCAAAACCTGCCATAGGGCTTTTGCATTTGCTGTTCCTTCTGCCTAGAAGGTTCCTGGCCCAGATCTTCACACGGCTGGTTCTTCCCCTCACCCCAGTTTCAGCTGAAACGTTCTCTTCAAAGATGTCTTCCCAGTCCACCCAAATGAAATAAGTCTATTTCCCTCACTCTCTAGTCCACTATCCAGTACCTTGTTTTTCTTTAAAAAAAAAAATGTTTTTAATAAATGTCGAATTTATAAAATAAGGCATAAATATCGATAAAACAGACTTCTGTTTACTTGAATATCTTACCTAGGTATGCAGAGCATTCAATAAATATTTACTGAATGTCTACAATGTGCCCTGGGGGCTGTGTATTAACTACAGACCCAAAAAAAGAGAAGACAGAGTGTGTTCCTGCTGTCAAGGGACTTACATTATGATTATGGTTTTAGCTGAAGCTACACATGGAGACAAAACCTACAATTTACCACAAGTCAGGGCATCACAAGAACAAGATTTTAGAAGGCTGAGTCTTTTAAATTAAATCAGCAGTGATGATAAACTATCACAATTTCAACAGCAACTCACTGCCTCACAAGGCACCCCACTAGACAGAGGTAAGAGTAATCACTGCCTCACAAGGCACCCCACTAGACAGAGGTAAGAGTAAAGTCCACAACGTACCATGGCTTTGTCATTCTAAGGGTGCCTGTTCCACAGTGGCACTCCGCCTTTGTGTCTAACGTGATCACCATTTATAAAATGTGCAGATTTAAAACTAAAATGATAATTTCTCAGTCCAACAGTTTACTCTGTCCCACAGGGGGAAAGGCCAGAGAAAAGTGGGCCTCTGTACCTCCATACCCTTTGTACACAAATTTAAATTTTTACTCCATCACCTATATCCATATTCAAGTGCATAGCACTAACCTATCTGGTATGCCTAGCCTTCATTTCCTTATTATACTTCAAGTAATATTACTCAGAAAGAAATGAATCATGGAGCTACTGTGAGAATGAAAACAGAAAAGGAGAATCCAGGGGGCCGGCCCCGTGGCTTAGCGGTTAAGTGCGCGCGCTCTGCTACTGGTGCCCGGGTTCGGATCCCGGGCGCGCACCGGCACACCACTTGTCCGGCCATACTGAGGCCGCGTCCCACATAGAGCAACTAGAAGGATGTGCAACTATGACATACAACTATCTACTGGGGCTTTGGGGAGAAAAAGGGAAAAAACAACGGAGGAAGATTGGCAACAGATGTTAGCTCATGGCCAGTCTTCTGCAGCAAAGAGAGGAGGATTAGCATGGATGTTAGCTCAGGGCTGCTCTTCCTCAAAAAAAAAAAAAAAGAAAAGAAAAGAAGAATCCAAAAGGAATTTTCAAAAATAAAACAAGAAGCAAAAAGCCCCTCTGGTAGACTGTTGTTAGTGGCAATTCCTCATCCCTCCCTGCACTCCTCCCACGATTTTCTGCAATTCTTCCCACAAAGGGGCAGAGGATATTTCCCCCCTGCTTGACTTTGGGCTCAGCCATGTCACTTGCTTTGGCCAACAGAATGAGGGGGAAGTGATGGTGTGTCAGGTCCTCATGTGTTTCTGCTTCTTCTTTTAAGCTTCTGCCTTCACCATGGAAGAAATGCCCAGGCTAGCCTACCGGTGAGAAGATAAGACACACGAAGCGGAGCTGCCCCCAGATGAGCAGCTCACCTGGGCCCAACAGAGATCAGCCAATTCCCATTTGGCCTCCAGATACATGAGTGTAAGAAATGCTTATGATTGCATGCCACTGAGATGTTGTCATTGTTTGTTACAAAGCATATACTAGCAATAGCTAGCTGGTACAGCAAAGGCAGGATTACTTTTTTTTTTTTTTAAACTTTATTTATTTTTCCCCCCAAAGCCCCAGTAGATAGTTGTATGTCATAGTTGCACAGCCTTCTAGTTGCTGTATGTGGGACGCGGCCTCAGCATGGCCGGAGAAGCGGTGTGTCGGTGTGCACCCGGGATCCGAACCCGGGCCGCCAGCAGCGGAGCGCACGCACTTAACCACTAAGCCACGGAGCCGGCCCAGGATTACTTTTAAAATATAATGTATTATGCAGTTTCCCCCAACTCTGTTATTTATCTTGTAACACAAAAATTGCAGCATAATTCTATACAAATGAAATGAATATTTCATGGTAGGACCTAAAGCCAGCAACAGACCTACTCTCAATCATAAGATTGAGTGAACCCAAATGAAGAAATATATTCCCAAGATAAAATGCTTAAATTTATGTCTCTTCCTTACCTTTTAGTTTATTGATTTCGATCTTAAGTGCCTTCAATTTCTGCTTATAATCTTGCTTTTCTTTCACAATACAAGTCTCCACCATCTTAGCATCTCGTAAGGCATGCTCTAACAATTTAAATTTTCCTGAACAGTCTGAAATGTGATTGACTGCCTCAATAATATCTTTGTCCTAAAAACCAAATTTGAAAACTGTTATATAATATTTTTAAATTCTAACGAATCAATACAAAAATATTACCCTCATTAAGATCTCACTGTGTGCCAGGCTTCGTTCTAAGCACTTCTCATGTGTTAACTCAATTAATCCTCACAGTAACTCTCAGAGGTAGGTACTACTGTTATCCCCACGGGACAGACAAGTCAACAGTAAACTGCCCACGGTAACACAACTAGTTAGTGATGGAACCCCAATTTTAACCTGGTCTGCTGGTTCCAGAAACCATGCACAAACCATCATAACTGTCTATCTCAGAAAGTTTAGAACCAGACAATTTAATTACCTAAGAAACTGTAATAGCAATTGGAGTGCCGGCCCTTGAAGGGGGCTTACTCTCTGGATTACAGATAAATCCCATGGGCCCCACTCTCCCTCCCCTTCTTTTCATCTTGTTAAAATGACAGACTCCAAGACCTCATCCCAAACCCACCAAAATCAGAAACTCTTATTGTTGAGGTGGTTGTTTTAATTACAAAAAAGCTATCTGCTTACTGAAAAGCAATTCAAGCAATAGCTGAAAGTATAAAAATAATAAGTAAAAGTTCTCTCCCTTCCCTACTCACCTGAAATAACCTTTTTTTTTGAGGAAGATTGGCCCTATGCTAACATCTGTTGCCAATCCTTCTCTTCTTTTTCTTTTCTCCCCAAAGCCCCAGTACATAGTTGTGTATCATAGTTGTAGAGTTGTAGCTCGTCTATACGGGACGCCGCCTCAGCATGGCTTGATGAGCAGCGAGTAGGCTGGCGCCCAGGATCCGAACTGGCAAACCCTGGGCCACCAAATCGGAACGCATGAACTTAAACACTACACCACTGGGCCGGCCCCTGAAATAACTATTTAAATTATCAGGTTTTACCCTTGCTTAAGCAGATGCTATAGCAGAAACAAGCGTTTCTGCTACAGCATCAAATATGCCTTCCTGAAAAACCTCACGGTCTGTACCCTCACACTAGGAGGACTTACAGGAAAAACGGGGTTGAAGTAGACCATTCAAAAACTGATGGAACTTTGTGATCAGACCAGCAGCAAAAAACAACAGTCCTAATGAACACAGTTTATAAATATGAACAGTTTAGCAAATGCCAGTGTAGATATATCAGTCAATCCTTTTCAGGCTTAAACCTGGGACCCCTTCTTCCTCTTTTGTCAGTGTCCTGGAGGACGTTTGCTTCTAATGGAGACCATTTTCATTAAAATAAAAACTCTAATTCTGGAAGTACAGCCTTCTTAATGAGTCCACTTTTTTCAAGCAGGGGAACTGCCTCTACAGCATCTCCGTTAGTACTCACAGTTTTGCCAGGGAGTTTGCTATGATGGAAACCATAGTGGTTGTTGAAGTCACTAAACTGGTCACTACTTGACTAAAGACAATTCTGTAGATTTTAATATTTTCTCTTTAATTTTAAGAAAGCTTGCCCCTGATCACTTCAAAACGTTAATGTGCCGGGAAAAGTCACATATGAATTAGCATGAGTTGTCCCATTCTACCAACATCATTCCCCTACTCACCAGGTGTCAAACACATGTGTTATGGTAGAAGAGACTCTTTATCAATCACTGTTTATGGCATATTAGAGACCATATCAATGCCTGATTGCTAACAGTTTTTCTCTCCATTTTAAAAAAACGTTAACAAGCAATCTGACTGTCAATGACTTCATGAGACTTAATAATGGATACCTCAGAAGAAAACACATTAATCTAGGCATGCTATACCATGGAATGGGCCTTGGAGACAGAGACCAAAAGTGGAGTCCCACCATCTCTCAGTGCCTTGAGGAGATCATTTTAAACTTATTTCCCTCATTTCCAAAACCAGAATTTAAAAAGGAGACCAACATTAGTAGCTCTACCTATCTGAGTTGCTATGCGACTTACGTAAGATAATGTATGTGATCGTACTTTATAAACTACAAAGTGCCCTGGCAATGGAGGTATTATTTTGAATTACCTTTAGCTTTATCATGGTAGTGAGAGCCTGCTCCCGAGCTTGTAATTGTCCTACCTGAGCAGAAAGTTCCACTAATGTGTTGCTGAGGTTTTCGTTTCTAGCCTACAAGGGAACAACATATAAAATACTAATTGAGTCATTTAAAAGCTTTCATTACTATCACTAGCTACAATCTGTGCTCATTCTTCTTTTTTTTTTTCTTTGTTTAACTTTTTTTAGTAACAAAGTGGGCTAAGTAAGTAGTCATCAAAAAGAAATACAAATGTCTATTTCTCCATTACCTCTAACATCCTCTCAATAATTGTGTTTGGCCTACTGAGTTATATTGGTTATGTTTATAAACAAGGCATAATTCTAGCTTGGCAAGAAAGAAGAAAATAAATGAAAGAATGAAAATTGGATTAGTAAGAAACTTCCTTTGGTAGCATAAAGTAGCATTAGTGAACTTCTGTGCATTTTTTTTTACTTTATGTTGAAAGAACTTCATATTGGGGTATTCCCACTTATCAGAGTTTTTTTTAAACCACAGAACTATATCTGATATAATTATTGTGTACAGGATGTATTTATTGGTTGGAAAAAATAATCAGGCTTTTTTTTTGCCTCCCCAAAGCCCCAGTACACAGTTGTATCTTCTAGTTGTAGGTCCTTCTAGTTCTTCTATGTGAGCCGCCACACAGCATGGCTACTGACAGACGAGTGGTGTGGTCCCGAGCCTGGGAACCAAACCCAGGCTACTGAAGCAGAGTACGCTGAACTTTCACTAGACCATCAGGGCTGACCCAATAATCAGGCTTTTTAAAAGATAACTTAGGGCCGGCCCTGTGGCTTAGCAGTTAAGTGCGCGCGCTCTGCTGCTGGCGGCCCGGGGTTCAGATCCTGGGCGCGCACCGACGCACCGCTTCTCTGGCCATGCTGAGGCCGCGTCCCACATATAGCAACTAGAAGGCTGTGCAACTATGACATACAACTATCTACTGGGGCTTTGGGGGAAAAAAATAAATAAATAAAAATTAAAAGATAACTTAAATGTATATTACTAAGGGAAAGGAGCCAATCTGAAAAGGTTACATACTATATGATTCCAACTACAGTCATGTACCACATAACAACATTTTGGTCAATGACAGTGATCCCATAAGATTAGTACCATATAGCCTAGGTCTGTAGTAGGCTACACCATCTAGGTTAGTGTAAGAACACTCTATGATGTTCACACAATGATGAAATCACATAATGACACATTTCTCAGAACATATCTCTGTCGTTAAGTGACTCATGACTATATATGACATTCTGGAAAAGGCAAAACTATGGAGACAGTAAAAAGACCAGTGGTTGCAGGGGTTGTGAGAGGGAGGGATGGAGCACAGAGGATTTTTAGGGCAGTGAAACTATCCTGTATGATACTACAATGGTGGATACATGACACTATATATTTGTCAAAACCCATAGAATGTACAACACCAAGAGTGAATCTTTAAATGTAAACTATGGACTTTGGGTGATAATGATGTGTCAAGGTAGATTCATTGATTGTAACAAATGTACTACTATGTGCAGAATGTCCAGAGTAGGTGAGGCTGTGTGTGTGGGCGGGCAGGGGGTATACGAGAAATCTCTTTATGGTTTCACTTGACTTTGCTGTGAACCTAACACCGTTCTAAAAAATAAAGTTTATTAACTAAAAAGAAACAAAAAATCTTCCTGCTATGCACTGAATTGCATTCCCCCAAAATGCACATGTTGAAGCCCTAACCTCCAATGTGGTGGTATTTGGAGGTGGGGCCTTTGAGAGATAAGCAGGTTTAGATGAACTTGCTCACTCTCTCTCTCCCCAATACCTGAGGTCACAGCAGGAAGGGGGCTGTCTACAAGCCAGGAAAAGAGCCCTCACCAGAAACCGACCATGATGGCCACCCTGATCTTGCACTGCCAGCCTCCAGAACTGTGAGGAAAGAAATTTCTGTTGTTTAAGCCACCCACTCTATGGTATTTTGTTATGGCAGCCCAAGCTGACTAATACACTTCCGTTTTTTAATTCAATGTATCAGTAGATTCCAGAATAGCTTTTACTTATTTTACAGCTAGAAACTGTCTAGAATAGTAATCTGAAAAAATTAAAAAGGCATAAAATAAAATCTATACTATTATTATGAATTATTAAGACTCATTACCAATATCTATACTGAATGTCACTACGAAACAAGAAGAATATAAAAGATATAACAAAAAAAAATAATGGCTTTCTTTCTGTGCCTCTCACATAGCAAGAGCTCAAAAAATATCTGATGACTGACCAGTTAGAACTGAAAACTGAAAACTCTGTCTTACAGATTTTATTCCCCATATGCCACTAACATGGTGTAGATAACATGGGGTAACTGATATCCCATATCAGATAAGACACAATTATTTAGAAAGCATGATTTGAAGCTATCAAAACTTGATGATACTGATCTCAGACTTTGAAAAAGGCTTTCTAAAATAACCCACTATTGATAAAATGATAGATGCTTCTAAACCAAATGGCTAAAAGTTACAAAAGGGTTGTAATGAAGCTTCATCTCCAGCACTAGGCAGCTAACCAAAATGGTACGATGAATACAAAACTATGATGATAAACGGATGCATATTAATTCATACACGCGCATATGCATTTTTAATGGAAACATTTAAATCTAATTTTTCAATAACTGAAACACAGACAGAATTTGGGCTAGTGAAGCTGAGCACGAAATAAAACCAACCTCAAGGTCTTCAGAGAGGAGAGAGGAATGGGTTGCCTTTTGAACCATTTCCTGAAGCTGTAGCTGAGTCTTCTGAAGAGCCGTTTGGCATTCAATCTGATTAGATTCAAGGGTTTTTACCTTCTTCGTGAGTGACCTGATTATTTCAGTTCTTTTATGTAGTTCACCTGAGGGAAATTTCATCAATAACTTATTTGTGGTCAGATCTGAAACTTAAAAGGCATTATTTTCAAACACATGGTTAAAAAGTAAGCATGCTATTGTCAAGCCATGCTGTGGCAGTCTCCCATATAAAGTAGAGGAAGATGGGCACGGATGTTAGCCCAGGGCCAATCTTCCTCAGCAAAAAAAAAGAGGAGGATTGGCAACAGATGTTAGCTCAGGGCTAATCTTCCTCACATACACACACAAAAGTAAGCGTGCTAAATAATTTTTTAAAGGATAATTCTTCTTTAAAGTTTTTATTATGAAATGCATGACACTGTACCCTAGTCAAGAAATAGAACACTGTCAGCAACCTAGAAGCGCCCCTGTATGTCACTTCCTGCACACATTCTCTCCAATTTCCACTTTCCCAGCCACCATATTGATCGTAATCATTTCCTTGCTTTTTATTATAGTTTTACCACCTATGACCACATCCCCAAAAATAGAGTTTAATTTGAACCATACATAAATGGAATTACACTCTATGAATTCTTCTGTTTGCTTTTTTCACTTAAGATTATGATCTTGAGATTTATCTATGTTGTTTTGTGTAACTCCTGTTTGTGCACTGTCCTTGCTACATAATATCCCACTATATGATTATGCCAAAATTTATTTATCCCTTCTGCTATTGATGGTTGGGTGGTTTCCACTTGGCAGCTATTATGAACAATGTTGCTCTGAATATTCTTGTACACGCATCTTGGTGCAATTTTGTGTGAGTTTCTCTGGAGCCTTGCTACTCAAAACGTGGACCTTGGACCAGCAGCATTGACATCACCTGAGAACTTGCTGGAAATCAGACTCTTAGGCCCCTGACCTACTGTATCAGAATCTACATAGTAACATGATCCTTAGGTAATTCATGTGCATATTGAAGTGTGAGTATATTCCTAGAAGTAGAAATGATGGGCCATAGTCTATGTATATCTTCAACTTTACTAGATACTGTCAAACAATCTTCCAAAGTAGGTGTACCAACTAACACTCCCACCAGCAGTGAATGAGCCTTCTCTTGGCTCCACACCTTTATCAATACCTGATATTTTTTGCCAGTCTGGTAAATGTAAAACGGCATCTCATTATGGTTTTATTTATTTATTTATTTATTTATTTATTTTTTTTAAAGATTTTATTTATTTTTATTTTTTCCCTCCAAAGCCCCAGTAGATAGTTGTATGTCATAGCTGCAGATCCTTCTAGTTGCTGTATGTGGGACTCGGCCTCAGGATGGATGGAGAAGTGGTGCCTCGATGCGCACCCGGGATCCGAACCCGGGCCACCAGCATTGCAGCGCGCGCACTTAACCACCAAGCCACAGGGCCGGCCCTCATTATGGTTTTAATTTGCATTTCCCTAAATACTAATAAGAACGAGAACCTTTTTACATATTTATTGGCCATTCAGTTTTCCATGAAATCCTACCCAAGTTTCTTACTCATTTTAAAACCAGATACTAATGGCTACATATAATCTGTTATCTTTTTTGTGTGTGTGTATGAGGAAGATCAGCCTTGAGCTAACATCCATGCCAATCCTCCTCTTTTTGCTGAGGAAGACTGGCCCTGGGCTAACATGTGTGCCTATCTTCCTCCACTTTACATGGGACGCTGCCACAGCATGGCCTGACAAGCAGTGCATCGGTGCGCGCCTGGGATCTGAACACTGGCCGCCAGTAGCAGAGCGCGCACACTTAACCGCTACACCACGGGGATGGCCCCTAATCTGTTATCTTTGTTCTTTAACATGTTTATATAAAAGATATTATATCTAATGTACAATTATCTTAAACACTATGTTTACGTGTATATTTGTGTGGGTGGGTAGGGTCAGAGTAAAATCAGATGGTCATCAAAGAAATGGAAGAATGATACATATTTAGATTGTCATACTTACAGGATCCTTTATGTAATATAAGGAAAAAAGATGGTGCTATACAGTTATCTTTCTTTTTTCTTCTTTTTTTTTTTTTTTGTGAGGAAGATCAGCCCTGAGCTAACATCCATGCTAATCCTCCTCTTTTTGCTGAGGAAGACCAACTCTGAGCTAACATCTATTGCCAATCTTCCTCCTTTTTTTCCCCAAAGCCCCAGTAGATAGTTGTATGTCATAGTTGCACATCCTTCTAGTTGCTGTATGTGGGACGCGGCCTCAGCATGGCCGGAGAAGCGGTGCGTCGGTGCACGCCCGGGATCCGAACCCAGGCCACCAGTAGCGGAGCGCGCACACTTAACCGCTAAGCCACGGGGCCGGCCCTACAGTAATCTTTCTAGTGTTTTCCCCTCTAATACATTCTAGTATTAATGTAGTGTCAGTAGAACATATAGATTTTAGGGCAGCACTAAAGGGATGACAATTAAAATATGATACAAAAGAAAATTTTTGCAAGCCATTTATGAAACTGCTGTAATTATAAAAGATGACTGTCTTAGGTACTTAAGATCAAGTTCAATACTAAAAGTTTAAAATCTTGGAATCAGTTCAAGAGAAATGGCTAGTCCTAGGCATCTTTATTCATATTCTAGCTCAAGATACTTTCCTTGAGATTCACTCTTGCCACTCCAGGTTGACTGGAGCTCTACCCAGCACCCTTTCCACAATTTAGCACTTTGTTTGCCCTACTGTGATTCACATTTGTGTTTGTCTGTTTGATTATGAGTGTTCATAAAGCCCTCCTATCTTCAATTAAACTAAACTCCAGGACAGCAGGGTTTTTGTCGAGACATTCCTTCTCTGTCTTTCCCATAAGCCCTTTCAATGTGTTTGCATACAGAAGTGCAGAACAGATATCACTGGACGTATTTCTGACCTTCTAACTTGCTGCAACGCTCTTCCAAAGTCAACACTTTCTGCCGATCCTCTTCCCATGAAAGAAGTTGTCTCTGATGTACTGCAACCATATCATTGAGCTCTCTATCTCGGTCTTTTAATTCTCCAATGAGCAGCTGCAGCTCTTTCCGTTGTTTTTCAATAGTGGAAATCTCAACTTCTGACCCGATGTTCTAAACATAGAAAGTGGTTTTACACGAAAATAAGACTAATCAATAACATAAATCAGCCAAAGCATATTTTCCAAATAATTATTTCTTCTTTTGCTGCCAATTCAAGGTAGTTAAATTACCTGTTATTCACTGTTTATAACATGGCATCAAAATTATGTATATTTAAAACAAGTTCACACCTACTGTGCACGCTGTCTCTATCATTTTCTGTCATATCACACACACCACTCTTAAAAAGCAGGACGGTTTGTAAAACCTCCATGGGCTAATCACAAATAAACCCATTGCTACTTTTTTTTTCTTTGCTGTCGACCCTCTCCTTGTATCAATCAACAATATTATCTTTCACCCTGCCCCAGCAATTCTGGAGCAATCAAATAAAGGGAAACATGAAATAATTACTGTTTAAATGTAAATAATTCTCATAACATCTAACACATCCGCATACAGTCTACCAAGAACAATTTAATATTGTGAATGGTCCAAACTCAACACACCTATTTAAAAACAAATTTTGGGGCCAGCCCGGTGGCTTAGCAGTTAAGTGCTCGCGCTCTGCCGCTGGCGGCCCGGGTTCGGGTCCCGGGCGCACACCAACGTACCGCTTCTCCTGCCATGCTGAGGCTGCGTCCCACATACAGCAACTAGAAGGATGTGCAACTATGACATACAACTATCTACTGGGGCTTTGGGGGAAAAAATAAATAAATAAATAAAATTTAAAAAAAAAAAAAAAAACAAATTTTGCAGCAGCCAGCCCAGTGGCCTAGCGGTTAAGTTTGCACACTGTGCTTAGGTAGCCCAGGGTTCGCCGGTTCAGATCCCGGGCGTGGACGTATGCACCACACATCAAGCCATGCTGAGGCGGCATCCCACATAGAGCAACTAGAAGGATGTACAACTACAACACACAACTATCTACTGGGGCTCTGGGGAGAAAAAAAAAAGGAAAAAAGGAGGAAGATTGGCAACAGATGTTAGCTCAGGGCCAATCTTTCTCAAAAACAAACCAAAATAAAAACAAATTTTTTGTAAACAAAAAATTTCAAACATACACAGAAGACAAGAGAACAGTAAATTCCCATGTGCTCAGTACTTAGGTCATACCATTATCAAGATTTTGCCACATTTGTTTCAATTTTCCTTTTTCTTTTTGTTGTTGATAAAAAATACATTTTACTTTTACATATTTCAGTACGCATCTCTAAAAATGAACATTTTTATATAACCATGATGCCATCTTCACACCTAACAAAATTATCTACAATAATTCCTTTTAAGCATACATCATTTGAAAGTCTAGTGCAGTGAAGTTGGTCTGACCTAAGTGTGAATCCAAAATTAGCCACTTGTGGCTCTATAACCTTGGGCAAGTTACTTAACTTCTCTAAGCCTTAGTTTCCTCACCTGTAAACTGGTAATACAGCACTTTAACCTCTTAAAGTTGTGTGGATTAAGCGAGATAAGCTCTGTAAAGCACTTCCAGTATTTGGCACAGAGTAAGCACTCCACAAACATTAGCTATTAAGATTATTATATTTTGAAATATGGTACTATCCCCATCTATGAAATAAAGACTACAAGTGTTACTTTAAGAATTCTATTTTAGGCCGGCCACGTGGCTTAGCGGTTAAGTGCGTGCGCTCCACTGCTGGCAGCCGGGATTTGGATCCCGGGCGTGCACTGACACACCGCTTCTCCCACCATGCTGAGGCTGTGTCCCATGTACAGCAACTAGAAGGATGTGCAGCTATGACATACAACTATCTACTGGGGTTTTAGGGGGAAAAAAAATAAAAATAAATAAAAAAAGAATTCTATCTTAAAGACAGTAGTTAAAAGTTCACCAGAGGCCCATGTACATCATTACTGCTTTCTGAAAAATAAATAATAATGACGAATAAATTACAGTTACTCACTAGTAACTTAAACACAGAAAATGGAATTTGGAGTCAAGGGATTCCAAGTCACTGGATGTGAACTCCAGTCTTTGGTAAGCCATTCATTCATTCACTCACTCACTCACTCATTCCACAAATATTTACTGACACCAAGTGGCTGGGGATACAGCAAGGAGCGCGCCCGCAAGGAGCATATCTTCTAGTATAGGAAGACAAGCAATATGTCAAATATACAAAACACTTTCAGCGTACACCGAGAAATGCAAAGCTTGGGCAAGTTCACTTTCAAGGCTTTTTGGTAAAACGAAGTTATGAGGGCTCCTCCACTCCCTGGTTACTGGGAAGTAAATTAAGGACAGGAAGCGAGGTGGCGTATACAAAAGCAGCTCCATAAATGCCCACTGTTGTGGTTAAAAGTGAGACCTAGTACTCGCCACTTGTCTGCGTCTGGGCTGAAAGACAAGTTTTCATTAAGGTAGGGAAACGGCTGTGACGCTCCGTTTTTCCTCCGCGGACTGGGTATTGTTTTAAATTTTAAGCAGAAACCGTCCTTAAAAACCACCCACGTTCGGCCACCATGCACGCTGTCCCCGGGGTTTGCTGTCCGCCGCAGGGCGACGCGCCGGCGGAAACGGCGAGCCCGGGGCGGGCGGCAGGCGCGGAGGCGGCCGCTCACCTGGCGCCCGGCTATGAAGGTCGCCGACGGGATCATAGGTGTTTCCTCGGAGAAAGTCGGTGTGCGCAGCGTCACCTGAGAAACGCCATAGGCGCGCCTGCCCCGAGCGGCGGGGGCGAGCCCCGAGCCCCGGAGCCCCGTGACCTCGGGCCCCGCGCAAGCCACCCCAAACGGCCTGCCCAGCGGAACGCGCCCGGTCCGCCCGGCCTACGGCGTCGCCGAGGGGCCGGCGCCGCTCTCGCGACAGCTCGGCGGCCGCGCGACCCGGCGCGGGAGGGAGGCTGGCTCCCACCCCGGCCTCGTGGGGCCCGGCCGGCGCCGCTCTCCCGGCGTTTCGTTCTCCCAGATCCGGGTCTGGGAACTCTGGCATGGTTTATGAGACTGTAAAATCCATTACTCACTGTCCGCAAAGAACCGGCTGTTTACCATTACCTAGTGGATGATGAAGAAAATTAAAGGCCGTTTCCGTCCCCAACACCCTAGTTTATGACATTGCTCACTTATTTTCCTCTTCCCCAACTAAACTGTGAGCTCAGTCTAGTTAGCTGCTGTATATCCCTGGCACTGAGGGCGGTACCTGGCATTCAAACGAATAAACGGATGCAGGCAGACGCCAGCCCTGATAGTTATTAGTTGCTGGCCAGCCTAGCAGACAGCTCTAAACTAAGAACCACAGAAGAAAAAAGAAGAAAGTTCTTTTTGGACTCCTGATGCAGCTCTTGAACAGTACGAGACCCTTGGCATTTTATCATGATAAAATTTACCACATTCTGGATTGAATCTAAGCTTTTTCATGTGTTGTTTCATAGTCACCCCTTCTTCCCCTATTTACACTTCACATTATGTAGAAACCTGACTAAGAAGAAATAATACTTATCACATTTAACCCCTGCCTGCCCGTCCCCAACTGCTTAACCCATAAGATGGCATTACTGGTAAGACAAATGACCAAAAAGAGTGTTATAGTATTTCAACTTGACTTTTTTGGTTGACTATGAATTAGCAAAACATGCCTTTGTGTTCATGAAAGACAATCTGAAAATGGAAAAACAAAATTAAATTTTTTTGCTTTGAAGCTTCACTGATTTGGGTGACACTTGCCTCCTTAAGATAGTCTTATGGTTAGGAGAACCAAGACAATGTCTTAGGATTTAAAATCAAGAAAGTAAATTCTGACTAGTTGTTAAAAACAGCCTATCAGTAGATGCTATGCAGTAATCTTGGAATGAGAAAGATGAAAGGGAATGTGGTTGAATTTCAATTTCCCAATTGAGAAGCATTTTAATTCACATGCTTCTCAAATTTCAGCATGGCAAGATTTGCTATTTTTCTAGGAAGTCCTAAAACACTATTATTCACCAGGGAACCACATGCTTAACACTCACTGTAAAAGTAGGAATAAAGAAGGTAGTAATAAATGAGGCTCATTTTATGAGATTATGGTTGGTAAATATTAATTGAATGTGGTGAGAGGATCATCATGACTAGGAGATCAAAAATCTCACTATTTTAAGTTCACTCCCACAGGTTTTCTTTCTTTATTTTTTTAAAGTAACTTTGGATCTTTGTCCTTATTTTTTATTTATTTTTTTCCCCCAAAGCCCCAGTAGGTAGTTTATGTCATCGTTGCACATCCTTCTAGTTGCTGTATGTGGGACACGGCCTCAGCATGGCCGGAGAAGCAGTGCGTTGGTGCGCGCCTGGGATCCGAACCTGGGCCGCCAGCAGCGGAGCTCGGGCACTTAACCGCTAAGCCACAGGGCCGGCCCCAACAGGTTTTCTTTAAAACCCAAAAAATCTTTAAAGAGAAGATACAACTTTTTAAGATGACATAAAACGATGTTTCATGAAAGCTACAAGAATTACACTGCATCTGATTTTACACTCATTCTAATTTAAACTCATGAACTAAACAGACTCATTTGAGTCTCCCTACCTTATTTCCTAAGTAATTTAGTAAATAAAGTTCTTGTTTAGTGCTGAGTCCACTTTCAGTGACCCTGTGCATAGCAGAGCTGAACCTTGCCCGGTCTTTTTGGGCCATCCTCTCATCTTTCGGAGCTATGTCCGACAATGCTCTGCTCTGCCTATTCATAGATTTTCATGGCCAATTTTCTAGAATTGGAAGTGGGTGGCTAGGTCCTTCTTCCTAGTCTTAGTCTGGAAGCTCCACTGAAACCTGTCCACCATGGGTGACCCTACTGGTATTTGATATACCCGTGGCAGAGCTTTCAGCATCACAGCAAAATGTAGCCCCACAGCATGACAACTGACAAGATCGGTGGTGTGGTTCCCTGACCCGGAAGGGAACCCGGGCTGTGGCAGTGAGAGCACTGAAGCTCAACCACTAGACCACCAGAGCTGGCTAAATAACAAACACAGGATCTACAAGGTAGAATTCATCTTTAAAATAATAATTTACCAACTTTTTAACTATGAGTGAGAAAGCTACCATGAATTATATCTTAAGCAACAGGCATCTATGTAATAACTAAATAACTACTGAGGCATCTATGTTATAACTAAAAAATTTTAAATCACTTGTCAGCATCTATTTTTTTAAATGAATAAAATACTACATATCAAAACTGTATTTGTGTTTGAAGTTGCCAGCTTAATCATGGCAAATCTCTTACACATAATGAGATAAGGCTGTTTAGAGGGTAGTATTCTTTTTGCTAAAAATACTAGACTGTGAAAACATTTTCATATACATACATAAAGAGAATGTATGAATTAAAGTCAACCTTTGAACTATTAATACATTTTCATCAGAGATTAAACTACGCTGCTTTTAAATTTCAGGTCACAGAAAAAGATTCACACATGTTATACACAAGGATAATTTTAATCCTGCATTTTCCTGCAGTAACAGCCACTGCTGGCTTATATGGATTGAAACTGCATTTGCGAAGAACTGTGAACATTAAGAATCTTTACATGAAGTTACATGTCCTGACACAAGCACACAGACATCTTCCAGCACCAACAGAATACATACATAACACATACCAAATGGTCTTGATGGATAAATTTGCTTCATCAGATAATCCTACTTAGTAAACTTCAGTTAAGGTAGAATTTCATTTTCTCAGTTCACATCTTCATTATACATTCTTTCTAAGATTTTAATTATTTTTAAAAAACAACTCTTTCATTCAAGACTGTAATTTGCATGGCAATAAACAATGACAAGGGGTTCTAAATTTCTTAAAGGCGTCTACAGTAATTTAAAATACCATGAGTCTTCTTTTCAATTTGTAGCACCTGACTTAAGACTTTTATTAAAAACAAAGTTTAAATTTATTTACTGCATTCATTCAAATTCATTGTCACTATTTCTCTTGTGAGAAAAACATGTTTCAATTGCTATTTCCCAGACTATATATTGAACATGGATGTATATTATTTTCAATTACTTAGCAGAATTTTACTTACATAATTTATAGCCAGAATAACAACTCTCAGCCTCTCTGAATGGCCTTTCACTCAAAACAATGATAGTAATGTATAAAATGGATTTGGAGTCTGCCCACAACTTAACATTACCAAACATGTTTCCAAGTATTCTTGGAAAATATTTTAAAATATATGCATAATATTCTACCATATGATGCACCATCATTTCTTTAACCATTTCCCAATTGTTCATTTATATCATTTGCAAATTTTTGATATTATAAGTAACACCGTGATGAACACCCTCATCCATAGTTTTAAGCAAGGTTGATTATATCTTCAGGATAATGTCAATAAAGTGTCTTACTGGGTCAAACAGTGCAAATGGTTTTAAGGCTTTTAATATACTTTACCAAATCATCTCCAGAATAGCTTGAACAACTCCTAACCACAGGAGGTTAATGTGGCACAAAGTGGACTTGGTTGGTAACAATGAAGCAAATTCAACCACAAAATCTATTAGATGCTCAAGCATCTCAAAACTATCACACCAAAGAAGCAAGGAGACAGTTATTACTGGTGATGAAGCCAAATGCAAATTCTTTAAAATATTACTCAGCTTTAAATCATGATTATTTAAAAATAATCAACAGAAAAGCTTTCCACAAAAAGTCTACAGTGTTTTTCCAAAAATAAAAAGTTAAAAAGAGAGAAAGAGAAAAGTCAGTACCAAATGACCAAAAAATTTTATTTGACTAAATTCTATTTCATGCATAAGCATGACAGTCACCCCTGTTCATTAGACTTTGGCAATAAAAAAAAACAAGCAGCCTTGTACAGAACAGTGAAAATGCCAAGGGCGAGGGTAGTCTACAGTTTTACTGTAGGATAAATATATATATTTTTAAAAGGCCTCTCTCCCTTTGGCCCTATCAACTCTCAGTTCAGATCATTAAATACAGACAAATCTTCAAAATCACTTCTTCACTTCTCCAAGATCTTCGATGCTATCGTCATCCACCTATAAAACACAAATAATTACATTTCATGAGCTATGGTAGTAAATAATATGAAAGCAACTTGCTTTAAAAACTTATTTCTACAGATGCACATGTTCCATATACTCACCTCGGGCCATTTTTCCTGAATGACATCAATTATGTCATCTGTGAAGTCTCCCTGAATGATGATTTCATCCTCCCCTGTTACTGAGGCACCACAGGAGAATTTCTGAGCAAAAAATCTTTGTGCTTCTTTAAGATCAATTTCTGTTATTTTAAAAAAAGAAATAGCAATACTAAAATTGGAATCATACATCAAAGATATTTTCCGTTCTGAAATTTAATCTGCATTTTAAATTCATGAAACAGATTGCATTAATGGGTTTCACATTACTACTTTCAGAACAATAATTACAACTACCATAGGCAGAGGTCTTAACAATTCAACTTATATTTTCAAGGTCAAATAAAGCCTCAGTACATAAAAACAGCATAATCCATACTATTCATAACTCATATAGTAAGATCAAAATAAATCCAGGAACACATTAATTTCAACATTACATATACACTTCCAAGTACAATGAAATTCTTTTGTTTATTCTTTTTTATAAAAGAAATATTTATAGCAGAGAAACAAATGTAATATTTATAATGTGGTCCAGTGATTGTTTTTCAATCTGTGGTGTCACATTGTTTACAATTTCACTATTTTTTTTTTTTGGTGAGGAAGATCAGCCCTGAGCTAATGTCTATTGCCAATCTCCCTCTTTCTGCTGAGGAAGATTAGCCCTGAGCTAACATCTATGCCCACCTTTCTCTATTTCGTTTATGGGACGCCGCCACAGCATGGCTTGATGAGTGCTGCGTAGGTCCACCCCTGGGATCCGATCCTGCAAACTCTGGGCCGCCGAAGCGGAGCGCGTGAACTTAACCACTACACCACTGGGCCGGTCACTATTGATTCAAGGCCTCCAGGAACTTAGGGGCTCTGAAGCAGGACATTCTACTGCTACTCACCTTTCCTCACCCTCTACTGTCATTCCCAGAGGGGACAAGCTGTTCTGCAACCCTTTGCCACCAAGCATGCAAGGAGAGAGAAGTGGCATACATAGACTCAAAGGGAATCCTATCTAGCCCTCCTTATTCTACATAAAATGTGCCCAAGCAGGAATTCTGGAAAGGAGAAAGTTAAATCAGTTCTCTCTGCAAAAGATTTTTAAATTTCTTCAAAATTTGATTTTGAAGCTATACTTAGAAATGCAAAATCTCATTTTGTATCTTCTTAGCAAAAAACATATCTGTGAAATTTTCATATCAGATTAAAAAAAGAGAGAGAGAGAGAGAATGTAGTTCATACATTTTAAACATACTTAAGCTTCAACTCACCAAAAGTTGCAAGGCCACACACTCTTGTTACATATTTCTTCTTTGCTCTGGGAATTTTGGCTATCGTAACCTTCTGTGGTACAGTCTTCTTTTTTTGTTTTATTTGACCCCTTCCACCTTTATTTATTAAGAAAGAGCTCAGCATTAATTGTTTTCTTTTTAACATAGAGAATATTGTCTTTAAATCTGTTAATTTTTGAAAGGTACTCAATATTAATTTCTAAAGTTTCTTTTTCTAATATAAAATTAATAGACACGAGTATTCAGTCAATAAATATTTATTAAGTAATATGTGCTAAGCACTGCACTAAGGGCTGAGGACACAAAGAGGAACAGGACAGAACAGAGTCCCTCCCCTCCAGGACTCTCAGTCTAGTGAAGGGAGAAAAAAAGAGTTATAGCAACCTGAAATAATACTATAATAGGATCCACGAATATGGCACTATCAGAGCTTTGCAGAGGAATGGCTTACTCTGCTTCCAGAGGACAGAAAAGATTTCCCAGAGGAAGAGGCATCTAAGTTCTTGCAGAATAAGGAATTGTCCAGGTGAAGGGAGAAGGGCATAGAAAGGACATTCCAGGAAAAGGGAACAAGTACAGAGATAAGAAAAGGCATTATACTTGAGAACTACACTTGTCTTGATGAAGGATGCTTACAGATATGTAGCAGATGAAGCCAGAAAAGCAAAAGATTACGTACCAGTCATTAAAGGACTAGTACGTCAAGCTCTGTTATTTTATACTGAGGAAGAAGAGAAGCCACTGAACGACTATGCAGGAGTGAAACAACCAGATTTATGTTTTATCAAGATCACTCTACAGTGTGCAGTGTGTGTCTGTGAAGAGTAAGGCTGATAGAGAGGCCACTGACCAGGCTCCTGCATTAGTTCAGGCAGAAATTAATCAAAATCTAAACAAAGCAGTGGCAACAGCAATGGCCACCAGGCACAGGAAAATCAGAGTAAAGAGGAGAAACAAGAGAATTTAGAACTGATTAAAAGGGGCAAAGAGAGAGAAGCTAAGATGGGTCTTGGGTTTCTGGCTCAGATGATGGGATAAACTGTGCTATCATTAACCAAAATGGGGAATACAAAAGACGTAGATTTGGGACTTGGTAAATTTATTTTGAAGTGCTGCATTTGAAGTGCCTGTGAAACCATGCGCATTTCCAGTCTAGAGACACAGGCCAGGACTAGAGATACAGATTTGGGAATTATAAGTGTAGAGTGGTGGCGGAATCACCCAGGGAGAACATGCAGCATGAGGAGGCCAGAGGGCCAAAGATGGAATCCTGGGAAACGCCAACTTTGAAGGGACAGAAGGGAAAAGAGAAGTCTGCACAGAAGACTGGGGAGAAGGGATAGGAGAACATGGAAGGAAGAACGTCACAGAAACCAAGGTAGCACAATACTTCAAGAAGAGATCGTGCAAATGCTCTTACTATGTAGCAATTACCAAATCACTGGTCACTCTTATTAGAGGAGTTTCAGTGACATGAAAGTCAGGTTAGGACTGACTGAGGACTGAACAGTGAACGACAGAACAGCAATGCGGGCAGTGAGTAGTCTTATTAAATAAGTGGCAGGGAAGGGGAGGGATAAGGCAAAGAAAGATATGGTGGGGGCCGGCCTGGTGGCATAGTGGTTAAGTGTGCGTGCTCCGCTGTGGTGGCCCAAGGGTTCGCAGGTTCAGATCCCAGGTGCACACCGACGCACCACTTGTCAAGCCATGCTGTGGCGGCGTCCCATATAAAGTAGAGGAAGAGGGGCACGGATGTTAGCCCAGAGCCAATCTTCCTCAGCAAAAAGAGCAGGATTGGCATCGGATGTTAGCTCAGGGCTGATCTTCCTCACGAAAAAAAAAAAAGAAAGAAAGATATGGGATCTTGGGGGAGTTTTTTTTAAAAGATGCAAAATCCTGAAAATATTTATAAGCTAGTTTTAGTCATAAGGGAGAATAATTAAGGAAGGAGAAACAGGCAAGGACAAGATCCAGAGTACGAGGAATTAGTTTTAGGAGAGAAGAGAGAGACTGGTGTAAGTAACAGCTGTAAAAAACAAAAAAAAAAATACAACTGAGCTGACAGAACTAATGAGAGAATAAAATCTTTCATAAACGTCTTCACTCTAATTAAACAGAATACACAGGTATGTTAATAAGGTAACAAAGTTTTCAAATCATAAACAAGTTGCTTTTTACCTGTATATAGACGGCAAATAAAGCATGTTTTCTTAGGTCCAATTTACTGATAAAGCCCAAATCATACCACATCAACCATCCTGAGAACATGATTCTGTATCCCTCTGTATGATATACATATGGGATTACAATAACAGGTAGATGTTATCCACTTTGGGAAGGCTTTCATTACTTATTTCTTCTAGCAGAGGGAAGGTATGTTTGCGTAAATCAAATAATAGATTTAGGTCTCACCTCTCTTTTGTTTTTTCTTTTCTTCCTCTTCCCCTGCTGTTCCTTGACCCTCGCTAATTCCAACTTCCTGTTTGGGTGAATTTTCTAGATGTAAAAACGAAATCCAAAAGCATTATCATCACTTCATACTAACATTAAAAAATCACCTTGAGCAACCTCATACACAAATAAGGCATTTTACCAATAATTGAGCGTGACATTTACAAAGCAAATGATTATATTGCTAGATTCCTATCAAGGCTAATTCTGAAGTCATCATGGTTAAGTGTATGGAGACAGAAGACAAAACAAAGTCTGATATGTGAGGAGTAGGATTTTTTCAGCCTATGAAAGGAGCATAAAACACTCAGACCCTGAAAGAGTCTTTAGCATCTAAACATACTAATCTTGTTAACAGGAAGTCTGGTCCCAAATAAGAAGAGCTTCCCATTCCCTCCTCAAGTCACATCATGTCCTAGCAGGTCATATTCAGGGCCGACCATGTAAGACTGACTGTCACACCAGACTTGAGAGTTCTCATCTGACCACGGACAGTGAGTGTACGGGTACTACCCAAAAAGGCCTTATCAAGTTTTAGGGGTTGTGCCTGCTTCATGGAAATAATCTGAAAATCAAAGTGGGAAATAGTGGGATAACACTGGGTATCTCTGATAGGCCTGTTCCCAGCCCAGGCTTTCCCTTCTTCCTGCAACTGCCTTCATTTTTACCAAGCTTGTAAAAGAAGCCATCAATTTTAGCAAATTGAGGAAATCTGATCCTCCGAAGCCTTCCTTACCTCTGGCAACAGCAACTCCATTCTTCTAGCTGCTTGGGCTAAAACCATAGATGCTCCTGTTTCTCACATCCCACATGCAACATATCAGAGAACCCTATCGGCTCTACCTTCAAAATATATCCAGAATCTGACCACTTTTCACCACCTCCACTGCTACCATTCCGGTCCAGGTCATCATCATCTCCTGACTGGATTACTGCAGGAGCCTCCTATCTGGTCTCCCTGCTTTGCTGCCTATGCCCCGCTTCAGTCTATTCTCAACACACCAGCCAAAGATGCTGCTGAAACGAAGGTCAGACCTTATCACCCTTCTGCTCAAACCCGTCCATTAGCTCCTCAACTCACTCATAGTAAAAGCCAAGACTTGGCCTTTAAGACGGGGTTCTCCAGGGGCCGGCCCTGTGGTGTAGTGGTTAAGTGCTCCCATTCTGCTGCTGGTGGCCTGGGTTCAGATCCCAGGCGCGCACCAATGCACTGGCGCACCACTTGTTAGACCATGCTGTGGCGGCGTCCCATATAAAGTGGAGGAAGATGGGCACGGATATTAGCTCAGGGCCAGTCTTCCTCAGCAAAAAGAGGAGGATTGGCATGGATGTTAGCTCAGGGCTGATCTCCCTCACCAAAAAAAAAAAAAAAAAAAAAAAAAGATGGGGTTCTCCATGACTTCTCTGACTTCATCTCCTACCCCTCTCCCTTTCCTCTGATAAGCTCCGGACACAAAGGATCTTTTGTTTACTGCTTTATCTTAGGATCTAAAACAGTGTGGAGCATATAGTATGCTCACAAGAAATCACTTGTTAAGTGAAAGAGTGAAAATATATTTGCCCCTAAATCTATTACTTTTCTTTATATAAGAAAGTTGATACTTTGACCTATCCTGTCTCAGAGAGATAAAACACAGGAAGCAGTGTGTGATTTTATATAAGGAATTTTAACCCAAGAACTTAAAATGGTTTTAAAGTTAGTAGACATAGGGCCGGCCCCGTGGCTTAGTGGTTAAGTGCGCCCGCTCCACTGCTGGTGGCCCGGGTTTGGATCCCGGGCGCGCACCGATGCACCGCTTCTCCGGCCATGCTGAGGCCGCATTCCACATACAGCAACTAGAAGGATGTGCAACTATGACATACAACTATCTACTGGGGCTTTGGGGGAAAAATAAATAAATAAAAATTAAAAAAAAAGAATAAAGTTAGTAGACATAGATAAATATAATTCTATAATATCCTACTAAAGGAAGACTTTCATATCTTTAAAATAATTCCTTAGGTGCATTTGTTTCAGGTATACAAGCTTCAATGAAAGAAAAAAAGGCTCATACCTACAGTAAGTTTTGCAAACTCATTTGGAAAATTCTTCTCTAACCATTGTCTACATTTAGCAACATCAGGCATATATTCACAGTACTGTTGGGGGAGAGAGAACAAATTGAGTCGTAACAGAACATTTTCAATCAACCAATACATTTTAATTAAAAATCATTCCCTATACTTGCTATATCAAGAATGATAAAAACTAACTACTCCCACCTGATATCTTATCCACAGGAAATCTGTATTCAACCAAGAAACACCATAAGAAATTAGAAATTAAAAAGGATTAGACACCTCCTCACCGTAGTAATTTATTTCTTCTCCATCAAACAGAAGGGCCATTAGAAAAACGAGCAAAGAGACAAAAATAAGCATGTCTATTTCTTGCTTTGGGCATATAGGTGTCTCATTATTTTCATGACTTGCCCACAGAGCCTGACTTAGAAGCTTATTAACAGAAAGTCTTACACATAATTTAATTTGTGCTTTCTCTCCTCTGCTTGGATGTTAAATTTTCGCTTTAAAGTTACTCATGTTTTATTTGCTGACTATTCACGAGTTTCATGCAAAAATGCAAACTGTATAGCCAAGTGCAAAAGATGTACTCAAGACTCAAAGTCTAAAGAAAACAATTTGTAAGACCATAAAATTATTATAAACCAAAGTTCTCTATAAAAGGTTGAAACTCTACTATCAAATGATAGAAAATGAAAAATAAGAAAAAGAAGTTCTCAAGCTAACTCTAAAATCAATGATCTCAAATGCAGAAGTTAAAAAAGAGAAAAGAATTTTAAAAGGACTTACCTCTGTTGGTAATGAACAGACTGGGGAAATGGAGAGAAAAAAAGATTTGCAAATTTAAATATACACATACACACACACACACAGCTCATCATAATTTTTATTTTAAATTTGACAAAAGGCTTCATTTCTACTTTTTCCTCTAACTTTTCTGTACTAGTTTGCAAATGCTACCCATCACCCCTTTTTTTTTTTTTGAGGTAAAGGGCACACGGTTAATAGATATTATCTTGACTTTTTTGATCTAAAGAAAGATGTCTCCTTCAGTTGATGCAACATCAAACTATACCAACTTGCATATCTTCAGGTTTTACCACAACCACTTCAATGGATCTGAAACTAAGCTAAAATGAGAACAATTCCCCATACAACAAAGCTTGAATGGAGCTGGTTACCTCTTTTGATAGCTTTACCAAAACAGCCACTACTTGATTTATTCATACTACCACATTTATAGAAGTCAGTAGCACTTTTGCTACCATTTCTTTGAAATATAGTTTTCCTTCTCTTTTTTTATATTATGCTACATAAGATCATGAAACTGTAAAGCTAGAAGGAACCTTGGTTCAATCTTGTCCTTGTAGAGCCTGCATGGGCTAATGGACTAGAAGAACTCAAAGGGTTTCTCAGTTTTAACTATAATTCTATTAGGTCAATTGCTGATTTTGTTTTCATTTTTAAGGCAAAGAATGGAGTAGTTCAGTGTGCCTAATGCCTTGAGATTTATGAGGGAGAGGCAAGGTGGTACACCATTACTAATAACAGCAATTAACATATATTGGGCACCTAGTATGTGTTAGGCACTTTGCTACGCTTTATAGCCATTATTATGTTTAATCGTCACAACCCTATAAGGTAAGAATTACCATAGCTGTATTACAGATGAGAAAAATGAGACTTCGTGTAAGTAACCCACTTGCATCTGGTTAGAACAGGATTTGAACCCTGGTCTGTTTCTGAAGCTCATGCTCTTAACCACTGAATTAGATTACACAACTATACAGGCAATGTAGCTGTGTGCCAGCCAGGTGACAGTGATCGGACTTCTCACCCCACCATCACTATTTTATAGATGACACCCTACAAAAGGTTTAAATAGCTCATCCAATGGCAAAGATGGTATGCGGCAGAAGAAAACTGGAATCTAGCATCTCTTTATTTCAAGTTTAGAGTTCTTTCCACTAAAGCTCTTCCTAATTACCAGAGCTCTATCATCCTCACAGTTCAAGTTCAAATACTAGTTTTGAACTATACTAGGTATAGATATCCAGCCACAATTATATACACACAATTATAGGTTAAATACCATTACAGAAAATACCAAAGCTATAAAGCACCATTTAAAATAATATTCAGTTCAGCAAAATTCTAATACAATGAAGATACTTGGACAATTCTTCCGAGTTCACAGTTATTTGCTTTTAAAGTCAATTTCCCTCCACAGATCACTTACTATTTGTAAACTGTCGCTTTTCAATGCAAAGATCTAGTAGTCATCTTCTAACTTCACATCACTAATAGTGGAACAACCTGACATTATGTACCTGCTGATGTGATGCAATATGAAGAACAATGAAACCTTCTGCTATGGTCTGAACGTTTGTGTCCCCTCAAAATCCATATGTTGAAATCCTGATACCAAATGTGATGGTATTAGGAGATGGAGCCCTCAGGAGTATTATTTCATTTATTCTTCTCAACAGCCTTCTGAAGTAGGCTCTACTATTATCCATTTTATGGATGAGGGAACTGGCCAATGTCACACAGTGAGTGAATGGCCAAGCCAGGACTCAAACTCAGATTGACTTCAGAGTCTGAAGACAAAATGTCTCCCTGGAAATGAACCCATCCTACCTACCCTTGCTTCTCACTATACTCCAACCAGCATTCTGCTCCAATGAGCCCTTTCTTTTCCCTCTCCCCTGAAGATATCATATTAAATCTTGCCACCATATAGTTCTTATGAATTCCTTCAATTTTCCTTGCAAATTCTACCTATTACCTAAGGCTTCTCACTTCCTTGGAAATTTCCCTACTTCCCTCTGAACAAAGATCCCTTCCTTTCCTGAACTCCTAATTCATAGTTATAGTCAGTACCATTTAATTTAGCATTTAATATTTCCTAAGTGATTCTCCTACAACTAGATCTTAAATTCCTTAAGGAAAAAGTAACCCTCTCCCCATCCCAGTGCCTAGAATATTAATACAAACCAGGGAAGGAAATGAAAATAAACCTTTCTCAAAAAGGTTAGGGACCTCTGGTCGACACAAATTATCACTGGGGTGGACTGCAGATTTAATTGTTGAAAAGCCACTTTAGGAGTAATAGAAGCAATTCAACAGGATGATTTTTATATACCATACTTCATCAATTCCAATTTTTTTTCATTTTTATAAGGATGCATCTTATAATTATGGCATGTCAATCTGACAATTTTTTCTTTCTTAGTGGAACCTAAAATATGGTGCATCTTGTAAAATATGGAGTCTTAGCTTCGATGAAATAGGGTACAGAGAACAATAGCTCTTAACTATATCTGACAAACATGGACAAATAAACCGTACTAAACTAGTATGCTTTTCTAATAATAATAATAATAGTTAGCACTTATTGTACTATGTTCTTGTGTTAGCTGCTGTACCAGGAGCTTTATATAAATCATCTGACTTAAGATGTAATCATCATCTTCATTTTACAGACCTTAAGAAACAGACCTCTAACCCTTAGTGAAATTAGGTAACTTGCCCAAGGTCATATAGCTGGTAATGCTGGAGTCAGGATGCAAACCCTGGTCTGTACTCCAAAGGCAAACAATATAACCAAATAAGACCAATATTATAACAAAACTCAGTCAACTCTACCAAAAGTTCCCCCGCCTACTCTATTACTGAGGCATTTTATACTGATTTTATTTTACTATCAAAGACATTCAGTAAGTGATAAGTTGATAGAATTTCTAACTCAGTGACATCACCTCTCCTTCTATAGTACTTAACTCCAGATGAGGTCTCTATCACACTCACAGAACGTAAGGTCCACGAGAAAAAGGACCTTTTCTGACTTATTCACTACTCAGTCCCCAGAACCTAAAACAGTTAGGCACAGAGTAAGTGGTCAAAAATATTTACTGAAAAATTTAATATTTACTTGCCCTTTTACTGTCTTCTATCCACAAATTTTTCCAAAACTTTCCAAGATGCTAATAAAATTACAGCATTTCTAATTCACAAATATTTCTGTATTGAAAACGAAGAAAAACACTCAAAGGGAAAAAGTCCCTTTGAGGGACTTAGATTGAGTCCCTTTCAATCTAAGACATGTATTATTAATCAAAACAAGAACACTTTCCCAGGACTGTCCTACTACCCATCATCTCCAACCTCATCACCTTCTACCCCTTACTGACACCCTCCCTATACTATACTAATACAAAGCTGCTTATTTCTCCACAGACACGCGTCAAGCTTTTTCTTCCATAGCTGGTCACTTAGTCTGGGATGCCCTTCCCCACTTCCTCATCCCGTCCTTGTCTTCCCTTAAGACTCAATATCTTCCAAGAAGCCATCCTTTAATAGCCAGACTAGCAAGTAACATTAAGCTGAAATAATCTGTTTACACATCTCTATTTCAACTGGACTGTAAGCTTCTCCAGGCCAAGCAGCAAGACACAAGTCACAAGTCACAGAGACTGGGAAAAGCTGTTAACCCATCTTCATCAATCTCCCCACCTCCCAATTAAGGATTCCCAAATGACAAAGACAGATGAAAAAAGGATTACCAGGACCAAATGTGAAACTATTATCACAATGCATAGAAATACAGTGAATAAAAGCCATTTTCTGCCTTTCAACACTTGCCTCCACAGTAAAGGACTCGAAGTGGGTAATCCGCATCTAACTTGGTATTGCTCCTTGGGTCTCCTTTGCAATCATGCCCACCAGATTCAGAAATGTCAGCAGCCATCTCACAAACCTGTAAGCAAGGAAAATATCACATCTTCTGGAGGAAAGGCAAAAGGGGTAAAGGGGCACATATGTATGGTGACGGATAAAAACTAGACTATTGGTGGTGAACACGATGCAGTCTATACAGATATTGATACATGATAACGTACACCTGAAGTTTACACAATGTTATAAGCCAATATGACCTCAAAGATAATTTTAAAAATAATAATAACACATCTTCACTATTTTGGACCAAGACCTCAGAGAAGCAGTGTTCAGGTGTAGTCTCACATCCTCTCACTAGAAATCCCCCAACCCCAAATCTGTTTCAATTCTCTGTTGTTAAGTGAAGAAAGACACAAGCTGCATTAGGATTCACAAAATATGAGCAATTCTGAGCACACCATTTACCAGGTCCACGGGTCTACACGGAAGCAAGTGACAGGGAGACTCGTAGCAAATGGGCCGTGACAAATGGGGTCCGGGGGGCACTAGTGAAAGAGGAAGCAATGGGAAAAGAGGATGGGGAGGATGACTTCGGTGGAGACGGGGCAAAAGGTCTGGAAGGCATGCAAACTGCAGCAACAGAAAAGCCCACAAAGCAGCTGGAAGAAGAGGCTGGAAAAGCCTACGAAGGTGGCGCCCAGAGTGCAGGGTGTGGGGGCAGCTAACAGCCAAGGGAGGGACACAGGAGTCAGGAAAAGGGGAGTGGGAGGGGGCGGGGAGACGAGAGTCCGAGGGGAGAAAACTGGGGCAGAATAACCAGGATGGGGCAGAATGTAAGGGCACTGAGGCGACAAGAGCGGCCAGGTGCGAGGGGGCAGATCTGAGGCGAAGGGGCAATCCCGGGGACACCAGAGGGGCCCATGTGGGCGGGGGTGTGGAGACGCCCGGCCCGGCCCCCTTCCGCCGGGGAGCACCTCAGCTTCCCCCACGCTCTCTACGAGCTTCTCGGAAGCGGGAGAGGCATGAGGGATCATTACCCAGGCGGTCGCACAGCCTCCGCCGCCTCCGCTCCCGCCACTACCGCCAGCTGAAGCGACACATGCAACTCCTCTTCCCCGGCTAGGGCCGCCCGAGAGCCCGTCTGCCAGCCGCGGTGCCGCGAGACAATAAGCCTTTATCGCGAGATTCAGGCCGCCGCTGGATGGCTGTCGCGAGAAGCCTGAAGGCGGGGGCGGAGAGGAATTGGGGAGCATGCGCATTTAGCTCAGGGGCGGAGCCAAGCAGCCGAGAGGCTAACAGCCAGTAGGCGGTGCTCGTTAGCCGTGGTAGGGGATGGTGCCTGGGCTCTGGTCGGCGCGCGGAAGGGCTTGCTGATTGGATAGCGGAGACGTGCACCTAAGTCAACAATGACTCCATATTAATAAGCCGGGGAACGTTGCCCCGGAGTCTGGGCTGCATCCTGCAGTCCTGACTAACTTCCAGTCTGCTGGATAAGTCACTTCTCTGCAGGGAGGTTACAGCTGGAATAAGCGTTTGATTTCATTTCAACACCGTTCCCTATATTGGCGGAATTGATTCTTGAAAAGACAACGCTATTTAAATTTTTCTCATCGCCTACAGTCTCACCACCGTAACAGCTATTTTCATCACCTTCTTCGTGTTTACCTATCATTACGTGTGTTGTAAATTGGAATTAATCTCTCTCAACTCAGGCTTTCTCGCAGGAGGTGAAGTCTGGTAGATGTGTTTTAGCTTTGCTTCCATCTAGTTGTTTCATTTGGGAAAATCCCTTCATGTCCACACTCAGCCTGAGTCCCGTTTGTGAAGTGGGCATAACACTACAACACTTGCAGGGCTATGAGGGTTAGGGAAATGATGACAAAAAGTGCTCGGTAGGTGGTGGAGGTTGTTCTTTTCTACTTTGCTTTATCCTCCACTCACACCCGCCTCATTCCCCTCCTTCCCTGCCAACTCCATTCGCCACCACCACTACCACTCTTCAAGTTTCTGCTCAGAACTTACTTTGTGTATGCAGGAAGCCATCTGGCATAATCTTTTCCATTAGAGACTGTGGCCTCCACTCTGACATCTTTCTTAAATAAAAGAGTGTCTCCCCCCCCTCCACCCCCCCCCCCCCCCCCGCAAAAGAGAGGCAATTCTACATGACATTAGTGAAAGAAGATCTTGTTCCCAAGCCTGTTTGATTCCAATAATAACAGCTTCCATTTATTGACACCCACCTCCTACTATGTGCCAAGAACCTGCTCATTTGGGGATAAAATCCAGGTGGATTCATTCCACAAAACTTCCTTGGATTCCTACTATGCACTAGGCACTGTGCTAGGCACTGGGGATACAGTGAATAAGAGACAACCCTACTCTCACTAAACTTAACAATCTTGGACATATTAGCTGATTTAATCTTCACAAATACCCTATGAAGTAGATATTGTCTCTAATTTCCAGAAGGTAAAATCAAAGTTCAAAGGCCGAAATAAGAATTAAGTTCACCTATGCTTAATATCACACAGCTAATAATATATTTTCTTGATCTTAAGATGCACGTTTTTCATATTTTAACATCTCTCATATCAAGATGCATCGCAATGCATAGAGTCTTAGTGTTGTATTATAGTTTAATTGGCAGCATTTTTCTTTCTTAGTGATGCATAAAATAATGGTGCATCTTCAGTGGCATTAGATGTGATGACATATGGATATATGGCCAGTCCTGCGTAGTAGACCCAGTGTCTTCAGTTCCATTCCTCACCCTTTTCCTGCTCTGCTTTGTAGGGAAGGGGGCGCTGACCCCTATAGACTGCATTCCCAGGCTTCCTTGTTCCAGAGCTTCCGGCTAGGTTCAGCCAATGGGAGACAGCAACGGGAGCAGCCCCTTTCCCAGCCACTCCACTCCACCCCACCCCCTTGGGTAGCATCTGTAGCGGTGGCTGGTTCTCCCTCTGCATTGTTAGGGGATCCCAGCCACTGGGCTCCTGTAACATAGCCCGTTCCCCGGATCTAGTCTCTAGCCTAGGGGTGGTGACTGATGGTTACTTGCTGCTGCTAATCTCTGAGTTGCCTCACCACCTCTGTTTAGCTTTTCAACAGTTCCATTCCCCATTGTAACCAAGCCCCTAAATGAAATTCTCCTCTGCTTTAAATACTTAGATGGAGTTCTGTTTTCTGGGTGGACTCTACCTGACACTGCTGGCCTTCAAACCCAGATTTGCACTTCCTAGCGCACACCACAGCCTGTCAGCTCTCAGGTACTAAGAGGAGGAACGATAGTAAATGCAGAAACATCACAGTGGTTCCTCATCAGGAAGCCGCAGACTCTTTGAGAGGCAGTAGAATTATTGCAAAGGATACAGGAATCCACGTGTACACCAAATGTTGTCAGGAAATTGGCTAAATATCTTTCAGACATAAGTATTACTATTTTCTAGTGTAAGTTACAGTTTTGTTCCGATAGTTGAATCTGATTGGCCTGGCTGCAGTCATGTCCAACCCTAAATCAGTCACCATAACTAGACAAGCCCTGAGTCAAGTGTCCACCTTTGGAGCTGGGTTTGGAGAGTGGGGACAGGGTACATCTCAAAGGGAATTTGAAGCCCTGTGACAGGAAGAGGGAATGATGCTGAAGTATCAAAAACAACAGACGTCCGCTACAGACATCCTCATACTCACATATGCTAAAAGTTATGAAATAATCTAGAGCCCTAACACATCAAGTGGGTGAATAGGTGAGGCAGACTTCCTTACTAACAGAATCCTGTTTCACTTGAGATAGCAGTGGGTCCAGCTAAAGATACTTGATTTCCCAGCCTCCCTTGCAGCGAACGTGGTTATGTGACACAGTTCTGGTCAATGTGGTATAGGTAGATGCTGAGGAGGGGCATCCCTTCTGTCAGGAAACATTGTGAAAGATTTTTAAATGGCCGAAAAAGAATACTGGGTGTCCTGTCTAGCATACTCTTTGGTGTCATCTCCATCTTTCATTGTCTTTGAGCTATTTTACAGGTTTGTAAGTTGTAGAAAACTGGTAGTAATACAATTGGCTCTTGTCCATAGAAATGCAGTGAATTGTGTCTGGTGGAGCTGCAATTGATTATTTCTCTGTTGACTAGTTTTCCATCTATTTGTAAATTCATTTTAGCATTCCTGATTGCCTTTAAATGTATATATGATTACCTATGTGTGTATATTTTTTTAAATTCCCCTTTGAGTTGGTTTTAACTTCTTACTGATTCCCTTATTAATTGTGTGAAATAAAATCTTTGACACACATTTATTTTATAATTGGATGTCACGTTTTATTCTTTTAAAAATTGACCATTTAGCACTTTTTAAATAAAAAGGCAAGGCCTCACATAAAAAAAGCCTTGACCTTTCTTTCTTCTTTCTGATCGGAACACGAACATCTTGCAACCATGAGGGGCTAGCCTGAGAATGAAGGTGCATATGCTAAGGGTTTGGCGCTGGAAACATGTAAATAGCCTGTGTTCCTTATAGCATCATTAAGTCACCAAATTGGCTCTTGATGGCCTCCCTTCTGGGGCTTCCTATTGTGAAAGACCATCACACACACACACCCCCATCTATTTAAACCAATGCAGTAAGGTTTTCTATTATACTCCAGAATGCATTCCTAAATGATACTCTCAGAAATCCAGATATTTCCTTTAACACAAGAGGGAAACCTATGGTCAAGTAAAGCATGCCTGAAGGAAAGGGACAAAGGTGAGACCTGGCTGAAGGACTTTGGGGAAGTAATGTTGCAAGACCAGTCATTCAGAGGAAGCATGGAGGAAGGGGCATTCTGACACTTTCTGAGAAGTCGTCTACCAAAGAGAATGAAAGAGTTTGCCCTGGGACTTCTTGAATTAGAAGTGACTTCTTACCACATGTGACACCTTGTTATAACATCATCTATTTTCTCAAAAAATCATGGGTTTTACTTTTCTACTCTTGGGGCTGGATTGGCCCTTAGCCAGACATTTTCTGTCACCTGTTATTTTCTGGGCATTTTCAAGATGGTCACTTGGGGTGAAGTGGATGTTTGTTGATTGCCTTTCTAGCCTCCACTCTCTCTAACAGGTCCATTTTGGTTTAGAAGGGTTCATCTTTCCCCCATACTCTACCCGTGTGGTCCAACTGGACCTTCACAACCCCCTATCCAGAGGTAGAGCATGTGACCCAGGTGTAAGGCAATCAGCACATGGTGCCTTGCTGATAACAGTGATTAACTGATTTAAGGGTAGATCAATCAGAGAGAATCCCAGCACACTCTTGAGGGAGCTCCTAAGAAAGAGACTCTCTTTTTCCCACTGGACTTGAGTCTCAAAGGATGCACAAGAGAGTTGCTGACAGACACTTTGCCACCATGTGGCCTAAGGATGAAGTCAGTATGGAGAGCAGAGTTGAGAGATAGAGAACATTTGACGCTTGATTCCAGCCACATCTGAAGTCAGCTCTAACCCTGGACCTTTTCGTTACAAAAGTCAACAAATTCCCATTTTTGCTTAAGCCAGTTTGAATTTGAGTGTCACTTTCAAATTAGTTCTGATGGATACATAGATTAGGGCTAGAGCTGCCCTTACAGGGGTTTATTAAGACCTGTTCTAGCCCAATGTTTCCCAACATTTTTTTTCCCCACAATGACACACACAATGATATTATGCCCTTGCAGAGCACAATCTCATAAACAAATCTACATTTTGATGAAACACCAAAATGATTACAAGGATGAACAGCATTATAATAATAATTTGTAATTTTCACAATTAATTACAATACATATGTAAGGTAGTTTGCTATGGATGATGGCAAATTAAATGGGCTGTCATTTGATTCCTTTCTTTCCTACTCAGGAAGGGATTTTGGAGTTCTTAGAACAAAGCTTGGCCCAAAGGGAAACATCGTAGGGCTAACCTTCAATCTGTCTCATTTGTTTTGTTTTGTTTTTTTTTTCTTTTTCTTTTAGCTTTTATTTATTTATTTATTTTTAAATTTTTTGTTTATTGCAGTAACATTGGTTTATAACATTGTATAAATTTCCAGTGTACATCATTATACTTCTATTTCTGCATAGATTACATCATGTTCACCACCCGAATACTAATTACAACCTTGTCTCATTTGTTTAAGTAAATAAAATTTCAAACTCTAATACTTTCATATTAGCAATATGAAAAATTACCAGACACATGCCATACGTAAAACTGAATTCAACATACAGTGGATGAAGATGCCCATGGATGAGAACTGCTAAGTGAATTGGGCTCAATTTATTCCCAAGGTATATGAGCTACCTTCAAAATCAATAAATTCTTCATCTCTTAGCTCTGGTCTAAATTGAAAAGATTTATTGTTTTTCTGAAAAGAGAGTTTTGATTTGTCAGCTTTCTCTCTTGAAGGATGGATATCCCTCAAGAATTGCTCTCTCAAGAGCAAGATGGCACCTTTCTCTTGGATCTTTGATGTTCAAACTGGTTTAGAAAAAAAAATTTTTTAATGAAAAATGTTTTAAGAATCCAGCAGTGGATTCCAGTTTCAGGCATAGCTGGATCCTAGAGATAAAACAACATATTCAAGAATCTATCTCTTGGGCCGGCCCCGTGGCTTAGCGGTTAAGTGCGCGCACTCCGCTACTGGTGGCCCGGTTCGGATCCCGGGCACGCACCGACGCACCGCTTCTCCAGCCATGCTAAGGCCGCGTCCCACATACAGCAACTAGAAGGCTGTGCAACTATGACATACAACTATCTACTGGGTCTTTGGGGAAAAAAATGGAGGAGGATTGGCAATAGATGTTAGCTCAGAGCCGGTCTTCCTCAGCAAAAAGAGGAGGATTAGCACGGATGTTAGCTCAGGGCTGATCTTCCTCACAAAAAAAGAAAAAAAAGAATCTATGTCTCTCAGAGAATTGTTAGGCAATTGTGAAAAGTGCTTATGGTTGGTAGTTCTAGGTAAATGTATGGGAGTTATTTTGTATTATCCTTGCAGTTTTTCTGTAAGTTTGAAATCATTTCAAATTGAAAAGTTTTTGTTTTTTTTTTATAATTTTATTTATTTATCCCCCCAAAGCCCCAGTAGATAGTTGTACATCATAGCTGCACATCCTTCTAGTGGCTGTATGTGGGACGCGCGGCCTCAGCATGGCCGGAGAAGCGGTGGGTCGGTGCGCGCCCGGGATCCGAACCCGGCAGCCAGCAGCGTGCGCACTTAACCGCTAAGCCATGGCACGGGCCCAAAAAGTTTTTTTAAAAAGGAAATTATCTCTTTTCATCTCTTGCCTCCTTCCCTGTGCTTTCTTCATATTCCCCAAATACTTAGATTATTTTCTACTAGTTTAGCAATCCCAGAAGGAAGAGGGATTATCTCTTCCAATGGTTCTAGCAAACAACTCAGGTTAGTATCTGTCGTAGACTGAATGTTTACATCCCCTCAAAATTCATATGTTGAAATCCTAACCCTCAATGTGATAGTATTTGGAGGCCGGGCCTTTGGGAGCTGATTAGGTCATGAGGTGGGATTAGTGCTCTTATAAAAGAGACCCCAGAGAGCTCCCTTCATCCTTCTGCCATGTGAGAACAGCAGTCAGGAAGTGGCCCTCACCAGACAATGAATCTGCCGGCATGTAGATCTTGGACTTCCCAGCCTCTAGAACTGTGAGAAATAAATTTCTGTTGTTTATAAGCCACTCAGTCTGTGGTATTTTGTTAGAGCAGCCCAAGTGGACTAAGACAGTGAATCATTAGCCTTTTGAGTCCTGTGCCGACCACTGAGCCAATCACAGTGGCTGCAGGGATGAAATGATCTGACTTGCCTGGCCAGGTCACATGCCCATTCCTGGAGCCAAGGGATGGAGCCAAATCCTCCCAAACCTCAGAGACGGCCAAACCTCAGGGATGGATGGGTCAGCAAGGGAAACCAGGGTGTTAAAGCCAAAAGGAGGGCACATGATACTGGAAAGACAAAAACAGCATAAAACTACCTGTCATCTGAGCTCTTGATCCCAGCAGCCCTGCTCGAAGGGAGAAGGATCAGGGGGCTGAGATGATAGGGAAGGAGCAGGCATGACAGAGGTTAACGAAAACCAACCTGTTCTACTTCTCCAAAAAGCAGAAGTTTAATAAGGTCATTTGCTCTTCTTGCAATGCAGGACTGACAAGGGACACAACGAATTCTGCCACAAAAGGCCCATCAATATTCAACATAGAGGAGGACTAATTTACAAAGATGATACCCTTTTTTTTTTTTTTTTAAAGATTTTATTTATTCATTTTTTTCCCCCCAAAGCCCCAGTAGACAGTTGTATGTCATAGGTTCACATCCTTCTAGTTGCTGTACGTGGGACTCGGCCTCGCGTTGGACGGAGAAGTGGTGCCTTGGGGCGTGCCCGGGATCCGAACCCGGGCCGCCAGCATCAGAGCGTGTGCACTTAACCGCTAAGCCACGGAGCTGGCCCAGATGATACCCTTTTATCACGATGGGGCAAGCGCTTTGTTAAGTTTGCCGTGAAACCCATCTTTGCTAAGTCAAATCAAAGACCTCCCTCATCTAAGGGGCCCAAAGCCCCTTGACACTCTGAGAGTTGTATTACAACACATTTAAATATCTCTCTCTTTTATTATAAAAAGATTACAAGATATTCAAACAATACAGAAGTGTGCATGGTGAAAAATGAAAGTTTCTGCTTCTCCAGAGTGCTGTTAACATTTTGGCGCATATAATGATAATAGTAATAATAATAGGAATATTAGCTAAAACATACAGCATCTACTGTGTGTTGTACACTGTTCTAAGCACTTTACATAGATTAACTCATTTTACCTTCATATTCGAATGATGTGGGTAATATCATTTCCATTTTATACACGAGGAAATTGAACCTTAAGGAGGTGAAGTAGCTTGCAAGATCTCAAAGCCAATAAGGGAGAGAATTAACTTTAAACCCAGGCAGCCTAACTCCAGAATATGTATTCTCATCTTCCAGATTTTTAAAATGCATATACATATTTTTTTATTGAGTTGCAATTCACATAAAATTAACCATTTAAAGTGGTTGTAGTTCAGTAATTGTAATTCAGTGGCATTTGGTACATGGTTGTGCAAACACCACCTCTACCTAGTTCCAAAACATTTTCATCACCCCCCAAAAATGTGTACCCATTAGCACACACTCCCCATTCTCCTCTATCTCCAGTCCCTGGCAAACACTAATCTACTTTCTGTCTTTATGATTTATCTATTCTGGACATTTCATATAAATGGAATCATACAATATGTTACCTTTTGTGGCTGAATTCTTTCACTTAGAATGTTTTTGAGGTTCGTATACTTTGTAGAATGAATCATTGCTTTTTATAGTGAAATAATATTCCATTGTATGTATATACCACAATTTGTTTATCCATTCATCTGTTGATGAACATTTGGGGTGTTTCTACCTGTATTAGTCAGGATTCTTCAGAGAAACAGAACGAGTAGGATGTGTGTATATATATATATAATATGTATATATATCTAAAGAGAGATTTTAAGGAATTGGCTTATACGATTATGAAGACTGGAAAGTCCAAAATCTGCAGGGTAGGCTGGCAGGCTGGATACCTAGGGAAGAGCCAATGTTGCAGTCACGTCTGAAGGCCATCTTCTGGCAGAATTTCTTCTTGCTTTGGAGAGGTCAGTCTTTGTTCTAGTAAGGCCTTCAACTGGTTGGATGGGGTTCACCCATATTATAGAGGGCAATCTGCTTTACTCAAAGTCCACCAATTTAAATGTTAATCTCATCCAAAAGACAACCTCACAGAAACATCCAGAAAATGTTTGGCCAAATATCTGGGCACACTGGCCCAGCCAAGTTGACACATAAAATAAATCTTCACACCACCTTTTGTCGATTGTGAATATGAACTGCTATGAGCTTTCGTGTACAAGTATCTGTTTGAGTCCTGTTTTCAGTTCTTTTGGGTCTATACCTAGGAGTGAAATCATTGAGTTATGTGGCAATTATAACTTTTGAGGAACTGCCAAACTGTTTTCCATTGCAGCTGAACCATTTTGCATTCCCACCAGCAATGTACGAGGGCATATGTATTATTTTTTAACTTCAAAACATGGGACTATGCTACACAAACTCCAGTACATTTTTTATATTTATTTTTTTCAGTTAACTGTATATCTTGGACATCTTTCTGGGTCAGTACTTATAACTCAGTCTCATTCTATATGGATAGCAGAGAAGCTTGGAACAGGGCTTGGCCTGAAGGAAGTGTTATATAAGTGAATGCTATTATTCTTTTTAATAAGTATATAGTATTTTATTGAATGGAGTCTCCATAATTTATCTCATTTCCCACTGGCAATTAAGTTGCTTTCAATTTTATTTAACTTTTTATTATGGAAAATGTAGACAAGGAGAGAGAAGAGGACAATGAATGTCCATGTTCTCATATTCCAGCTATAAAAAACTCATAACATCTCTTTTTCTATTTCTGTCCCCCTCTCTTGTTGAATTCCTTGGAATTGCGTCCCAAATATCATATAATTTCATTTACACATATTTCAGTATTTATTTCTAAAAGATAAGGACTCCTTTTTTTTTCTTTTTTAAAGGTTTATTTTATTTTTTTTTTCCCCAAAGCCCCAGTAGATAGTTGTATGTCACAGTTGCACATCCTTCTAGTTGCTGTATGTGGGTCGCAGCCTCAGCATGGCCGGAGAAGCGGTGCATCGGTGTGCGCCTGGGATCTGAACCCGGGCCGCCAGCAGCGGAGCACGAGCACCTAATTGCCAAGCCACAGGGCCAGCCCCAAGGACTCCTTCTTTAAACGTAACTGAAATACCATTATCACATCTATGATAATTAGCAATAATTCCTTAATATCCTTAATTAGCCAATCAGTGTTCAGATTTCCCCAAACACCTCATACTTTTTAACAGTTGGAGTTGTTTGAGTCAGAGCACAAACAATTGGTTAATGTATCTCTCAAATCTCTTTGAATCTACAGTTTCCTCCTCTCTTCTTGATTTTTCTTGTACTTTATATGTAGAAAATCTATTGTTTGCAATTTTTTTAAAATTTTATTTATTTATGTTTTTCCCCCCAAAGCCCCAGTATATAGTTGTATGTCATAGCTGCACATCCTTCTAGTTGCATGTATGTGGGACTAGGCCTCAGCATGGCCGGAGAAGTGGTGCGTCGGTGCGCGCCCGGGATCCGAACCCAGGCCGCCAGCAGCGGAGCGTGAGCACTTCACCGCTAAGCCACAGGGCCGGCCCCTGTTTGCAATTTTTAAGACTAATTTTGAAATGGTGAGGAACTGCCTTGTCAGAGCTTGTGTCAGGTCAGGGTAACCCCCCAGTCATACTGTGAAGCAATCCCCATCCCTCCTCTTAACTTTTAGGCCCCCAGCTTTCTCCTGGGCTGCGGCCCTATTGAGCAGAAATGAACAAAAAACATGATAAATCATTTAGATTTAAATTTGGTCTTCCTAGTGGCTTCCCTTCCCATAGAGGGCATTTTGAAATAGTTGGGTAGAGAAAGGAACTCTAGGACTCAAACACTGAGATTGAAAAGGTCACTGTAGTGAGTTGAATGGTTGTTGCCCCACAAAAGATATGTCCACGTCTTCACCCCTGAAAACTGTGAATATGGCCTTATTTGGAAAAAGAATCTTTGCAGATGTAATTAACAGTCCTGAGATGAGATCATCCTGGATTATCTGGGCTCTAAGTCCAATGGCAAGTGTCCTTATAAGAGGCACACAGAGAGGGCCATGTGACCATGGAGGCAGAGATTGGAGTGATGCGGCCACAAGCCAAGGTGTGCCAGCAGCCACCAGAAGCTGGACAAAGCAAGAAACAAGCTCTTCCCTAGAGCCTCTGGAGGGAGCACAGCCCTGCAACACCTTCGTTTCAAACTTCTAGTTTCCAGAACTTCGAGAGAATAAATTTCTGTTGTTTTAAGCCACCAAGCTTGTGATAATTTATTACAACAGCCACAGGAAGCGAATACAGTCACAGACTCAGGTCCCTGGCCGGGAAGGGCATCTGGGGAAGCAGAGTCCCTGGATCTCTACCTGTGAAACAAGAAGAAATATATAAAAAATATTGGTCTTGGGGCTGGCCCCGCGGCATAGCAGTTAAGTTCGTGCGCTCCGCTGCTGGCGGCCTGGGTTCGGATCCCGGGCGCGCACCGACGCACCGCTTGTCCCCAGTCACCCACAACTTGCAATTGGCATCTGAAGTGGAGGACAGTCTCATGGGACTGAGCCTTTAACCTGTGGGGTCTGTGCTAATTCCAGTTAGTGTCAGAACTGAAGTGAACTGTAGGACACCCAGCTGGTGTCGCAGAGAATTGCTTGATGTGGGAAGAAAAATCCCATGCATCTGGCATCAGAATTGTGAGTGTGGCAGTGGTGTGGGAGTAAAGGAGAAATGCACAGGAGAAGTGTGTCTTCCCAATACACTGCCACAGGGACAGTTCCTCCTCCTGCCACCTACTAGGCAGCCCCCACAGAAATGTCTACTTCCTGCCCCATCACATATAAAGTGAAATGTTCTCTTATAAAGTGGAGGAGGCGGCACTGCAGGGCCCAAGAGCCCCAAGCTCACGCCAGATCAGCGTGGCAGGTGTGTTCACAAGTTCTTTCAACTCACCCTTCCTGTTCAGTGGTGTCTTCTCACAGCCAGGAAAATAAGTAAACTGCAGAGTTCTGGAATCACTTGTTCATTTACTTATTCAGGACATATTTACTGGGTGTCCCCTTGGTGTCAGGCGTTGGGCTATGTTCTGGGCGTGCAAAGCTGAACTGGACCCAGAGCTAGTCTTCATAGAGATGGGGGGCTGGGGTCAGACACGTTACAATACTGCATGCTAAGTGCGGGGGTGGCAGAAATGGTGCAGAGAAGAGGGTCTAACCCAGACTAGAGAGGGAAATTCACAGAAGGCTTGGGGGTTAGAAGAAGTGGTGTCCCATGGGCTTCCTATGTGGTAGCCCCAAACTACAGGTGGCTTTTAAATTTTAAATTATTACAATTAAAAGATATTGAAAGATCAGTTCCCACTAGCCCTATTTCAAGTGCTCAATAGCTACATGTATATTACAGAACTTTTCCATTATTGTAGAAGTTCTATTGGAAGATACTGGTCTAGGCTGAGGCCAAAAAAAGAGGAGTTATCCAGGACCAGGAGGGAAGGAGATGTTCCCCCAGTGGGCCCTATAAGACAGCCTTTGGATACTAAACATAGTTATGGCTCTTGTTGGAGGTGTCAAGGCCGGTTCCCGTGGTGCCTTGTCAGCCATCTCGAATTCCCTGCTAAGGACAAGAGGGAGCTATTCGAGCATTCGACCAGATTTGAGCTTTGGAGGATGGATTGGAGGAGGACCAATCGGGAGGCAGTTGTGTTCCTCCAGAACTTTGGACCAGCCAAAGTGGTAGCACTGCGGGTGGAGAGAGATTTAGGGCATATGATCAACAGATTGGGGATTGTGGTGAGCAAGGAAGGAGAAGGAAGGAAGCTTACTGCTTAAGCTATTTGATGGATAGAGCTAACAGTTCCCTTTGTCTGATGTGCAATCTGAGGAAGAGGATGAGAAACTTTTTTTAAGTGATAATATTGATGTGGATATCTATAATATCCCCCATATGGCTCACCATGGAACACATTAGAAAGAGAAAACAGGGACTCTGAGCCCGCAGAATTTGTGGTTGACAATGGGCAGTACTGGAGGGCAGGCAGGGAGCAGAGGAGGGGGAACAAAAGCCTGTTGCTTCCCTTCTCTCTTTTTCAACTATTCCTCCAATGCTTTACAATTCCACTCACTCAAAAATGGCTCCCAACCGCCACTGAATTCAAGGTCCCCTGCAAAACAGCCCCACTGGACATGCCTATCTTGTTCCTTACAGTTCCATGACATAGACTCCAAATTCCAAACTCCTCGAAGGTTCCTCAGATGCCCCCTCCAGCCTTACTTTGTCCATGCTCTTCATTTTGTCTGGAATGTCTGTTCCTTCTATTTTTGCCCCTAGAAATTTTAACAACTCTCCCTCATGCACAAAACTCCAATGAACCAGTTGCATTTTTTTAAAACACATATTAAAATAAAGTTATAGCTATAAAGTCAAAATATATATGTATATTACTCTATATCACCTAAAATAATCTCACCTATCATCTGTGGTGTATCTACCACATTTTGGAAAATATTACCTTAAACTGCTTATTCTATTTGCTTTTATTTATTGTTATTTACGTACTTGTCTTATTTCCCCTACTAAACACTGAGCTCCAGACAGCAGATAATACCTTCCTCTTTTGGGAGATCCTGAAGCATATAGCAAAAACACCTAGGAGGTCCACTGAATAAACATTTTTAAATCAATAAAGCTTCTATTTTACATTAGGTACTGTAATAGTAGCTAGCAGTAACAATAAGATCAGTAACAAAATTTGGTTTAACATTGTTTTTAAGACTACTTTTCTTAGAGCAGTTAAGGTTCACTGGAAAATTGAGGGGAAGGTACAGAGATTTCCCACATACCTCCTGCCCCCGTACATGCAACAGTAGACCTTCAGAGAAAAAGAAACCTATCTTTTCTTTCTTAATCCTCTGCCTTCCAGCTAATTCTACAGTCAAAGAGAGAGAGAAGGTGATTTGACAAGACAGAAAGAGTGCGGAAAAGAAAAGCAGATGTTTGTCACGCAGGAAAAGGGAAGCACTTGTGTTTATAAGAATCTCAACAGCATCTGCCAGCACAGAAGCAAGAATATTTTGCGTTTGTTGAAAAATCCAGCTTGACCATATTAAGGTATTCAGAGTTACCCACCCTGGAGTGTTGCCCACCCTGGAGTGTTACAGCCCACATTAGTTACCTCCTGTTAGTTCACGTCTTCTCACAGAATCCCAGAGGCCCCCAGAGTGAAAGCGTCTGCTATCAGCTCTCATGAAAAGTAGGAGTTAGTCACTCAGATCCTTATTCTATGTCCTTCCTGCAAGAACATGGACTTTGTCTCCAAAGACCTCTTGGATTATTGAGGGAGCTAAATTTAGATGTCTGAAGGACACCCTCATTTATTAGAAGTTATGAGACTAACAAGTAGGGTGTGAGGAGGAAAGTGGCAGGAGAATGATATTGGAAAGGTAGTTTAGGAACACCTGTGAAGGGCTTTGTATACCAATCCAAGTAAAGTGACCTTTACCTAGAGCCGAGGTGACAAACTCAAAATCCCACAGAGACCAGGCATGTGAATGCTTGAAACTGACCAGGTAATAGGGAGTTGTGGGGACTGTGGCAAAATGGAGAGTTCTTGCCCTGACTAAAGGAGGCGGCTACTCTCTGCTCCAGCTGATTGTTACTATGTGGGATTGTTGGCCCAGTGCGGCCAGATCTTCCAGTTTTCCAAGAGATGCTGGAAATCCAGGTTTTTATAGGATGGTCCCAGGTTTTTAAACCAAACTGGTTTTTGAACCAGATATGGCCCACAGGCCATCTAGTCTATCACCTTAGTATTGAAGAGAACTAATGAAGGTTTTTAAGTGAGAAAAAAGGATATGATCGTATCTGTGCTTTAGAAAAACCACATTGTGGAATGAGAGAGGAATTACAGGGAATAGACAAGAGGAAAGGAAACCAGTTAGGAAACTCTTTCAACAGTTTCAACAGGTGGGAGGTGACAGTGGTCATGCTAGAGTGAGGGCAGAGAGGGATGTTGTCGGGCTGATCTGGAGTCCAGGCTTCAGTGGGAAGAATTTAGCTTAAATCAGCATCTGGAAAAAAGCATCCGCATGCTTTCAACGCACTCCCTCCCCCACCCGTTTCCTCAGCTGGGAGCTGAAAGGCACAGGGCAGATAGGTCATCTCTAAAGCCAAAGGAGAGGAAATTTTAGCAAAGACTCCCGTCATTGGTGCAATCTATTTTTACCTACAATTATTTTAGAGATAGACTCCTTGACCAACCGCCCTGACCTTCATTTGCCCCCGTCAGTGGGCTCAGCATTAATTGATTTTATTTAATTGATTTTAATTAAAATTAAAAACATATATCATGGGCCGGCCCCGTGGCTTAGTGGTTAAGTGCTCGCGCTCCGCTGCTGGTGGCCCGGGTTCGGATCCCGGGCGCGCACCGATGCATTGCTTCTCCGGCCATGCTGAGGCCGCGTCCCACATACAGCAACTAGAAGGATGTGCAACTATGACATACAACTATCTACTGGGGCTTTGGGGAGAAAAAGGAGGAGGATTGGCAATAGGTGTTAGCTCAGAGCTGGTCTTTCTCAGCAAAAAGAGGAGGATTAGCATGGATGTTAGCTCAGGGCTGATCTTCCTCACAAAAAATAAATAAATAAATAAATAAATAAAAATAAAAACATATATCATGGTGTTTGGCTTTTTTGAACAGCCAGTGGGAAACTCAGAGCCAAATCCTCTTTTGCAAACAGCAGAGGGAGGAGCTGGCTCCTGTTTCACAGAGACAGATCTATGAGAAGTGGCTTCAGATGCATTTCATGGTCTTGCTGGTTGTGCAACTGGTCACTTGGGTCCACGGAAGGGTACATAGGGTCGGAGTTGCAAATGGAGGGAGGAAAGGCAACACACTTCAAGGAATTTTTTTACCAACCAACAAGTGCAGTTTTCAGAGCTTTTTTCCTCCGCAGACCCTTCCAAGGTTTGAGTGCTGTATTTCTGGGTGTGGGCGCAGGAAATGGCTCTGAGGACCGGAGAGCAAAGCCTCCCCTCTGGCACAGCCTGGGAGCGCCCCCTGGGACGGGGGAGAGGACAGAGCGGTCAGGCAAAGGTTAGGGAGGAAGGCAGAGGCAGAGGCCCAGAACGGCCCCGGGAAGTGTTTGTATTTCTCCACCGGGAGGGAGAACAAACAAGCTTCTCTCGTACCTTCTGAGCAGCTTTGTGTGCTCTCCAGCACAGAGTGAGTCTAAGGAGAAGGCATAAGGCTGAAAATAAAACCATTCTGGGGCTGGACCCCACAACTCCTCTCCAGCATGAATCTCATCAGAGCTGCCAGCCGCTTCCCAGAAATGACCGCTTGTGCGAAATTACATGCATTTCAAAGCCTTGAGATGCTACAGGCTTCGGCTCTCGGGGACACAGGCAGCTTGTGACCCAGGCTCCAGAGAAAGGACTTCCCCGAATCTCTCGTTTCCTCACTGGTTTCTGTTCTCCTGGGAGTGGCTGCATCCACGTACACGTGTGGTCCCCGCGTCCCAGAGTGAAGAGGTTGGAAAAACAGCAGCCGGGCGAGCAGTAGCGTCAGATAAGCATCTGTGTCTTTGTGGGGACCCCACAGCCTGGCACACAGAGCACTTGCCCTCTGTCCACCATGGACAACGAGTCATGCTGCGTCATCGAGGGGGATTCCATCCCTCAGGTGATGCCACCACTGCTGATCCTGGCCTTCGTGCTCGGCGCCCTGGGCAATGGCATCGCCCTGTGTGGTTTCTGCTTTCACATGAAGACCTGGAAGCCGAGCACTATTTACCTTTTCAACTTGGCCGTGGCCGACTTTCTTCTCATGATCTGCCTGCCCTTTCGGACAGACTACTACCACAGACACAGACGCTGGGCCTTTGAGGATATTCCCTGTCGGGTGGCGCTCTTCATGCTGGCCATGAACAGGGCTGGGAGCATCGTCTTCCTTACGGTGGTGGCTGTGGACAGGTATTTCAAAGTGGTCCACCCCCACCATATGGTGAACACCATCTCCAACCGGACTGCGGCTGGCATCGTCTGTGCCCTTTGGACCATGGTCATCCTGGGCACTCTGCATCTTTTGATGGAGAACCATCTGTGTGTGCAAAAGGAGACCATATCTTGTGAGAGCTTCATCATGGAGTCAGCCAATGGCTGGCACGACGTCATGTTCCAGCTGGAGTTCTTCCTGCCCCTTGGCATCATCTTATTTTGCTCCTTCAAGATTATCTGGAGCCTGAAGCAGAGGCAGCAGCTGGCCAGGCAGACTCGGATGAAGAAGGCCACCCGGTTCATCATGGTGGTGGCCGTTGTGTTCATCATATGCTACCTGCCCAGCGTGTCGGCCAGACTGTATTTCCTCTGGACGGTGCCCACGAGCGCTTGCGATCCGTCTGTTCACGTAGCCCTCCACGTTACCCTCAGCTTCACCTACATGAACAGCATGCTGGACCCCCTGGTGTATTACTTTTCAAGTCCTTCGTTCCCCAAATTCTACTCCAAGCTCAAAATCAGCGGTCTGAGACCCAAACGTCCGGGAGGCTCCAAGACACGGAGGCCAGAAGGGACGCCAATTCCAACCTCTGTCGCAAGAATTGCATCAGTGTAACAAATAGCTTCCAAAGCCAACCCGATGTCCAGTGGCATCTCCGCATGTGTTGAATGGCACTAAAACAGACAAACAGACAAAATCAAGGAGGACAGATGGACGACTTAGAAATACTTCATGCTAAGGGGTAGGGGGCTTTGAAAATGCCACCCTTTCTTAGCTGTATCTTCCTCACTGTTGGAAATGAAATTCGGGTTACTACGCTTTTTTGGAAGGTCCCAGTTGAGATGTGAGTCGGTTGCATTTATATGATCTGATTACAATGACAAGGGACAATATATGCATGTAATGGGGCATGTGTGTGTTGGGCAGGGGGTTAGGAAGAGCTGGGCTCCTGTGTAATTTTAAATGGCTGAGTGAATAGGTACCAATGTTTAAACTAGTCCTGTGCTCTCTCTGAGGGAGTTAGTGAACTTAATGACTTACCAGTATTTCCTGTCTTCTGACCTTAAATTGTTACTTGTCTTGGGAAATAGAAACTGAAGTAAGTCAATACTTTTATTTCAGTCTGAGTGAGGCTCTTTAGATTGGGATGTCTTGATCCTGATGATTTTGATCTTCACAGGGGCCCTATATACGTTTCTGACTTCTCAGTAGCCCAGGAAGAATGACTGCAAAATAATTCGCTCCGACCTCCTTCTAGCTCCACATTTTCCTGCAAGTTGTTCCATCTCAAAGAAGGTGCTGAGGGATGTGTTTACCTGCCCTGATTTTTCTAGTGGGAGCTGAGTGCTTGAAAAAATCCTGTTGGCCTTTGGGAAGTGCTGAGTCCAGCGTTCATGCTTTTGACTGCTTGTTATGTGACTATGAGTTGAAATTATTCATTCAGTCATTCTCCACTTATTTACTGAATTCATATTCTGTGCCAGGCACTGTGCTAGTGTCCCTTTTAGCTGGAGGGTCATCAGTCAACCCTTGTGTGACAGCAAAGTTTTTTTTGGGGGGGATGGGGAAGTGCGGCAAACAGAAGTTAATGACCTTCACGCTTTCAATGAATATAGTTTCTAGACCTGTTCTCTGCAAACATTAGTGTTTTCCTCTTATTGGAGGAATGTGTACAAACACCAAAGGGCAAAAAGGGTAAGTGTCACTTATGCACATGAGTTTCCCAAACATGTACCTATATCCACCAGAACTAGATGATTCTATGAAATGACAGGCTGCCCTGCCCTAGATTAGGAGGAAAGATTTCAAGCCAACCTTAGCTCCGTTCTCATGCCACAAAGTTGTGAAAGTCACTCTTGGCTCCTTTATTTACACTTTCTCAACTTTCTAGGGTACTCTCTGCACTTCAGGACCTTACCGGCTTTTAGTTCTTTGGCCTCGAAACACCCCTATCGGCTGTCTTTACTGTTTCCTTTTTCAGAGGCCCTGCACAGCCTCGTGATGAAAAGCGGGGGCTGTAGAAAGTCAGATGAATCTAAGTTTGAATCCCAGCCCAACCACTTACTAGATGTGTGATCTGGGGGCATATTTTATTTAACCACTTTTAGCTTCAGTCTCCTCACCTGTCAAACGGGGGTAACAATAATGTTGACTTCAAAAGATCGCTGAGTGGATTCAACGAACATAAGATCCTGAGGCATAGGGACATTGTTCACTGTGACATCCCCAGTGCCTAGAAGAGGGCTCGCACACAGTAGGTGCTCAATAAATATTTGAATGCATGAATAAGTGCATGTAAAGAATTAAGCACGGTGTCTAGCAGTAAGTGCTCAATATTATGACTTATTATGTTAATACACTTTACACATAAAGAAACTGAGGCACAGAAGCAATTTCTCTTGGGGTTCAGAGGCCCTAAGTACTGCTGTATTGTCACTACCTGAATCCCCCTGCTCTCCAGTTGCCTGGGGAGGAGCAAAAGCAAGGATTCCTGTCAGCATCAAGGAACATATGTCCTCCTGGAAGAAATCTGTGAAAATCCACACTTCCGCTTTTAATTCTATTCTTAGTTATAATTCTTTCCTGGGCTGCTCCCTTGTTGCTTCCTCTAATAAAAATGGGTTCCTAAAGGAAGTCTGCGTCCTGTGTGTGACCCTATGTTAAAAGACTTGTTAAGACTTTACCCTCCAAGGAAAAAAGTCTAAAAAATCCAGAAGCTCATGGTGGGCAGAGGGTCTCATTAAAAAACAGCAAGAACAAACAAAAAGAAAGAAAAATCAAACAAAAAGCCAAAGACAGTCTTGACTCTAATTTTGCTTCCCGTTTTAAATTCATAGAATGTGACAAAAAGAAATCTTATTAAGAAGTGTTCTTGAGAAATTTTAAGGAAGAGGTGTATAGCTTTGTTGACAACACTTTGTTTAAACTCCCTGAAATAGAAAAATGTAATTGATTTAGAAGAAAATGTTTTCTCCTCTTACTCAGGGTCTTTCAGGAAAAGTCAAACAAAAGCTAGCAGGGATATCAGACCACAGAGTCTATAGGAATCGTATGGAAAAAATAAGAGGTACCTTTTATTGGCTGACAGTGCAAAAATTTAAGGCCTGGTCTATTCTCAGGATGGGTTTCTTACCCTTTATTAAAACTGAAATGGTTAAGATGGTGTCTGAAGTCACCAGAGTGCAGGAGCTACTTGGACAGGACTAGAACTCTGAGCACAAGGGGTTAAGCCAATTGTTTAAGATTCTACAGCAAGGTGGAGAGTTGGCCACACTGCAATGCACTACCTCAACTTGCTTGCCCTCTGGGCCTTCTAATCCAGACGTTTCCAATATGACTCAAGACCCCATCATCACAGTGAGTGCTTAAATGGCTTCAGGACCAGCTACACAATTTGCAGCGCCCAGTGCAAAATGAAAATGCAAGTTCCCTTGTTCAAAAAGTATTAAGAATTTCAAGATGGCAATAGCGACCATTAAAACTAAACACAAGACCTTTCTGAGCTCATCCATGAAGCTGGGGCACTAAATTTTATATATGTATATACACACACACATATATATATAAAGGTTGAGATAGTATTTATATATATTTGTATACATAACTATACAGGTGGTATATTTATATACATAAACCATACAGGTTGTATATTTATATACATAAACTATACAGGTTGTATATTTATATACATAAACTATACAGGTTGTATATTTATATACATAAATATACAGGTTGTATATATATATACAGGTTGAGATGAGTAGAATGAATAGATGGGCTCACATATGGGCCTAATCTATATTCAGCTCCCAGTGATGATACAGTGAGAGTGGGAAAGGGTCAATATTTTATTCCTTGTAAAGATTCATTCATTCATTCATTCATTCATTCATTCTCTGTTTCAAGGAACATTTATTAGGCACCAGCTCTGTACAGTAGAAATACAAATGAAAAACACAGCCCCTGACCCCATGGGGTCTATTGTAGAAACCAAGGAAAAATAAAATTACCATTCAGGCCAACAGCTGTGAAAATGGTAAACACAGGGCTCTACAGGAGAACCCAGGGACCCTTAATCCAGACTTAGGGGGTGGGAGAAGCCTTCTCGTAGGAAGTGACTCATGAACTTGGTCCTGAAGGATGGCGAGAAGGCAACCAGCTGAGTCAGTGGGAAAAGGTACTCCAATTGGAGAGGAGAGACATGAGCGAGAGCAGATTGCTTGGGAACCACAGGAAGATCAGTGGGACAGGGATGGAAAGTCCAGGCTGGGGCCGGGACACCTGATAAGAGGTGAAGCCAGGAGATCCACCGGAGAGAGAAGGGTCTGTTTACAACCCACCATGACTGAAGACTATTCACAGTCTTTCAGATTCTCTCTTTCTAAAAAGGAATTACGTTTCTTTATATTTTTGCTTTAAAATTCAAAGAACAAACAAATATATAAAGTAAGATGTAAAAGTCTTCTTTTCACTCCTTTTAAACTCATTTCCTAGAGGTGATGACTTAACATTCCGGGCATATACATACTTGCACACACAAATGAGTCTTTCGTTTTGCTAAAGTAGGATTATTATATATAAAATACAGTTTTGCCAAGTATTTTTATCATGACTAGCTTCCCACATGAGAACAGAGATCAAGCTCATGGGTTTTAATTATATTTCGTTGTATAAAAGAACCACATATAGTTTATTTAACCAATGGCATTTTAATGGATATTTAAGTTGTTTCCAATTTTCCTCCATTGCCACCATGCTATGGTGAATATTCTGAAGGCACTATCTTTGGATTCACGTGCCAGGATTTTTGGAAGATAAATTCTTAGACGTGGAATTGTTGGGTCAAAGGGCAGGCATACTGGGTGAGGCAGTGTGCACAGTGGCTGACAGCATGGCCCCTTGGAGCCAGACTGTCTGGGTTCAAATCCTATTTTCCTTTACTTATTAGCTGTGTGATCTCGGGCAAGTTACCTAACCTCTCAGTGCTTTATTTTCCTCGTCTGTAGAATGGGGACAAGAATAGTACCTGCCCCTAGGGTGTTTGTGAGTACTAAATGAGTTTAGATGTATGAAACACCTAGAGTAATGCCCAACGTAGAGTAAGCACTACATCTGTTAGTTCATCTTATTATCTTGTATTAGCTCTTATTATATTAGCTCTGATTATAATCTTGATAGATACCACCAAATTGTCCAACAAAAAGGCTGAGCCAACATGTTCCCACCAACAGTGTATGAAAAAGCCTTCTTCCACACTCTTCCACAAACAGGGTCTTGTTTGTTTTGTGTGTTTTTTGTAAAAAAAAAAAAGAAAAAGACACTTCACTTCTTTAAAGTGGTGAAGTCTAACGTATCAATTTTTTCTTTTGTAGATGTGCATTTGGTATTGTACCTTAGAAGGCTTTGCCTAAGCCAAGATCATGAAGACTTATTCTTAGGTTTTCTTCTGAGAGTTGTATGTCTTACATTTAGATCTGTGATCCATTCTGAGTTAATTTTTGTGTCCATTGCAAGGAAGCGGTCCAACTTCATTCTTTGGCATGTGGCTATTCCAAGGACCACACTGTCTTGATTACTGTAGATTTGAAGTAAGTTTTTAAATTGGGAAGTGTAAGTTCTCCAACTTTGTTCTTCTTTTTCAAGATTATTTGGTTATTCCAGTTTGCCCTTAGGGTTTTTACATTAAATTCAGCACAATGTTTCAAAATCCTGAAATGCCCTTCTCCTTTCTTTTTATAGGTCCCTGCTTGTCAGTATCATCCATTTCCTCTCTACCTCCTTACTTCTCAATTTCTCCTACTTCTTCCTCTTCATTAGTGGTCCAGAGGTCTCTCATTTCCCAAGTGTCTAGCCAACTCAATGTCATTTACCATTTGCAGAGGCAAGTCTCCCAAAACACCCCCAATGAACTATGCTTCCTGTACTCCCACCCTATGTGGTCCCTCCCAGTAGAATGTGGACTGGCTCTGTGACTCGCTTTAACCAACAGAATGCAGTGGAGTTGATGTTCTGGGATTTCTGAGCCCAGGCATTAAGAAGTTCTGCTGTGTGCTTTTGGAAGCCTTGAGTAGCCTTGTAAGAAGTCCACCCTACCCCGTGGAAAGAATGTGTGAAGAGGCTGTGTGTAGATGCTACATAGAGATGCCACATAGAGAGACACAAGAGAATGAGAACCAAGCAGCTGAACCCAGTCAACCCATAGAGATAATACAATGGTGGTTGTTTAAAACCACTGAATTTTGAGGTGGTTTGTTATACAGCAATAGACAACTAAAACAGAAATCCCAGCTAAGTTCAAAGACAAATAATAGTGAACTATTTAACCTCTCTAAGCCTCGGTTTTCTGATCTGTACAATGAGGATGATGATAACAATAGCACATCCCTCGCAGGGTTTTTGTGAGGATTAAATGAGATCGCGTATGCAAATCTCTTAGCACAATCCCTGGCACAAAGCAAGCCAGTTGACAGATGATAGCTATTATTATTTTTAACTTAAAAAAATGGTTCAATCCAGTTCAGTGGCACACATTCAAGCTGTAATAAGATAACGATGCATGGAGATGCAAGTTAATTGTGAAAGTCATAGATTTGAATGGAGTTTCCACCAAACTCCGTGGACTCACTGCCTTAGCTGTTGACATGATTCATTAGAACAAGTTTCTGTACAACTCATGCACTAGTAAGAAAAAAAATGCATACATAAAAGAAGGATACAAGCAAGACAAAACACACCCGCGGTACAGTAGGAAGACCGGAAATTCCATAGCAGGCACCAGAATCCAGGGAGGCAGGAATTTACATTTTGTCTGAGTAGTTGTGAACTTTGCTTTACAATCATAGCATGTGAAAACTGGAAGGAAGCTCAAAGATCCTCCAGTCCCTCAATTGACACATGAGGAAGCTGAAGGGTTAAGCGGTGTCACTGCTAGTTAACAACAGAGCCAGAACAAGCATCCAGAGTCTCCAGCTTTTCTCTTTTTTCAAACTTAACGATATTTGTTGTTGTTCTTTTCTAGTTTTATCCATGACTATTGTTTAAAAAAAAAAAACCCAAATATCGTAAAATTGTAAAACTTAGAAAGGGAGGATCCCTTGCAAATTTCAGCTTCCAGGAATCACTATTGTTAATAGTCGGTTTTTCTGACTCTTGGTTTGTTCTTCTTTTTCTAGTTCCTTGAGGTGTAAATTTAGGTTGTTTATTTGAGATTGTTACCACCCAATGTGGGGCCTTCTGCTCGCCGCAAGACATGCCAATAGTCAAGAGGCAAGGTGGTAGGAGAAAATGGACTTTTTATTACAGCTTGCTAGCAAGAGGGGAGATGGCCGACTCATGTCCAAAAGAACCATCTTAAGGGGGCATGAAATCTTACAGCAGTTACATAGGCCATTGGGTTATAGGGGAGCGGGTAGGAATGTTGACCTTCTGGTGTTACGGACTGGGAGTGCCACACCAGATCTTTCAGTTTTCACTGATGACGGTTATTAGCATAGATTCTCTGTTTGGGGGTCATCACATTCCTAAGGAACTCAAAAAAACACAGTTATCATCTTATCGCAGCCGGGAGGCACCTGCACAAGCAGAGGTCATAAAATCTGCAGAGCAGTTAGATCTTCTGGAGGGCGCAGATCCGGCTGGGTTAGTCTGTCAGAGGTCATTCAAAGTTACATAGAGTTTTTCTTTTCTACAATATGGCTTCCCTTATGTCAACCTTGTTTTGAGCCGGTATCAAGATCTTTCTAATTTCCTAATACATGCGTTTATTGCTGCTAACTTTGGGCTTCTGACTCTTAGTTAATAAAGGCCCTTACTTTATGAATATCATTGATGAGTCCATATTTGTCCAAGAAGGAACCAAGATATTCATGCACAGCAAGGATGAGAAACAAATATCAGTCATTTCACTAGAACCTAATACACCCACACAATGTCACCTCAATCCAGTGCAGCCTTACAGATGGAGCAATAACATAATAAGAGGCAGTGTGTGTAATGGTCAGGGACACAGGCTCTGAAGCCAGTGCTGGATTCAAATCCAAGCTCTGCTCTTATTAGCTGGGTAGCCTTGACTATATTACCAACCTCTCTGAGCTTCACTTTCCTCATTTTGAAATCAGAATCAATAATAGTCCCTACCTCACGGACTGCAGTCAGGGTAAAACAAGATAATGTATTTAAAGCATTGCACACAGGGTCCGGCACATTGGAAGCTCTCTGTAACGTCGGTGCCAACATCATCTTCATCATCATCTTCATCAAGGTCCTCTGGTTTCTATGAGAGTCTAATATTAGATTATCCTGACTCCAGTTTACTGTGAAGAGTCTACAAACCCCTACTATTGAACCTGGGTATGCAACTAAAGAAACAAATTTCCTATTTCTAACTCAAAGTAGAAGCAACACAATTTAGAACCTCTTGCATAGCAAGAATTCATAACCAAAATATTAAAGGGTAGAAATGTTCTGTAGGGTTACACCCAATTATACTGAAAAGCAAAGAAACGACGTGTGAAATGGTGACCTGCTGTGAGAGGCGGAGTTCAAAGTCCTCTTAGATCTTGTTGCTCTAAGTTTAATTTTCCAAAAATAATGGCTTTTAAAATATCACGAACTTAGTGAGGGAGGCTGTGTGTGTGTGGGAATAGGGGTATACAGGAATTCTGTACTTTCTGCTCAATTTTTCTGGGAACCTAAAACTGCTCTAAAAAGTAAAGCTTATTAATTTTAAAAAATGACACACAAAAATAAATCACTTATTTGAGCACAGAAACATATCAAAGTCTAACACAAACAAAAAACCCAACTTACTCCAACATACCACTGGCAATCCAAACTGGGTTCAAGTTTTCAAACATCTTTTGAAATTTTATGCTGCTCTCAAGTAGCTTTTTTTTTTTTTCCTAAATAGAGATTAATTGCAGAGTTCTGGCGTGGAAAAGCAATCCATGTTCGTACAGAGAAGCTGGCATGAGAACATCAAATTCAATTCATCTCTCCTCATAAAATAGACAATGACTGTTCTCTTGCCCTTTCCGAAAGAAATCATATGCATGCTACTATTTCTTAAATCATATACACGTTAATGTTTTATACTAATTCTTTTTTTTTTTTAATTTTATTTATTTTTTCCCCCCAAAGCCCCAGTAGATAGTTGTATGTCATAGCTGCACATCCTTCTAGTTGCATGCGGGACACGGCCTCAGCAAGGCCGGAGAAGCGGTGCGCATCCGGGATCCGAACCCAGGCCGCCAGCAGCGGAGCGCGAGCACTTAACCACTAAGCCACAGGGCCGGCCCAATATACTAATTCTTAATGTTTCTTGAAAACCATGCTGTTGAGCACAGTATATTATTATTGCTGCTGTTGTTGTTTTCTTAATTTTGTAGGCTAACCCAACGACAGTGACTCAATTCTCTGGTGCTAAGTACTTGATATACAGGCACCCAGCCTTCCAAAGGGATGCCCTCCCCATTTCAGTAATTCACAAATGACAGTTGGCTTGCCTAAACTTATCCTTTACATTTAGAAAATTTTGTGGGTTCCTGTCTGCTCCGGGGATTTTATTACTTGTTTATACAAACAGCAAGTTGTGTAAGAGCCTTACTGGCTTTTTTAAAGCGATTTCACAGTTTCCTGGTAACCATTTAGTCATCTATTTCCACACCCGGACATGACATAAAGGCAGGCGCTGAACCACACATTCACCACTTAGACACACACCTCTTTCCTTGAGCATTCACTAGGTGAGGCGCTCCCTAGGACCAACTCGATCCACTCATGAAACCGTACCACCAGCAGGACCATTTTCTGGAAATAGACAAGAAGAACTGCTGTGTGTTCCAGGATGACTTCACTACCAACGTACTGCCGCCGGTGTTGGGGCTGGAGTTTGTGTTCGGCCTCCTGGGCAATGGCCTTGCCCTTTGGATTTTCTGTTTCCACCTCAAGTCCTGGAAATCCAGCCGGATTTTCCTGTTCAACTTGGCCGTGGCTGACTTGCTCTTGATCCTCTGCCTGCCGTTCGTGATGGACAACTATGTGAGGAAGTGGGACTGGAGGTTTGGGGACATCCCTTGCCGGATAATTCTCTTCATGATGGCCATGAACCGCCAAGGCAGCATCATCTTCCTCACGGTGGTGGCGGTGGACAGGTATTTCCGGGTGGTGCATCCCCACCATGCTCTGAACAAGATCTCCAACAGAACAGCAGGCGTCATCTCCTGCCTCTTGTGGGGCGTCACCATTAGCCTGACGGTTCATCTCCTGGGCAAAGAGAGGTCGCTCAGGCACCACAACACGAAGCTGTGCAGCGGCTTTAGCATCTGCCACAGCGTCGGGTGGCACGACGCCATGTTCCTCCTGGAGTTCTTCTTGCCCCTGGGCATCATCCTGTTCTGCTCAGCCAGAATCATCTGGAGCCTGCGGCAGCGACAAATGGATAGACATGCCAAGATCAAGAGGGCCACTAACTTCATCGTGGTGGTGGCCATCGTCTTCGTCATCTGCTTCCTGCCCAGTGTCGCCGTGCGCATACGCATTTTATCGCTCGTGCACACTATGGGTACGAAGAACTGTGACATCTATCGCTCGGTTGACCTGGCGTTTTTCACCACCCTCAGCATCACCTACATGAACAGCATGCTGGACCCTTTGGTGTACTACTTCTCCAGCCCATCTTTTCCCAACTTCTTCTCAACCTTGATCAGCCGCTGCCTCCGGAAGAAGGTGCCAGATGAGCCAGAAAATAACCAGAGCTCAAGTGTCTAGCTTACGGGGGAACTGAGTACTACCAGGAGTGTTCCAGACACTTTAATGGCTGACCCCAGTGAGCCATGGAGCCCCTCGTATCTGACTCCAGCTTCTTGTTAAATAATGAAGCCAAGAAAAGAGATTGTCACCAAGAACCAAGATCTCTAGAGAAACAATTTAGCTGGTACACAGAGTAACATTACCAGACTCGGCCTGAGGTTTCCTAGAATTTCCAGATTCAGAGAATCTGATTTAGAGAAGCAGTGTGGCCTGCTGGGCTGCAGAGTGTCACCACAGAAATCTTGGGGGAACAGAGAATAGAGCTTCTAGGCATCTGAAACTTCTGCTCAATCTCGGACACTTGCAGAACTGTCCACATTTCTGCCGAGCAGAGTTGGAGCTACAGAAGACACCCATCAGCATCTGTGATTCATTGGCCTCTTCACCTGCCTGAGACTCAGATGGTTCTCAGCTCCGGGGGTGATATCTAGCCTGTTTGAGGGCTCCAGCTGGGACAAGGAGAGCGAAGTGATTGGAGAGGAGTTATGGCTCCCGGAGGAAACATGGGCATCATTAGACAAGTTAGTAGGTCACCTGGGTTCCGTGGGACCAATTCATCTTTCAGCCAAGCTTTAGCAGAAACAGACTAGACAGAGAGACTCCCGAGCTTTGGTGAATATCTGAGTTTCCAGTGGTAGTAAGGAGGAGTCCCCGGGAGGGACTGAGCAAAACAGTGTTCCTAAGGCGAGGTGTTAGAACTTGCAACTAATCCATTCCTCTCTCGTTTGCACTGATTTGAAGGTTGAGCAATTAAAAAGTCTTCAGGGAAGAGAGCTGCTTCCCACCTGTGTTTGGTTTTATCATTAAAAGGGAAGTGCTGCCCAGTGGTTAGAGGGGAAGCTTCGTCCTGGTTCATTTGCTTATGTTTCTGTACTTATAAGAAATCTACCACTTCAATAAACTTTGATTTGAGACACACAGTCTGGTGTTGCACATGTCCAAGTGATGGTTCACAGAAATGGAATTGTTACTTAAGCAGAGACCTTTATGGGTTGTTAACCGTGTCCTGATAGAAAAAGACCATACACTGTAAAGTAAGAAAAGACGTGGACCCTGAGCTGCATCATGAAACAGGTAAGTAAAAATTACACGTACACTGGGACAGGGATGGGAAGGGGCTGGGCATAAACACAAACAGTTTCGTTTGGAAGGATTGCAAAAGCACTTTACATTTTATTTAGATTTTGGTGAATGTTGCTATTAGTATTTGTGTATTAAAAAAGGAACTGGGAGGGCCTGCCTGTTGGCGCAGGCGGTTAAGTGCGCGCGCTCTGCTTCGGCAGCCCGGGGTTCACCAGTTTGGAGCCCGGGCGTGCACCAGCGCACCACTAGGCAAGCCATGCTGTGGCGGCGTCCCACATAAAGTGGAGGAAGATGGGCATGGATGTTAGCCCAGGGCCAGTCCTCCTCAGCAAAAAAAAAAGAAAGAAAGAAAAAGAGGAGGATTGGCAGATGTTAGCTCAGGGCCGATCTTCCTCACCAAAAAAAATAAAAATAAATAAATAAATAAAAATACAAAAGGAACTGGGTTAGATTGAGATTTTTGTATAGGAGGGGAAGAAAGAACTTCCTATGGAATAGTTTCAGTTCCCAATTCTGGGATGGAAAGGAGATGTACTGGTTTGAGTCTGTGATCGGTCCAAGTTTCTGTCATTCTTTCATTTCCAGCTTTTGACACTGTTTGATTCTTTAGCAAGATGAGGCTTGCTTTGACACCCTCATGACTTGGATACAGATAAGAAACGCGGATACTCAGACTCCCAGCCACGAATCAATGGCAGTAAATGAAGAAAGATAGACATTCTTGAATTTCTTAAGTCTTTGCAGAGCACTTTGCTTGTCTGGTTCTCCAATCAACTCCTAGAGGGAGAAAGTTAAAAGTAGAGATCTCCTTCAAGTGAAAGAGATGGCAGAGATGAGCTCTGAGGAAGGTAGGGATCCCCCAGCCTCAGATGCATGATTCGGCAGGGAGCCGGTAGTGAAACTCCGGTCTGTTCAGAACTAACTCACATTCATTCATTTGTTCGTGTTTTCCATCAGCTTTTAGGTATTAAGCACTAACTATGGGCCAGACGCTGCTCTGGGTGATTGGCGGAAACAGAACAAGGAACAAGGTACCCAAGACTCTTGTCTCACAGAACTCACGTTCAAGGTGGGGAGGCAGACAGAAAGAAGGAAACAAATGAATGGAAAAGGAACATAGGGTAACAATGAGTATTATGTGAACAGCAAAGCAGAGTGACAGGCTGAAAAGAGAGAGGGGCTGGGATGACTGGGAATGTCCCTATGAGGAAGCGACCTTAAGCTGAGCCATGAATGACAAGACAGAGCACACAATGCAAAAATCTGTGGGAAAGGCATTCCAGAGAGAGGAAATGGTAAGTACAAAGGCCCTGAGGCGAGAATTAGTTTGTTTATGTGAGCGTATTAGTTTCCTAGGGCTGCCATAACAAAGTACCACAGACGTGGCAGCTTAAAACAGCAAAAATTTATTCTCTCACAGTTCTGGAAGTCAGAAGCCCAAATCAAGGTGTCAACAGGGTTGGTTCCTTCTGGATGCTCGGAGGGAGAATCCGTTCCATCCGTGCCTCACCCCTAGCTTCTGGTGGCTTTCAGCAGTCCTCGGCATTTCTTGGCTTGTAGATGTGTCACTCCATCTCTGCCTCCATCTTCAAACGCCCTTCTTCTCTCAGTGTCTCTGTGTCTTCTCCTTCTTTGTCTCTTGTAAGGACACTTATCACTGGATTTAGGAACCACTCTAATCCAAGATGATCTCATCTCAAGATCCTTACCTTAATTACATCTGCAAAGACCTTTGTTCCAAATAAAGTCACATTCTGAGATCCTGGGCGGAGGTACCTTTTGGAGGCCCCTATTCAACTCACTACAATGAGGAACAGAGAAGAGGCCAGTGTGGCTGGGTACAATGAGTGTGGGGTCTGCCACATGGTGAGGTAAAGAACCCCTGTTGTGCAAAAATAAAGAAAGACTTGAGAAAAAGATCACATTACATTAAATGAAAAAGAGTTTCAAAACATAATATCTCGATTTTCTTTTAAAATCTGTTCATCTGTGTATACATGCAGGAACAACAGACTAGAAGAACACAAGCCCAAGCCTTAACTCGGATTCTACCTGGGTGATGGGATTACAGACAATTTTCCTTTTCCTTTCTGGACTTTTTCTTATTTTCTAAATTGTCAGTGATGAACTATATTACTATCGTAAGTATTTGCAAAGGTATGTTGTTTTAAAAATTAAATCACGTTTAGTTATATGTCTATAAAATAACACCATCATCTTCCTTGATCATCAACACTAGTTATTAAGAGAGTAGTCTCCTAAATACTTCTGTTTCCCTGTCCAAGGGGATGTCAATATTAATTTAAGGGCCGGCTCCGTGGCTTGGTGGTTAAGTGCGCGCGCTCTGATGCTGGCGTCCCGGGTTCGGATCCCGGGCGTGCCCCGAGGCACCACCTCTCCCTCCAACCCGAGGCCGAGTCCCACGTACAGCAACTAGAAGGATGTGAACCTATGACATGCAACTATCTACTGGGGCTGTGGGGGGAAAAAAATGAATAAATAAAATCTTTAAAAAAAAAAAATATTAATTTAAAATGGGAGCAAGCAATGCCGTGCTGGGCTAAACCAATGGCGCCTTCTACGCAGTCTCAGTCTCAGTCTCAAACTGTGGTACAGTGTGTGTGTGTGTGTGTGTGTGTGTGTGTGTATGTAAGTATATGCATGTATGTCTGTGTGTCTACATATTGGAAGGGGCAGTTATAATCATTCATGCATCCATTTTCCTTTACTTCTTCTTTATTATGGAGGATACCAGTCCCTGGGGTCAGGAGTTCCATGAGTTTATTCTCTGCTACATTAAAAGTAGGACTTCCTTTTAGCTGCCTCCAATCTCTCTCTTTCAAGCTTCAAGAAATTACCCCTATGTTTAGAACCATAAAATTGGAGGTGCAAAATCGTGTTTGTGTCTGATTTTATGAGCTCCCTTACCTTTCCAAATTTATTAGCCTATTCGCCCCATGGCACCTTGCCTGGAGGGAGGTGATACAAACTGCACCTTAACATGGCTTTTGGTTAATTTTCAAAATACTCCCTGATTATGATCTATCAATCCATTGGCCTTCCTGTTTACAACAAGAAATTGTCTTCACAGATGGTCCATCAGGCCCAGGTGACCCCTCTCGTCCCCCACTTTGCCTCTATCATCAAAATTTAGTTGAGGAATTGGTTATCCGCAGCGCCTGGGACCATGATCGAATTTGGTGGAGTCACTAAGTACTAGAAATTGACCATTTACCAACCAACGGGGCTATGGCTTCTTCTGCCGTCTTTTGGTTCAATTTGGCGACTTCGTGGCTGGCCCTGTGGTTTAGCAGTTAAGTGAGCGCGCTCGGCTACTAGCAGCCCGGGGTTTGGATCCCTGGCGTGCACCAACGCACCGCTTCTCCTGCCATGCTGAGGCTGCGTCCCACATACAGCAACTAGAAGGATGTGCAACTATGACATACAACTATCTACTGGGGCTTTGGGGAAGAAAAGGAGGAGAATTGGCAATAGACGTTAGCTCAGAGCTGGTCTTCCTCAGCAAAAAGAGGAGGATTGACATGGATGTTAGCTCAGGGCTGATCTTCCTCACAAAAACAAAATTGGCGACTTCTTCAAATTGTAACTGAAATTTTGATGACCATTTTTAATGGTTGAGGCTGGGCTGTTCATGTTACTGGCAAACTTCCTGAGAAGGAAATTCCTTTTTTTTTTCTCATTATTGAGAAGGAAATTCCTTTTTTTTTTTTCTCGTTGTAGGGGGAAGATGCCTTATTATAATTGTTTAACTCAGGGTCCTTATGGATGAAAGTAACTGAAACACACTTCAAATTAGCCTAAGTGAAAAATTAAAAATAAAAAGAGAGGAAAGATACTGGAAAGAGAGGGGCGTATCTCACAGAAACTAAGAGAGAATTAAGCCAGGCGTGGGCAGCTCCAGGAGACCAGCTCATAGCCCTTCACCCCAGCTCTTAATCATAAACGTGACTCAACTCCCAATACCTGTGTCTCTCTGGGCAGAGTCTCAAGTGAGAGAATCTGATTGGTCCCAAAACACTCTTTATAAAAGGCTCATGAAGACAACAGTCACGCAGCAGCTGTGTAAAGGGTATTTTTAAACAACTATTTGTGTAAAGACATGCTCTCTGCCAGGTGTTCCTCAGACAACATTTCAGTTCACCTTCCGTGTCACTCATTTAAAAAGCACGTTGGGGCTTTTGGTGGAGTCAATCTCAATTCTCTTGCTTCCAAAATTTCTGCCATGTTACAAAACGATGGTCTCAAGAAGGGGTTTGCGTGTGGCATTACAAACATCAGGTCTGACCTATAGTCCACAATCCCATGGCCCTGTCAGATGAAAGGCAAGCATTTCTAGGCTCTTAACAAATATTGATATACTTGGTGCCCTGGCCACATCCAGAGAGGGATTTACAACCATCCATAGGTTTTGGAAACAGTACATGAGGTTCTCAATGCAACTGAAAAGAAGAGAAAACGAACTGACCTACTGATGTCATCAGGTTGAAAAACAGTGGATTTCTTCTCTGCATGTTTATGAAATACCCCTCCTTTGGAATATAATGCTTTAGTAGGAAAATCGTATTAACCATCCATTTTTTTATTTTGGTAAAGCAACATGATGCAAAAATAGAATCACAATGGGAGAGATGCTACATTCACCATCACCATCATTTGATTGCCATAAATTATTACATCTAAGATTTGCTCTGTGCTGTCAGACACTGTGCTGAGTGTTTTACATAGATGATCTCATTTCATCCTTTCAATAACGTTATAAGGTAGGGGCTATTTCCATTTCACAGATAAGGGAACTGAGGCTCAGAGAGTTTGAGTAATTTTCCCAAGGTCATACAACCAGTAAGTGATGGACCAAGAGAACAAACGTAAGCAGTCTGGCTCCAGAGTCTTTGCCTTTAAGGTCCTGAAAAAATGCAGTGAGAGATGAACAATGTGAACTGAAAAAAGTTGGGTGAATGCCTTGACCCATTTGGGGTCAATATTTCTGGAACTTTCCAGGCTGTCCAACCATTAGGCCCTCAGGCACCTCCCAGGTCCAAGCTGAGACCATGTACTTAAGCTGCCCGGCACAGTGCCCAGCACTTAGTTAGTTATCCTTCTCCAAAGCTAACTTGTGAGTGACCCCTTTGTTGTTGAATCTTCTTGTTGAAGGTTCTTCTTGTCTTTTTTGTGTGTGTGTGAGGAAGATTAGCCCTGAACTAAAATCTGTCGCCAATCCTCCTCTTTCTTTGCTGAGGAAGACTGGCCCTGGGCTAACATCTGTGCCCATCTTCCTCTACTTTATATGGGACACCGCCACAGCATGGCTTTGACAAGCGGTGTGTTGGTGCGTGCCCGGGATCTGAACTCCAGGCCACGGAAGCAGAGTGTGAGCACTCAACTGCTACTCCACTGGGCCGGCCCCTCTTCTTTTTTTAAAGAAGCTACCATCTCACAAGGAGGCAGGTCAGGAATATTTGTTGCAACATTGTTTGTAATAGTGAAAAATAGGCAACAACCTAAGCATCCATCAGTAGGGGAATAGATAAGTAGTGATACAGACACCCAAGGGAATACTATATAGCAGTGAAGAAAAATGAACCAGAGCTACTGGAATCAACAGGACTGAATCTTGAGCATAATGTTTAGAGCAAGTTGCCATAATATATGGTTTTTGGAAGCATTGATATGTAATAAAACAAAAATCATGGATGAGAAGAATGCACACTAACTGCAGGATACAGATTACTTCTGTGGAGGGAGGGAGGGAAATGGGATGGAGGGGAGGCCTCAACTGTGTCTGCAATGCTTTTACTTCATTTTAAAAGAAAGATCCACAAATGTCCTTCAACAGGGGAATGATTAAACAAAGTGTGGTACATCTGTACTATGGAATACTACTCAGAAATAAAAAGGAACAGACTATTGATGCACCCAACAACTTGGATGGATCTCAAGAGTGTTATGCTGAGTGAAAAGAAAGGCCAATTTTAAAAAGTTAAATACTGTATGATCCCATTTATGTCACACTCTTGAAATGATAAAATTATAAAGAAGAATAAATCCGTGGTTGCTAGGGGTCAGAGGTGGGGCAGGCATGGTATAGCATGAGGGTGCTTCTTTACGGTGAGAACCGTCTGTATCTTGAATGTGGTGGTGGCTATACAAATCTACATATGTAATAAAATGTTATAGAATTATAACAAAGACACACAAGGAGAAGAAGGAGGAGTGGGAGGGAGCGGGGAAAAAGAGGGAAGGAGGGAGGAAGACAGGAAAGAAGGCAGGAAGGAAGATTAGTTAATTTTATTGTGCAAATATCAATGTCCTGGTTTTGAAAATTTGCTACAGATATGTAAGTTGCCACCATTGGAGGAAGCTGGGTGATGGGACCTACTGTTTTTACAACTTATCATGGGTCTATAATTAATTCGGAATAAAAAGTTAAAGAACAAAAAGGTTCTGAAGTAAACATGACCAACTGTTAACATTTATTGAGTCTGGGAGGTGGGAACGTGAGTGTTGTATTGTTAATTTTTGTTCTTGATGAGTATGGGAATATACGTATACACACACACATAAACACGCACCCGCGTGCGTGCGCAATTAGGTACCCAGACAGGACTGCGGGGCAGACGCTGCCATCCATCCTCTTTTTGAGGCCCTGTCTCTCCAGATTCAGCTTAGTCTCCACCTTCTTTTGCATCCCCCAAAATACTCACAGATGTCCTTTATGTTTTAAAGATTTTATGGCTAGCAACTTGGGAAACTGATAAAAGGTAACCAAAAATAAGTTTGTTTATAAAAAAAAATAATAAGGTTAAAAACTCTTACAAAATGAACCTGGGAAATATCATGCTAAGTGAAAGAAGCCAGAGACAAAAGGCCACATGTTGCATGATTCCATTGATGTGAAATGTCCAGAACAGGTAGATCTATAGAGACAGAAAGCAGAGTGGTGGTTGCCAGGGCTGGGGGAGGGGGGAATAGGGAATGACTGCTGATGGGTACAAGGTTTCCTTTTGGAGTGATGAGAATGTTTTAGAACTAGATAGAGGTCGTGGTTGTACAATATTGTGAATATACTAAATGTCCCTAAAATGTTCTCTTTAAAATGGTTAATTTTATGTTATGTGAATTTCACCTGAATTAAAAACAAAACAAAATAAAACTCTTACAAAAAAGAATCCATAGAGTAACTGTCCCTTGTCTCTAGCTTGTCCTCCCTCCCATCCCTCAGTCTCCGTCCCCAGTCCTCTCCTGGGTCAGGTAAGACCCATGCCCCAGGGATGCTGGTCTGAGGATGGAGGTAAGGTAGGCTATTAGGTATGAACCAGTGTCTGTTGTGATTTCTGGTAATCTCTAGACTGGGTAATTCTCATATAAACATTTTCCTCACTCTTACAGGGAATCAGGATGTCTGTTATGGACTTAATTTCGTCCCCCCACAAATTCCTATGTTGAAGTCCTAAGCCCTACTACCTCAGAATGTGACTGTATTTGGAGACGGAGCCTTTAAAAAGGTGATTAAATTAAAATGAGGGCAATAGAGTGGGGCCTTAATCCAACACGACTGGTATCCTTATAAAAAGAATGAGGACACAGACACGCACAGAGGGAAGACCATGTGATGACACAGGGAGAGGACAGATATCTACAAAGCAGAGAGAGAGGCCTCAGAAGAAGCCACCCTTGCTTGATCTTCGACTTCTGGCCTCCAAAACGGTGAGAAAATAAATTTCTGTTGTTTAAGATACCCAGGCTGTGGTACTTTGTTATAGCGGCCCCAGCAAACTAATCCAGCGTCCGATCATCTTTCTTCTACACCTCAGTCAGCCAGTGGTTTCAGAGCTCGGCAGGAACGCCATATGTGTTTATTTAAAACCACTTAAGACCTATAAATTTGAGTAGAATTTCACATAAGCCCTGCCGTGCTATGCAGCAGAGAAATTCAACTTTAGAAAAAGTAGAATACCATTGAGAACAGGTTGACTTTTCACAGGCAAACATTGCCCAACTGTTTCTTATCTCTCCATCTACTTTTTGTTTAACGATGGAAACCAACCTCAATATTCATTAAAATGCATATTTAAAAAAACTGAATGAGAGAAAAAAAAATTACACTGCTCTCTAGGGTTCTCATAAAGGCAGAACACTGACGTTGCAGACATGATTTAAAAAAAATTTTTTAACAAAACTACTAAAATTATTGTAGTCAATCCAGAAAAGAAAATTGCTCAATATTCTTATCTACTGTTATTTCTAACAAAGAATATTCACATAAAGCTACTAAGAATTGTCTTTCTAAAACAAAAACTGAATTATGCCTCTTTTCCTACCTCAAAACCCTTCAGTTATCAACAGAACAGAGTTCAACCTCAGCATGGCCTTCACCAACAAGGGATGGGGGAGGTGAAAGAGAATTGCCTTTGGAATCGAGGTTCCTGGGTTAAAATTCCAGCTTTATCACTCATTGGCTAGGTGCTGGGGATGCAGAGAGGATGAAAGAGCCTTGGACCCTTCCGGCTTTTGAAGCTCCTGATATATTTTTTTATTGAGATATAATTCACATGCTATAAAAATCACCTTTTTTTTTTAGGTCACATATATTATTGGATATCTTTGCCTGTAGAACACTCTTATATTCAGAAGACTTTCCCTCACACATGGCTAGAAGGCCTGAGAGAGATAGGACAGGCAGGGCCCACAAATTCCAACTTCCTTCAATGCCCTCTGCATCTTTCCCACTGAATGCTAAGCCAACACCTCCCCTGCGCATCTTGACTGCACAGTGATCAGTTCTTTATTAGTGATAGAGTGAAATAAAATGGAATCCAAGAGAACAAACCAATTGGGATAGGGAAGCCTGAGAAACCCCCAAGAGAGACAGTCCTGCTGATTCTGGCAGCCACAAGCAGACGCCCAGTGTATGGCTGCGTGCTGGTGGAGATCGCCAGGGCGTCCTTGGTCAGGGGCTGGCTCCAGACAAGGGCTAACTCCAGGTTCTGACTGGATTCCTAGCCACCCAAACAATTTTTTGAGAAACTGAGACACCATGCAACTCCACTACAACTATGCCATATCAAGCCTTCAACCACAGTTCAGCCAAGGACACCTACTAAAAATAGATACTTACACTTGATGTTAGCCAAAAGGCTGAGAAATGATAAATTCATCCTTTTAGTTATTTATTTTTTTGTGAGGAGATCAGCGCCACTGGGCCGGCCCCCTTAAATTCATCCTTTTAAAGTATATAATTCAGTCGTTTTATATTCACAAGCTTATGCAACCATTGCCACTATCTAATTCCAGAACTTTTTCATCACCCCAAAAAGAACCCCTATTCCCATTAGCAGTCACTCCCTATAAAGCTGCCTCAGCCCCTGGCAAACACCAATCTGCTTTCTGTCTCTATGGTCATGATGTATTTTTTAAAATGAAGAAATGCAGTAACAAGGTTAGAAAAATTGGGGGAGGGGGCTTTAGAGGGGCAAAAAAGCCTTAAACAAGGCTTCATTCCCCATCCAGTTTTAGGTTGTTTGTCCTTCCAAGGTTGGGTCCAACAGGTGTAAATGAGGCCTGGGGTTCTGCTGGGGTCCTGGTAGGAAAACTCATGTGGGGCTTTCTCTCCTGTCTATGTGCTGGACAGGAGACCAGAAAATAGCACTTAGCCTAGATATGAAGACCAGTGTGGTGGCTTAAAATATATCCACAAATTCTTTGACTCACCTCCCTTCAAAAGATGGAGGTTTTTTTTAAACCGTGATTAATTTTCCCCTGCTTGAATGTGAGCCAGACTTAGTGACTTTCTTTTTTTTTTTTTTTGTGAGGAAGATCAGCTCTGAGCTAACATCTGATACCAGTCCTCCTCTTATTTTGCTGAGGAAGATTGGCCCTGAGCTAACATCCGTGCCCATCTTCCTCTACTTTACATGGGACGCCGCCACAGCATGGCTCAACAAGCAGTGCATCGGTGCACGCCCAGGATCTGAACCGGCAAACCCCGGGCCACCACAGTGGAGTGCACGCACTTAACTGCTTGCGCCACCGGGCCGGCCCCCATGACTTTCTTTTAATGATAGAATGTGGTACAAGCAACACCATGTGACTTCTAAAGCTCGGCATTAAAAGGATACAGCTTCCGCCTCTCTCGCTTTCTCTGTTTTGGCCCACCATGTTGGGAGGAAGCCCAGGCTGCATGGGGAGGCCACGTGGGACTGCTTCAGCTGATACTTCCAACCAGGCCATCAGCTGACAGCGAGCATCCACAGCCAGCAGGGCCACCTTCATGAGCATGTGACCTGGGCAGCAGGCACAGGGCCTCGTGCTAAGAAGGGCCCTGGGGCTCATTTTAATGCTCTGCTATCATCACCTTGAAATTCTCAATAATTGTAAAAACAGCTTTATTGAGATATAATTCATATGCTATAAAACGCATCTATTTAAAGTGTACAGTCCAATGGTTTCCAAGCATATTCACAGAATTGTGTAACCATCATCACAAACTAATTTTAGAATATTTTCATCACTCCTGCAAAACACTCCATCCCTACCCCTAGTAGATTCTCAATAATTTTTTAACAAGGGCCCTGAATTTTCACTTTGCACTGGGCCCTGCAAATTATGTAGACCATCCGGACAGCCAGACATGTGTGAGAGGAGCCTTCAGATGATTGCAGCCCCAACCTTTGGGTCCTTCTGTTTGGGGCCCTAGACATGGTGCAGCAGAGATAAGCTATGCCCTGCCTGAATTCCTGACTCATAAAAACTGTCAGAGATAATAAACGATTATCATTGCTTCAAGCCACTACATTTAGCAATAGATAAATAACGCAAGCAGAAAACAGTGGATCCTGGGAAGAGCCCTGAGGTCTGTGGACTCCTCAGGAGAGAAGGTTGCCTTGGCCTCAAATCAGCATCCTGGGTCTTCTTGACTTCCCAAAGACCAAGTTGAGTGAGCTCATCTCCCTTAGAACATGTTAGAATGGTACCAATATTTCCTGTTGGCAAGCAGAGAGCATCATCGCCATTTTCATCTCTCCAGGCTACCTGGTGGAGAGCCCAAACCCAGTGGAGACTTAACTAGCGAGTATATCACCTCATACACACCCTAAGTTTGTATCGAACTTTTCCATAAGCTTCATGATCTAGATGCTTCAGTGTAAGCACACTCTTTCTATGTAACTAGAAAGGGATTTGGTGGCCTATAAGTTCGAGGAACCATTATCTTGAAGGAAAAATCTCTCATGAACCCCCTTATATATAATACATGTATAAATGTATCTCCATGACACATTTTTTTGGAAAATTCAACTCACTTACTGTTTGGACTGCACTCATATACTTTATGAGATACTTTAACATCCATAATCTCACAGATCATTTTATTTTTTGCATTAAAAATATATTTTGTAATCAGATCCCTTTAAGCCTATGCAGTGGGTCTCATTTTACCTGTTTTTTTAATTGGAAACTGAGGCACAGAAAGGTTTACTACCTTAATCAAGGCCTTCTGACTCTAAATTAGGTTAACATTGACTCTAAGAAATCCAAAAGACCAAGAAGAAGCCGAAGATGGGCTGAGCATTCCCTGCACTGAAACTGGGAGAGCTCAGGGAGACAGTTCCTGGCTCCTCAAACTCTTGGAATCTCTGGAGTGATGAGTGTCTTTTATATGCTAATGAGTGAGTAGTGGCTGAGGGCACCTACGTAGCATGGGGGCTGATTGCCAGAAAGACCAAGGCATGGTTAGAAGGTTGGAACTTTCAGCCCCAATCCCTGACGACCAGGGAGGGGAGACGGGCTAGAGAGTGAGTTTGATGGGGTTCAGAGCAGGCCACTCCAAGATGTGCCACTCTGGTATGTGGATTATTTTGAGCCGAAGACAATAAAGGCTCAGAAGACTCAGAAAGAAACTTCGACCTCCCCCCACCACTAACTGCCTATAAGAATTTAAGATAGAAGGCCTGTCCCCAGGACAGGCCATCACCATAGATAACTCTGGGTATGGATAGACTGGGAGGGTCCTTGCTAAGCCCATTCTTATCAAAGAAGATACAAGTTCAACCACCAACGTCAATGATTTAATCAATCCTGTCTCTGTAATGAAATTTCCATAAAAACCCCTAAACAATGGGGTTCAGAGAGCTCCTGGGTTGGTGAATGCATCCATGTGCTGGGAGAGTGGCACACCCCAACTCCACAGGAATGGAAGCTTCTGTGCTCTGGACCCTTCCAGACCTTGCCTATGTAGGGGAGGAAGACTATCCTCTCCTCACTCTGGGTCATTTCTGGCTGGGCTACAAATTAAATTGACATGAGACCAAATAGCAGGAGAAAATAAAACAAAGCTTTATACCATGTATACATAGGAGAGACCTGGAAAAACTGGGTAACTTGACAAAATGGTGGAGGTTCTCATCTTAAATGGCATATTCAGGTAAAGACAAAGGAGGATGTTGGAGATGGGGGGAGTCAGCTATGGGAAATTACCAGAAAAGCACAGTAAACAAGAGTAAGGTTAATATGCAGATTTAAGTCCTTGCCTTCCGCACTGATAAGAGTTTCTAGAGATAAGGTCATGCCCCCTTCTTCCTAATGCAGAGAGGGAGATACCTTTACAAATGGATATTTCCCTTACAACTGTAAATATTTGATAAACAGAATTTTGATAACTTAAAGATAAAGAAAAACATCTTAAAAGTGTCAAGTGAAAAGCAGAAGATATTCACAAAGGGAAAAAATCAAACTGGAATCCAATTTTTCATCTATGCTACAGAAAGATGACAGTGGAATAGAATCTACAGAGAAGAGAGAGTACTACAATCGAAGAATCCTCTATCAGTTTTCGAAACACTTTTCATCTATTGAGGCAAAAGGAAGATAACCAAAGATACCCAAGAATTCAGAGAATATAATTCCCAGAGCACCATCCGGGGAAACTACTTGAGAAAAGACCAACCGAACCACAACTAAACCTGAAAAGAAAATTCAAAAAGGGGGAAGAAGTAAGAGAGAGAAAACAGAGTTAAGAATGCACGCATATGCCATTTTAGATCTAAATGGATCAGGATAGACTGGGACTTGTGTAACAGAGAAGGACTCTGGTAACAGAGAAGGACTCTTGAAACCAAACCCAACGGACATCCTCTAAGGGAATTCTAACAAACATTAGATTATCTCAGCCAAACCTCAGAGAGGGGTGGGTGGGGGTGGGGAGTGAAAGTGTTTCATGGGTCTCAGCAGGGAACACGAGCAAGAAAGGAAAAAGAGGAGGAAGTGAAAGTGTTCTAAAGGTCTCATCTCACTGGGGTGAGGGAGAGGGGGAAGAAATAGATCAGGGAGCCGGGAGGGCAGTGCCCTTCAGTGTAGGAAATGGTTAGTTATATGCCTCTGATTATCCAAGCAAGGAAATTCATTGTGAAGGAAATGGAGAGATCTTCTTAACCAAGCCTGGGAACTCAGAAGCTATGAAAGAAAAGATGGATATATTTGACTCTGTAAACATTAAAATGTTTTGTGTGACAAAGGATAAAACAAATAAAGCCAGTTCAAATGATGGAGCTGGAAAATATTTGTAACATATACAATAGTCCCCAGTTGCTATTGACTAACTTACTGTGTGTCAGGCACCATTCTATTGACTTTACATATATTAACTCATTTGTGTCTAGAACAATGCTATGAAGTAGGAATGATGATGGTGATGGTTGCTACTTTATAGATAAGTGAACCAAGGCATAATAAGGTTAAATGACTTACTGACGTCACGTGGCCAGTCAGGGGCTGAGCTCCGATGTGACCCTTGGCAGAACAATGCTCTTAATCGCTTCTTAGTGATTGAGCCAAAGGCCAAATGGACACTATATAAAGAGCTTTTACAAATTGACCTGAACAAGAGAAATGGACTTAGACTCTGAATAGGCTGTTTACAGTGGAGCAAAACCAAAAGGCCAGCAAACATATGAAAAGACCCTCGACTTCAACAGTGGTCAGAAAAACGCAAATTAAAGAAGCAATGGGGGCTGGCCCCCTGGCTTGGCGGTTGGGTGCGCGCGCTCCGCTGCTGGCAGCCTGGGTTCGGATCCCGGGCACGCACTGACGCACTGCTTCCCCGGCCATGCTGAGGCCGCGTCCCACATGCAGCAGCTGGAAGGATGTGCAGCTGCGACCTACAGCTATCTACTGGGGCTTTGGGGGAAAAATAAATTAAAAAAAAAAAAAAAAGAAGCAATGAGATATGACTTTACAACCATCAGACTGACACAAACTAAAATGAGCAACAATAACAAATGCTGGCAGGAATATGGAGAAAAGGGCATTCTCATACATGTGAAGTTTTGCAGCCATTTGGGAAAATCATCTGGCAACATCTGTTAAAATTGAAACTAAACATACCCTTTCACCCATTTATCCCACTCCTGGGAGTCTGTCCTAAAGAAATAAAAACACCAAGACTTAGGGACAAGGGTATTGATGGGAGCATTACTTTTTCGTGGCAAAAAACTGGCCACAAAATGAACACCCATCACAAGGAAAGGGGAACAACTGAATGAATTGTGCTACATCCCCCCATCCACATTTTAATAAAATAAAATCAATCAGTGTCTGCAGCCAAAGGGCCGGCACATGTGTTTTTGGTGAGCGAGCAGTGTGTTTATAAATTCCTGCAGGCTTCAGAGTCAGTGACCCCTTGCGAATGTTTCCATTAGACACAAAGTCGGCCCTCCAAAGGGCCACAGTACATAAACAATGCATGATATATGTGTGGTATTAACATTTCATGGGGGCTGTTGACAAGGATGTGGAGAAATTGGAACTCTTATATATTGCTGGGGGGGATGTAAAATGGTGCAGCCACTGTGGAAAACAGTTCAGTGGTTCCTCAATAAGTTAAACATAGACTCACCCATTTCATTCCTATGGATATGTCCAAAAGAACTGAAAACAGGTGTTCAAACAAAAACTTGAACATAATATTCATATCAACACTATTCACAATAGCCAAAAGGTGAAAACAACCCAAATATCCATCAAAAGATGAATGGATAAACAAATGTGGTACAACCATACAATGAAATATTATTCAGACATAAAAAGTAATGAAGTACTGACACCTGCTACAACCTGGATGAACCTTGAAAATATCATGCTGAATGAAAGAATCCAGACACAACAGACCACATATTGTATCATTCCGCTCATAGGAAATGTCCAGAAGAGGCAAATCCATAGAGACAGAAAGTAGATTACTGGTTGCCAGGGCCTGGGGGCGGAGAATGGGAAGTGATCAATGTGGTTTCTCTTTGGGGTGATGATAAAGTTCTGGAACTAGAGATAATGGTGTGATGGTTGCACAACATTGTGAATGTAGTTAACGCCACTTTAAAAGGTTAAAACGATGAATTTTATATTATGTATATTTTATCACAATAAGAAAAAATTCATGGAAGGGAAGAATTAAGAAAAGTATGTCTGGAAAATGCAACTTGGGGAGGGGTGATAATGGAAAAAAGGGTTGAGAAACACTGGGATAAAGGCTAGTCTGTATCTCAACACATTGAAAATCATCACCCTTAAAGTAAATATCTAAATAATTCACCTTTTTTTTTTTTTTTAAACAGTGAGGGATCTTGTCGGCCCTTGAGGTAAGCCACCCCCTTTGTCTCTTTCTTTTTTTTCAATAATTTTATTTATTTATTTTTTTCCCCCCAAAGCCCCAGTAGATAGCTGCATGTCAGAGCTGCACATCCTTCTAGTCGCTGCATGTGGGACGTGGCCTCAGCATGGCTGGAGAAGCAGTGCGTCGGTGCGCGCCCGGGATCCGAACCTGGGCCACCAGCAGCGGAGCGCGAGTACCCAACCGCCAAGCCACAGGGCCGGCCCCCCTTTGTCTCTTTCTAATCCAGGATTTGGGGTGTGTTCTTTCACAGCCCACAAAGCTTTGAGCTTGATCACTGTTTCTCGTCCAGCTTTTGTCTGACTCTCTGTTCCTTGGGATCTTCTGGGTTTAAGTGCACACTCAGGTTACCTGAGGTAACAAAAGTTTTTTAAACAACCCCAGCGAAGTGAGAAAGCTCTGGAAACTGTCAAGCCTCGTGGAGAACTGGAACATACTGTCTTAAATCAAGTCCAAAATGCCATCTGTTAGAAGGTGTATCATTATTTTATGGACCACAAAGAAAGGAAAATAATGCACACAATGAAACTAAGGCATAATTCTTTATCACTTCAAAATTTCATTTGGTACTTTTGGTCTCAGGTGTTGGTTTTTTATTTCCTATAACACTCCTGTACATACGAAAAAAAGAAAAATGTAACTGAAATAAGTTGGTTAAGGGATTCCTACACTGTCTTCATGCTTTGAATCTGACTCTTCTGAACACTTTTCAACCCACTCACGTTGCGATCTGTGTTTTTCATTCACTACCATCCTCTGTGCCTCAAGAATGCTGGTGATGTGGTGTTTCTTAAAAGACTGAAAAGCTATTGGCACTGGGCTCTTACACAGCTCAGTAATCACGTAGGGAGCCTCCTTTGACTCCTCCTATGGGAATGTTGCTAAACAGTCTGATGCTGGCCCTGCCTCACCCCTCTCCAAACCTTGGGTTCTCAGGAGTGAAAAGAGTGCACCACTATATCCCAAAGCCATCGACCCCATTCTGTGCCTTTCCATTCCAATGTTCTTGGTGTTCGCCTACTTGCAGGCAATGTTAATCACTTCAGGACCGCCACCTCGCCAAAAGCAATAATTCAGACACCATCTAGTGTTGGACACATTCCAAGATGTTAAAATGTGAGGGGAAGAAAGATACATTTTTGCTTACGTTGATGAAACTGGTATATCAGGAAAGAGAAGTTCTATAATTGTCACCATTCTCATGATGAGGCTTTGCTTGACCGTTGCTCTGACTTTTGACTTGCAGTTCTCCCCACCTCATGGCTTTTGTTTATTCATAGCCTCTGCCAGCTGTCTTCCTTCTGAGTGCCTTGGCTTCTGCATGGCTCCAATGAGGGTGTCTACTTCTTGTATGTCTTGTGTTGAAACTTCCATAAACGGACGACTCAATTGAATTGTTGTCACTGGCCAGCATTATCCCTGATGGGCAGAGAATATGATTGGGTCTAATAGTCACTATCCAGTTGTTGCGGGTTGAATGGTGACTCCCCAAAAAGATATGTCCACGGCCTTACCCCAGAAACCTCATTTGTGAGTGTGACCTATATGGAAAAAGGGTCTTTGCAGATGTAACTAAATTTAGGATCCCAAGATAAGATCATCCTGGATTATCTGGACGGGTCCTAAATCCAATGGCAAGTGTCTTTCTAGGAGACACGCAGAGAGAAGGGACACAGAGGAGCAGATCACGTGAAGATAGAGGAAGAGAGGGGAGTGATGCACCACAAGCTAAGGAATGCCTGGAGCCACCAGAAGCTGGAAGAGGCAAGAAAGGATTGTTCCTTAGAGCCTTTGGAAGGAGTGTGACCCTGCTAACACCTTGATTTCAGATTTCTGACTTCCAGAACTGAGAGAATACATTTCTGTTGTTTTAAGCCACCAAGTGTGGTAATTTGTTACACCTGCTCTTGGAAAATAATACACCAGTATAGAGTGCCTTTTTGAGCAAAGCTTACATACCAGGCCACCTCGTGGGCTGCCAGCCAGCCTGTGGATGGCTTCCCTGGGCATGAGTAGCAATGGCTGGTCTCGTCAACGGAAGCCAGAGTGGTGATGCGACATGGTATTTGAGCCATCGACTTCTCTCTAAGCACAGCACAGAAAGAGTGACATGAGGGATTGCAATTCACTTTTTTTTTTAAAAGATCTTATTTATTGTATTTTTTCTCCCCAAAGCCACAGTAGTTAGTTGTATGTCATAGCTGCACATCCTTCTAGTTGCTGTATGTGGGACGCGGCCTCAGCATGGCCGGAGAAGTGGTGCATCGGTGCGCGCCCGGGATCCGAACCCCGGGCCGCCAGCAGCAGAGCGCACACACTTAACCGCTAAGCCACGGGGCCGGCCCGCAATTCACTTTTTAAATTGAATTCCTGCTCTGGCCTCTATGAGTCTAAATCATTTGTCTTCAAACTTAGTGTTATTTTTCTCATGAACATTAATTTGAAAACAAATTAATCCCCAGTATGCTCTAGGTGGTGTCCCTGAGGCTGCACTTGGCCTTGCTGGCTTGTTGAGGGACTTCATTGACATTTCCTGATGTAACCACTTTCCCCTGACCACTACGTTATGAGGAACTGCTGCAGCTTCTCTGTCTATTGTTAGACTATTGTCTGTTGTCACGGAGGGTCCAACCAGAATACTTCCTCTCTTCCGTACTTTCATAGTAACCTGTACTTTTTTCTCTTCATAGTATTTATCACAATGTTAATTAAAAAGTTATCTGCATAATTGTTATTTAACCTCAGTCTCCTCCACCACAGTGTAAGCTCCATGAGGACAAGGGCTAAGGGTCTCTGGTTTATCGTCATTTCCCCAGTGCCTTGCACAGCACTTGACACATAGTAGGCTCACAATGAATATGTGTGGAATAGATGAATAAAGGAATTCCATATGACTCGGTGGTGGAGGCAACAGCAAATCTGGGTACACAAACTAGAATCTAGAAGACGATTAAATAAATGGGAGTCTCTGAAACACATTCCCAGTGTCTCTGCAAGGGTACTAAAGGAAAAGCATATCCTGGATCCATCAGGGTCTTTCCTCTAGTATTTTTTAAGAGCTTCCATTTCACATAACCTGATCCTCTGGCATGCTGTTTGTCCTCACTCTAGTTCCCACGCCTCTTCATTAAGACAGATGTTTGTAGAATAAACACACAAAAGAACAAAGAGAGCTACACAAAGGACAGGCTGCTTGGCAGCTAGAACAGACAAGTTCACACCCTTGAATGGAATACAAATTGCTCTCATACTATTGGGAGGGATGGTTGACAGAGAACTTGCCTACCTGTGTCACGGTGTTCACGCTTATAATCACCACCTTCTGAAAATGGGCCTCCTCCAAGTGACGTGTTCTTCAGAGGTGACTGGATTCCAACCCAGCTACAGGGTGTAAACCTTAATTAGTTAAGCCAATTGTGGTGATCTCATTCTCTCTGCCGAGACGTTGCTGCCGGCGTGGAAATGTGACACAGTTCTGACCAGTAAGATGTGAGGGGAAATCTTCTAGGGATGCTTTCCAGAAAATTTCCCAGCAATTCATTTTCTAGGTATATGCCCCCGAAGAATTGAAAATCGGTTACTCAAACAAATACATGTACAGGCATGTTCATAGCAACATTATTCACAATAGCCAAAAGGTAGAAACAACCAAAATGTCCATCAACAGATGAATGGATAAACAAAATGTGGCAGATCCATACAACAGAATATCATAAAAAAATAATAAAGTACTGATACATCCACATACAATGTGGATGAATCTTGAAAACATTAGACTAAGTAAAAAAAGCCACCCAAAAGGCCCTATATGGTATGATTCCAATTATATGAAATGTCCAGAATAGGTAAATTCTTCGAGATAGAAAGCAGATTAATGGTTGCCAGGGATGGGGGAGGAGGGAATGGGAAGTGACTGCTAATGGGTGAGGGGTCTCCTTTGTGGTGATGAAAACGTTTTGGAACTAGACAGAGGTGGTGGTTGCACAACACTGTGAATGTACTAAATACCACTGAACTGTATACTTTAAAATGGTTAATTTTATGTTATGTGAATTTCACTTCAATGGAAAAAAGGACCTTTGGAAATTCTTGCCTAAGGATGTAATGTCTGGAGCAGCTGAGCCCTTTGTATTGTGAGGATACAAGCTAAGGACAAACCAACATATTCAACGATGGCCGAGTGGTGAGACGGAGAGAACCTGGGCTCTTGATTACATCATTCGCAACTTCTGGAAACTCCATCTCTGGACTTCTGATTATGCAAGATAGTAAATGCTGTTTTTGCTTAAGGCCATTTCTAGTTGGGTTTTCTTTTACTTGCAGCCAAAGCACCCTAATTGATACAAACTTCAAGGTTCAAGGCAACGTCATTAATTTTATTCAAATAGGAGCAAGAATCACAAGACTAACGATAGCTGCCTTCGACACTTTATGTGTCTCTCACTGAAGAGAAAAGATGACATAATACGTTGCTACAGCCAAAGTGAAAGAAATGAATCTTTTCAGCTGGTAGGTAAATAGCTAATGATGAAGAATTCCCGATAGCAGCTAATTCTCAGGGTTAGGCAAGGATTGTGTGTGTGTGTGATCCCCAAGATGAACCCAGGTCCCATACTCCCTGTTGTCTCTTGCCAGTCTTAGTATTTCAAAAACAAAATGGACTAGCTTTAGGTGCAATATGTAACTAATTATGAGTTGTCAGCTCTGAGTACCGCAGAGGCAAGATGGAAGCATTGGTCACACCATTGAGTTTGTGTGGCTCCTCTCGGGATTCGAGAGCTTGGCATCTAACACTGAAATGTGACCAAATGTTGCAGAAAACTCACGCTTTCTCTGTGTGAGATGTCAGTTCTATGCAGTGATGGTGAGCACTGCCCTTTTCAAAATCAGGTTGACTTTTCTGCATCACTAGGCTGTGACTGGGAGAAAGTAGAGAAAGATAAGTAATTTCCTCTCCATCACCTTTCCCTCACTTTTCGGTGGTTCTGGAAAGTCCTGGCATGGCTGCCCTATAAGGTTCCTGCTCTACTCCACACATAGAAAGGTTTCAGGAAGAGGATAGAGCAGCTGGGTGGGCTTTTTTAGTGCTAATATTAGGGATTAATAGTTGGAAGTGTTGTTGGATTTTCTCTTGCTCTTGTTATATTTCTTGGCACTTAGTCCTAAGTCACTGTGTAATGTGTAAACTATGAAAATAATAAATGACTTAAGTTTCCTACAGTAAAAATCTGTTTCACAGCTAATGGATTAAGGGAAATAGGTCCTTTACCTATGCTGATTAAGCTGCTACATTTGTACACAAAGGGTGCAAGGAATTAGCCATGATGAAAATGAATTAAAATTTACCCCTCTGAGAATATCCAATAGGGTTATGAAATTACATTCCTCTCTGTCTGCACATCTTGGTTGTTTTTTTCCACTCAGCTGGGAATTCATATATTCTCTGAGTCTTGTCTAGAAAGAGGTGAGCTGTTTATTCAAGAAATCTGGAATCACCTGGAATGTGAGGTATTTCCAAAACAATGAGTAAGTGTACTAAAATAAAAGGAAACAAAACACAAAATCCTGCTGACTTTCAGACAGCTGCCAGGATGACATTGAGTTAAGTCTAGTTTATTGCTAAAGTCCTGGGGGCTCTGCCTGTGAGCCAGCTGCAAAGAAGGGAAGACGAAAGAAGGATAAAAATTGTTCTGTGAGAACTGCCCTTCTGCTTACTCTTATCCGCTTTTGAAACCTGTTGATTCCTTACCTTTTCTATAGATTCAAAGAGATCATTAAGATGCATGTGAGATTGGTTAACAAGGCCAAAACCACAGGACCCAGAGCAGAGGGCTGGGTTCTGGTTTGAAAACTTGAAGTTTGTAATCATCAAGGAGGAAAACACTAAAGAAATGTACACGGTTTACATTCTGAATTAGAATTCAGAAACCCAGATTCTGAATTAGAATCAGGGATGAAAAGGAGTAAAGATTTAGCCATAAACATCCAAAGGAGGTTGTGATCACCTTTCAAAAGAATGTGGTTCCTGTATTATTCAGCCTTAAAAAGGAGGGAAATTATGACACATGCTACAACGTAGATGAACCTGGAGGACATCATGCTGAGTGAGAGAAGCCAGTCACAAAAGGAAAAATACCATGTGATTCCACTCATATGAGGTCCCTAGAAGAGTCATATTCATAGAGACAGAAAGTAGAATGGAGGTTGCCAGGGGCTGGGGGAGGGGGAGGGGTATTTCATGTTTAATGAGGACAGAGTTTCAGTTTTGCAAGATGAAAAATTTTGGAGATGAGTGGTGGTGATGGTTGCACAACAATGTGAATGTACTTAATGTCACTGAACTGTACACTTAAAAATGGCTAGATGGTAAATTTTCTTACGCATATTTTACCACAATTAAAATTTGTTTTGAATTTAATGGAAAAAAGAAAGAATATGGTTCCTAATCTATAGAGGGAATGTTCTGTGACTTGATTTGGGTGCTTGTTACATGGGCATGTTCACTTTGTGAAAATCTGTTAGGATTTCTGTACATTTCTGTATGTTAGTTTACTTCAGTAAAATCTATAAGATGATTGTTTTTGGGCCGGCCCCGTGGCATAGTGGTTAATTGCCCGCGCTCCGCTGCTGGCGGCCCGGGTTCAGATCCTGGGCGCGCACCGACACACCACTCCTCCGCCCATGCTGAGGCCGCGTCCCACATACAGCAACTAGAAGGACGTGCAGCTATGACATACAACTATCTACGGGGGCTTTGGGGAAAAAAAAAAAGGAGGAGGATTGGCAACAGATGTTAGCTCAGAGCCAGTCTTCCTCAGCAAAAAGAAGAGGATTAGCACGGATGTTAGCTCAGGGCTGATCTTCCTCACAAAAACATAAAATAATAAAATAAAATAAAAAAGATGATTGTTTCTAATCAATAGCTAAGTAGAGAGCTCACTGTCATTTATTTATTTATTTATTTATTTATTTATTTATTTATTTATTTATTTATTTATTGTGAGGAAGATCAGCCCTGAGCTAACATCCGTGCTAATCCTCCTCTTTTTGCTGAGGAAGACCAGCTCTGAGCTAACATCTATTGCCAATCCTCCTCCTTTTTTTTTTCCCCAAAGCCCCAGTAGATAGTTGTATGTCATAGTTGCACATCCTTCTAGTTGCTGTAGTGGGACGCGGCCTCAGCATGGCCAGAGAAGTGGTGCGTTGGTGCGCGCCCAGGATCCAAACCCAGGCCGCCAGTAGCGGAGTGCGCACACTTAACCGCTAAGCCACAGGGCCAGCCCGCTCACTGTCATTTAAAGGAGTATATATTTTATCCAAAGGCAGAAGGAGTAGCATTAGAGGGAAGCTTGTAGTGGGTTGAATAGTGTCCCCCCAAAAAGTTCATGTCTACCTGGAAGCTCAGAATGTGACCTTATTTGGAAATAGTGTCTGCAGAGGTGATTAAGGTGAGGATGGAGATGAGATCATACAGGATTAGGGTGGGCCCTAAATTCAGTGATGAGTGTCCTTAGAAGAGACAGAGGAGCACACACAGAGACACTCGAGAGAGGGCCATGTGACAGTGGAGGCAGAGACAGAGTGATGCTGCCACAAGCCAGGGAACACCCGGAACCACCAGACACTGGGAGAGAGAAGAAAGGATGTTCCCTTAGAGCCTTTAGAGGGAGTGTGGCCCTGCTGACACCTTGATTTTGACCCTCTGGCCTACAGAAGTGTGAGAGAATAAATGTCTGATGTTTTAAGGCACCCAGTTAGTGGTCATTTGTTATGGCAGTCCTAGAAAACAAAAACTGAGATATTTGGGGCAAACAGGCGAGAAACTGGGTTTTCTCCCACTGCCTATCAGGAGGCCTAACAAAGGAGGCCGAGAAAACGCTGTGATAGCGTAACTTGGTCACTGGCTTTCACCCTTCAGTTCTTCTTCCTTTCACTCTTCCTTACAACCCTCACCACTTACATTTTCTTTTCAACCTTGTTATCAGCTTCTCTTTGTTTTCCTCCAAGCCCAGAAGAAAAAATGAAAATAGAGAAAAATCCCACAAGTAATCTAAATTGAACCAAAAGCATGTAGCTTCCTGGGTAAAGGCCACTCACTAATATATTAGTGTGTGGAATTCTTATTTTTACATGGCAAACTTATGAATGGTAGAACTGTTACCCTAAATGTTGTATACCGTGGTTGGTTAAGAGTCATTTTAAAAAGAGAAGCACAAGTGTGTGCATTCATATCGTCTGATGATGAAAGTTTTCCTAGATATTCTGGCTCCATATGAGCCAAACAGCAACAACTCAGGGCATGTGACATTGTGGGGTGGGAAGAAAGGGAAGAAATTTTGTAAACTACCACTTCTTCTTTTGAGGTATGAAATATATATATATATATATATATATATATAAATATAGTATAGGTTATGAGTAATATATCCTTTTAAGACTTAAAAACAATCAAGTCTATATAAAGAACATTGGAAAAAAATGCGTTAACAATAATTTTGGTTTTGAAATAATGCCATGCCTTCTGGTTCATCACATTCTCTCTCCAAATATAAGGAATATCCTAATGCTTCATACGTATATGCCTATTCACATAAATGAGATATTCTCTTAAGTAATTCAAGGAACTTGGATACTGAGTAAATATCATGCTATAAAGAATGAGTGGGCATTACTAGGCAAAGAGAGGATGAGAGCAAAGACTTGAGACAGTATGATATGTGCAGAGAATTGCTCCCAGAGACAATGCAGGGAATGGAGAAAACCTGGTCATAGAGTCTTACCTGATATCTTAAGAATGAGTAAGTCTGTGTATACATATTGAAAAAAGTTAATAAAAAACCTAAAAGTATTCTAAAAAGCTATAGGATATAGCAGTATTTTTCATAATAGCCAAAAGGTGGAAACAACCCAAATTTCCACCAATGGATGAATGGATAAACAAAATATGGTATATCCATACAATGGAATATTATTCCACCAGAAAAGGAGTGAAATACCAACACATGCTACAACACAGACAAACATTGAAAACATTAGGCTAAGTGAAAGAAGCCAGACACAAAAGGCCACGTATTGTATGAGTCCATTTTTAGGAAATGTCCAGAATAGGTAAACCCATAGAGACAAAAGGCAAATTAGTGGTTGCTGGGGGAGAGGCTAGGGTTGGAGGGGAGGGGATAGGGGGATGATAGCTAAAGTGTATGGGATTTCTTTTAGAGGTGATGAAAATATTCTAAAACCGACTGTGACAATGGTTGTATATATTGGTGAATATACAGACGTCTCCAACTTATGATAGTTTGACTTACGATTTTTCAACTTTACAGTGGTGCACATGCATTCAGTAGAAACCGTGCTTCGGGGCCCCGTGGCCTAGCAGTTAAGTGCTCGCGCTCTGCTGCTGGCAGCCTGGGTTCGGATCCCGGGCGCGCACCGACGCACTGCTTCATCAGGCCATGCTGTGGTGGCGTCCCATATAAAGTGGAGGAAGATGGGCACAGATGTTAGCCCAGGGCCAATCTTCCTCAGCAAAAAAAAAAAAAAAAAAAGAGGAGTATTGGCATGGATGTTAGCTCAGGGCTGATCCTCCTCACACACACACAAAAAGAAACTGTGCTTCAAATTTTTTTCCCCCCCAAAGCCTCAGTAGATAGTTGTATGTCATAGCTGCACATCCTTCTAGTTGCTGTATGTGGGACGCGGCCTCAGCATGGCCGGAGAAGCAGTGCATCGGTGTGCGCCCGGGATCCGAACCCGGGCCACCAGCAGCGGAGCGCGCACACTTAACCGCTAAACCACGGGGCTGGCCCTGTGCTTCGAATTTTGAATTTTCGTCTTTTCTTGGGCTAGTGAATGTGGTACGACACTCGCTCCTGATGCTGAGCAGTGGCAACAAGCCGCAGCTCCCGGTCAGCCCCACGATCAGGAGGGTAAACGACTGACACACTGACAATCACTCTGTACCCACGCAACCATTCTGTTTTCCACTTTCAGTACAGTATTCAACAAACTACATGAGATATTCAACACTTCATTATAAAATAGGCTTTGTGTTAAATGATTTCTCCCAACTGTAGGCTACTGTAAGTGTTCTGGGCACATTGAAGGTAGGCTAGGCTAAGCTATGATGTTTGGTAGGTTAGGTGTATTAAATGCATTTTTGACTTATGGTATTTTCATCTCACGAATGGGTATATCTGGATGTAACCCCATCATACGTCGAGGAAGATCTGTACTAAAAACCATTGAATTGTACACTTTAAATGGGTGAATTGTATGGTGTGTGAACTAAATCTTAACAAAGTTGTTTTTATAAAAAGCTATAGAGTACCTACCAAGGGAAAGTCAGTTTAGAGGTCGCATTCTTGAGTCCTATGGACGTTGGAAGGCGGGTTCAAAAAGAGAAAATAATTGCTCTAGAAGTTTCTTTATTCCCTTTAGAAAACATTCAGCCTTGGTTGTTCTAGAAGCACAGGGTCTTCTTTTCTGGTTGCTTTTGAATATATAAAGAATGCCAGGAAAAAAAAAAAAAACACTTTGTAGTTCTCTAATCTTGTCAAGTTTATAGTAAGACTTAGCTGCTGTGAGTTAACATTTAGAATCTTGCTGTGCATTCCCCATTGAAATCACACAGTGTGATGGACACTGGACTCTGAGATGTGTGGATACACTGTGGGTTTAGCGCATCCACAAATCTCAAGTGGGAAAGGGAAGGGAGAGAAACCAGAGTGGAGGACAAGATGTTTGTCCTTGCGTTTTTTTTCATCAAGAGTACTGTAAGGTCTGCCATCAGAATGGTTAAAATTAAACGGACTGATGATTCAGTGTTGTCGAGGATGTGGAGCAATCTGCTGTCTCCCACATGGCTGGTGGGAGCATAGACTGGTACAACCACTTGGGAAGAATGTTTGGGAATATCTACTCAAGCACTTCCACTCCTGGAAATACACCCAACATAAATGGGTGCCTATGTTCACCAAAAGACATATAGAAGAATGTTCATAGCAGCCTTATTCATAATTGTCAAAAATTGGTAATAAACCAAACATCTGTCAATAGCACAATGGATAAATTATGGTATATTAATAGAATATAGGATGCTCACAACAATGGAAAAGAACCAACTACTGCTGTTGCTACACAAAATAACATTGATGAATCTCATAATGTTGAGTAATGAATTCAGACTTTAGAGTATATGCTTTATTAGTCCATTTATAGAAAGTCCAAAACCAGGTAAAACTAATAACCTATGATGATAGAGGTCAGAACAGTGGTTACCTTTGGGGGGAGTATGCTCTGGGAGGGGCACAAGGTAGTCTTCTGGGGTGCTAGAATGTTCTATATTTTGATGAGGATTATTATTATACAGTTGTATAAATACATATAAAGTAACTCAACCTAATACTTAAGCTCTATGTGCTTTATTATATGTAAATTATACTCAACATTAAAAGAGTATTATAAGGTAAAATTATCTATCCCTGTGGTTTCCCAAGTGGTTTCCCTGCAGAGGACAGTCCATTGGATACAGGAAGAAAGTATTAGAATATTTATTTTGGGCCGGCCCCGTGGCTTAGCGGTTAAGTGCACGCGCTCTTCTACCGGCGGCCCGGGTTCGGATCCCGGGCGCGCACCGACGCACCGCTTCTCCGGCCATGCTGAGGCCGCGTCCCACATACAGCAACTAGAAGGATGTGCAACTATGACACACAACTATCTACTGGGGCTTTGGGGGGAAAAAATAAATAAATAAAATCTTTAAAAAAAAAAAAAGAATATTTATTTTTTATTTCTTCTCTTTAAAATTTCTACTAAAGGAGTATATATTGGGAGTATGTATTGAAAAGCTTTTACCGAGGGGCCGGCCCGGTGGCGCAAGTGGTTAAGTGCGCGTGCTCTGCTACGGCGGCCCGGGGTTCGCAGGTTCGGACTCCATATAAAGTGGAGGAAGATGGGCATGGATGTTAGCTCAGGGCCACTCTTCCTCAAGAAAAAAGGGGAGGATTGGCATCGGATGTTAGCTCAGGGCTAGTCCTCCTCACAAAAAAAAAGCTTTTACTGAGGGGCATGCAATAAAAATTTGGGGGACCACTAGTCTCTTATACCTAAGACACCAGCATTCGACAAAAAAGAACCTGTTGGTTACCCCCAGCACATCTGTATGCTTACTTGGCTATTCCCGTCTGGATAGACATGATTACCAAAATTAATTAGTCTTATTCTCTTACTCAAAAATAACTTGTCAAAAACTACCCAAGGGAGGGATTCAATGTGTTTACATAAACATAGCAAACAGATTCCAAATCTCTGGGCCCCGGAAGAAACAATAGAAAGACTGAATGTCATACGTCTTGCCAGGCCAGGTTTTCTATGTGTAGGAAGTGGAAAGAGAGCACCTCACTAATAAAATTCTCTACTCCATATAGTCAAAAGAATGAAAATTTAGCCACCTCACTCAAAGTAAGAGATGATGAAAGAATATGTATGAGTCATGAACATTATAGTGCCTTTACTTATTTAGTTGTTACTAACTTCCCTCTTTTTGGTGTGTAATGAGGTGCTGTCATTTGTTCATGTGATAATGAAACATTCAAGGAAGGAATCTTACCCGGAAAATGGGTAGCCAAAATTCATTTATCTCATACATATTTACTAAGAGTCTACTATACGAGGGAGGCACTGTTCTAGGATTTGGGGACAAAATGATGAATAATGAGACAATCAATAAACAAATCAACCCAGATAACTTTGGATAGTATTGTGAAGGAAGTAAATATGCTATTACCATAGCAAGTGACTGGGTTTGGGAGGAGGCAACGTTAGCTGGGCTGGTTGAGGAAGGCTGATCAGAGAAAACGGGAGAGTGGTAAACATTGGTTAGAAAGGCAGGGGGGCTAGATCATGCAGGACCTTCCAAGCCATGGGAGAATGGGCAGGTAGCACTGAGCTGTCACTGAAATCCAGCTTTTAAACTCAGTGCTTTGTAAAAATGTGACCCTCAACAGGGGGTGCCTTTTTGCAGTAGATTTACCGAAAGGAGAGCATTATTATATAATTCATCTTCCAAGAGTGGATCCTTGTTTCTAATTTGAACAAAGGTGCCAGTGTGCCTCAGTTGGCAACTCGGGTTTTATGCTAAGTGTGAAATGGGGAGCCAATGAAAAGTGTGAGGCCAGGCAATGATGAGATCTGGCTTATGTTTTAAGAATATACGTAGGCAATAGTATGGAGAAGGGATGTACGGAGACAAGAGTGGAAAAATAAAAATAATCAAGTTTAATAAAAATAAATATAACAACAAGAAGGATCCTGGCTAACTGTATATTTGAACACCTTAAAATAAATTCAAATATATTTATGTTTCAAAAAACTACTTCTCTGGCATACCAAAAGCTAACCCTTTACCTATCAGAGCTCTACTCTGAACAATGAACCCAGTGTTAAGGCTGGGAAAGGACACCTGAGCCCGGCCGAGTCAGGTGAGCGGGAAGAGTCATTTCCATTCGTTAGCTTCTAGCGCCACCACTTGACCCTTCCGTTCCTTGCACATTTCTGCCCAAGGATACAATTACAGGCTTGACTCGCAATTTCAGCCTTATAATTCGTTTTCTTAAGGTTCAATCATATACATATCAAAGAAATAAATGTAAATAGTGACATAACATTTTCGCCTATCAAATTAGCAAAAAGTTTCTAAACCTAAGATCACTCGGTGTTGGGGAAGATGCAGTCAAGCTTTCATTCATCTGCTGCTGGTAGGGATGGGCTTTCGTGAGCACCTTTTGAAATGCACGCGGTTTGGCAATTTGCATCTAAAGCCTTTAAAGTGTTCTTCATTGCCTTTGATCTGGTAAATCTGGTCCTGGGAATCTGTCTTAAGCAAATATATACGGAGAAGCTTTGTGAAAAATATTAGTGTAGTCTGTCCAGAAGAGAGCAAGTGGATGACCATTTAATTTCCTGCAGCAAGGAGGTTTTAAAAATAAGAGAATTAAGGCTTTGACAAGTTATATAGCTTGTCTGGGATCACACAGCTGGAATGTGACAGAGCCAGAATTCAAATCCGGACTTGTTTTTACCCCAAAACCTGTTTTCAATCACGATGCTACACTGAGTTTTCTGTCTAGAAATAATATGTTTCTCAACTAGCAACACCAAAGCAAACTAACTCTAGTATTATCAAATTCAGTTTATTCAAGTTATTCACAAGTATAGCAAAAGCCTACACAGGCAGCATAAGAGGTGTAATTAATATTTTTGAGCGCTGGGTAGTGTCTGCTGGCTTTCAGTGCCACACTACCCTTCTAGGCCAGCCTCCATACTGCCGGGGACTTACAGCCTACAGACTGCATCTCCCAGGCTCCTTGCCAGATGGCCTCCTGTTTGGTTCTGTCATTTCTTGGCACTGGCACCAGAGTTAGAAGGTTGGAGAAAGCGAAGAGCTACTTCTTTCCTCTTTTGGTGGTGGCTCCACAGAGGCAGCAGCAGCTGCGGATGCCCAACGGCGGCTGGGGCAGCAGCAGTGAAGTGTCAGCAGCACAGCGGGAGGACACAGCCTTCTGAGCAGAGCAGCAGCTCCACCAGCTCAGCGGCAAATGGGGGCGGGGGCTCCACCCCAGGGGCAGGAGCAGTTTCCTGATCTTTGGCTAACAGCCCCTTCCCCTCTGCCTCTCTAGAGGCCCCTCCTCCATCCCCCTCTTGCCTTTCAGTCCCTTTAACACCTTTGTAACCAACTCCTGGCATTCAATCCATCTCTGCTTGAAATATCGAGTGGTTTCTGTTTTTCTGTCTGGCCACTGACTGACACACTCCACAGCAAAAATTATATACATACTTACTAGAATGACATTAAAAAGGTTGATATTCTTATTATATATGTGGAAGAAATAGGATATAAGTAGTTGTTTTTCTTGTGAGGGGAGCAAAATATTTTTGCATTTTGTTTCCTTCATATAGAGTGCAAAAAATTGATAATCTCTATAAGTTATACAAGGAACTGGCAAAGAAAAGATTGATTAATTCAGGACATGAGTTCTTTACAGGACAATTAGGCTATTATTAAGCATCTTGGTTATTACTTGTGGGACAACATTTGAAAATAGCTATAACACACAGATTGCACAATTTTAAAACCGTAATAAATATGGTCAGTTAATAGTTGACTCCAAACTTCCTCTTGTTCTTCTTGAAAAACGGTTTGATGATCTACTACGATCCACTAAGAAACATCTAAATGGGAAGAAACACAGAAGCATTTTTATGAGTGTCATTTAGTTTTTTAAATAGAAAATGGTTTGATAAACTATAGAATGTAAGACTTCATTGCTAAAAATCTACATATAAAATTATTTGGCATTTTTGGGGCCGGCCCCGTGGCTTGGCAGTTAAGTGCGTGCGCTCCGCTGCTGGCGGCCCAGGTTTAGATCCCGGGCGCACACCGACGCACCGCTTCTCCGGCCATGCTGAGGCCGCGTCCCACATACAGCAACTGGAAGAATGTGCAGCTATGACACACAACTATCTACTGGGGTTTTGGGGGAAATAAATAAATAAATAAAATTATTTAAAAAAAAATTTATTTGGCATTTTAGATGGATATTACTGGAGAAAAACAGATGCGTTTTAAAAGGGCCACAAATTTGTCTCCCGCATCAACATCCTCCCTTTTGAAAAAAGTAATCTTATGCCATTGAGCACAACGGCCTGGAAGTGAAGAAGGGAAGTTATTAATGGAAGTTAACAAAGGTAGGCTTATTTTAATATGCCTGATCTGGATCAAAAGAGGAAAAAACCCACAATAACTTAGTTAGGTTTATTAAAACTATCAAAACATGATCAAAGTAAAAATTCTTACCTTATATTTAAGTTTAGAATAGGAGTAAAAGTAATTTATATGCATATTTTATATATCAAAACATTTGGAAATATGTACACCAAAATGTTAACAGTGATCCTATCGCTGGGTAGTGAGATTTTAAGAAATTAGTTTTTGTTTTGCTCTTACAAATTTCTCTTTTTTCTATAATGAACATATATGTCCTAGGAAATTAAAAAAGGAGAAGAAATAAAAGCAATTAATACCTATGCACAGCACTAATTAATGCCTTTTGAAGTTTAGTTTTTCAGTTGCTTTAATATGAAAAACAAGACTTTATGAGGAATCATAATGCTGGAAAGCACCTAAGAGACCATGTGGTCCAAATCTAAAAACTGAAGCCTGCACAGCCTGAACAACTGGCCTGAGGTCACACTGCTGCTTAGCGCAGAGCAGAGACCACAACCCTGGCCTCTTAATTTCTAGTCTAGGACTCTCTTCATACAACAAGTAAAATAGAAAAATATATGTAGTCACACATAAAAATACATCTATCTCCAGAACACCAGAACAAGTCAGCTTAATTTTAAGACCCTAGAAATACCTACGGTGTCAGATTAGGACCCAAGCAACTACGGGCCAGCTTTACCTTCAGAATTTCACAGGGAGCGGTGCCTGCAGGTACAGCTTTCCCACAATGCTTTGAATATTCAGTTATAAAGGCTGAAGCTTCTTCTAAACTGTGGAATCAGAAAGAAAAAGAGGGGCATGATGAAACTTTTGGGGGTGATAAATATGTTCGCTATCTTGACTGTGGTGACTGGCATCACAGGGGTATGCATATGTCAAAGTTTATCAAATTGCTTACTTGAAATTTGTGCAGCTTATTATATATATTGATTATACCTCAAAAAATAACACTTGTTCATAAATGACAATATGTAGTTATGGTTGGGTCACAAGTGAGAAACAGGCAGGAAGAAATTCATGGCATGGTGATGAGAAAGGGGTACCTCCCAAGTGGCCGGCACACTCAGACCAAATGTGGGGACGGACTCAGCAAATATTTCAGTCCTGACTGAGCTATCCCGTCTTCAGTGTCAGCCCATCTCTCCCTTTACCTTTTGCCTTTCCAAATCTGCTCCTAATCCTGTCCCAAGAAGCTTACTGTTTCTAAACTTGAGGGTGCTGGTAAATTAGATAACCAAGCTTAGCAAAAGTTGTTACGTAAAGCCATTAGTTATTTGAGCAAATGTCTAAGGAATAAAGTTGTAATTTAGAGTTTTAGAGAAAGACTGTAAAATACCTATTTTGGGGGTTCAGACAGCTTGTTTAATTGTTTGATTCCAAGTTCACGTTCCAAGGGACTGGGTTACAAGACAACTAACCTCTGGGTATGTACAGTAATGCTACAGCTTAATATTCAGAGCCTTTCATTACAACTAAATAGCTCTATAATTGTTTGATATTTCCCTCCAAAATAAAGACAAATTTTAAGGAAATTCTACAATACGTTTTTTTTTTTTTTTTTTTTTAATTAACTTACCTTAACTCATTTGCCAAATAGTTTACCAGGTCAGTGATGTTGTTGGTATTCATCACGTGCAATTTCAACATTTGAAAATATTTTGTCTTTGCCAAAATCCCAAACTCCTTCTTATTTATGACATTATTCAGAATCAGGTTTCTAATCTATAGAATGACAGGTATCATCAAATTAAAAATGTGTGAAATTCCAAGTCCTTATTCAATACAGAAACATTTCTGACAATCAGAAGTTAAGTGATCATTGCATTGTGACTAAGCCTCTTTTTTGACAGGTCGGGAAGGGGGACTGCTGTGGCCCATTTCAGTACACAGTAAAGAAATAAATAAAAAGTAACAACAAACAGAGATAGTAGTTTTCAGCTTAATCTTAATTTGGGGAAAATTATTACCTTCTAATACTAGGTTTTTCATAGCAACAAGGAGATGAAATTGCCTCTTACTTGATGTGAAAATCCGGCCAACTGGCCAGTATTCATATGCTCTTCTAACTGCTGTAAAATGATCTGAGGATTGCACGAGCCCAGGAAATTCTAGAGAAAAAATCACAATGAAATTAATGGAAAAGCATTATTGCTATTAATTTCTGTCAAATAGGAAAGGTTTTCATTTTTAAAATTGAAATATCTTAAGAACTTCTAATATAGGAAAAAACACCTCTATCAGATAAAAAACTGTTCATTTAAGGAAAAAAGGCATTTTATCTATTCCTAGTCCAACAGCAAGAGCTGTTTAGCAAGCATTTTGCCATTCTAAGCACCAAAAGGAATCTATTTAAATACTAAAACTTTGAAAAGCATCAACAGATGAGTTTATGAACAGTCAAAAAACAACAAAGTCAAAGACAAGCACAGACGGCTTTGAAAAAATGCAATGAACAGACCAAATGACAAAAAATATACATGTTCGTTTATATAGATCTCTATCTACTGGCTTATCTACCTGTGGGGAAATAACTGTAAAACATTTCCAAATGCTTTGTTCTAGATTATAAAGGGAATGAGAGTTATTTTTAAAAGGTCTGTCCCCAGAATGCTCAGGGCTCCCTTTGTTAGACACCCACACACAACCTGACTCTCCCCTCTCTTTTATCTCCACATCCAATTACTATGTTGTAGTCTTCTCCTTCTAGTTCACTTTCACTGCCACCACCCTACGGTGGGGACTTATCCCCTCAAGCTTTCCTTGCCTATCCACAAGGTTGTTGTGTAGGGATCAAGTGAGACAAAATCCTGTTCAAATGCAATAGCTTCCCAAGAGTTTCCCTTCTGGCCACCTCTCTCCTCTCATCAAGCCCACATGGATCATTCCTTCTAAAATACTGCCTGATCATTTCACTTTACCTTCAAGAAAATTAATTGTTCCCCACTGATAAAAAATAAAGTCCAAACCCCTCTTACAGCACCCCTCAGATGGACCTTAATCTATCGTTCAGTCTTAGTTCCTACTAAAGCCCCACGAAAACCTCCTGCCCCCACCCATACTGATGTACTCATTTACAGATCTGGTGAAAAGAAAATGCAACCTTTTGCAGGGGACAATAAAAAACAATAAAATAAATCTATATGTGTTGATATGGAACAATCTCTAAGACACCATTGTTATGTGAAAAAAACAAGTATGAGACCTTCTATTTCTTTGGCAGCCCCAGAAAAATAATTTGCAAAATACCTTAATTTGCTGGTGTCTTTTTTCCGAATGGGGCATGAGCATTAGACAGGCTAACGCAAAAGCCGGCAGCTCTAACTGGACATACTGCCTGGCAACTCCAATCATGTCGAGATCATCTGAAACTGGACATCTTCAAGAGAGCACATTAATTAGTTAACACCCCGTCAGATTCACTAGATTTTATTGGCTTTTCTAGTTTTCCATAGCTGTTACCTGTCTATGCTTTCAATACTTTTATTTAATTAAATTAATTAATTAATTATTTTGGTGAGGAAGATTAGCTCTGAGCTAACATCTGTTGCCAATCCTCCTCTTTTTGCTGAGGAAGACTGGCCCTGGGCTAACATCCGTGCCTATTTTCCTCTATTTTATGTGGGACGCCTGCCACAGCATGGCTTGATAAGTGGTGCATAGGTCCGCACCCAGGATCCAAAGCCACGAAACCCAGGCTACCAAAGCAGAGTGCGTGAACTTAACCACTACACCACCAGGCCAGCCCCCTCAGTAATTTTTTGTGTGTGTGTGAGGAAGATCAGCCCTGAGCTAACATCTGTGCCCATCTTCCTCCACTTTATATGGGACGCCACCACAGCATGGCCTGACAAGCGGTGCATGGGTGCGCGCCCAGGATCCGAACCCCAGCCGCCAGCAGCGGAGCGCGTGCACTTAACCACTATGCCATGGGGCCGGCCCCCCTCCCCTCAATAATTTTAAACATTAAAGTGCTGGTGCATAACATACACTTGGTAATGAGCAACTCGAGTCTTCTATGGCATTCTTCATGGAATAAAAGAATCTATCTACAGGAACATAGACCACTGGTTGGTGCTATAATTGTGTCTGAATGGGGGCCGGCCCGGTGGCGCAAGCGGTTGGGTGTGCACTCCGCTGCGGCGGCCCAGGGTTCGCTGGTTCGGATCCCGGGCGCGCACCGGCGCACTGCTTGGCAGGCCATGCTGTGGCGGCGTCCCATATAAAGTGGAGGAAGATGGGCACAGATGTTAGCCCAGGGCCGTCTTCCTCAGCAAAAAAAGAGGAGGATTGGCGGATGTTAGCACAGGGCTGATCTCCTCACAAAAAAAAAAAAATTGTGTCTGAATGCCTGCATATGCCTAAAGATAGATTCTCAGAAGACTCAAAATCTATGAGACAGCACTATATGATTTAGGTAGTCACAAAAAGCACTCTATACTTACATTAAAATTGGGTACTAATTTTAGAGAAGGCTTATTGAATATTAGTTTACTAGTTGCACTGCACGTGAAAAGTAGACATTATAAAAATAATGGAGATATTTTATTTTAGAAACTAGCAGTATGCTTAACTTCCCAAGAAAAAGAAATTACTCAAAAGAGATGTTTATTGGAAAAGAATTTTATAAGCAACAAATTTGATATTTTTTATAGGAGAACAAATATTTTACTTACTCTAGAACAGCAATGAGACTCTCACAACAATCTGATAACTGACTGGGGCTTAAAGGACAAGAGGCTGAAAATGAAAAACAACAACAATGTATGTACACATAACCATAAAATGCCACTGTCAGTGTTTCAGAGGAGAGAGAAATACCTGAAAGCAGTGGGATCTGAACCACACGCTGCCAAGCTTTGCTGAAGTAGGGAACCTGTGAAAACAGTGGATTAGAGAATTCATGTCTGGGATATTACGAACTCTCTTCATTTTGCAGTCACAAAACTGTATACTTAGAGCTTATATTCTGGATGTTAAGATCAAAATCATAAATTGATATCTCCCTGTTTGAGATGATTAAGATTCTAGGATAAATTTCTTCATGACTGTATATTTCAGGATCTTATTTTACAAGACTAGCTGATTCATTATTGTTCCATTTGGTAAAAAGTGTCAGAACCTAAATTAGAAAACAAAATTTATACTAAGTCCATTATGAGCCAGACATTGTGCTAGGACCATAGGAAAGGGGCAAGGAGACAAGAGAAAGAATTCCAAAAAAATGAGTAAGGCAACAACATAAATTTCCATCAATAGGGGAGTGATTAAATAACTTATGGTACATTTTACTCCACATTATGGAGAATAATTAAGAGTTAAAAATAATGAGATACCTCAAAAGGTTAAACATAGAGTATCATAACACCCAACAATTCCACTCCTAGGTATATACTCAAGAGAAACAAAAACATATATCCACATAAAAGCTTGTATGCAAATGTTCATAGAACACCATTATTCATAATAACCAAAAAGTAGAAACAACTCAAATATCCATCAATTGATGAATGGATAAACAAAATGTGGTACATCCATACAATGGAATTATTCAGCAATAAAAAGGAATGAAGCACTGATACACGCTACAACGTGTATCAGTTGAACCTTGAAAGCATTACACCGAGTGAAAGAAACACAAAAGATCACACAGTGTGTGATTCCATTGATATGAAATGTCCAGTATAGACAATCCATAGAAACAAAAAGTAGATTAGTGGTTGCCAGGGGCTGGAGGGGGTGGGGATAGGAAATGATTGCTAACAGATATTGGGGTATATTTTCAGGGTGAAGAAAATGTTCTAGAGTTAGATAGTGGTGATGTTTGCACAACTTTGTGAATATACTAAAAAACCACCAATTGTACACTTAGGAAGGATAAATTTTACATGTGAATTTTATCTCAATAAAAAACAATAAAATAGATCTATATGTGCTGATATGGAACAATCTCCAAGACACCATTGTTATGTGAAAAAACACTTTGTCTAGAACGTGATTGCATTTATATGTACAAAAATATACACATATACACATGTACATACAGACACATGCACACATATGCTTATAATGATAATAGGAAAGCTCTAGAAGAAAAGACAAGAAATTGTAAACAGTGGTTACCTCTGGGGAGAGAATTATAAAGGGAAATGGTAAAGGAGAATTTTCAAGTTTTACTCAGCCTATTTCTAAATTGTTCTAATTTATTAAACTAATAATAAATTATATATTTCTATATTATATATTATAATAATTATGTGTGTACATAACTGAAATTTAGAAAAAGTAAATAAGACATGGTCTCTGGGGGCCGGCCCGGTGGCGTAGTGGTTAAGTGCGCATGCTCCGTTGCAGTGGCCTGGGGTTTGGATCCCGGGCGTGCACCGGCACGCCACTTGTCAAGCCATGCTGTGGCAGCGTCCCATGTTAAGTAGAGGAAGATGGGCATGGATGTTAGCCAGGGCCAGTCTTCCTCAGCAAAAAGAGGAGGATTGGCAGATGTTAGCTCAGGGCTAATCTTCCTCACACAAAAAAAAGAAAAAATAAAGACATGGTCTCTGACTTTAAAGATCTTCAAAGTCTAAGAGAGCCAGTTGAAAGTGTAATTAGAATAAACTATACTGTGATAAACGTTATAGTAGAGCCAAAGTGTTTTGAGAACATAAATGAGGACGTGACTCATGAGGTCTGGAGAACTGGGGAAGTGATGTCTTAGAGGAGGCAACATCAGCTGAGTATTCCGGGTCCAGGCACCACTCTAATGGAACATCAGTTTTGTTCTTTACTGAGAAGGCAATTACTTAATCCAATGTACCCAGCAGTCACAAGGCCAGTGAGTATAAAGATTAAATTCAATAAAATGTACTTTAAAAAACTACATACCTGCCATAAAGAATGGATACTAGAAATGGCTGTTAAAACTTTCCTTAGATAAGGAATCTGTGAAAAAATAAAACAAAAAGTTGTGAAGACCACCAAAAAGAAAAATTTCAACATGAAATATCAGGTTCTTAAAGTTTTAAAAGGAATTATGAGTAAAATTTATCTTCCATGAGAACTGCCAAGAGTTCACTGACAAATTCACAAATATCAGTAAAGGCCAGGGAACTTTCCATTTGTTCCCAGTGCAATTTACATCAGTTTTGAGTTGTACCTTCTCTGGCCTAACATCAGGTCTTTAAGTTTGGCATGAATGCAGTGGGAATGAATGTCTTTCAGCACATATCTGTTCAATAACAAGTATCAATGCAAAATGTTTAGGAGATGCTGTGCAAAAGCTTTAAAATATACTGCAGTCTAGGGCACTGAGTCTTACTTACCATATTGAAGCCGAGAAGCTTTTGCAAGAGTCCATTCCAAAGCTGCAGGTCATAGATTTTGTATTCTAAACAAAGCTCAGTCACCAATCTTACCGCCTGAAGCAAAAAAAAAAAAAATCATACTGCTTCAAGATACCAGTATAGCAAACCACCTTTGGAAAAGGTGGGGCAGCTGAATACAAAATATGTTTATAATCTAGGTGTGTCTATTGCCTAATAATGAAGGCCCTCATCTCTCTATAGAAAGAAAAAAAAAATTAATCTTCCTTTTTTGCTGTCATGGACTCACAAACAGCATCTCAGACTTTCTCCCCTTCCTTCCTTCTGTCCAAGAACAGTTTGCCTGTTGGTCCCATTTGAGGCTTCCCTCCCTGGGCTCCAATTGCCTCAGAGACTAAATTCCCACAGGAAAGTAGAAAAGGTCTCCGAGCAGTAGTCTTGCTCAGGAATAAAGTTTCTCTGTTTCGGCCTTCCAGGTATCTGAGTGGTGACAGGCAACAGACTGAATATAACACCATCTGAGAATATGGAAGCCTCCCCCATCAGACGACTCAGTGTACATACCATGGCTTCGTGGCTGTGGTTTTTCCATAGACCCTTAATCATTCCTTCTTTAGGACTGTTGCAAAATAATTCATATGTGATAGGGATATTCAAAGTCTCAAATGATGCCAGAAAAGTTATACATTTCAAATAAGATCTGGAAAACAGGCATTTATGGGAATCATTCTCATAGGCCACATATACATTTATTTATTTATTTATTTATTTATTTATTTTTAAAGATTTTATTTATTTATTTTTTCCCCCCAAAGCCCCAGTAGATAGTTGTATGTCATAGCTGCACATCCTTCTAGTTGCTGTATGTGGGACGCGGCCTCAGCATGGCCAGAGAAGCAGCGCGTCGGTGCGCACCCGGGATCCGAACCCAGGTCGCCAGCAGTGGAGCGCACGCACTTAACCACCAAGCCACGGGGCCGGCCCACATATACATTTAAAATAAAAGCCACCATATGGAAATATTACACCAGTTTGTTTTTAAATGTCTATTTTAGGCTTCTAAATATATTCACTGAATATAATATTAGAAAGAAATCCATTTTAGCAAGACAAAGAAAACATTCAGTTTCTAAATGTCTCAAACAAACGAGGGAAACAAGATGTTCTCAAAGGCCTATTTCCCCTTTGCCAAAATGTCAAGGACATTCAAGGCAACAGATCTACGCTTACACAGTCACTCTAATGCATTCTTACGAACTAAGGGGCTTACAAGTTACACTTCTGAAAAATGATCTGTTTCCTATTTCTTAATACAATTTTAAAAATCTTACTTACTTCACTTCTTCAATGGGTTTTTTGAAGAGACATTCTATAGTTTCCTTGTCAGCCAAATAGAGGAGACACTGAAGAGCTCGAGTTCTGTGAGCAAAAGTTAACTGACGCACACCTAATTTCTGTAAAACCAAAAAGGATTTGGAGAGTCACACACCTGCGTGTTATAGTTGGGTAAATGAGCCTCAATTTAGGTAACATTAGCAACATTGTTTAAAAAAAAAATTCAAGTCAATCCCTGCCCTTAGGGAGTCCATAGTATAGAGCAGTGTTTCTCAAAGTGTGGTCCACGGGCCACTGGGGGATGTTTCTCAGATTCTTTCAGGAGGGAAAGGGTCAGAACAACTTCCACAATACTACTAAGATGTAATTTGCCTTTTACACTGTGTTGATATTTGCACTGATGGTGCAAAGCACTGGTAGGTGAAAGTGCTGGCTCACACCAAGGCAGAACACCCACTATTACAGCAGCCATCGAATTCTGCACAACCACGCATTTGCAGCACTGAAAACAAGATGACTTCCACTTAAGAAGCTTCTTGATGAAGCAGTAAAAACTAATTTTATTAAACCCCAACTCTTGATTATATTAATATGAATTCACATTTGAATACATATTAATATTAATTAAAATGTATTCATTAATGTCGTGTGTGACAAAATGGGATAGTACACGTCAAGCATACTGTAGTACGATGGCTTTTTTCAGGGAAAAGCACTTGTTCAACTGAATTGTGAGCTGAACTAGCCTCTTTTCATGGAGCACCATTTTTACTTGAAAGAATGACTATCAGATAAACTAATAGAAAGTTTTATTAAAGAGATTTTCCTCCCTTGCTGTCAAGGACACGCAGTCAGCATCTTAGACTTTCCCCCTTTTCCTTCTACCCACACCCTTCCTCTTCTTCTGCTCCAACTGCCTCAGAGAACATTTCTATGTGCAAAAGCCCGAAGGCCAAAGAGGCCATATTGCCTTTAGGGAAGACGAGAGTTTAGTCCAGCTAGAGTTTAGCGGGGAGGGAGGGGGTATGACTAGAGTGGAGCCAGGTCACACAGGGTCTTGAGGCCAGGGTGGAGGCCCCTCCCACAGCCACGTGGTTTGGCCTCCTGGTATTAGGAACGTTGCCTAACCAGGGAGTTAATAACTGTGAATGTAGATAACCCGTGGGAACTGCCAAAAGGCACGCCATTTAGTTTGCTAAGCAGGATGTTACAGAAGCCAGCACTAAATGGAGCTGACAGATACCACAATCCTTGTTTCCAAAGTAAGATATACTCTGAATGAGTATGTAAGTGAGCATTATCTTAATCATCTGTTAACGAAATCAAGCACGGTAAATATGCAGGAAAAAATGTTAAGCTGAGATGCAAAGATGAGTTCTGACTAAGTTTCTAGGGCTTACAGTTGTAGCTGATGTTGCAAATACAAACAGCATTCTTGAACTATAATCAATCGGATGAGACAGAAGGAGATACAGGACTCTGGAAAAAAAAATTTTAATTACATTTAGATTTTAATTTAGTGATAGATTACCAAAACAATAGATCTGTTTATTGTCCATAGAAAAAGTCATTTGATATCCCAAACATAGGCCTGAAGGGTTACGGGTCAAGGGCATTTTTGCTTTCTCCTTTAAAAGATGCTTAATCTACATACTAAAGAAGACAATAAATACAACAAATGCCAGGCCTCAGTCTTCTCATCTATAAAATGACTAGTCAATCTCTGATAATTTAAATTCTCTGTTGAAGAAATTAATACAAACCATAGCTGCAAAGTACATTGAATACTACACACGGAAAATTCTGTGTTTTAGTTCACAGGACCTTGTTAGTGGCACATTTCAACGTCTAGACTCAGGGCTGACTGGCTCCCCCTGGAGAAGGGCAAGATAAGGTCAGGTGTACTGGAGGAAAGAAGGATGGGGTGGAGCTTTCAGTGGGAAAGAGCAGGAAGTTACAAAATTGGCATTAGGTACTCTTTCGGGGATTTCCTTCTTGGGATTTTTTTCTTTCTTTCTCTCTCTCTCTCTCTTCGAACTGTTTTCACGATTTTCTAGGTGGCCAGTTCAGTTAGGCACTCAAGGAGCTACCTCTTGCTTAGACAAAGGTGCCCCTGCCCTTAAAAGACAAGGTAGGGGTCCAGAGAGAAAGAGGGCATGGAGTGGGTGGTAGACCAGCTCTGCCCAAACTGGGAGAAATTCCTGAGTTTGTCTTTCCACATCCTTTCTTACTATCAGATCTCCAGGGCCGACATAGGGTGTAGGGCTTCACAAGTGACTTGACCACTTTTGGTCTAGCCCAGGAATGGCAAAAACCTGGCCTGTGTGTCAGCACTCCCTCTCCCATGCCTTTGCCAAGCATCATTAACGGATTACCACATTCTTTTTGATTTGAGCTCAGATACAGTCCTCTCAAGAGAGCAAGCCATGACCAATCTAGATTTAGCACATTAAATGAAACCAACATGCCTTTCTGGTCTGGCTTAGGTTAGAAGGGAAAAGGAATCCTGGTGGCCCAGATCTGAAGCAGCCCAGCTCACCAGGGTGAGAGAACATACAGCGGTCTGGGCCCAGAGTCCCAGCTAATGGAAGAGTTTTCCTTTGTTCGAGGAGCATTCTCTGCTAAAGGTGCTCTAGGAGCCCTCAACATTAGTAGGAATGCATTGAGGGTTCAACAATTCTAGATCTTGGCTGTATTTTATTTATTCCATTGGAGATACTTATACACATTCACAGCCATATATCAATGAATTGATTCTTCTCAGAGGCTCTGACCCAAATTATATCAAGAAAGTGTTTTAAAAACCAACTTCGGACAAATTTATTGGTAAGATTCCTACTGGGCATCAAGATATAGACAAATGTAAGTAAAGGAAGAGTACCTTCGTAGTGCTTCATCTTCTTGAAGTTCAAATAATTCTGATGGTTTCTTTGAAAAAGTGAAAAAAAAGTCAAAAACTGAAGAAACTTTGTTGACTAGGTAAGCTTATGAAAATCTATTAGATGAAAAACCCAACGTATAAAATTAATTATGTTTACATACAAGAAATTACAGTGTAATCCATTACTTTCTGAAAAGTATTTTTGCTTAAAATATGGGTTTACTCCCATTCATTCAGTCAACAAATCTTTACCGAGCACTTAACTCGGTGCCAGGCACGATTCCAGGCACCTGGGCTGACTGAGAGAACAAAAATACTCCTGTCCTCCAGGAGCTTACATTCATTGGGTGATTTTTAAAAGGAAAGGACTCTATGAATTTTAAAAGAGCTCTTCATTAATTCAGTATATTTATTGGGACTTACAAAGCAATGTGCTAGGTGCTTTGAGCAGACACAGTTCCTGGCCTCATGGAACATTCAGTTTAGTGCTCCAAATTTATGTATAAGTTAAAACATGCTAGTTTCTGAGTTAACCACAGATTCTATGTGGCCTAGATATGCTTCTACCTCCTCTGTTTACACTGAAGCACAGTCCTTGCTCTTGGTAAATACTTAAAAAAAAAAAATACTTGTTAAATTGAATGCCTGATATAAAAACTACTAATTAACAACCTAATTTCATGTTAGTTATACTATTTGTTTAGAAATAGATTTTTCTCAAGGATATCTGCCTAGCAGATAGAGGAATTATACAATCTCCCAAATTAAGTTCTGTCTGAAAACTCAGAAGAAACAGTGTAGAAAATTCTGCATTTGGATTGCTGAATCCTATCATAAATTTAGATGTTAATGATACTCTTTCTAAAAAACTGACATTATGCACCTCCCGAAGTGATATACTCTAAAGAACATATCACCCATGCAGTACTTTTGCCAAAACCTGCATCTAATCTTAAGAAACATCAGCAAACCTAGAATGAGGCATTTTACAAACCAATTGGCCTGACCCTTCAAAAACGTCAATGTCCATCACAGTTCAAATAGATTCAAGTAAGAATCATCGATAGATGCTAAATCAGGGTATATGTGTGGTTGGGGGAGGAGTTTGAAGAGGAACAGGATATTATATCGTCTCAAAGTCTCTCTCCTAATAATTATAAAAGGAAATATAGTAACTATGTAGTAGAGAAATGCACAACATCTTGACTAAGTTATCTAGATTAATATCACCTATTAGGGCAAATAGACATCATGGGCCTCCAAATGTCATATCCTGAGGACACAATATCACTTAGGTAGTTTTCTAGCCAAAAATAAATAGTTTGAATCTTATCATGAGGAAACATTAGACAAACCCAAATTGAGGAGCAGATTATAAATTAACTGGCCTGTACTCTTCAAAAATGTCAATTTCATGAAAGAACAAGAAAAGGCATAGAACTGTTCCAGATTAAAAGAGATTAGAGACATGACAAATAAACGCAATGCATAATCCTGGACTAGATCCTGGTCGCAAGGGAAAAATTGCTATAAAGAACATTATTGGGATAATTGGCTAAACAGTAACATGGACCATAGATTCAAATCTATGTTTGTATTGTATCAATAATTTGAAAATTATACAGCGGTTAAGTAAGAGAAAAGCCTTGTTCTTAGGAATACATACTTAAGAGGTAAAGGGGCATGACACAGGCAATTTACTCTCAAATGGTTCATAAAAATATGTATATATATCATAGCAATAGTGATGAAGCAAATAGGGCAAAATGTTAAAAATTGTTAGATCTGGGTGAATGATATATAGGAATTCTTTTATACTATTCTTGCAACTTTCCTGTACATTTAAAATTATTTCAAAATAAAAAGTTAATCACAAGAATTTGAGTCTAAGAGCAGGCCACTGCTTTTGTACAAGAATTCATCTAGAGGGCTGGCCCGGTGGCTTAGCGGTTAAGTGCCCGCGCTCCGCTATTGGCGGCCCGGGTTCGGATCCGGGCGCGCACCGACGCACCGCTTCTCCGGCCATGCTGAGGCCGCATCCCACGTACAGCAACTAGAAGGATGTGCAGCTATGACATACAACTATCTACTGGGGCTTTGGGGGAAAAATAAATAAATAAAATTATTAAAAAAAAGAATTCATCTAGAATCACCCATTAAAAGGTAAAATAGGAGCCAGCCCAGTGGCGCAGCGGTTAAGTGCACGCACTCCGCTTTGGCAGTCCGGGGTTCGCAGGTTCGGATCCCAAGCGTGCACCAAGGCACCGCTTGTCAAGCCATGCTGTGGCGGTGTCCCATAAAAAGTAGAGGAAGATGGGCACGGATGTTAGCCCAGGGCCGGTCTTCCTCAGTAAAAAGAGGAGGATTGGCAATGGATGTTAGCTCAGGGCTGATCTTCCTCACAAAAAAAAAAAAAAAAAGGTAAAATAGCTGCAAACCAATATTTGAACAAAAAGAAAAAGTAATCGATCTCGTTAAAACTCATCAGATAATAGAAGGTATTAAAATGAACAAAAGTTCATTCTTTTAAGACTCTGTTTTCCGAATTAGAAGATTATATCAGTGTGGCACAACAGATATAACAGCAGGTACGCTCAGAGAGTAGACTTACTTCACCAGGTTTTGTGGATGGGCACAGCCATTTTTCCAACAACATGTCCCAGACTTTTTCCAAATTAATTTCATTCACTTCGGCTATTTCTTTAGCTGCTGCATGAATATCTAAGATATTTAAGATAAGGAATAAAAAAAAAAAAACACTCAAATTTTCAATGCAAGATAACTGGGAATCAAAATGATAGTTTTCCTTGGAGGAAAAGGTAAAAAGGTTTTTGTCCTCACCGGGATAATCTTTGCCAGATGAATTCTGAATTCTTTGATTTATGCTAGGATGTTCGTACAGACTGACAATGAGATGTGCCGGTTTTCCGATCACTCTTAAATACTCTGCAGTGTTCAGCTTGTGGGCTATGAGCACGGCTTCTGTGCCTGATCGCCGGTACTGAACATGAAGCTTCTTTAACAAAGCCTCGGCTTTTTCACGTGTTTCATCCTTTTAAAAAATTCCAAGCAAAAAGAAAATCCTGTTTTCTAAAACTCAAGTAAGTCTAAGAACCCCTCTTTATCAATCAAGGTCCCTCCCTGCCTTAGTTACATCCTTAAGTATCTACACAAAGCCTTGGTCTTCTTTCTCCACTTTAGGGATCCAACCCTTGAAAACACCTGTCACCAGGGCAGAATGAGAAGGTATGCTAGGTGAGCACAATTTAAACTAAAAAGAAAGAGGAGCCTTCAATCCTATAGTTAGACACACCTGAGATGGAATATTCTGTAGCCATCTCTCGGCTAAATACAGGCAGAATTTCAAACTGGACATCTTGAAGGAACCTAAAAAGATAAAGAAAAGATTTATAAGCAAATCTTAATCCTTCTAAGACCATGTATTTTAGTCATATTAGTAAGGTTTTTTAAATTATAAAAATACATACTCAGAGTAAAAAACAATTTAAACAGAAGGACACAAAGTAGGAAGTATAAGTCCCCAGAGGCGCCCTCTTCAGCTTCTATTCCTATTCTCTAGATTCTTATATTCCTTCCAGAACTTATGTGTGTGTGTGTGTGTGCGCGCGCGCACACATGCATGCATTTTAACCCAAATGAGATAATACCATACATACCTTAGTAGAATTTGCTGTTCTCGCTTAATATACATCTTGGATATTTTTCCAAATCAGCTACATAGTATTCCATTCTATGAATATGCTTATTTTTTTAACCAGTTTCTGACCAATGAGCATTTAAAGAAAATGGTTATTTTCAACTTTTGTTATAACCAAAAACATGGCAATAAGTGCCTGTGTTTGTGTACTTGTTTGATTATGCGAGAACATCTAAGGATTTGTTGTTAAAAGTACTATTGGATATTAGGAAGTAGGCATCAATTTACATTCCTACCAACAAGTTGGAGAGTGCTATAGCCCTGCACCCTGAGCAAGCAGCAGGGAGTCTTGCTTACTTCACTGAAGCCTTTTTAACATTCAGCAAGGCCACAAGCAAGGAGAGAGGGCACATACATTTTTAAACTATCATACTGCTTCTTGTTAAAGATACAAAAGGAGTACACTTTTTCTACTACAAGTTCAAAAAACAACAAAGCTGACCATTTTAAGCCCAACTAAAGAAGAATTCATACCTTCTGGGATATCCTGGGCAAGACTGATGGCAATAGCTACAGCCCACTCTGGGTTAACTATAGATAATAAGTAGGATTCGATGGTTTGAGTGGTCTTAGTTATTTCCTTGTTAATCAGCGCTGAGGACTTAGCTTGCGTTAACTTCAGAAGCTTTGGCTTCAGTTTTTTTTCAAAAACATGTTTGGCTGTAGACACGTACAGAGTGTCCAAAGAGAACTTAGAAGAAAAGAAAGTAAAAGTTAAGGCTGATTTATATGCTCACCTTTAAGAGGTGAAAGCATAAAATCACATGAAAGCAGCATCAAATCCTTCCATACAGGGTCTGAATGAACTACAGGACTTACAAAGTTTTAACCCATTACCTTCATTAATTTAGAGATTAACAGCAATGTTGGGAAAGATTCTTCACTGAGTTCTGTAGCTAGAAAGGAAACAAGGAGATTATGATTTGCTTAAGAAAAAAATTTTGGCTATTTAGTAAAATCCATAAGAAGTTAAGAAACATACAAAGAATTTTCCAGAAGTTCTGTGCTGTGCCAAAGAATATTAGGTGAAAAGGCAGCCTAGTTTGGGCAGCTGATGGCAAAGTTATTACATGCTCCAACATATACTGATACTCTAGGTCCACTGGAGGAGAAATTCTTCTGTATGACTTCAAATGCTTCAAAAGACTCAATGCCTATATTAAAAGAAAAAGTATTTTCCTGTGAGATTAAACCAATCCTAACTTTTTAAATCATCTAACTCTATATCATAGATTTCCATTCCTGAGACAGTCTTCTTTTCATAAAGATGATCAAAACCTTTCATAGTTTTATTTTCAATGTTATTCTTCTAAACCATAATTTATATGATCATTAAAGAAATTATACCAGGAGAAACTAATGGAATCCTGTTGTTGGTGGGATGTTTCATAAATGAGTTTGGCAGTCCCCTACGCTCTCTTCAAATAGTTGGAGAAATATCTCAAAAATACTTGATTTCATTTTAAATACATAGGCAGTAGATCTGAAATTAATCCTCTATATCCCTTACCTCTCTTAAGTTTATATCTTATATTTTCGGGGCTTGTATAACCTTTTGAATCAATGCATTTTCTTTCAATTTTAAAATCCAACTAAAAAAGATATAAAGCTACTATGACCAAATTTCAGAAAAGACTAAGAAGTTACTGAAAGTACTAGAATTGAGTCAGTCCTGGACCTACCTACTAATACAGAAAGCTGAATCTAACTGAGTCCCACATAATTTTTTTTTTTTTTTTTTGGGCTGGATGACAAATAATTTTGCCTTAATTCTTCCAAATCACTCCTTTAGTAACTTCATACTTTTGGACAGATTTAAATTGCCTCAGTAAAGCAAAAATAGAATTAAGATAAGTGATAAAATATGGAGAGCATGAGAAATCTTTTTACTTCTGTATCCCTTTTAAAGAAAGTTAAGAGGGAGCTTAAAGGATAGTCCAGAAAGACACTAGATAACTGTAATTTTTTTAACGATCCAAATAAAAGCATAGAGATAATTTAAAAATCTATAATATATTTGCTATACCTGATTAATATTAATGTTGGTTATCTTTTCATCGGCTCTTTCTATAACTTTCAGGACAATTTCAATCATTTCATAGTCATAGGGATCCAACTGTATAGAAACAAAAATATATCAAAACACGAGAAGATGTTGCCTGGCTGGTAGATGGTTTTACTCAGTTATGTTCATCAATATAGACTACAAATATAAAATCTCAGTAAACTACGACGTTAGATTATTCTTTAAAAAATGACAAACATTTCCTCATCTCTAAAATTAGCTCTATTAGAATAAACATACATGCTTCAAAATGTCTCAAAACCTATTTCAAGAAAAAGCTATACAAGGCAATATTGTTTTAATAAAGAAAGATGTTCTTAGGGTACAAAAACCTAGATAAAATAAATATATAAAAATTTCATAATTTCATAAGATTTTTGAAATTAAAATTCTATTTTTTCCATTTATGATGGGAAAATCAGAATAAGGAAATTGGCCTTTTCTTGGAAGTGACAAAACTAAAAGTATGGGCCTCCAAGTAAAAGTTTCTAAAAGGATTCCATTCTAGCACTAACCATATACTAAAAGCAAGAATTAATTGGGTGGCATCTGTATATGCTCATAAAAAGAAAGGAAGTATTCTCTTTGTTTCTACCCACACGCCATTACTTTTTTTCCATTTTTTAAATGTCAATTAAAGTCACATGAATAATAACATTGAACAAAGTGGGAAGATGATCTCTATAGTACCTAAAATTTTGAGCAAGTCTGTATAATTTTTGGCTGAATTACAGGCAAAATATAAAACTGAAGTATTTCTTGCAATCTTATAATCTTATTTCCCCTTCCATCCACCTTCGTTCCCCCACCAAACTACCCCTTGACTTAAAAGTTCCAACTCAGAAAATCTCCTAACAAAAAACCAGACAAGACGGTAAATATGTATGTATGAAGATATTCACTGTAACAATTTATAATAATAAAATTTACAAACAATTTAAATGTCCATTCATAAAGGCCTGGTTAAATACAGTATGTGTCATCCATATAGTGGACTAATAAATATGCATTTGTCAAAAATGAGATCAATGTATATGTATTGACATGTAACAACAATATGGTATGTGAACAAAGCAAGTAACAGGATAGTATATTTAGTCTAAGATAGTCACAAAATTATAAACATTTTTATCTATGGGAGTGGGATTATAGGGAAATTTCATTTTTGATTTATACCTTTCTCTCTAGTTTGATCTTTTTCAGAGAACGTGCCCCATTTTCAAAAGTCTAAAAAAAAAGGCTATTTCTATTTTGAAAAAAAGTAAGACAGGAAAACTGCTGTATTAAACTCTATTAAAAATACAGGGGGCCAGCCCTGTGCCTTAGCAGTTAAGTGCGTGCGCTCTGCTCCTGGCGGCCCGGGTTTGGATCCCGGGCGCACACTGACGCACCAATTTTTGGGCCATGCTGAGGCGGCGACCCACATAGACCAACTAGAAGGATGTGCAACTACGACATACAACTATCTGCTGGGGCTTTGGAGAGAAAAAGGGAAGAAAAGGAGGAAGATTGGCAATAGACGTTAGCTCAGAGCCAGTCTTCCTCAGCAAAAAGAGGAGGATTGGCATGGATGTTAGCTCAGGGCTGATCTTCCTCACACACACACACAAAAAATAAAGAAATCTAAAATTATTTCAAAATTAATAGTTTATAAAAAATATAGGACTTAAATTTCCGATTTGTTACTATATGTATCTAATTAATTAAGGGTAAGTGGGATGTTAGAAATGACCTGATACATTCATTTCACCATTCATTTACCTTATGTAGTATTCCACTAAGACTGATGACCAAATCTTTTGTGCTCGTCAGTAAAGGAACCATTTCAACAGCTTTGGCCAGGAGTTTGGAATGCTGTTGCTTTGGAGCCTGCGTGCTGGCATCTCCCTGGCTTTGGCTGGCATTAGTGTTCTGGAGTAGCGTTTCAATGAACAGTTGAAGAGCTGCATCACAGTCCAACTGAAACGTGCTAAAAGAAGTATTCAGTCACATACTAATCTCCTCAAAGGCAAGCAATTCTACACAAAGTTTCTCACAGAACACTCACATACGTGCTCCCATAGCTGAAATCTAACCTTCCCAATGTGCAGTCTCATAATCAAAAAATCTACCTGTCATCAGAGTTAACTATTGCCTTTAAAAAATCAGATATTTGGGGCCGGCTTGGTGGCATAGCGGTTGGGTTCACGTGCTGTGCTTCGGCAGCCCGGGGTTTGCAGGTTCGGATCCCAGGCGTGGACCGACACACTGCTTATGAAGCCAGACTGTGGCGGTGTCCCATATAAAGTAGGGGAAGATAGGCACGGATGTTAGCCCAGGGCCAATCTTCCTCAGCAAAAAGAGGAGGATTGGCAACAGATGTTAGTTCAGGGCTAATCTTCCTCACCAAAAAAAAAAAAAAAAAAAAATCAGATATTCTTGGTGGGTATGTAAATTGGCATAATATTGGAGGGAAATTTATAATAAAATCAAAAATATTTATGTCCTTTAATAGAACAATTCTACTTTCATACACTTCACAAAAGTAGCCAAGATACTCATATAAGGATACTACTGCAACAACTGTCTGTAATATTTAAAAATTGGAAACAACTCAATTATCCATCAATAAGGGGCTCATTAAATAACTTATTCATGCAAAGGAATACCACGGAGTTCAACAGATCTGAGAAAGAGCTATACACTCATCTTGGAAGACATTTTGTTAAGTGAATGATACATGCTACAAAATAGTACGTAAAGTATGATTCTGTTTTTGATAAATTTTAAAAAACACGTTAATATATGCAAAAGAAAAAAAAATATGAACAATATAGGCCAAACTCTTAACACTGATTATCCCTGAGGGGCAGGATTATGTGGGATCTTGATTTTAACATCTTCCATTTAAATTAGAAAAAATAATAAAGATTTAAAAATTAAGGATTAGGTTAGTGTAGACAAAGAGACAAGTGAAGTGCCTTTGAAAGCCTTATTAACAAGATGATAATAGTTTAATTTGCTATACAGAATAACCGAAATATCAAGAAAAGCTTTAAGAATGACCATGTTAAAGTCATCCCCTGAAATTCTAAAGATCATCTAAATTTATTCAGCTGGACTGCTTGAGGCAAGTGTCACTGTGATACAAATACAAATCATCAATGTCACCTAAGCACAACGATTGCAAAATGAACTTGACATTATTATAGCTACTTACACATCAGAAAACAGGTCATTCCCAAAAAACAACACACAAAAATCTACCAGGAGTTCAAATTAATAAGCAAGAGGGAGTGTGCACACCCCATTCTGGATTTGCAGCAGTCCAAACCAAAGAATGCACAGTTTTGTTATTTCAAAGTCAAGTCAAGTCAGAGCTACTTAGAGCTAAGAGCAGCCGATAGTCCTTGACTTGTAGGTTCAGGATGGTGACAGCCAGGGTCATTACTCTACTCCCCACCCTCCACAGAGAGAAAGAACTGGATACCTGCCTAGTGAGGAAATGCACCAAGCAGCCTCATTATCAATAACTCAGATTCTACTAATCTGTCACAAATTGGATGAGGGATATAGGACCCCCAGTATTTCAGAAGCAGTCACTTATTATTTGACCTTGAAGTCACCTAATATGAGTTTTGTTCTCTCATATATAAATTGGCGATAATATCAATAAAAATTGTAAAAATTAAATGAGAAGATATGTGTGAAAGCACTTTGAAACTAATAATGTGCCAGAAAATTGGTCATCATATTTATTACATAGAAACATCTGAGATTAAATCACAAATCATCTATTCCTACTGATCACAGTAAACTGTAGCTATAAATAACCTTTAGTCAATTTTTTAAATTCACTTATTAAATTATTTTTTAAAATTCCCCCTAAATCAAATTTTTTACTAATTTTTAATTTAAGATTACCTTGCCCCTAAATTGATCTGATTAAGAAGTTTAATTGCTCAGAAGAATATTCCCAAATTTTGCTGATCATGGGAATCATCTGGGGCTCCTATAAAGGATCAGATTCCTGGGCCTCAGCCCAGATCTGCGGAGTTGGAACCACCAGGAGAGGTCTAAGAATTTCTTTTTGTGTGTGTGTGAGGAAAATTTGCCCTGAGCTAACATCTGTCACCAATCCTCCTCTTTTTGCTGAGAAAGACTGGCCCTGGGCTAACACCCGTGCCCATCTTCTTCCACTTTATATGGGACGCTGCCACAGCATGGCTTGACAAGCGGTGCATCGGTGCATGCCTGGGATCCGAACCCCAGACCGCTGCAGTGGAGTGCGCGCGCTTAACCGCTATGCCATGGGGCCGGCCCCAGGAATTTCTATTTTTAATCAAGTGCCCTAGCTGATGCTTATCATGAGGCATATTTGGAAAACACTAAACAGTGAATTAAAAAGGTGACATCTTGGGGCTGGCCTGGTGGGATAGTGGTTAAGTTCACGAGCTCTGCTCCGGCAGCCTGGGGTTTGCAGGTTCAGATCCTGGGTGCGGACCTACACACCGCTCATCAAGCCATGCTGTGGCGGCATCCCACATACAAAATAGAGGAAGATTTGCACAGATGTTAGCTCAGTGACAATCTTCCTCAAGCAAAAAGAGGAAGAGTGGCGGGCCGGCCCTGTGGCTTAGCGGTTAAGTGCGCTTGCTCTGCTGCTGGCGGCCCGGGTTCGGATCCCGGGCACGCACCGACGCACCGCTTCTCTGGCCATGCTGAGGCCGTGTCCCACATACAGCAACTAGAAGGATGTACAACTATGACACACAACTATCTACTGGGGCTTTGGGGGAGAAATAAATAAATTAATTAATTAAAAAAAAAAAAAAGAGGAAGAGTGGCAACAGATGTTAGCTCAGGGCCAATCTTTTTCACCAAAAAAAAAGGTGACATCTAAGAGAATTTCATCTGGTTCTGGATTTATTCAGTTTAGGAGTGAGCAAAAGAAAATATCAGGTCTATGGACCACGTGTAACCATCATCATTATTACTGTGTTCACATAGTAAGAATTACCAGTTTGTTAAGCCAACAGCAAAAATACCATTAAAGTTTAAAGAATTACCTGCAATATTCCAGAATGAGACTTGTGTCCATATCTATATTCTCCACTAGAGCTTTAATGAGGTCTTTCTTGGTGAGAAAATGTTGCCTGAAAACCGGCTGGAAAGAAATCTAGAAAGAAAAAGAGCAAAATAAAAAACATCACTAAACTAAAATGCATCAGAAAAAGGGCACTTTTGTGACTTGCCTTTTTACTATCCTTTTTTATCGATAAATATTGTTCCATATGGGGCCAGCCCCGTGGCTTAGCGGTTAAGTGCGCGCGCTCCGCTACTGGCGGCCCAGGTTTGGATCCTGGGCGCGCACTGACCCACCGCTTCTCTGGCCATGCTGAGGCCGTGTCCCACATACAGCAACTAGAAGGATGTGCAACTATGACATACAACTATCTACTGGGGCTTTGGGGGAAAAAAAAAGGAGAAGGAGTGGGAATAGATGTTAGCCCAGAGCTGGTCTTCCTCAGCAAAAAAGAGGAGGATTAGCACGGATGTTAGCTCAGGGCTGATCTTCCTCACAAAAAAAAAAAAATATATTGTTCCATAGCTCCTCTAACTTTCTTTTTTTCCCTCTATATGGGACGCTGCCACAGCATGGCTCGACAAGCAGCGCGTGGGTGCTCACCCGGGATCCGAAAGGGCGAACTCCGGGCCTCTGCAGCAGAGCGCGTGCACTTAACCACTTGCGCCACCGGGCCGGCCCTGCTCCTCCAACTTTTATTTTTATCAGACTATCCAACTCGACTATCATTCTGAGATTTTAGGTATATTTGGCTGTGGGTCCAAAATCTCTCTTAGTCACATTAACCCTTGGCTCTTTATCAGTAAAGTTTGGTTGTTAGTGACAACCAGTCCCGTTACTGCATAGGAATTAGGCTTCAAAACATGTACCATTTCTGAAGTGGTAACATTCCCAAGTCAACCATTTGCAAATAAAATGAAATGTTTTACATTTGTAGTAAAGAAAACAGGATTTTGTTTGATTGTTTTTGCAAAGTGAAAAGCAAGGGTCACTTACTTTTCCCTAGTAGGAGTTCTTAAAGCTTGGCACACTGGAATATATATATTAATATTATCTTTAACCAAGTGACAGCAGTACAAAACAGAAGTATGAGGCTAAAGGCCAGGCCTGAAATAGCAGAAATGTCAGTTAATACTAGATCTAGTCCCACAAATGAGAACACTAAGCAGATGAAAATGTCAAGCCTCTTCTAATTTCCTTAGAAATATAGAAAAAAGGAAATGAGGCAAAAAGTTCTTATTTCTTTGAAAGCACCACTGTGTGTAGTTAATATAGCTAAAATTTATGAGTCAGTATATATATATCTCCTCTCTCCAAAAGTAAAAGACAATGGGATCTTTGTTTCAAATTTTCCAACTGGGTAATTATCAGAATGGATGAAATTTCATGGCGCTCCGAAGAATACTCACACCAAGTTTACCAAGACGAATACCCCACCGGGCATCAGTACTGAGTTCACGGAACTTAAGCTCCATTTCTATTTCCTGATAGAGACTGGCCAGCTGAGAGCCCACCAGAGATATTGCCTAAAAAATTAAAATAGAATTAAAATTCAATTGCAAATAGAATATGTTCTAACACCTTTTAGGTGAAACCCAACAATAAAAATCATAACCTTTCTTTGTGCTAACAGTGTGGAATGTTACATATCACGTTGTACACAGTCATTATTTACACAATATTTAGGTCTTTCAGCTTCTAGTATGATGCCTTAAATTTAGTCTGGCTTTCCTTCATAAGAAAAGGCCAAATTTTAGTTATCCTACAAGCAAAACCCCCACAAAAGGCAAATTTTAAAACAAACAACATCAAAGAGAAGTTTTGCATCTGTTAAACTTGTCCTACAAAAAAGAACTGGCTCAAAGGTCTAAGGTTTCAAATACACTAGAGTAAGTATAAGAAGTGAGGTCCTGTGGCTGCATACAGATTTTAAGAAATAAAAAATATCGTAATTCTTTGGGTTGGGCACTGCTTATGACCTGCATGTATATTCACCAGTGTGTCACTAGTCAAGGAAAAGCTGGTAGAAACCAAGTGAGTTAGTGTGACATTTCTTCTGCTAAATCTTTAAGATCTGGTGGCAAAGCCAACTTCATTTCTTCCCCTACATCTTTAATACGTCAAGAACTGAAGGTGTGCTTACCAAAATTTTGTCATAATTCTGCCAGGCTTTATCTATGAGCTTCCAGAGATTTTCAAACACTTCTTTTGGGGGTAAGAGAGTGCAGTAACCCAATGCCAAGTCAAGATCCACCAGGCGACAATTAAATACCTATTGGAAGAAAGCATCAAGAGAAGCAAATTCTTTGCAATCAAAACAGAATTCAGTCACTAAAGGCTTAATTGTCACTAAGTTTAACTAGAGATCCTATGAAAGAACAAGTGTTTCATGAAAAATTATTTACAGTAACATAGTTCCAACTTGTTTATTTAGTTTTAATGTCCTTTCTCACTATTACAAACTTAAGGAAAGGAACTATAACAAGTTCTGTATGGTACAGAACCCTTCCCTTCTCTCCTGCGTGACTATTTCATCACTTCTCTTCAAATCCCCAACATTCCCTCCCCTCTTCACTCTTAACCTCACTGAGAAATCAGAAGCAATCAAAGAGAGCAAAAAAAAAAAAAAAGAGCTTACCAAGAATAAATACTCACTTTGTGCAATAGTGTTGTAGCATTTCCCCTAACAAACATAACGGCTTTCCCTTTCAATTCCGTAACGACATTCTGTGATTTAACTAATGTGGCTGCTCCAAACAACTTTTAGAAAAGAACAAAAGAATCTTTAGGTCCACTTCTATGCATCATTCTGAAAACTATTCTTAAATATTAAGGATCATTATATGCAAAAAGTATTGGCATTTAATCTATAATGATAGAAAGCTGGGGTTGGGGGGGTACTGACTGGGAAAGGGCAAAAAGGAAACTTTTAAAATCTCTATATCTTGATTGTGGTGTTGGTGACACGGTGAATATATTAGTTGATATACTTAGAACACATGCATTTTCATTTTGAAAGCTATACTTCAATAAAGTTAATTCTTTTAAAAAAATAGCATTTAATAACTATCAACAGAGTAGAAATAAACACAATTCCCTCAGAGGCCAGCTTCATAAGCAACTTATCAACAGGTAGTTTGTCTTCTAGAATCTTTTCAATGATGCTGTCAGGTAATAATTATAATAATTTGGGCCACAATAAAACAAACAGCAGATAGTTTTGACCTAATGCTGTCACTGGGCTGGAGTAAGAAGATTTATCACTGTGACATAAAACCTCAGGTAATTCATTTTATCTCCCTGAATCTGAGTTTCCTCATTTGCAAAATGGAGACTCTCAGAGTTGTTGTAAAGGTTGAGTATGAAATGTGTGCAAGCACCTTGAACTACACCTGAATACTAGTAGGCGCTTAACAAATGCTTCTCAGATCTCACGTATCATCCATTTTCTTGCTACAGAGCCAAATAGCAAAATGTGGACTCTAAATTCCTGTGTTTGGTAGTGCTTTTGTATCCATATTCACCCAAAATGAAAGTATTTGTTCTCAAAACTATACCTTTTCACTCAAACTGGCATCCATGAAGTTTGACAGAGAGTGCTGAAGACAGGTACCAAATGAACCAACTACAAATCTTAGGGCCAGCTCCCACTGACTAGATTCCTGAAGGTTCTGAAGCAGGGCAGAGATGGAATTTATAATAGGCAAAATAAGGCCGTCTCCTGTAAAATGATAAAAGTATTTTAATATTTAGATTGTTTTTAAACAAAGAAAGATTCAGATAACGGTCATAGAATTAGTTCTCCAAGTCAGTAAATAAGTGAGTTAACACGAGGCTTGATTTAAACCAGAAAATAACTGTCCACTAGATAAAGAGCTACTTTGATTGTAACCTGCCTATTTTGAGATGCTCAAATCATTCTCTGAAGAAAATCATTTCTCCACTTGGAAGACCAAAATTTATGAACAGATTCATAAAAGTTAACACTATAAGCCAATGACACACTCTCCTGACCCTTTGGAAGAATAACAATGTAATAGTAACAACTAAGTAACTACATTAAGAACGTTAAGTCAGATTCATATTCAGGATTCCAAGGAATTTCTATCCTGGTGTATTTACAAAATTGAAACACAATGGTATACATTTCTGATGTCAAATACCTTCACTAATGGAGCAGTATGGTAAACTCGCAGAATCCAAGGGATGTCTCCTGCTTTCTACAAAAGAGAATCAATTAAATAACACTACATAACTCTCTTACGGAGAACATATTCCCAGAGATATTTAAATATTGTGCTACTATCAAATAATGTTCTAAAGCAAACTGCTACTTAAAAAAAAAAAAACAAGTATACATAAGAAAAATACACAGATAAGTATACAACTTGATAAATCTCTACCAAGTGAATACATCCCTGGTAACAGCGTTCAGACTAAGAAATAGAACATTACCAGCACCCAGAAGCCCCCTCTTGCCCTTGCCAGTCATTACCCACCCCCAAGGGTAACCACTACCATGACTTCCAACAGCATAGCTTCGTTATAACCTGTCCTTGTACTTTATGTAAATGAAATCATACAATATGTATTCTTTTGTGTCTGGCTAATTTTGCTCAGCATTATGCCTATGAGATTCATTCATATTACTGTGTGTAGTTCTAGTTCCAGACCTCTACGTTTTAACTTGCATAAAGCAGAAATACATAGAAAATAACAACACACGTGAGATTTACCAGCAACAGGCACAAGTGATGAAATCAATTCATAAATAACAGGTAGCACCATCTGTGACTCAAGAACTATTCCATCCTCACTGAAGAAATCGCTGTAAGACCACTCTTCATATGGATCTTTATGAGTTCCAAAAGAAGTCTAAATATCAAGCCACACAGAAAAGACACAAATCAGTACACTCCAAAACACAGATACCGTCTTCACCAAGCAGAATGCAGAATCAGACACATTAGAGCCAAATGCAGTTTTGATGGTCAAATACAACTATGTAGTCTGTTTCTTCTGGTCAATGGCTTATAATAATGTCATTTTAAATTAAATTGTTACTCTAAGATAAGGACAATGTGAGAGATGCCTGTTTGAGGCACAATGTTTCAAAAGATAGTGCAAATTAAGGCCAATAAATGTGACTGGAAAAGAAAAGTATCTTATGCCCTTAAGCAGTTTTTGAGTCTAAAATAAAATACAGGAGGGAGATTCAGTATTTTTGCAAACTCCACAAGTTTACATTTAAAAATGGTGCATAATGGATTGGCAGGGGTTTTGTTTAAGGAAAAGAAATTCAAAAGCAATTTACTTTCATTAGAATTCCACAGTCATCCATTTGGCACTGTCTGGAAAGCTCTACTGCTGTTAAAGTGTATTTACATAGTTCTAAAGCATCCAATAAAAAATCTGAAAGAAAATTGAGAAAAATCATTAAACTAATATTTCATGTTTAATTTCATGAAATATTAACAACCTTTTAATAATTACCATTCAAAATTCTAAGGCAGGCCACAAGTAGAGAGAAAGGTTTCCACATAGCTTTGACCACCCTAAATAATGCAGTTCAACTTTTTTCTTAAGCTTGGCTGGAAAGTAAGACCAGATATGGGGAGGCAAGGAATTTCACAATCCTATGAAAGTGGATATCGTCAACAGTCAGAAACGACATTAATATTTGGAAATGTTTTAAAACAATAATCCCCATAGAGAATCAATAATAATTGTCCCTTTGTAAAATGGAGATGATGATCTCTTCTCCTGCTACCGCGTGTCCACTGTAAAGAGACAGCATTTGGGAGACCAGTATGAAATGAACCAGAGAATATAAAAATATGTATATTATAAATCTTGTCACCTGGACTGCAGATGGTGGCAGTTTGGCATGCTAGATCGTGTATCTCGGAAGGAAGATTTAATCCCACAGGGACTGTCATTGGGACATCATTAGCCAACATCTCACAAAGCTTCTGACATGTCAGAAACAGCAATTTCCCAGTGTCAGCATTGCAGTGATACTTAAACAAGTCTCTTCGGAGGAAAGGAAGGGTCGCAGGTTAGAATACTCATAGTGAAAGCAAATGCAATCGTCTTGTTTAGATTAATATATAACCACCACCACCATTTAAAATGTCTTTAAAATGTTTTCATGGTATACAGTATGCTTCCTCTTCAATTTATTTGGGATACTGTTAACCGATGGAGTGCAAGGTGATCCAAATTCAACGGTTACGTTGACGAACTACACAGTGTTAGTTACTTGCCTTCTGTGCTACCACTTTCTGACCCTGATGTCCAAAATAGGCTCTCAGGGCGAGAAACTAAGAATCATTTATGCGAAAATGAAAGTGTCACTGGCCCTACCCTTATCGCTGAAGAAATAAATGAAGCAAATATTACTTTCAGACAAGCTGTGCGATGTGGGGATCTGGAACTCACCTGCATTTTCTCAGTGCTGTTTCAGCGTTCCCGTCGTTTAAGGCCCTCAAGGTCAGCTCGGCTTCCAGCTCTTGTCTGGACACCTGCAGGGCCAGCGCCTGTCTGTGCAGCCTGGACTCGGTGCTCAGGCGCTTCTCAGCAGCCGTGGGCTCTGCAGTGCTCCTGGGTTTGTGTTTAGCCTGCGCGACTTCGTGAGCTTTAATGTACTGTTCACGGAGCTGTGCTACCAGGGAACTATTGCTATAATCTCCAAAGGAAAGAAAGACCTCAAAGTTCTCCTGTTGCAAGGCAAGCAAGACAAAGTCCCAAGTCTGTTTAGTTTATCTGTTGTTAAAAATCATTGGTATGTCTCAAATCTCTCTTTATTATCTCTCCCTCAAAGACTACTCCTCAAAGTAAATTAAGAATTTAAGACTTTATATTACAAGTTATGAAAGTAATAGTATTATAAAAAGTTTGGAAAATAGGAAAATATCACTTTAACCCAGGATTTTCTCAACTTCAGCACTACTGATGTTTTGGGTCAGATCATTCTTTGTTGTGGAGGCCTAAATAGAAGGAAGGAGGGATTAAGTATTAGATTTGGGTGATTCTATCCTGGTGGCTTGAAGAACCCAGCTTTGCTCTTTTCTATAAGAACCCCTGGTTGGCTACTAACCCCAGACCTAGAATTTATTTTTCTTTTCTTTTTTATTTTTTAAATAATTTTATTTATTTTTTTCCCCCAAAGCCCCAGTAGATAGTTGTATGTCATAGCTGCACATCCTTCTAGTTTGCTGTATGTGGGACACGGCCTCAGCATGGCAGGAGAAGCGGTGCGTCGGTGCACGCCCAGGATCCAAACCCGGGCCGCCAGCAGCAGAGTGCACTCACTTAACCACTAAGCCAGGGGGCCAACCCCAAGAATTTATTTTTCTAACCCAATAAAAAAAATCCTACTTAAGCCGAGGGAAGGATACCAAGAGGTAGTGGGAGTGAGTCAGATCTTTTGCTTTGATATCATGCTTTAGAGCAGGGTTTCTCAATCTTGCCAGATAATTCCTCGTTGTGGGGGCCACCCTGTGCCTAAGAGAATGTTTAGCAGTTTCTCTGGCCTCTACCCACTAGATCAAGCACAATAAATGTTCAATAAACGGTAGCATGATAAATATACATGACTCTGCCCAGATCAAAATCATTGCTTTAAAATACCTCTAACTTTCAAATTTAAGAAGAACACGGAGAAGTTAACTTATGTTGACTCCCCAGGTGCTTTCATGAAGACATCTATTGTCTAATACAGTAGGTCTCAAACTTTTTGGTCCTAGCACCCCTTTATACTCTTAAAAATTATTGAGGACCCCCAAAACTTTTGTTTACAAGATATTCATCCATATTTACTATATTAGAAATTAAACTGGGCCGGCCCCGTGGCTTAGCGGTTAAGTGAGTGCGCTCCGCTGCTGGCGGCCCGGGTTCGGATCCCGGGCTCGCGCCGACGCGCTGCTTCTCTGGCCATGCTGAGGCCGCGTCCCACATACAGCAACTAGAAGGATGTGCAGCTGTGACACACAACTATCTACTGGGGCTTTGGGGGGAAAAAATAAATAAATAAAATCTTTAAAAAAAAAAAAAAAAAAAAAAAAAAAGAAATTAAACTGAGAAAATTTTAAAACACAAGAGTATATAAAAGTGCACATTCCATTAGCCTTCAGTGCGATGATGTTATCACTTCATATAGCCTTTGAAAAACTACTGTACTCTCATAATAGAATATGGACGGAGAAAATAATTTCTTATAATTGCTATAAATATAGTTTTAATCTCATAGACTCCCTGAAAGGGACTCAGGGAACCTTAGCATTCCATGGACTATACTTTCAGAAACAGTGGTCCAATAAACTTGTGGTATTTCTTCTTTACACACTTTCAGATAAGACAGTTGAGAGTTATATCTGCCAGTGTTAATTTTAAGTTTTCATAAAGAGATCCTCAAATCTACCTAATTTTCTATTTCATGAAACTCATCGGTTAACTCTGCAAGTCCTTCTGTTTACAAAATCTTTTACATTAGTAAGGCCCTTGAGCCAAAATAAAATTAATTAATTTCAACTCTCAAATCTTAGGACAGTCAATCAATTCAAAGTTAACAGAAATTAATTTTTAAGAAAAATTGAATTATCTAGAATGAAACTACATAGAAAAAAATTTAAGACACTCTGAAGTAGTAGACAATAATCTTTTGGGACAGTGTCTATAGACAATTCTCTGTCTTTCACAATATTTCAAAACACTGTGGTGCCCCAGTTTCCTCATTTATAAAGGAGAATTATAACAGTACTCTCTGTGGTGAGCTATTGTGACAATAATACACGTGATGCCCTTGGAATGATGCCTGGCACATAGTAAGCACTGAATAAATGACAGCTATTGTTAGCTATTATTCAGGGCCATTTGAGTTAAGTAATCTATAAAGATACCTTAAACCTAAATGTTTTTTTAAAAAAGCATAAACTGGGCCTGGCCTGGTAGCGCAAGCGGTTAAATGCGTGCGCTCCGCTGCGGTGGCCCGGGGTTCGCCAGTTCAGATCCCGGGCACACTGCTTGTCAGGCCGTGCTGTGGCGGCGTCCCATATAAAGTGGAGGAAGATGGGCATGGATGTTAGCCCAGGGCCAGTCTTCCTCAGCACAAGAGGAGGATTGGCAGATGTTAGCTCAGGGCCGATCTTCCTCACAAAAAAAAAAGCATAAACTAAAATACAATTAAAAAAGACAGAACAGTTCCTTAAAAAACTAAATATAGAATTATCGTATGACTCAGCAATTCCTCTCCTAGGTATATACCCAAAGGAACTGAAAGTAGGGACTCAGATATTTGTACATCCATGTTCACTGCAGCATTATTCACATTAGCCAAAAAATGGAAACAACCCAAGTGTTCACCAACAGATAAATAAACAAAATGTGGTATATCCATACTGTGGAATATTATTCAGCCAGAAATAAGAATGAAGTTTCAAAAGTTTGAAGTTTGCCACAACATGGATGAACCTTGAAAACATTATACTAAGTAAAAAAAAGGTGGACACAAAAGAATAAATATTGTATGATTCCACTTACATGAAATATATAGAATAGGCAAATTCATGGAGACAAAAAGTAGATTAGAGGTTACCAAGGACTTGCGGGGGACAGAGAAATGGGGAGTTACTGCTTAATGGGTGCAGTTTCTGCTTAAGGTGATGAAAAGGACATAGTGGTGACGGTGATGGTTGCACAACATTGTGAATGCAATTAGCATCACTGAATTGTATATTGAAAAATGCTTGATAGATTAGAGGTTACCAGGGACTGGAGGGAGAGAGAAATGGGGAGTTACTGCTTAATGGGTGCAGTTTCTGTTTAAGCTGATGAAAAGGAAATAGTGGTGACGGTGATGGTTGCACAACATTGCGAATGCAATTAGCGTCACTGAATTGCATATTGAAAAATGGTTAAAATGGCAAATTTTATGTTGTATTTTACCACCATTTAAAAAATTTAATAGGGCTGGCCCCGTAGCTTAGCGGTTAAGACCGCGCGCTCCGCTGCTGGCGGCCCAGGTTCAGATCCCGGCGCGCACCGACGCACCGCTTCTCTGGCCATGCTGAGGCCGAGTCCCACATACAGCAACTAGAAGGATGTGCAGCTATGACATACAACTATCTACTGGGGCTTTGGAGGGAAAATAAATAAAATCTTAAAAAAAAATAAAATAAAATAAAAATTAAAAAAAAAATTAATATTACAATATCCTAATAACCATGGAATTGTACACTTTAAATGAATGAAATGTACAGTATGTGAATTATATTTCAATAAAGCTGTTTTTAAAAAGAGAGAGAGAGAAGGAAAATCAGGATATCTAAAGTCCCTGAAGGCTAGTGCAGAAAATTTTAAGGAGGGACTGATCATCTATGTCAAATGCGCTGAATATAGCTTAACATCTTTACCTGCAGGCTAGCAACAGCTTTAAATAGTTTCAAGATTTCTTCACATTCATCCTTCTTCTGCAGATTATCTGTAATTAAATTTTGAAAAGGTTATAGAAGACATTCAAATTCCCAGATTATCAGAATTTTTAAAAGCTAAAATTTTAATTAGCTTTGGTTTTCTTATCTCAAGTCTTCAGTAGTTCTTTTTCAAATGCTAAGATAAGAATTTAAATACAAAAAGAAATCTATTCTTTCCAAAGGTAGAAAACAGAAGTTTATGCGTTACAAGCGAAATGGCATTTTTTCTGAAATAAATTGTAGCTCTTTTTCTTTCCCAAGAGAGTTATTTTGTTAACTGTTATATTTAAGTTCATGTTTAAATGTTTTTTTTCCCCCTGATTATAACCAAATGATAAGAGGGAAATATGAGAAATATGAGTAGTAAGTGCAAGACACCAAAGAAATCTAGTTTGGCATTAAATAGCTCACTGAAACATATAAACAAATGACAAGTTGATTTTAGATGCTTCAGTAATTACACTATTAATCAAAAGCATAAGGCAAGGAAGACTTTTCATGAAGAAAAATGAGTGGGATCAATAAAGACAACAGGAGCCAGAAAAATTGTGGGTAAGGATGAGAGCTGTCACTGATGCTCCCTTCTGAAAAGGATAAACATTTTAGAACAAAACCAAGATGAGGGAACAGAGGTAGCATCTACCTTTCCGAATGTCGCATAGTATTTTAAGAATGTCTACTGATGTCTTCGCTACAGACATTCTCCAGGCCTTGTCCTAAAAAGAAAAATGCAAATGAAATCTACTTCCTTTATTTGCCACTTCAGTAGTACACATACAAGCAAACACATAAAAATCATGGAGTCAGAAAAAACAATAAAAATGTTGAAAAAATGAGAGGTCCACATTAGAGGGAGTTGGGCAGCGAAGAAATGGATCATAATTGAATAATATATAAGCTAAACACGAAAAACACCAAGATGGATTCTTGGATATATGATTTAGAAATCCCATAGAATATGCAAATCTCCCAAATAACCTTTCAGCTAGACACTTGGGGGCTTTTTTAATAGCTTTTATTATTTGAAAAAACATTTGGAAAAGTTGCCTGAAAAAGTTAAAAAGAACTGAACTTGTTTAGCCTAGAGAACAGAAGTCAAATAATCATTATCTTCAAGACTAAAAAAGATTTTTTTTAGAAGAGAAGAAAAACGAAAGAGGGAAAAGCTTCAATTAAAAGACATGATGGGGACGGCCCCGTGGCTTGGTGGTTAAGTGTGCGCCCTCAGCTGCTGGTGGCCGGGGTTCGGATCCCGGGCGTGCACCGGCGCACCGCTTCTCTGGCCGTGCTGGGGCCGCGTCCCACATGCAGCAGCTGGAAGGATGTGCAACTGTGACATACAACTGTCTATTATGGCTTTGGGGGAAAATAAATAAAATCTTTAAAAAAATAAAATAAAATAAAAGACATGATGTATGTAAGGGCCAGGTCCATACAAAGTACTCCAACATTTTCACTATGCGATTTGGTGTATGCTGGTGGTTAAGAACACAGACTTTGGTGTCAGAGTTTGAGTGAGGCTCTGCCACTTTCTAATATCCTTGGGAAAGACCTTTATCTTAAAATTTCAGTTTCTGAACTTAATCTATAAGGAGCTAACAACAGAATCTACTTCACAACTTTGTTGTTAAGAGGAAGTAGACAATTCATTTAAAGTATTTAACCTAATGCCTACTACATAATAAGACCATAATAAATCTTAGATGCTAAAAAAAACAACTGATTTCACTAAAGGAAAAGAAATTACTGAAGTGGACTGCTGGGACAGGTTAAGAGGTATCTATCTTTAAAGGTTTAAAAAACTCAACTATCCTAGATAAATTAGGTATTTGGTTCCTTATCTCTATAAAGAAGTGAACTGGCTCCCTTGAAACTGTTTCTAAGTTTCAACGTTCTAAGATTATTTAGATTTACATTGGTTCTGCGGCTGACATTATTATGTGATAGCAATGACTATGACCCACGCGATGTAAAACACTGTTTACAATGCAAGGCATTAAGGAAAACCCTTTATGTACAACTACTACTTCAATTAATCCTTCTTATTTGCAGATCCCAGATTATTCAGTATGGGCTCAAGCCACTGCTCCAAAGCAGCCATACTTGGCTTTTTTTTCTGTATAGTAAATTTACACAGGAATTTTTACATTAGGCCATTCAAGCAGTGAGAAGAGTAGATATTCATATTTGTAAGTCTATCTTTTCTATCCTGTTGATTACTACTCATAAAAATTGGATTTATCTACATTTTATTTAGTGAAAATCTCACCTCTTTAGAATTATCTGGTTCTTCCTGTAATGCCAATCGTGCCCAGATGATTACTCGTTCTGCAGTTTTCTCAGCTTCAGCAGGAGGCAAAGACCTCAACAGAAGGACGCAGTCTTCACCCTATAGACAGTGTTTGACAGGAAGAAAAAACAGCTGGTACCTTTGTGCAAAGGACAGTTTGGACTTACCTCTTTCTTTTCTATTTAAAGATGAAAAGACACCATCTTGAAAAATACATTATAGTCCAATATTTTAAAAATCTGAGAATTCTGTTTTTGATGACAGCAAACAAAAAAATTAAAATACCACCTTTTGTCCTTTGTAATTCTTAGGCATGCCTATGGTTATAGGATTATATAAAAATAAAGACACTTAAGAGTACAAAAAGGAAACCCATATCCTATTCTGGAATCAAAGGGTTATACAGCACATATAAAACATGAGTCCGAGTTTTGTTAACTACCAAAGAGTATGAAAGCCTTTAGCTAATTCACAAAATACATTTTTTTCTTTTTTATTTTTTGGTGAGGAAGATTGTCCTTGAGCTAATATCTGTGCCAATCTTCCTCTATTTTGTATATGGGATGCCACCACAGCATGGCTTGATGAACAGTGTGTAGGTCCCCGCCCACGATCCGAACCTGCGAACCCCGGGCCGCTGAAGTGGAGCGTGCGAACTTAACCACTATGCCACTGGGCCGGCCCCCCGCAAAATACTTTAAAGAACCTATAGATATGAAAAACTTGGCCAATCTAACATCCGATGTTTTCATCTTGGTATAACTTTATTTTATGCTAATCTATTTGGATAATTTGAATATTTTGAGTTTTTAAGGATTTAGCTAACAAAGAAATCATAGGAAAGGACAATATTAAACTTTCATACCTGTTCTCTATCAATCAGGTCAATAATCCTTAGACTGTAGATTTCATCATCAGACAACATATATGCTTGGGCCACCTTCAAAGCATCTTCTAAAGAAGATGGGACATCTTGTTTGAGAATGTATCTGACCACTCTCTGAAAGAGATATAATATATACATTTCTTTGTTATGAAATCTCAGAGAGAACCCAGAAATCATTTGTTCATAATGCAAAGCACTTATTAAATTAAAATAAGGCAGCAAAAAACTAAGCTGTTTGAAAAATTAAAACACGATTTATATTCTGAATTTTATGACAGTCCCGTCCAACTTCTTTTTTCTCCCCAGTTTTATTGGAGTAAAATTGGCAAAGAAACATTATATATACTTAAGTCTGCTATGTGATGATTTGAGATACTCTTTTAGCTTCTTAATTTATTATTTGTTGTCCTTACTATTCTAATAAATAATTGAACACCCTATTAACATTCCATCTAACAAAAGGAAAGCAGCAGAGAACTTAGCTCTGTTAACATTTAAGAATATGAAATCCTCATTAAATTTCCCATGTTGCCCTAGAAATGGAAAAAGGGGTTAAAAGACTCTTCAACTATTGTACTTACCATTATTTCCTTGTTTAAGAGATTCACCTCCCTTATTCCATAGCCTCGTAAAAGTTTTTTCATCTCCATTAGTTTGTAACTTTCCTGTAACAACTTGACCCTAAAAGTAAATTTATTGATATTAACATAGATTGTCTTTTTTATGAAATACTAAAGGACACAGTAAAGGATAGAAAATCATAAATGAATGTCAACTCAAAACATTTGGTGAGGGGGCCAGCCCGGTGGCGCAAGCGGTTAAGTGTGCGTGCTCCGCTGCGGCGGCCTGGGGTTCGCCGGTTCGGATCCCAGGCGCGCACCAACGCACTGCTTGTCAAGCCATGCTGTGGTGGCGTCCCATGTAAAGTAGAGGAAGATGGGCATGGATGTTAGCCCAGGGCCAGTCTTCCTCAGCAGAAAGAGGAGGATTGGCAGATGTTAGCTCAGGGCCGATCTTCCTCACAAGAAAAAAAAAACATTTGGTGAGGTTTATCCAACACCAAAAAAGTTGTTTGGTAGACTGTAATCTTACTTGGGATGGTCCATTTCTAAGTGCTGCTTCACCAGCTGCTCCACAGCCGCACTCCAGGGAACCACTGCTGCATACATTATCTTAAGCACAGCATCAAATATGAGCTACAAAGATACACACACATTGATGGTGAACAGCCCTCAGATTTACATTTCACACAAATTAACGACACTGCCCAATCTACAGAGCAGGTCTTACATCTACTGTATGATAGCTTGAGAATATTTCATCTTCTGACTGCAAAAGCTTATATTTCTTCCAATTTTCACACATACAGAGCAATTTTATTATTTAGAAAATTTCAGAAAAGATTTTCTTTGCTGAAAATTAAGTCATATAGCTCTATTACTTTCTACAGTCTCAGTATTGAAAAATATTTTTCATGATTTATTCGTATTTTATAATGGTGACTAATAACAGTATTAAGTCAAGAAAAAGGCATATTATAACATTAAAAAATGACTCTCTGGGGCCGGCCTGGTGGCGCAAGCGGTTAAGTGTGCGCGCTCCGCTGCGGCGGCCCAGAGTTTACCAGTTTGGATCCTGGGCGCACCGACGCACTGCTTGTCAAGCCGTGCTGTGGCGGTGTCCCATATAAAGTGGAGGAAGATGGGCACGGATGTTAGCCCAGGGCCAGTCTTCCTCAGCAAAAAGAGGAGGATTGGCAGATGTTAGCTCAGGGCCAATCTTCCTCACAAAAAAAAAAAAAAAAAACAACAAAAAAGAAAAAGCAAAAAAAACTTTTAAATAAAAAACTTAGGGCCGGCCCCGTGGCTTGGTGGTTAAGTGAGCGCGCTCCACTGCTGGCGGCCCGGGTTCGGATCCCGGGCTTGCACCGACGCGCTGCTTCTCCGGCCATGCTGAGGCCGCGTCCCACATACAGCAACTAGAAGGATGTGCAGCTATGACACACAACTATCTACTGGGGCTTTGGGGGGAAAAAATAAATAAATAAAATCTTTAAAAAAAAAAAAAAAAAAAACTTAAAAAAAAAAAAAATGACTCTATGTTTGTGAAACCATAGAAAAGCCTGGAAATATATGCATCCAATTGTCTATGGTAGTTATTCTGGGGGTGGGAATGAGAAAACTTTCACTTTTTATTTTCATAATTAAGAAAATAGAATTATAAGTGGGTTTTATTTTCTGTTTGTTCCTTCATAATTAAGAAAATAGAATTATAAGTGGGTTTTATTTTCTGTTTGTTCCTTTTTCATACTATACAAATTCTCCTTAATAAATATATGTTGCTTTTATGATCAGAAAAAAAGTTTTAAGAAAAGATGCAATGCTCAAAAGGAAAGTTTACACAGTCACTATTTACTCACATCTGTGTCAGATAAACATCCTATTACTGCCATGGCTTTTGCTTCCCATGCTGTTTCAAAGAGTGATGTGGACTTTGAGCTACATCTCTTCAATAAATCCTAAAAAGGGATAAACATATATATTTTTTTAACTTAAAACTCTCACTAAAAAAAAATTTAAAACACACATATAGATATAGACAAATAGCTTTTATGGATGTGTAAAAAATCAAAAACTTCTACTTAGCCATGAATGTTGAACAATGGTCAAAAAATGCAAAATTGTCAAAACTCTGGCCTTCAGTTTTATATGGTACAGAAAACCTAAGGAAACATTCTTGAAGAATCTACAAATAAGATTATTGCTTATTAATGTCTACAAAAAATAATTGCTAATATTTATTGAGCTCATGCTCCTATTACTTCACAATAACATTTGGAGAAAGTCCTAATATTATTCCGGTTTGCTCAAAGTTACCAAGCAATCAGTAGCAGAGTTAACTCACATTCTTAACCAATACCATAAGCTGCATAAATCCTAATGGTAAACATGACATTCCTTAAAGAGTTCAACATTTAATACAATGATACACTGCATAGATCCAAGAAAAAAGACTAGATCAAAAGAAAAAGTTACCTCTATGTACAGTAGAAGAAGTTCCTCCTCTTGCAAGTCATGTTCCCTCATGTAAACCCTTATAAATTTCTCTAAGATGGAAGGAATAAGCTCTGGGGCCAACACTTTATCAAACATTCGGAATACAATGGTGGTTGTATTCTCCTGGACGCCAAAAGAAAGGTGGCATTATTGCAAGCTCTAGCCATACTGGCTATGATAAAAAAATAATAATAATTCTGATAAATCTAGACATTTACCTTCTCAAAATCAGAGAGGGCCAATTTGCAGTTGTATTTCGTATGCAATGTGATCAACTCTCGCAAGTTATTTACCAAAGTCCTTAACTGACATACCTCTTCTGTGTTTTGATAATCCTTCTAAAACAAAAGTGTTAAAGTTGTTAAGAATATGAAATAAAAATGAGGGAAATATAAAAAAAGTCAGAATTATTTCAGATAAAATAAGAAATGATCATGATTATGTACATAAGAGGAAACCTGTAACTTAAACCTTTAAATTTTGTAGAATTTTAACTAAAATTAACTAGTACAAATTAACAGATCAGAATCCAACAGAAATCTGAAAGAAATTTTCTTTCTTAAAAAAATATAGAGGGCCGGCCCCGTGGCTTAGCGGTTGAGTGCGTGCGCTCCACTCCTGGCGGCCCGGGTTCGGATCCCGGGCGCGCACCGGCCCGCCGCTTCTCCGGCCATGCTGAGGCCGAGCCCCACATACAGCAGCTAGAAGGATGTGCAGCTATGACATACAACTATCTACTGGGGCTTTGGGGAAAAAATAAAAAAAAATAAAAAAATATATAGAAAGACTATTAATATTAGCATAATATTTTTTCAGAACCCCAATATGCTTAGGTACACAAACATCATTTAGATGGCCCTCAATGTCCCATGTGTATAGATCATGACCATATATAAAGCTGTAACATTCCCTAAAGTTATATACAAGCAACAGAACTTTCAATATTGATAAAAGGCAATTAACAGGGAAAAGACAAAGTAGTGTTTTATAGCAAGAGGAAAAAGCTTTTCTATGGAAAAAATAGTATAAAGATCAATATACATTGACATTATAATATATATTGACTGTATACATCAATATACTGCTTGAAACTTAAAGAAAAAACTCTCATTTTATTTTTAACAGTGTATAATCAGTTAGTAGAATTAATAACAAGAATCCGCTATATCAGAAAGTAAGAGAAAATTTATTATTTACTTTTGGGCTCCAGAAATTTAAAGAATAAATGCAACTTCATAATGTACATTATCACCTTACAGAAGGTCATACCTTCTGGTACTTAAGTACTTAAAACTTCAGAGTTGAGATTATACTGAGATGTCTCACATGTTTATTTATAAGCTAAATTATGGTACCCCAACAAACTTTTTTAAAATACAAGAATATACTTTTTTTTTTTCAGTATAATCAATGCTGTCTAGTTTTTAGAAACCTGAAGGGAAAAAGAAATGAACTTAAGAAATTTAGAAGCCAAATAATAAATTCAGTTCATTAATCTCATATTAACATCAAATATAACATCAATATTCCTGATCATAGTTCTCTTTCTAGCACTGCTATTTTTTTCAGATGGGCAGAGAGTCCCAGATTTTTTTCAATTTGATCTTTCAGAAAATTCATTGGTACTTAAGCCATAATGGCTGTTGGAATGTCTAAGATATGCAATCAGAACTAGGAGTGGTTTACTATTTTAAATAAAAGCAGTAAACCTGACTGATATAGCCTTTGAAAACTAATCTTAATGCATTATTAAGTTTTGTTCTTTTAAAGAACTGTGAAATGCTGCTAATGCAGAAAATCCCAATTACAGTCATGCACTACATAATGATGTTTCTGTCACCGATGGACCGCATATATGACAGTGGTCTCATAAGATTAGTACCATGCAGCCTACGTGCACAGTAGGATATCCCATCTAGGTCTGTGTAAGCACACTCTATGATGTCTGTACAATGACAAACGCCTAACAATGCATTTCTCAGAACATATCCCCATCATTAAGCAACACATGATTGTATACTACTAGGAGTGTGTTTATATATTGTTTTGCTTTTGGTTGATTCAATAGAGAAAAACAGTACATTAAAATAGGTTGAAGTTGTAACAGAAATATCAGGAAGAAAAAAAGCAAGTTTTCCTTTTGGTGGATTTTAAAAGTACTCAACAAAAGAAAAGAACATAAAAACAGAAAATTTAAGAAGTGAATATATTTCTAAGTACATGTAGACAAACCCTTTAATGTAAATTGAATGTTTTATTACTAAAAATTCGTTTTCCATATCGTACCAAGGAAATCCAATGCCAAGAGGATGCCAATCCCAACTCGTCTGGTTTTTCTGCTATAAAAAATACCTCTGCCAGCTGAAGTCCATTTTCTGGCCAGTTTGCCTTTAAAAAATATTAGAGACCATTAAAAATAATGTTTTATGCCATCAGTAGTGTTCAAAATGTCTTTTCAGTGCTAATTATTCTGGTATTACCTTATCAGTTAATTCAAGGTTCCTGGCTGCCTGCTCCAACCATTTCGCAAGAATTTTCTGAAATAGATATATCATTTAAAAATAAAACACTCGATAGATAATCACTGAAATAAATTAAAATCTCCAAGATAATCTTTCAAAAGAGACACTAAAATGAACTGGTGGTAGTGTGACAATCTTCAATGATATAATGTAAAGAATTAAACTGAATCATTAAGAGTGGAAATACTGAAGGTCACTTACCTGTCCTTCTGGTACAGTCCTTCTCACAAATGGGATCACATCATTTTTAAGCCATGGACAAAGCTTTTGCAAAGAGACTGGGGTAGAAATTGAGTTGAGCAAGTTCTCAAGCATTTTCACGTCAAATCTGCTCTCAAAGTTTGCCTAAATTATACAGAGTGAGAAATTAAGATTTATCTGACAAATTTAAACTGACAACCTCCCCAAAGGGAAAGACCTATTAGGAAGTCATTTCAAGAAATATTTTACCCATTTAATAATGAGCACTAAAGGTGATTTACTCTATAAAAATAATTCAAGTTGGGAGCCACAAATTCCAGGAAATCTCAGGACAGTGAGTACCAAATAACAAATTAGGTGGCAGAGAAGGCATTCTAAGGAAAACTTAACTGGAGGTGATAATACAAATCCTAACAAGCAATGTATCCATTAATGGCATCACACGAAGATACTACTTTTTGGACCTAACATTATATGCCAACATTAAGGGGATTCGGAGCAGCAGTTTTAATGGGCAATCCTTATTTTTTTTCTTTTATTTTTTGTGAGGAGATCAGCCCTGTGCTAACATCTGCCAATCCTCCTCTTTTTTTGCTGAGGAAGACTGGCCCTGGGCTAACCTAATGGGCAATCCTTGACCACAATCTGAGCTGCAACAGGAACACCCTCTCCACCAGTGCTGTGTAGGAAAGCCCGTCAATAAATCACTTAATAAAATGTTGCCTTTTGAACTAAGTTAGGAGCTAATTAGACTCTGAATGATGAGATAAAATAAGTTCCTATTACATCTTTATAATATTTCCTCCGAGTTAATATCATCAGAGGATAGTCTTCTCTGGGACAGGTCATATTTTATCAAACAATCTCAAAACATCCCATTACCTAGTTACACTTGCCACCCTGTTAGTTTCCAACATGGATTCAATCACATATCTCAGGAGCTATAAAGCCTTTAAGAAAAAAATGCAAAACGTGTTACCCGATGTCTAAGCCAAAGGTACTGTGCACAAACAAGGTTTCCTTCTCTTAGCTGTAAAAAAATATCCTTAAGGTCATCTTCATTATTCAGAAATTCAATCCAAGAACTACCACTGCAAAGTCAAAGAGAGGAAAAAGTTAGTAGTTTAAAAAAATAAATTAGGGTTATACGTTACAAGTGGATATCATCATGCATTTTAACTATTTTTTTTCCTCAGAAAGTTGGGAAAAAAGTTCCAAAGATTATAGAGTGAAAAGTAAGTTTCCTTCTTATCCCAGACCTATAGAACTCCTCTATCTTCCCCAGAAGCCATATCTTTTCTTGTAGGTCCTTTCTGAGATAATCACTACATATACAAGCAACCATTTTTAATTCTTAAATGAATAAGAGTTTTCTATATACACCATCTGTACTTTAAAAAATTCATTTTATATTATCTTGGTGCTTGTACCAAATCAGCACATATAAATGTTATTCTTTTTAAGGACTACATATTATTCAATGGCATGGGTTCACTATAATTTGTTTAACTAGTACCCCATAGTTGAACATTTAGGTTATTTCCAGTCTGTTGCTATAACTGGCAATGCTGCAATCACCATTCAGTCCTGATTAAAGCTCAGAAATAGATGATGAGTACTTCTTTAAAATGATAAAAATACAAACAAAAACCCTATATTATGCTTAAATGATAAAGCAAAATAAACATTTCCATTAGTGTCAGGAACAAGAGAAGGATGCTTATTACCACCATTATTTAATACCGTTCTACAAATACCAGTCAATGATATTAGGCAAGGGAAAAAAATGAGGCAAAATTATCATTATTTGAATATATAATTATATTCCTGGAAAAAGTAAAATCAGCTGAAATATTACTATGAATAATAAAGGAATTCAATAGGTAGCTGGTTAAAAGGTAATTTAAAAAAAATTAATAGCTCTCTATACCCTTTCAAAATATGATGGAGAAAAGTCTCACTGATAACAGTAGGAAAAAAGATAAAATAAAATAAAAATTAATAAAAAAATGTACAAAATCTATATGAAGACAACTGAGTAGACACCACCTAGAAACATAAAAAAATATATAGCACGAGTAAGAAGACACACACTGTCCTTAAATAAGAAGATTCAATATTATAAAGATGCTGGTGCTCCCCAAATTGATCTTAGGTTCAGCACATCCCCAATAAAACAATAAAAATAAAAAATCCCAATAAAAATAAAATTTCTTTAAACTGGATAAGCTGATTCTGATTCAAATGTCATACAGAAAAACAAACATGAGAGATTCTAAAAAACAAGAAGAGTATAGGAGGGTTAGTCTAACAGATAACAAGACATTTTACAGCTACATTAATTTAAACTATTTGCTACTGTGAATGAATAGGGAGATAAGATCAACTGAATACAATTAAAGTCCAGAGATAGACAAGTAGACCCAGATTTTTAGCATACGATAAAGGCAGTTATCAGCAAAAAGGTGGATTGTTTAATGATCGTATTGGGATAACTGACTAGCCATAAGGAAAAAAAATTAAGCTTCCATTCATTGTTAATTTATTCTGATAAATAAATCTGTTTTATCTTTAATTATATCTCATATGTGTAAACGATATTCTTGGTGCACATGTTAGTATATCTAATAGGATCAATTTCTAGAAGTGAAATTGCTAAGGCAAAGGTATGTGCATTTAAATTTGCCTTTCAAATGTAGCAGCTTCACAGATGGTGTAGGAAGTGCCTAAAGCTTAGTAGGAAAAGTAATATTTTCCATCACTCAACGCCCCCAGAAACACAAATTCAATCAGAGCAATACTATATCTTTTATGACATTCCAAACTTAAATCTAACTCATAATCTAAAAACTAAAAATGAGGAATGTACACACCTGAATTTTTCTGGTCCAAATGCTCCATAAAAAGTAGTCAACTTTGCATGAGCTCTTAGTATCTAAAACAAAACAATAACTTGATAATCTGAATGTTGTGTGCAATGATGTTAAAATTAAAAACACCAAAAACTAGGCATTCTGTTTCAGAAGTCTTGTATATATTCTCATTTTATCCCATATTATAGGTCAATTCCCATAACTATGACTGCCTTTAACACAAAACAAAAAAACTTGGAATAATGGAAACATTTCCAATCACATTCAATGCAATAAAACTGCAAAACGGAGGGAGGCATTTGCACATTAATCATAGGTGCCCTTCAAAATCAATTAGTTTTCCCACTGATTTGTAAATGCCCTTATGGCAAAACCTAGCTGGATTATACCAAAAATTTACTTTGAGATAAGAGTTAAAAAAATATATACATGTATGCACACACACATGTATTTTTGGTACCATCATAATCATCATCACAGTTTACATTTATTTGCATGCTTAATAGATGCCAGGAACTATACAAAATAGTTTATATAAAGTATTTCATTTGACCTAAAAATAACCCTATAAGTACTATTATTATTCCCATTTTTGTAGATAAGACAACGAGTATGAAAATAACTTGCTGTTGAAGAAAATACAGGCCTATCTTTTTTTTTTTTTTTTTTAATTTTTTGTTTATTGCAGTAACATTGGTTTATAACATTGTAAAAATTTCAGGTGTACATCATTGTACTTCTATTTCTGCATGGACCACATCATGTTCACCACCAAAATACTAATTACAACCCATCACCACACACATGCACCGAATTATCCCTTTCACCCTCCTCCCTCCCCCCCTCCCCTCTGGCAACCACCAATCCAATCTCTGTCCCTATGTATCCGTCCATTGTTGTCACTATCTACTACTTAATGAAGGAAATCATACGGTATTTGACCTTCTCCCTCTGACTTATTTCACTTTGCATTATACCCTCAATGTCCATCCATGTTGTCACAAATGGCTGGATTTCGTCGTTTCTTATGGCTGAGTAGTATTCCATTGTGTATATATACCACAGCTTCTTTATCCATTCGTCCCTTGATGGGCACTTAGGTTGCTTCCAAGTCTTGGCTATCGTGAATAAGGCTGCAATGAACACAGGGGTGCATGTACCTTTGCAAATTGGTGTTTTCAAGTTCTTTGGATAAATATAAATACCCAACAGTAGAATAGCTGGATCATATGGTAGTTCTATTGTTGATTTTTTGAGGAATCTCCATACTGTTTTCCATAGTGGCTGCACCAGTTTGCACTCCCACCAGCAGTGTAAGAGAGTTCCCTTCTCTCCACATCCTCTCCAACACATGTTGTTTCCTGTCTTGTTAATTATAGCCATTCTGACGGGCGTGAGGTGATATCTCATTGTAGTTTTGATTTGCATTTCCCTGATAATTAGTGATTTTGAACATCTTTTCATGTGTCTGTTGGCCATCTGTATATCTTCTTTGGAGAAATGTCTGTTCAGGTCTTTTGCCCATTTTTTAATTGGGTTGTTAGTTTTTTTGTTGTTGAGATGCATGAGTTCTTTATATATTTTGGAGATTAAGCCCTTATCAGATGTATGGTTTGCAAATATCTTCTCCCAATTGTTAGGTTGTCTTTTCGTTTTGTTGATGGTTTCCTTTGCTGTGCAGAAGCTTTTTAGTTTGATGTAGTCCCATTTGTTTATTTTTTCTATTGTTTCTCTTGCCCGGTCAGATATGGTGTTTGAAAAGATGTTGCTAAGACCGATGTCGAAGGGCGTACTGCCTTTGTTTTCTTCTAGAACTTTCACAGTTTCAGGTCTTACATTCAAGTCTTTAATCCATTTGGAGTTAATTTTTGTGTATGGTGTAAGGTAAGGATCTACTTTCATTTTTTTGCATATGGCTATCCAGTTTTCCCAACACCATTTGTTGAAGAGACTTTCTTTTCCCCATTGTATGTTCTTGGCTCCTTTGTCAAAGATTAGCTGTCCATAGATGTGTGGGTTTATTTCTGGGCTTTTGATTCTATTCCACTGATCTGTGTGTCTGTTTTTGTGCCAGTACCATGCTGTTTTGGTTACTATAGCTTTGTAGTATATTTTGAAGTCAGGGAGTGTGATACCTCCAGCTTTGTTCTTTTTTTTTTTTTTTTTTAAAGATTTTATTTATTTTATTTTTTGCCCCCAAAGCCCCAGTAGATAGTTGTATGCCATAGCTGCACACCCTTCTAGTTGCTGTATGTGGGACTCGGCCTCAGGATGGACAGAGAAGTGGTGCCTCGATACGCACCCGGGATCCAAACCCGGGCCGCCAGCATCGCAGTGCGCGCACTTAACCACCAAGCCACAGGGCCAGCCCTCCAGCTTTGTTCTTTTTTCTCAGGATTCCTTTAGCTATTCGGGGTCTTTTGTTGTTCCATATAAATTTTAGAATTCTTTGTTCTATTTCTGTGAAAAGTGTTGTTGGAACTTTGATAGGGATTGCATTGAATCTATAGATGGCTTTAGGAAGTATGGACATCTTAACTATGTTAATTCTTCCAATCCAAGAGCATGGAATATCTTTCCATTTCTTTGTGTCTTCTTCAATTTCTTTCAGCAATGTTTTATAGTTTTCGGTGTACAGATCTTTCACCTCTTTGGTTAAGTTTATTCCTAGGTATTTTATTCTTTTTGTTGCAATTGTAAATGGGATGGTATTCTTAATTTCTCTTTCTGCTACTTCGTTGTTAGTGTACAGAAATGCAACTGATTTTTGTATGTTGATTTTGTATCCTGCAACTTTACCATATTCGTTTATTACTTCTAAAAGTTTTCTGGTGGATTCTTTAGGGTTTTCTATATATAAAATCATGTCATCTGCAAATAGTGACAGTTTCACTTCTTCCTTTCCAATTTGGATCCCTTTTATTTCTTTCTCTTGCCTGATTGCTCTGGCTAGGACTTCCAATACTATGTTAAATAGGAGTGGTGACAGTGGGCATCCTTGTCTGGTTCCTGTTCTTAGAGGGATAGCTTTCAGTTTTTCACCATTGAGGATAATATTAGCTGTGGGTTTCTCATATATGGTCTTTATTATGTTGAGGTACTTTCCTTCTATACCCATTTTATTCAGAGTTTTTATCATAAATGGATGCTGGATCTTGTCAAATGCTTTCTCTGCATCTATTGAGATGATCATGTGATTTTTGTTCTTCATTTTATTAATGTGGTGTATTACGTTGATTGATTTGCGAATGTTAAACCATCCCTGCATACCTGGAATAAATCCCACTTGATCATGGTGTATAATCTTTTTAACGTATTGTTGTACGCGATTTGCTAGTATTTTGTTGAGGATTTTCGCATCGATGTTCATCAGTGATATTGGCCTGTAATTTTCTTTTTTTGTGTTGTCCTTGTCTGGTTTTGGTATCAGGGTAGGTATCACACACACATGTATTTTTGGTACCATCATAATCATCATCACAGTTTACATTTATTTGCATGCTTAATAGATGCCAGGAACTATACAAAATAGTTTATATAAAGTATTTCATTTGACCTAAAAATAACCCTATAAGTACTATTATTATTCCCATTTTTGTAGATAAGACAACGAGTATGAAAATAACTTGCTGTTGAAGAAAATACAGGCCTATCTTGAAGTGCAAAATATATTGTAAAGGTACATTCACCCTATAAATCTAGTGTAATTACCTCTTTTAACCCATCAGAATTAACAGGAACAGTTTTATCTTCTTTCTTCAAAAGCTAAGATGAACAATAAGAAACACAGTTAGAATATCTGCTGTATTAGGTTTTCCATGAAAGAAGATGGATTTTCCGTAAATTAAAGGAAAAAAAATTATCTTTAAAAATGAAATTGCATTGAACTCAGGTGAACATTGAACAATAAAGAAACAACATATCTTAAAAAAGCATTTTAGTGGCCGGCCCAGTGGCGTAGCAGTTAAGTGCGCGTGCTCCGCTGCGGTGGCCCGGGATTCCCAGGTTCGGATCCGGGGCGCGCACCGGCGCACCGCTTGTCAAGCCATGCTGTGGCGGCGTCTCATATAAAGTACAGGAAGATGGGCACAGATGTTAGCCCAGGGCCAATCTCCCTCAGCAAAAAGAGGAGGATTGGCATCGGATGTTAGCTTAGGGCTAACCCTCCTCAGCAAAAAGAGGAGTGGCAATAGATGTTAGCTCAGAGCCAATCTTCCTCACAAAAAAATAAAATAAATAAAGCATTTTATAAAAACAGCTCACAACATTTTGCTCAATTGTTACACTTTGATTTTAAGGACTATAACTAGGAATTGTATTCAAAGGTCACTGAGGGGAACAATCTATAGCAAAAATGCACTTTGAAAAAGGTTTATGATGGAAAAAGAATTCCCTTCTTTGAAATGATTTATCTTGCATAAGACAAACTAATATGTGCAAATGTTACAAACTTACCCTGGTTTTGGCATAATTTAGCATTTCCTGGGTCGTTTCATAGGTTATCCACTGAGCCTCCAGGCAGTAATTCACCACAAATTCATCGTCCTGTTTCACAAATGCCAGACACAGTAAGGCAACCTAATGTTGATCAATCCATCAATCTGAACACTCGCACATGATAGGGAAAACACACCTGGATTTTATGTAGATTTTCCTTAGCTTCATCTACAAGCTTTTGCCATTCAGTCTGCTCACTTGTGTCCACAGAATTCAAAGCTAGTTTCTCCAATATATCGTTTGATTTTACCTTGTACACAAGCTGTAATAAAAAATGCTATATCAAGCAACTTGAAGCAAAATAATGCCTATGGATGATATCATATGCTGCGTGCAATAAACTGTTACGGAAACAGGTGAATCTTCATGTGGTCCAGGAATAAGCGTTAAAGAAGGTAACACTTAGATGACCGAAAAGTAATCCAGATTATTAAATCATGGAAACCATTTTACTGAGTCCTTACTAAATGTATCAAGCAATATACTAAGAGATTTATGTGGATTATCTCATTTAATTCTCACAAAAACCTAAGCAAGCATTTAAACCTCGTCATAACCCTATGGCATAAATACTAACATCCTCATTTTACAATCAAGAAAACTGAGACTCGAGAGTGTAAGTAATGTGTCTGAAATTATGCAGTTCAAAAGTGAATGGAGATGGGTTTTAAAAGATGGCCAAACAATCATGTTTCATGTCTAGTTTCCTAAGTCTATCCACAGTTTTCTAACAGCCAGAAACAGCACGAGTTAGAAATACTCAAAATTTCAGGTTCATTTTTTATTAAAAAAATAGCAACTTTGACGTGGGCTCTCTGGGTCTGAAAGCTAAAAATGATAAGAAAAAGCGGTTTCTTTACTTTTGTTTCTCCACTCCCTGAAAATTGCTTTCACTGATTTTGATTTTTTGCTCCATTCACTCTTTTAAAAAATCAGTTATTATAAAACCTTCAGATGTTCAAAAAGGTAATAATAAAACAAATACTCATGTACTCATCACCCACCTTAAAAAAAAAAAGCATATTACCAATATAGTTTAAGATCCCTTGCTCTTCTTCCAAATACGCCATTCTCCTTCCCCTAACCAGAAGTATCCATTATTCTGATTTTGGTGTTTATTATTCCATTAATTTATTTATTCCTTCACTCATATATATTTCTAAACAATACACAGAATGGTTCTGCATGTTTTAAAATGTTACTTTTTTTCTTTTTTTGGAAGATTGGCCCGCCCTGTGCTAACATCTGTTGCCAATCTTCCTGTCTTTTTTTTTATTTTCTCTTTTTTCTCCCCAAAACTCCAGCACATAGTTGTGTATCATAGTTGCAGAGATGTACCTCTTCTATATGAGATGCCGCCTCAGCATGGCTTGATGAGCGGTGAGTAGGTCTGCCCCCAGGATCCGAATCGGCAAACCCTGGGCCGCCAAAGCGGAGCACGCGAATATAAACGCTATGCCACCGGGCCAGCCCCATAAAAATGTCACATTTTTAAAACAACAAACTCTTGGGTACCCACCACCCACTTAGGAAATATTAATTCTTTCCTACAATCAGGCTTTATTCTTCATTACTTCCCAGGACTTTTCAAGGGATATCAATGATTTCCTAATTGCCAAATCCAACAGACATCTTTCAGTTTTTATACTTGGTTATACACATAGTATTTGAAACTTTAAAGTTTCTCCTTCCTTGGCTTCTATAATTGTACATTCCTGTGGTTTTCCTCCTTATTTCTTCCCAAATATGTTTATAGCCCTTCTTCCTCTATCCCCCATACGCTGGTGGGTTCTAGGTATTTTTGCCACAAGCATCTTTGCCATCGACATCTTAGCTGCAAGCATTTTTGCATAACTAATTGGCTGTAAGGCAATTTTGCTGGAAAAGATAAAATCATGAAAAATAAAAGAGGGACATTAATTAAAAAGAGCATAATGAAACATGAAAAAATGAATAACAAAATTAAAAAGACTTTACTGCGAAACACAAAATATTTGAATACATTTAAAATGTGTGTATGGGGCCGGCCCCATGGCTTGGTGGTTAAGTGTGTGTGCTCCGCTGGTGGCGGCCCAGGTTCGGATCCCGGGCGCACACCGACACATCGCGTCTCCGGCCATGCTGGGCCCATGTCCCACATACAGCAACTGGAAGGATGTGCAGCTATGACATACAACTATCTACTGGGGCTTTGGGGGAAAGAAAAATAAATAAAATTATAAAATGTATGTATGTAGATTCATGGCAATACTGCACAAACAACTGTCTATGTGGATTGTACCTAACTAAGCACTTGTCTTTGTTCTATGGGAAATGTGGGTTCAACTACGCGTTCTCAAAGAAGAGGCCCTCAGCCCTCTTTTTCTCCTCCAATGTAGTGTGTTTCAAAATAAGAAACCAGGGGCCGGCCCCATGGCTTAGCGGTTAAGTGCGCGCGCTCCGCTACTGGCGGCCCAGGTTCCAGATCCTGGGCACACACCGATGCACCACTTGTCCAGCCATGCTGAGGCGGCGACCCAGATACAGCAACTAGAAGGATGTGCAACTACGACATACAACTATCTACTGGGGCTTTGGGGAGAAAAAGGGGAAAAAAAAGAGGAGGATTGGCAACAGATGTTATCTTAGGGCAGGTCTTCCTCAGCAAAAAGAGGAGATTGGCATGGATGTTAGCTCAGGGCTGATCTTCCTCACACACACAAAAAAAAGATACCAACTCTTGGGGCAAATCATCGTCATCTGTCTGCTTGATAAAGCCATGACTAAAATGTTGATAACTGAAAGAAACGCTAACTACTTTAAGACCACCACCACCACCACCACGTCTACTTGTCACTGTATACAACATTAGGAGGGCCAGCTAAGATTTATATCATATAAAAATGAGAGTAATGAAAAAATGGAGAAATGAAACCAAACTGACCAAAAAAAAAATTGTCAACCATTTATTTTTTATCTTTTATGGCAGTTGATTCATCAATGGAAAAATGAAACTAAAAAAAAAAACCCCTGTCAACCAGTTAGTTTTTTATCTTTTACGGCAAAATTGTCATGGCCAATTAGTTATGTGGCAAAAATGCTTGTGGCCAAGATGTCTATGGCAAAGATGTTTACAGTGAAAACACCATGCTAGTGCCACTGGGTCTCATCCTCAGATCTCTTCTTACTCTACACAGTCTCCTGCTGTTACCTACCTCTAGATTCAGCTCAGATCACTCTCCAGCTTCCTATCAGTCTCATTTTATAAGACCCCTTATATGCACTTTTTATAAAGCAGAACCCTTCATCTTTTACCCCTGACCTGCTCTTCCAGACACATTCCACATTTCAGGTAATGCCATCACCATTCCACAAGTATGCTGAGCCTGAGTCCTGCTAGTCCATTCCCAACATTTGTCCCTCCCTATGTTTCATCACTAAGTCCCACTGCTTAGACCTCCTAGAGACCTGTCTTATCAGACCTTCCCCCTTGTACATCTTATCTCACTGCACTGGTTCCGGTCTCCCATAGAAAGCTGTTTAGTCTCCCAATTGGTCTTCGCACGTCTAGGTTTGCCCTTTACCAAAGAAATCTCCATCTTTACAAAATGACAACCTAACCAAGACATTCTCCCACTTAAAATTCTCAGTAGCTCCCCATCACTTGCAGAATAAAATCTAAATCCTTTGCAACACATACAAGGCCCTCTAGGCTCTGACCCTCTGCTTCTCCATCATCATCTCCATCTGCACATATAACCTACATTCTAGTCCTACCTAATTATGAGGAGTTCCTGGAAGCACCATAAGTCTCCCACACTTTATTCACGCTACCCTTATACCTATAATTCCCTTCCATTCCCTGGACTATCGGGAACATTTTCAAGATCTGACATAAAAATTACCTTCTCCATGAAATCTTTTTGCCCCACTACAGGTCAATCTCTCCTTTGAATCCCTACTCTTCTTTGGACATGTCTTAATTAAAGGTCTTATCACACTAAATGCCAATTACATTTTACATGTCTGTCTCCCCAGCCTCTAGTACAAGAGGAAATGTTTGTTTAACGAACAAAAGAATTCATGAATGATTACCTCAACATCTAATCCAAACTGAATGGCAAAGCTCTCGGCTTCAGCAAATCTGTGTTTGTGAAGTAAACGACTCAATCTGTTAAGTGGGAAAGAAATTTCGGTAAAATTTTTATTAATCAGGGAATTTAAGTTTTCTATTGGGGGTAATGCTTAAGAGAAAATGAGAAGTTACCTGTTTTCTGGTAAAGCTTCTGTAAGACATCTGAGTACTAAAACAGAGACTGAATCTTCAGATAGTCTGAAAAAAAGTTTTCACTATAAGTGCATTTGTCATTTAATATTAATAAGTAAATTTTAACTTAGCTGTTATTTAACAAGTTATCTGATAAAACAAAGCATAACCTACTTTGGATCATTTTTGCAAATTCCTTCCAGAAGGTATATGGTATCCTATAACAATAACAAAAACGTTTAAAACTGAAATGCAGAAATAATTCTTTTTATGGTTACTAGAGTAACAACTGGGTTAGGCAAGAATCATCCATCAATGGATTCTAAAATCACTGGGAAAAACTATTGGAGAAAAGAATATGCCCATAGTCTCAAAATAACACCACAGAAATCACTTACTAATTACAAAGGGGAAAACGCACCTTTACAATGGAGAAATCTGGCAGAGTTGCCTTAACCAAGTCATCAAATTTAACATCATCAATAACAGAACAAACGGACATGATGCAGCTATGACACAGTATTAACTATGCAGTCTTCTTGCCAAAAAAGTTTAGCATGAATCTAATCATGATAAAATAATCAGCCAAATCCAAATAGAGAGGCATTCTACAACACAATAGGCTAGGACTCCAGAAAAATGTCAATGTCTCAAAAGAAAAAAAGACTAGAGAACCATTCTAGATTAAAGTAGACTACCGGGCCAGCCCCGTGGCTTAGCGGTTAAGTGCGTGCGCTCTGCTGCTGGCGGCCCGGGGTTCGGATCCCGGGGGCGCACCAATGCACCGCTTGTCTGGCCATGCTGAGGCCGCATCCCACATACAGCAACTAGAAGAATGTGCAGCTATGACGTACAACTATCTACTGGGACTTTGGGGGAAAAATATATAAATAAATAAATAATTTAAAAAAATAATAATAAAGTAGACTACCATGTGACCATGACAACTAAATTCGATAGGTGGTGCTTGATTCGATCCTGGATCAGGAAAAAAAATAGCTTTAAAGTAAGTGGCACAATTGATTGGTAAAATTTGAATTTGGATGGTACATTTCATAATAGTATTAATGTTAAAGCTTCTGAGTTTGATAATTGTGTCGTAGAAAAATGCCCGCTGATACCTGCTGTATTTAGGGGTGGCAGGTCATGATGTTGGCAAGTAATTTCCAAATGGTTTGGAAAAATATAGTGTGTATGTGGAAAAACAGATGAAATAAAAGTAGTAAAGTGTTTTTTTAAAAGATCACTATTAAAATAAATAAATAAAAGCAATAACTCCCCCTCAAATTAATTATCATCTATATTTCCTGTGGAGACACAAGAAAATTGAATATGCAATTGACTGATGTTTTATTTGATTAATTTGCTTTTCTTTTTTTATAAGAAGACTGACCTTAGGCAAGCATATTTAAGGCCCTCTGATAACAATAAATATATTTATAAACCTGAAATCTATCCAGGTATTCCATTGGGTTCCACACACACTTAGCTTAGTTATTCTTAATGTTTTTTATTATAAATGTTTTTTATTATAAAGTAATTCAAAATATACATCAACTTACTGTGCTAATTCCTGTTTGGACCAAAGAAGAAACACTAGACACTTCCAAAGAATATAATATTTCCATCGTAGGTAATGAATAAACCATGAGGTTTTTCATCTAAGAAAAATAGTAGAGCAATTAATTTAGTAGGTCAATATAAACCTACGAGCACAAGTTAGCACTTCACAATCAAGGGCAGAGATTAAAACACTTGGTACAAAGCTAAATGCAAAAAATAATTTTATAATTAAGTCAATTATTGTATTATTTAAATGTTACATATAAAATTATGTTCTAGTCCACCCTCCAAATACGTTGAATAAAAATCCACATAACTGATGTCCCTTCTACGATTTGTATTTAAGGTAAATGGAATTCCTCAGTGCCAGAACGATGTAACTTGTGGACATTTTTATTCCTGAAATGCTCCATTTAAAATGGGGAGCCAAGATTCATATCCATTTTTTTTAATGGGAAAAACAGTGCTCTGTAGGATTATTTCTGATTTGTTAAGTGTCTGTGTGAACTAAGAGCTAATGTGCTATGAGCACTAACAACTATTTTTGTATTAATGTTATTTCTAACATACTACAGACAAACGTGAAATAAATTTTCCAATACCTTCTTATTAGTAGTAGTTGTCAGAGCTACTAATTTGAGATTGGTAATTCCTTGCCTAAAAAAGAAAAGAAGGTTTAAGTGAATCAAATAAACTTTACTAATTGCTAGATATAAGCTAAGTCAAAAGGATATTCTTGTATAAAAGTTAAAACTGATTTACATAAAAGACATCGAACTTGATTTCTGTGTCTGGGGACCAGACTGACACTCTTTCTAATACAATCACTTGGAGGTTGGTATTGCCTATTCGTTCTCAATGAATTTGGCCAACAATGAAATGGTCCTTACTCTGTCAGTCTGTTCAGTTTTAGAATGTAACACATAATGAATGACTGGAACAGAATCAGGCAAGAAACCTGGTTCTAACAGAAGGGGAACCACTTCTAGCCAAGATGTACCACGTGACTGATGAAGGAGAATCTGCTTCTGTGGTAAGAAGAAAATCTTCTGTGTGAAGAGAGGACCAGTTCCATATAGGAGTTAGAGTGTAAATATCCCATAAGCTCAGCACATTCTGCAAAAGAGATGTTTCATTGACACATCATCTTAATGATTAAAAATTTACATTTCAGGATATATTTTATGATATAAATAAAGCATAATACACAAGATAGTAATCCACTCCAGCTAAAGTCCTTGTCTTTGTAAGTTTGACAAGACTTTTGTTGTTAAACATAATAGAAAGTGAAAACCTTGAAGAAAAAATATCAGAAACATACGTCAGTATCAAGAACAAAAAGTAGATTGTCTATCAGCTGGAACTTCTTTGCACCTACAAAAGAGAAAGCAAGGTGTGTAAGGAATACATTTCTGTGTTACATACAGGCATATTTATTTATTTATTTTTTAATAATTTTATTTATTTATTTATTTTTCCCCCAAAGCCCCAGTAGATAGTTATATGTCATAGCTGCACATCCTTCTAGTTGCTGTATGTGGGACGCGGCCCCAGCATGGCCGGAGAAGCGGTGCGTCGGTGCGCGCCCAGGATCCGAACCCGGGCAGCCACCAGCAGAGTGCGTGCACTTAACCGCTAAGCCACGGGGCCGGCCCCCATACAGGCATATTTAAACAGTAAACTAACGTGTTTATGGAAAGGCAGAACTACCTTTAAACAAAAAGTTCTCATTCTCTTTTATTCTTGCTTCTTTATTTTTTAGGTGACTACGAAAATGTAAAAACTCCCAAAACGAAGAGCAACACCTGTAACATGTTAAGAGTAGTCATGTATGTGGACAATTATCAGACGAATCTGGCTTATTTCAAAGAGTGCTATGTAAAATGGCCCATCTGCCAGACTTAGTATATTAACATGAAAATTAAATTCACTGGGCCGGCCCCGTGGCTTAGTGGTTAAGTGCGCGAGCTCCGCTACTGGCGGCCCGGGTTCAGATCCTGGGCGCGCACTGACACACCGCTTCTCCGGCCATGCTGAGGCCGCGTCCCACATACAGCAACTAGAAGGATGTGCAACTGTGACATACAACCATCTACTGGGGCTTTGGGGGAGAAAAAAGGAGGAGGATTGGCAATAGACGTTAGCTCAGAGCCGGTCTTCCTCAGCAAAAAAGAGGAGGATTAGCATGGATGTTAGCTCAGGGCTGATCTTCCTCAGAAAAAAAAAAGAAAAAAAAAAAGCACTGCTAGAAAATTAAATTCACTAATAATTATCAGAAGTGGCTTCATTAACTTATTTTACCTTTAATAATCTCTGCATCAATAACATTCTTAACTGTCATTCCTCCCTTGGAAGCATCTGGTTCCCATTTTGAGAATGCACAACTACCAGTGCCCTACAGAAGTGAAAACAGTATATCAATCATAAATTTGGTTCCTAGATCTGAATCCTCCTCAAGTAGAAACGCCTAAGTTTTACACATTAGTAATTTCAAAATATATTTATACATTCAAGTCCAACTAGCTTTTATCTCCCAGTTCCTCTCTTAGTTTGTTTTCCACAGAACAGAATGGAAAGAACAGTAAACTGCTGCTATTCACTGTTATCACATGAATATTTAATAAGCAACAGGCATATTCAGGCAACTCACCCTGAAGACATAGGGTAAACTTTAAGACCTCCTCCAGTATTAGGATATATAGTCTGTGATTAAGTATTTTCATTAAAATAACCACAAATATTTGAAAAAAATTCATAAATATTAATTTTAAATTATTGGAAACCCCGATGAAATATCAAACTAGATACACAAAATGGCAAAATGCAACTGTTGCTTAACATATAAATTTGACAAGTAAAAATGTAAATGCTATAATTTTATTGAATATTTGCCTACTCCTTGAATATGACAGTAGATGTTTTTCCCAAAACATTCAAAGAAATTCAAAGAAACCATGACCAGAGTAATCAGAAGTTACATATTAATAATGTTACTTTTCATATATAACATTAGACATTATACAGAAAGGTATACATTTTGAGTCGTCTTTCCAACAGTGGTGACTGAATTGTGCTTCTCTATACATTCTTGTCCAGTTTCCCATTTTACTAATAACATATACTTGTAAGTAGCTTAGCTAGCCAACATTAAGAATAACGTAGAATCATTTATCATGTAGGGATTAAATAAAAGACCTTTTACTCCTTAGGACCATAGAGGTTCTTAACCTAGCTTATTTCAAGATTTAAGGGATCTGTGAACTTAGGAAAAAATTTACAGGTGTATTTTCACTAATCTTTATCTGAAATTTAGCATTTCTTTCAATTTTGAATATAAGCAAAAATAAAAAGTAGAATCAGCAGTACCTTCGACTTTGTCACCAATAGTTATTACACCTCCTGCTAAATATGCTATAATTTTATTGTGATACATAATATTTTAAGATAGCTGTAATGTGATTTTTAAAAAATCTGTGATGTTTATTACTGAAAAAGTCACAAGAACTAGTATAACTGTGGAGTTTTCTGTTTTTGTTTCTTGATATTATTGTTGTTTTTGCCTATGCTTATAATTAAAAGATGCTAAATTTCAGGTAGAGATTAGTGAAGATAAAGATGCAATATTTTTTCTAACATAGAAACTTACATTTACTTATTGAGTTAATTTTATGACCTTAATTTTATAATTTTCCTGTTTCTGCTAATATTAAAATTTGTTACTTAACCAACACTATAAAGTTTTAATGAAGAAACACCTCAGAGAACAAAAAAGGAAATTTTATAAAAAGAATTACCCCAATTATCACAGGGATTTCACTTGCTAAATCTCCAGCCACAAGATTGAGACAACCAAGAGTATGATAATTTTCAGTAGAAATAAAACTGGACTTGATTTGTCCTTGTAACTGCAAAATTTAAAAAATAAGAATGTTATATATATGCTCCACAATCCAAATTTCTTGAAAAGATTGATAAAAATTTAAATCAATCAGTTATAGATGTATTTTTAAGTAGAAATGTTATTAAAATGTTATATCATGCTAATTCTCGAAATATCAACCAGCAGACCAATTATATCCAGAAACACTCTTCTAAACTTACATTAAATGTAAGTTTCAAGAAGACAATATGGTTTTGTTTTCTTACCTTTTTTGCTTTATTGAAGTCTACATTCTCAATTGCTGCATGAAAAAGAGAAAGCAGGCTAAATTCATAGTATTCATCTATGAAATGCATACAAGCCACCCCTTTTGTGTCAAGGTGAAATTATACATCATGTAGTGAAAAGAACACTGGTCAGAAATTAATAAGGCAGTGGTGATTTTTCAGTTTTGCCCTTGACCAATGATATAAACTGACATTTCATACTCAGGGCAGCAGCCAGGCTGCCTTACAGTGCCTACAGTGCCTCTCCATACCTTCCCTTACCATGTTGCTTTCTACTAACCGGGTCTTCTCTCTGCTCCAACTCTCCTACTCTTCATCACTTTGCACTCTGTTTTGGAAGAGTTCTTTTACTTGTCTAGCTCCTTCATTAAACTATAGAGAACTACATATCTTAAATCTTGTCATATTCCCAGGACCTTGCACGTTCTTGGCACATAGTAAATTTAAAAAAAATATTTGTTGAATACATGCCTCAAACCAATTCCTCAATTTCTCCCAGCTCAGAGGGACATATGGTCCATACCACTCATTAGCACATACTACAGATTACTGTGCTGTATTGCTAACACTTATATAGTCATTCCAGTTTCCAGGTTCATTTATTACATCAAAAAGCATTTATTACTATGCTAGTGTAGGTTTTGTCTCCCCAACTAAACTGTAAACTCCTTGAAGGCTATAAACAAGTTATATTTCTTCAGATTCAGCCCTAAAAGTGGAGAATAAGTATACTATGAATACTTAAAAGTATACTCAGTATCATAGAATGCAATCAAACTAAATATGCTTAAAGAGAATATTTTAAAATTTACCTGGAAAACTAGTAAGAAACATTGTTGCAAATCAATAATAAGAAAATAATGCATTACTTACCTTGTTGAATTTTTACAAGCTGAAGGTTTGTAATGCAAAAAAACCCATTGTTTGTAAGAAGCAGCATATAATAGGTACCTAGTAAAATAAAATCAAAACCAGTTTCTCTAAAAGGCACGTGGATATAAAATTTAAGCCAGTATCTGGAATTAGCTTAAAAATATGTTAATTTGCTCAAATAATATAGTAATGATACAGATAAAGCTTATTTACAAATAATTGCTAAGTTATTTGCAAAAATAATGTTACCTTCTTTGCAACTTTTATAAAAAACCAAACTTGTCAGAAAAAAAAATCTCAGATAAATATTAAAATAAATTAGGGTCCAGTTAACATCTGTTGAAAATAGGATAAATATGCTGAAACCCACAAAAACATTTTAAAAGAATATAATGCTTCCTTGGTAATCTATAGAACTCTCAAAAGTGTTAAAATGAATTTAGAATACTATATTTAGAAAAAGTACATTTAAACCTCTGAAAAGAGCTAAAATAAAAAACTTGTTTGTTTCTTACAATATTAATTACATCACTAGTAAATTTAACATAGCATAACAATTAATTTACATAATTTATTAACTTTAAATCTGATTTTTTGATTATTAGTTAGAAGCCATTCAAAAAAAATTCAAAAAACTTACCTTCATTTGAACCATCTTTCTCAATAACGAGATTCCGGTAAGTACACTGATCTTCATCACCAGCTTTCTGAACAAAAGCCTAATTGCAAATTAATTTCAGATGATAAGATTAAACCCAGAAAAATACAATCAAGGAACATATTCTTTAAACCCTAGACTTATCAATTTTCATGAGCAATAATTCTGCCTATATTCCAAACATCTTAGTTTTAAAATGGAAAACTATTTTGGACAAGCATACTAAGAATATCTTCAAAGCTTACTTTTTTAACTTTGCATTTACTTCATATGTTTCTGAGGCATGATTCTTAAACTTAATGTAAAGCAATATTATTCTTCTAATTTAAAACACAAATTAATTAATGGTTTGCTGCAGGTTTAGTTGTCTAAGAGATAACTCAGAACTTAGATAACGGAAATGAAAAACATAACAGGGTCTTACGTTAGTGAGTAATGTTTGCTTTGACGTTACATGAATCAGATGTAAGTTGCCACTTCTCTCCCCAACCAAAAGAAACTTTCCTTCTTGACACAGGCCAACTACATCCACTTCAGTATCTGAAAATTTCAAATCAAAGTTACAAACGTTTATTTTCTATATAAAAAATTGCAAATTTTGTCATTAAAAGTCAACTATCTGGGGCCGGCCCAGTGGCGCAAGCGGTTGGGTGCGCGCGCTCCGCTGCGGCGGCCTGGGGTTCGCTGGTTCGGATCCCGGGCGCGCACCGACGCACTGCTTTGGCGAGCCATGCTGTGGCGGCGACCCATATAAAGTGGAGGAGGATGGGCACGGATGTAAGCCCAGGGCCAGTCTTCCTCAGCAAAAAAAAGAGGAGGATTGGCGGATGTTAGCACAGGGCTGATCTCCTCACAAAAAAAAAAAAAAAGTCAACTATCTGGGGCAGGCCCCGTGGCTTAGCGGTTAAGTGCGCGTGCTCCGCCACTGGTGGCTTGGTTCGGATCCCAGGCACGCACGGACGCACCACTTGTGGGGCCATGCTGAGGCGGCATCTCACATACAGCAACTAGCAGGATGTGCAACTATGACATACAACTATCTACTGGGGCTTTCGGGAGAAAAAGGGAAAAAAAAAAAAAGTAGGAGGATTGGCAATAGATGTTAGCTCAAGGCTGATCTTCCTCACAAAAAAAAAAATTCAACTATTCAAGTTTCTTCTAAATATTTTTTTATTTATTTTTATTATTTTTTATTTTTTTGTGAGGAGATCAGCCCTGTGCTAACATCTGCCAATCCTCCTCTTTTTTTTGCTGAGGAAGACTGGCCCTGGGCTAACATCCGTGCCCATCTTCCTCCACTTTATATGGGACGCCGCCACAGCATGGCTTGCCAAGCAGTGCGTCAGTGCACGCCCAGGATCCGAACCGGCAAACCCCGGGCTGCCGCAGCAGAGCGCGCACACTTAACCGCTTGTGCCACTGGGCCAGCCCTAAATATTTTTTTAAAAATGGTGATTAAAGTAAAAAAGAATGCTACTGACTCTTAGTCAAGAAATATTTACTGAGCACTCTTTATATGCTAAGCATTGTTCTAGGACTTTTGCATATATCTGAGAATAATAACAAAATATTTCTTCCTTTATGGAGCTCAAAAGCAGAAATAGATGATCAACAATTAGCATAATAAACAAATTGTAAGACATGTAAGAAGGTGATAAATGCAATGGAAAAGAGAAAGAGTAGAGCAAGGTAAGAGAGCTCAGGAGAACCACGCAGTTGCAGCATTAATAAGAGTGCTCAGGATAGCCCTCTTTGATAAGGTGAGATATGAACAAAGACTTGAAGGAGGTGAGGAAGTTAGCCAAATGGATAAAGAACATTCCAGGCAGTGGGCACAGCTGGAGCAAGGATGGTCAAGTGGGAGCTTGCCGCAGTTTGCACAACAGCAAGAAGGCCAGGGGGAGTGAAATGGGGGCTGAAAGGGGAGGAGTAAGAGATAAAAGCAATAGCACGTAAATGGCTTATGAACTAAAATTATTCAGCAGCAATATCTTTATACAAATGTATGACATGTTAACACAGCCCACTGTTTCTTTGATGAACGGTGAATCTTGTGGACTGATCAGGGTAGATACCTTAAGATTCCACAAAATATGAGTTTTTTTGCCTCCATATTGTGATCAAGACTGTGTTCTCAAATGCATACCTTTCGATTCCTTTTCACTTGTCTAAGTTCTTGCAAACACTTCAACAATCACCCTTCTGTCAAAATTTCTACTCAAAATAGAAAAAGCTTTCACAATATTTTCACCTATTTTCCAGCACAATCACTGACTTGTCCCTTAATTTACTCTTATCCATGTTTGCACGTACTTAAAGCTCTTTACTTCCATGAAGAATTAATTCATAAGTATTTCAAAAGCTTTCTACAGTGCTATACATTCTAACAGTATTCAAATATCTGTTTATGATAATGAAATTACGTACAAGATTCAGGAACTTGAACACAATTGGGCTCACCTGTTTTCTACAGTACTTTAACACAAAAACCATGCAAGTAAAGTAAACTGTTGCTTTACATGTATGTTGCCCCTTAGACTTATTGAGAGAAGAGATCGTCTCAGTATCCCTTGCGTCGAACTTGGCACAAAAAAGGCATTCAAGATCAATTTCTCGAAATTAGTCCAATTTCGAGTCTTAGAAATAATGGAGTAAAGAAAAGGCATTGCAGTAGAAATTGGTAGCAAGATATATTTGACTTTCAATGTTTTTTACTGCATTATATTAGACTTACCAAATATAAGATGCAATTGAAGTGATCTACAAATACTGTCAAGCAGTATCACGGACTGATCTGCCACAATAATAAACCCATCACTTAAGCTGCATGCTTGTATCTTTGGATTTAATGAGGCCTGTGGGAAGGAAAAGATGACTAAAATAAAACTTTTTTATATACATTTAACAATACTTATCAGTAGTATCATCATCGTCCCAAGCACTCAAGTTTAAAACTTAACTTGACAGGCCTTTTTTCTTTAGCCCATATATCTACTTAGTCAAGTTTTTCTTTGCATAGTATACCTTGAATCCATCCAAGATCCAAAATAGGGAAATAGTCTGGGATTGCTAGGAAAGGGCAAAGGATTCCCATGCACAAGTCTTTGTTTCCCAAGAGTTGATCTTATGCCTGTAGGAGCCAGAGGCATCAACATAAATGAATGAACCAAGACTGGCATAAAGTCTTGGTGTCTGGGACATGACAGGGAAGGGCCTGTGGTATACTGTGACCTAGAAGGTACATGCCCCCAAAAAAACTAAACAGAGCAAAATCAGTCAGATTAAAGCCCTATGGAAATGAGATGCTGGTGTGGCTACTAGACCTTCCAATTTACCAAGAAAAGCTAGATCTTTATGTGAAATGTTCTGATTTTTAAATATTGGCAGCTAAGTCAACATCTTTAAAAACACTATGCAAGCCAACTATGAGTCTCCAGTTTTCAGCTTCTGTTGATTAGAGGTTCCCACACATATGGATCTTGAAGCAGTTGGACAGCTTAGTGGTTAAGAATGCTCAGTCACTTACTAGCTGAGTAATCCTGTGCAAATGCCTCAACTGACTCTCCTGTAAAACAGGAATAATAATACTACTACTCATAACGCTGGCTTGTATGGATATTAAATAAATTAATTCATGTAAAGAGCTAGAAGACAGCCTTGCACATAGTATATGCTCAATAAATGTTAACTATTCTTATTCTTCCCTGGCTTAGTTTTAAGCCAATCAGTTCATTTTATGCCTGTTTTAATGGTCACCTTCTCCAGGTGTAATTCTTGAAAACTCCACCACATTCTGATCATTCTGATCCCTCTTATACTCTTGTAACTTGCTTCTTCGACTAGTGAAAAGTTGCACAGAAGAAACTGTGCTATACCTCCTAGGGACCTACCCATTCTGTACTCTCTGCCTGGACTGCACTTCTCCCTTCTTTCTTTTTAAGACTTTTATTTTTTGCTGAGGAAGATTTGCCCTGAGCTAACATCTGTGCCAACCTTCCTCTATTTTGCATGTGGGTCACCGCCACAGCATGACTGACAAGTGGTATAGGTCCGTGTCCGGGATCCAAACCCGCGAACCCAGGCTGCTGAAGCAGAGCACAGCAAACTTAACCACTATGCCATGGGGCCGGCCCCTTAAGACTTTATTTTTTAAGAGCAGTTTTAGGTTCATAGCAAAATTGAGAGGAAGGTACAGAGATTTCCCATATACACCCAACCCCACACATCTATAGCTTCCCTCAGTATTGACATCTCCTACCAGATGGTACATTTGTTACAATTGATGAACCTACATTGACACATCATAATCACCCAGAGTGCATAGTTTACATTGTAGTTCACTCTTGGTGTTGTACATTCTGTGGGTCTGGACAAATGTATAATGACAGGTATCCATCATTATGGTATCATACGGAGTATTTTCACTGTCCTAAAAATGCTCTGTGCTCTGCCTATTCATCCCTTCCTCCAACTCTCATCCCCTGGCAACCACCCATCTTTGTACTGTCTTTTCCTTTCTCAGAATGTCATATACTTGGAATCATACAGTATGTAGCCTTTTAGATTGGCTTCTTTCACTTAATAATATACATTTAAGGTTCCTTCATGTCTTCTCATGGCTTGATAGTCATTTCTTTTCAGCGCTGAATAATATTCCATTGTCTGGATGTACCACAGGTTATTTATTCATCTACCTAATGAAGGACATCCTGGTTGCTTCCAAGTTTTGGCAATTATGAATAAAGCTGCAATAAACATCCATGTGCAGGTTTTTGTGTAGACATAAGTTTCAACTCCTTTGGGTAAATACCATGGAGTGCAATTGCTGGATGGTATGGTAGAGTATGTTTAGTTCTGTAAGAAACTGCCCAATTGTCTTCCAAAGTAGCTGGACCGTTTCGACTCCCACCAGCAATGAACAAGAGTTGCTGTTGCTCCACACCCTTGACAGCACTTGGTGGTGTCAGTGTTCTGGATATTGGCCATTCTAATAAGTATGTAGTGCTATCTCATGGTTTTAATTTGCATTCCTCTGATGACATATGTTGTGGAGTATCTTTTCCTGTGCTTATGTGCCATCTGTACATCTTCTTTGGTGAGGTGTCTGTTAGGGTGTTGGCCCATTTTTAATCGGGTTGTCTTTTTGAGTTGGAAGAGTTCTTCGTATTTTCTGGATATAAGTCTCTTGTCAGATAATGATCTGCAAATATTTTCTCCCATTCTGTGAGCTGTCTTTTCACTTTCTTGACTATGTCCTTTGAAACACAAGTTTTTAATTTTGATGAAGCCCAATTTATCTATTTTTTCTTTTGTCACTTGGGCTTTTGGCATCATATCTAAGAATGCTTTGCTTAATCCAAGGTCACAAAGATTTTTTGGATTAATTTCAAATTCCTTTTTGTTTATTGCTGGCATACAGGAAAGAAGTTGACTTTTGCATATTAATCTTGTATCCTGCAACCTTGCTATAATCGCTTATTAGTTCCAGGAGGTTTTCTGTTGATTTTTTGCATTTTCTATGCAGACAATCATGTCATATGCAAACAAAGTTTTATTTCTTCCTTCCCAATCTGATGCCTTTTATTTCCTTTTCTTGTCTTACTGAATTAGCTGGGACTTCTAGTACGATATTGAAAACCAGTAGTGAGAGGGGTCATCCTGGCCTTGTTCCTGATCTTGGTGGGAAAGCTTCTAGTTTCTTACCACTTAGTATGACGTTAGCTATAGGTGTTTTTGTAGATATTCTTTATCAAATTAAGGAAGTTCCCTTCTATTCCTAGTTTACTGAGAGTTTTTATCGTGAATGATTGTTGGATTTTTTTCAAATGCTTTTTCTGCATCTATTGATATGATCATTGTCATTTTTCTTCTTTAGTCTGTTGATGTAATGGGTTATATTGATTTTTTTTCCAGCTTTATTGAGATATAATTAGCAAATAACATTGTGTAAGTTTAAGGCATACAATGTGATGATTTAATATACATGTATATTGTGAAATAACTACCACAATAAGGTTAGTTAACACATCCATCACCTCAATATTGATTTTTGAAGTCAAACCAGCCTTGCATAGCTGGGATAACTCCCACTTGGTCATGGTGTATAACTCTTTTTATATATTGTTGGATTCAATTTGGTAATATTTTATGGAGGATTTTTGTATTTGTATCCATGAGAAATATTGGTCTGTAGTTTTCTTGTGATGTCTTTGTCTAGGTTTGGTATTAGGGTAATGCTGGCCTCACAGAATGAGTTAGGAAGTATTCCCTCTGCTTCTATCTTCTGAAAGAGATTATAGAGAATTGGTATAATTTCTTCCCTAAATGTTTGGCAGAATTCACCAGTGAACCCATCTGGGACTGGTTCTTCCCATTTGGGAAGGTTATTAACTATTGATTCAATTTCCTTTTTTTTTTTTTTTTTTTGTGAGGAAAATCAGCCCTGAGCTAACATCTGTTGCCAATCCTCCTCCTTTTGCTGAGGAAGACTGGCCCTGGGCTAACATCCGTGCCCAACTTCCTCTATTTTTTTTATATGCCAGATGCCTGCCACAGCATGCCTCAATAAGCAGTGCGCAGGTCTGCGCCAGGGATCCGAACCTGCGAACCCTGGGCTGCTGAAGCAGAGCACGTGAACTTAACCACTATGCCACCAAGCTGGCCCCATGATTCAATTTCTTTAATAGCTATAGGCCTATTCACATTGTGTATTTCTTCTTAAGTGAGTTTTGGTAGGTTGTGTCTTCCAAGGCATTGATCTATTTCATTAGGTCATCAAATTTGTGGGCATAGAGATGTTCATAGTAATCAAGCATTGTGTAATGATGGTTCGGTCAACGACGGACCCCATAGTGATGGTGGTCCCATAAGATTAGTACCATAGAGCCTAGATGTGTAGTAGGCTATACCATCTAGGTTTGTGTAAGTACACTCTATGATGTTTGCACAACAATGAAATGAATTTCTCAAAACATATCCCTGTCATTAAGTGACACATGAATGTATTTTTTTAATTATACTTTGAACATCCATAGGCTCTGTAATGACGTCCCCTCTCTCATTTCTAATATTAGTAATTTGTTCTCCCTCTTTTTTTCCTAGTTAGCCTGGCTAGAAGCTTATAGATTTTATTGATCTTTTCAAAGAACCAGCTTTTGGTTGCATTGATTTTCTCTACTGATTCACTGTTTTCATTTTCATTGATTTCTGCTCTCATTATTTATTTCCCTTTGTCTATTTTGGACTTAATTTACTCTTCTTTTTCTAGTTTCCTAAGGAGGAAACTTAGATTAGTGATTTTAAATCTTTCTTCTTTTCTAATATATGCATTCAATGCTATAAATTTCCCTCTAAGGACTGCTTTCACTGCATTCCACAAATTTTGATAAGTTGTGTTTTCATTTTCCCTCCTTTTTCTTTAGGCCCAAGTCAAGTGCTAGTTTCTTTATGAAATGCTCCTTAAACTATCCCAACCCCCAATAAGCTCTCCATCCTCTGAATTTCTACTGCATTTACTGCCTGTACCATTCATTTGGTAGTTAGCATATGCCAACTTGCATAGCTAACTATCTTTTATTGCTGGTGTCCTGTTTGCTTAACTTTAAGGAAACATCCTAAAAAAGAAGGGATAATATGTCACCTTATGTTACAAGTGCCTAGCATAGGGTTTTGAACATAGCATCTGCTACTGCACGCCTGGCAGTTTTGTATGTGCTGATGAGTGATGCTCCAAGCTAATAACAGATGGTTCCTAACTGATTCAAAGCTCAATACACACACACTGTTATTTTTCAACAGGAGCCCTCAGACTCAGAGGTCAAGAGAGGCCTGGGCCACTTCCATGTTTTAAGGCTCTTAGTAATATTAAAAAATAAAGAAATGCCACTTTCTCACTGCAGAATTTGTGGTATACTTTAAATTTTTGCCTTTAACAAATAAAAAATGTAATAACAAAGAATACAATATAATTTCTTTGTACTACTCATAATTAATGTTTATAAATTCTGTGATTCATGGTATACTAAACACAGTACAATCCCACAATAGGATGTAAGCTGCATAAAGAATGATTTCTTTTTTTAAATCCTATCAGCCAGTTTCTTTGAATACATAGAGAACTTCATTTGAAGAAAAGTCAAAAGCCTACATTTGAGGCCCTTTATGAATAAGGTCCCCAGAGGAGGCCCTGCCTTTCAAGCCCCAGAAGATACAAAACTTGTCTCTAATAGTTGGTATCTTCTTCCTTTCTCTCTTTTAAAATTTTTTCTTAATTAGAGAATTCAATATTACATTGGCTTACTAAGGGAAGTAGAAGGATCCTAGGCTATAACACTCTGAGAAAAGATCAGGTGTATTCTCTCTACAAGAAACCTTTGTTTACCAGGATCATCAATATCTTACCAGAAGCAAATTACTGAAAAGGAAGATCTAAGGTGAAAAACTAACAGTCATATTTTCTGTAGCAGGCAAAGAATAAGGTTTCAAGCCTGGATTGAGACTGGTGGGATTATCATTAAAAGAAGAAAGTTAAAAATGTAGAAAGAAATGCTTAGAAAGAATAAACTTCAACCTCAGCAGAATGCTTAACTCAAAGGTGGAGTATGGGAGGAGCAAAGGATAAGGGAGGGACCCCAGGGGCTTCAACTCTACTGCTAATGTTTTATTTCCTAAGCTGGTGGTGGATATTCTTTGAATCATTTTATATACATTCTGTACATCCAAAATGTCAAGAAGAGCTGTGAAATGTTCAGTTTTGGAAATACTAATCTTAAGATGATGCAGAGGGAATTCAGATGGAAATTTTTAGTAATCTGAGACTGAACCTTGATTCCCTGAGAAAGTGCCATATTCATTCACAAAACATTTACTGTGTGGCTACTAGGCTTACTAAGCACTCAGTAAAAATTCTGTGAATGAAAACACTCAGCATCATAATAATTACCTTTTCAGAGGAGACCTTTGCTAGCAAATCTACTTGATATAAAGCAGTTCCATGTTCTTTTCGTGAACCAACACTTAGGTACCCACTTCCTGTATCATCACTTGTTAGCAGCTCAATATCATTCCACATGTTTCTGAGGTTGTCTTCCTGAGTCAGGAACCACTGATTTCCCTGTGACAAATGTAAAATTAGAGACCAAATTATATTGTTGCATAGAATCCAGTTATTTGGGAAATGAAAAAGCTTAATCAATATATATATCAATAAATAAAGACTTTTCTGTCTTTGTGTTATTTCTGTGGTCACTAGACACTTTGGACCAATAAGATAAATGGAATTAGAGCTATGATTATCACCAGAGAACAACACATTGGTTTAGGAACACAAACAAACAATTCTGATCTTACCAGTGTATCCTAGAGCTTCCAATATCTTGTGTGCCTAGCTTGAAATTATAAGTTTTCATTTGAAATAAACCTTTAATCAACATAGCAATAAGTAGCAAAGTCTATGAAGTCAGACTGTCTGGGATATCTTAGGATGGTAAGGTTCCAGACAAACTTTAAAAAAATGTCCATTAGGGGGCCGGCCCTGTGGCTTAGCGGTTAAGTGCCCGTGCTCCGCTACTGGTGGCCTGGGTTCAGATCCCGGGCGCACACCGACGCACCGCTCGTCCGGCCATGCTGAGGCGGTGTCCCACATACAGCAACTAGAAGGATGTGCAACTGTGACATACACCTATCTACTGGGGCTTTGGGGAGAAAAAAGAGGAGGACTGGCAATAGATGTTAGCTCAGAGCCGGTCTTCCTCAGCAAAAAGATGATTGGCATGCATGTTAGCTCAGGGCTGATCTTCCTCACAAAAAAAAAAAAAGTCCATTAATGTTTCAGTATTGTTGTATAAATGAAAATGATAAGGGGGAGAGGAAAAAATTGCATTAGGTTTCTGACTGGACCAAAGAGTATATTTGTAACCAGAAGAGAGTCACTTAACCATCTCACTAGCAAAGATTTATATAACTCATTTCATGTGTGCTCTGGGTGGGAGTCAAATACTAAATTGAAAAACCACCCCGGATCAAGATTATTATCAGGGAACAATAACCAAATAATTACAGTTGTTTTGATATGTGCTAGTAGAAATATGTTTTAAAATCTATGGAAGGTATAGTAAGGGAAGGAACAATTTTCGACTTGTGCTCTTTCACATTTACTAGCCAGTTGTCCTTGGGCAAGTAACTTAATCTTTTTGTTCCTCAATTCTCTAACCTATAAAATACGAATATAGTTGAACATACCTGAAAAGGTGGTTATGAGTTTTAAACATTCACAGAACAATGCTTGGTTCATGGCAAGTACTCCATTTTAAGTGTTAGCTAATTTATTACTATTATTGGTGCAAGCAGGTAACATTTGGGCTAGGAATTTAAGGTCACAGGAGCTTTTTAAATGTAGGGAAAGAGTTCTCACTAAGAGTGTAAACAAGGGTACAGAAACAAAACATGTTGGAATAGACAGTAGTTTTAGTGACTGGCGTTTGAGTGGGAGGTGGGAGGAGACTAAGAAAGGAGGGACAGGTTGGAGTGAATACTTTTATGGGTTTCCGTGTCCCGCATCTGTAAAAATAGAGAAATATTATCAACCTCCCAGGGCTGTCACACTCACTCATTCAACAGATGTTTACTGAATGCCTACTATGTGCTAGGCACTGTTCTAGGAGCTGGGAATATAGCTGTCAAGAAGACAGAAAAAGGTCTTTGTCATTATGAAGTTTATATTTTCGTAGGAAGGACAGACAAAAATAAAATAGTAAACACATACTGAGTATGCAAGATAGTTTTGAATGCTTATTTAATCTGCACAACAGCCCATTTTACAGCTGAGAAACACGAGTCAGGGATTAAATAAACGGCCAAGGTCACCTAAAGCGAATAAATGATGTAGCTAGATACGACTCAAATCCACGCCTGCTGTTATACTGCCTCCCTACAAAAAGATACGTATACGCACAATTACAAACCATGCTAAAAGTTGAAGTAAACAAACAGCGCTCAGATGGATGGGAGGGAGGGCCGCGTAAGAAGGACCTGTTTGGGAAGGGAAGGAGATGACACCTGAGCTGAGACCCGAATAGCGAGAAGCCAACTATGAAAAGCTCAGCAGGAGGAGCGATGCAGGCCGAGTGCAAAGGCTCAGAGGCTGGAACGAGTTTGAGGCGGCTGCCGGGCCACAGCAAGAACGCAATACTGCGGGAGCTAAACGAATCAACGAGTGACATGATATGATTAACGATTTGAGATCACTCTGGCTGCTTTGTGGAGAATAGATTAATGAATTCAGCGAAATGAAACTGTCAGTTAGGCCTCCAAGGCATAAACGCTCTCAGCTGGACACCGGCGCCAGCAAGAACCGACTCCGACCTCTCTCCCGCCAGAGTCTTAAGGGGAAAACACCCGGAACTGACCTGACGCCGCTGCTACTTCGACCTGAACCCACCCCCAGATCCCTACAGCAGCGCGGCTCCCCCTCCTCACCTGCAATTGAAGAGACTAAAGAGGAACACTCAAGTTAATTGCCCCTCTTCCTGACTTCCATAACCATCCCTAATCTCTTCAGTTTCCATCCCACGAGTTTAAATTGGCGGGAGAATACCAAGCCCAACCCCTTTTACGGCGGCCGGGGGAGGCCAAGATTGCTTTAGAATCGACATAGGAAGTCGCCCCACCCTAAATTTTACCCATTCCGCTCTCCAGGCGCACACGCTAGGGTGTATTCTTGGCCCTGCCCTGCTCTCTAACGCCCCCTTCAAAAAGAACAGCCAATCACCGCCTCGAACCGCGTTGCTATAGAAACTCTTATCACCACCCCTTTTCCTCCCAGCAAGCTGTGCAACGTGCCGGGCCTCTTCGCCTTTGTGCCATCCGGGTCTCTCGCGCGAGCGACTTAGTCTGTGGCGAAGCGTCGAGGCGGCCGGTACTGTTTAAAACGGCAACTGGAGGCGCCGCCGTAGCGGCCAGGACTCTGGACTATGGCGGTAGGTGCTGAGTCTCAGTTTAAAGCCAGGGATATGTTTCTACCACTCTCCAAAGAGTGGCTGTACGGCTCCCAGAGCTGTTGTCCGCGCGTGTGTGGACAAAATGGCGCCGCGGCCTTCTTCTGTGCCCGCCATCATGGCTGCCTGCTGTAGGGAGGGGGAATAAGGCGGTGTCGGTGGGGGTGGGGAGCGGCAGGGAGTGTCTTTTCTTCCAGAACTTTCTCATCTGTTTCCCAGTTCTACCTTCTTTTCGGCCCACGGAACTGCCTCCAGTTTAGCTTACTCACTCTGGCTAGTGGTTTATATTGAGTTTCGTGAGGGCCTGGGAATTGATGTCAGTGGTGGGCAAGGACTGGGGCAGAGAATGGGAATCAGGGGTCGTCTCTGAAAAGTATTGAGTCAAAAAGGCGGTGTCGGTAAGGGATAGAATGGGAGAAGAGAGTGGTCTTGTAGCAATATTTTTTGCCTACGCTCGCTTTGATGGTTCTAGTGGCTTGATTTCGCTTAGCGATCGTCTGTGAAAACCTTAGTTTATTCCTTAGTAAGGAGCTGGGGAAGGTGTTGCTGAGAGGGGGTGAAAATTCGACTTAATTAGGAGCAGGCTTTAGAACTACGAATTCTGATTGATGCTCCGATCCGAAGCGCCTCGTGATGTAATAATTTTGAAGTGAGGCATTATCATCAAGCTCTGTTTTTGGCGTTGTTCCTTTAAATTTAAGAACCTTTCATTGACCCATATAATTTTAAATAAAAACTACAGGTCTTAAATTATCTCTTCCGAACAGTAAGTCTGCTTCGGGTGTAAGCTGCCCAACCCTGATGGATCGTATTATTGTGTTTACTTCATTTTTACTTAGCCTGTTTTAAAGAAAAATGCAAGCATTTTGCATTCCTTTCCACTCAGTGACAAGTTATGTTTTCCCATTTTCGAAAATAAAGACGACTATTAAACATAACGAAAAATTTGTAGTTTACTCTTTGTGGTAATTGGGGTATCTCGAATTAGAAAGAATGGTTTTTCTGCCCCCCACCCCCTGCCCCCATACTTAATTGATTGAATTTAGAACCGATTTTTTTTTTTTTAATAAGGTTTCAAACAGTAGGCAGGCATTTGGTATTTGTGCAGCTAATCGATTTAATGTTTTCCTTTGTTTAAATAGGGTTTTGGGCCTCTTAATGTACTTTAAAGGGTAGCGTTATTTTATTTGGGGCTCAAATATTTTAAAAACTGAAATCAATTCAAACATTTGTTTCTGCGGTGTCCTTGTTCAGTAAAGAGACACAATTCCCTGGAGAAGTGGCCTAGTATTAAATTCAGTGTACCTTCTTTGCACTGGAAAAAGATTGATATACTATGTCTTGAACGTTATTAGGGTTTTAAACAATGTGTAAATTTTAAGAAACAATAGTGGGCTTCTAATAGAGCAAATACTAGAGTAGAGAGCAGTTTTGCAGTTAGCATTTTTGAGATTTTTATATAGATCCCTACTAAATTGAAATAAGGCTTAGAAATTTTCAGGGAAATTTTAAAATTCACTTGATTCTTTTTGGATACTTTCATTATGCTACTATAAAATATCCTCCGGAAATAAGTTACGCATGGGCTAAGTGGCCACCTATCATTCGTATTTGTTCAGTGATAGGATGGTTTTTGCTGTTGTCCTGTTGGATATTTTGCAGATGAAAATGGCTGTTGGATGTAAGTTATTAGCCTGTATCACAGGGTGCCTTCCCTTAAACCTAGGGCATTTGACTTCCCTGTTGCCAAGCTTCTGTGATGTTAAGCATTGACTGAAAACTTTTACTGTCTGGGCTAGATGCTGACTTTTCTGTGGAAAGATTTTCAATTCTAGTCATGATCTCTGTAGAAGAGAATGGGATATGCCAGTGGTTCAGGAATGCTGTCTCTGGCAGAAAAATGGCATGCACTGAGAAGTGATAGCAGTGCTTAAAGTTTTTGCAGTTGCTTTTATTTTACCAAGTGTAAGCTTTACGAACGCTTAGCACAGCATAGACGTGTCTGAAATCGTCCTTAAGGATAGTGATGAGAACAAGAATAAAAGAAAATGACCAATATGAGTTATGAAAAGCAGAATCATCCTTAATTGTGTAACACTGCATCATTTATTAATAGTAGACAGCAAAGAGTACCATCTTAGGTTAGTCATCTAATGTTTCTGGATCTCATCTTTAAAATGAGAAAGTTGAACTCGATTCTAAGGGATGAAAGCTTTTCAGCACAAAAATTTTATGATTCCAGAAATCACCCATAGGTAGAAAACTGGAGAAGTACATATGCTCTAATGAGAGCCTCTCAGTATTTAGTTGCTTCCTTCTGTTTCTTACTGTTTTGTTTTGTTTGTACCATTGTTAGAGGCTTAACACATAATTCGTGTTTTTCATCCCAACTAAGCTGTAAATCCTTTCCTTTTAATTTATAATTTTTGTTCCTGGAATCTAGCATCGAGTTTGGCACATTTTTGACCCTCAGTAAACAGTTTTGAAGTAACGAAACCTCTTACACCTCATTTATTAAAATATTCCCCATTTAGTTTCCTCGGTGTTTCTTTTCTGGACTAATTTTTCTAAGGGAAAGAGAAGTACATTATCATGTGATTATTCCTCCTGCTGAAAATATATAATGATTCGCAATTTAGCCAATCCAGATTTCCTCCGTTAAGGGCAAGATAGTAAATATTTTAGACATTGTGGACCACATACAGCTTCTGTCACATTCCTTGCTTGCTTGTTTTAACAACCCTTTTAAAAATGTAGAAACTATTCTTAGCTCAAGGGTCAAGGGCCATAGTTTGCCATCCCTTGTCTTGAGTAATCAACCCCACAGGCATATTGACTTATTTTTGTATTTCCTCTCTCGTCAGATAGGTCACCACTGTCCATCTTCCACATATCACTGGAGCTGTTTCCCCTGCCTTTTATCAAAATCAGGGGAGCTTTCAGGTTCTAGTTTCTCCTTGAAGCTTTTTTCTGTGACTCATTTAAATCAATTTTTTTCCTTTGTGGTACTCTTGTTATTTGTAACTTGGACCACACAGTTCAGCAGAGCCACAAAAGTACTTTTTTAATGGAAAAATAATTAATAACTGGAATTTGTTTCTTTCTCAAACATTTATTGATTGATTCCTGTGCTGAGTACTATATTATGAGCAGGCCAGGTGAAATTGCCTCCTGTAAACTGGAAAACAAAGAACTGATACTTAGATGAAGGAACCTACTCTTTGGGTAAAGCAGGTCTCTGGGAAAGAGTGGGTATGCTTGAGTACTGTTTTAATCTTTTAAAAATTTATATTGTGATAACTTATAAAATGCTTTAAAGCAGAAACAACTTAATGTTTCCATAGCCCAGAGCATATATGAGGAGAGGCAGACCATATTTTGCAGCAGCACTGTGCCAAGGGGCTGTTTTCAATAAGAGGGTTAATGAAATTAAGATTGGGTTCTCAGATAGGTAAGTTAATTTTCCGTTTTTTCTTTTATAATATTTTAGAAGCATTCTCTCTGCTGTTTTAAGATTTTACAGTCTTGACTCTCTTCTGCCTTTAATAGTGCGTTTAAAATGGCTTTTTAATGTATGCCAATTTAAAAAAAAAAAGTATTGGGCCAGCCCCGTGGCTTAGCGGTTAAGTGTGTGCGCTCCGCTGCTGGTGGCCCGGGTGCGGATCCCGGGTGCGCACCGACACACCGCTTCTCTGGCCGTGCTGAAGCCACGTCCCACATACAGCAACTAGAAGGATGTGCAACTATGACTTACAACTATCTACTGGGGCTTTGGGGGCAAAAATAAATAAAATTAAAAAATAAAAATAAAAAAAAGTATTGGTAAAGTCAGCTGAGTTCAATCTAAAATGGACTGTATTTTCTCTGCTTGAATGTTTATTGGAAATACTTGGAACGCTTATTCCTTCCTTCCCCCATTGTTTTGAAAGTTATAAAAATAATGATTTAAAAAATTAAAGACATATCAGTCTAATAACATGTCTCTCTTTGGTATTGGGTTGGTCATTTCAATTTATTCAGGCTTATTTATCAGGTACAAAGCATATTTAGCTACTTGAAAATCAGCCATTCTGATTTATTGATTTTGTTTGTTATTTTATTGATTTTATTTTATCTCAAGGGTGATTATCTTCTTTCCCTTCCCTGTCTTTTAAGAAATTGGATACATTTTAAATGTAATTAAAAACTTATAATCATCTTTCTTTAAATTTTTAGGCTAGTGATACAGAACGAGATGGACTAGCCCCAGAGAAGACATCCCCAGATAGAGATAAGAAAAAAGAGCAGTCAGATGTATCTGTTTCTCCTAGAGCCTCAAAACATCATTATTCAAGGTCACGATCAAGGTCAAGAGAAAGAAAACGCAAGTCAGGTATGAATTGTTGGAAATGGTAATTACCACTACCAGCATTTGTTATGATCTATGTAGACATGTGTATAAGACATAAATTTAGTTTATTGATGTAGTTAATATGTGTTCTTCCCAGTTGAAAAATGGATAGTGAATGTACATTGGGGGTGCCGGCCCGGTGGGTCAAGCGGTTAAGTGCACGCGCTCCACTGTGGCAGCCTGGGGTTTGCCGGTTTGGATCCTGGGCGTGCACTGACGCACTGCTTGTCAAGCCATGCTGTGGTGGCGTCCCATATAAAGTAGAGGAAGAGGGGCACGGATGTTAGCTCAGGGCCAAGCTTCCTCAGAGAAAAGAGGAGGATCGGCATCAAATGTTAGCTCAGGGCTGATCTTCCTCACTAAAAAAAAAGAAAATACATTGGTAATTTTCTGGAGAATTTTTCAATTATGAGAAATACAAATGTCCTAATGCAGAGGTTTTATAATTTGTCCAAAGGCAAAACTGGATTTTTAAATTTGTGTCACAGTAACTATTTGTTAACCTTACGATGTTTAAGTTCCATGTTTTCAACATTGGCAAAATAATATTTTGAAAGATATAGTCTGGGCAGTAGTATATTATTTTGAACTTTAACATCCTTTTACGTAAGTTACAAGGATATTTTTAACCTTGTTTTTTTTTTTTTTTAACTTATGTTAGAATATTTCTAAATCAAGAGGTTTGACTTTTAAAATGTTCCTTCCTCATTTACTTAAGGAAAAGAAAACTAGACTTAAGTGCTATAGAGAGCATGATGTTTTACTTTTTTTTTTTTTTTGAGGAAGATTGGCCCTGTGCTAATGTCTGTTGCCAGTCTTCCTCTTTATTTTCTTTTTCTCCCCAAAACCCCAGTGCATAGTTGTATAGAGTTCCAGCTCTCCTACACTGCCCCAGAATGGCTTGATGAGCAGTGAGTAGCTCCACACCTAGGGTCCGAACTGGTGAACCCCGGGCCGCCAAAGCAGATCTCGCGAACCGCTGTGCCACCCAGCTGGCCTCTGTTTAGCTTTTTTTTTTTTAAATAATATTACTATTTAATGAAGAGGTTAAGTGATATATAGAATAGTAATGAGTTTAAAAGTTTTAAGACCTAGGCTCTAGTTATTTATCCTTTGCACCCCTGGATAATCATCTATAAAGTGGTTCAAATGTAGTTTTTATCTATATGTTTGAAACTGTGCAGTATTATAACCAGTTTTGAATGGAAATTTTTCTAAACTATAACATCCTTTTGGCTGCTTATAACACACCAAATATAATTCAACCTGTTTATTTTCTTTTGCGTTCTTTATTTGTTTTTATTGTTCTTAATTGTTTATCTCCAATAAGCCCCTTTATAAATTTGGTATGGACTAGGAAACAAGATGGGCTAGTCAGAATGTTTTGTAAAATATTAGTACTTCTAATATATTTTTTATATATATATATGTGTATATATATATATATATATAGTACTTCTAAAATATTAGTAGCCTTCTGAAAGACGATGTTTGTTTTGGCTTGCCATGGAACTCTGTTTGCTTATTTCTGTCTCTTGGTTATATTCTGGTTTGTTCAGATTGCTTGGTTTTTTTTCAGATATGTATAGTATTAATGTAGTAGAATAATGCCATCCCTGTTATAAAAAATAGAGTCTTTGGAAGATGACTAGTAAGTAGAATCTTTAGTTAGCCAAATGGACTGGAAATTGCTCTGTATATGAATATTGGAATTTGTGTTTGAGATGTTTCTGTATTTTTGTTTATGGTGAATTTTTGTGTGTTCACAGATACTGAAGGAAGAAAACACAGGAGCCGGAGCAGAAGCAAAGAGGTAATTAACACTTTGTAGTGAATAGGCACTTTAAAATACTTGTAAAGTATCTGGTAGAAATGTTTGTGTGAATATATATATTGTCAAGGTAAGTACCAAAACTTGAAATTTAAAAGGTTAATTGAGTTATAAAATAAGCATGATTTGGATTCATCATTTTTCAAGAAGATAGTTGTTTATATGAAAAGTTCATTCAAAAACTATTAATTTTATTATGTTGTGAAAATATTCACAATAAAAATTTCATATGAAGAATATAATTCGTTTTTTTAGGCCTGTCACACAGAGCTTCCATTAATCTGAGGTCCCGAGTCTCCTTATGCCTGACAACTGCTCAGGATTTTTAAATAGTAATCATCTTTAAGTAGCAGTACCCTAGATATCTATGGGCTACTTTTTCTTTAGGGAAGATAGCAAGAGTCCTCTTTTCGTTAATGAACTAGTTCAATTTCCCTAATAGTAGTATTGAATTTTGAAATAAAAGTGTTGGTGAGGGACAGCTGGAAAGGTGGCCGTGACAGCAAAACTTGTGGAAAAAGGCAGCAGCTGTGTTGCAGAGGAGTTAACTTGCTCACCCACCTGAGAAGACAAGGAAAGAGCCAACAAGGAAGAACAGAAGTAGCAGCCAAAAAGGGAGGAGAAGAGTCTTATGGGGGCTGGGCAAGGGACTCCTAAAACAAATGTGGGCAGGGACTTCACCTCTTCCCCTAATGGAAGCTCTGTTAAATTTTTAATTTAGGAGAGTTTTTGTGAAAATGACTATTTTGTTTAGCTCACATGATAACATTTCTATAATAAATCATACTCAGCGTGCTAATGCGCGAAGAGACTGAACTGAAGACGCTGCAGACTCAGATAGCAAAATAATAAGCCTACTTCATGATAAGGTAACTATTAGTCATTCAAACTCCTATTTCCCTTAAGTATATCTTAAATCAGTTAAGGTTTTTAATGGGGTTTTTTTTTTTTTTTTTTTTTTTTTCAATAATAATGTTATGTTTGAAAAACTGGCTTGAAATAAATTCTAAAACCTTTGAAAGTTAAACCACTTAAAGCTTTACCAGTTTGCTGCTATATGGCAAAATCAAGGAAATATTCTTTTATAAGCTCATGTAAAAGAGAACTGGCAATGAAACTAAAATATAGCTGTGTCTCCAGGTCTCGCATAACTTTCTGCAAAATAATAAATTACATACTATGGTTCTTTTCAGATATATCATCATGCATGTTCCAAAATGTTTGGCTAAGTTTTTTGTTTTTAAGAAAAGTTAATCTTGAGTAGAAAGAAATATGCTATGGCCTATTTTGAGAAACATGAAATAAGTGTCCAATTGTGGTGCAGAAGTGGTGGCCTGGGCATCAGAAGAACATGAGGTCTGGGTTCAGCTCTGCTGCTATGTAGCTTTGTGACTTTAGATCTTAGTTTAGTCATACATAAAGTACAAAATTAGAGGATCTGAGTTTCCTTCCAGCATTTAAATTGTGATTCTGAGATGTCCAGGATTTTAAGCCTTAGTACAAGATGGATTCAATAAATCTTAATGGGGGGAAATTTAGTGTTTAGCACTTCCTAATTTAGTATGTGGGTGTAGGATGGAGACTTGATCATACAATTAATTTTAGTTCAGTCTCTGAATGCATATGTTGTGAAAGTGAAAGCCTTGGTGTTTAATCTTTGAGATTATGGGGGAAGTATGTATTGTATAATGGTGTAGGGATTGATTATGTTATATCTAGTTTTATTTCATAAAAATTAAAACAGATACGGTTGCCATTTTCTACCCTAGGTACATGAAATGTAATAGAACTCCAAGCCTGTTGGGATATTGCAAGATGAAAAGTGATTGCTTCACAGTTTAGACATTGGGAGAAAAATCAAGAGCCGTCTTTTAGAGAGGATGTGACAGGATAGCTATAAAAAGGACACGTCAACTCTGCGTAAAGTAATTTGAAATTGCAGAAAATATTAATACTTAGATTAATTTTACTTAGCTACCTAATTTGAAATGCGTTTTTCTGGTGCATTTCCTTGTGTCCTTATTGTCTTCATTATCGTTACCATTTTAAACTTAATATGTACTCTGGGTTTATAAGTTGATGTTTATACATTGTCTGTTTCTCTAAAAGGTTTGTTGAAAAATTTGAAAGTTTTGTTTTGTGTGTACTTCCCTTATTCTTTTTGATAAAAGAGACATCAGGCATTCCTCTTTTTCTGACATAATGGTTGTTTAATATTATTTCAACATTGAAAATTATTGTTTTAATTGTGGTATTGGAAATATTTGGGGGAGGAAACTGCATTTGGGAGGTTTATAAAGAAAAGTAAAATTAGTAATATACATCTGCAACATATGGGTGATGTGAAACTAGATCATTTTTTTGCCACACACTCCTAAGGTTACTAATGTTGCATCACAACATTTTTGTCTACTGATACCCATACTAACTCTCTTTGTTGCACTATTTTCCTGAAAGAACCAACTTCTTCTTAAAACAGGCAAGAAGACATGAATCCAAAGATAAATCCTCTAAGAAACACAAGTCTGAGGAACATAATGACAAAGAACATTCTTCTGATAAAGGAAGAGAGCGGCTAAATTCATCTGAAAACGGTGAGGACAGACACAAACGCAAAGAAAGAAAGTCATCGAGAGGCAGAAGTCACTCGAGATCTAGGTCTCGTGAAAGGTAATAAGTTTTGGTGTTTATAAGTTAGTGCCTTATAAAGAGCTCCTAAATTACATAAAGCTTCTCATTAACCCAGCAATACCCAAAAAATCTTAATTAGAAAATTGATATTTTTTGTTAACTTGAGCTATTCCTTTGCCCACTGATGTCTGCTAATAGCTGAAGTCTTTTGGGCTTTGCTTTCTGTTAAGGCAAAAATGGTGTCCAAGGCTGGGGGATAAGAGATGATTATGATTAACATGTTCAATTGACAACTATATATTTCTTTTAACTTCTTGGTTTATCTGTGTTGCAGTGAAAAAATTCGTATTGCTCAACTATGTATAGTTTAAGCCAATATAACAATCTTTTTACATTGCTGATGTGGGATTTGTTTGCTGCTAAACTCTAATCTAGATTTTCTTTTGTGGTATAGATGAAAAGATTTTTGAGAAACTGAGTCTGTTGAGGCTCAGATTTGTGGGATTTTTGTTTTGTCTTAAGAAGCCAATGTTTACCACATATTTGGGAGTTCCTGTGGGGAATATACTTGTGTAGTATCAGATTTGGTCAAAATTTTTCCTTGGTAGATTAAGTATCATTCTTAAATTTTATAAACATTTTGGTAAGGCAATAGACTTTAAACTATTAAAATCTTAAATTGGGATAGGATGTGTTGCATTTCTGACATCTTATAGCTTTACTGTTTCCTAGGAGGCATCATCAAACAAGACTAAATTTTGTTTATAACTCCTTCCATTAAAAACCTCAGTTATCCTTTCTATACACGGTACGGAGTAGTTTATTGCCTGTGTTGATTGCATACACTACAGATAAGTAATTCATAACGTCTATAATTGAAAAGACACAACTCGTAAGTAACTACAGATTTGTGTGCTTTAATTTCAGGCGTCATCGAAGTAGAAGCAGGGAGCGGAAGAAGTCAAGATCCAGGAGTAGGGAGCGGAAGAAGTCACGATCCAGAAGCAGAGAGAGGAAGAAATCACGATCCAGAAGCAGGGAAAGAAAACGTCGGATCCGATCTCGTTCCCGCTCAAGATCAAGACACAGGCATAGGAGTAGAAGCAGGAGTAGGACAAGGAGTAGAAGTCGGTAGGTATTCATCATCTTGAATAAAATCAAATAGACCCCTCACAGGGTCTCTTTGTCTTCTGTCAATCTGAGAGTATTAGTTTATGGCTCAGAATTTTATTTATAGATTATAAAATGTTTTTCTGACATTCTGACCAATAAAGAACAAGCGTAAATACTTGTATAGCATTCCTACATATTCTCATTTGATCAGCTCTTTTGTGAAGTGCAGGTATGAATAGTACTATTAAAATTACTTGAGTTGTTTCGAACACTGAATTCATTGTGTTAGTTTTATAATCACAATACAGTCATGCGTTGTTTTAACAACAGGGATACATTCTGAGAAGTGCATCATTGGCAATTTTGTCGTCATGCAAACATCGTAGAGTGCTTACTGAAACCTAGATGGTACATAGACTGTGACACATCTAGGCTGTATGGTACTAATGTCATGGGACCACCGTTGTATGTTCAGTTCGACATTGACCGATACATCATTAGGCGACACATGACTAATTGATTTTGATTCAACAAAGTAATTATCATTACTTGCCCATACTGAGATATGTAAAATATGATTTATTACAGAGATAGAAAGAAGAGAATTGAAAAACCAAGGAGATTTAGCAGAAGTTTAAGCCGAACTCCTAGTCCCCCTCCCTTCAGAGGCAGAAATACAGCAATGGATGCACAAGAAGCTTTAGCTAGGAGGTGCGTATGTTTTTATCTGATGCATTTTTTTCCATTTCAACTTCAAGTAGACAATTGTGTGGACAAAGTGAATGCTTTCAGTCAGAGGATAATTCAGATAATTAAATCTAACCATGAATACTGTGGCGTCTTTGTGATCTAGAACTAAGTAAGTGGTTTGTTAATTCTCGTCTTAAACATCGATTTATTTGCACAACAGGAAAGATTGTGGTGTCTGCAGCAGTTCCTCTTTTTTCCTTCATGATAACTGATTCATTTTTCTCAAATCTAGACTCCTAGAGATTTTGTTTGCAATTGAAACTTTTTAAAATCTTAAGAACTGTTGATTTTGCCTCTAAAACAGCTTTGTCTTTACTCTTTTTCTTCCTCAAAACAGTCTCTGAAACCATAAGTAGAATTCTGTCAGTAGTTTTCTTATTTTGAATGTGGCAAATAATAAACATTATAAGCCAGTTTACTTGATCTCACAAACTTCACTGCTGATAGCATAAGGAGATCATTGTATTTTTTTTTTTTTTTCTGTGAGGAAGATCAGCCCTGAGCTAACATCCATGCTAATCCTCCTCTTTTTGCTGAGGAAGACCAGCTCTAAGCTAATATCTATTGCCAATCCTCCTTTTTTTTTCCCCCCAAAGCTCCAGTAGATAGTTGTATGTCCTAGTTGGGCATCCTGCTAGTTGCTGTATGTGGGATGCGGCCTCAGCATGGCCAGAGAAGTGGTGCGTCGGTGCGCGCCCAGGATCCAAACCCAGGCCGCCAGCAGCGGAGTGCGCGCACTTAACCGCTAAGCCACAGGGCCGGCCCGATCATTGTATTTTTTAATATTTCCAAGATGGATAGTTGTGGGACCACACACACAGGGCTGTCTGACTAAAATCTGCAGAACCATTGAAAGAACTACCTCACGTAGACAGGAAAGAAGTCAAGTAAAATCCAATCGCTTGTTTGCAGGTTTTCCCATATTCTGAAAACTATATTCTTGCGATTTTGATTTTTTTTTTCTTTATGAAATTGAGTTTGTATTTTTTTTTTGTTACAAAAATACAGTTATCACAATGTAACCTGATGCGCTGCTGCCCTGTGATCCCAGCCTGGAAGAAACTCCAGCTGAACAGCAGCAGCAGCAAAGGTCTGAGCTCACCCCTTCTTCATTCCATTCACCTTAGTGAATGGTGTTAATTCCAAACCTGCAATGGCCATTTTAAATATTCAGCCAATAGTAGTCAATTGTATTTTCTTTCTGAAACTAAAATCAACAGAATTAGGAAATAATTTACTATAGTATCTGAACTAATTTACAAAGAACAGTCCATCGGCTCTGAGCAGTAATTTTTTAGCCCTGAAGTTTAGTCTTATTTATTACTAGGAGTTTATTGTGTTTTAATTTTTGGTTCTTGTTAAAGTTGAAGCTGTTATTAGCATCTGAAACTTTTTTGACTTGAAAAATAGCAAATCTACGTAGTGATTTTCAGATGACAAGTTTACGTGAAATACTGTAATTTGAGAATACCAGATTAGTCATTGGCTACCTTGAAATTTGAAGGGAGGTCTTTTGTTAATAAAAAAGTGTAGTAGGTAGACCATTTTTTGTTTTTTTTTTTTTTTGGTGAGATCAGCCCTGTGCTAACATCTGCCAATCCTCCTCTCTTTTTTTTTTTTTTTTTTTTTTTTTGCTGAGGAAGACTGGCCCTGGGCTAACATCCATGCTCATCTTCCTCCACTTCACGTGGGACGCCACCACAGCATGGCTTGCCAAGCAGTGCATCGGTGCGCGCCGGGCTGCCACAGTGGAGCGCGCACACTTAACCACTTGCGCCACCAGGCCAGCCCCAGCTTCTTTCGTTTTAAATAACAACAGAATTTTAAAACTGCTTTGGAAATATTTTTCATATCTATGAACCTAGTTTTTAATATGACCCCTAATCAGAAACTTTTATTCCTAAGGACAAAATCCAGTGTATCCTGTGTCTTTTTGCATATATGCTTAATAAAAAGGGAACAAAATTATAGATCATTATATTCCTTTTATGTAAATTTCAGCGATTTGTAAAACAAATGCCAATTTACTACCACTGTATTTTACTACCCATAGCCCCCCAAAACAAAAAGACCTTTTCCCACAGTCCTTGCTCCTTTATACCACATTAGAGGAGGAAGGAGTGGTGTTTAACTTATGATTGGTAAATCACAGAATCCTTCGAAGAAAAGGGGTTTCTTTTTCAGGAACTCATTATGAAGATGATATTACTTATGATTTGCTATCTAGGAAGTACAGCACATTTAGTATGTGTATTCATTAGTGAATTTAGTGTGAACCAGAATTTGTTTTTATTTCGTTTTGGAATGAATTCGTGTTTCATGTTTCCAGTTCCTTAGCTGCTAGAAGTAATTTTCTAATATTGAGTTTTTTCCTCCCATTTTATTAGATTATAGAGAGTGACATTTAGGGTTTGCTTGCCTTTTTTATTTTTGGCATTTTAATTTTTATTAACTTGAAGACTATATAATAAAGTCTGTTTAAATACAAAAACCATTATCTGCATGTTTTGATTGGTCTTATCCTGTGTCATCCTCCCCCAAGAAGCATATAGGTAATTCTGTATACATTGTTTACTACTTAACATACCCTAAGATTTACTCAGCGCTCAATATGTTGTTTGCAAGATTTAATTTTATCTTTACTCCTGTAACCAGCACTAAGATTGAATAATTTTAATTTTTTAACCATTCTCTTTGGGAACTCTGTATAAAAACTATTCCAGTTTTTGGTTATTCAGTGAATTACATGTTTAGAGGCCAGCCCCATGGCATAGTGGTTAAGTTCGCGCACTCTGCTTTGGCAGCCTGGGGTTCACAGGTTCAAATCCCGGGCACAGGCTGACCCACTGCTCATCAAGCCATCCTGTGGTGGCGTCCCATATACAAAATAGAGGAAAATGGGCACAGATGTTAGCTCAGGGCTAATCTTCCACAGCCAAAAAAAATGTTTAAAACCAGTATTGAAATATTCTGTAACTGTGACTGATACTATCTTAAGAATGATTGCTTTTTTTCCCACATGCAGATAATGGTTTGGGGAAGGTGTTAAACTTAATTTAAAATTTTATATATATATAAAGTGTTTTGTGTGTATACATGTATATGTATAGAGAAATACCAAGATAAATATTGGTTTTATATTGAGGGTTACTTTAAATTCATTTAAATTGTCTTTGACAGGTTGGAAAGGGCAAAGAAGTTACAAGAACAGCGAGAAAAAGAAATGGTTGAGAAACAAAAACAACAAGAAATAGCTGCAGGTAATTTTTTTTATTACTATGAAAGTACGGCATTTCTTTGTAGAAAATTTGAAAAGTTCAGAAAAATAATAGGAAGAAAATGGCCTGTGATCTGCTATTCTTCAGTTCGTTGTATACATTTTTTATTATTATTTCTCAGTTCGTTGTAAACATCTTTTTTTATTGTTGTAGTGTGAACATCTTATTTTTGGTGTTGCTTTCCTACCTCATAAAATCTTTATGCATATGTGTTTCTGATTTCTTTGATGCAGATAATTTTGACAAGTGAATAGTGACTACTTTTATTTATGTAGCACTTTAGCCATCACTGCACGTGTCTTTTAGTTATGATTTTGGAAATGCAGTTTATTAAGATGAACTGAAATATATATTATATCTTACTATTTAAGAAGTCAAGTTTTTAGACATAACACAAACATTGCCTGTGGATGATTGAAGGTGCAGAGAGAGTTTACTGTTGAATGGTGTGAAATGTAATCTGGAAAGTGTCTTTTGTTTTTTGACATCCCTAGTAAATAATGGTACTTTTAAAATAATCTAAAACTGCCATTTTGTTTTTAATACATGATTATAACAAAACTTTCATAACTGGATTCCCATAAAGTTAGTAATTTAAGGATTTTTTAAGCTTATGTTCCAGACTGACAGAAAATTAGGTAATATAGAACAGTCTTTCTTTTTACAGAAGATTGACTCAGCCACTTTAAAATGGAAATACCAGGCATGGCACTTAACTTTTATAGAACCTGGGCTTAGTATCTGTTATATGCGCATAATACCTGTTTAATGTTTTTAAATGTTTGTTAAGATTTTCAGATGAGATGTCTATGAAATCATTTCGTAAGCTATAAAGAACCATACAAATAAAAGTTTTTAGTGTGTTGTAAGTTTAGCTACAGGCACCATAGTTACCATTGAAATCATATACCTTTTTACTATTTGCACAATTCTCTTTATCCTCAGAGAAGTAAATGAAGTTTTAGTATGTATAAGGGATCATATACAGAAATGTGTCCATTGATGAATACAGTCAATAATTGTTTGCTAAAATGTTGTTTGCTTTATAAGCTAACATTTATTTCTTTATATTTGGTGAAAATATCCTGCCTTTTTGCAGATTAGTAGCACATATAAAAAATGTAATACTGTAAGTCAGTTTTATTTTAGTCTTGAAATCCATACTTATCTCCTCTTCAGCAGCTGCAGCTACTGGAGGTTCTGTTCTCAATGTTGCTGCCCTATTGGCATCAGGAACGCAGGTAACTCCTCAGATAGCTATGGCAGCTCAAATGGCGGCCCTGCAGGCTAAAGCTTTGGCAGAGACCGGAATAGCTGTACCTAGCTATTATAACCCAGCAGCTGTGAATCCAATGAAATTTGCTGAACAAGAGAAAAAAAGGAAAATGCTTTGGCAAGGCAAGAAAGAAGGGGTAAGTTCTTTTATTCCTTTTGTAATTTATTGCTAATTAGCAATTGCTTAGAAAAATAAATTTGGGTTGGAAAAGATTAGTTTTGGTTTATCTTTTTTTTTGAGAACCTGACTGGAATAATTTTATTTGCCACAAATATGCTGGGGAAAAAAATGCATGATGTAAGTCAAGCTTTCAAAGGAAACCAATATTACCATGTATCTATTAAGGGGAAAGAGGCTGCTTAGCTTAGGTTTTCTCATAAAAGATGTATTGTGAAGTACTTATATTTCTTTGCTTCGTTATTCTATAATAGAAATCTTAAAATAATTATAAACTCCATTTATAGAGTGCCATAAATGCTCTTATTTCTTTTACTTAGGCTATATTATGGAGAAATTTAATATCCTAATAAAAGATAGTAAGTTTTACATATTCTAAAAGTATATTCTAAAAGTTCATTGTTGCTTAACAGGACAAATCCCAGTCTGCTGAAATATGGGAAAAATTGAATTTTGGAAACAAGGACCAAAACGTCAAATTTAGGAAATTAATGGGTATTAAGGTGAGTTACGTACTTTGTATTAAAATTCATGTTAACTTACATTTTCAGGATAACATTGGTTCTCAAAAGTTATTTCAGTGATGTGTCTACTCTGGGTACCTTTTAGTGCTTTTTTTATGTTCTCCGAATTAATTTCACAGAATTAACTAAAATGTATTTTGATCACTAGTTGACAGTGCTAATTGTTCAATTAAAATTAACATGTTTGTTGATAATTACTCAGTATTTATACCTTACGTAAACCTTGTTTGAGATTGTAGGCTTCTTTTAGTAAATAAAAATGAAATTATAAAACAATTAATGAATTTGCAGAAAAAAGAAATACTGTTCATTTAAGGTTAACTGTACTTGGTAGGGTAAGACCTTAATTTTTAAAGATTCAAGGAATATTTTCTAAAAATACATAGAAAATTGGGTTTTTGCTGAATGAAGTGTAAATAGACAGATACGGTATTAGATTTCATACAACAACCTGGAAAGGTCCACACATGCTCAGACATTGGTTGTTACTAAGGGACTTGGTTTTTCATTGACAGGATATTTGCCTTAAAATAAGCTGCATTAAGCTGGCTATTCTTGAACATGCCAGAGGACCTTTGCATTTCCTGTTACCCTACCCTGCACTGTTCTTCCCTCAGCTGCCTACATGACTCTTTCTTATTTCTGGTTTCTGTTCAAATGTCACCTTTTTGGAGTCCTTTCTCACCTACTCTTTTTAAAATAGCAAGCACTCCATTTCCATTTCCTACTTTAATCTTCTCTCAGGCATTTGTTTATGCACTGTCTGGCATGTTCTACATGTTCTTCCTCATGCCCACTAAATGCAGTTGATGTTTGTTACATCCTGCTCTATCCCAGTACTCCGTAGGTGCTGAATGAGTGAATGAATGGAAGCTAAGTAATTGAAGTCAAATATGTATCCTAAAAATGTGATTTATCAGTATTGTCAAGTGAGAGAAGCACTTTTTGTTCCCATCTGAATTCATTTTAATAATATATTGTATGTCTGATATTTAGAGTGAAGATGAAGCTGGATGTAGTTCAGTTGATGAAGAAAGTTACAAGACTTTGAAGCAACAGGAAGAAGTATTTAGAAATCTAGATGCTCAGTATGAAATGGCAAGATCACAAACACACACACAAAGAGGAATGGGATTGGGTTTCACATCATCAATGCGAGGAATGGATGCAGTTTGAAAAAGATCACATTTAATGTTTGGGACTTTATAGACTTCTGGTTCTGATGTCAGTCCTTGTTCACCAAACAGCTAGGATTCTAGCTTGCATGGGTGTTGCATTGACTTTAATTTATTGAAAAATACGATTTTTTTGTAAATATCAGATCAGTGATACTGGTGTTAGTGTTGTAATCAGGTAAACCCACTTCCATTAAACTTGACAGGACTATAGAAGGACAATATTTTTTAGTTCATGAATTCTACTTTTCAAATATATAAAAGCTACAGGTGGGATAAAATCTCATGTGGATTTTCCGTGTACGCTGTCTTGTGTACTTTTGTACTTAACCTTGTACAGTTATTTTCATCTCTTGTAACATGAAAGAAATGTTACGTAGATGTTCCTTAGAAGATCTGGCCATTTGGTACATAATCCAGCACAAATAAGCTGGGTGGTGATGATAATAAAAATGGTTTTCTCAAAACTGGTGTTAATTTAAGTTACCTGGAACTCTTATTTGAATTTGTTTTATGGTTTCTATAGCGTTTTGCAATTGCTATTAGAAAACACTTGCTAGAAATTCCTTTTTTTTTTTAAAGAACAACTATGCTTCAGGTGATAGCATGGTGAGCAAAAATGTAAAAGGAAGTTGGGAGGAGTAAACAAATTTATTCAAATAATACTGTTTTCCTACTATTATAAAGGATAGAATTGGTGTACAGTATTTGTTAAATATTCCATATGTTATTCAGGAAACAGATTAATACATGAAAGGGATGTAAGCACTTTTATTTTAATAAAGTGCCTTGTAACAAGTTCCTTGTATGCCCTTTGCTCGTTATCCCTTTGAAGTCTTCTCTAGCATAAACTAAAATACTAAGACATTAGGAAACCACTTTGTCACTAAACTGAATAGGGCATCAATTTGGTGGAGGGAGGGGACTACAGAACTTGCAGTTCATTTGCTTTCATTACAACAAAGTCATAATTTTTAGCTTTCCCTAGGAAAATCCTTTGGAAAACATCTGCCCAATGTAGTACCACAGTACAACAAGGGAAGACTGCTTGTATTGGTAAAACTTAACACCTTTATTTTAAAAATTGGAGTTACTAAGTCTGGCCAACTTGCTTGTTAGGTATGTTATTGTGATAATGAAAATTAAGTGGTTATATGATTATAAAGATTTTTAATGTATTTTAGTAAATGTTTAGTGTTCCCAGAGCACAATAATTTTGTGGAAAAATGGCTCTTCATGCTTCAGTGACGAAGTCAAGTTTCTGGGGAAATAACACCATGGTTTTTCATTTTGAAATAATTACAAATTCACATTTTTCAGTTTAGCTATACTTTCTCAAATCAATTTCATTAAAAATTTTCATGTGCTTGTAAGGCAGTGTGGATATAAAAGCACACATTAACATCTTCCTACGTTTTTCTACACTATTTTAGGAGCTCGTCCTACATTATGAATGATATGATCCATCCCACATTCAGCTAGAGCAGTAATTTAAAAAAATTTTTTTTTTTGTGGAGGATCAACCCTGAGCTAACATCTGTTGCCAATTCTCCTCTTCTTGCTGAGGAAGATTGGCCCTGGGCTAACATCTGTGCCCATCTTCCTCTGTTTTGTATGTGGGATGTCTACCACAGCATGGCTTGATGAGCGGTGTGTAGGACTGTCCCCAGTATCCAAACCCGAGAACCCTGGGCCACCAAAGTGGAGCTCGTGAACTTAACCACTATGCCTCTGGGCTGGCCACAATTTTAAAAATTTTAGCTGAGTTTAATGAAACTAATTTTGATTTATTAGTATAACATTTAAAATAATTCAACAGGTAATCAGTATTTTTAGTTGAGATTTTACGTTCTTTCATACTTTTTAAATCCAGTGTGTATTTTATATTTTAACACGTCCTAATTGGGACTAGCCACATTTAAAGTTATCAATAGCCACATGTAGCCAGGGGCAACCATATTGGACAGCACAGTATCTAGAGGGAAACATACTGGAAATTTTAAGTTGTATAATTAAACTTTAAGAAGCAATTATTCGAGTCCTAGCAGGTTGGGGGGACTACAGTTAACTGCTTAGCTCAGTTGGAAATGAGTTTATAGGGGAGACACTCTATAGTATTTGCTTAAACCTTTTGTTACCCCTTTTTCCTGGCTTTTAACGTGCTTTCAGTTTCAGAGCTTTGTCCTCCATGGTGGATGTGTTGGACTTTACCCTTGTAAGCAACAGGAATCAAAGTTGCTGTCCAGGAGATATTTTAAAGACATGGTGGCTAGGCAGGGCGGTAAGAGTAGAAGACCACACTAATATTTGAAGCAAGGTATGGTGAACAGTGCAGGAACAATTGGCTTTGAGGGTATCTTGGAAGGTAGAATAGGATTTGGTAGTTGTGTATAGGTGTTGAGGAAAAAAGGCAAATGCAAAGATGAGGTTTCCAACTTTGGTGATGGTGGATTTTGATTCCATTAAGCTTAGAAAACTTAAATATCATTTAAGAAGTAGATTGGTGGAAGGAGATGGAAACAAATTAAGTTGTTTTATATTTCATTCCAAGTTAATCAGTTTAAATAAGCCAAAAGGTGAATTATGTATACACTTAAATATAATTTCTATAGAACCCACGCCTAGTTCTCTCTGGCCATTCATCAGTTTCTGTAGTTGTTTCATCTTCATCCTAGCCCTTTGAGTTTCTCGAGACTCAGTCCTAGACTCTTCTCTCTGTATTCTTCCTTATGTAATCGCATCCTCTATCATAGTTTCATTTACTTTCCATAAAAACTTGGGCCAGCCAAATGTTAACCTTTATGGTTCAGACATTTTCTTGGAGCTTTACCCAAAGATCCAGCTGCCTAATATACACCTCCACTGGGGGCTCAAATTTTACTTTCAGTGTACAAATGATGACTAACCAAAATGCTTCAAAAATTTGTTCACCAGTCCAGTTACTTCTCTATTGCCTTCAAAGATAATATTGCCTCAAGGTACCACATAACCAAAATGGAACTCCCTCTGCTCCCAAACCTAGTCCACATCTGTTGTTTTCTATCTCAAATGATCATTTATTCAACCAGTTTCTTAAGTGAGAATCCTAGCAAATATTCAGAACCCCTTTTCTCTCATTCTCCTTATACAACCCTTCAATTAATTCTGTTGCTTTAATTTTATGTTTTAAATATCCTCTACTTCTAAATATCTACAGATCTTCCTGGACATAATTATGGGGTTATGTCCTGATAAACCCATTGTAAGTTGGAAATACCGTAAGTTGAAAACGCATTTAATACACCTACCAAACATAGCTTAGCCTTGCCTACCTTAAATGTACTCAGAACACTTAGATTAGCCTACAGTTGGGCAAAATCATCTATCATAAAGCCTATTTTATAGTAAAGTGTTGAATATCTCGTAATTTATTGAATACTGTACTGAAAGTGAAAAACAATGGTTGTATGGGTACAGAATGGTTTTAAGTGTATCAATTGTTTACCCTTGTGATGGCATGGCTGGCTGGGAGCTGTGGCTCACTGCTGCTGCCCAGCATCATGAGAGAGTATTGTACCGCATATCTCTAGCCTGGGAAATGATCAAATTCAAAACTCGAAGTACAGTTTCTGCTGAATTCCTATTGCTTTCACACCATGGTAAAGTCAATAAATCATAACTTGAACCATGGTAAATTGGGGACTGTCTATACTCTCCACCACTACTGCCAACACCCTAATCCAAGCTAACATTTGATGATTTGACTACAAAAATCTATCAATTTGACTACTAGATGCATTTTTTAAAGGGAATTTTTATTTTATTTTATTTTTATTTTTTTGCTGAGGAAGTTTTGCCCTGAGCTAACATCTGCTGCCAATCTTCCTTTTTGCTTTGAGGAAGATTCGCCCTGAGCTAACATCTGTGCCAGTCTTCCTCTATTTTGTATGTGGGTCACCGACACAGCTTGGCCGCCAACCAGTTGTATAGTGGTGTTAAGTCCACGCCCGGGAACCAAACCCTGGCTGCTGAAGCAGAGGGCACCAAACTAACCACTAGGGAACTAACCACTAGGCCATGGATCCAGCCCCTAGACTCTATTTTTGCTCCATCTCCATAATCCTTTTTCTACCGTGCAATCAGGACCATCTTATCAAAATGAATATTTGCAGGTCACAAACACACCACCTGTTTAAAATGTTGAAATGACTTCCCAATTCTGGGGGTGGAGAGAGAATCCCTAAAGTGGTCTGTGAGTACTAGCCTAATGCTCTAGCCTCATCTTGCTCCACTCTGCCTTTTCATTTCCATGAGGTTTCTTCAGCGGAGGATGCTCTTAATTCCATCCTCCATACTCTCACCATCAATGTTGCCCTCCTAACACTTGATATTTCAGTTCAAACCTCAATTCCTCAGTTTACTGACTCCCAAAGCTTATGCAAAATTTGTTACATATCCATAATTTTCTATTCTTATTTCAGATATTTATTTCTTAATATGTTGAATGCCCATCAAAATGCACCTCGACCCAAAAGCGGGAACACTTATTTTTTGTTTCTTTCCTTTGCTAGACTGTAGGCTCCATGAGAGCAGGAACTTCTCTATTTTGCTCATTCTTGCATCCTCAGGTCCTAGAACAATGTCTGGCACATTGAACGTGGTAAATAAATGTTACCGAATGATTGAACGAGAGAAGCCACCGAAAGCCACAATGACGAAGCTAAAATAATCTAATGATCTAGCTAGTTTTTCATGAAATAGTGAAACAAGCCCAATAAACTGAAATAGTTTGTCCAAAGTCACTAAGGTAGTCTGTGGCAAAACGGGATTTCTTTCTTTTCTTGTTCCTGTTCAGCGCGCACACCAGAATCTGTCATAAACCATGCGTCGTCCTCTGATTTTTCAGCCTTAGATGCGTAACAGACAACCCATACCGTTTTAACACATTCTGATCTAGACGTGCTTCCTTCCCGTTTACAAAGGACAAATCCCAGTCTGCACTGCAAACAATGAGTTAAGAGTCTCTTAGAAACCACTTGTCCCAGCATGCCATGCTCCCAAGCAATCTCGGAAGTGGGTATGAGAGACGCCATTGCATTCTGGGAGTTGTAGTATTTCGGGACTGGCCCGCCCTGTGCTGCTTCGGCGGTCTACGTCTGAAGAAAACTCTACAGGGTGCTGTAGCGAGGCCTAAGCCCTAGAGAGCGGTGCCGCCCTACGACCTTCGCCCCCGGTCCAGAGGCCAGCTCCGCCTCTTCTCGAATCTTTCCCACAGGCCAAAATGGCGGCGGAGGTGGATTTTGGCGACCTAGAGTTGTTCGAGGCGTTTGACCACCCAGAGGAGTCGATTCCGAAGCCAGTTCACACCCGCTTCAAGGACGACGACAGCGACGAGGAGAACGAGAATGGGGTGGGCGACGCGGAGCTGCGGGAGCGGCTGCGGCAGTGCGAGGAAACCATCGAGCAGCTCCGCGCCGAGAATATCCTTCCCGCTCGCTGGGCCCTGTCACCGGGGCGTGTGGTGGGGGCCGTGCCGGGGAGGGCGCGGGCGGAAATTCCACGAGGGCCAGAATTCCAAGTAATTTCTCTCCCTCGCAGGCGGGGTGAGAATCGAGGGTTCGGGGGCGTAAACTGCCCCGGGGGCCTCGGCGCAAACCTCTCCCCTTCTGGGATCCGTATCCTGGACTAGATTAGCTCCTCCCGCCCCCCAATCTGGGGCCGGTTATTTTGGACTGTTTCAACGGTTAGATTATAGACTGGTCGCCACTTCTCTTCCCTTCTTTGGAGTCATTATCCTATGTCATTTTTTGCGGCCAAGCTAAAGTTGATACAGTCATGTTACGGTTGTCTGTTAGGAGATAACCGGATACTTAGACTTTGGCGCGGATCTGTTTTTATGGCGGGGCAAAAGCTGGTGGTCCCAGGGTGTAGAGTTGGGGCCCTTAAGGATTCGAGGCAGGCAAAGAGAAATGGTTAATTCCTTAAAATTGGGGATTCATTTTAAAGTTCTTCCACTTTGGAATAGCTTCCGTGGTGAAGGTGCGTTGTAAAGTTTTAGGAAAAACGCGCCAAATAAAAGCTGTTTTGGCTTTAGTTACATGATGGCAGCTTTTCTAGTAAGGTTTGTTAGTATGTTTGTTTACATTCTTAGAATTTTGGGGTTTTTTTTTTTACTATATATACATACAGATAATTTTGGCTCAGATAGTTTTCCTTTTAAAATTTGTAAAGACCCGAAAGCGGTTGGTAAATCATCTTTTAAGGTTTTCGAAGTTTGCCTTTTTCCTCGACATTTTATTATGAAAAATTTCAAAATACAGAAAAATTGAAAGGATTGCACGGTGAACATCCATACATTCCATCTTAGATTCTTCAGTCGTTAACAGTTTGTTTTACTGCATTTACTTGACCGAATATCATGATGCTTTGACTTGGAAAATTTTCTTAAGTGAATGGCTGCTTAACTTTTGACGGGACACCGTTGTTTGAATAACGTTTTGGTTCAGTCTCTTAGTCTCTTTTGAACTACGTGACCCTGTCTTAGAAATATCTGTGTTGGGAGGGGTGAAAACTTATCTTAATTTTTAGATCCATATGCCTAGCCCTGCAACAAAACAGGACCTCAGGAAGTGTGTCATCCTCAAAATATTTATGGGTCTTTTAACGTTTATAACATTCTGCCACCGAAAGTGAGAGTTGGTAGTTGAATTTTATGATCTTCATGATTCTGTTTTTATGGGGGCTTATATTCCTTAACAAGTAATAACATCAAGAACTTAAAAGAAAATTGAACATTCTGACTAGACCAAGGTATGAGATCTTAAAATTACACCATTGTTGTCCTTTATTTTTTATCCTTATATGAATATTTAATCACAATTTCTTTGTAAAAAGGATGTTTAGGATTTTTGTATTGTTTTTATGTGTTCAGTGTACTCTGAAGAAATGAGAGTAACGATCATTTATTTTTAATTTGTGGGGGTAAAATTTGAATTCTCATAACTGCATTAAACTTTTAAACTGACTTATTGGGTGAAAATATTTGTGAAACACAATCCAGAAAAATTTGATTTATTGTTCAGACCAGGCAAGTTATCAACCCAGCTGTTCCTGTTCCACAAATATTTCTGGAAAGTTAGAATTAAGATTGCAGTATTAATTTAGCTGAAGATTTATTTACACGATTAAAAGTGTGTTCATAAATAGAAATAATGCAAGATACAGCATTTTATTTTATTTTATTGAGAAAGATCAACCCTGAGCTAACATCCATGCCAATCCTCCTCTTTTTGCTGAGGAAGACTGGCTCTGAGCTAACATCTATTGCCAATCCTCCTCCTTTTTTTTTTTTCCCCAAAGCCCCAGTAGATAGTTGTATGTCATAGTTGCACATCCTTCTAGTTGCTGTATGTGGGATGCCGCCTCAGCATGGCCAGACAAGCAGTGCATCGGTGTGCGCCCAGGATCCGAACCCCGGGCACCAGTAGTGGAGCTCGAGCACTTAACCGCTAAGCCACGGGGCCGGCCCCGATACAGCATTTTAGAAGGAGAGAAAATAGTTGCTTTTGGAAAAAGTATAGTGAGTGGATTTGCATTCAGACATCTGATTTTCTTTTCTTTTTTTTTTTTTTTTTGGTGAGGAAGATCGGCCCTAAGCTAACATCTGCCAGTCCTTCTCTTTTTTTTTTTTTTTTTAGCTGAGGAAGACTGGCCCTGGGCTAACATCCATGCCCATCTTCCTCCACTTTATATGGGACGCCACCACAGCGTGTCTTGCCAAGCGTTGTGTCGGTGTGCGCCCGGGATCCAAACGGGCGAACCCTGGGCCGCCACAGCAGAGCGTGCGCTTAACCGCTTGCGCCACTGGGCTGGGCCCCCAGGCATCTGATTTTAGCAGAAGATTAAATGCTGGTATCTCTTTATAAATTTATTTAATAAGTCACTAAATCTAAAATATTTGTTAGGGCCGGCTCTGTGGCTTGGCGGTTAAGTGCGTGCGCTCTGATGCTGGCGACCCGGGTTCGGATCCCGGGAGCGCCCTGAGGCACCACTTCTCCCTCCAACACGAGGCCGGGTCCCACGTACAGCAACTAGAAGGATGTGAACCTATGACATACAACTGTCTACTGGGGCTTTGGGGGGAAAAAACTGAATAAATAAAATCTTTAAAAAAAAAAATAAAAAAAAATAAATAAATAAAAATAAAATATTTGTTAAACTACAAATTTATTATGTAGAATGGTATTTTCAAGCTTTCAGAATTTGGGGGTGCCATGATGCAGTTTCACAAGCACTTTTGTATCCCTGGTAGCAGCTGGAGTAACCAGCTACATTGGTGACTAAAAGTTTAAAATTTTAGAATTTAGGGCCGGCCCCGTGGCTTAGTGGTTAAGTGCGTGCGCTCCGCTGCTGGCGGCCCGGGTTCGGATCCCGGGCGCGCACCCATGCACCGCTTCTCCGGCCATGCTGAGGCCGTGTCCCACATACAGCAACTGGAAGGATGTGCAGCTGTGACATACAACTATCTACTGGGGCTTTGGGGAGAAAAATAAATAAATAAATAAAATCTTTAGAATTTTAGAATTTAGACGTCTTTCAGAATAACTTCCCCATACCCTACCTCCTTCCTGTACGTGAGCACCCTTTGTGGATCTAACTCATTTTTGGTTAGATATCAAATGTGTTGAATATAACTAGGATTCCTCAAATATCATACTTGTTATCTATTGAAAGATATTTTATTTAGATAAGCACACATTTTCAAATAGAGTTGATCATGTAAACATTAAATATTTATTTATAGCATCATAGGCTTTTCCAGTTTATAAGAAACAAGCATTAGTATCATGAAAAAGAAATAAATTAATTTTTCTTTTAGAGTTAGCACCCTCCAGGGCCGGCCCCGTGGCTTAGCGGTTAAGTGAGTGCGCTCCGCTGCTGGCAGCCCGAGTTCGGATCCTGGGCACGCACCGACGCACCGCTTCTCTGGCCGTGCTGGGGCCGCATCCCACATGCAGCAACTGGAGGGATGTGCAGCTGTGACATGCAACTATCTGCTAGGGCTTTGGGGGGAAAATAAATAAATAAATAAAATCTTTAGAGTTAGTACCCTCCATATTGTCAGACTGATAAAGCATTTTATAGAAAACCAAAGAACAAAAAGAAACAAAATTAGATAAAATTTGTACCCCAAATCTCTTGGTTTAATCCTAATTTTTAGAATTGTCGTGATCAGATGTTTCTCTTCTTTTTTTTCAATAAACAATGTGTTTTTTTCTTTCTTTTTTTTTTAACTTTATATTATGGAAAATTTCAATTATACAGAAAGTGGAAAGAATAGTGAAATTAATACCCATATTTTCGTCACTGAGATTTAACAATTAATATTTTGTCATATTTTCTTCTTCTGATCCCATACACACATTTTACCCCAAATATTTCAGCATGTATTTGTTTTTTAAAGACTTTTTCATACATAACCACACTGTTATCACAACTAATAACTGACATGATTTCCTTAACATTCCCTCCCCAGTCCATATTCAAATTTCCCCCATTGAATGTCTTTGTAGCTGATTGCTCAAACTGGATTCCAGTCAAGGACCATGTAATTGCATGTGGTTTTTAAAAACGTAATGTATTTTTTAAAACTGTAGTTTGCACAAATTGAAACAAGTCTCTGAACCTTTTCATAATTTTATTTATTTGATTCAAATAATTCCATATACAGACTGATTTATTTCATAAGCGGTACAGGTAGAGGAATATGAGGCAGGTGAGAAGAGGAGGAATCAGAGATTCAGCTGGTCCCAGGTTACCGAAGGGATATATTGCAGGTTTCCAGGCTGCATTCTAGTTCTGTTTTTGTAATATTTGAAAGTCAAATCCAGGAACAGTATACTTTTTATATCTCTACTTTAGAATCTTGGATTTGGGATATTAAGTGGAATGTCCTATGCCCTCTAAGAGTCTATCCATTTATTTATAAATTGTTTTATTTTTCTATAGATTTCCAAGCCAAATTCATTCTGATTCTTTTAGAAATACATTCTTGTAACCTGCGGTTTATCCACACCCTCCTTTCCCCCAGTTTGTAAAGAAACTAGCTATTAGGTAAAGAAACTTTTTGGTTGAAAACTAAAAGACTAACTGTAGTTTTTAATTTTTTGTGAAATACTTTTTAAAATATGTAAGGGATACCTCTGTAAAATCGTTCAAATAGGTAAAATTGGCGAAAACTTAGATTTTTCTTGAGACAACTGGAGTTCTTGTTATTTTATTTATTTATTTATTTATTTTTGTGAGGAAGATCAACCCTGAGCTAACATCCACGCTAATCCTCCTCTTTTTTGCTGAGGAGGACCGGCTCTGAACTAACATCTATTGCCAATCCTCCTCCTTTTTTTTTTTTTCCACAAAGCCCCAGTAGATGGTTGTATGTCATAGTTGCACATCCTTCTAGTTGCTGTATGTGGGACACGGCCTCAGCATGGCTGGAGAAGTGGTGCGTTGGTGCGCGTCCGGGATCCCAACCCCGGGCCTCCAGCAGCGGAGCATGCGCACTTAACTGCTAAGCCATGGGGCGAGCCCCGGAGTTCTTTTTTAATTTTTTTTTTTTTTTTTGTGAGGAAGATCAGCCCTGAGCTAACATCTGCCAATCCTCCTCGTTCTGCTGAGGAAGACTGGCCCTGGGCTAACATCCTTGCCCATCTTCCTCTACTTTATATGGGACGCCGCCACAGCATGGCCTGACAGGCGGTGTGTTGGTGTGCACCTGGGATCCCAACCGGCGAACCCCGGACCACTGCAGCAGAGCACGCGCACGTAACTGCTTGTGCCACCCGCTGGCCCCCGACTGGAGTTCTTGATTCTTGATCTTATTTGTAAAATATTATATGATCTTTGGTACTTAAGAATTATAAAAGTTATGTGTTTATATATACATATGCGAGTTTCACTTTAATCTCTTCTAAAAATATGTTTTAATTTCTGTTTTAGTGGAATATTGGTGAACGATACTAAGTTAGATGGACCTTTATTACAGATTCTATTTATGAACAATGTTATTTCAAAGTAAGTAATTTTCCCTTTTCTAAATGTAACGAGTTAAAGTGTTTACGAAACAATGTCTTCTATAAATATGCTGTTTTCGTTTGTACTTATACCATCTTTGTTCTTTTACTTAAGATTTGTGGAATCGTAATTAAGATTAAAAGCAAGGACATTCGAGTCATATAAACCTGAATTTGAATCAACTCCTACTTTCTACATATATGAACCTGGGCAGGTCACTGACCCTCACTGCATATCAGTTTCCTCACTGGAAAACAGGATACTAATAGTAACTACCTCTGACATAGCTAAGTGAACACCTGTAAGAGCCCAATAAATAGCCTCTAAATAAAAATAACCACTACCACCACAACAGTAAATAATGTTAGCCATTTCTCCCTGACAATCAGGTAACTGAGTTTTTTCTGTTAGCTATCTTCCAAGTTGACCCACGTGATTTTTTTTCCTTAATATCAAAATTAGACCTTTGCAAGCCTTCCAGCATGCTTAGGTCTAGGGTGGCTCAGTGCATTCCTGCAGTGCTTGCTGGAGTGTTCTGAAGTGGTTCCCTTGCCCTGTCCCTTCCTCAGAGCATGGTCATAGACATTTCAGACTGTTGCTTGCCCCCTCCTGAGTCACTTAATCACACTGTTATCTTTTGTGCTGGGCAAGGTAAAGAAGATAAGGGGAACCACATACAGAGTGTTAGCTGTGAGACAGGCCCATTACCTACCTTGTCTCAGCAGAAGCAGAAACTGAGGCTCTGAGGGGTGGGGAAGCTGGGTGATGAGGGAGCGGCAGCAAGGTGTTGGGCACAGCAGGGCTCTAGCACTGTTGTCGCCATCGGATTAGAATCGACGTCTACTCTAGGTCATGGCAGTCTAATTTCTGCACCATTCACTGGTGTGTTGCCTGCAGAAATCCTAGAATGTGAGCTAGAGAGACCTGACAGATCATCAGGTCTGGGAAGAGGAAGTTGGCTGCCCAGCTGGAGCGTAACCTGGACTCCTTTGGCACCTCCTGAACTGAGCACTAAAGAACACTTGATGAATATAGTTCTTGACCTGGAAAGCCAGAGAAAGTAGACTTCAGTAGTTTTTCTTGCATTACATTTTGGTTTTATTTTTTCCACTTTAATATTTATATGGGTGTTTCCTTATTTGTGCATGGAGTCTCTGGGAGGAGGATGTGAAAGAACTGAATGCATCGGTTGTCTTGGTGTTAAAAAAATAGGTGGCTAGGAGACAGCGTAGGTAGGAAGCTTTTCATTATGGAACTCCTTTACTTGTTTTGGATTTCGAACTATTTACATGTATTATGTATTCAAAAATTAAGTACATAAAGTTTATCAATAAAATCCATTTATTCTTTGCACAGATATTTGCCAGCTGGGATAAGCCAAGCACTGTGTTAGGTTATCATAATCATTTTATAACTTTCAACAATGTGTATTTTTTCCTAGGGAATAGATTCCTGAGTGGTACAAAGAGTGATTTGATAAACCTCTGAAAAACAAAGTAACAAAATTTACACATGACATCTAATAATGCGTTAAGACTTCAATCGATTCAGTGTTTTACTCTGGGTTCTGACTGTTTTGTCCTCTTAATGCAGGCAATATCATCAAGAAATAGAGGAATTTGTATCAAATTTAGTAAAAAGATTTGAGGAACAGCAGAAAAATGATGTGGAAAAGACTTCCTTTAATCTTTTGCCCCAGGTATTTCAAACTTAAAAGACTTTAAGATTGGTAAATTACGCTTTTCACTGCCAATTATTAGGCCACGGGGATCCTCTTGAATCAAAACTGAAATGATTAAGATTATGTTTTCATCCCCCATCCTTCACCCGGGCTTCCTTCTCCACAGTCTGACCGGTGCAGCCGCAGGGCTTTCTTGTGGATTGTGGCTCCTTTTCTCAGAGGAATCATATTCAGACCTGGCTACACTCAAAATTAAAGGCTTTTTTTTTCTCATTCCCTAACTTGGACACATAGATTTGGGCAGAAAGTTAATTTTAAGCCAGGAAAAAAGACTGTGTGTCTCAAGTTTATAAAAGACAGATTCTCTTTATGTAAAACCAACAGATTCATGTGTCATTCTTTTTTTCTCCCCTACTTGTTTAAAAAAATCAATAGCATGCCCAAAGAAATATGAGAAATTTCACTATGTGAATATTAGAGCATGAATTTATGTCAAAAAATTAGAATTATGATTTCTGGGCTTTTTTTAAAGTTAAAAATTAAGGTATGGTAAGTAGAGTCTCTCAGATAAGGATCTTTAGCTTTTTATCCTCACAGGTTGAAAAAGGGAGTATTCTGATTAATTAAATTTTTTGTTTATCACCTTTAGTTTTCAACTATCATATACAATTTTTAAAGATTCAAGAAACAAAATATATTTAACAATAAAAACCATACTGAATAGTATTTAATTTTTGATTCAGGAAACACTTGAGAATTTTGTAGTGGCTTGAGGTCTGTGAGAATTATATTATCAGTATTGACCAGTAATGTAAAATTATATATTTTTTTATCTTTCTGGTTATCTGATTTCAAGGTAAACTAAAGTCTGCTTTGCTAGTTTAAGCATTGAAAGTTCCATGATTAATACTCATTAACACAAAAGTCATAGTATATGCTAATGCTTCAGAAGATGCAATCATTTATATCTTTTTTAATTTAATTTTCCCACTTGTGAAATTTCTTTTATAAACATTCCTAGCTTCTAAGTTCACCCTAAGTATGACAATGATGAATTCAAAGTTTTATATACCGTAATGATATGTATCAGAAAATAAAGGAGTGTATTCAAATTCCTAATATTTGAAATTTAAAGTTGTTAAAAATTGGTTATCTTTTGTAATGTGTGTTTTTCTTTGCATTAGCCATCCAGTATTATGCTAGAAGAGGACCATAAGGTAGAAGAATCCTGTGCCGTTAAAGACAACAAGGAAGCTTTTAGTGTAAGTTTGGACATTTTAGTTTTGAATTCTGCACGTATATGTTTCCTATCCTATGTCAATTGGGTGGCATTTAAATGATAAAGTGGTATAGTTATATGTCATCAAGTGATCACACATTATTTGATTAAATTTGTTATACACAACAGTGTAGACTTCAGCCTCTAAATTTACGGTCATGTGCTGCATAAGGACGTTTTGGTCAGTGACAGACAGCATATATGACAGTGGTCCCATAAGATTAGTACCGTAGAGCCTAGGTGTGCTAGCTGTGTAGTAGGCTACACCATCTAGGTTCGTGTAAGCACACTCCATGATGTTTGCACAATGATGAAATCGCCTAATGATGCATTTCTCAGAACGTATCCCCATCATGAAGCAACGCACGACTGTAGTTTGCTTTTTAGTAACTATCGCAGTGTGACCTGAGGGCATAATAGACATTCTTTGGAGGACTTTATTTTTGTCCTGACCAACCTCCTTGTGTTTATTTTCAAGAACTTAGATAAAGATATAGAAAGTATGCTTGTTGAACTTACATGAAGCTAAGGGATAAAGAGCTAACGTACCAGATGGCAGATAGGAAATTTAAAATGCTGACAAACTCAAATGGTGAGTGAAAAATAGAAGAAGCTTAACAGGGTGAACTTACGTTTAGGCCTTTCAGTACCTATGCAAAATTCAGCAGTGTCAATGCAATGTAGTGGTATGATTTTGCAACTTATAATTTTTTCAAGAAGATAATATAATCCTGGATTTTCTTAGAGGAAGACTAGTTTTCGAGTTTATGGAGTATTCTGCCCCATTGGTATACCACAATTTTAAAGACATGGGGCTGCTGGGATGTTGAAGAGCCCAAATCTCATTGAAAAGATTTACAAAGGATGTCACGTCTCTTCAAATGTGATGAAGGCTGTTATTTGCAAAAGTGGCAGAATTAGGACCAGTGATTGAATTAAGTATAGATTTTCAACTCAACTTTCAGACAGTGGAGATTTCTGTCAGATATGAAAAATGAAATGGTACATCTCATTAAAAAAGTGAATTCCTTGTTACTGGAAATAGTTAGATAAAGGCCGAGATGCTATCAGGGCTCTTTAAAGAAAAATTTCTGAATTTGAACTAGATAACTTTTCATTTCCCTTCTAACTCTGAGGTTTTGGGATTTAAAGTGGCATCTCCGTGGAAACTGGGAATTTTGTGTATTTATAAATTCAGTCCTTTAATAAATACTAATAAATATTTACTAAATGCTCTTTTGTGCTAGAGACTGTTCTGGGTTCCAGGGGCACAGCAATGGAAAAAAGGGGCAGAATCCCTGCTCTCGCTGAATTACGTTCTAATGGGAGAAGGCAGTGCTCTGAGGAAAAATGGAGCAGAGTAAGAAGTTAGAGAGTAATGAGGGGTATTTGGTTTGTATAGTGAGTAGTGACAGCCTCTCTGAGCCAAGACATGCATCAGATGAGGGAGTGAGCCGCACGCACTGCAGTTTGAGTGAAGAATACTCCAGGCAGTAGGAAAAGTGAGGGGAAAGCCCTGAGGCAGAAGCAAACACTTACACTGTTCTCAGCTCATTACAAATATTACTCATGAAGTTACTATTATTATTCTCATTTTACAGATGAGGAAACAGACATAGAAAGCTAAGTAACTTGCCGGTGGTCACTGGATAGTAAGTGGCAAAGCCAGGGTTTGAATCCAGGCCTTCTGACTCCAGAGCGTGTGATCTGAATCCTTCTCTTGCCTTATAGGCCACAGTGAGGCCTTTGGATTTTACTCTGAGTGAGATGAGAAGCCATTGGAGGGTTTTAAGTAGAAATGTGACACGATATGACTTGAATTTTTAAAAGAACTGGCTTCTCTGTGGAAAATAGTCTGTAGCTGGTTACGTGTGGAAGCTGTTATTGTATTCATCTTGGGAGAGAGAAGATGATGGCTTAGACTAAGATGATAGTGGTGGTGATGAGAAGTGGTTAGAACCCGATATACTTTGAAAGTAGAACTGATCAAATATGTTGATGAATTGGATGTAGAATATGAGAGCAAGAGAGTAATCAGAATGACTCAAGTTTTTGGCCTGAGCAACTGGAAGAATGTTGTTGCCTTTTCTGTGATGGGAAAGACTTGGGAGAGGAGCAGGTTTGTAAGGGATAAGAATCCAGTGCAGTTCTAAATAGGTGAGTTTGAGATGCCTCCTACATGTCCAGGGGGAGCTGTCAAGTTGGCACTTACATATACAAGATTGGAGTTTAGAAGGGATCGGAACTGGACATCTGGGGATTGTCAGCATGTAAATTATATTTCATACCATGAGTCTGGATGAATCACCTAGAGAGTGAAAGTAGAGAAGAGGACCAAGAACTGAGTCTTACAGAAGGTGGAGAGATGAGAAGAATCTAGCAAAGGGAACTAAGAAGGACTGGTCAGCAAGGTAGGAAGAAAACCAAGACAATGGTGTCCTGGAAGGCAAAGGAAGAAGATGTTTCTAGAAGGAAGGAGGAATCAGCTGTGTCAATTGTTGCTGATGGGTTAGGAGGAAGACTGGGAACTGTCCATTGAATTTGGCTGCGTGGGGTTCATTAGGGAGCTCCATCGTCAAGTAGCTTAGTGGAATGATAGGAACAAAAGCCTTACTGGAGATGTTCAAGAGAGAATGGCAGAAAAAAAAATTAGAAAAAAAAAGTCGGGAGACTGTCCTAGATTAAAAGAGACTAAAAAGATAACTTCTAAATGCAGCGTGTGAACCTTAATCAAATCCTGGCTTGGGGGGAAAAAAAGCATTTTGAGAGTAGTTGAGAAAAACTGAATATAGATGGGATAGAGATCATATTAAGGAGTCACTAATTTTCTTAGGTGTGACAATGGTGGTGTGGTTTGTAGGAGTGTGTTCGTATTCTTAGAAGGCTCATACTGAAGTATTTAGGAGTGAAGTGTCATGAAAATAGTCTATAGCTGGTTATATGTGGAAGCTGGAAATCAGGTAGGAAGTTATTGTATTAATCTCGGGCGAGGAAAAATAGTGGCTTAGGCTAAGGTGTTAGTGGTGGTGACTTTCTTCAAATGTAAAAAATAAGAGAGAGAGAGTGTGTGTATGTGTGTGTGTGTGTGTTTATGTAAAGAGAGAGAGAGACAAAAATATCAGCAATTGTTGAATCTAGGGGAGGGTACATGGATGTTCATTGTACCATTTTTTAAACTGTTCCATATAAAATTTTAAGTCTGGAGAGAATGCGGTTGATAGTTATGATCCAGTAGAGGAAAAACTCAATGATCTAGGAAACATAGAGGAATTTAAAGATGGAGCTTTTACACATCAAAATGTGGCTCCTTTAACTAGGGAGTTGATTATTACTTATAATAATTTCATCCAAAAATAAATTGTTAAAACAATTAATCATAGTCTTACATTATTTAATGTCTTTTTTTCCTGCTTAAATAGCAATATTTTTTGACTTGTTTTCTGCAGGTTGTAGGAAGTGTCCTGTATTTTACTAATTTTTGCCTTGATAAATTGGGGCAACCGCTACTAAATGAAAACCCTCAGCTTACCGAAGGATGGGAAATCCCCAAGTATCCTACATAGTGAATGAAGATCTTTTATGCATCTTGCCATTAAGTTCACCTTTAAAACAATTTACCAAATTTTGCAGACTATGATAACTATTCCTTAATAAAATTCACTAAAGGTACCAGCAAGTCTTCAGCCACATTGTTTCTCTAGAAGGGCAAGAAATACAAGTAAAGGCAAAAAGGTTTGTGTGGGGAGCTGTTTTGTTTTCTTTTTTTTTAACCAAAACCATAAACTCTTAGCTTGAAAAGTTAATATTCTTTATTGCTGGCTTACTATAAATAAATTACAGACTAAGCTAGAATTTCAATATTGGGACATATATTAAATATTTAAATTGATCATCTGTTTATTGGAATTCATTGGTTTGCCCCTAAAATGCTTGGGTGGGTGGAAAGGTATAATTGTTGCTGTCAATTTGATTGCTGTCTTATAACCATCTACCCCTTTCCAAGTTACCTAAAGGAAATGTGATAATCTGTTTGCCTCAGTTCTGTTATTAACCACTGACAAAACTCAGAGGTAACAGATCAGTCGGGAACATAAGGGTTCTTGGTTAAGAGACCAGGTTACAAGTACTATTTGTTAAATCACTAAGTACAGGAGGTAAAAGTGTACTCATTATTGGCATTTATTAGTAGCTTGTGATCTACGCGCTTTCTTGTCTCTCTCATACACTTTGCTGTCAAACAGAATTGTATTGATTTGTTTTTATGTTTTCATTTACATTATGAAAATCTTTGTTTTTTGACCAAATAGGCCAAGGCCTCACTGTTTCAATTGTGGTTCTGAAGAACATCAAATGAAAGATTGCCCAATGGTAAATTTTTCTCCTATAAAAAAAAATGTCCTTGAACCAGAGCTATCTAATGTTTGCAACACATTTATGGCATTGTGTGATATAAAGAAACTTTCTGTGTTACTTTCCTGTTGTCTTTGAATTTGAAATCTTTTCAAATCTGCACTGAGATTTTAAGGCATTAAATTAAAAAATAAATAATTTGTCACAGTTCTCTGTATTTGAGATGAATGAAACATTACGAGAGTTAATTTTTAGAGAATTTATTCTAAAAACTTGATTTTATGTTATAATATCAAGGTAGTAAGAAATTAGAGTGACTGCTTTTCTTCCTTATTTTTCTAAAATATCCACCCTCTTTTATATTTGTTCCTTATACATTAAAACTGGAATAATCTGTTTGCTTGACCTAAACAGAGTGCTTATGATTATTTAATTTCTGAAGTATTTCTAAACTGCTTGATACCATTCTTTTCAAACGCATGATGATTTAGCCTCGAAATGCTGCTCGAATAAGTGAAAAGAGAAAAGAATATATGGATGCCTGTGGTGAGACAAACAATCAGAATTTTCAGCAGCGATACCATGCAGAAGAAGTAGAAGAAAGATTTGGAAGATTCAAGCCAGGAGTTATTAGGTACCTCTTTTTTAACTGTAAAATGTCATTTCTATTTCCCCAGTATTTGGAACTATGTATCTTGAGGGTAATTATCCATATATAATCATTCTCTGGCACAGCTCTAGATAATATACATCAATTCATTCAAAAACATTAATTGTAATCTTACCTATGTATTTTTTAGGCACCTTGCCACATGCTGTGTAACATAAGACATAGAATTGTTTTAAAACATCAGAATAGTATGTGTTTTCATCCGAACAAGAATACAGTATTTTTTCTTCCTCTTTCATTTTTACTTAGTGAGGAACTTCAGGATGCCCTGGGCGTGACGGACAAGAGCCTTCCACCTTTCATCTATCGAATGCGCCAACTTGGATACCCACCAGGCTGGCTCAAAGAGGCCGAATTGGAGAATTCAGGGCTTGCCCTCTATGATGGAAAAGGTACAGTGTGTTAGGTTAGATAAGTCAGCTCAACTGTGAATCTTTTTTTTTTTAATTAGAGAATCACAATAAAATGTGATAGGAATGGCTGGCTTGTTAGTATGTGCTGAGTTAACTAAAAAATATCATGATGATATTTCCTTTGTTTTACAAGGAAGGAACTAAACCTTCATTGAGAATTATCAGATGGTTATCTGGACCTGTTCAATGACTATCTAGGCCAAAGTTTCAACTCTCCAGCTAGTCCTCATAAGCTCTTGCCTTTCCTCAGTAATGATAACAGAAATATATCCATCAATGCCAGGAGACCTATAAAATTTAGAATACATAAACCCTCTTATGATCTACAATTCTTCTCTTATGTATCTACTCTAGAAAAATATTCACACGTGCACAAGGAACTGTGTGTATATAAAGATATTTTTGTAGCATTGCATATGATAGTGAAAAATTAAAACCAACATTAAGGGCCTAAAGGAGAATGGCTAAATAAACCTAGGAGATCTGGGCTGTGGAATCCCTGCAGTATGTAAAGAGTAAAATAAATCCGTATGAGCTGACATGGCAAAATCTCTGTGCAATACTGAGTAAAAACAAGTTTCTGGATAACCTACATATTATGACGCCATTGACCTTAAATTAAAAAAAAAAAAAGAAAAAAACCCACATGAATGAAACAACATTCAGTGTTTTCTTTTTTTTTAAAGATTTTATTTATTTATTTTTTCCCCCCAAAGCCCCAGTAGATAGTTGTATGTCATAGCTGCACATCCTTCTAGTTGCTGTATGTGGGACGCAGCCTCAGCATGGCTGGAGAAGCGGTGCGTTGGTGCGCGCCTGGGATCCAAACCCGGGCCACCAGCAGCGGAGCACGAGCACTTAACCGATAAACCATGGGGCCGGCCCTCAGTGTTTTCTTTGAGAACTTATTTATGTAAAAAGTATTTTTAAAAGATCGTAACTGAGAACCATCTAGATTTTAGGGTTTACACTCATAGAAGCCTTCCCTGACCACCTTGTCTAAATATTTCTCTCCCTCGTTCACCAGCCTGTCCTGTTAGTCTTTATCACTGCACCCTGTGTGTTTCCTTCAGACCCTGTCATAATTTATATGTATTTATTTCTGTTTTCTATTTTCCCAACTAGATGGTAAACTTTGTAATTGCTAAAACCATACCTATTTTATTCACCAATATGTCTCCTAGCATGTAGCACAGTGCCGGCATGTGGTAGATACTAAACAAATATTTTTAAAAAAGGTTTTTTTAAAGATCTTAACTGATGTACAGCAAACTCAACAGTGCTTACCCCCGAGAAGGGAAAGAGGATTAGGCTAAAGATTTTAGGGGCCGGCCCAGTGGTGCAACGATTAAGTGCACGCGCTCCACTTTGGAGGCCCAGGGTTTGCACGTTCGGATCCCAGGCGCACGCTGACACACCGCTTGTCAAGCCATGCTATGGCAGCATCTAATATAAAGTAGAAGAAGATGGGCACGGATGTTAGCCCAGGGCCAATCTTCCTCAGCAAAAAGAGGAGGACTGGCATCGGATGTTAGCTCAGGGCTGGTCTTCCTCACGAAAAAAAAAAAAATTTTAGTTTTTCTGTGATGCACTAAATCTTTTAAAAATCAAAATGTTTCTTTTTTTTTTTTTTTTTATAATTTTTTTTTTCCCCCCAAAGCCCCAGTAGATAGTTGTATGTCATACCTGCACATCCTTCTAGTTGCTGTATGTGGGACGTGGCCGGGATCCAAACCCGGGCCGCCAGCAGCAGAGCGCGCGCACTTAACTGCTAAGCCACAGGGCCAGCCCGAAAATGTTTCTAAATATTACTTAGGTAATTAAAAGTATTTTTAAAAATTCACCAAGCCTCCCCTTCTCAAATATTATCAAAGAGATATCTAGCACAGTCTTTTTATTTTATTTTATTTTATTTATTTATTTTTTTGTGAGGAAGATCAGCCCTGAGCTAACATCCATGCTAATCCTCCTCTTTTTGCTGAGGAAGACTGGCTCTAAGCTAACATCTATTGCCAATCCTACTCTTTTTTTCCCCAAAGCCCCAGTAGATAGTTGTATGTCATAGTTGCACATCCTTCTAGTTGCTATATGTGGGACGCGACCTCAGCATGGCTGGAGAAGCAGTGTGTCGGTGCGCGCCCAGGATCCGAACCCGGGCCACCAGTAGCAGAGTGCGCGCACTTAACCGCTAAGCCACAGGGCCGGCCCTAGCACATATCCCCAAGTCATGCTAACATTCCAATGATCATTTCTCCTGCTACTTTCTATAGGTGCTTGCATTTCTGTTTTCTCTCTCTCATTTTTTTTTGTGAAGATCAGCCCTGAGCTAACATCTGATGCCAATCCTCCTCTTTTTTGCTGAACAAGACTGGCCCTGGGCTAACATCCATGCCCATCTTCTTCTACTTTATATGGGACGCTGCCACAGCATGGCTTGACAAGCGGTGCATTGGTGCGCACCCGGGATCCAAACCTGCGAACCCTTGGCCTCCCAAGCAGAGCGCGTGCGCTTAACTGCTGAGCCACCAAGCTGGCCCCTCTTTTTTTTTTTTTTTTTTTTTTTAGTGTATTTATTTGAATAGGAATTCTCTGGACAAAAGCTTGTAGGTGATTGAGAGTCTCTAAAATCTCTTAATTTATAGATTCCCTTCCTTGTTTTTAAGAAAACTGTTTTGTTGTTCAGAGTTTTTGAGATTTTGTCGATGCATCCACATGGTGTTATTTTAGCATGTTCCTCTGTTTATTTCCTGTGAATTGTGATGGAATCAGTCATTGATGATCATGGCCTGTATTCGTTAATCGTTGGGTTGCAACATGGTTATTTTCTCATTCTTTCATTACTTCTTGGCTTATTAGCTAGAATACGCATATAAAGAGAAACAACTTTTTTTTTTTTTTTTTAATTTTATTTATTTATTTTCCCCCCACAGCCCCAGTAGATAGTTGCATGTCATAGCTGCACATCCTTCCAGCCGCTGCATGTGGGACCCAGCCCCAGCATGGCCAGAGAAGCGGTGCATCAGTGCGCGCCCGGGATCCGAACCCAGGCCGCCAGCAGCGGAGCGCACGCACCTAACCGCCAAGCCACGGGGCCGGCCCTTTTTTTTTTTTTTTTTTTTTTTTTCGTGAGGAGATCAGCCCTGTGCTAACATCCGCCAATCCTCCTCTTTTTTTGCTGAGGAAGACGGCCCTGGGCTAACATCTGTGCCCATCTTCCTCCACTTTATATGGGACACCACCACAGCATGGCTTGCCAAGCAGTGCGTCGGTGCGCGCCTGGGATCTGAACCAGCGAACCCCGGGCCGCCGCAGCGGAGCGCGCGCACCTAACCGCTTGCGCCACCGGGCCGGCCCCAAGAGAAACTTCTTGTCATAAACTGTTTGATTACCTTTGGTATATGAACATTATAACTAAATGCATGATTTATTTATTAATTTTCAAAATAGTAAAGTGGTCCCCAAGTATCCTCTCATCTGTAAAGTAGGTTTTTTTTGTTTTGTTTTTCTGTGAGGAAGATCAGTCCTGAGCTAACATCCATGCCAATCCTCCTCTTTTTGCTGAGAAAGACTGGCCCTGAGCTAACATCCTTGCCCATCTTCCTCCACTTTATGTGGGATGCCGCCACAGCATGGCCTGACAATCGGTGCATCAGTGCGCACCCAAGATCCAAACCCAGGGCCGCCAGCAGCGGACCGCGTGCACTTAACCGCCACGCCACGGGGCTGGCCCTGTAAAGTAGTTTTAATAGTATGTACCTGTTAGGGTTGTTATGAAGATTAACTGAGTTCATACTTGTAAACCATTTAACACTGTCTGGTACATAGTAAGCATTATATAAATGCTTATTAAATAAAGTAAAAATGTTGGAATAGAGCATTAGGCAGATCATAAGATCAGTGCAAAATAGACTTGTAAGCAACCCATGAAAGAACCAAAGTTTCTAAGATTCTAAATATTTTTTTTTATCGAAGTATGATGTCCATCTGCATTGTTTTAAAATTCTGATCTAATGGTTCAGAAAAATTATAATTAAAGCCACTCTTGGAATAAATATGTTGCCATGAATATAAGCGCTTCCAGGTCTGCTTTTGATCTAGAGAGGGATTTATATTGGCAGTTAGCAGTATTAACCCTTTCAATGGTCTGTTATAGATGGTGGTGATGGGGAAACAGAAGCTGGAGAAGTACAACAGAATAAAAGTGTCACTTATGATCTCTCGAAATTGGTAACCTATCCAGGTTTTAATATATCTACTCCCAGAGGAATTCCAGATGTAAGTATATTGTTTTTTTTTTATTCTTCTGGGATGTGACATTATGTTAAAGATTGTTCAAAATGTTAGCTTATATAGCAGTTACTGTTATATAAAGAACAGTAAATGTGTTACATGTTGAACTTTTTTTTTTTCTTTTGTGAGGAAGATTAGCCCTGAGCTAATATCTGTTGCCAATCCTCCTCTTTTTGCTGAGGAACATTGGCCCTGGCTAACGTCCGTGCCCATCTTCCTCTGCTTTATATGGGATGCCACCGCAGCATGGTGCATAGGTCCATGCCCGGAATTCAAATCTGCAAACCCCAGGCCTCCAAAGTGGAGCACATGAACAACCACTACACCACTGGGCCAGCCCCACATATTGAACTTTTTTTTTTTTTTTTTTTTTTTTTGCTGAGGAAGACTGGCTCTGAGCTAACATCCGTTGCCAATCCTCCTCCTTTTTTTTCTCCTCAAAGCCCCAGTAGATAGTTGTATGTCATAGTTGCACATTCTTCTAGTTGCTGTATGTGGGACGCTGCCTCAGCATGGCCGGAGAAGCGGTGCATTGGTTCATGCCCGGGATCTGAACCTGGGCCACTAGTAGCGAGCGCGCGCACTTAACCGCTAAGCCACGGGCCTGGCCCCCTGTATTGAACTTTTTTTTTTTGTGAGGAGATCAGCCCTGTGCTAACATCCGCCAATCCTCCTCTTTTTTTTTTTTGCTGAGGAAGACAGCCCTGGGCTAACATCTGTGCCCATCTTCCTCCACTTTATATGGGACGCCGCCACAGCATGGCTTGCCAAGCAGTGCGTCGGTGCGCGCCCGGGATCCGAACCAGCGAACCCCGGGCCGCCGCAGCGGAGCGCGCGCACTTAACCGCTTGCGCCACCAGGCCGGCCCCTGTGTTGAACTTTTTAACCTCCTTTATGTTGACTAAAATCTTCAGTGAAATCTTTTTTTTTTTTTTTTTTTTTTGTGAAGAAGATCAGCCCTGAGCTAACATCATGCCAATCCGCCTCTTTTTTTTTGCTGAGGACGACTGGTCCTGGGCTAACATCCATGCCCATCTTCCTCCACTTTATATGGGACACCGCCACAGCATGGCCTGACAAGTGGTACATCGGTTCACGCCTGGGATCTGAACCCGGGCCGCCAACGGCGGAACGTGTGCACTTAACTGCTACACCATGGGGCCGGCCCCGAGTGAAATCTTGTATTTGTCAAAAAAAAACACCACACGGTTTTTTCTGACTTTATCCTCTAAGAAAGGAGCTAGAATAGAATGGTTAGATTCTATAAATCTAAAACTATTCTAAAATTAAAAGATTATCTTTTAAAAATATGGGATGGGGGCCGGCCCCGTCGCTTAGCGGTTAGGTGTGTGCGCCCCGCTGCTGGCGGCCCTTGTTCGGATCCCAGGCGCGCACCGACGCACCGCTTCTCCGGCCATGCTGGCGCCGTGTCCCACATACAGCAACTGGAGGGATGTACAGCAACTGGAGGCATGTGCAGCTATGACATGCAACTATCTACTGGGGCTTTGGGGGAAAAAAAATAATAAATAAAATAAAAATATGGGATGGTTCTGAGGCAGTATTAAAGTTTTACAGGGCTGGCCCCGTGGCTTAGCGGTTAAGTGCGCGCGCTCCGCTGCTGGCAGCCCGGGTTCGGATCCCGGACACGCACCGACACACCGCTTCTCCCGCCATGCTGGGGCCACGTCCCACATACAGCAACTAGAAGGATGTGCAGCTGTGACATACAACTATCTACTGGGGCTTTGGGGGAAAAATAAATAAATAAATAAAATTTAAAAAAAAAAAGTTTTACAGAATTACTTGGAAAGTAAATTTCTGCCTTTAATAAATCTAAGTATACTATAACTCTTTTTTCTATGCTTTCTTCTCTTTTTTTTCCCTTCGTGGTAAAATTTCTTGTTTTATATGAAAATGGTTTTCTACAATTACTCTTTTCCAATTTTCATCTTATGTTTCAAGTTTCAACAATTAACTATTGTGGTGGTGGTATCTTAATTAAAAAGTACATTCTAATTGTTCTTAGGAACTGGGCAGTAGAGAAGCCAAAGGTCTGAACTTAAGAGTCTAGTGAACAGCTGTGAAGACAAGTGTGTAATTAATTAAGGGCTAAATTGCATGTTACAAACCTTCAGTGCCTCTGGAAGTGAGTCCACGTGCCAGCCTACATCAGAATCCTGTTGGGGTGCTCATTAGAAATGCGCATTCTTGAGTCCTACCCTGGAATCTGTAGGTTTAACAAGAGCCCAAAGTGATTCTTCATGAGAACCACTGTTGAATGTGCTATTGGAGATAAAAGAGAAATGAGAGAAGTTGAACCTTAAACATGAGTACTAAGCTTAGAAAGGGAAAGAACAGGAGATAGGAAACTCAGCATGAGTAAATACTCTAGGAGGATTGAGCAGCACAGTCATTAGCAGTGCTAGTGCACGATGGCAGAGACTGGGGCCAGATAGGCCGGATAAGGGTCCCTGTCATCTCTGCCTGTAACTTCTGCTGGTCATAGGTAGAACCTTTTTGGGCCAAGTGATTTTGTCAAGTAGTCTTTTACTATTTAGTCCTGATCACTCTGCAGGCAGAGTTGTTTTTTTTTTTTTCCTTCAGTGCACCATTATTCATTATTTTCACTAATTCCCCAAAAAAGGAAAAGTCATATATGAAGCAGAAAGATAATTTGAGACCTCCGCTTTACCTCCTTTGAGAAAAATCTCAAAGCATGACATTTTCCAGATAAATACTTATTTTTTCCTTCTCTTTTCATCATTAGGAATGGCGGATGTTTGGTTCCATACCAATGCAGGCATGTCAGCAGAAGGATGTGTTTGCCAATTACCTTACTTCTAACTTCCAAGCGGTAAATTGATTTTCAGGGTGTGGTTTATAAAATGTATTGCATATGTCTGTGGGATTTTGTAACTCATTAGCATCTTAATGGCTTTTTTTGCTTTGTATATAAAGCACTCTGTGTTTTCTGATCAATCAAAAGGCCAAAGGTAGCTAAATTTACGTTACCTGGACTTAGCTTCAGGTTGGTTTTCTACATCATATTTAAGCGAAGGGGTGGAGCTTAATTCTTTGTCTACCCCATCTAACCTGCATTTGGCTTGGCTCCTCTGTTAGGCGAGTGTGAGGGGTGGCAGCAAGAGGTCTTCGTCTCAGTGCAGCCCTGGTAGTCCCAAGAAGCAGAAGAAGCAGAGCAGCTCGGCAGCCTCACCTGCTGACATGGAGCTCGACTCAGGTAGGTTTCATGCCGTGGTTTTGATTTTGTTGAGAAGGTAGGACGGATTAGTTTGCTCCTGAGTCCCATAAGAAAGGCAAACTCCTTATGAGTACTACTAAATAGTAGATCTTTTATTTTATCCTTGGCGATCAGGGCATCGCCACCATTACTGATTGAAGCTGAATTGGAAGACATGGCTTGATGTGAGGGCCAAATGAGCCAGCTAACTGGATTCCTGAGTTAGGCAGACTTACCCCTCCAGTCCCAGCTCCTGGAGCTAGACTGGCCTCTCGGATAGGGGCAGCGCTCCAAGACAAGCAGTGGAAAATGCTCCCCTTCTGGCAGCTCGGTCCCAAGAGGAAGAGGGCAGGACCCAGCCAAGCTTGCCCAGTTACTCTTCCGAATTTTATTAATTCGATAAATCGCTCCTCCTCCCCAGGAAAGAGAGACCGTGAGGAAAATCTGTTCTGCTGGAAACGCACAATGAAACAGAGGCCTTGCCATCTGATATTCCCCTAGCTCTTTGTTCTCTGAGCCCTCTGGGATTCACCCTGGAACCTGTGGTTAACCAGGATCATGACAGTCCTTTTCAGCAGATCAGTAATGCTTCAGGACAGTTATGCTCCCACCTTTTTGAGCCCCCCCCACCCCCAGTACCAACCACTGCTCCTTTGGGTTTCCCCTTAGGACTACTAATGAGGTTTCTAGATTTTACCCCCAGCAGGCTCTGGAATGGATCAGAAGTTTTTTTCATTGGATAACTCCAAGGCCACTCTGAATCCAAGACTGAAAATTCACTCCTTGTTCCGTTTCCCATCCCAAATTATGGCCAGCTACTTTGGTCCTATATAGCGTGTCAGATGTTCTGAAGTGAGATTAAATGGCAACAGTAAGATAAAATGCACTCAGATACTCTAACAGTAAGATGCCGGCAATATAAATTGCCCCAAATTTGAGTGTGAACCCCTCTTCCCATTTTCAAATTCCCAAGGAGAAGTTATAAAGGTCACAGATTAAATCCCCTTCAAGTCCAAGAGAATTAAAGTCCAAAATTGAATTATTTTGCACGAGTGACTTCAAAGTCCAAAATTAAAGCCCCCAAACCATTTTCCCAAATTTTTCACTCTGCTTAGTCTCAGCCACAGGAGTTCTTGATACCTGAGTAGAGTTCACAGCCTGGGCTTTTAGCACCTACAGCCTTACTTCAATATCCAGTCTCACTTTTAACAAGGCTAGAGAATTAATAGGAAACATAGAATTATTACAGCCTTTGTCACATATCTTCGAAATTTTGAAAACAAGCAATTACCAAAAACCCAAAAGTAGTTGGGTTCCCAAAATTATGTTCCCAGAGCCCAGTACTTCTCAGCGTTACCAAAGGCCATAGTCAGGATTTCTGAGTGAGGGCAAAATTCCTGGGTTCTGTCTCTCAAGGATGTTAGTTGGTGCCAGTTGTCTGACTCTCCTGCCTGTGTACTTTAGTTGGAAGAAATCTCCCCATAAGAAGTGAATTTTGGTCTCAGGTACTTACAGTACCTGTGAGGAGAAGCTACCTATGCTTGGTGTTTTGAATCATTTGTGACAGTTGCTGTCTCATGAAGTTTGGGAATGTGTGGTGGTGGCACACCTGTCACACACTTAGGTACAGGTGTTTTCAGCCCTGTGCTGGGAGCTTTTTCTTCTATTTCTTGTCAGGGAATCACTGAGGCCTGAGAAACCTTTCTCCTAGGGGAAGTTTATCTATCTATCCATCTCTCCCTCCCCTCCCCTCCCCTCCCCTCCGCTCCTCTCCCCTCCTGTATAAAGAGCCAATCCATATGGTAAGGTGATTCTTGATCCCAAGGCAAGAGTCTTAAGAATCCAAGTTTAGTGCCTCCACATTCCTTCCTTGCTCTCAGTCCAGAGTGGAATTTGGGGCAGAAGTTATAGCACTTGCCTAACTGACGATGCAATAAACAGTTGAGTTAGAACCAAGCTTTTTGCATTCGTTTCCTGTAAGAAGACAGAACCTTTGCAGAGCAAAGATTATTTACCCACAGGTGCCTAAAAGGGCTGAATGGACTCGTTTCCATACCATACATCAAATCTGTCTCAACCCCACTTCCTGAGGAGTGGCTGCACTCACACAGTGAGCCACAGCAGCTCCCTGAGGCCCTCACCTTTGCAGGCTCTGCCTTAGTGCACTCGATCGCCCTCGCCCTGCAGTCTGTAATTGAGTCCTTTCATCAGTTGTGCCTGCTTACCAAGCCTCTGTTGGCTTAATTAAATCAATGTGTTATAAGTGAAATGGATCCTATGTCACAAAATTGTGAGTATAGTGATTTGGTTTGGAATTGTGAAATATAACTACCTAAATGTCTTTTTCTTATTTACTTTAACATTCTTATGTTAATAATATTGTGATGTTTTGTGCAAATGAAACTTGGGTTAAACAGTTTGGATATGGTTTAAAAGCATTGTATACATAAATTGTTAAAGAACTAATTTACCACCTTGGTGTTCTCTTCTCCCTGCCCCCTGCCCCTCTTCCTCCTCATGTGTGCTCTTGGTTATAGTTAATAGTACCAGTGTTCTTGTAATTACCTAGGCTGAGAAACTCCATCCACCCTTATCTTGGCCTTTGTTTCTAGCCAATTACCAAAATTCTAACAGTATCTCAGTAAATTGCCTCTTAGTTCAGGCTTTTCTCTCTTACCTGATCCCTGTTGGTGCCCTTATAACTGACTTTTTTTTTTTTTTTTTGCATCCTTCCTTCCAGCTCTTTTATCCATCCTTTGCTCTTCAGAGTGAGTTAATTTCTTAAAATACTAAGTGACAGTACGTTTATCTCCTTACAGATCTTGTTGCCTTATTGTCCTATTTATTGAACAGTAAAGTTCAGACTGGCTTTACGTAAACTTTCAAGATTCCATGTTATTCAGTTTAATTTTCCAAATTTTTAAAACATGTTTACTATGTTTCAGACCTCTCCACTAGACCCTGAGGACAGAGAGATTAGTAAGACACAACTGCTGCCCTTAGTTACCACTCTCTGTCACCTAGGGATTGCAGATGTATAAACATCATTTTGATATAGATGTGGCCTGTGGTGATACATATAGAGCATAGTATTACATATTGCTGCTACAGAGCTGGTTACAGACTATAATGGTGACACAAAGGAGAAACTGAGCAGCTGTACTGGATAGAGTCATAGACCTTTACCAAGAAGGACATTTAGCTGCATCTTGAGGAATGAGTCAGCGATTTACCAGCTAGATGAGCAGGGTTATGGCATTTGAGGCAGTGGGAAATGCAAATGCAGAAGCATGAAACATCACAGCACATTGTGCCGCCAACAGAGTGACAGCTGGAGTTTAAACCAGGCATTAAGAAATGACATGGTGGTGGGCCGGCCCCGTAGCTTAGCGGTTAAGTGCGCACACTCCGCTGCTGGCAGCCTGGGTTCGGATCCCGGGCGTGCACTGACACACCACTTCTCCGGCCATGCTGAGGCCACGTCCCACATACAGCAACTAGATGGATGTGCAGCTATGACGTACAACAATCTACTGGGGCTTTGGGGGGAAAAAAATAAAATCTTTAAAAAAAAAAGAAATGACATGATGGAAGAAGGCAAATGCTTGGTCATAGAGGGCCTTATGAGGCATAGAGGAGATCAGACTTCATCCTATAGGTGATGGGAAGGCACTAAAGGTTTTCTAACAAGGTGGGAATATTAATAGGACCAGATTTGTGTTTTAGAAAAATAGTTTGGAAGATGGATATTAGGAAAATGAGTCCAGAGGCAGGGATGACTCTAATATTCCTGGCAAACAGTAGTGGGCCAGAAATAACATAGTGGCTGTGACAGTCTATAGGGAAGAGTGGGCCCCAGAGAGCCAAGGACTTGGGGTAGGGCAGAAGGAAAGGGAAGACTATCAGATGACGAGCAGGTTTCAGTTTGGGAGACTTCAACCATATACCACTGGTGGTGCCATTAGTAAGAATAGCAAATAGGAGAAGAGTCTAGGTTTAAGGAAAAGATCCTTTGTTTTGGACAGGTCAGATCTGTTGTATCTGTGGGACATATATGTGGTGATGACCAGTGACCAGTTAGCTACATGAAACCACAGCTCAGGCAAGCAGTCTAGACTAAAGGTACAGAATTGGGAAATAAGCCAGGGTGTATTCCTGGCTTATCTCCTCAGCTTCAGCCTGCAGCCTTCCACCCATTCACTTTCCACCGAGCCTGTATTTCCAGCCCAGTGTCCTACTGTGTTCTTACACAAACGCCAATCTTCAGTTACAGTGGACTATCCAGAAATTACTCTGTATCTCCATGCCATTGTTAATATCTCCCCACTCTAAAATGATGTACACAGCATGGAAATGGATTTCCCAAGGGGTTTGGGTAAAGTTCCTGGTGCCAGAAGATCCTACACCTCTCCTGCAGAGATTCTTTTCAGGTGGATTGAGGACATTTAGGTGATGGTCATGTATCTGAGGATCCACAGAGTTTTCCCCTCTCGAGCCAGTTATTTTTGGCCATTGAATCTGGATACATCCGAGTTCAAATAATCAACGTTAGTAAAACCAAATGCTGTGACAACTTCAAGTATCGTATCTTTCTTATTTCAGATGCAGAGGTCCCGCATGGTTCTCTAAGCAGTGAAGCATTTCAGTTTCAGCCACCATTGCCCCCTGGCACTCCTCCCCCACTACCACGGGGAACTCCTCCACCCATCTTCACCCCTCCGCTCCCCAAGGGCACCCCGCCACTGACTCCCAGTGACTCACCCCAGACCAGAACAGCATCTGCAGCTGTGGATGAGGATGCACTGACTCTGGAAGAACTTGAAGAACAGCAGAGGAGGATATGGGCAGCCCTCGAGCAGGCCGAGAGCGTAAACAGTGATTCTGATATTCCTGTTGACACACCTTTAACTGGGAATTCGGTTGCCTCCTCACCTTGTCCAAACGAACTAGACCTCCCTCTCCCAGAGGGAAAAACGTCTGAAAAACAGATGTCAGATGAGCCTGAGGTCCCAGATACTTGTACAAAGAAATCAGAAGTTGAACATCCCTCGAGTCCAGATTCTGAGGCTACGTTGCTTTGTCAGAAGGAAAAGAAAGAGTCTACTCAGGTAGACTCGCAAGGTGCTCTTCTTGATAATGGCAGTGTTGTGTCAAACTGTGACATTAGGAATGGAGGCAGCCAGAAGCTCCTTCATGTGAACACCAGTCCTTCAACAGCCACTAAAATTCATAGTCCTATACCTGACATGAGCAAGTTTGCAACCGGAATAACGCCATTTGAATTTGAGAATATGGCAGAATCTACTGGAATGTACCTCAGGATAAGAAACTTGTTAAAGAACTCACCCCGAAACCAGCAAAAAAACAAAAAGGCTTCTGAATAACTGCTTAACATAGCACCAAGAGCTATTTAATTATCTATAACTTTGTGTTCTGTTAATTAGTACTAACTAAGTGGACAGATAGAATTGTTTTCCTATTTGTTCCTCCCACATTTAAAAATCTGTCCAGGGCTTATTTGTGACCTAGAGTCAGGCCTATTTTAAAGAAATGGAAAGACTGGATTTGCTGGTTTACTCTATTTTATTCTCGCTGATAAAAACTTGGCGGGGGGAGTGTAAGTATCAGCTGGTTTAGAGATAGCTTGTTAAGGTTTAAACTATTTTTGGATTGTGAATGTCCGTCAGGAGTGATGGTTTTTATCCGTCTTTTGTACGTTGGTTTCCCTTTCTACATTTTGCTAATTATCCTGTATATAAGTTTAATATATCACTTTTTAAAAGAAAAAAATCTAACCGTTTTAAATTCCTATGTTACCTTCGACAACCAAATCAGAAAAATCAGGGTGGAGCAGCTTTATCCCATTTGGGGTATTTTTGTAAGTGATTTACATGCATCAATTTTAATAATACTTTTACTTTTTTTGTAACTTCATTCTTCATATAAGCTTGCTATACAGGTGGTTCATCTTTGGGTACAAAGGTTTAATAAATTAGTTTTCATATATATAATCTAAGACTTTGAATACAAAATAGTGATTCACAGTCAAATTAGTATATACAACCTTTTAAGTTTGGAAGTAGACTCTCTGGTTGCAAAAATTGGTGGTAGCAAAGGAAATACAAGAAATTGCAAGTTTGGATGTTTTCCGTGGATTTCAGCCTTAAATATGAAAAACAGCAGAATCTTTTAAAATAGTTATTTTGAAAAAAATGGAGGGCAGCTAGCCTTTGTACAAAAATAATTTTCTAGATTTGAACCCAGAGATAATTAATAGTTAAAAATAAAAAGTAGACATAAACAAATTACTTTTGTCAGATATATAAGATAGAGCTGAAACTACTGTTTTTGTCTTTTTCTGGAATGCCATAACATCTTTATAGTCACGTCCATGAAAATAAACATTTAGATGATCTTGAACTGTTAGTCTCAGGTAGTGTTATCCTGCTCTCAGGCCAGCAGAGGGAGCAAAATACAACCATTCCGGATTTCATTTTCTTTTTGAGAACCTGAGTAACCAAATTTACTGTCCTATAAACAATAGAGAAGGAAAGTTATATTAAAAATTTATTTTCAGGGCCCTCACAGAACATGCTAGAAATTGAATAAAATGTTAAGTACTTTTGGCTTTTTTCTCTGAGTTGAAGTACATAATACAAGTAATCCTTTATAGTAATTTGCATAGTGCTTTTACATTATCTTACTCAATATTTCTGTCGGATAAATATGTTATCACCACATTATGTATATATAACATAAGGAAACTTAAGCGGCAGTGACAGGCTAAAGGGACTTGTCAACATCCAAGAAGTGGTTCTTGCGTGGCCAGTCTTCACCTCAGTCTTCAGGTAAAGACTTGCCTGTTCCCTAAATCATAGGGGTAGCTTACATGCCTCTTTAAGGCTTGCATCAGTAGAGACTTCTTTGAACACCAGAGATATCTAAAAGTTATCTCCTTAGCAGGTGCCACAGGCATCATGTTAAGGTATTTTTGTGCATTACCCCATTTTCACAGTCACCATGTTAGGTAGGTTTTGTTAACGTCATTTTTTAGAGGAAATGCCTAAGACACGTGCCTGGTAAATAACCTAGTGAACCTAAATCCGAGTGCTCTGACCCCCATATCCATGCTCTTAACCACTGTACTGCCTCCCTGTCAAAAGCTCTATAAAAGCACTGGTTTCTCAAAAAGTTGGCTCCCATTTCTTGATTTATTCAATTACATATTGAGGGCACACTTGTGTTAAGTCGTTCTACGTGTTTTGAGGCGTTAGAAGAAGAAAATGTTAGACTTTAAGGAGCTTACACACTAGTGGGAGAAGATGGATGGTTCCATCTTAGGTATGAGATTCACTAAGAGGCCTTGTGAAGAGGGCAAGGTCCCTGGGCCATTTTGGGGTGATGGGAGAAGCACCTAGGGAGGGCTAGCTTCAAATTCACAGAGCCAGTGGTTTAAGCATTCATTTGAAAGATAGTTGAAGATTTCTGGAAAGAGAAATTTGGAGCTAATCCTTAAAGAGTAGGTAGGAGGATTTCCATAGACAAAATGAACACTGAAACGTACAGGAAATACCATGAGTAAAACAAGCAGGAACACTCAAGAAATGGATGGTAGAAAAAAAGACTTTAAAAAGGGTTGTTTGTTCCTTTATGCTAAGAGCTCTTGATTGCTTTGCTATGGGGTTTGAATTTTAGTAAGGAAAAGGATCTGCTAAAGATCTTTCAGTGAGGAGTGACCTCATCCAAGTGGTATTTTAGGAAAAGAAATCCTAAAGCAGAATTCAGAATAAGTTGAAGAGAGGAGACACTTTATAGAAGGGAGCCTAGAAAAGGGGGAAGTAGTTTCCTTAAGAAGGTGCCCCATTTTTAAAATTTATTCTCTGCTGTATTTGAGTATGATGAAGAGAACGCTGGGTGGAGGAACAATTTGTTGTTGGGACTTGTCCGTGTTGGGACAGGTCTCCAGGTGTGGGTAGGTGAGGTCATAACTAAACACTTGTAATTCAGGATGGACTTGGAGCAGGGGTGGGGACTGGTTTCTAATCTTTGCTGTGGGTTAAAAGGAATGTGAATTGTAATACAGGTTGCTAAAATAAGGCCAGCTGTCATCTCCTCGAGCAGATAAGTGGAAAGAGGTCTCTGTCTTTACTAAAATACCAAATGACTGATTTCTTTTTTCAAAAGGTTGCATTTCTTTAAATGGTCAAAAATACGGTCTACTTTCTACCAACAAGAGGCTTCCTCCTACTTGGTTGTATTCTTCAAGTTCTCTGCTGGAATCGTGTTGCTCTTCTGTCTCATACTTTGTAGATTATCATTAGCAGGCAAAACCAACAAGGGTGTTGTAACAATTTTGAATACCCAAGTGGCTTGTAAGCCATGACTCAGTTCCCAAGAACCCAATGTGTGCACACAACCTGTGTTTTTCTTCAGCAGTTAGGAAAATTCTTTTTCCTTCAACTTAGTATATTCATTTGATTTAATGGTATAAATTCACTTTAAAATGTTTAGGATTGGGCTGGCCCTGTGGCTTGGTGGTTAAGTGCACACGCTCTGCTGCTGGTGGCCGGGGTTCGGATCCCGGGCACGCACCGACGCATCGCTTCTCCGGCCATGCTGAGGCAGCATCCCACATACAGCAACTGGAGGGATGTGCAGCTATGACATACAACTATCTACTGGGGCTTTGGGGGGGGGGGAATGTTTAGGATTAAATTATTTTGTTAAAGTGTTCATAAATAGTTCTTAATTACAGAGCCATTTCTATATTCTTAACAAAATTAGAAGTCTCTGAACAAGCATGTTTTGTAAATCACTAGCAATCGAGCTAGAATGTTTATATTGGAATACTGGAGTGGAAGGAAAAAAATGTGACAGCTGTCTAAAGAAAAGGATATGTCTTTTTTTTTCTTTTGTCTGCTAAGAAAATAATTGCATTTCGGGGGGGAAGTAGAATGAGGCTGTAAGATTAGATTAAGCAAAGACCTCCCTGCCTATTCATATAGTTATGGAGCATGTCTTTGTCATCTGTCCTTGGTGTGGATTTTATAATTTAGAAAACAGCCTCTCTGTAAAATTCATATCCCATGCCCTTCTACTAGGCTGATGTTAAATGCCTATGCATTAGATCCAACTTCTAGTACATTTTCATTTGAAATTAAATTATATCCTTTAATAATCATTTAAAGAGTAAAATGAGAGACTTCATTTTTCTTTGTTTAGAATGTTTACTTTTTAAATTGTAAGCAGAAGGAATAACAAAGCCATAAATTTGAAGAAAACCCATAAAGGAAGCCCTCGCCATTTTTCTACATGCAGTATAGAAATTTATTTTTTCACCTGATAATTTTCTAATCCCAAATCTCTTTTTTTCTTACCCAAAATGGAAATTTTTTATTTTGTTGCTGATTATAAATGTAATACATATTTGTTTATAAATTCAAACAAAACAATAATATAAGGCAAAAATTCTTTATAATCACAACTTTCGTAGAAAATCATTGTTCACAGTTTGGTATGCCTTTTTCCTGAGCAAATACATGTAACTAAGAATTTTTTGTTAACGTTTTGTATCTATAAGTGTGTGTGTTAACAAAAGTGAGATTATACTATACTTTCCTTGTCAGTATTTGAAATCTAATTATTCTTAATGGCTGCATAGTAGCATATCGTATTTTATTTAATATTGTATATGATATTTTGTTGTTAATGCTGCAGTGAACATTTTTAAAGATAAATCTTTGAATGTGCAAATATGTATATAGGATGCATTCCTAGATTATCAGAGTGAATATCTTATGCTTATTGGCAATTTTTATTTGTTCTATGAATTGTCTTTATATACTTTGCTCATTCTTTTATTGGTTTACTTAATGATATATAGTAACTCTTTGTTAAAAATATATATCTTGGGCCGGCGCCATGGCTCAGCGGTTGGGTGCGTGCACTCTGCTGCTGGCGGCCGGGGTTCGGATCCTGGGCGCACACCGACACACCACTTCTCCGGGCATGCTGGGGCCGCGTCCCACATGCAGCAGCTAGAAGGATGTGCAACTATGACATAACAACTATCTACTGGGGCTTTGGGGGAAAAAATAAATAAAATTAAAAATATATATATATAATGCTAATAATGAACTAACAGAAAGAGAGCTCAAAAAGATAATACCATTTACAATTGCATCAAAAAGAATAAAATACCTAGGAATAAATCTTACCAAGGAGGTGAAGGACCTATACAATGAGAACTACAAGACATTATTGAGGGAAATCCACGATGACATAAAGAAATGGAAAGATATCCCATGCACGTGGATTGGAAGAATAAACATAGTTAAAATGTCTATATTACCTAAAGCAATCTACAGATTCAATGCAATCCCAATCAGAATCCCAATGACATTCTTCACAGAAATAGAAAAAAGAATACTAAAATTTATACGGGGCAACAAAAGACCCCGAATAGCTAAAGAAATCCTAAAGAAAAAGAACAAAGCAGGAGGCATCACAATTCCTGACTTCAAAACATACTACAAAGCAATAGTAATCAAAACAGCATGGTACTGGTACAAAAACAGACACAGATCAATGGAACAGAATTGAAAGCCCAGAAATAAAACCACACATATACGGACAGCTAATTTTCGACAAAGGTGCTAAGAACATGCAATGGAGAAAGGAAAGTCTCTTCAATAAATGGTGTTGGGAAAACTGGACAGCCACATGCAAAAGAATGAAAGTGGACCATCTGCTATTGCCATTCACAAAAATTAACTCAAAATGGATCAAAGACCTGAAGGTGAGACCTGAAACTATAAAACTCAGAGAAGAAAATATAGGCAACACACTATTTGACATTGGTTTTAAAGGAATCTTTTCGGATGACATGCCTACCCAGACTAGGGAAACTAAAGAAAAAATAAACAAGTGGGACTTTATCAGATTAAAGAGCTTTTATAAGACAAATGAAACCAGAATCAAGATGAACAAACAACCAACCAGCTGGGAGAGAATATTTGCAAAACATACATCTGACAAGGGGTTGATCTCCATAATATATAAAGAACTCACACAATTGAACAACAAAAAAACAAACAACCCAATCAAAAAATGGGCAGAGGAAATGAACAGACACTTCTCCAAGGAAGATATACAGATGGCCAATAGGCACATGAAAAGATGCTCAACATCACTAATCATCAGGGAAATGCAAATCAAAACAACACTAAGATACCACCTCACGCCCATTAGAATGGCTATAATCACCAAGACAAAAAACAACAAATGTTGGAGAGGTTGTGGAGAAACAGGAACCCTCATACACAGCTGGTGGGAATGCAAATTGGTGCAGCCTCTATGGAAAACGGTATGGAGATTCCTCAAAGAATTAAAAATAGAGATGCCCTATGATCCAGCCATCCCACTACTGGGAATCTATCCAATGCACCTGAAATCAACAATCCAAAGAGGCTTATGCACCCCTATGTTCATTGCAGCATTATTCACCATAGCCAAGAAGTGGAAGCAACCTAAGTGTCCCTCGACTGACGATTGGATTAAGAAAATGTGGTATATATATACAATGGAATACTACTCAGCCATAAAAAAAGACAAAATCGTCCCATTTGCAACAACATGGATGGGCCTGGAGCGTATTATGTTAAGTGAAATAAGCCAGAAAGAGAAAGACAAACACTGTATGATCTCACTCATATGTGGAATATAAACCAACACATGGACAGAGAAAACTGGACTGTGGTTACCTGGGCAGTGGGGGTGGGGGCTGGGCACAAGGGGTGAAGGGAGTCATATATGTGGTGATGGACAAACAAAAATGTACAACCCAAAATTTCACAATGTTAGAAACCATTAAAACATCAATTAAAAAAAATATATATATATATATATCTTTTGGGAGGTACACTGCAAATTTATGTATTTAATTTATCATGTATATTTGAACCTGTCTGTTTATGATACCTTTTGTAGTATAGAAGTTTCAAATTGTTATGAGTCAAATCTTTGAATCTTTTCCTTTATGAATTGACAATTTTGGTGTGATGTTCTATTTTCCAAAAGACTTTTTGTTTTGCAAATTCACCATCTGATATCCAATAATGTGGTTATTGATTGAAACTAGTATTGAAAAATTATTTCCTCCCCAGTATTTAAATTGTAATTAATAAGACTAACCCTCTTTACAAACCTCCAAGTTTATTTTCATGCAGATGATTTTACTAATTACTGTCCAGATTTGACTCATTATGCCCTAACATATCACTGTATTTTAGGGTTTCTTTCTGAATAAACTGGAAAGACAATGTCATTGTCTTTCCTTTTATTGGATTATTTTTTTACATATGGAATAAATGAAAAAAAATCTAGAAAGAACGACTATATCAGAATGCCAAAAATATTTTATAACCTAACCAAGAGAAGGAACAGATCATGCAAAAAAAAAAAAAAATAGGATCCTAATCCTTTTATTATATCTGTGGTAATGGGAAATTCTGTATGTTACAAATTCTAGATATCAGAAATGCGTTTTTTGTGTGTGTGTGTGAGGAAGATCAGCCCTGAGCTAACATCTGATGCCAGTCCTCCTCTTTTTTGCTGAGGAAGATTGGCCCTGGGCTAACATCTGTGCCCATCTTCTACTTTATATGGCACACTTGCCACAGCATGGCTTGACAAGCGGTGTGTTGGTGCACGCCTGGGATCTGAACCTGCGAATCCTGGGCCACCGAAGCGGAGCGTGTGCACTTAACCGCTGCACCACCGGGAGGCCCCAGAAATGCATTTTTTGAAACAAAATTAATTATCAATGATCTGGCTACATTTGGGCTTTTGTGTGTGTGTGTGTGTGAGAAAGATCAGCCCTGAGCTGACATCCATGCCAATCCTCTTTTTGCTGAGGAAGACTGGCCCTGAGCTAACATCTATTGCCAATCCTCCTCCTTTTTTTTTTCCCCCTTTTTTCTCCCCAAAGCCCCAGTAGATAGTTGTATGTCATAGTTGCACATCCTTCTAGTTGCTGTATGTGGGACGCCACCTCAGCATGGCTGGACAGGTGATGCAAGCCCGGGATCCGAACCCGGGCCGCCAGTAGCGGAGCGTGTGCACTTAATCGCTAAGCCATGGGGCCGGCCCCTGGAATTTTTGTAATATAAGTAATTACTGAAAATGCAAGGGCTATAACCCTGACTCAGCTTTCTACCATTTGGACAGCTGAGATGCTCCTTTGTAGAGGTGACATCATACCAGAATAAGTTCTTAATGTTTCCAGTCGTGGAGGCTAGTTCATTAGTCATAAGTGAGAATGACAAATGCAACTGGGTTACAACAGGTTGTGGGATTAGACCCAGGGCTATTTTCTCACGGGTTTCTATCAAGTTCCCTTCTGTTCCTACAACACGCCTTCTTCTATATCTGTCCTGATCTTTGACTCTAAACCAATTACGATTCTGTTTGTTGTATTGGTCCAGTTTACTTTAAACGTTTTATATACAAATATATGGAGGAATACTGAGGCCCTACTATATTAGGTTGGTTGAAACCTCATATGGTTCCATGACTTACAGAGTCAAACATCAGGACACGTATAGCAGGCATGAGGTAGGAACAGAATGTGTTGCCTACATTCATAACTGAAATAAATGTTTCCCTGAATTTCATCCAAAATGTTTGTTGGACTCACAGTGAAGAACCTCCCATTAAAGGAATCAGAAAAGTTTCTCAGGCTTGCCTTAGGTCATTTGCTCTGGCTGTTTCCTCTGCCTGGACCGCTTTCCACCTGACATCCAACTAGCTAAGTCCCTCACCTCCTCCAAGTCTGTGCTTAAGTTTCACCTTCTCAATGAGAGGACCATGACCACCTGATTTAAAACTCCGCAGACACACATGCACGCTGCCCAACCACTCCCACCCGCCTTGATCTACTCTTTTCCATAGCATTTTTCACTCTCTAACATATTATATAATGACTTTGCTTATTGTTTATTGTCTGCCTTCCCCCACTAGAATTTCAGTTCCACAAGAGCAGGGATCCTTTTGTCCACTGATACGTCCCATGAGCCTAGAACAGTGCCCGGCACATTAGTAAATGCTCAATCAAGTTTTATTAAGTGACTAGATTTGAAAGTTGAAATATCTTACTTGTTTGTTACCTTTTAGAGATGGGCCAACAACTAGATTCATGCATGGGAAAAGTTTGAACTTTGTGATCTCTAAGGTCCCTTCCAACTCTTGAGTATCTGTGTTTTGTCCCCACTTAGGCTTCCTTCACCATGAACTGCACTTCATTTTTGATGAACTGAAGCAATTTCCTAAGCTCATTCTTTATTCTGATATTCAGAGCAAAACTATCACCATATTTAATATGATTTGTGTGAAGGATTCACTCCTGGGAGTATTTAGGCTGTATAGACAAAGATAGGCCTTATTGTACTCTTAGGAAGAAACTGCAACCAAGTGTATAATACAAAGGAATACATGAATAACTGCAGGCACAAAACATAAATGACCTACTGGATATTCATCGGTTATGGTGGGAATGGGTTGTAGTCATCTCCCGGTTTGTTGAGTGTTGAAGCGGTATTGAATTTTGTCAAATACTGTTTCTGTGCTGAGATTATCATGTGGTTTTTGTCCTTTATTCTATTGATACAGTGTATTCCATTAGTTGATTTTCGGGTGTTAAACCAACTTTGTATTCTTGGGATAAATCCCACTTGGTCATAATGCATAATCCTTTTTATATATTGGTAGATTCAATTTGCTAGTATTTTCCTTTTTTTTTTTTAATATTTATTTTTTTTTTTCCCCCAAAGCCCCAGTAGATAGTTGTATGTCATAGTTGCACAGCCTTCTAGTTGCTGTATGTGGGACATGGCCTCAGCGTGGCCGGAGAAGCAGTGTGTCGGTGCACACCCAGGATCCGAACCCGGGCCGCCAGCAGCGGAGCGTGTGCACTTAACCGCTAAGCCACGGGGCCGGCCCAATTTGCTAGTATTTTCTTGAGGACTTTACATCTATATTCATAAAGATATTGGTGTGTAGTTTTCTTTTTTTGTTCTATTGATTTTTAAAATCAATTTTTAAAAAATGAAGATTAATGGGTCTGTGGGTAGTAATCTAATCATCGGAGAACTTACATCGTTGAACCATTATTTTAAAAAATTTTCTTCTTTCAATTTTCTAAGTTATTAAGGAAGTTTATCTCATTATTAACTCTAAGGGCAAGGACATATTCCATTCTTAGTGTACAGTGATCACATTTGCATGCCAGAGGGCACCTAGTAAATTTATTGCTAAATTTCATAGGGCACCTATCCAATACAGTTAATTGTTTAAATTCTTTAGCTTTCACTGATTTTATCTCAAACATCTGCTTTCTGGGCATTTTACTTCTAACTCTGCCTTTCTTTCTTTTTTTTTTTTTTTGTGAGGAAGATCAGCCCTGAGCTAATATCCATGCTAATCCCCCTCTTTTTGCTGAGGAAGACTGGCTCTGAGCTAACATCTATTGCCAATCCTCCTCCTTTTTTTTTTTTTTTTGCCCCCCAAAGCCCCAGTAGATAGTTGTATGTCATAGTTGCACATCCTTCTAGTTGCTGTATGTGGGACGCGGCCTCAGCATGGCAGGAGAAGCGGTGCGTCGGTGCGCGCCCGGGATCCGAACCCGAGCTGCCAGCAGCGGAGCAGGCACACTCAACCGCCAAGCCACAGGGCCGGCCCTCTGCCTTTTGTTTTTTGTTTTTTGTTTTTCTGAGGAAGATTAGCCCTGAGCTAACATCCATGCCGATCCTCCTCTTTTTGCTGAGGAAGACTGGCCCTGGGCTACCATCCATGCCCATCTTCCTCCACTTTATGTGGGACGCCGCCACAGCATGGCTTGACAAGTGGTGCGTCAGTGCATGCCTGGGATCAGAACCCCGGGCCACTCCAGCGGATCGTGCACACTTAACGGCTATACCACGGGGCTGACCCCTAACCCTGCCTTTTGTTGATATGTGTAATTGAAACTTGGCTAATAATTTAGCAATGTTTAACGATATGTTAAAGAATGTGTTGGGGCCAGCCCCATGGCTTAGCGGTTGAGTGCGTGTGCTCTGCTACTGGCGGCCCGGTTCGGATCCTGCCGATGCACTGCTTCTCCGGCCATGCTGAGGCCACGTCCCACATACAGCAACTAGAAGGATGTGCAACTATGACATACAACTATCTACCGGGACTCTGGGGGAAAAAATAAATTAATTAAAAAAAATTATATAAAGAATGTGTATCAGCAATCTGTTGCTATGTAATAGATGATCCCAAAACTTAGTGATTTAAAACATCAACAATTTATTATTTATCATGATTCTGTAGGTTGGCTAGGCAGTTCTGCTCATCTCACTTAGATTCACTCATGTGGCTACATTCAGTTGGAGGCTTCACTGGGGATGGAGGGGCCAAGGTCTTAGGCCTTGATACTAGTTGTCAGCTGGGCCCCTCTCTCCATGTGACCTTATGTCATTCAGTAGTCTAGACTGAGCTCATTTACTAGTAGCAAAAGCATTCCAAGAGGGCAAAAGCAGAAGCTGAAGGCCTCTGGAGGCCTAGACTGTGAAACTCACACAATGTCACTTGTGCCATATTCTATGGGAAGTGGGAAGTTGGGAAGACCAGCTCAGATTCAAGGGGTGGGGAAAGAGATTCCACCTCTTGAGATGAGTGCAAAATATTGTGGCTTTTTTTAAAATCTACTATCACATATATTTCAAGCAAAGTATTGTAAGTCTTCAGTTCTTTGAGAATCCTCATGTATCATGTAATCACTTAGTGCAATCTGTACAGACTAGCAAGTGTGAATGATAACGTGTTTTAAAATTGTTTTGAGGGCCGGCCCCGTGGCTTGGCGGTTAGGTGCGTGCGCTCAGCTGCTGGCGGCCCGGGTTCGGGTCCCGGGCGCGCACCGACGCACCGCTTGTCCCGCCGTGCTGAGGCTGCGTCCCACATGCAGCGGCTGGAAGGATGTGCAGCTGTGACATGCAACTATCTACTGGGGCTTTGGGGGAAAAATAAATAAATAAAATTATAAAAAAAAAAATTGTTTTGAAACTCACCTATTTTGGAAATATCTGAGACTAAAAATAGGTAGCTTCCAGAATAGAAAAAAATTTAAATAGAATAAGATAGTGTTTAAAATCAGATGGGCCGGCCCCGTGGCTTAGCAGTTAAGTGCGCACGCTCCACTGCTGGCGGCCCGGGTTCGGATCCTGGGCGTGCACCGACACACCGCTTCTCCGGCCATGCTGAGGCCGCGTCCCACAAACAGCAACTAGAAGGATGTGCAGCTATGACATACAACTATCTACTGGGGCTTTGGGGGGAAAAAATAAATTAATTAAAAAATCTGAAAAAATAAAATAAAATCAGAAACTGCTGGGATAACAATGTCAAACAGTAATATTAACAAACCAACCTAATTTTAGTGCACTAAATTTTTAAAACACTCTTCTCTTATGCCTGCAAGAACAGATTGCTCTTCCAAGGAATTGTTTGTCTTATCATGGGCCCAAAGTAGCACATTTAAGTTTAAAGTCACATGTTTTTGTGTCACATGATTGACGATAACTAATAGACATCAGTTCAATAAAATTCAAAGTTGACACAAATTGAATCCTATCCACGTGAGTAAGATAGTAGATGCGATAAATATTCGTGCAGCTCCTACCATATGCAACACACCTTCCTGAGACCTCTTTATGCAGAGAAGAATAAGAACTCTAGTCCTGGGAGGAAACAGAAAGACATGATTCACTGCTAGATGGGGCAGGACATGAAAAACATGATCTGCTTTCTACAAAGTACTATTGAAGGTTCAGAATAGGCTGAGAATACTACCACCTGATCAGGATGCATTAGACCTTAGTCAAATAGAGATGAGAAGCCCAAGAGTAACTTTAGAAAAATATTAAACTTCTTGAGACCATGATATAGTGAAAGATATGCTTGTTGAAATAGATAACTTTAACAATTAGACTTGGTCCTTAGATATATGTTAGAGGTGCTGGGTGCTGGGCTGTGTTCCCGGATAATGTCCTGAGAGGGGAGACACACAGTTGGTGCTAGAATTAGAGTCAGTTTAGCTTATATTTGAAGATGTAACCATTGGAGAGTCTGGCATTATCCACTGTACTGGGTTGAATAATGTCCCCCAGCAAATTCATGTGATCCAGAACCTCAGAAGGTGACTTTATTTGGAAATAAGGTCATTGCAGCTATAATTAGTTAAGATGAGGTCATACTGGAGTAGGGTGGGCCTTTAATCCAATATGTCTGATGTCCTTACAAGAGGGAAATTTGGACACAAAGACAAAGACACACAGGGAGAACGTCATGTGAAGATGGAGGTTGGGATTGGAGTGATGTGTTTACAAGCCAAGGCATGCCAGCAAATACCAGAAGCAGGAGACAGGCATGGAACAGACTCTCCCTCAGAGTGCCCAGAAGGAATTAACCTTGGCAACTTTCTGCCTCCAGAACTGTGAGAGATTAAATGTCTGTTGTTTAAGCCACCCAGTTCATGGTACTTTGTACACAGTCTCAGGAGACTAATACACCTAGTTAGCTGATTAGCATGCTTATCGACCACCATTATCAGGGACCCAGGATCCTCCTCTGTTGGTGCTCTGTCAGTCACAACAAGTGGTTTTCCCCTTGGCGTCAACATTGCAATTTCAGCCCCAGCTATCATGTCTGTATTCCTGTCCGCAGGAAGGAGAAAAGAAAGAGGAGGGTTTGCCCTCTCCCTTTAAGAACACTTCCCAGATGTTGCACGTGCTATTTCAGCTTGGCCAGAACTTAGTCTCATGGCCACACCTAGTAACACAGGCAGCTTGGAAATACAGTCTTTTTTCTGGATGTACATGTGCCAGGAAAAATCAGGTGAAGAAAAAAGGAAAAATGGCTTTTGGGGGGACATTGAATGGTTTCTGCCACAGTCTTTGAAAACCAAAGCAGTGTAGTGAATGTAGTGAATGCAATACTCACTTTACCCCAATCCTGGTATGTTCAGAATGGGTATATTCTTTTTTTTTTTTTATAATTTTATTTATTTATTTTTCCCCCAAAGCCCCAGCAGATAGTTGTATGTCATAGCTGCACATCCTTCTAGTTGCTGTATGTGGGACACGGCCTCAGCATGGCTGGACAAGCGGTGCATTGGTGCGCGCCCGGGATCCGAACCTGGGTCACCAGCAGCAGAGCACGTGCACCTAACCGCTAAGCCATGGGGCCGGCCCAGAATGGGTATATTCTGATGGTGCCAATCAGAAGCAAGGAGAGGCATGCTGGATGATATGTGTGTGTGTTCTTAGAAAGCATGAAAACGTGAATAAGGAAATGTATAACATCCATTGCGCTGGCAACCATCTTACAACCAGCCCTAGGATGAAACTGACTCTGCAAATGGAAGGGAAAGAGAAGAAAAGATTTTGGGTGCTTGAGAAAATTATTGAGTCACCGAATCATCCAACTCTGAAGCTCAACCCTGCTCCAAAATTCCTGTTTTGTGAGATAATAAATTTCCTTATTGTTTAAACTAAGCTGAGTTAGACTAGATGCTGAAATCATGCTAGGTGATGTAAAAGCTATTAAAATGTAAGAGAAATTCTGAACAGCAGAATATGAATCACAACGTCTGATTGGCCTCAGCTGATTTAAGTGCCCTTATCTTCTTTTAGTGTTGGAATTTCATTTGGGACTCAAATAGTTTTATCTGGCAGGAACACATGCATAGTTATTTCCAGGTAGCCTCTGATGGCTTGTCTTTGATGGAGTAATATTGGTTTTGCATTTAGGAAAGGTCCAAGTACGGGGCGGGGGGGCAGACATTCTCTTACATGGTTGGTGGGGATGTAAATTGGTCCAATCTTTTTTAGAGGGCAATTAAAAAAGAAATTTAAATGTGCATACTTTAGACTTAGCAGATATAATCTAAGGATTAATCCTACAAGTATATTTGTATAATACAGTATACACGCACACAAGATTGTTTATTGTGGCGATGCATGTAATAAATTCTGAAAATAACCTAAATGTCTACCAATAGGAATCTGGTTAAGTCATAGTGCACTCATGACCCTCTAATGCAACAACTGAAAAAAAATGAGATACTCCACAGCTTCTTATATGGAAAGAGATCTAGCTATCTGTCTCCCTAATGCATGTGTTAACTAAAGAGTATGTGTGTGAATATATATGTATGTTAATATATTTATATACTAATTTATATATATCATGTATTATATAATAGCTATAAACATAAAAATATACATGTTAACTAAATTATATGTATATATATTAAATATTATATTGTTAATGGAATAGTTGGTGCAATACACACACAAGTTTAAACAATTTTGGGGGCGGCCCGGTGGCGTAGTGGTTAAGTGCTAACGTTCCACTGCTGGCGGCCCGGGTTCAGATCCCGGGCGCGCACCGACGCACCGCTTGTCAGGCCATGCGTGGCAGCGTCCCATATAAAGTGGAGGAAGACGGGCACGGATGTTGGCTCAGGGCCAGTCTTCCTCAGCAAAAGGAGGAGGATTGGCATGGATGTTAGCTCAGGGCTGGTCTTCCTCACACAAAAAAATAAAATAAAATAACTAAACAATTTTGATTCCCTGCCTCAAATCACACACAAAAATCTATACCGGAGAATAAAAGTTTTAATGTGAAAAGCAAAACTTCAAAATTTTTATGAGAAAATATAGGGGAATACTTTGTGACCTAGAGTTTTTAAAACATCTGTTAATTGAAAAGCACCATTTTTAAAAAGTGAAAAAATAAACCACAGACTGGGAAAAGATTATATATGTATAAAGCCAGAGTACATTAAAACCTTCTGCATCAGTTTAAAAAATGAAAGACAATCCAATGGAATAATGGGCAAAAGCTATAGAGGCAATCCACATAAGAAGATATATTGAGTGGCCATATGAAAAGATTCTCAAGCTCATTAGTAATCAGGAAAATGCAAATTAAAACTAGGAGAGGGCCAGCTCCGGTGGCCTAGTGGTTAATTCGGCATCCTCCACTTCTGAAGCCTGGGTTCAGTTCCCAGGCACGGACGTACACCACTCGTCAACAGCCATGCTGTGACGGCGGGTCACATACAAAATAGAGGAAGATTGGCAACAGATGTTAGCTCAGGGAAAATCTTCCTCAGCAAAAAAATAAACATAAAAAATAAAACCATGAGAGATTATTTCAAATATTTCAGATGGACAAATATCTGACAATATAAAGTGTTGACAAGTATGCAGAACAACGCATGTGTTGGCGTTGGGGGTGCCTCCACAAGTTAGAATGCCTAAGCCCTATAAAGATCTAAAAATGTTTTGGGTTGGGGTGTGTGGTAGTTTTAAAATATGTCTATAAAGAGTTTGACACTCGGCTCTTCAAAAAATGGAGCCTAATTCCTCTTTCCTTGAGTGCAGACTGGACTTGGTGACTTACTGCTAATGAGTGGGTGATGGTGTGACTTCTAAGACTAGATCATAAAAAACATTGCAGCTTCCTCCTTGCTTGCTCTCCTGGATCACTGATCCTGGGGGAAGTCAGTTGCCATGTAGTGAGGACACAAAAGCAGCCCGTGGAGAGGCCCACATGGCAAGTATCTGAGGCCTCCTTCCAGCAGCCATGGGAGTGAGCCCTCTTGGGAAACAATCCTCTAGCCTAGTGTAACTTACCTTTGTTTTTTATTATCACCCCCAGCCATCGACTGAATGTTTGTGTTCCCCCAAAATTCATATGTTGAAACCTCAAGGTGATGGTATTAGGAGGTGGGGTCTTTGGGGAGGTAATTAGATCATGACGGCGGAGCCCTTGTGAATGGGATTAGGGTCCTTATAAAAGAGACCACAGAGAGCTCTCTCACCCCTTCCACCACGGGAGGACACAGCGAGAAGATGGCATCTGTGAGCCAGGGAGCTGGCTCTCACCAGACACTGAATCTGCTGGCGCCTTGATCTTGGACTTCCAGAACTGTGAGAAACAAATGTCTGTTTTTTGTAAGCCATGCAGTCTGTGGTATTTTGTTACAGCAGCCCAAATGGACTAAGACACCCCCTCAAGGAGAAACATTAAATTATATTAAACTTTCAATATAATCATATTATTTAATCTCTCTCTGAGAGAAATTAAATACTAAGGAATAAGATTTTGTCAGGTAAGGTTAAGGTTTCCAGGGCCACAAACCACTGTGCTATTTAAGATATTTTGCCCTCCCCCCAAGAACAAATTTTCATCCCCTTCGGGGCAATGAAGCCCCCATTGAGAATGCATGTTCTAGCCCCAGTCAAGCCTTCGAATGACTACAGCCCCACGTAACATCCTGACTGCAACCTCTTGAAAGCCCTTGAGCCAGAAGACCCACCTGAGCCGCTCCTGGTTTCCTGACCCTCAGAAATGGTGTGAGACCATGTTTATGGTTTTAAGCATTAAGTAAGTTTTAGACTAACTTGTTACGCAGCAATAGATAATTCAGACAAGGGGCAGTGGTTCAATTTATAATGTATAGAATCTCAACTTGTTTAAGAGTCAAACAAAGGCTTGTCAGGGACTTTCTGTTTTGGATAGTGCTACAAAGAGAAAAAATGTATTGCTTTGGGATTCGCATGGACACTGCACACTATTTATTGACTAATAAATGCAAACAAAGTATTAGGTTGAACCATAGGAAGTTGCCATTTTGTACACAAAAATAATCAAATCCCAGCAGTTTCATATGGTTCAACCTAACAGTTGCCAAGAGTCTGAATGTGGAAAAGCACACTCATCAATTTTGTAGGAAGGCCTACGAAATCTTTGAATTTCAATCTTGGGTGACTCCAGTAGCCTTGAGCTTTTAATTTACCTCGTCTCAGTTCTTTTTTTTTTTTTTTTTTGTGAGGAACATCAGCCCTGAGCTAACATCCGTGCTAATCCTCCTCTTTTTTTTTGCTGAGGAAGACTGGCTCTGAGCTCACATCTATTGCCAATCCTCCTCCTTTTTTTTCCCCAAAGCCCCAGTAGATAGTTGTATGTCATAGTTGGACATCCTTCTAGTTGCTGTATGTGGGACGCGGCCTCAGCATGGCCAGAGAAGCGGTGCGTCGGTGCACACCCGGGATCCGAACCCAGGCCGCCAGTAGCGGAGCACGTGCACTTAACCGCTAAGCCACAGGGCTGGCCCCAAACTAATTTTCTTTTGCACTTAAGCACCTTGAAATATATATAGAAAGGAGAATTAACTTTAGCAGCCTGAAGCTTTGATCTATAATAACAAAAGGAATATTCTAAACTAAAATTAACTTCCTCACCAAAGGTGCCAATTTTTGCTTTTATAGTTTTTACATAGTTACAAAGTGAAAAAGCTCTGTGGGGCAACATGTAGAAAACTGATTTAAGATGCCAAGAAGATTCATGGGTCTTAGGACCTGGTGGACAAACAGTAAAACAGAAGATTTGAGGGGATGAGTTCTAATACAAGTTTAAGATTTTTGATAAAATAATGATAATTTAAGAAATGAAAAAGAATTCTCATTAAGCTCATTGAATTATGGAATCTTTTCTTGAGGATAACAATATGAGAATCACTGACATGCAGTTGTCATCCTTAACATTTTGGGAAGGTTGACAAAGTATTCTGACCATTTTGACTGGTGAGATGTTTATTCAAACACAGCAGTTGCCCTTATGACGGCTTTGAACTGAAACACTTTTGTCTTAGAAGGGGAAGTGGACATTTATCACTTCTTGCTGCCTAGAATCCAAATGCCCTTCCAATTTGGGGAATCTTGGGATAGGTTCTGAGCCCCGTTTCCTGATACAGACTGTCAGGCAGCTGTCCCTGCTTTTCCATCCCTGGCACAGCCTTGACCTAGGCTAAGCCAACTGGATGAGCCTGTTGGGACTTCGAACCTGGAGGAAGGAACATAAAGACCCAAACACAGCTAAAAAAGATTCCCTGTGGATGCAGCAAGGCTGAAAGTCCAAAAGAGTGGCCACAAGTGTCCAGGGCATAAAGCTAGCCCCACAATTCATCCCCATGTTTGCAGTGCCCGTGCCTCCAGAGCCTGCGCACTTCTAGGGGCCTGCCCCTTGTCAGTATCCCCTCTGAAGTTCCTTTCAGCTTCCTTTTCTCTACTAAAAGCAGGTACTCTTCTTTCTGCCTTTATTCCTCCAAAAATGCACTGTTGGAAAGGAAAAAAAAGATTACACTGTTGGCACATCTCCTGTTCTCTTTATCCTTGTGGGTTTTCATCCCTTTATTCCCATTTTGCTATGATTTAGGAGGGGAGTAGAGATAAATTTTCCAACATACTGGAAATTAAAGGAATAATACAATGAATACCCATAAACCATCGCTTAGATTCAACAATTGTTAGTATTGTGCCACCTAGCTTTATCTGTGTGTGTACATTGCTGAGCCATTTGAAAAGTAAATTTTTGTAGACATCATGACACTTCGTCCCTAAGTATTTCATTATGCGTTTCCTAGGAATAAGGACATTCTTCTAAATAACCAAAACACCAAGAAACACCTAAGAAAATTATGAATCCAATTAAAGTTCACATAATTGGTTGTTATGTCCCTTTATTCTCTTTTAATATAGAACAACTCGCCTTTGTTCCCCACTCATGATGCTTTTTGTTTCTTTTACTTTCTATTTTGAAATAATTATAGACTTATTGGAGGTTGCAAATTAATGTACAGGAAAGTCCCATGCACCCTTCCCCCAGTCTTCCCCAATGTGAACATCTTATACAACCATAGTACAATATCAAGACAAGAAACAGACATTGGTACAATCCACTGAGTTTATCAGATTTCACCAGATATGCCTGTGCTCATTTATGTGTGTGTGTGTTTGTGTGGCTCTATGCAAAATAACAACTTTACTATAAAGATATAATTCATGTAACATTAAATTCATCCTTTTAAAGTTTACAGTTCAGGTGACAGAGTTGTGAAACTATCACCACAATCAATATTAGAATATTTTCATCAACCCAGAGAGAAACCCTGTATCCACTAGTAGTCACTACTCATTTCCTCCTTGCCTCAGCCCCTGCCAACCACTAGTCAGCTTTGTGTCTCTATTGATTTGCCTATTCTGGACATTTTGTATAAATGGAATCATATAGTATGTGGTCTTTTGAGACTGGCTTCTTTCAGTTAGCATAATGTTTTCAAAATTCATCCACATTGTAGCGTATATCAGTACTTCATTCCTTTTTATGGCTGGATAATATTTCACTGCATGGATGTACCACAATCTGTTTATCCACTCACCAGTTGATGCACATTGGGGTCGTGTCCATTTTTTGGCTCTTATGAATAATACTGCTATAAATATATGAATATTTGTGTACAAGTGTTTGTGTGTCCATATATTTTCACTTCTCTTGGGAATATACCTATGAGTAGAATGGCTGGGTCCTATGGAACTCTGTGTTTAACATTTTGACGCATTGCCAAACTGTTTTCCAAAGCGGCTGCGCCATTTTACATTCTCACCAACAATTTATGAGGGTTCTAATTTCTTCACATCCTTGCCAACACTTGTTACTATCTTTTTTATTTTAGTTATCTTAGCGGTGTGAAGTGATACGTCATTGTGATTTTGATTGGCATTTCCCTAATGACTAATGACGCTGAGCATCTTTCCGTATGCTTATTGGCCATTTGTATATCTTCTTCGGACAAATGTCTATTCAAATCCTCTGCTCATTTTTTAATTGGATTATATATCTTCTTTTTTTTTTTTTTTTTAAAGATTCTATTTATTCAGTTTTTCCCCCCAAAGCCCCAGTAGATAGTTGCATGTCATAGGTTCACATCCTTCTAGTTGCTGTACGCGGGACCCGGCCTCACGTTGGACGGAGAAGTGGTGCCTCGGGGCGCGCCCGGGATCCGAACCCGGGCCGCCAGCATCAGAGCGCGCGCACTTAACCGCCAAGCCACGGAGCCGGCCCGGATTATATATCTTCTAATTGTTGCATTATAAGTGTTCTTTATATAGTTTTGATACAAGTTCCTTAACAGATATAAAATATTTTCTCCTATTATCTTTTCATTTTCTTGATGATATCCTTTGAAACACAAACGTTTATAACTTTGATGGATTCCAATCTATCTGTTTTTTCTTTCATTGCTTATGCTTTTGGTGTTGTACCTAAGAAATCATTGCCTAACCCAAGGTCGTGAAGATTTACTCCTATGTTTTCCTCTAAGAGTTTAATAGTTTTAGCTCTTAAATTTAGGTCTTTGATCCATTTTAAGTTAATTTTTGTATATGATGTGAAGTATGGGTCCAATCTCATTCTTTTGTAAGTGGATATCCATTTATCCCAGCACTAGCTGTTGAAAAGATGATTCTTTCCCCCATTGAATGGTTTTGGCAAAAGACTACCTCGTCAAAAATCAGTTGACCCTAGGGCTGGCCCGGTGTCGCAAGGGATTAAGTGCGCACGCTCTGCCGCGGCAGCCTGAGGTTTGCCGGTTTGGATCCTGGGCGCCCACCGACGCACCACTTGGCAGGCCATGCTGTGGCAGTGTCCCATGTAAAGTAGAGGAAGATAGGCATGGATGTTAGCCCAGGGCCAGTCTTCCTCAGCAAAAAAAAAAAAAAAAAAAAAGAGGTGGATTGGCAGATGTTAAGTCAGGGCTGATTTTTCTCACCAAAAAAAAAAAAAAAATCAATTGACCCTAAATATAAGGTTTTTTTTCTGGACTCTCAATTCTACTCCATTAATCTATGTCTCTCCTTATTATACTGCCTCAATTACTGTAGCATTGTAGCAAGTTTTGAAATCAGGAGATGTGAGTCCTCCAACTTTGTTCTTTTTCAAGATTGTTTTGGCTATTTAGAGTCTCTTGCAATTCCATATGAATTTTAGGATCAGCTTTTCCATTTCTGAAAGAGTCCAGTTGGGATTTTAATAGAAATTGCATTAAATCTGGGGAGCTTTGAGGAGCTTCGCCATCCTAACATTATTAAGTCTTCTGATGCATGAATATGGAACAGCTTCCGTTTATTTAGGTATTTAATTTCTTTTAAAAATATTTTGTTATTTAGTGTGTAACAGTCCCCTTTTCTTTATTTTTTTTTAAAATGTCATTGACTATCTGAAAAAACTGGGCCAGCAGTCCTATATAGAATGTTCCACCTTGTGGATTTGTTATTTAACTTTTCCTCTATCTCATAGATTTCTTGTAAACTAGAAGTTAGCCCTAAAGGCTTGATTAGATTCAGCTTCAATTATTTTGGTGAGAATATTTCATAGATGGTGCTGTATACTTTATATCGCATCACATTCAGAGACACATAAAGGAAGCTGTTCCCTGGAAAAGTTTTAAGTAGAAGAGTTCTATCGACTTGCCTTATAAAAAGATTACTCTGATAATAAGGCAGAGAAGGGACTGAAAGGCAATAACACACGAGTTAAGATGACCAACATGGGGCCGGCCTGGTGGCGTAGTGGTTAAGTTTGCATGCTCCACTTTCGCGGCCCGGGGTTCATGGGTTCAGATCCTGGTGCGGACCTACGCGTGGCTCATCAAGCCATGCTGTGGAGGCATCCCACATACAAAATAGAGGAAGATTGGCATGGATTGGCTCAGGGACAATCTTCCTCAAGCAAAAGGAAAAAAAGAGGGGCCGGCCCCATGGCATAGCAGTTAAGTGCGCATGCTCCACTGGTGGCGGCCTGGGTTCGGAGGCTGGGTGTGCACCGACACACCGCTTCATCTCAAGAAGCTTCATCTCAAGATAGCATCTGTGTCTTCATTTATCAGGGAAGGAAAAGCTTTCCCAAAAGCACGTCTAGCTGACTTTCCTAGGGAAAGCCTGGGGAAGTGAGCATAAATTGTTGGGCACATTGCCATGTCAAATAGAATTAGGGTTTGTTAAGTAAAAAAGAGGACAGGATCTTAGGGAGGCAATCAGCAATGTCAGCCACAGCTGAGTTCTTTGACGGCGGCTGCCTGGTTCTGTGTCCGAGTGTTTGCTTGGAGTCTGCTCCTAACATATGCTCTTTCTTCACTCAGTCAGGACTCAGGGCCTTCTCCTGCTGACTCAGCCTTCCCCTCCTCTCACTGGCACAGCAGGCACCTGTGAGTCTCTGCCACGATGCTGCCACAGTGGGTCCTGCTCCAGCCATTCATGCCACCAAGTGTCTAAGGGAGGCCCAGAAGCACAAACTGGATCTTCCTTATGCCTGACTTTGCTGCCCATCTTCTTAACAATGTTGGCGTAGCCCTACCACCCTGCCTAAGGGTTTTCTTCCAGACTTTCAAATGCAGAGTGGGGACAAAACTTCCTGTTCTGGGGGCCACCCCCCTTCCCTGCCCCAGATCTCAACCTGCGGATCTGCCTTCCTTACCTGTCTCTTTTCTTCCTTTTTCCCCAACAACTCCCAGGCCCGGAAATACAGCACTCTCTCTTATTTCTTTTTTTTTTTTTTTGTGAGGAAGATCAGCCCTGAGCTAACATCCATGCCAATCCTCCTCTTTTTGCTGAGGAAGACTGGCCCTGAGCTAACATCTATTGCCAATCCTCCTCCTTTTTTTTTCCTGTTTCTCCCCAAAGTCCCAGTAGATAGTTGTATGTCATAGTTGCACATCCTTCTAGTTGCTCTATGTGGGACGCCGCCTCAGCATGGCTGGACAAGCAGTGTGTCGGTGAGCACCTGGGATCCGAACCCGGGCCGCCAGTAGCAGACCCCGCGCACTTAACTGCTAAGCCACAGAGCCAGCCCCTCTCTTATTTCTTCTATGAGATATTCTTTCTTCTCATCTCCAGCCTTTTGGCTAAGTCTTAACATTAGACAGGAGTTTCTTCTGTACATCATAGCAGAAATGCTATGGTCTTCCAGGGCCTTGGTATGACAAATGGCAGCAAAAGGAATTTTTTTTTTTTAAAGATTTTATTTATTTATTTATTTTTCCCCCCAAAGCCCCAGTAGATAGTTGTACACCATAGGTGCACATCCTTCTAGTTGCTGTATGTGGGATGCGGCCCCAGCATGGCCGGAGAAGCGGTGCGTCGGTGCAGGCCCGGGATCCAAACCCCGGCTGCCAGCAGCGGAGTGTGGCGCACTCAACCGCCAAGCCAAGGGTCCAGCCTGCAGCTAAAGGAATTAATAATCCTTTCTTGCTTGACAATGCTGGACTATCAAGACATTTTTTTTCTCTGCAAAATCCTCTTTTGGGTCGCACAATATTGTGAATGCAACTAACGCCACTGAATTATATACTTAAAAATGGTTAAAATGGCAAATTTTATGTTATACATTTTTATTACAATTTTTAAAAAGTTAATAATGTAATATACCAAACATTATTGAATTATATACTTTAAATGGGTGAATTACAGGGTATGTGAATTATATCTCAATAAAGCTGTTACAAAGATCCCATTTTGGGGGCCAGGCCAGCCCTGTGGCGTAGTGGTTAAGTGTGCGCACTCCGCTGCTGGTGGCCCGGTTTGGATCCCGGGCGCGCACCGACACACTGCTTGTCAGGCCATGCTGTGGTGGCGTCCCACATAAAGTGGAGGAAGATGGGCATGCATGTTAGCTCAGGAGCAGTCTTCCTCAGCAAAAAGAGGAGGATTGGCATGGATGTTAGCACAGGGCTGATCTTCCTCACACACAAAAAAGATCCTATTTGAATGTCTAAACCTGAATTTTAACTCTTTTTCTTGACTCTTCTTGGGTAACAACCCTACCTCATTTTCTCACCTGCTCCCAGTCAGGGCAAACAGATGCCTCGAGCTGTCTAGGGTCAAGATCAGGTATGAGGAAAGACAAATGCATTAATATTTTGTTTAAAATAAATACTTCCATTAAACATTTATGTATATCTCTCTCCCTTGCTTATTTAAAAAAACAACAGAGCATATTACACACACAGTTTTGCACCTTGCTTTTTACGTTTAAAATATTTTCCCCAGGAAATCCTAACGTGAGTCTCATTGACAACCGTTAATCCCCAAGGTATTCAACTGACCTCTTCACATGTAATAAATGTATATCCAGAAAGACACACACACACATATACTCACACAGTGTGAGGCATGAAATAAAGCAAGTTAACTTAATACTAAAGAGTTAGATAAATGAGTTAATCTGGTATTAAAAGTTTTTAATCGAGATCAATTAAAAACTATCTGGTATCTCCAGGATGCAGGATTGAGGATTGTATCAAATTCGCCTATTTTGTTTGAGCCCTTCCTTTTAGAAAGTGTCTAGATAAGATTTTATTTGAATGTAAGCCCTGGCTGAGGCTGACAATTCCTTGTACACATTTCCTTAGATTCATAGGCCAAGTTTTATTTTGGTCTCTTTTGTACAGTTAGACTATAGATCTAATATGGTCATGATCTATCCAGTTGTCAGAGTTGAACACTAAGGAAGAGCTGAATCTGTAAAATCATAAAATATGAGAGTTGGGAAGGACTTTAGTCCAAACTGCCTCCAATTTTAAAATCTCTTTTCCAAAATCTCCCACCTACTTTATTATCATCCATTTTCTACTTGACTTTTTTTTGGAGTATTTAATACGTTCATTTATTGATGTATTTATTTTTATTGAAATGATAGTCACATAACATAAAATTAACCATTTTGAAGTACACAATTCAGTAGCAGTTAGTGCATTCACAACGTTGTTCGACCAACACCTCTATCTAGTTTCAGACATTTTTATCACTCCAAAAAGGGACCCCATACCCATTAAGCAGTGGCTCCCAACTCCCTCCTCCCCTAGTTCCTGGCAACAACTAATCTACCTTCTGTCTCTATGGATTTACCTATTCTAGATATTTCATATAAATGGAATCATACAATATGTGACCTTTTGTGTATGGCCTCTTTCATTCAGATTAATGTTTTCAAGCTTCACCCAGGTTATAGCATGTATCAGTACTTCATTTTTTTTTTTTATTTTGGCTGAATAATATTCCATTGTATGGATATATCACATTTTGTTTATCAAGTCATTTGTTGATAGACATTTGGCTTGTTTCCACCTTTTGGCTATTGTGAATAGTGCTGCTATGAACATGTATACACATGTATTTGTTTGAGTCTGCTTGATTTTTGCCGAAGATAGAATCAACTTTTCATGCACTCAACAAATATTTGTTGAATTAGATTAGAACAACTGCATCAACCACCGATTTCGCAAATGTTTTGCTTTACTGATAAAAGTCACAGAATCTTAAAAATGTTTGTGTAGGAGCTTTGTAAGTCATCTTGTTCAACCCCCTCATTATGACACTACATGCACTCAAAGCACTAGTCTATTTAGAAGGCCCTAAATACAATTTGCATCATGGTGTGTGGTGCACTGATATTGTTCTTTGTTAACTGAACGTGTACAAAACGGCTTTTGTTGTCACAAGGTGGTTCTCCTTGAGAAGTGATTGTGTGAATTTAAATTTACTAACTTGTCATTCTTTCATCATTTTGTTTTTTAAAGAATTCCACGAAACCACCACCATCAGCATTGTTTGTATAAAGCAGATATGGCAGAGAGTCTTAATTGGTTTCAGTGATAAAATTAATTTTTGGCTCAAAATAGTCTGAATGCTTCATCATGTGTTGTGGGATTTATTTTTTGGTTTCCTTTCTTTGCAGTTTAAGACACTGTCTTGCTCTGGATTAGTCACTTTTTGGTTAAATGAACCAGCACTAGCTCCTTACCTTTGCAAAGAAATGTTTACATTTCCTAAAACATCAAAGTTAACTGACTTTATAAATCTCTCCCTCAATTTTTAGCAGAGTTGAATGAAATTGACAAGAGGTGTGGTTTGGTTATATCCACCACATTATATCTATTGTGGGCATAAAAGCAGTGGAATTCATGGAACAATGATTATCCCACACTGATATAGCAGTAAAAGTCAAAGATGGAAGACAGGGACTTGATCTTCACTGCTGTACTCCCAACACCTGGAACAGGGCCTAGGACACAGTAGGGGTTCAGTAAACATTTGTTGGATGAGTGAACGAAATTAATTTGTTTCTGGTTTCTGAAACAATGCTAATAAAAGCAGATGTAATTTAAAAAATAGCATAGTGAAAGTGAATTCCTGTATCTTCTTTATAAAGATTATTTTAACCATGGACTATCTCTTAGGAGTTACATTTTTAATTGTTACCTATCTATCATGGTCCAGGAACTTAAAAAAAAGAAAAAAAGAGAGAAAAAAATGTACTTTTAAAGACTGTTCTTGTTATGACAGCTTTTGTTTCATTTTCAATTTTAAAAGCTCTATACATTCTCACATCTTCATAGCACTTCACAAAGAACTCTCCAACCACTATTTTATACTGAGTGTTGTTCTGAATGGTGATAAGAACTATTAGTTCCCTCATGAGAGATTTAAAATATTTCTCGACAGGAATGAATTAATTTAAAGCCATTATAGTAATTTTCTCTGGAGGTATGGGATTATAACAGTTTTGTTTGCTTCATTTTGCTTGCTTTAATTTTATGTAAAGAACATCTATTGTTCCTAAAAAAAAAAAAAAAAAGACAAAATACTGGAGAAAAGTCCCCAGTTACTTAGAACCCAAAGTCTCACATTTCATCCTTTTTAAAAGTACTCCACTATGGACCAAGCATTATTCTGTGGATGCAGCTAGAGCAATGAATGAGTCAACAATCCTTGCTCTCTCGGAACTGGGGTGGGGTGGAGGAAGACAGGTAATAAACAAAACATAAACCTGCTGTACTGTGGAGGAAGACAGGTAATAAACAAAATCATAAACCTGCTGTACTGCAGAAAACTGTCCGAGAAAGAATGAATGATAAAGAGCTATGTAGAAACAAACCACGAACACCTATTTCTTTGCAGAGAATATTCTCTACTCATTTTGTTTGAGGACCTTAAATCCTTAAATACTTTTTAAAAAAGAAATCAGGGCCGGCCCCGTGGCTTAGCGGTTAAGTGCACGCGCTCCGCTGCTGGCAGCCTGGGTTCGGATCCCAGGCGCGCACCAACACACCACTTGTTAAGCCATGCTGTGGTGGCGTCCCATATAAAGTGGAGGAAGATGGGCACAGATGTTAGCTCAGGGCTGGTCTTCCTCAGCAAAAAGAGGAGAGGATTGGTATGGACGTTAGCTCAGGGCTGATCTTCCTCACACACACACAAAAGAAATTAAAGTAATACATGCACGTGGTTTTACAAAATAAAGTACAACGGAGTTTATAATGAAAAGAAACATTCTTCTGCTCTCTGCCCCAACCCTGTTCCCCAGAGACCACTACTTTTTTGCTTTTAGTTCTTCTGGTGGTAACTTCCATATCTCTAAAAATATACTTACATTGCTATTTATTTATCATCTGTAGGCATTATCTATTGACTGTCTGCTATAACTAAAGCACCACCATCTCTCCCCTCAACACAGTCCTACCACTCTTTGTAGTTATCCCTAATGGTTTCATTTATGATATAATTAAACTTTTATTTTGTGTTCCAGCAAAAACCCCCAGGTATTTACCAACTTCCCCACTTTGTAAAATGGAGATTTGGGAGCTCTTACCTGGCTTTCTACTTCTGCCATCTTCCAGAGTCTTGTCAATTGAACTGTTCTAATACTTTTATAGAAGACATGCATTTTAAAAACCTCAGCGGCTCCATCTAAAAACAAAATGTGAATGCTTATTTTGAAGGAGGACTGAGTAACTTCTTTTGTCCTAACACTGGCCACACCGTGGGACTGAGCACAGTCAGTGCCCTGCTAGTGGGGCTGAGATGAGGCCTTCGTCACAAAATTTAAGGGGGCGCTCAAAACTCATGAGTCAGGAGAAATATTTTAATGAATATTTAAAAAAATTGAAATTAATGCAAAAAAATCCATGATCAACAAAATATCAGCATTTTAAAATAAAGACAGGCTCAGCAGAATGAGTAGATGAGAAAAGAGAAAAACAGAAGTGTTCATTGTTGCACCCCACTACCGACAGTGGTCTCTGCCTCATTCTATAGCATCTGTGATTACATAGGTGGCTTATTAGAGCTGAAAAGTGTTCAGATGAGAGAGTAAGGTGTGCTTTTCAGATCAGGAACATAAATACTAGATTTCAGGGGTGCCACCACCACATTGACCTCGCAGCTTGCAAATTACAGCGATGTTGAATTAGGAAATAGGGTTTTTTGTGATTTAAAAGGGAATCGAGGGGAGGGGCCAGCAGATAAATTTACTTTGTTTAGAACTTCGTGCATTTCCAGTGTAGTTCCTTCCCCCTGCTCCGTGTAGCCTGTTGGTCCAGGCAGCACGGAGCTTTGAATAAAGGTCAGCAAAGGGGTCACCCTCCTGATTAGTCTCTTCTACCGGGGAGGAGGAGGAAGCCCCAGGCCCCCTTATCCACCACTGAGACGCTGCAAGATCCTGCGTTTCTCTGACAGCTGCAAATTCCTCCCAGGAGCTGCCAAGCTTCTGTGGTTGCCATGGTCCATGGGAGTGAAATACTGGCCGCCCTCTGAAGCAGCAGCCCTGAGCAGGCTGTTGCTGCCTCCCCTCCAGTCCCTTTCAAAAGCTTTTAAAGCAGATCCCTAGGGGAAGGAGGGAGGACGGGACATTAACCAGGGCTTCAGTCCAAGCGGGTGGGGCGAATAAAAGAGGCTTTTCTCAAACGAACGGAGCAAGTGGTGAGCTTGTTTAAAGGGATTTTCAACCCTCGGTCTTTCCCTGGAGGGAAAGGGAGGGTAGAGATAGTCCTTCCCAAGCTTCACTTGTGGTAGGAAGCTCCTTTCAGCTTTTTTCCAGGGATTCTTCGCCCTGGGTCTTTCCCTGGAGGGAGAGGAGGGCGGAGATGATGCTCCCTAAACTTAACCTGCGGTGGGCAGCTCCTCCTAGCTGGTTTCAAAGGATTTCTCACCCTGGGTCTGGCAAAAAAAAAAAAAAAAAGAATCAGCCCCAAACTAACAGGCTGTGGTCAAGACTGAATGGAGCTATAGGGTGTGACTTGCAAATTCTGGGAACACTTTCAGAAAACTGGGAACTAACCTAAATGATGAGAAGCCCCTCAGGCCAGGCCTCTCGGGTTTCCCTCACACCTTCCTCCCTATCCCGGTCCTCCTTAGGATCTGAGGGCGGAACGGCGGGCACGCCGGAGGTGTGGGGCTCGCCTCCCCAGCAGCGGCGGGTGCAGACAAAGAGGCGGCGGCGCGGGGTTCGGGGCGCGGGGCCGGCGCGGGCGCGGCGGCCGAGCGCGCGGGGAGGAGCCGCCGCGGCGTCTTCTCCTGGCGGCGCGCGCCCGCCCGGCCCCGCGGCGGCGCGTCACGCTCTCCCCCGCCCGGAGCCGACGAGCCGGGAGGCGGCGGCCGCGCGGCTGCTGCTGCTGCAGTGGGCAGGTGGCGGCGGGTGGCGGCGACCGAGGCGGCGGCGTGGCGCGGCGGGCGGTGAGCCGGCGCGGCGCGGGCCCTCTTCCCTTCCCCGACCCCCTCCCCACCGCTCCCCTCCGCCCTGCCGGGCCCCCTCCTGCCAGCCCGGCTCGGGGCCGGGGGCCGGGCCCGGCGTCCGTGAGGGGCCGAGTCCTACGCGGGGGGCCGCCCCCGAGGGGACCTGGGAGCCCCAGGTGGATGGCCCTGGAGGCCGGGGGCCCCTGGGGTGCCGCCTCCGGGCCGGAAAAGTGGCCGGCGGTGTCAGCGCCGAGCCCGGCCTTCCCTTCCTCCGCCCGCCTCAAGATGGAGCTTGGACTCCTTGCCCCTGCGCCACCCCGGGCGCCGCTCCCTCGCCGCGCCCTTCTCCCCTCCGTTCGGCGCCGGGGGGCCTGGGGTCGCCGGGGCCCCGGGAGGCTGAGGCCCGGCCGGACCTGTTGCCCCGGGCGCTGCCGCCCGGTCACCTGAGCGTGCCTCAGGCCCCCCGCCCCGTGCCCGCGGGCCGGCGTGGAGGGCGCCGTGGCCGTGGCCTCCGTGGTGTGCCGGCCCGCGGGCTGGCCCCGGCTGGCCTCGGGCCTGGTGGCCGTGGCTTTTGTTCCCCCCCGAGTGGGGCTGTGAGTCTCGGAGAAGGGGGATGGCGGGAGGTGACAAGGATTTCTGAAATAACACCGCTGCCCCGTAACCCGAACCTTCTGCCTCGGCAGGGGATTGGCTCGGAAGACAGATGACACTTGTTCAGAGGTTATTTTAAAAGCAGAGCCTTCTGATTCCCCTCATCTGGAGGTCCTGGGTTTCGGAAACCTGACTGTGATGTGGGGGTAAACCCTGAACTCGGCCGTTTCTCCACTTGATGTGGCTTTTCCATCTGGCAGGAACCGAGCACCACCCCCTCCTCCCTTCACAGCCCCACCTCTTCGGTATGGAGAAATTACTCGTTGTCTGTAGTCTGTAATCGTTTGATACCTGTTTTTAGCAAAACTCGGCGCCAATTACCGTATTTAAAAAGGAGGGTGGAGAAAATTCTGCACTGCTTTTTGATTCAGCAGCCTTGCCTTCTTCCTGTTTTAGGTTAGGACAGTGCCTGGCCAGTAAGAGCTCAGTATTCGTGCTGCTGGTGCTGTTCTGGTTCTGGTTGGTGTTGCTCTTTTATTATCATTACTATTACTTGTAGTATCCACACCAAATGTGTTTGACTTTTGGCTTGAATGATAACCTTTTGTAAGAAACCTCTTGCTTCTCAGCCTTGGGGCATTTTTTCTCTGGAAATAATACAGTTAACATTTATTGAGGGCTTCCTCTGATGAGGCTCTGGGCAAGTCTTTTATGTGTTTTATCTCATTAATCTGCCTAACCCAATGAGGGTGCTATCATTAATCCCCATTTTACAGAGCAGGCGTAGAAAGGTCAAGTTCCTTGCCCAGGGTCACACAGCTAATAAATGGTGCCAGGACATGAGCTCAGGTATTCTGATTCCAGGTGCTTAGTTATTAAATTAAATTAGGATAGTGACTCTGGCAAGGAGCAAGGCTGGCCTTTGTTAAAGCAAAGGCAGGGGGTGGTTGCTTGGCCAAGGGCTGTTGCTGGGTTTTTGAGGTTCAGGGAAAGTGGTAAAGTACATTTTAGGCTTCCCACTAGGCCTAGTTCAAAAGGGTAAGAAACTGAAACTGGGTGGGACCTTGCCTAGGCATTCTGTGTGAAGATCAAGATCCTGCCCTTCCCTACTTGTTTCAGCAGTTGCTTAAGCTCCTGCTTGTGCTTGAGCACAACATAAGCCAATCTAGTTTCTGTTCTTTAGGGGTTTGGTGCTCTTATTTATCTTAAAAAATTTTCTTTTACTCAGTGTCTAACATTGAGTCTGTCACACCCCATGTGACCCATCAGTGCATGTGAACTTAGCTCAGTAATGTTAGACTCTTGCTTTTTAAGTGCTGTCTTTCTTGAGATTCTAAGTCCAATAGATGGTGTATAAGAGATGAATTAGTCGTCGTCTTTTTTTTTTTTTTTTTGTGAGGAAGATCAGCCCTGAGCTAACATCCACGCTAATCCTCCTCTTTTTGCTGAGGAAGACTGGCTCTGAGCTAACATCTATTGCCAATCCTCCTCCTTTTTTCCCCCAAAGCCCCAGTAGATAGTTGTATGTCATAGTTGCACATCCTTCTGGTTACTGTATGTGGGACGGGGCCTCAGCATGGCTGGAGCGTTGGTGTGCGCCCGGGATCCGAACCCCGGGCCGAACCCCGGGCCGCCAGCAGCGGAGCGCGCGTACTTAACCGCTAAGCCACGGGGCCGGCCCTGAATTAGTCTTCTTATATGCCATACCAAGGTAGGCACCTTTGAATTTGTCACATATTGGCCGCCTGGTGTTCTTCATTATTATTTACAAATATATTTCTGGTCCATATATATATACATGTATATATATATTCTAGGAATATGTTTGACAAGGACCTTGTATTTCACTTTATAGCACCCTGTGCAGGATTCTGCAGAGTCCCATGTGTTCAGTAAATATGTATCATTTAGTTAACTGAAAATATGTGATCCGGAAGTTTTAAGACTAGTTTTACACAAGTCAAAGCTAAAGAAAAAACCGGAAGGTAGTGTAGTAAAGTCACAGGGAGATGGCTTAATATTTGTTAATGTTAAAAGAAAACTTTGTCTATACAGTGTTAACTGTGAGACTTTCCACCTCATATAATTTTCCACTTGATCCCAATTATCAGCTTTCCTCCCTTCCTTGTACAAATGAAGTGGGAGGTCAAGTGTGTTTTTCTGATATAAAGAATGGACAGTGGGGGCTGGCCCCATGGCTTAGCCGTTAAGTGCGTGCTGGCCGACCGGGTTCGGATCCCGGGCACACACTGATGCACCACTTGTCCGGCCATGCTGAGGCCGCGTCCCACATACAGCAACTAGAAAGGCTGTGCAACTATGACATACAACTATCTACTGAGGCCTTGGGGAGAAAAAGGGAAAAAAAGGAGGAGGATTGGCAATAGATGTTAGCTCAGGGCCGGTCTTCCTCAGGGGGGAAAAAAAAAAGAATGGACAGTGTTATTTGTTAGTCAGGGCAAGCCTGTAGTTCTCCTTTATAGTATTTTTGAAGTGGTGTGATATTCTCCCCAAAGGCAGCTTGTGGGGCTAAGGTGTACCTCTCTGTGGGCTGTAATTAGGTCTCATTTGGTATTCACTCAACAGATATTTATTGAGCACCTACTGTGTGCCACGTGCCGTTGTGGGTGCTGGTGATACAGCAGTCAATAAAACAGACAGAAATCCCTGCTCTCTTGGAACTCCCCTTCAAGTAGGGGAGGCAGACAATAACCATATTAATAAAATGTATGTTGGAAAGTGATACATGGTAAGAAAAAAAATCAGGGAAGGGGAAGTATGAAGTTTTAGGGACAAAAGTTAGGGTAATGCAAATTTTAGATAGGGTGGCAAGAGGAGACCTCGCTGAGAACATGACTTTTGAGTAGAGATCTAGAGGAAGTGAGGGAATGTAGATCCCAGAGGGAAGAGCATCCTAGGAGGAAGGAACAGCAAGTGCAAAGGTCCTGAGGTGTAAGCTTGGGAGGGGGCAGATAATTTAAGGCCATATAAGGTATAGTCCTTAAAATATGTTTTTATTAAAATATTTTAAAATAGTGAAAGATACAGAGTAATTTTAGGCCATGTTATTACTGATTTTGATGAAGAAAAAGTTAAAGATGGGGGAACTGAGCCTCAAAGAATTTCCCTTACTTGCCTAAAAGGCCACACAGCCAGTGAATACAGAGCTAGAAATGAACCCTAGTTTATGTTATTTTAAGCAATGCACAGAATATGTTGGCACTGGAACCTTAAGTAAGTGGCTGGCAGAAAGGCCAGACCAGTACTTGATGTTCAGACTTGCTGTTGAGTGTATACTTTCCTATTTGTATGCAGGCTCTTTGCTCACCCCTGGGAGGCCTTGTAATTGACATTTGCATATACAGTATAGCTTTTTTCTGGAATTGTGCTCCTGGCAGCAAAGCCTTCCTTTTTAGTCTTAAAAGTTTTATGGTTTCAAATCTATGTTTCATATAAACCTTAATGTAAGTCTTTTCAATCTTAATTGGAAAGCAGTGTCAGTATTACCCTGGATATGAATCTTGTAGATAACTGTTTAGGGAAGCTTTAAACTACTATGGTATCTTAAATATGTTTAATATACATAGTGTATGTTTCTCATGTAGGTGGAACTCAAAGAATCCATATGCTTTAAATCAGCATTTGAGTTACAGTGCACTTTTAAGGGAAAACATTGATGATAGTATACAAGAATTTCGAGTAAGAATGACCTCTCTTCAAATTTCAATAAGGGGAACAGAGGCGGCGTTTTTTTTGGGTAGGTTGGCAGACTGTAATTAACCCACCTTGAATTTGGCTAGGACATCTGGGTTAATATCCTGGCCTTGGCACCAAGTACTAAGGAATCTTGGCCACAATTAGTAAAGAGCTTTTTTTTTTTTTTAAATCTCCATCTGGCACTTCCAGAAGGACAGATTCCACTAGCACTAACTCAGTGGGTGGGTCTGTTTTTTAATTGTCTGTCTTATTGTGGTTCAGCAACAAAATCTTAAAAGTACTCTTTGCAAAATCTTAGAAAAGAGGAAGTTGTCCTATTACAGAAGCCCATTGGGAATCTCTGGTATTTCTTTCCCTGGGGAGATGTATTTTCATCTACCTCTTCTCAGGAATCCTAGGGAGACTACAGACAGACATTTTGCTGCCCTGATGTTTTATATAAGCATAAGGTCTAATATACTTCTGACTTTAATTAAGTAGTTTGATATTTGTATTCTCCTTTGCTGACTTATGTCTAAGTATAGCTTGGATTAGATCCCAGTTTTAGCTGCCCATTTTTTACACTTAAAATTACCAGGTCTTTGATTTACTGTATCTTCTCTGAAGTTAAGGGCCTGAAGATCCAGATGTTCAGGATGTGCAAATCATCCAAAATTTGGGTTTGATGTATAAAGAGAAGCCAACTTTAATGAGTTTTTTTTTCTGATTCTACAAATTCCTAGTCAAGTAGTGAATTGAAATATTTGGCATATTTTTTCCCTCCTGGGAAAGATGAGAAATATTAGGGATATTTTCCTAAAAATCTTTTAATTAAATCTTTTGACCTGCCTTCTCTCTTTAACTGATTTTCTCCATAGAATGATTTCTTTTCTTGTGTGTGTGAGGAAGATCAGCCCCCAGCTAACATCCATGCCAGTCCTCCTCCTTTTTTCCCTTTTTCTCCCCAAAGCCCCAGTAGATAGTTGTATGTCATAGTTGCACATCCTTCTAGTTGAGGTGGGACGCCACCTCAGCATGGCTGGGCAAGCGGTGCACTGGTGCACGCCCGGGATCCGAACCCAGGCCACCGGTAGTGGAGCACGAGCACCCAACCGCTAAGCCACAGGGCCGGCCCCCCATAGAATGGTTTCTTATTGGTGACATTATGCTCTAATACCTTAAGGCAGGAAGGAAACTATTTAGACTTTTCTTTTCCAGACTATAGAATAAATAAACTTTATAGGCAGGGTAATTTTTTTACAGCTTCAGTGAAACAAAACTTTTATCACTAAGTTTCTTTCACACATAGGTGACTAGAAAAAAGTGTGTGTATCACATGAAACCATATTGCTAATTTTTGTTGTAAGGCGTATGTGGCTTGCTTAGGTTGTTATATTGAGAATTTAGTATGAGTCAAATTTAGATTTTAGAAAATGTTTTCCAGTGAAGTTGTTATTTTTTTTGAGGTTCTCAGGTTTATTTTTTCCTTATATACTAGTTTTACAGTGGCCCTTACATTTTAATAACATATATTAGTTCTTATAATATGTGGGTTCAGTGCATAAGGTATGAAACACACATGTACAAAAACAGGAAAAGCAAATTATCCATGATCCTATTGTCCAGAGAAAATCATTTCCATATTTTAGAATATGTCCTTCCAGTCTTTTATTCTTTATACTTAAAAAAATATTTATGTCTGGATCTATATTTCTATTTTTAAGTAATTAAAAGTGTAATATTTTCAGTGGAAATATTCTCAGCAAACCAGCATGGGGAATCAGAACTAGTATTAAGAAGTTTGAGGGGCCAGCCCCGGTGGCCTACTGGTTAAGTTCGGTGCGCTTTGCTTTGGTGGCCTGTGTTTGGCTCCTGGGCACGGACCTAGCCCACTCGTCTGTCAGTGGCCATGCTGTGGTAGCAGCTCACGTACAAAGAGAGAGAGATTGGCAGCGGGTGTTAGCTCAGGGTGAATCTTCCTCAGAAAAAAAAAGAAGTTTGAGGTCCTGGATTTGCATCACACTCAGTTCTATGAGTCATGTGAACTTGAGCAAGTTGCTTTCCTTCTCTCAACCTGCTTCTTGCTCTGTAAAATGGAGATGACACCTGCCCTGTCCACCCCATGGGGTTGCTGTGTTGATGAAAGGAATTAGGCTGTGATGAACTGGAGATCTCTGGATAACCTTGTCAGGTGGTAGTAGTAGTGCAGAGGGTGTTTGTGCTTTCAAATACCAAAGAGGCCGGGGAAGACAGAGGAAAGGCCAGTCCTGCATCACTGGTTGCCTGTGAGTCATCTGGTTTATTTTGTCCATTTTGTTCAATTTGTTAAATTTATAGTAAAGTTTTTCAGATGACTGTGACCAATACAGAGTATCTTGTGGGGTGGGAGAAAACCCCAGAAATGCCAGTTTATCGAACATTTGTTGAGGGCTGTGAAGACTGTGCTAGGTACAAGGAGCTCTCTGCCTCACAAGGTAAGACAACTGCTATAGGCAAGGTATAGGCTAAAATGGAGGTGTGATGGGACCATATGATTAATGATGTTGAGCATCTTTTCATGTACTTATTGGCTATTTGTACTTTTTTTTTTTTTGCTGAGGAAGATTTGCCCTGGGCTGACGTCTGTTGCCAATCTACCTCTTTTTGCTTGAGGAAGATTCACCCTGAGCTAACATCCGTGCCAATCTTCCTCTATTTTGTGTGTGGGTGACCACCACAGCATGACTGCCAACAAGTGGTGTAGGTCCGTGCCTGGGAACCGAACCTGGGCTGCTGAAGTGGAGCGTGCCAAACTTAGCCACTAGGCCACAGGGCTGGCCCGGCCATTTATATGTGTTTGAAGAAGTGTCTATTTAAGTCCTTTGCCAGTTTTGAGTAAGGTTATTTTTTTGTTGTTGAGTTTACCTGTTATCTTCTAATTCATAAATTCTTCAGGCATTTTATTTATTTATTTTTTGATGATAATTATTTTATTTTATTTATTTTTTATTGCGGTAACATTGGTTTATAACATTGTATAAATTTCAGGTGTACATCATTATACTTCTATTTCTGCATAGATTACATCATGTTCACCACCCAAATACTAATTATAATCCATCACCACACATGTTCTTCAGGCATTTATTGAGTAGCTACTGTAGGGAGGCACTAGCTCAGATGTTGGGGGTACAAAGTTGAGTAAAACAGGCACACATTCTGCTCTTGGAGACCCAGAGCTGTTAGCAGCAGTCAGGTTAAGAGCAAGAATTCAGTCCTTTGCCTGACAGCAAATCCCGACTCTGTTACTTTAGGAAGACTTGTACAAACTGCTTCACCTTTTGGAGCTCAGTTTTCTTATCTATAAATTGAGGATAATATCTGCTTAGTCATTGTGGAAATTAAATGAATTAATGTATGTAAAACCTAGTAAGTATTAGTACTCTTTCCCTTCAATCCCTTGTGTCTTCCTGACTTCCCATCGCTAAAGGAAGTTAGGTTTCAGCACCTCAATTTTCTCCTTTCTTTTAAGTCAGAATGGGGAAAAAATCCACTTCTACTAGTATAGGAAATGAGAACCGTTCTTCCTGCCATGTTTTAGAAAGTTAATTTGAGTAGGAGTGCCTTGCCATTATTGAACGGCATATTTTTAGTGAACAGTTGTCACTGAAGAACTTGTAATTTATGAAGAATTTAATATTCAGCATGGAAAAGCCACTCATGCTCCTCATGTCAGAACTTGTGCCTTGCCAAATTTCAGGCCCTTTCATATGTTTGTCAGTTTTATTTCCTACAGTTTAATTAAAGGTGAGTTTTTTCTTTCTGAGGTCTGATAGGACTTGCTGTATGTATGTCTGTGTAGAAGATAACCTAAACAGGTGAAAAATAACCAACAATGAAGTTACATGTTAAGATCCAAATGAAAACAATTCCTAGTCTCCATTTGCAGCACCTAGGCTGGTTGTCCAGAAAACTCTCTTAGGGACCTGTCAGTAAAATTAGTACAGGGATATTTTCTCTTGAAATAGCCAGGTGTCCTTCAGTATTGTGAAAATAGAAATGTGGTTATTTTTTCCATTGGATCTAAAGACCTATAGCAAGTATTAAATTTGCTCATTTGCAAAGTAAAAACAAGAAAGCTTTTATAAAGAGAAAAAAACAGTAAGGGGGTAATTGATTCTTCTGTGAATTGTCTTCATGCCCTTTTCTTGTTCAGAACAAACAGTTGGTATGTGCTTGCTTTTAGTATGGGAAATGTGTGACTGTTTAAGGGCAAGCCACAATATGCCTACTTTTGTTCCTTTGTGAAAATTGGAAGGGGAAACTAATTTTAACTTGCTTTGAGATTGACTCATTCATCTCACTGCTGTGTATTAACAGATCAGCATGCTTTGGGGTCAGGAGTCTTTAATCTGGAGATTAGGGTTTAAGTCCTAGATTGTTAAGTAACTGTGACCTTAACAAGTGATTTCACTTTTCAGAATCAGTTTCCTCAGTGGTAAAATGAGGAAGTTGAACTAGATTGCTAAGGTCTCTTCTGGTTTTAAAATTTTATGATGCTATATTAAGCACATTCACTCCTTTTTACACGTTAGTATAATTGACTGCTGTCGACCTATTAAGTAAGTTCTTCTGGGAGATACTAACCAGGCCTAGTAATTTCATTCGGTTTTAAGATCCGTCTCTAAGCTGGTGGTAGAATTACAAAGTCACAGAAATTTTGTAGAAACTTGTGTAAATGAGCAAAATAGCTCAAATTATTCAGCTTTCCATGTCCCCCCTCCCTTTTTTTTTTTGATTCTTTTGCAGATGGAGGAACTTTGGGAGGCTGCTTGTTTTCTGCTTATCTAAGTAGCAGGAACATAAAATAAATCTTCACTCAAACTGAGCTGTACAAAGACGTTCATAATTGCAGGTAGTTGCATCATGGCACAGAGTTCCATCTTTAAAAAAAATTGTCTAGTGTTCCAGCTTTCTTTGCCTTGGTTGGGTTTTGGCCCCCTCCCCTTCCTTTTTAAAACTGCTATAGACTTTGAAACTCTGGGTACAACTTGTATTCTGTACTATATAAAACACACTGTAAGTTTTAAAAACATGTGATTTTCAAGCACAGAATAATTTTTCAAGAGGTTTTGTGTATCTATTGATACTCTGTTCTGACTTCGTTCAGCAAACATCCTGAACTGAGTCTTTAATCACTTAAAATTCTGTTTCTGACTTTGATGGAAAGATATTGTAAAACTTTTTGTTTACTTTCAGTATCTTACTGTATGATATTCTCAAACCAACACTTAAGATTGGTGGACTGATTTGATAAATTGCTTTGTAAGGGCTCTACCAGTTAGAAATTGGAAATACATCTCCCTTGTAGCACCATTTGAATTAAGGAGCCTGTTAATTTTCTGATCCTTACTGGCTTGTGTCAGTCCTTTAGTGTCTAAATGGTCTTGTCACATTGATCCTTTTAAACAAACAGTGACTATGCTATTTACTCATCTTTTGTCTTTTGTACTTTATCCTTGCTAGAGATATGCAGTTTGCGTTTTTAGTTCTTATGTTAATTTTAAAGCTGTTTGAGTCTGGCCTGTTTAAAAAGTTATATCATATATTGTGTATGAAATATACATAAATACTAGATATGTAGATAAATACCAGTGAAAATAGATCTTAGTGATATTCTAGTACAATAAGGTGACAGAAAGCTAAAGAAGATCCAGAATTATGCGTCCTGGAATCTTTCTAATATTTTTGACTAGGTATTTCAATGAGTGCCTCCCTTATGAATCCAGAGTGGTGACAGCAGCAGGACCCATCCAGATGGGAAGGAACACTTGATGTGTTACCCAGGAGTTGGAGATCTTTGAGGAAGTATTGGTGTTCTTGAATATTTTTGACAATGGAATAAAAAAAAAGGATAGGCTGCATGGCTTTATTTTATTTTTATTTATTTATTTATTTTATTTATTTATTGTGAGGAAGATCAGCCCTGAGCTAACATCCATGCTAATCCTCCTCTTTTTGCTGAGGAAGACCGGCTCTGAACTAACATCTATTGCCAATCCTCCTTCTTTTTTTTCCCCAAAGCCCCAGTAGATAGTTGTATGACATAGTTGGACATCCTTCTAGTTGCTGTATGTGGGACGCAGCCTCAGCATGGCCGGACAAGCAGTGCGTCGGTGCGCGCCCGGGATCCGAACCCGGGCCTCCAGTAGCGGAGCGCGCGCACTTAACCACTAAGCCACGGGGCTGGCCCTGCGTGGCTTTAATATTCAGTTAACATTTGTTAAGTAATCTACCATATGAGAGGCACACTGATCTGAAATTGTTGCAAGTGAAGACAGTGAGGACCATGTTTTTGAAGAATAGCTGTGAGCGCCCTTATTCTGACACACGGCTCTTTTATTTATAAATAAATCCTGTAAAAACAAGGTAATAAACTTGATAGAGAAATGTGGAACTGAATGGAAGTATTGACAAGTGGCACCATTAGTTAAGTTGGTGTTTTTTACATTTTAATTTCACCTGTCTCACATGTCTGCTTTTCCCTTCCTTTAACTTATTTTATTATTTTGTGTCATGCTTTATAATGATTTCTGAAATATATAAATTTAGTGCTACACGAATATAAGTTATTATCAGCTCTTTCTTCAGCTTGTGGATTAACTGTAAGTTTATCAAATGTAGTACAAAAATAACTTGAATGAACTGCGAGAGAGGCATCAATCTTTCAATTCTTAGAAGATTCTGTTTCTTCAGCCCAGTGATCTTTGGAGAATGCTGATAATCTTCAAGCTAGGCTACGATGCTGCTTTTTCCAATTTATATGAAAAATAGTGAACAGTGGTTTTCTTAATTTCATTTTTCACTTATTGTAAGGGTTTTTAGTTTGTCTTAGGCTCCTGCTACTGAATATTTAGAAACTTTAGACTTTGTACAGAACCTCAATATTTCATGGTATTCTATTAAGAACACCACTATTTCCAGATGCTCTGGCCTCCTGAACAAATTTGAGACACTGCTCCACCCTTTTAGGCATACCCCTTGAAGGATAGAGTCGCCTCTCTGGAAGATGGATTCTCTATTTCTTTCCACTTGGGAAAATGGCTCTCTTTCACTTCCTGCGTGTTTATTTGTGACAGGGCTGTATGACCTTTTTCCCTGGCTAATCTTTTCATTATTCCTGAGTCTTGGAATGCTCTGCTGGGACATGGTGGGATAAAGAAACAGAGGGGTAATTTGGAATTTCCCTCCCTGTCTTCCCAGGTACCAGCCTTAGTAGACTTACTTCCCATGTGTAAGATTTATCCTGTTGCCTTTAAACCAACAACTTAGTTGCTGCTGAAAACAAATGTCTCCAGGCTCTTCTCTCTAGTTTATCTTACTTGTTATTGCACTGATGTGAAGCAGTGGCTCCTCTGCGGCCTGCACCCTACACTGTGTTTGGTGACATCACACACATTTTCCCTGTGTTCAAGGGGCGAGCTTCTGGGAGCCCAGAACCTTAGGATGACCTTAGGTGGCTTCATGTCACTCATCATCAGTTCACATTGGCTGACCACTCATGTGCTTGCCAGATACTCTACCCTGGAGGAGATGCTCCTCCCTCGATCCTCCAGGGAGTATTTTGTGTGTTCATTTAGTAGATTAACAAGTTTTCCAGATGTTAAAACTTGGGACAATGCTCTTTCTTTCCTGGGTCTTACATGTTAAATTATAGCCACTAGACTGTTTCTAAGTCAAAACCAATTTACTAAAGTTTAGGGGAAAAAATATCAGATTAGTAAAAACAAATAGCTGACAGTAGAGTCACATCCTTCACCTCTCTTTTCTCTCCTTCAGTTTTTCCCTCCAGTCTGCAGGCTGATCTTTCCACATGTTCTTTTTTTGTGTGTGTGTGAGGAAGATCAGCCCGGAGCTAACATCCGAACTAATCCTCCTCTTTTATTTGCTGAGGAAGACTGGCTCTGAGCTAACATCGATTGCCAATCCTCCTCCTTTTTTTTTTTCCCCAAAGCCCCAGTAGATAGTTGTATGTCATAGTTGCACATCCTTCTAGTTGCTGTATGTGGGATGCGGCCTCAGCATGGCCGGAGAAGCAGTGCATTGGTGCACGCCTGGGATCCGAACCTGGGCTGCCAGTAGCGGAGCGCAGGCACTTAACCGCTAAGCCACGGGCTGGCCCTCCACATGTTCTTATCACGCCATTCCTTGACACTGCATTGGTTTCCCGCAATCAAAAAGAAAAAGCCAAGCCTGATGCTGCTTCAGTAGAATAATGCTCTCACTCCCCTCTTTGTACTTGAAATGCTGCCTCCTGTGATATTGGCCTTAAATCTGCCTGTCACTGACTCTCAGGTTCCTTTCTTGTATCTTGAGACACACTTATTACATTTTCATCTGTAACCCAGTCTCTGTACTTTGCTTTGAGTTTGTGTGGGTGTATTTTCGAACTCTTAGTGTTCAGCTGTCAGTTTTACTGGGCAGTGCCTGTGCTATAAGCAGGGCTTCTTTATACACTATGTATCCCCTGTCAAATAGATATTTTAAAGGTCCTCTTATTGTAAATGCTATTTTTACCTTTTTATCTTAAGAACAGTTAGATTATTCACAGTTTTATATTCAAGAGTTTACATTTTTCTGATCTTTTGCTCACATAGGTGTTGTAATGAAGTAGGAAAGATGAAGGTTTCGTACCCAGCCCAATCTGGGGTATCTGATTGGCAAGTTTGTTATTGATGCCAAGAGGAGAGCTACTTTATATTCTGCCTTAAATGTATATTCTACACCTGCACTGTTTAGTACAGTAGCCACAAGCCATACATGGCTTTTGAGCACTTGAAATGTGGCAAGTCCAAGTTGATATGTGCTATAAGTGTAAAATACACAATAGATTTCAAAGACCTAGTATGAAAAAAAGAATGTGAAATAGCTTAGTAATTATTTTTATATTATGTTTTGAAGTAATATTTCAGATTTACTGGGTTAAATAAAATGTTATTAATTTCAGCTGTTTTATTTTTTAAACATGGTTACTAGAAAATTCAAAATTACACATATATCTCACATTATATTTCTATTGGACAGCACTATTCTAGAAAGGATAGTAGTGTCAGCAAAGGTAATGATCTAATTTGATTTTGTTTTTACATTTTATTTATTTATTTATTTCCCCCAAAGCCCCAGTAGATAGTTGTATGTTATAGTTGCACATCCTTCTAGTTGCTGTATGTGGGACGTGGCCTCAGCATGGCGGAGAAGCAGTGTGTTGGTGCGCGCCCGGGATCTAAACCCTGGCCACCAGCATCGGAGCGTGTGCACTTAACCGCTAAGCCACGGGCCGGCCCAGTAATGATCTAATTTGAAACTTACAGCTCTTATGTACCGTCTACTGGACGTAGTAATCGAACAATTTACACATAGCCTCGTTGGCCTACTTTTGAAAACAAGATCCAGAGTTGGGAAACCCTCTAATGCTGTTGTTTTCATCAAATGCTTAGCGGGTGAGATATAGTTACTTGATTTGTTAGTTTGAAAATTGCAATATTGCATCATTTTATGGGTGCTTTTTTTTTTTTTTGTGAGGAGGATTGGCCCTGAGCTAACATCTGTTGCCAGTCTTCCTCTTTTTGCTTGAGGAAGATTGTCCCTGAGCTAACATCTATGCCAGTCTTCCTCCACTTTGCATGTGGCACACCGCCACAGCATGGCTTGATGAGCAGTGTGCACGTCCACGGCTGGGATCCGACCCCGTGAACCCTGGGGCTGCCAAAGTGGAGCGCATGAACCCAACCAGTATGCCACCGGCCCGGCCCCTATGGGTGCTTGTTTTGATGCTGAGTCAGTTCAGAACTTTTTTGAACTCTTATTGTATATCAAATACTTTCTTTTTTTTTTTTTTTAAGATTTTATTTATTTATTTATTTTTCCCCCAAAGCCCCAGTAGATAGTTGTATGTCATAGCTGCACATCCTTCTAGTTGCTGTATGTGGGATTCAGCCTCAGCATGGCCGGAGAAGCGGTCCGTCGGTGCGCGCCCGGGATCCGAACCCGGGCCGCCAGCAGCGGAGCGCGCGCACTTAACTGCTAAGCTGCCGGGCCGGCCCTCAAATACTTTCTTAGGTCCTTTGGATGCAAAGACGAATTTCATCCCTGATCATGAGAAACTTAGTCATAGCATGATATGCAAACAAGACAAGAGTGAGTGTGATTCATCATTTAATAATAGAAGACCGCACAGTGGCTAGAGTAGTCCAGAGGAGGAAGAGATAGGGCAGGAAGAGTAGTCGGAAAAGACTCCATGAGGAGTGATGCGTCTGCTTGTATTCTTTTAGAGTCATTTCCTGTGTCCCCTGAAGCCCTTACATATGGGCATGTGCAGCATGTAGTAGTGGAGTGTGTGCCTTGGGTGTATAAACAGTCCATGTATGGGAGATGAGGCCTGACTGCACTTCCCATCAAAGGACCTTGAAGCTCAGTTCAGCTAGGATATGAGATGTATTTAAATTGGTCCCAAGCAGGCCTATCAGCTTATTAATTAATTGGGTTTTAATAGTCTTATGTGAAGTTGAAATACTCAACCATCCTTCTTTTACTCAGGAGTTGAAGAAAATATGTAAATGCTCATCAATTTTGTCTTTTCAGTCTTCTCTGTATATACAGAAATATGAATATGAATGAAACTGAAAGAGGGGGAAAAATCGAATAACTTGCCTTTCTTTAGTGGAAATACTAGTCAGTTTGGAAAGCTACCAGAGTATTGTGTAAGTGCTTTCAGTGGCTGAAGCAGACGAGCTCAGGTTACAGTGCGTCTCCTGTGTTGGGGGTAGGGGACAGCAAGTGACACAGCATACAACAGACACTTACATAACCGTGACTTCAGGGGACAGGATTAGGCTGTGAATGAACCTCCCCAACTCAGGAATATGGTATTAGTACACAGCCTTTGAGTTTTTCTCTGAAGCTTGACTTGAAAATCGGCATCAGAAACATCTTTCTCTCAAACTAGACTTTTCATTACTCTCAGAACTTTTTCCCCTTCCCTTCTGTTATTAAGTTTGTGGACTTTTAACATTTTAGAATTGGAGCGGGGCTCAGAAGTCTCAGAGTGCAGCTATCTACAGGTAAGTCACTTAACCTGTTTGGTGCTGGATTTCTCCTTGGTCACCCAGCAGGGCCAAGCCGAAACCTGGGTTTCCAGAAGCTCCTCTTTTATTGCATGCAGTTTTTCTGGAGGGCCAGTGTTAAACTCCCTCTCCTGGCTGATGAAATTCATTGCAAATTCTTCAACTCTCCTTTTGCCTCCCATCAGAATTTCCAGATTTAGTAAATAAAGGACTATTTTTGTTTTGCTGATGAGGCGAAAAGGACTATAAAGGGACTGAGGCAAAGTGTGGAGATGTGATTTGCCTCGGACGATACAATGCCGTGCTGGAGGGTGCCAGGAGATGCTGAACTTGTTAGAAGCCGATCTTATCAGATGGGGGTTCTTCTTCATTGATGGCAGAGTACTCTTACTTTGGCAAAGTGAGAGCCTCAGTTGCTTTCCTTTCACTTTTGAATCCTTGCCCTTCACTTAGGGAGTTTGGATTTGGAATCTGAAACAGTAGAACCACGGAAGGATGAAGTTAGAAGTAGATCTTACTTATTCAATATCCTCAGGTTATAGATGAGGATATCAAGGTCTGGGAGGGGTTAGATGCTTGTTTAAGGTCATCTGACTGGGACAGAATCCAGGTGTTCATTTCCCAGTCTAACCTTCTTTTTATACATTTGTTTTTTTAAGCCACAAATTTTTTTATGAGAGTAAACAAAAAACTAAACAAAACCTTAAGATAGCAGAGAAGAATTATGAAGAATATTACTGCTTTTCATTTGAACATAATTTATACCATGCTTGTTTTGGGGAACTGCTTGTTTTGAGGAACCTCTTGTTTCTGTAAATTGCTTAAGCTTTTTTTAGGTTATGAGGGGTGAAGGAGAAGGCGGGGTTTGGACTTTACTAAAATATCTTCTATAATAAAAACTTTTTATTATGGAAAATTTCAAACTTACACAAAAGTAGAATGGTACCATCACCTAAGTTGAACAGTTATCAACTCATCATCAGTCTTATATAAGTTTAAGTATGGTGTCATCAAACTTGTGTGTCTTTTAAACATATTTTGCTTTTGCCAGTAAAATGTCTTTTTGCTTTTAAGAAAATATAATACTTTTATTTATTATTCATATAGTTATGCTTTTGTGGTATGAAGCTTCTATTTCAGGTGCTTAGAGTTTATTTAGGCAAGATGATTCCAAAGCTCTAAGCAAAGTTTTTATCTTTTTTGCCACTGTATTAGGTAAGAGAACCTAGCTGCTGTAACAAACCCCACTAATTCTAGTGACTTCAATGGATGAAGGTTTATTTTTAGTTATGGAAAAGTCCAGAATGGTTATTTCCTGATTGGGGAATGGGGAGAAGTGATTCAGGGATTCAGGCTTCTTCCATCTTGTGATCCCACATTCCTCAATCCATGCTTTCAGGGTTTCCCACCTCCTTTCCGTCAAGCTGTTGGAAGGGCCAAGAGCACAGAAGATTGCACATGGGAGAATTTTGTGGGCTAGGCCGACAAGTGGCATACCTCCCACACAGAACTCGGTCACATGGTCACACTGGTCTGCAAAGGGAGCTGGGAAATGTGGTCTGTGACTCCAGGAAGAGAAAGAAATAGGCTTGGTGAACCTTTAGCCACTCTGCATGCGTATCCACTCCTCATACTGGCCTTGTGCTGCCTTTACGCTCCTGTGTTGAAAGCAGCACAGTAAAGTCTGCTTCATTACTCCCTGGTTGAAGCCATTTTACTGTGGCTCAAAATCATTAAATTTTTTTCCTGCTTAAGAAATTATACCTGGGCCAGCCCCGTGGCTTAACTGTTAGGTGCTCGCGCTCCGCTGCTGGCGACCCGGGTTCGGATCCCGGGCGCGCACTGATGCACCGCTTCTCTAGCCATGCTGAGGCTGCGTCCCACATACAGCAACTAGAAAGATGTGCAGCTATGACATACAACTATCTACTGGGGCTTTGGGGAAAAAAAATAAATAAATAAAATTATAAAAAAAAAAAAGAAATTATACCTGTTCATGAAATAAAATGTGAGAAACTCAAGAAAACACAAAGATGATATAAAAAAATAACAATATAATCCCATCACCTGGAGATTATTATTATTAATCCTTTGCTACATTTCCTTCCAATCTGAGAATTTTAGCCACTTAGAAATAACAGTAAAATTTCACTAATTTTTATTCTGTGCTAGCTTGCAAACTCTAAAACTCATAAGCAGGAGAAAACAACAATCTGGCAATTTTACCTTTTCTTAGCAAAGATACACTATTGTGGAGCTATGCTGAGGCTTTACACTTTGGGCATTTTTGAAATGAACTTCTTGCTTGCACATTGTAATCCTCACTCCTTTTAGTAAACAGTAAATATTGAGGCTGGTGAAGTTAGTGAAATATTAGAATGGCAAGGCAGGAATAACATTTTAAGTTTATGATTTACTTCCTACTCATTTTTCAGAATTCTTAGATATAGCCTTAATTTTCCAGGAGAGAATGCTAAGAAAAGGTGTTTGAAACTGAACTGAACTAAGTTGCAAACCTGAAATATTTAAAAATACATTCCTGGTGGTGAGCTGAATACTTAGGTGGATGTGCTTTTCCCTGCTTACCTGCATTGCTTATACTGGTCAGTAGTGAAGAAAGATGCTGCTAATGTTAGATGGGAGGACAATTTCTTGGGAGAGGGTTCATTTCCTGAGTCATCAACTCCAGATTCAAGGATACAGAACCTTCTGGTTTTTCTTTAAAGTGGTGAGGTTGCATCCTAGAGGCAGACCAACATCAGAATTCCTGTTTGTGACGTCATCATCATGACCTCACAGCCAGGGTTGCTTAAAATGTTTGCCCAACTTCTGGCAGGATATGAGCTGCGGCCTGGCCCAGTTCTACAGACATCATGAGGTACTGAGTTGTCTCATATTGCTAAATTTGGGTTGATTTTTCTGCAGCTTCTGTAGATAAAAAGTAAAGAAATTGCCACTAGGTCCTCTATATTTTACTGAAAAAGATTGTATAATGAAAAGAAAATGATTGTTTTCAATATCCTCTGGCAGGACATTTAACAACAGAAGACTCAGTAGTAGAGCAGAAATATTTTACTGTGTAAATGGGTATGTGGTTAACCAGTGGCTCTATTTACTATGTAATTTGCTCTGAATTTTCCTGTTCCCTGCAAATAAACATAACATTTTTGTTCTGTGAAAATATATCTGCCACACCAGGCAAGTAACAATTTGAAATGATTAGACTTGCTTATCAGTGTTATAAATTATTTATGACCCAGAGACCTAAATTCAGACACATCACAATTGAGAAATTGACACTATTTGGTTTTGAATATGCTTTGTTCTTTGTATCTGTTTGAGTTGGAGTTGGAAGAAAAGGTGTTGGTTCACACAAATATCCAGAAATCTAGTCTCTGAGGGTTAATACTTATAATTTTCTTAAAGATTGTCCTTCTTTAAACTGTTAACCTAAAATATAAAACAGCCAGTTATTTTACTAGCAAAATGAGTTTATTTGGGAACAGCAAAGAATTGCAATTCAGAACAAGCAAGCTATAGCAAAAACCACAGGCAAGTCCAGCAATCAAAGGAGAGGAATGTTATTTTATAGGGAAAAAATAGGAGTTTGGGAGGAGTTGTTTTGAATGAAAGTCCATTGGAGAAAAGCAGGAGTTCAAGGTGGTGATGGTTTCTCATTGGTTGGGTTGCTGGCTTAGTCCTTTTGTGTTTCGGATGCAGTGTACATTTCTTCACATTGGGGTCCTGTAATTGATGAGTCTTCCTGTTGAGAACTTCTTTCTCTTGGGATCTATAATTGACAGTCTTTCCTGTAATTGACCTCAAGTGGCAGTGTGTGACAGCTCCCCCTTCAGGTTTCTGGACTCCATTCTAAATGACGTTTCTGTTTATAAATTTTCACAAAACAAACAAAAACTTCAAAAACTCTGTGTTCCTGTCTGCTGGGTACAAGCACTTGATAAATTATCCCCTCTCATTTTTTATTTAAGTAGATATTGGATTCTTCTCCTAAATTTGATTCTATGAGTTTGAGAGATTATGTGGCCAAAATCTTGTGTTTTGTTTTGTTACTGCTTTTTCTCTCACAAAACGTGTCGGTATCAGAAAGACTGAACATCCGTTTTTTGAAGTAGACTGCTCTTTTTAAAGCATTGTACTATGTGTTCCCTGTTTTTTCCTTCTGTAACAGTCACATGTCCCTATTTTCTTAAACATGTATGACTTAGAGTCTTAAAATTCTTACTTTGAGGCTAAGAGCGCTTTATAGATTCATTAGGTGTGTTCCCTATCAAATGTGTCTCTTTTTATGTTTTTTTTTTTTTGGATGTTAGCCCTGAGCTAACATCCATGCCAATCCTCCTCTTTTTGCTGAGGAAGACCGGCTCTGAGCTAACATCTATTGCCAATCCTCCTCCTTTTTCTCCCCAAAGCCCCCAGTAGATAGTTATATGTCATAGTTGCACATCCTTCTAGTTGCTGTATGTGGGACGTGGCCTCAGCGTGGCCGGAGAAGCGGTGTGTCGGTGTGCGCCAGGGATCCGAACCCGAGCTGCCAGTAGCCGAGCTGCCAGTAGCCAAGCTGCCAGTAGCAGAGTGCGGGCACTTAACCTCTAAGCCACAGGGCTGGCCCCTCAAATGTGTCTCTTTAACTGGGATGTCTTTTTTTTTTTTTTTTTTTTTTTGTGAGGAGATCAGCCCTGTGCTAACATCTGCCAATCCTCCTCCTTTTTTTTTTTTTTTGTTGCCGAGGAAGACTGGCCCTGGGCTAACATCCATGCCCATCTTCCTCCACTTTATATGGAACGCTGCCACAACATGGCTTGTCAAGCAGTGCGTCAGTGTGCGCCCGGGATCCGAACCGGCGAACCCCGGGCCGCCGCAGCGGAGCGTGAGCACTTAACCACTTGTGCCACCAGGCAGGCCCTAACTGGGATGTCTTTAAGACAGCTTTTTAGAAACGAACCATCCTGTACACATAGGTTGTAGAAACTTGAAATTACTGATTTAAAGCTAATTTTAGCTACGGGGACAATGTTGAACTGTTTTAGATCAGTTTTCATTATTAAAAACATTTCTTTGCTTTCAGAAATAGAACTGTGCTTTCATATATTCTTCGACAGGGAGAATAGAACTGAATCTTTAACATTTGAATTCCTATTCCCTTTGCAAGATCTCTTTCATGGAAGGGGTATGGAGATGGGGTCTGAATGGTAGTAGGTGTTAGCAGATGGGGAGCGATCCCTGAGGCACCTTGAAATGACACTGGTAGTTTCCTGGGGCAGCTGCAACAGTGACTGCTCTCCATGCTTTGCTTCAAGTGTTAAATGGCATTGGCTTCATCTCCTATCTTGGGATTCGTTACTAGAGTCATGCTTTTTTTTTTTTCTTCAAGGTCCTGGTAACTAACCCATTGTTTTTTACTATAAGTAAATTTTTTCTTTATCTGAATGTTTTCAATATTCTGACCTTTATGAGGCATATTCTAGGGGATTGCTTAGGAGTAACTGTAGTAAGCATATGTTCTATGTTTTTAGAAGGCTCTAATCTTGAACTGTATCCCCAACCTCAGAAAATTTGTTTGTTTAGAATGGAAGACTGATTTTTATGTAATTTCCTGTTCAAATAATGTGTGAGAGAAGTTATATCTGAGAGGGGAAAGTGGGGCACTTGGATTCTTAGAAATAAACAGCTAATATTTGTGGTGCTTACTATGTACTGGCATTGTTCTAATTACTTGAAGCCTCCCCAGATGCTAGTGTTTTCCAGTATCTAACACACTAGACAAATATGTACTGAACCTTGACTTCCTAGAGGGTAGAATACGTCTTTTTGTTGAGTGGAAGGAGAATAGTTCTACTTTCTGGAATCCTAACTTTGAGTAAAGCTGACATTCTCAAGACATATAAAGCACACTTCTGTTTAGGAAATACCAAAGAGAGTAGGTCTTCTCAGGTTATTTGCTTCCTTGAAATAAATATCTTGCCCTTTTAAATTTGTTCCTTAGATCGGATCTCAGAGTTAAATCACAAAGGAGGATATTAATCTAGTTCAAAACTTTTGCTTATTTCAGGCCTGGCTTTTTTGTCTCTTAAACTTGTAGGTTACATAGAAAAAAAAACAAAAAACTGTTCCTCCAGTGTTGATGTTTAGCAACAAAGCTTCCTGTTTTTAGGCAGAAACGTAAAACTTTTAATGAGAAGGAAGAGTGTCAGAAAGGATGTGCCACTGAGCCATCTATGCCTGGAGCCCTTCTTCCTGGTACGTAGTTGGTGCTTGGAAGTAGATCGCTCTCCCTGCTTCTCCCATTTGAGAATGTGCAAGCAAAATAATAGCTATTTTTGACTGTTCAGAACATTTTACAAATGGTTCTTGGCTTAAAAAAATATTAGAACTATGGCATCAGTCAATGGTGTAAATATAGGATTCTGGGGGTTAGTGTATAGTATATGTTGCAATTTTATAGTTTGGAAAGTGAGATTATAAAGTAATGTGACTAACTTTTAAAAAAAAATACACCAGGGCCGGCCCCGTGGCTTAGCGGTTGGGTGCACACTCCGCTGCTGGCGGCCTGGGTTCGGATCCCGGGCGCGCACCAACGTGCCGCTTCTCTGGCCATGCTGAGGCCGCGTCCCACATACAGCAACTGGAGGGATGTGCAGCTATGACATACAACTATCTACTGGGGCTTTGGGGGAAAAAATAAATAAATAAAATCTTAAAAAAAAAAAAAAACCAGATCTTAAGTTCTTTCATCTAGGGAGGTATTGTTCATTTATTACAGTGATACAGCTGTATAATTTTTGGAACTCTTAGAATTACCCTATGTGCCTTGGATACATTTTTGCTATTTCAGTAGTTGTACATCATGATATTTTTGAGGTTTTTTTGATTCAAATTTTGGAAACAGCCAGTAGTATTTTAGAGCCAAGTCTAATGAAGAGCATTGAGAGATTGAGATCGTCAGTACAATCTTGGGTCACCAATGAAGTGCAATTTATGAACTGCCTCTGAAGTCATTTCTAAAAGAGGAGTTAAAAAATAGTTGGACCGGGGCCAGCCCCGTGGCGTGGTGGTTAAGTGCGACGCTCTGCTGCTGGTGGCCCGGGTTCGGATCCCAGGCGCGCACCGATGCACCGCTTGTCAGGCCATGCTGTGGTGGCGTCCCACATAAAGTGGAGGAAGATTGGCCCGGATGTTAGCACAGGGCCAGCCTTCCTCAGCAAAAAGAGGAGGATTGGCTTGGATGTTAGCTCAGGGCTGATCTTCCTCACAACAACAACAAAAAATTTCGACCAAAGCAGTATTATTTAAATAAACTTACACCTCAGGTGGTGATCACTTTGAGGGATGCTGTTCATTTGGCAAGTACATCATCCCTGGATGGAGGAGGTTCTAGAACAGTGCTGTCCAATAGAACTTTCTGTGATGGTTGAAATTGTTTTACATGTTGCACTTTGGCTGTTGAGCGCTTGAAATGTGGCTGGTGTGACTGAAGAACTGAATTTTTAATTTTATTTCATTTTAAAAGAATTTAAGTTTAAACAGTGCGTGTGGCTTAGTGGCTACCTTATTGGACAGTGTAGATCTAGAATATTTAGCTTTCAGCCTAACTTACAGACTGGGGTGAGCAGTTTATGATAAGAGACCAAAAGTTATTAAGACAGAGTAGGTTGTGGAATATCTGGTCCCCCTCCCCTCCTGCTGTGTTCAGAGTAGGAGAAAAGTCTGGAATTTGTCGTTTGTGTTCAGTGGTATCTAATCTTTAGAGCTCTCCAAATTTATCCTTGCTAAGGTGTTATCCGAAGGGTTTTAAATGAGAACCTTCCTTTGTATTTACAGTTTAATCATCAACTTTTGATGCTCATGGCTCTTCTTCCCTGAAATTTAAGGCCTGCCCTGCAGCCCCCATGGGTACTGTTACCTGTACCCATGGTTGGAAGGAGTGAAGACTTGGATGCCATAAGAAAAAAGGCTGCCAACCCTTGGTTTAAATCTTTGCTTGATAATGGTGGTTAGGTTAAGATAATGGAAATGAACAAAGAAAATAAATATGGGTGTAAGGAAAAACTCTAGACATCTTTCATTTTGTAGCCATAAAATTTTGAAGTACAGCAGCCTGGGTTTGGTTCCTAGGCATGGACCTACATCACTGTTTGTCAGTGGCCATGCTGTGTTGGCAGCTCACATATAAAAAGAGGAAGATTGGCAGCAGATGTTAGCTCAGGGTGAATCTTCCTCAGCAAAAAAAAAAAAAAAAAAAGAATTTTGAAGTAAAAGAAGCTCTTCATTTGAAGTGTAAGACAAGTAAAAACTGATCACAGCAAATTTCTTAGATTGAGCTCTAAGGTTCTTTAAAGTCTCCTTTCAATCTACTTTTCTTTCTTTTTTTTTTTTTTAAATAAAATTATTTTATTTTATTTTTTGTGAGGAAGACCAGCCCTGAGGTAACATCCGTGCTAATCCTCCTCTTTTTGCTGAGGAAGACCGGCTCTGAGCTAACATCTATTGCCAATCCTCCTCCTTTTTTTTTCCCCAAAGCCCCAGTAGATAGTTGTATGTCATAGCTGCACACCCTTCTAGTTGCTGTATGTCGGACGCGGCCTCAGCGTGGCCGGGGAAGCGGTGTGTCGGTGCGCGCCCGGGATCCGAACCCGGGCCGCCAGCAGCGGAGCGCGTGCACTTAACCGCTAAGCTGGGGGGCCAGCCCTCAATCTACTTTTCTAACTTGATATCTTACAAGAATCTTCTGATGTTAGCCAAATTGAGCTTCTCATTGTCTTCTTCACATGCTTGATACCTTTCCCTCTTCATCTCCTCTGAAATCTTTTCTCTCTGCCTTTTTAGAAATCCTGACTGCCAATATCTGCACAACGCTGTTACTTTTCGCTGAGCCCCGACTCGAATCCTGCCTTCCCCTCGAAGCCTTTTCTTTCTGCCCGAGTCCACTCCATCCTCCCATCTTCCCAAACACTTCCGGGTATTTCTCATAAGTTGTGTCGTATTCTCAGTTCATATATGTGGGTCTTCCCTCCCCAACTACATTATAAATTCCTCGAGCTTAGGTCTGTGTCGTATGTTTTTCTGTCACCTGTAGCAAGCACCAAGTATATAACTTTTTAAAATACTAGATACACCCCAACTGGTTTGTAGAGTCATTTAAACAATTGAGACTGTTTTTCTCTTCATTTTATTTCGTGCGCATTGTTTATAAAGTACTGTGGGGAATAAAACGATAACTGAAAGACAGTTTCTCCCCTCCTCGCATTTATAGTCTGATGGGATCTATAGACTACACACACAGCACAGTGTGCGAGGTGCCAGGAAAGAGGTACAGACTCAATCGCGTGGGAAATTGAGGGATGGACACATTTTCATTGGTGAGGATTGGAGAAGGTTTTGTGGGACGGATGAATGGATGCCTGAATTTGCCCTTGAGTAAGGTTTCAGCAGGTGAAGATAATGAGACTTGGAAAGGGCATTCAAGGCCGAGTGAACAACCTGAAACAAAAGCATAGAGGGGTGAAAGTGCCAAGGCTTCTGTAGTGGTAGTTGGGAAATTGGTCTTGTGGATGATTCACGTGCATGTAATTGAGAAAATGAACCCAGGTAACTTTTCTTATCAGTCATTTAGCAGTGGTTCTCAGACTTCAGCATCAGAATCGCCAGAAGGGCTTAAATACAGATGGCTGGGCCCACCCCTAGATTTTGTTTCAGTAGGTTTGGGGAGGGGCCCTGCTAATTTGCATTTCTAACAAGTTCCCAGGTGATGCTGCTGCTGCTGCACGTTTTGAGAACCCCTGATTAGAGCACCAGTCCATCTGATAACTGCCTCAGAGAAATGCCTGTTTTATGTGTATAAATACCCCAGTGTTAATGCATAATTGTGTTCTTGTTGCCTTATGTACAGACCAATGGTCTTCCCATAGATTGTAAATTCAGGCTTTTTATATCACTCAACCCCTAGCACGATGCTGTAACAATGGTAATACAGTAGTAAATACTGTGCTTGCTAAAACTTGGCATCTAGACCTATAAATATCTGAACTAGAGGTACATGCTTCTAGAAGCCCTTATGAAATGGGGGTTTTATTTTTTTTATTTTTATTTTTTTGTGAGGAAGATCAGCCCTGAGCTAACATCCATTGCCAAGTCTCCTTTTTTTTTTTTTTTTTTTGCTGAGGAAGACTGGCCCTGGGCTAACATCCGTGCTCATCTTCCTCTACTTTATATGGGACGCCGCCCCAGCATGGCTTGACAAGAAGTGCGTCGGTGTGCGTCTGGGATCCGGGCCTGCGAACCTGGGCCACCGAAGCGGAGTGCATGCACTTAACCGCTTGCGCCACCGGGCCAGCTCCTGAAATGGGGGTTTTTAAACCTTTGTGACTCAAAATATAAAGAAAAATTAATATAGTAGCAGTTCTCAAACTTTTTTCCTCAGGACCCCTTTACAGTCTTAAAAATTATTGAGGTCTCCAAAGAGCTTTTGTTTATGTAGGTTTTATCTATTGATATTTACCATACTAGAAAATATTTATTAATTCATCAGAAATTATAATAAACCCATTACATGTTACATACATTTTTAATGAAGAATAACTATTTTCTAAAATAAAAAATTTAATGAGAAGATGGCATTGTTTTACATTTTTGCAAATCTGTAATATCTGGCTTTAGTAGAAGACAGGTGCTTCTGCATTTAATCTGGAGTGATACGTTGTTTTGGTTGAAGTACGTGAATAAAATTGGCCTCACATAGAAGCATAGAAAAGGAAAGGAAAAAAGTATTTTAAGGGCATTTTCAGATAATTATGGATTTTCTTCTTTGATACTACTTCAAAGACTTGATAGGTTGTTGTTTCTTAAAGGTGGAATCTGAAACTATATGAATAAACTTTTATCGTTACATAAAAATCCATTGTTCTAATTTGTGCTTTGAATGAATCCTTTACCCATGAATGATTTTGTAACATTAAGCATCGTTGGTTGGAAAATATTGATTCACTGAGTTAATATCTTCCAAATATTGGCACATTTCATTATACAATATCAAAAAATTACATTTGTTAATATCAGTGATCTCATCAGAATAGTCTTTAGTATTGAGAAGCTGTCAAACTCACTGTGGAGGATGTGATTTCCAAATTTCTGATTTTCTCTGGAAAGCTTAGATTTTATCATTGTCAGCAAATAGTTGTTTCCTTGAAGCGACAGGCTTACATAGTTCATTTTCAGGAAAAGGTCTGCTGGATACCCAAGTCTAAGGAACCATAGTTAGTCATTTTTTCAAGTAAAAAGTGGTGTTCCATGAACAAAATGGATAGTTGAGCCTGCTCCTCAGTTGCACATGTGCTTTTCTTTGAGACAGTCCTGGTACAGTGGTGTATAGAAGTGCTTCACGTGTGCGTCTCATTTTGTTGCATGGAGTATTCAACGGGCGTGTATTCACGGGTTGAAGTTTAATAAAATTATTCGTTTTTCTGCTTCATCATATTATATGAAAGTGGCTTTTTTTTTTTTTCCTGCAAGTACTGGTGGCAAAAAATACAATGTTCCATTCCCTTGATACAGCACCTACAGTTTTTACCTACTGTTGCTTTTGTACCATCAGAGTAAATGTCAACATAGCAGAAAAAGGCAAATAACATCTTAGTAATATTATGAAAATAGTTTTGACTCCCTGAAAGGGTCTCAGGAGTGCGTGGACCACACTTTGAGAACCGCTGTATTATAGTAACGAAAGTCAGGGTTGGCAGGATGGCGTATCTCTGTGTCAGTCCTATCTTAGAGATCTTACCCTCAGCTTTATAAGCTCAGAAACTCATTTTTTTTTTTTTTACCTATTTACTCAGAGATTAGACTCCTGAATCATACCAACAAATTTAGAGATTTTAGTTTATAAAATATAACTTTGTGTATTTATAATGAAAGAAATGCCAAAAGACACTCTTCCCTTTGGTCACTCTTGGAAACCCAAACCATAATCTGAGCATAGAATTTTGGAGCTTTGTCTCGAATGTCCTTAATGCCGATTTTCATCCAGCTTTGCAAACTTGACTCACCCTTTTTCAATAATAGGAATGTACCTACTCCATAGGCTATATTTCTTTTCCAGAGAACCTTTTTTCAGTGTCAGTAAAATAAATATTTTCTTTTTAACTCCCTTTTTCTAGACTCCTTGGGTTATACTTCTTTTTAGTTTGGCAATACATATCACCTTCATTTTGGTGTGTTTTCATGTTAAAGAATTTTAATTTATACATATGAAATGTGTGGATGTGTGTATATGTATATAAGAATCTGCAGTTTAACAAGATCCCCAGGAGATTTGTATGCAGATAACGAACAATGAAACAAATACCTGTGTACGCCCCACCCGACTTAAGAAATTGAACATTCTGCCCAACTCAAGAAATTGACCCGTACCATTATGTTGGATTTCAGTGTTGTTTTTATAACTGATTATTACAAAACAGCATTATTTCTTGTTAGATTTTAGGTTCATTATGTTTAGGTTGCTTTCTTCGTAAATTCACCTTTTTTTAGTATACACCTCTTAATTACAGTATAGGACAGATAATTTTATACTTAACCATTCATCCTTGTACTGCTGGTTTCATCTGCTAACTGAGCCCAGTTCTTTACTCCTCCTTTCCTTCCCAAACTCTTTAACTCTGCCTTCTGTAATTCAAGTTTGTGATTATCAATCTTCTCTCTATATCACCAACCTCTTCTCTAAGGATTCTCCTTCCCTCCTTGCCTTATCTAGAACTTGGCTGGCCCCTGAAGACACCGTTTCTCCTGCAACCCTCTCAAGGTTCTACCTCAGGGCCAGGAGAGTATGGAATGGACCACGTTGTTTGATGCTTTTTTTTTTTTATAATTTTATTTATTTATTTATTTTTTCCCCCAAAGCCCCAGTAGATAGTTGTATGTCATAACTGCACATCCTTCCAGTCGCTGTACGTGGGACGCGGCCTCAGCATGGCCGGACAAGCGGTGCGTCGGTGCGCGCCCGGGATCCGAACCCCGGGCCGCCAGTAGCAGAGTGCGCGCACTTAACTGCTAAGCCACGGGGCCGGCCCGTGTTTGATGCTTTAAACTACTGCTCAGGCCTTCAAAAATGCCAGCTCCTTTGAAGCTCTACCACCTGGCATCTCTCCTGTGGCTGACACCACTGACCTCAGTCTCTTTCCTTCATTCCTTTTAACTCGGGCTTCCTTCTGGCCATCAACATCTCTTCCTCCACTCCCTTTGTTTGTAGATTCCCACGGTCCTGCCAATGATCCCTTCAGTCAGGCCTCCGAGTTCCATCCTCATAGTCAGAGCCTTCAAGCTTCTCATTCTAACCACCACCTCTTATCCATCGACCCCTTGCTGCTCAAAGGGGAGAGATGTCCTTAAAATGGCAGCATTAATGCCTAACCTGGGAGTGTTAGAAAGCAGAATCTGAGGCCCCATCCCAGACCTATTGAGTCAGAATCTGCAGTTGAACAAGATCCGGGAGATTTGTATGCACTTTTTATTTTTTTTATTTTTTTTATTTTTATTTTTATTTTTATTTTTATTTTTTTTTATTTTTTTTTTTTTTAAAGATTTTATTTATTCATTTTTTCCCCCCAAAGCCCCAGTAGATAGTTGTATGTCGTAGGTTCACATCCTTCTAGTTGCTGTACGCGGGACCCGGCCCCGGGTTGGACAGAGATGTGGTGCCTCGGGGCGCGCCCGGGATCCGAACCCGGGCCGCCAGCATCAGAGCGCGCGCACTTAACCGCTAAGCCACGGAGCCGGCCCTATTTTTATTTTTTTTAAAGATTTTATTTATTTATTTTTTCCCCCCAAAGCCCCAGTAGATAGTTGTATGTCATAGCTGCACATCCTTCTAGTTGCTGTATGTGGGACTCGGCCTCAGGATGGACGGAGAAGTGGTGCCTCGGTGCACGCCCGGGATCCAAACCCGGGCCACCAGCATCAGAGCGCGCGCACTTAACCACCAAGCCACGGGGCCGGCCCTGTATGCACTTTTGAGTATCCAGTGTCCTCACTGTAACAGTCCTTCATCCTGTTGAGACCTCTCATCCTTTGACTTCGTCGCTTTTTCACTATCAGACCTACCCTGTCTTCCCTTCCCTCTTACCCATTTCAGATTCCCTAGCCCATGTAACTACTCCTTTAAAATCACCATCAGCTCCCCCGCTTTTCCCGTCCATTTTAATTTAATTGGCAAAATTTTGATTATGGTTGAACTTTGCTACCCACCTTTCTTGTACCTTGAGCAGAAGCTTTTTATCAGAGAAAAAATGAGAGTGGTTTCACTTTAAATTCATGACCACTAAACCTCACATGTGCTTTGGGCTGCGTGGCATTCCTACTGCGTTTTCTTAAGAAGCTCCTGGTTCTTTGCTCAAAGACAAATATTTTGTGTGTTCAACACTCTCTCAGCCTCCCAGAGGGTTCTCCCCTCCTGTTTCCCCATCGGCCAATAAGAAAACGGACGAGTGTCTTTTACATAGTAGTTTCTTAGGAAATATTTGTTGAATGAATGGATGACCATCTTGTGGGAAGGTTTCTTTCAGAGAGCTACACTATTAGGCAAAGCACTGGGTCCCAAAATTGCCACCGCTTCTTAAACTGAGTGACCTTGGGAAAGACCTCTCAGATCTTCTTTCTCTTTGTCCATGTTTGGGCATGATGATAATCGTTCACCTACCTTCGCAGTTATTTTGAGACTCAAATGAGGCACTTTTCTATTTGTGCTTTGTGAGCTCTTGGTGCTGTACATATGTAGTTCCTTTTAGAAATACTAGTACTAATGTTTTTTTGTTTTGTTTTGTTGTGGTGAGGAAGACTGGCCCTGAGTTAACATCTGTGGCAGTCTTCCTCTATTTTGTATATGGGATGCCGCCACAGCCTGGCTTGATGAGCGGTATGTAGGTCTGGACCCAGGATCTGAACCCGGGAACCTCGGGCTGCCAAAGCGGAGCAAACACACGCAACCACTACACCACTGGGCCGTCCTCTAATGTTTTTAATCGTGGTGTGTGGTCTCTCCCAAGTCTGAATGTTAGATTTAGTGGAAAGAACTTGGTCTGTGGAATCACGTTTGTGTTCACATCTCTGCTTCTTAGCCAGATGACCTTAGGCGGCAGGTCGTTAACAAATGTGTTAATTTCTGATGTGTTCCTTGACTTAAGAACAAATATTAATAGTAGCTAATCCATAGTATTAAAAGGCTCAAGTGGGATAATAATATGCATAAAAATTATTTCTAAATTATAACATTCTGTGTGTTATGGTCCTTACATTTTGAGAGAGTGGGGAAGAAGGGTAGTTTGTCTTATTTTAGGTCCAAAACTCCTGATTCAGTGAGTACAAGCATCAAAAACTCAAATATACTCAGTGAGGCAAGAACATCTTTTTTTCCTTTGCATGTGTTTTGGAATTGATTAGTTTCAACGTGACGTTCACTGACCTTGAAACATGATGCAGAAATGTTGCTTCTTGGTCATTACACTTTGTGGGTAACCATGACCAAGACTTGGATCTTTAGTTTCTCAGTGAATTGATTTTTTAGAGCAAGCCTGCAATGCCATTCATTAATAATGCATGAAGAAGAATCTTAAATTGGAAGATCTAAAAAACTAATGTGTTATTTCTCCTAATTCTTTTATTGAGACAGACTAGACTTTTCTCCTTCATTAATCTTGGTCATAGTTCCCTGCTTTGGCATTCAAGTAACTGAGATGGACCGAGAGCCAGAGGCATGAAGATTAGACAACAGAAGTCATAGATTTTGAGTTTATGACCATTCTTATGTTCCTAATAACCACTTGCCTCTGTTTCTTAGGCTGAGGCTTTTTAGATGGTCAGATTTTTGTGAGCTTATGCTGTTGAGCTGCAAGGTTTGAAACTGGCTGAGGCTTGCCTAGTTGCTTATTGTGGTAGTTTTCAAAATTTCTCTTTAGGGAGGAGTGCTTGACCTGAGCCCAAGAATTCACTGTTTTGCCTGAGTGAAATTTTTTAAGGAATACTTCGTCCTCTGTTCTTGCCACCCTAATAGCTTTTCTAGGACTATCGTGCCTCCTGTGTCTGTTCCCTTCTTACCTACCTGACCCTTGTCACCTTATGATGTTGGACCGGGGTGAAGAGTAGGCAAGACGTTACAAGGCGCCACAGTAATTTCTGCACTTGGCCTATCCCCATCCTCAAAATTTTTGGACATGTAAATAGCCTTTCTCAGCTGAATCTAGAGGGGCTCAGCCAATCCAGTCCCTTCTATCTCTTTAAGGCAGTAACGAGCAAGTGATTTTGCTTGCAATTTACAGGGTATATATGGTGAGGGTCTGACAGTAAAGCAAGTGGTTTCAAAGCTGACTCTGGATCAGAACCACCTGAGCTGGCACACAGACTCCGATATCCACTGCCACCATCATGGCAGTGATAATGATGGTGGTGACAGTAAGGAGTATATTAATAGTCAGGATTGGCAACCACTGTCTTCAAGTAATCAGCAGTTCTTTCTCTGTTAATCAGAATCTTCCGCTAAACCACACAATTTACCTCTGACATTTTTTATTTATTTATTTATTTATTTTCCCCCCAAAGCCCCAGTAGATAGTTGTATGTCATAGCTGCACATCCTTCTAGTTGCTGTATGTGGGACGCGGCCTCAGCATGGTGGGAGAAGCAGTGAGTCGGTGCGCGCCCGGGATCCGAACCTGGGCTGCCAGCAGCGGAGCGCACGCACTTAACCGCTAAGCCACAGGGCCGGCCCTACCTTTGACATTTTTTTAAGCACCTTGTTTAAAAGGTGCTTGGACCCTCTTAAGAAGCATGGGAAGTCTGCAGAGTGAGATTTAATGAGACAGCTGTCTTGGTTTGATTTCCATTCAGTCTTACTATCTTTAAATAGAAAAACTTACATGGCTGTATTCATTTCCTAGGGCTGCTGTGACAAATTATCACGAACTGGGTGGCTTAAAACAACAGAAATTTGTTCTCTCACAGTTCTGGAGGCCAGAGGTCCAAAATCAAGATGCCAATGGGATTGGTTGTTTCTGGAGCTCTGAGAGAGAATCCATCTCATGCTTCTTTCCTAGCTTTTAGTGGCTGCTGGCCTTCCTCGGCTTTAGACACATCACTGCAGCCTCTGCCTCCATCTTGACATGGCCTCTCCTCTGTGTGTTCTCCTCTTCTAATAAGGACACTTGTCACTGGATTTAGGGCCCACCCAGGTAATCCAGGATGATCTCATCTCAAGATCCTTAACTGATTTACATCTGCAAAGATTCTTCTTCCAAATAAGGGCACATTCATAGGTTCCAGGTGGATATATCTTTTGGGGAGGCCACTGATCAACCCACTACAGGGACCATAGCAGGCTCCTCTGTCAGTCCTGGCCATATTGTTTGCTGATGCTTGGCATTGCTCGTAAGAGAGGGTGAGGGAGTGAGGTCTGTGCTTCATCATCCAGGCTCTACTAGCGAAGAAAAATGCAAAATGCGGTCATTTGAGAGAGTCGGTAAATAGCAGCATTTTTCTCTTTGATTGAATTGTTCTGTTTTTAGGTATTATGTCTAGAAATATTTTCCCATATCCTGAAATTCCAAGGTCTTCCTCCTCTCTTAAAAAGAATATGATGAGATACTGTTTTGCCTGAGCCCAAAGGTTATAGATTCATACCTGATCTTGAGTAAATCAGAAGTTTATTGTGTTTCTGTAGACAGAACAAAGATAATTTTCTTGCAGTACTTCTCAGATATGGCTTTTTCTTAGAGAGTTTGAGCCCTTCTCTAGTTTAACATATACATGGTTTTGTATTGAGTCTTGCAGAATTCTGTGGATTTAAAAAAAAATGTTAATATAGGCTTGTGGTCATAAAATTTAAGCAATATAGAAGTGTATGAAGTAAAAACTGAAAACTCCCTTCTCCTCCCATTAAATTAGGTGCACATTTTTCCTGGACCCTCTTCTATGGATTGTGTGGTTTTTAGGCACTGTACAGAGCTGGTATTATTAGATACTGTAAAGGAAACTGAATATATTGCAAGCCTTAGCTACTTGTCTTTAGAATAGTAAATTGCTTTTAAGTCCATTTCGGCAGCATCTTCATGTTTTTAGTATCTAGAGTTTTCTAAGTACCTAGGTTCAATGTGGAGATGGTTTACTATCATATATAAGGAAAAATTGGGACTCTGAAAGCTGGTTTAATAATAACTGTTGTTTCTACTTTCTTTCTCTTGTAGATTCTAAACTCTTTTTTATATTTTTCTCTTTGCAGATTTAACCCAGAGACTGACTTCACCATAGAAGCACCCACAGTTGTATCAATGGTTGGGGAAAGATAGTGGCAACAGGCAAAGGAAATAGCTCTGACATACTGAGACAATGAGTTTGCTGAAACCAAGTGGGCTTAAGGCCCCTACCAAGATCCTTAAGCCCGGGAGCACAGCCTTGAAGACACCTGCTGCTGGTAACACTTTGTGTTTTTTGTTAATAGCAAATAAATTATAATCCTATATGAAGACTTTAAACTGAAAACTTTAAACAGACCATCTTAAAAAAACTTCATAGTCTTGAAAATATTTGGAAAAGTTTTAGTTAAAAGACATAACTTTTTACATTTAGAACTCTTAAGAAGTGTTTACTATTTTTGTGGTTATCTTTTTTTATTAAACTTAGTTGATTTAGTGTAAGATGCTCAAATAATTCTCAAGTTAAATAACTTCAATGTTTGATCCTTACAGTGTTAAGGTATTTCTTTTGTTTTTTTTTCCCCAGGTGTTTTCCTGAACTCATCAGGACCTTTCTCCTTGGGGTTTAGGGATATGTAGAGAACAAAAGACTAGTCTGGCTTAAAAAAATTTATTGACACTAATTGACCCCAAGTTAGCCATTGGCATCAAGGGAGCAGGCAGTACAATGGCTCAAGTCTGGCTCATGAGGGAAACGTTCCCCGTTTTATAGATGAACCCAGGGCCTTCATTATCTTCAGCAACCTATTTGTCTTCCATTCTCCATCTCTTTCCCAACAGTACTTGGTACACACTAGATGTTTTTAAAGAGTAAAGCAGCTTATTAATACTAAAACTTACATGCTTAAAAGGAAATAATTTTCAAAGAATTTGAGGCATTTTTATAAAGATTGATTTTCAGAAATTCATGCTTAGAGCATCCTGTGAAGAAGAATTGTTGATGTACAGTTAGAACAGACTCTAGGGCCGGCCCCGTGGCTTAGCGGTTGAGTGCGTGCTCTCCGCTGCCGGCGGCCTGGGTTCGGATCCCGGGTGCGCACCGAGGCACCGCTCCTCCGGCCATGCTGAGGCCGCGTCCCACATACAGCAACTGGAAGGATGTGCAGCTATGACAGACAACTATGTACTGGGGCTTTGGGGGAAAAATAAATAAATAAAATCTTTAAAAAAAAAAAAAAAAAAAAGAACAGACTCTAAAAAACCAACCCGGGGGCCGGCCCAGTGGTGCAAGCGGTTAAGTGTGCACGCTCCGCTTCGGCAGCCTGGGGTTCGCAGGTTCGGATCCCAGGCATGCACCAATGCATCGCTTGTTAAGCCGTGCTGTGCCAGCGTCCCATATAAAGTAGAAGAAGGTGGGCACGGATGTTAGCCCAGGGCCAATCTTCCTCAAGTAAAAAAGGGGAGGATTGACATTGGATGTTAGCTCAGGGCTAGTCCTCCTCACAAAAAAAAAAAAAAACCCAACTGGGCTGGCCCCTGTCCTTGGCAGTTTATTATCTGTTCTGAGAGTATTTACTCTCTTCTAAAAACGAAACAAAAAACCTCCACATGTGGAAACTCCACAGTCTCCCTTTCTGTTTAGGGTAAAGAGATGTACAGCACCTGCTCTAGGCTGGCCAGACCACTCTGCTTCCCAATCTTTACATGATTGGCTTTGTTGATCAGGCCTCAGGCCAGAGCAGTGTCACCTCCTCCAAGAGGCCTTCCCTGACTGCTCTGCCCAAAGGCACTGTCTCTTCCACGGCACTTAGAACCCCTGAAATTACCTGGTCTGTCTCTTGACTGTCTGTCTCCCCACCTTTAGACTCTGAGCTCTATGAGGGTACAGATTGTGTTGTCCTGCTTTGTCCCCAGCAAAGAACAATGCCTGGGACTAGTCCCTGAGGGGTAGGAGCTCAGAAAACATGTGCAGCATAAATAAATACACTGTCTCATTTACTCCTCATTTAAAAAACCCTCAAGATAGATATTACTTTCCCCTTACAGATGAAGGAATTATACTCAGAGAGGTTGTGTAACATCCTAAGATCACGATATGCCTAGTAAATGGTAGAGTGACTAAGAATGTGGGCTTTCTTTGCCAATTCACACTAAATGTTTAATAATTGCTTGCTGGATGAATGCATTTCCACTGTGAATGTCAGATTTCTGGCAAAATTTAACTCTGTGTTTACCGTAGGGTAGAGATTACACAAAGTTGTCTTGCCTCAAAGAGTTTGACCAGATGCTATCTTTTTTTCCTTGCTGTGATTTCCATCTCTGCTGGCGAAGCAATAGAGTTTATTTGGTAGTCTTGGGATAACGATGGTAGGGACTGCAGCACTGAATCCCCTCCTCCATCAAATCTAATTGTGACTCTGTGGTTGAGTGGTCCTAGTCTCGTCAGCTTTAAATGACCACTCAAATGTGGGAATAGAGCCCATCTCAGTGGATCTGAATGGGTATTTGCTCATGATGTGCAAGGTGGGAGGTGGAGTAAAGAATGAAATCAGACTTATATTATGAACTCTGAGAAAAGGACTAGTTTTTTTCTTGTTTTGACTTCTTCCAATCTTAATTGCAAATAAGGGTTAATCTCACTAGCTCGTGGAGTTTCAACAGCGTTGAAAATGGTAGTGATGGATCAAATACTTTTTGCCTCCTTGCTAAAAAAAAAAAGAGAAGAAAGAAAAACAGAACACCTCTAGATGAGTTTTTGCTACTCCTGTTGTTTTTGGCTTTCTCTATTTTATTTTCCTTTAAGTTAGGTGTTGTCTGCTTAAATATGAAATTGAATCTTTTATGATCCTTTCTTCTGTTTTCAGTTGCAGCTCCAGTAGAAAAAATAATATCCAGTGAAAAAGCATCAAGCACTCCGTCCTCTGAGACACAAGAGGAGTTTGTGGATGACTTTCGAGTTGGGGAGCGAGTTTGGGTGAACGGAAATAAGCCTGGATTTATCCAATTCCTGGGAGAAACTCAGTTTGCACCAGGACAGTGGGCTGGGATTGTTTTAGATGAACCTATAGGCAAGAATGATGGTTCAGTGGCAGGAGTTCGATATTTCCAGTGTGAGCCTTTAAAGGGCATATTCACTCGACCTTCAAAGTTGACGAGGAAGGTGCAGGCAGAAGATGAAGCTAATGGCCTGCAGACGACTCATGCTTCCAGAGCGACTTCGCCTTTGTCCACTTCTGCAGCCAGCATGGTGTCCTCCACCCCAGCCACCCCCTCAAATATTCCCCATAAATCATCCCAGCCAACAGCAAAGGAAGCTGCAGCTACATCTCAGATCAGCAACCTTACAAAAACTGCCAGTGAATCTGTCTCCAACCTTTCAGAGGCTGGCTCAATCAAGAAAGGAGAAAGAGAGCTCAAAATTGGAGACAGAGTACTGGTGAGTCCAGAAACAGAACTAAGGTCATTGTGCTGAACTCTGAGATATAATCACTGATGAGTGGTTGAAATACCTACAGGCTCAGAGTCTGTTCTGGAGGGGTGACCACTCACTTATAGAGCAATTAATGAGTTTTTCTAGTTGTTCAGTCTATGTGTAAGCGTGCAACAAATTGGAACCTGGCTATGTAGTTTGAGCGTAGGTTTGCAGTGATCAACTCTAGTTTTATCTACCAGTTTAGCCAAAATAATATTGAGTTTATAACTTGTAAATGTTAAATAAGGTAACTTTACTTGACAAAACAAGCTCAGAAGTGGACTCTGATGTACTTATAAAAGTTTTTTTTTCTGGTTTTTAACTTTTGCTTTAAGGATAGTGTGTAAGTATATATGAGATCCTGCTTCCTTAAATGTCTTGGAAAACTCAGACATCACAGAATGTAATTTCAGAATTTCTCTGCCTTTTAAATTATCAGGTTTAGATCTAGGAAGAGAAAGGAAATGTATAGTAGTTTTACTACTAAGCAGGAAACACAGTGTATAAGGTCTACATGCTATACATTCTAGAACCCCTGAATTTATGACACAGTGATTGATTTGTTCTTGTTTTGTTTGTTTTAAATGAGATGCAGTGTAACAGTGCTAAAAACAAATGCTGAGTCCCAACTTTGCCTTTGTGACCTCGGCAAGTTATTTAACTTCTTAGTTTCCTCATTTGTAAAAATGAGGTGACTAATAGTACTAACCTCATAGCGTTGTTGTGAGGATTAAGTTAGATAATGCATATATAATTCTTAGCAGTGCGTGGTACATAGCAGACACTCAAGAAATGGTAACTATTTTTCTCACTGATGAAAATTTAAAACTTGACTATTTCACTCTTTCAACACTTTAGACAGTTCAGTTCCAGGCATGAAGTTTGTCGGAAATCTTTAACCCTGTGCTCTTTCAGTTTCCTTGTATCTGTTCAACAGCTGTAAAGTTCCATTGGGCCTGGAGGCTTCCAGTAATGTAACAGGAAAACAGGAATAGCTGTTAGCCGTGAGAGTGTACCATATGTCTCATTTAACGTTTCAACAATGTTACGGGGAAGCCCCCATAGAACTGATAAGGAAAAAGGCTCTAAGAAGTGAAATCACTTGCCCAAGTTTTACAACCTGAAGAGTGGTGTATCTGCAGTTTAAATTTAGGTATTTTTACTCCAGAGCCTGTTGTGTAGAGATGATGACTGATAGTATAATTTTAAATTTGAAGTATTCTGTATGATTTTGTTATCTTACAAATAAGGAAACTTAAGCCCAGAGAAATGAAGTGACTACCTACTGTCAATATAATTAAGTTCATGCAGATTTTCTGTCTCCAGTCCCATAGCATCATGAATCCAGGAGGCCCCACATAGCTGTGGGAGCCCTTTTTTTTTTTTTTAAAGATTTTATTTATTTATTTTTTCCCCCCAAATCCCCAGTAGATAGTTGTATGTTATAGCTGCACATCCTTCTAGTTGCTGTATGTGGGACGCGCCCTCAGCATGGCCGGAGAAGCGGTGCGTTGGTGCGTGCCCGGGATCCGAACCCGGGCCGCCAGCAGCGGAACACACGCACTTAACCACTAAGCCACGGGGCCGGCCCTGTGGGAGCCCTTTAATACCTGTTACTTTCAAGGGGTTTCTTCTAGATTCCTTAGTTTCAAGGTCAGTAGGTTCTCTCTTCCAACTACAATAATCATGAATTTCAAAGTTTGATGCTTCAGAACTTGAGCATTCTTTATTTTTCTTTTTGCTGAGGAAGATTCACCCGGAGCTAACATCTGTGCTCATCTTCCTCTATTTTGTGTGTGGGTTGCTGCCACAGCATGGCCACCGATGAGTGGTGTAGGTCCGCGCCCGGGATCCGAACCCTAGCCACCGAAGTGGAGCATGCCGAACTTAACCACTAGGCCATAGGGCCAGCCCCTTAGAGCATTCTTAAGACAGCATTTCAGTGCTATGCTGCTCAACTTGTATCTTGTTTGTTTAGCTAATGCCCCCTTGCTATACCAATTTTGAATTTGACACAACTGCTCTTCTGTTGCCACAAAGGTTTTTTGATGCTTCCTTTTTTTATTTTAGCTGTATAGATATTGCTGCTGTGAATGCAATTTAAAAATTTTTGTGTGTGTATCTCTTAGTTCATAGGATGTATTCATAGCTAGCGGTGGAATTACTAGGTCAAAGGGTATATTTTTAAGGAGTACGGTACATACTTATCTAGTGAGCTTTGGTTAAATCAGAAACATGTTACCTTAGCACAACACTGCTACACTACACTGCTTTCCTTTGTAGATTAGCTTGCAGATTATACACAATGCCATTCTTTTTTTTTTTTTTCAATTATTTTATTGAGGTCTTATTAGTTTATAACATTGTGTAATTGCAGGTGTACATTATTATATATTAGTTTCTGTATAGACTGCATTGTGCTTGCTGCCAATAGTCTAGTTTTTGTCTGTCACCATACATATGTCTGCCTTTACCCCTTTCACCCAGGCCCACCCCTTTCCCCTCTGGTAACCACTAATCTGTTCTCTTTATCCATATGTTTGTCTTCTACATATGAGTGAAATCATGCGGTGTTTGCCTTTCTCGGGCTGGGTTATTTTGCTTATCATAATACCTTCAAGTTCCATCCATGTTATTGCAAATGGGATGGTTTTGTCTTTTTGAGTAGCTGAGTAGTATTCCCTTGTATATATATACCACATCTTCTTGGTCTGTTCATCAGTTGATGGGCACTTGGATTGCTTCCACACCTCTCGGCTATTGTGAATAATGCCGCAATGAACGTAGGGGTGCGTAAATCTCTTTGAATTGTTGATTTCATGTTCTTTGGATACAGTGCCATTCTAAGTGCTTATCTAGAAATGGCTTCTTTCTTTCCCATTCAAGAAAGCACATGGCGCACTTTCAAAACAAGAAGCTTTTCCTTCCCACCAACCAGTGATAAAAAATTGATTAAAATTTAAAAAATTAAAATTAAAACTAGTCAGATGTGCTGCTTGGCTGCTAAAACAGACAAAATGACAAGGTCAGCATAGTTTAACTCATAACAAAAGGTTTCCCTGAGGATGTCATGACTAAAGTGGACCTGAGAATAGGAATTGGCTAAGCAGAAGGAAGTGGTAGTGGTGAGAGGGAAGTTCTAGCCTTCTAGCTGAGGGAACAGCAAACTCCCTGAGATGGGAGGAGTTGGCACGTCTGAGGAAGAGGCCAGTGTCCTTCCCCAGGCGCTGTGAGCGAGTGGTAGGAGATGAGACTCGTTAACTAGGTGGGATCTACAGAGACTGGTGACATAGGGCCTATTAGGATAGGTCGTGTTAAGGATTTTGATTTTGACCTTGAGAGAAACGAGAGTGATAAGTGATGTGATTAGGTTTATAGTTTGGAAAGCTCTCACTGGCTGCTTTGTAAAGAATGGATTGGAGGTGGTTGAGAATGGATTTGGGGTGACCATTCTTTGAAGAAGTTGGGTATTGAAGGAAAGTAGAGTGGTCAGGCTGGTGCTGGAGGAGTAGTGTATCTAGGGAAGATGTTTTTCTAAAGATGGCAGAGTCCAGAGTATTTATATCCTGATTGAAATGATCTAGACTAGAGGAACAGGTTGAAGATGCAGTAGAGAGAGGGGATCAGTGATGGAATGAGGTTCCTGGGGAGCTGGGAAGAGGAGGCACCCTGGGCACACACAGAGGTTGATTGGCCTTTGATTGAGGGAGGGAGACTTCCTCCGTTTTTATAGGAAGGAAGGAGAATCTGCAGATGCATGTTGGTTTGTGGAGGTTTAATGGCATATTTCGAGGAAAATTTTTTTTATATAATTGTATTTATTTATTTTTTTCCCCCAAAGCCCCAGTAGATAGTTGTATGTCATAGCTGCACATCCTTCTAGTTGCTGTATGTGGGATGCGGCCTCAGCATGGCCGGAGAAGCGGTGCGTCAGTGCGCGCCCGGGGTTCCGAACCCGGGCCGCCAGCAGCGGAGCGCGCGCACTTCACTGCTAAGCCATGGGGCCGGCCCAGGAAAATTTTAATTACATGTTAAAAACTAGCTACTTGAAACAGAATTTAATTTGAATCTATGAGAGTCTTAAGTCTTATGAGTATTATTAGAAGTGATAAAATTATTTACTGCTTTTGGTTAGTATTTCTAGGAGAAGTTACAAGAGTATCTTACAATCACAGTATTCTAGAGCTGGAAAGGATCTTTTGAGATCAATAAACGCTGTTTTTTGTTTAGAATACTGAAGCCCAGAGAAGAAATGTGATTTGCCTCAGGCCACATGGCTATGTATACGTATATGTATACATATATCACTGTGTTTTCTTGTTCCCAGTTTCTGTTTTTTCTGCTTTAACATGCTGCCCTGTTTAATAGAAATCTTTGATTTAGAAATTTAAGACACTTTTACTTCAAAATTTTATTAAGGAGATAAGATTTAGAAATCTAAAATATTTGATTTGGAATTTTCCTAATTAAAGAAAAATTCTGTTGATTACCAGAATCCTAAGGGAACTAAGATCATGATCCTTGTTGTGTGAGGATTGGTTTAGAATTTTCCCAGTCCCACCCACAGTGCCCTCATGGTTCCAGCCATGCTGAACGAGTACAGAGAGGGCAGAGTTCAGCCTGCTTTCTCCATATGCCTCGCCCTATATAACTTCACTTCTTCCTCTCATGGCAGGAAGAGGAGGAAAGGGGGTTTCTGTGTTAGGTATGATGTTTAGCCAGTGATTTCTATAAGATCCAAAGACGGGAGCTCCTGAGATATGACTGTGTCAGGTACTCATGTCTTGAGGGAAGGCATTCAGGCTTGGAGAGGCTACCCCTTGTCATCTCTCCCCCTACCTTATGCTCCTAGTCACCAGTGGGATGAATCAGGTGTACTGTGAGCTGTGCTGATTTTGGTAACATCTGGACACTCGAGGAGGGTCAGTCAGAGTTGCTTATAACAAACACAGTTGCGTCCTTCCTGTCTCTCTCTGTGTCCCCATTTGTCCTCGTCAATATTCTATGGATCTTACTAGTTGAAGATTGCTTTATTCTGTCCTATGTGGTGAGCTGCTTTGGGTTGATGCTGTGGTTCACTTGACTTTCAGAGACATACCTCTTTCCAGACTGGGACTCCCTGGGGTAACTAATCACTCTGAATATTTTTGAGATGGTCTTGCTGCATTTTGGGTATATTTGTCATTTCAAGGATGTGATGTCAGGTTCTTGAGAAACTTGACTGACTTCCAGCTGTTCTGTTTCGACATGGTTGTCTCCATGTCTGGGACTGTATGCTGTATGCTGAATTCTTAGCTTATGACCGTATATGAGGAGATTTTTCAGCCTTTTTAAAGTGACAAGCCTCATCTTTCTATAAGCTGCTCCCAGGGCTCTTACACTAAGAATCTTATAGTGTAAATCTATAGGTCTGGATACTGCGAAAGGGGAAAAAATCTTCCTGATAATTAAAAAATACCTTTATGCATAAGATTTATTTTGCTTGTGTTTGAACGTTAAATAACTACAGTTCATCTAGTATGTATTTTTTTGTGTCTTTCTTCATTTGTTCAACATTATGTTTGTGAGAGTTCTCTATGACATGTAAATTTAAAACACACACATAGTGGGGTCATATTATATGTATACCATTTCACAGTATACTTTGGTAGATTTGCGGCATTTCTGTGCTAGTAAATACAACTATCCATTTACAATAATAAGCTGCTGTTTGGTATCACACTATTTGGAATTACTGTACCTAATCTGATTGTAGACATTTAGATTGCTTCTGTCTTTTTCTCTAGAAATGAAATTTCTGAGTCAAAGTATATATAAACATTTAAAATTGTAATAGATACTGCCAAATTAAAATGCAAAAAGTTGGGCCAGCCCCGTGGCCTAGTGGTTAAGTTTGGTGCGCTCTGCTTCAGTAGCCCATGATCCGTTCCTGGGCGTGGACCTACACCACTCATCAGCGGCCATGCTGTGGCGGTGACCCACATACAAAATAGAAGAAGATTGGCATAGATGTTAGCTCTGGGCAAATCTTCAGGAAAACAAAAAGAAATCCAAAAAGCCATTTTATGTTCCCACAAACAGTGTTCAAGTATGCTCTTTCTAATGATTTGATTTCTTTTATTTTTTCTCAGTCCTCTTAGCAGTGACTTAGAACCCCCAAACCTAGGAGTCTGGTTGTGATATTGCACTTATATTGGGCATTTGTTCATCATCTACTTTGGGGGGGGTGGTTCTTGGACTCATTGAGTTGGGGGTCGTGCTCTGAGGAGGCCATTCTTTACCATGGCCTCTCCTTACCCTGATTGCTGAAACAGTAGTTATTACAAGAAGGATCTGTCATTTTGTATGGTCCAAACCTGAGAAGACTCCAGATGTTCACATTAGGTTAAAAACTTTCTGGAGACCTTGGCTGAATGTTGAGATCTTTTCCGGCACAATAGATTTCACTTAGCCTAATTGCTTCGCAATGGAGGATTGCTGCAGATTTGAATTATTTTTTCTGATTTTAGTTTTGATTTTTTTCATTTTCAGTTTCCAGAAGCCTTAAGTCTTACTCAACATAACCTTATAGGATTGCTGGGAGGGAAATGCAGAGAACCTTGCACTACTGATGGGAAGCTGGGTTTGGGAGCTTCCTCCTATTTGTGCACACCCAGATTCAGTAGAGTCAGATCTTAGCGGTTCATAGTGGATGTCGATGCTCCTTTTCCTGCTCATTGCTTTCAGTTGTGAGAGGGTAGAATAATGCTTTTCCCATGTCTACTTTTGAGGTGTGGGAATGCATAAAATTATCCGTCGGCCCATCGGATTTCATGTCTTTGGCTTCACTTTCCATCTTCCTCCAGTCCTGTGGTCCTGCACTGCCATGAATTAGGCCATCATGACCTTTACCTGGACTTCCAGACTGCTCTCCATGCTGCTGTCGTTGCCTCTCTTCATTTCTGTTCTTCACACAGTTACAGAGTGATGCATTTAAAATGTACATCTGATTATGCTGTTCCCCTGCGTAAAACCCTCGGTGGTGCCCTGTCTGCCTATACCAGTGGTTTTGTTTTCACACTGCTTGGAGAGTTCTCTACAGGGCTCAGTAACTGGGCACTGGCTGATTAATGTGAAATTAGGGTTCATTTTGCAAACCTAAGCCGGTATCTTAACCCCAAAGGTATCAAAGCTGGTATCCTTCCAGCCTTGGGAACTGTGTGGAGGCTCCTGGGGCTTGGGAGTTTCTGGGTTGAGGAGGCAGCTCACTCTGTCCTGCTTTGGGACTTGGGGAGAGGAAAGTTGGACCACTGCCTAGGGCTGAGTCTGTTGAAATGCCTGTTACTAGATCACATCTTCTAACTTTTAATACTGCATTTGTGAATTCTTTAAACATAATTAAAAAAATATCTTGAGCTTAAGACTCTTTGTAGCTTATGATTTTCTATAGGTTAGAAAAGCAAACTTCGCTAATATCATTTTGGTCAAGTGGGGTGCTTTTTGATCTTAGTGCCATATAAGAAACTGACTCTGGTGATTAAATGTTCTGCACTTTATCAACCACAGGGCTAGTAGGTGTAGATTTTTCTTGGTTTTGTATTAAATGTTTAAACAGTTGAAATATATTTTTTAAAAATGAAATATTTGTGGAACTCTGGAAATATATTTGCCTAAACTGCCTAGTTTGAAAACCATGACTATAGAATATACTGAGTTTTGTTTGCTTTTTTATTTCATTGATGTTTTCAGGAGTTTGGGCAAAGAATCTTTTGACTAGAGGTTACAGAGATAGAAAAATGTAGAAATCTCCTTTGTAGCTTCTCAGGGATTGATAATGGATTTATTTGACTTCTTCCTACTTCCTAGATAACCTTTTCCAGGAGACATTTATTTAATATACATACACAGTATGGTTAGCTATTATATTTTGGCTCATTTCTTGTGGTAGTACTCTAGAAATACTGTGAGTAATATGGTGAAATATTCACAAATTAATCTTGTGGTTGGGCATACTAGTATTCCATACATCTTTGTCTTTTATTCTAGGAAATAAATAAATAAAAGACAGGCATGCTGTGTGACACCCAGGTGACATTTCAGTTTTCAGCATTGCCAGCCTTTAGGGAATCCCGTTCTTGCTGCCTTAACGTACATCCATTACCCCTCATCTTTTATTTTAAGCTAAATGTATCTTTAACTGCTATCTATTTCATTTTTAAACAGCTTTATGGATATATAATTTATGCCTCCATTGTAAGTGTACAATTCAATGATTTTTAATCAGTGTATAGAGTTATTAGAGTAATAAGTGTATAGAGTCACTACAGTCCAGTTTTAGAATATTTCCATTACCCCAAAAACTTTCCTCATGACCCTTGCAAGTCATTTTCCACTCCCACTTCCAGCCCTGGGCAATCACTGGTCTGCTTTCGGTCTGTATAGATTTGCCTTTCCTAGACGTTTCTTATAAATGCCATTATGTAATATGTAGTTTTTTGATGTCTGGTTTCTTTCACTTAGCGTAATGTTTTATGGTTTATCATGTTGTAGTTCATTGCTTTTTATGACTGAATATATTCCATTTTCTGGACATACCACGTCTTATTTATCCACTCACCTATTTATTTAGTTTTATTAATTTAAAAGTTTTTTAAAGGAATTCATGCTCATAATTTAAAATGTCAAATTTTTGGTGCTTACAGTCTTATATTAAGCAATTCTGTGCCCACTCTCTGAGGTAACAAGTTAATCTTCTCCCTTTTTTTTTTTTTTTCCTGTTTCTTGTTATTCTTGGGGTACTGGATCCTGAAGGAGTTAATATGCTTTTAGAAGGAAAGATTAGTTTCAAGAGTTAAAGTGCAAGTTAAGCATAACTTTTTTACCTTTTAACCAGTGTCTTCATAATTATGTCATCTTTTGTTTACCTGTTTGTTCTAGGGAGAGTTAGAGTTATAAGAGAATATCTGTTATACGTCATCTGCTCTTGTCATACTAGTTTTTTTAGGAGAATTTACTTACCACCATATGTTATAGATTGGGAGACTCTGAATCATGTCATAAAGAAGCCACCTCACAAAATGGTGTTGCTCACAAAATTCCTGTGAAACAATCCCTCGTTATCACTCATTGGACATTTTATGGCTTTATAAACCAAGGCACAGTGAGATTAAATGGCTTATTTGGGACTTGATAATGAATAGATGGGAGAGTTCAGTGAGGGTTAAATGTTTCCTGTTTCTGGACCCATTCATTAGCCCAGCAGAATTTATCAGTGTTCTTATTTTTCACAAGCGTTTACAAGAAGGTTATATGTCTTTCTTCCCACAGCATTTTTTGGAAAGCTCTAAAAGTACTTATCACTTTTTACTGGAATTATTTGAATTTCTTTCTCCATCAGTGGCCAACACTGTGTTCTGTTTATCTTTATATCCTTAAGGACCCAAGCACTCAAGAAATATATATTGAATGAATGAATGAGGACTTAAAAACCTGAGATTTGCTAAAGCATGAACATAGCTAGGTTTTCCTTTAGTTGAGTTTCTAGTTTAGATTAACTTCTTTTTTTTTTTTAAAGATTTTATTTATTTATTTATTTTCCCCCCAAAGCCCCAGTAGATAGTTGCATGTCATAGCTGCACATCCTTCTAGCTGCTGTATGTGGGACGCGGCCCCAGCGTGGCCAGAGAAGCAGTGCGTCGGTGCACGCCCGGGATCCGAACCCAGGCCGCCAGCAGTGGAGCGCGCACACTTAACCGCTAAGCCATGGGGTCGGCCCTAGATTAACTTCTAATTTTGACTTAGGTTGACCACAGTGTTAGGGGTTATATACTCATTTTCTGAGACCAAAGAGAATGAATGGTAGTTATTTGTGTTTGCCATGGGAATCTGTGTTTTTGGTTCAATGTTGAAAATTTTTTCTTTCATAACCTTGATATCTACCCCAAAACATCGATTTGAAAATTGTGGCTTATACTTATTATGAATGCACATACTGGGATTCTCTGGAACACATGAGAAGTAAAACCTAACTTTATAAAATCATGTTTAAATGCTTAGAAAAAAATTTGACTGTAAAATGTTTAAGCAGAAAAGCATTTGAGTGATTTTAGGACTTCACGTGACTTGCTTTCTCTGTTGAAGATATTTTTAATAATTACTAATGATCTTTAGAGGGAAAAGGAAAGCATATTGTCTGTGCAAGAATTCCAAGTTTGGTGGGAGGAAAAGAAAAAGAAAACTGCCCATTCTTGGAACTAGTAATCACCTTTTTCAAACAAACTTTGTGGCATCGTATTTTATTTTCAGGGTAAATGTATATTATATTACCTGCATTTAGAGAAACAGTGGCTAATCTGTTATTTGTGGTAATTTTTTATAAAGCTTCTGATCTGAATGAAGCCTGTGGTTTGCTTGGAGAATTTATTGACCACAGCCTGTTAGACGCCTCTTGAAAAACAATTGTCACGACAGTAATTTAGACTCACCCCCAAAGAATTCAACAGATTATCTGAAGAGATTGCATCATCTTTAACCAATGTGCTGTGTTCTGCTCATAGGATTTGGTTAGACTGCTGCTCTGAATGCTGTGGTGCAGGAGGATGGAGAAAACTGCACCAATTTTATATAGATGACTATTTGTAGATTCTATGAATACCAATAAGAGTGTTAAAAAGTCAAATGTGCCAGATCTAGAACTAGTCCTCTCATTACTGTGGGCAAACTAGCTGCTAACATACGTGGACTCTTACACTGTCAGATGCTGCGCTAAGCAATTTTATGTGGATTATTTTATTTAATCCTCACAGAAGTCCTATAATTATTCCCATTTTACTTATGAGGAAATAGATTTAGAAATAGATTTAGAAATTAAGCAACATGGCTAACTAATAGACAGAGCTGGCATGTGAATTTGTCTGACTTGAGAGCCCATGCTCTGTGTTAGTGTATTTCTTCCTTCGCTCGCTTCTGAGACATCAAATTCAGCCTCAGCCATGGTATCTTTTTCCTTTAGTTGGTTTCCATGGAAAAGGGGCCTTTTCTTTGTAGGTCTCAACGGAGGTCACCTTTCATTTATGCAGCAAATCTGTGTCGAGTGCCTACTCTGCTCTGCTGGGCGTTTGCGTGTTGAAGTGCTGGACACAACAGAGTTCCTGCTGTGGAGTTTTCTCCAACCTCCAACTCTGTCTTTCCTCAGTGACGCCTGTCATGACACCAGGACGTTTCTGGAATGTGTTGGCACTGCCTGCCCTCTGTCACCTTTCACGTGCCCTCCCTGTTTAGAGTACCTTAAACTGTTAACTCCTTTAGTTCCTTAAATCGGTTTCACAAAAAGTTTCTCTTTCAGACAAAATGTAGATAGCTTTGAGGCTTGAACATTTTCCATCTTCAACAAAGAGTGAAAGCTGGGAAAAAGTTGTATCATCCCAAATTCATGGAAAGCTGTATTCAGAGAAAAATTAGAAACAAATACCTTTAGTATCAAAAAGCAAGACAAAAAATAAATTTAGTATTGGTTTTAAAAAATTAGGAAGGCAAGAACAATAAACCGAAAGGAAGTAGGAAAAAGGAAATAGTAAAGATAAAAAGTGAATTACATAAAATAGAGAACATCAGAAACAAAAGGAGAAAAACCTAAAAACTAGTTCCTTGTAAACATCAGTAAAATTAATTACATTCCAAAGGTAATCTAAGTTTAACACAATCCCGTTGTACTTTTTTTAGAATTAGCCAAAATGATTTTTAAATTTATTGAACCGATAAACCTACTTAACCTAAATGTCTATCAGTAGCAGCTGATTTAATAAACTGTATGCATTCATACAGTGGAGTGATATGCAGTTGTAAACACAAAGAAGGAAGCTCTCCATGTCTTGATGTGGAACAAAGCGAGGTGCAGAATAGTGCATGAAGTACACTGGGTTTAGTGTAAAAATAACAGGGAGGAATAAAAAGGCAAATTAACATTTGCTTTTATACCCATAGAGAAATGCTGGGGGGCAGGATACGCTGTAAATCAATAATAGTAGTTACACCTGTGATGGTGGGAGTAGGGCAGATAGGGGACAAGAGTTTAATAAGGGAGACTCTTGCTTCAATACATATTTATATTTAAAATTTTTTGAACCATGAGAATGTATTGGCTATTCAAGAAATAATTTAAATTCATTATGTATAAAGTTTTTTTTTTAAATCAATAAGAAAAAGGGAAACATCCCAAATGAAAAATGAGTAAGGTGCACATCATGATACATCTGTACTGTGGAATACTAAACAGCCAGCAGTGACTGTCTCTGGGTGTTGAGAATACAGGTATTACATTTATTTTTTGCTTGTAATGTTCTTAATTTCCTGCAGTGTTCACCTCTTTTAAAATTGGGAATTAAAAAAAAAGAAATTAAAAAAAAAAGAAGCTTAGAACAAAGTAAGAAAATCGAAGAATATTCCAAAGAAGAGTAGGAAGGGAAACCAGCAGTAGCAAATATGGTAGAGATTGTGAAGTTGCAGTAATTGAAATGCTGTGGCAGTAGCACAGAGACTGAACTTTGAACCTGTAGAAAGACTCAGACACATCTGTGTGTTCTCATGTGCACATGAGAGAGAATCTGATATAATGAGTATTTGAAATAGAAGAATTATGGCAAAAGAAGGAATAATTAATAAATGCTGGTGGGATAATTGTAGAAATAATTAATGTTTAGCTATTATATCAAACAATAGCTGGGACAAAGAGTCAAAACATTTAAAAAGATTCACAGCTTTGAACAGTTCATGTAAATAAAATGTGAAGAACAGTAATTTTAATAGTTGTGAAGTAATGGAGAGCTTCACAGTGGAAAATAAAAATATTTTAAAGAATTTACATTTTCAAGCAGTTGAAGAGGCCAAAAGTAAATATGTGTGTAGATGTGTGAATATTTGTCCTTGATATGTATGTGTTATTGCTTCCTTTACATGAGAAAATAAACGCAGCAATTATTACAGTGTGGGGATTATGGATGAATTTTGTGTTCCTTTAATGATGTAGGGGTTTTATTTTTGTAGCAAATATTTATTTTGAAGCAAGAAAATCCCTCTGGAGCAATAAAGTATTTTTCTAAGGAAGGAAATAATTAATTTGGACAGTCTTAATTACTACAAATTACATAGGCTATTTCATTATTGGACTATATCAGGTATCGAATCACTCTGGTAATAGAAATCACCCAGGTAAAGTTTGCCAATCTTTGGAGAGAACTCTTTAGAGAGTTAAACAGAAGGTAGAGAGAAGAGCTGCTGATAGAAATGATGGAGCACAGTACTTAATTATTGGTTGCAGCTGCAAAGGATTAAGCTATGGAATTATGTTCATCTCTTCATTTTCACATTCTCTTCCTCCAGGTTGGTGGCACTAAGGCTGGTGTAGTCCGGTTTCTTGGGGAGACAGACTTTGCCAAGGGGGAATGGTGTGGTGTGGAATTAGATGAGCCTCTTGGGAAGAATGACGGGGCTGTTGCTGGAACCAGGTTTGTTTGGAATTGGAAACTTGTCTCCCTCTTGCATGTAGAGGTGCTCAAGCAGATCTCACCAATTGTGTGTAATAGAATGGAAATAAGTGTTTTGAAGAGCTGTACTTCTATTTCCTAAGACTCATCTACTGATTTTTTTTTTCCCCCTAGAACTGGAGTTGCTCTGTTGACTGTCTCTTTTAGTAATATGTGGAACATGTCTGAATAGATTCTGAATAAGCATTCAGTTTCTTTAAGACTATTATTATTGGTTTTTTAGAGCAGTTTTAGGTTCACAGCAAATTGAGAGGAAGGTACAGAGAATTCCCATATACCCCCTGCTCCACACATGCACAGCCTCCACCACTAGCAACATCCTGCACCCTATGGTACATTTGTTACAACGGATGAAGCTACACTGACATACCATAATCAGCCGAAGTCTGTAGTTTATATTAGAGTTCACACTTGATAATGTACATTCTGTGGCTTTAGATAAATGTATAATGATATGTATCTACCGTTATAGTATCATATATATTATTTTCAATTTATTTTTCAAAATAGAAAGGAAATATTATGTTATCCTTTTGGCTTCTCTCCTTTTTGATAGCAGTCAACCTCTGAATGCGTTTCTGGGTGTTATGGGTGGGGAAGTGAAGAGAAGGAAGCTACCTTTGTTAGGAAAAGAACATAAAATGTGTCCTCATATCTGATGACAAGAATTCTGTCCTGTGGCAAGAGAAGATGCAGCAGGCAGACCTCTTCCAGTGTGGGGATAACCCCGTGCTCACCTCCCAGAGACAGGATGGATGGAAGTTAAATAATACAAATGAATGCAAGAGAAATTTCCCATATTTTCTTTTCAAAATGTTTTGAAGACCTGGGCACAGGTGTGGTATATGATGCATTATCAGTAGTAGTATAAAGTGTTGTAGTTAACGTTTTACTTATAAAACATATCCAAATTCATTATAAGCATATGGGCTTTATCTACCAAATAAAATACAATAATAATGCCTTGAGGAGATAAAAATCTCTTAGTGCTGCAATGATTATGAAGCCATCCTTCTTGATATTAAGACGTAATTCTCTAGAGTCGTATGATCTCCAGTGTCAGTCTGATAGCTGACATTACTGGTTGATATTTCTCCACCTTTACTTTAGTGAATCTGCCAGAGTTAGGTGCTTGTTTGATTTCTTTTTCCCTTCAGCATAGTTTTATGTGGGATCACTATATTGCTGAACTCTCCTTTGCTGTGTGTTTATCAGATGGTAGTAGAAAGATTTATTCCTTTTGCGTAGAACCTTAGTAACAGATGAGTAATTCTGTCTCTAAGTATCATATTGTTATTTATTAGCATGTTTTCTAAAACATTATTGAAGTTATTTATTAGCCTAGATACATGTAAATGCTGCACACTGGGTATCACCCCAGCTTATTGGTAGAATTCACAGCAAACCAGTTATGAGTTATGAATTAGGAGAGCTTTTTGGTTATAGTTGTGATTTCTTATAATTAAGTTTTCTGTTGCTCTTCTTGTTGTTGTTCTCTAAAGGTATTTTCAATGTCAACCCAAATATGGCTTGTTTGCTCCTGTCCACAAAGTGACCAAGATTGGCTTCCCTTCCACTACACCAGCCAAAGCCAAGGCCGCTGCCGTGAGGCGAGTGATGGCAACCACACCTGCCAGCCTGAAGCGCAGCCCTTCTGCCTCCTCTCTCAGCTCCATGAGCTCAGTGGCCTCCTCCGTGAGCAGCAAGCCCAGTCGGACGGGATTAGTAAGCCTCCCTGTTCTTACTGCATGATAAATGCCGCTGTCAGTGCACCTGCTTTGCTTTAAGAAATGCTAAGTCTTTCCTTGCCCTTGTACTAAATGTGGGTTGTAGCCTGTGAAGTCCTTACAAGTTTCACGAAATAAAACTCCAGCAAGAATACAAGTTTTGAAATAAAAAGCTGTTTTTTTTGGGGTGAGGAAGATTAGCCCTGAGCTAACATCCGTTGCCAATCCTCCTCTTTTTGCTGAGCAAGATTGGCCCTGGGCTGACACCTGTGCCCACCTTCCTCTACTTTATATGTGTGAGGACTGCCACAGCATGGCTTGGCAAGCGTTGCGTAGGTCCATGCCTGGGATCTGAACCTGTGAGCCCTGGGCCACTGGAGCAGAGCACGCAAACTTAAGCACTACGCCACCAGGCCAGCCCCGAAATGAAGAGTTTTTACAGCCCTTTTTAGATTCTTAAGGCTTTACGTTGTACCAGTTCTTGGTGAGTCTGTAGTAACCACTGCGTCATCTAACATATGGGATGATTTCTTTTCTCTGAAATTATTTTGGGCACAAGAATGACAGGAAGATTGGAGGGATCCTTTTCCTCAAGGATATAGGTCTCTTTATCTTTGGCTTCAGACAATTTCAGGAACTAGAATATTTTGAGCAAAGGCATGTTCTCAGAATTCTATTATTATGTGAATATGGTCTAACCCACTGAAAGCAGTTAATGTGTGGAGTGTTCCTGCCTTGGGCCGGAGGACGCAGAGCAGAACTTCTAGCACTTGAAAGGATGCTAGGAAAAGCCATGTTTTGTTTCGCCTCCTTTCTTCATCTCATCCTCCCACTCCCTCTTCCTCTCCCATTTACATCAGTAAAAATAGAATCATCAGGATTAAAATAAAATAGGCAGCGCCTCATTCTGTGGGTTAATGTGGTGTTTTATTAGAGTCAAGGCAGTGACTTTTTGGCTTCATCCCCTGCCCTTAAGTTTATTTACTTGAAGTGAGGCAAATACCATTTAAATTTTAAATGGCAGCATAAGATTGTACTCCAAACTGAACTCGAGATCTCTGCATTATGATGGTGAACTACAGACAGGAGTTAGAACATTAAGTGGTGTGATGGGAGTGAGGCCACTGGCCCTTGGTCTCCTTTTGCCTTCCCTTCTGTGATCGTCAGGCAGGAAAGGAAAGGCAGAGGAATCTTTCCTTAAAGTGGGGGTAGTGCTCCTCTGCCAGCTGGCTGGACTTTCTTCCTTTTATGTTCAGGTAAAATAAATACCTGTTTGGACTTCTTTATTTTGTGTATGGAAAGAAAGTCTGCATCTTCAACAGAAAAATGACAAATGGACTTTTATGACAAAAGCTTGACAAGAACCATGAAATGGAGATGAAGAAAGCCCTCCATTTGCACAAATCCTTGTTGAGAGTGGGCCGGCAAACTCTGATATGGACATTGACTCCTTTGCTAATCCTGGACAGTTCCACCAAGTGTCTACTCTGGATTGGGAATTCTTTCTTGAGTAATTTATATTACATTGTAATTAAAAGTGTCCATTTCTTCAGAAAATAACCAGTCTCTCCCTGCTTCCCCCAACCTCTCCTCTTACTTTGCAGACCAGTTCTGATTCCTCTTAGCTCACCTCCTTCAGTGAAGAAAACTGACAAAAGAGAAATGTCTCCTTGCCTTGTAAAACAGCTTACTTTTGAATATCTTTGTATAGGGTGATTATTGTTTCTAATTAAAAAATCACCATAAAAGAATATGCCAAGAGTATAGAATAGTTGAAAGTGTGACTTCCTGGAAATATATCTCAGCAATATAATCCCATTCATGTATATAAAAAAGTCTAAAGATTATTTAATGCAAAATGATCTTCTGAAAGTATTGAGCACAGAGGTGCCCAAACTTTATGGTTTCATAGCACCTTTAGTGTCTCAGTTATTTTTTCATGGTGCCCCTAGGCCAAAAGAAATAGCTAACAGTTTTGTTTATTAAGTAATTACATCCAAACAACTTAATATTTCTGTCCTAACAATTTAGTAGCTGTTCACAAAAAATGATACTCATTAATTGAAAGAAAAAATAATATTTTTTATTCATTCTTAACCATAATTACTATTAGGTTGTATGCTCCTGTTGGGGGCTGCACATCTTGTTAAACCTGGGAATCTTAGTGAACACCGCCACTCTCATTTCCTGTGCCGCATTGAATTTTGCACAGTACTGGCTTTTTGTCATGACAGTAGCCAAAACCTAGCTTTGGAAAGACATGACGTTACCGAAAGGAATGTAGTACAATCTAAGGTTGAAACTGAGTTGCCTCAAGCTAGTAGTTTGCATGGTGTCCAACAGATGTCGCTGTGTTTCCCTTGAAATTTTAAAATATCCCACAGTGCCCTGTGACTTTACTGCAGTGCTCTCTGCTCAGGGTTTGGGAACCTCAGACTTAGTGTATTCAGGAAGAAATGTTAGTATGAGAAAGTATAATTGAACCATATAATGAAATTGGAAATCAAGGTTAGGTGGTTAAAAGAGAGACTAGGAATCCCTCCTCATATGTTTAAGTAATTCAAGAAAGTTCACTAAATAGAAACAACAGAGGACCATTTGGGTTTGACTGGATTCCTTTACTCTCATAGTTATCAGGTTGCCTCACTGTTAATTGATGACAGATCCTCACTCGTAGTCTGCATCCTGGACAAGGGCTCAGGTAGACTGATGAAGAGAAGAGCATTCAAGCAGCAAATGAGGCTTTGATTGCAGAAGATGAAGTGGAGGCTGCTTGATCTAGAGCCAGCCATCGCTAAGGAAATGGCCTTGGACAAACGCTTACCAAGGGAGGAGGCCTTTTCTTGACTACCTCCCAGCCTCTGGAGCCTAGCTTGGAAGAATATTATTCAACTTGCCCAAATTACCTGTTAACACTTAATGGGAGGTTCTTTTCTCTGTGTTTTTACATAATGGTTAGCCTCAAGGTGGAGGAGTCGGGTACGTGAAACAGCAAAGATTAACAGATGACAGAACAAGCTTCTTTCTGTCCCTTTCTCCCCAACTCGTCTCTTTCTGCCCCTGCTTCTCTTTTTCCTCCCGCTGCCCTTTCCGTTCCCCTTTTCTTCTCCCTGTCCCTCTACTTTTCTGTCTCCACAAATCTCTTTCCCCTCTTTTTTCTCCCTCCTGTGTCCTTTTTCTTCCTTTCTCTTACGTGTGTACTTGGCCGTGCATGCACACTCACCCACTCACACACACTTTTGAAGGCAGGTCGAGTTTTCCTCTTCACCTTATCTTTATAAATCTCTCTGGTGATGGGGATTCAGGTCCTTAAGGCTGGATTCCTGGGTCAGATCTCCTCTGCCTTCGTTTTAAAAGAAGGGTGAAGAAAATCCTGACAAAGATCCAACTATTTAATCAATTAAAGGAAGGTTTGTGACTCTAGGGGTGATTTCTTGGTTACATAATGGTATTTAGAAGCTTAAGAAGTTGAAAAAAGTCTCAGCCTCAAAACTAAGGATCAAAAGATTGGCCAAAATGTCATAACAAGAAGATAACTATTAATGAAGTTCAGGCTCAAATGGAGTGTAGAGAAACTTGTTAAATGGGTTCTGTGGAATTTTCCTAGATTCTTACAAGGCCCTGTCAACTGAGTTCAGGGTACCTTTGATTTGAGCCACTTATTCTCCTTCTAAACATCTTCCTGATTGTTCCTTGACCTCTTTACATTGATGTGTTCTTTGTGAAATTTACAAGCAGGAGGCACATGCTGTGTTGTTCTCTTGATGAAAAGCCTTTCCTAATAATTGACAAGCCTGCGAGCCGGGGCTGCACTTTTGCTTTGCTGAGGAGACGCCCACCATGCATGCATTGCTGCATCTAACGCACACCTCCTTGCATCCCTGATAGCATCATCGCCCTTCACTTCTTTAACTTTCCTTTGCAGTTGACTGAAACCTCCTCCCGTTACGCCAGGAAGATCTCCGGCACCACCGCCCTCCAGGAGGCCCTGAAGGAGAAGCAGCAGCACATTGAGCAGCTGCTGGCTGAACGGGATCTAGAGAGGGCGGAGGTGGCCAAGGCCACGAGCCACGTGGGGGAAATAGAGCAGGAGCTAGCTCTGGCCCGGGACGGACATGACCAGGTGAAGTCTGGTGCTGACCTTCTCGCAGAGACGGTGATGGGTTCTAAGCTAATCTTGTTGCGGAGCTGTTGATGGTTTCTAACTTGAGGGAGGAGGCCGAATGGATTACCTGGTGCTTGGAGCTGGGGAGCTAGTCTTGAGAGTACTAGAAATGAGTATAAATGTCTTTGCTGGGCTGTTTGAAAGCAGTGACCTGGGGTACCAGTTTGCATCATCGTAAAGATGAAGTTTTGATTTTCTTGAGTCTACCTTGCGTTTTGGTCTTTCCGTCCAGGTCTTTTGGCCTGTATATGTTAGGAGAGCTTGTTTACTAGGACTTGACCAGCCATTAAAACTCCTGTTTTATAGATTATCCTTTGTATGAGTTTCAGCTTCAAAAAAGATGAGAATTTAATATTGCCCTCTATTGCTTTAATGGTGTGGTTTTGCATCATCTAGCTTCCAGGAATGCTGCTGAGAATAACCTATTAAAGATCTTAGAAAGCATTTTAACGTGAAAAGGTTTTAGAGTAATGCCAACCTATGATGATACCACTTAGCCATAGCTCTTTGGAGGCGTCCTTGAGCCTGTATGTGGGTCAGGAAGAGGCCACTCACTGACATCCTTGCCTTCCCCAGCATGTCCTGGAATTGGAGGCGAAGATGGACCAGCTGCGAACAATGGTGGAAGCTGCTGACAGAGAGAAGGTGGAGCTTCTCAACCAACTTGAAGAGGAGAAAAGGTGATCCCAGACTGTCCCCTGGTGCAAGCATGGCCTTTTCCTTTTAAACGACCTTAGGCAAAATGTGTACCATTAACAACCTTATTGCTGCCAACCCTTAGAACCAGAGGAATGACTGTGTGTTCAGTGGAAATTGATCTCTTCATATTGTATGAGGAGGGTTTGCTTTGATTTGACTTTTTTCGAGAACTTTGGAATCATCTAAACATGGCCTGATTAATTTAACAAATATTTATTGAGCCCCCTGTGTGCAAGCATCCTCTTGAGGATAGGCTTAGTCAGGGTTGTGGAGTGAATTCACACCCACCTTCCACCTGGAGCCGTTCCTGGTGAGAGGATATTCCAGGTCCAAGTTCCCTAGTGTTTATGAAACACATTCCATGCATCTAATGAAATTGTATGATGCCTGGTGAGGGATATAAGGTCCCTGTTCTTAAGAAACTCAGTACCTTATTAGGAAAACAAAACTCTCACGTGAAGCAGTTAGAGGATTATCCAGGTCACGATGAAAGCAAGTGCTAGATTGTGTGAGACAGTTTGGTTCTTATAAAAGGTTTTTTGAGGCCATGAACAAACAAGATCTCTGAAGAAACCATTTGAACATTTCTGGGTTGTGGGACGTTTGTCCTCTGTTGCATTTAGTGCCATCTTCTGTCATGTCTGATAGCGACTTCATTCAGTAGTTATTAGTATAACTGTGAGCTCAGGACAGTCATAAGTGCTGCTTTGGTGAGGGGATACAGTGGAGGTGTGACAAGAGTCTCTTAACAAGGAAATTACTTTCTCACTGGAGAGAGAAACGCCATACATAGGAAATTCTCCTCGCATCTTAAATATGGCTACAAGTAAAAAAGAGACAGCAGCAGACCCTCCTAGGCCCCTCTCAATGCCAAGGCATCAGTACCATTGGCTTCTGTTCCAAAACTGGCTCTTGCTGTACTGACCTCTGGGCCGTAGACATGTCCCCCCGGCTCCGCAATAAGCATGAGGGCTTTAACCTATGGTCATATATATATATATAACTGAGGATATTTTTTTATTCCTAATTTTGCTAGAAATGCTAGTGAGTTTGAAAGATTTTTGTTTTTTTCATGTAGGTTATGAACTTTGTCCACCTTTTCTTCCCTCTCTTACACCCAATTTTGTAAAGATTCATATCGAGGATGTCACCCAGATTTTATAAATCTTCAGACCATCAATGTTCTTTGACTTTGGGGATGGCATTGATTGAAACCCACACCCAATATCAGATATTTTAAAATGTGAAAAAACGTGCATTTTATTTTATTTTATAAGGAAGATTGGCCCTGAGCCAACATCTGTTGCCAATCTTCCTCCTTTTTTCCTTTTTTCTCCCGAAAGCCCCAGTAGATAGTTGTATGTCATAGTTGCACATCCTTCTAGTTGCTCTATGTGGGATGCCGCCTCAGCATGGCTTGATGACTGGTGTGTAGGTCCCTGGGCTGCCGAAGCAGAGTGCGCAAACCCAGCTGCTATGCCACCGGGCCAGCCGCTAAAATGTGCATTTTAGAAGCAAAGAAATAGGATCCTCGATTGCTTCTCCTCCAAATTGTTCACAACCTTACTCTCCCAGTCTTGGAACAGGTCCTAGTATTGTCCTGGGAATCTCTGCATGGGTAGCCTGCTAACCTCACCCTAAAATACCTGACATGGGGTGTGTTTTCTGGGAGAGATGTGTTTTCTGTGCCACTTTCCCCTATGTTCTGTTATTGGATGATAGAAATTATAGATTTGTATTCTCAAACGTATTTCTGTGGTAATCAGACCTTTTCCCTGTAGGCTGATCTTGTCTTGATTAGATCCATTCTGGTGGTTGTGACCAAGGGAACCAGTTGATTTTTCTCAACTGTTATACCTCATGCCTCCTGGAATCAGTATCTGGAGAGAACCTTGGAGTTTCCTGAGTAGAGCTCTTAGATTTATAAACCAGAGGCCTAAAGATACATTTCTTTATTTTCTATGTCTCTAAGGCATTTCTTTCCACCATTATCTGCTAAATTCACCAGGGTATTGATTATAGATTTTTATTTTATTTTTTGGTAAGGCAGATTTTACTTCAAGTGCTTTGTTTCGATTTTGTTCCACAGGAAGGTTGAGGACCTTCAATTCCGGGTTGAGGAAGAATCAATTACTAAAGGCGATCTTGAGGTAAAACCCCTCCAGCTCTCCTAAAGCTTTTATGGGTACCAGTATTCAGAACTATGAATGAAAGCATTGTGCCAGCTGATACGTGTGGCCAGAACAGGCAGCAGAGGGAATGGCAGGAATGCCAGCCTCTGGCCAGGCTGGGCTGTGGGCGTGTCTTATGGCTGAGGTGATGGAGCCAGTTCTCGAGCCTGTGGCTATGCTGTCCCAACTCCTGTGGCCGAGTAAAATTTTCACTACTCTTTTCTTTGCTTCAAAATTCAAAACCATGAATTGGAGTTAAATCATAAATCTGGCAGTGTGTCCTAAGGAAGACTCTGTATGTTCCTCTGATGATCAGAAATTGCATTTTAAAGAGCATTTTTTATTTCATCATAATAGTCCAAAACAAAGCTTTTTGCTTTGTCTCAGCTTTGCTTTTCAGTTAAGCTGGAAAAATTCTTCATAACCTTATAAAAGTAATAAATATATGTTCTAGCAGTTGATTTTTATAAAAGTAATTTATCAGAGCAAAAATCGAGAGCAATTTGTATTTCAACTTCTCTTACTTCCACAGCATATTTTAAATTCATAGAGATTTTCCTTTAGCATCAGGTTTCTCATCTTTTAACAATTGTTCATATTAGTTTTTTAGACACCAGAATTAAATGGTTTTGATGCTTTTTAAGACACTGCTAGATATATGACATGTAAATTAATAACTTTTTCCAACTTTGCAGATTTTTGGTTCTTTGTAATATTTTAGTGAAAATTGTACTTGTTTGTGAAGTTCTCAGAATATACATTTTTGCTACCATTAAAATCTTAGAGGCTGTTGACTGCTCATACCATTCTTAAATTTCAGAGACCCTTCCAAACAGGAACTCTAATTTCTTTGCAAATAAATATATCTTTACAGTCAACAAAGAGTAAGGGAAACATTTTCTGAAGTTCTAGTTTTATAAGGCCCAGAATTTAATGGATTATTAATAATTTAATAGATAGCGTCTTCATTCGTTTCATATATAGTCACATTCCTTTAGTTGACTTTTGTGTTGTTCTTATCCATTTAAAAACACCCCAAAGTCTCATATCATCATCTAATTCATATGAAGTATAGCCTGTGGTGTTTTGGGGAGGGCAAGTTAAATTATTTACAGCAGCACTAGACTAGTGTAGTCTGTCTGGTAAACTTACTTGAAATTAATCAAAGTTATTTTGAAACCCTAACACATATTGAAACTTTAGTTAAATATCTCTTTTGTTGTTAATTTTTTTATTTTTTTACTGATAGCAAAAGAGCCAGATTTCTGAAGATGCTGAGAATGTAAGAGGGCACTTAACTGTGTGGATATTTCCCTTAACACAGATTGATTACAGATTAAAATGCTTATTGATATACTCAAATACTAACTGCATAATCTGACCTTGAGACATCGACCTTAATATTTCTGTGCATGTGGCTTTCAAAGCAGTTACATTTGTATCCTGAAGAAATTGTATGTAATGACTGAGCTCTATAAATCCATTTATTTAACACACAGACAAATGTTTGCTTTATAAAAAATTTTGCCAGAAAAGAAAAAAAAAAATTTTATCTGGGGGCCTGGCTACCTTCACTTAATTCATAATGGATTAATAGAATTCTTTCGAAAGAGATGATAGGTGACCGCAACATAAAAATTATTAGATGGAGTTACAGAAATTCTGTGGGAAAGTTTCTTATTTTATTCCCACAAGAGTGTAAGGGACTTGGGAGCCCCAGACTGATTGCCTTTTGTGTGCGCTCCCCCTGCTGGCTGATGCCTGCCAGTGCAGCTGACAAGAAATTCAAACTTCACTTTGTTGCTGCGGTCTTTTCCCTAGTTTGTGAAACTAGAGGCAAGCATTCTTCAGAGATAACACTGTTTTAAATTTATTATTATTGAAGTGAGATTTTTCTAGTGGCAGTGCTACTAGACATGTGGGTATTTTTCTTTTCCTTCCTCCTTCTGGTTAAGATCAAACACCCAATTCAGATCTTACCAAACTGGCCTTGAGACCATGGCTTCCCCGTGCACCCTGCCAGCTGTGATGCCAATTGAAAGGCCCTAAAAACTTTTTACTTTGATTTACCACCACAAGAGAACAAAATTTAAACAAAGAACTGTTCTTCCTACCACCTCCTGGCAACTGAACTAGACAACTCAAGACTTAACTTTAAAAAAAAAGCCTCCGTTCTGAAGGTTTCCTTTTTGTGAAGCTACTTCAGTGCTCTGGGTCTCCTCTCTCCTTCTCAAACAGGCTCCGCTGCTGCTGGTGTCAGTCTGCATGGGGTCTCCCTCCGCCTCTCTCGTGCGCTTCTCCAGAGCCTTTGCTTTCCCTCTCAGCGCCCTGTCTCAGGACTTTTCTCCTGGGATACTCTGCCTTCTTTAAGAAAGGAATAATTTAAAAGGAGGGTTGTCCGTTCTGTGTAACATTTTTACTCCATACCGTGGCATGGAAGTGGGTCACTAGTTCCCTTGCGGATGATTGATCGCATGCTCTGTGGAGTCCCGGATCATCTGTAGGCACAACCCCGAAAGGAGGTGTTGCTGCGGTCGTCTGGAAGATCTCGGAATGGGGAGAAGATCACATTCAATGGATATTTGCTTTTTATCTGAAAGTGGTGATCTTTCACCCAGAGGACACTGAACTCAGTGTCAAGAGGTGAAGAAAGGTTCTGTTGCCTTTGTTTTTTCCTGTTAGTTTTGGATTTCACTTTTTGAGGCTGTGACCCCAATTATGTAGATCTGGATTAGATTATTTTCTTGTAAAAGCAGAGAAATTGAACAACTTCTGTCTAAGGCACATATGGACCAACGAGACTATCCAGACAGTTAGTTACATAGAATTTAAATTTTATTTCATTATTTTTGTTGTGTAAAGAGTTGAAGCTGGTGAGAATTTTTTAAAAATTTTCTGTTCACCTTTTAAGTATTCCATGATTGTTTATACCTGGTTCACAAGCAAAGTGACCTCTTGACTACATTGAAATCCCCACAGTATCACTGGAGTGAGTAAAGATGTTTATAATGTAGAACATTCCACCTTCTATTTAAGCTCTGCACGACTTTCTTTACTTTAGAGTTTATTGTCATTTTCTCATTGCCCGTAATTGTTTAAACTAATAGATCTGACCAGTTAGAACCATAAAATATTTAAATTAATGCGAGTAACTAAAACTGCTGGGAGCAGCTCAGTCAATAGGTCTTATCAGTTGATTATGTTGATAACCTCTTGGATAGGACAGGTGAGTGGGGAAAGAGGTACATTCAGACTGATATCTGGATTATTTCAAATTGATAAAGATTCTCCTGCACTAAAACTTGTTAGAAACAGATTGCCTTCTGGGTTCTCCATCAGGTTATGTCTGAGTAAGTGATGATGAGGAGTCTCACTTTAGGATCTTACAGCAATTTTGCCTGGAGTTCCAACTCATGCCTTTGTGTTGAATCACCATTTCTTACCTCTGAGCTAATAAGAACTACTTCATCTTAGGATCAAGATAATGAACCCTCACCAGTTCTAGCTGAACTTTTCTCCTGCTCTGAGTCTCAGAGATGGAGGCTGTCGAGCATAATTATTATTGAATGTTCTCTTTGTGAATTTGATTCCCCCCCTCCCTTTTTTTCCCCTGGTGACAAATAGCCTTTGGAAAATGCACTGTGGGAGGGAAATTAGAGCTTTAGTGGTTCTTCGCCTGTCAGTTGTGAGAATTTTGCTTAGCATCTCAGTGTCTTCTTGCTTATGTCAGCAAAGGGCATTGGTGTGATTTCCTTAGCTCTTGTTTCTGGAGTCCTTTCATTAGGTTTAATACTTGACCCTTCTTCACATCAAACTGTATGCCCAAGTGCAAGGATCTGCTCTAGGGACTCATTGAACACTTAGAAGATTTATGATGTTACCTTTTCCTTATGTAGATGATAGCGAGGATCATTTTGAGGGTCGATGTACTTTTTAAAGTAACCGAGTCAGTTACATACACATTATTGTCAAATAGCTGTTGTGGGGAGGGGGGAAAATGATAGTTTAGAGGAATATTAACTATTCTAATTTGTGCTGATAAACTTCACTTATCAATATACTTATATTTGGCTGCATGCATCTGACACTTTTCATCTTGCCTCATATGTTTTTCGTTTTTGCATTCTCATCAGACTAGCTCATGTCCCCTGCCCACCTCATCCTTCCATAGCATTCATCCTCACTCCCAGCCTCCTCATCTCAGTTCCGTCCTCTTCCCTTCTCCATTACCCTTTTTGTTCCTCCTTTGGCAGAAGGTACTGGTGGCTCAGCCTGCATGCCGCTCTCTCTCCTCTTATGCTGGCATGTCATGGTGGCACTGTTGTGTCTCTTCCTCTTCCTTTTTACTAACAGACGCAGACCAAACTGGAGCATGCCCGCATTAAGGAGCTTGAACAGAGCCTGCTCTTTGAAAAGACCAAAGCTGACAAACTCCAGAGGGAGTTAGAAGACACTAGGGTAATGGTTTTCACTATTTCATGAAGCAGACCCATGTATGTGAGTGGTGGACACTTTGGGTGACATGCCTTGCACTTGGCCTAAGCCTTGACCCAGTGGTTCAACCTAAGTTTGGTCTTAGTACTGTTCAGGTGTTCGTGAGCTTAGACTGATGGGTAGGCACAGGTGTTTTATATCAAATCTTTTGTCAAAGGTAAAGATTTATTCCTTTGGTTAACTCAGCCAAAATCAAGATCAGAAACTTCACAACTGTATAGACTGCATGGACATCCACAACTGCATTTGAGAGTCTTTGTATTCATCCTTGAAATACATTTCTCCAGTTTGCCACAAGCAGTCAATTGTCCTCTTATTCTCATACTCCTAGTTACTGGGTTTTCTAAGTAATTTTTTATCGTTGTTTTCCTGCCTTCTTCCCTGGCCTCTTGGGGGAAGAAATTGAAACATTGGCTCTTTTTAATGAGAGTTAAGGACTTTCACCCCAGGTATTGTTTTTTCTTGATACCTGATCTCTCTTTGCATTTCCTTCCTTTCTGTCACCCACTAGATTAAAATCGCAGTGCTCAGGAGGGAAAAGTGTGTTGGGAACAGAATGGCTTCTCACAACTCCCAGCTCACTGTGTTTGGCCCTCAGAGCCAGTGCATAGTCATGTTGTTGCTTATTTATGTATGAAAGCACCTATATGGTGCTTGCTTCGTGCCAGGCACTGTTCTGAGCACTTTACAAGTACTGACTTATTCAGTCTCACCACAGCCCCAGGAGGGAGGTAATAGTATTGTCCCCATTTTACCGATGAGGACGCTGAGGCACAAAGAGGTAAAATAATTTGCCCAAGGTCACACAGCTAATAGTAACAGTGGAGCCAGGATTTGTGTCTAGGCCATTTGGCCCCAGAGTCTATGCCCTTAACCACCATAGGATGGTGTCTATTTTGGAAGTAGTTTTGTGCTGAAAGATTTAAGACATAATCTGAGTCATTTACATATAAGGAAACATGTATGCATATATACCTTTTAAATCATGAATTTGACTGTCAATAGCTAAATTGCCCAGATCTTTAGCTTTAAAATTTCAAAAATTACTGTCTCTGATCAAATTTGATATCTTAATTTTTTTCTTTTGAATTATTAGTACTTGTAGAAATTTCTCTTGTTGAAAAAATCATTGACTGATCTAAAAATCTAGATAATTAATTTTTCTTCTCTAAATCATAAGTTTTTATGTTTTAAGAAGAAAGAAAATATCCTCGGTTGGCCTCAAAACTAATATCTCCTGTGTATTTGGTAAGAAAAAACCTGGTAGTTTGGTGCTGTTTCTTTGTTAGCTGAGAGCCAGACGATCTGGGAAATACAAGGGACTAACAATAAGACTGAGTTCCTTTAGTGTCGCTGGCTGTTGAGGTAAGGATATTTTTTTACTTCTGAACTCCTCTCCCATACAGCTTCGTTAGCAAACAACTTGGATGCTTTTTTTTTTTTTTTTTTTGCTGTGGATAAGAAGGCATCCATTCACAGCATGATTTATTCAAGTATTTCAGCTTCAAGCTGTTACCTTTCTATAACAACTTGTATCTTCTATTGATCTTCACTCTTGGTTTACCAAGTGTGAAACTAACCAGTGATGCATATAAGTTTCATATCACCTACATTCCTTTTTAGGAAGCACTTTAGAATTTCTCTAAGCCAATCAGTCAAGTTTATTAACAGTGTGCTTGGTGCTGTAGAGATATTAGCAAGAATAAGAAATGATACCTGACTTTTATGGCCTCAAACTACCAGGAGAGGCAGACACATAGTTTCGTCTGAGGACAGACTTTGAGAAATAAAATAAAAAATAGAAGTGCTGTGAAAATGCTACATAAGGTATAATCACACTCTTTATTGTTTTCACTTATTTTTTGCTTGGTGTTTTCTCAGTTTGACTGTTGTGACTAAGAACTATTACCCTATTGGATTTAATTTACTCATGTTATAGACCTTATAGCAATAGGGTTTGTTAGTGTTTTGCACCTTATTTTGTGGTAACAAACTCTTGGACTCCCCCCCCCCCCACCTAGAAAAAGTATGTAAATGAATTAACATCTGTAACCTGAAGCACCTATAACCCTGAAACACAGCAGTTATAGTTGGCTCTGAACTATTCACTGACTTGATTATGCCCTCCTGGAGCACCAAGTGCTTTCTTTACCGCTTCTCTCGTGGACTTTTTTTTTTTTTTTTTTTTTTTTGAGGAAGATCAACCCTGAGCTAACATCCGTGCTAATCCTCCTCTTTTTTTTTGCTAAGACCGGCTCTGAGCTAACATCTATTGCCAATCCTCCTCCTTTTTTTTTTTTTCCCCAAAGGCCCAGTAGATAGTTGTATATCATAGTTGCACGTCCTTCTAGTTGCTGTATGTGGGACGCGGCGTCAGCATGGCCAGAGAAGCAGTGCGTCGATGCACGCCCAGGATCCGAACCTGGGCTGCCAGTAGCGGAGCGCGCGCACTTAACCACTAAGCCACGGGGCCGGCCCTCTCGTGGACATTTTAGTCTGTATCCATATCACAGCCTGTAGTGGGCTGAGGAAATGAAGGAAACACACATCCATTACTTTATGTCCCAATAAAGGCAGTGTGGGAGAGGAGTCTTCAGTCTAGAGGAGTTTTGATCCTTGGAATTTGGGACTCACTGGTGTTTTCAAATCATTCATGTTACCTTCTATTTCCCAGGTTAGTCAAATAATTAATTTTTATGCCTGAAGCTACCATTTCCCATGTTTTATTTACTAAACTGACTGCCTAACAGGTAGCAGAGGGAAATAATATCCTAGGAATAAAAGGAGACAGGTTAAGAAAGTGTTTTTCCTAGTCCTGGGGTGTTTGTTTAAAAAAGTAGATTCCCGGGTACTATTCCAGAGCTCAAATAGAATCAAAATATATGGGAGTAACTGGGAACCTGCATTTTAGACATCCATCCCCGGTGATTCCTGTGTTCACTGAAGTCTGAGAACCACTGGGTTAGGGGAACAAGACGTGTATATCACAATGCTGATAGAATCATAAAACCTGAAAAGGGAACTCTGTGTAAGATTCTTATATATAATTGCAGGTAAGTAATCATTCTTACTCTGTCCTTTTATTAATTAATTAATAATTTATTCTTTATTAATTAATAGTAAATTAATTCTTTATTATCCAATTGAGGCTTTTATTCTACAGCTGATGCTATTTTCATTGAAACATTTGATAGGTAATTTTACTATATAATATATATATACAGTGCTATGCAATAGGAGGAAGTATAATATGAGCCACATATATATATAATTGAAAATTTTCTGGTACCCACATTAACATACATTTTAATAGGTAAAAGAAACAGATGAAATTAACAATATATTTAAACCAATGTATTGAAAATATTATCATTTCATTATGTAATCAATATAAAAATTCTTAACAAGATATTTTATGTTCTTTCTTTCCTAAGTATTCAAAATCTGATGTATATTTTATACTTATAGCACATGTCACTTCAGATGAGCCATATTGCAAGTGCTTAGTAGCCATATGTGGCTAATGGCTACTATACTGGACAGCATGGTCTGTAAAATCACCTCCATCAGATTGATGAGCATTTATCCACCCTGGGTGAAGTGGGGTAGAAAAAACAGTCAAAATGTGAAGGATTCTTTCTTATCTCTCAGATGTATCTGAGAACTTTGAAAGTTACTGTTTCCATTAACTTATTATCAGTTAATGAATACTTCCCTGATTTAAGTTTCTTTAGAGGAAAAAGAAATATTTTTGGAGCGAGTTAAACTCTATATCAATTTTAGATCCCTTTAACATCTCAAAATGGTAGAAATTTGCCAAAGATTATAATTTGGAATTGGGTCTCCCAGAATTGGGTATAAGCTATTATTGCAATTAGAGGTAGATTGACACGTAGGCATTTGTAGTAGCTGGACTGCTGCCTGAGATGGGGTAGTTATTAAAGACCTTCAAGGTTAAAGAAAATCGTCAGTGATTTGTTATTTAAATGATCTCTTTTTCTTTGGACTGCTGTTAATAGGTGGCTACAGTGTCAGAAAAGTCTCGTATAATGGAACTAGAAAAAGACCTAGCACTGAGAGTACAGGAAGTAGCTGAGCTGCGCAGAAGGCTAGAGTCCAATAAGCCTGCTGGGGATGTTGATATGTCACTCTCCCTTTTGCAAGAGATAAGCTCTTTGCAAGAAAAGTTAGAAGCCACCCATACTGACCACCAGAGAGAAATCACTTCTCTGAAGGAGCATTTTGGAGCTCGGGAAGAGACGCACCAGAAGGAGATAAAGGCTCTTCAGGTCAGCACAGAGAAGCTTTCCAAAGAGAACGAGTCGTTGAAAAGCAAGCTTGATCATGCCAACAAGGAGAATTCGGATGTGATAGCTCTGTGGAAGTCCAAGCTGGAGACTGCCATCGCGTCCCACCAGCAGGCAATGGAGGAACTGAAGGTGTCTTTCAGCAAGGGGGTTGGAACGGAGACAGCAGAATTTGCTGAGTTAAAAACACAAATAGAGAAAATGAGACTAGATTACCAGCACGAAATAGAAAATTTGCAGAATAAGCAAGACTCCGAACGGTCTGCTCACGCTAAAGAGTTAGAAGCCCTCAGGGCTAAACTGATGCAAGTCATTAAAGAGAAAGAGAACAGTCTGGAAGCCATCAAATCGAAACTGGACAAAGCAGAAGACCAGCATCTAGTAGAAATGGAAGACACCTTAAACAAGTTACAGGAAGCTGAAATAAAGGTAAAGGAGCTAGAGGCACTACAAGCCAAATGCAATGAACAAACCAAGGTTATTGATAATTTTACATCACAGCTCAAGGCTACCGAAGAAAAGCTCATGGATCTTGATGCACTTCGGAAAGCCAGTTCCGAAGGTAAATCGGAAATCGAGCAACTTAGACAGCAGCTTGAGGCAGCTGAGAAACAGATTAAAAATTTAGAGATTGACAAGAATGCTGAAAGTGGCAAGGTTTGTATCGACATCTCCATCTTTTTATTTTCCATTTGTTATTCATATTTTACATTATGTTATTTTTGAGTTGAGGTAATTCATCCTCCAAATTCCTGATTTAATTAAAACAGATTGCTTGCTGCTAACAAATTTCTCAGTTGAGTATAGTATCTTCTGAGTGCCTTGAGTGTGGTTTCATCTGAGGAGATTAGAGAAAATAATAGCTCAACTATGTGAACTTATTTTGGTTTCCTGTTGTCTGGGTACTTTATTACTTTATCTCTGGGCCATGCTGTGTGATCTCCTGTTTAAGCTTGGTTCCAGTCTATAATCTCTTTCTAAAATAGAGAACTCCCTAAGATGACGGTGTTAAGGCAAATGAATTGAATGAAGGAGATAGACTATACATAGAAGATCATCTCCTCCTTTCCCTCCTGCGTAATTATTTTGTCCATAACGTTATATATAAAAACAGAATGTGAACTCTGAGTGCCACTTGACTTTTGTAAGTTAGCGTGCTGTGATAAATAACATTCACAGCAAAATTAAGGTTAAGAGCCTGGAGCCCTTTGCAATGCCACTTATGTCTCATTGGAGTTTTTTCTATGTCACAATGAAAACAGGATCTATTCCTTTTTTGAGGGAAGACTGGACAAGTATGCTTTAGATCAAGGAAATTATATGAAACATTCGCCAGCTACATTTCTTACTAACTAGCCTTGTTAAATGTCATCATCTTTTTTTTTTTTTGGCTAAGGAAGATTCGCCCTGAGCTAACATCTGTTGCCAGTCTTCCTCTTTTTGTATGTGAGCTACTGCCACAGCATCGCCACTGACAGGCGAGTGGTGTAGGTCTGTGCCCTGGAACTGAACCCAGGCCACTGAAGCGGAGCGTGCTCAACTTTGCCACTAGGCCACTGGGGCGTGCCCATCATCTGCATTTTTAAGGACTGTTAGAGGAATGAATACTTCTTCCCAGTCCTCCTGCCACTAGTTGAGTTCCCGGTATTAATGCTGAATGTTCTGAACTTTTTGCAGGAGAAGTTACTCTATTGGCAAAAAAGGAAAGGTTATGATGGTTAAATGGGGAGAGGTGAGGACAGACAAACAGCAAAAAATGGCTAAGCAACCTCAGTTGAAGATGACAACCTAATTACAGGAAATTTTTCTCAAATCTCCTCATTTGGTTCCGAAATAGCAGTTGAAACACAAAAATTAATTAGTAGAGAATATGTAGCTAATGGTTGGTCTACTTTTTTACGTCAGTTTAATGAAAGCCAATAAGACTATTGTCTAGTACATTTTTAAAATTTTGTTTATATTTTAAATGTTAAAATACTTTGTGTATAAACATATAAGCATATAAAATAACACAGACATGTATCCACCATTCCTATCTTAAGGTTTTTAAAGTACGGAAAATGAAGATGCTCAACTAACTCATTTAGAAAGTAAGCATCTGCACTTTCTGCTTTAGATCATGCTGATATTCCAAATTTAGGTATAAAAAATACTCTATTTTGACTATTTTAAAATAGCTATTAGAGAATCATATCTAGAACTGATTGTGTGAAAAGTCATAGAGTTAAACAAACAAACAAACCCAAAACGACTTTTTACCCGTACCTTTATTTCTTTCAGTTTTGTGTGGTTGTGTTTGTTTCTCATAAATTTTTTATATTTGCTTTATTTTTTTCTCATCCTTTTTTGTTTCCTTTTATTCATTTGCTTCTATCCCATATAACTGTGTACGGTAGGCTAGTAGCATTACCCAAGAGCTGCAGGGGAAAGAGCTAATGCTCAATAACCTTCAGGAAAACTTGAGTGAAGTCAGTCAAGTGAAAGAGGCTTTGGAAAAAGAACTTCAGATTTTGGTAAGTACTTACTTGTTGGGAATCTGAATCTCAGGGTTTCTGGCCATTTGAATTGTTCCTGTTTAAAAACGAAAATCTCCCTAAAGAAAGAAGTATTACACCTATTTCTTTTCTCCTTCAAAGTGTTGGTTTAAATCGAGTGTATTAGTCGTTGGCTAATAAATACCTTGAGGGGAATTGGTTCAAACCCAAACTAGCAATAAAGGTAGGTATTACTTTTTTTTTTTTTTTTTTTAATCTCTCCTTTGTCTCTGGTAAAGCATTGCTTTGGCATGTTATTAATAAACACAGGAACCTTCCGAGTTATGCATCCAGCACAGTTAGGTTTCATTTATAATAAGGCCTTGAATCCTCCCCTGCATGCTTTGTGGCTGTGTGGGGCAGCAAGCTGTCCTGGACCATCAGCACCCTCTGTTGGCAAGGCAGGGTGCAAACTCAATGAATTCAAAGAATTCTCTCTTACAACTCAGTTTATTCTACCTCAGGAGATTACTTTTCCATATGTGTCCTCTTCCCTTCATCCCAAGTTGTAAGACATTTTTTTCTTGTCTTTTCTCAACCGTTCTCCTTGTACCTTGCATCCTGCCTCAAAAACTCAAGCTTAATCAAGGCTGACAATTGTGATCAGTGCCAGCAATACCCACACGTCATGGAAAAGGAAAGTCATAGGCTTATGGAAAAACTAGATAAGGGGTACGTTCGTTACGAAGGGTCAGTTGTCTCAGATCCTCCAAATACCTTCCTACTCCCCACTTATTACACTTCTTATTACACCAGTGGTGAATAAAAGTGTTTGATCTTTCTTCCTATTTAAATACCAGGGGTTGCCGGCCCCGTGTCTTAGCAGTTAAGTGCACGCACTCCGCTACTGGCAGCCCAAGTTCAGATCCCAGGCGTGCACCGACGCGCCGCTTCTCCAGCCGTGCTGAGGCCATGTCCCACATACAGCAACTAGAAGGATGTGCAGCTATGACATACAACTATCTACTGGGGCTTTGGGGGGAAAAATAAATAAATAAATAAAATTATTAAAAAATAAAATAAAATAAATAAATACCAAGGGCTCGCCCCATGGCCTAATGGTTAAGTTCAGCACACTCTGCTTCGGTAGCTTGGGTTCAGTTCCTAGGTGCGGACCTACACCACTCATCAAGTGATCAAGTGATGCTGTGGTGGCACGTCACATGCAAAATAGAGGAAGATTGGGGCAGGTGTTAGCTCAGGGCGAGTCTTCCTCACACAATAAGAGGAAGATTGGGAACAAATGTTAGTTCAGGGTGAATCTTCTTCCACAAAAACAACAAAAACTGTTAACTGCTACATTAACTTATGTGAATTTAACTATAGTATATCAGTAAAAAACAAGCAAACCAAGAAGCCCAACAACATGTACACACACGAGAGAGAGAAAGAGAGGGAGAAAAAAACCAATATTACAAATTGCTACTTTTTTTTTTTTTTTTTTTGGTGAGGAAGATCGGCCCTGAGCTAACATCCGACAATCCTCCTCTTTTTTTTTTTGGTTGAGGAACACTGGCCGTGGGCCAACATCCATGCCCATCTTCCTCCACTTTACATGGGACGCCTGCCACAGCATGGCCTGATAAGCGGTGCATGCCCGGGATCCGAACTGGCGAACTCTAGGCGGCCACAGTGGAGTGCGCGCACTTAACCGCTTGTGCCACTGGGCCGGCCCCACAAATTTCTACTTTTTAAAATGTTAAATATGTAGCTGCACTGTTTATTATGGTGGCTACTGTTCACATATGGCTATATAAATTTAAATGAGTTAAAATTAAATAAAATTGAGTTCCTTAGTTGCACTAGCCACATTTCAAGTGCTTAATAGTCACATGTGACTAGTGGCTACCATATTGAGCAGCGCAGTAAAGAACATTTCTATCGTTGAGAGTTCTATCGAGCAGTTCTGGTATATAGTATTTCAGCTACATTTTGAGAAAAACTTGGCCTGGGAATTACCAGGTTCTAATATGATGTCCTTTAAGGAAATGTGTTTTGAGTTTCACATAATTTTTCTGCCCTCTTCCACAAACTTTTAGGATGCTTTACTTTTTTTGCAAGTTAGTGTATTCCTCTATATACTCTGAAGAAAAACCTGCCCCCTGAAGTCTGGCTTTGGGAATAACACAGGTGGACAGGGACGACCTGTGGGCTTTGATGGACTTGTAGTTCATGTGCCCATATTTTTGTAATCCTGGTTAGTTAGGAGTACTCATTTAAAAATTCTCTTGGTGTTGGGCCGGCCCGGCGGCGTAGCAGTTAAGTGCGCGTGCTCCGCTTCAGTGGCCTGGTGTTCGCAGGTTCGGATCCCGGGTGCTCACTGACTCACTGCTTGTCAAGCCATGCTGTGGCGGCATCCCATATAAAGTAGAGGAAGATGGGCATGGATGTTAGCCCAGGGCCAATCTTCCTCAGCAAAAAGAGGAGAATTGGCATTGGATGTTAGCTCAGGGCTGGTCTTCCTCACAAAAAAAAAAAATTCTCTTGGTGTATCTAGCTCAAAATTCTCAGGAAAGAGAATTTTGGAAATCCAGGAGAGTGCTTTTTATCTTGGCCTACTGTCATGTTTAGAAAAGACAGTGGGTGAGCAATGGCCCTTTCTGTTTAAGAAGTAGTTGGCACAGATTTAGTTTCAGGATAACAGGTTCTGATTACTCTCAGATATAAAGCATTTCAGAACTCTGTTCAGTGTCTCAGGCAGATTTCTGAAGAGAAGGTCTGCTACTTGAGGGTAGCAACATGAAGAAAAAGTATACACATGCACCGCATGTATGTGCACACATGCATATACCTACATAAGTATGCACATTCACGTGTACAGATACACACGCATACCCAGGCATGCACACACGCATACACAAACCTCATTTACTCGTGCGTATACTTGCACAACGTACATATGGTAGTAATTGCCTGTGTGTTTTAAGTATAAGTTAGTTTTAATGAAACAAAACCAGCAACAAAAAATAGATAGTGTTGTAGTTACAACTGATAGAAACTTTTTATAAGTTGAAATCTTTCTATTCTGAATATCTAATTCTTTTTCTTTAGAAAGAAAAGTTTATTGATGCAGCAGAGGAGGCAGTTTCTGTTCAGAGAAGTATGGAAGGTATGTCTTAGTAAAGTTTGAGCAGATCACTTTAGATAATATGTTCTCAAACTGGAGCTGGCCCCGGGAGTACACAGAGTAGGTGCTGCCTGTAGTCTAATTTCACTCTCCTGGAAGCTCCTGCAGTACACAGTAATACTGAATTCCATTGGCTTCTTGAAGCCTCAAACTTGCATTAAGTCTTTCTTCTTTTGAGTTAAAGCTTTTTCCATATTAAAATGGAAATATACTTGGGAAAAGTATTATCTTACTTAAGCTTTAGTTGTTGATAGCTTTATGAGTTTTAATTGGAAGGACGAAAGAGATGACTGGAATGCAGATGCCTGGTGCCTGCCTAGTCCACAGATTTGAGGAGGCAGAGAGATGCGTGCTTGCTTCTTCAGGTTCATTATACAGTAGTTTGATTTGTAATGGGACCTTTTAGTATCCCTGTGATCTCAAATCTCAAGCGTATGATTCGATTTGGTTATAAGAGAGCCAAGCTCTAGGTGGCTTATTAAATATGAAATTAATATATTTTTAACTTTATCCTAAATAGAAACTGTCAATAAATTACACCAAAAAGAGGAACAGTTTAACGCACTATCTTCTGAATTGGAGAAGCTGAGAGAAAATTTAACAGGTAAGAAGATATCTCTGGTTACTAGACATTAAATACAGTAGGCTTCCTAGGATTTGAGAGAATTGTAATATGTTAGAATAATATATCTACTATTCAGGTGTAACTTCTTCACTCATTATTGTGCCATACTGTGATAAAATACTTGTTTGAGCTCTGTAACCTTCAGCAGATCCTCTCTGCTCTGTCTTCAAATGAGTCAGAATCCAGCACATTGCACCACTCCCACTGCTCTCTTCGATCCAAGCCACCCATCACCTTTCATTTGAGTTGCTTTAACAGCAGGCCACCTGGTCTGCCTGTTTCTGCCCTTGCCCCTTCTGTCTGTTCTCAACACAGCAGCCAGAGCAATCCTTTTAACATCAAGTCAGATCATTCACTTCTCTGCTCAAGATCACCCAGTGGCTCCCATCTCTCTCAGAGTGAAAGCTATGGTCCTTACCATCATCGGCCCTCTTACCACTCTGATTTCATCTCATACTACTCTTCCCCTTGTTCATTCCACTCCAACCATATTGGCCTGCTTGTTGACACTTGCATGTCAAGCATGTTCCTGCCTCAGGGACTTTGCACTTGCTTTTTCCTCTGCCTGCAGTCCTCTTCCCTCACTTCCTTCAGGTTTTTACTTAAATGTCACCATCTCAGAGAGGCCCTATCTAAGATTTTAACCTCACAACTCCTTCCTAGCTCCTTTCTCTGCTTGTATTTTTTTTCCTCTTAGCACTTACCACTATCTTTTTTACTATTTATTTTCTTTATGTGATTTTCATGAGGGCAGAGATTGCTATATGCACATATTCCTGGAGCAAGGCTTGGCATACTGGATATAGTCAGTAAATTTTTGTTGATTATAACACAACAGTGCTATTCCTTTTTCTATATATATTCAGACATGGAGGCAAAATTTAGAGAGAGAGATGAAAGAGAAGAGCAATTGATAAAGGCAAAGGAAAAGTTGGAAAATGACATTACAGAAATAATGAAAATGTCTGGAGATAATTCTTCTCAGCTGACAAAAATAAATGACGAATTACGTCTGAAAGAAAGGTATGTATGAATGTTAGTAAGACTACCTGCTTTAGGTTGGGCTCTGAAGCAAGATCTAGATGGGAGGGGAGCCAGACTCTTCAGAATTGCTATGTTTTAAAGTTCCCTGTCTCTCTTTCTTTCCCTATTACCTCAGTGTATCTTTGAGTCAACTATTTACCTTTCTAAGGGATACAATATTGTAGACTTTTTGGTGACTTGTAAAGAAAAGGTAGTAGTTTACCAATGGCAATAACATCTTTTACAAGCAGTTAAAATATTTTTAACCTATTTCAATGTAGTGATAGGTAACACTTATTCAGGGCTTACTGTGTGCTATGCACCATGCTGACAGCTTTATATAGAGTATGTTTTTTAATTCTCATAACTATCCTATGAGGTGAGTGTATTATTGTTCCCATTTTAAAGAAAAAAAAATGGAGGCTTAACGAGGCTAAGTAACTTGCCTGAGGTTTCAGATCTAGGCAGTCTGGTCCCAGAGCCCTTGCTGCTCCTAATCACGACCTTGTGCTTCCTCATGCTAAAATTTCTTTTATCTTAATCTCTGTTGTTGTCTTTATTCTGAGGTTTTGTTGCTTTGATTTTTTTTTTCTTTTAAAAGTTGCCATATAAAAATCAAATGTTTTATTTTATAAGGCAGAAATTTTCAGAGGACATTTTAGGACCGTTAGACTTTTGATTCTGAAAGTGTTAATACTTGGCAAAGTCATGTGCACATCCAGCCATGCACCTGCCACAATTCAGCATCAGTGGGTGATTGGCAGCTGGGCCTTGGTTGGCCAACTCTGGTCAAACTTGCTGTGAGGCGAGTGCAGCTGCACAGCTGGTTGTGCACAGTGCCTTCAAGAAGTTCCATTTCTGTAGGTGTTATATAAGTGTAAAATCCAGAGGTACCACCCAAGTTTCCTTCCTGCGTCCTCGGATTCACTTGACAGCCTGTTTTTAGGTTAATGTCCACGTTTTCTTTACATCTTTGTTCGACCATGGTTATCGACCATGGTTATCTTTAACCTAGAACTTTAGGTTATTTATAGTCACTTTTTATATCTTCTGTTCTTAAGTGGCACTAGAATGAGATTTTGATAATCTAGTCTGCTAAAATTTTGAAACTTTCTAAATTCTCATTTCCTCTAATATGTTTACTTTTCACTCATTTTTCCTTATTGATCTATTGACGTAAAATAATAAACCTTCACAATTATAATAGTTGTTACTTTAAATAATGTATTTATAACTATCAAAATTGTTAAAATTATTCTTCAGGGCAAGTCAAGTCATTTTGCTTATGTCAGATGTTATTAATTACTCATAACATTTATAATCATCAACACAATTATTATTAATAGTACCCTTTTAAGTATAATTCTAGAGTTTAAAGCATTTTTTTGAAAAATCTGACACCTTGTATTGAAACTTGTTCCAGAAATGTGGAAGAATTACAGCTAAAACTTACAAAGGCTAATGAAAATGCAAGTTTTCTGCAGAAAAGTATTGGGGAGGTAACTCTGAAAGCTGAACAGAGCCAGCAAGAAGCAGCTAAAAAGCATGAGGAAGAAAAGAAAGAATTGCTGAAAAAATTGTTGGACCTGGTAAGGAGAGAATAAATGGGACTGTTTACTGGCAAGGAAGGTGAGGACAGTACACATGTGGCTAGATGACTTATTCCTTCACTTGGGGTTTCTGCAGGAAAAGAAGATGGAAATTAGCCACAACCAGTGTCAAGATCTGAAAGCCAGATATGAAGAAGCCAGTTCTCAGACAAAGGCAAAGCATGAGGAAGTCCTGCAGAACCTACAGAAGACACTGTCGGACACAGAGGCGAGGCTGAAGGCTGCACAGAAGGAGAACAGTGACTTGTTGCAGGAGATGGTGGAACTGAAAAAACAAGCTGACAAAGCCAAAGTATGTTCTGGGAGAGAATTATGTTGTTGCATAACAGTTGCTCGAGTTCTACATCAAGGCTGGAAGGTTGCTTAGAAAGCAGCAGCACATGGGATGAGTTAAGTTGGCCTTTACAGATGTTAACCTGAGTGCATGACAGGATGGTAAATTACCTTTCCCATGGCTTCAAGTGTTTTCTCCCAGCTGCTCTTCCTTCTCAGGGATGGTAATGGCTACAAGTCTTTCCCCTGAATGTACTGTGTAGCCGTCACCCCCTCTGCTGCTTGTCCTCAGCTGTCACAAAGAGTCGTATGTTGCCTGAGCTCTGTCTGCCTGCTTGTAATAGACTCTTTGTTGTGGGAAAGCATGTTCCTCTAATCTTGGCCGTCTTGCTGCTACCTTGCACTAGGGTGAGGAGAGACATGTTGCAGAAAGGCAAGGGGCAGAGGCCAAGTGAAGCAAGTGGAGCAGGGAATGGAGCCTGTTTGGAGGAACAGAGCTCTTACAGAAAAAATCACAAGTGAGAACTCGAGAGAGGGCTTTTATGTATCCACAGGAAGGCACCATGAGCTTACTGACAAGCTGGATCCAAGGGCTGTGAAGAAACATCCTATTATTAAATACAGTGGGACTTGATATATTGAATTTCATTTTATGGTGTCAGGATTGTACTGTGCCCCAGTATAGTTTTTGACTCTGGTAACTTAATGAAATTCAGCCCTCCTACTATTATTTAACTTTTTCCTACTACTATTTAACTTGCTCAAAGAAAAGTAAATAATTGTCTCTATTTTTAATGTGTCAGAGAAATGTTTGTATAGGAGTTTAGTAGAAAGAAAATATAAAAGAACATACATAGAACTTGAAACAAAGCCCATTTAAAACTCGTTAATTAAGTGGACCATGACATAACGTATATAAGATATAAGATGCCTAAATTTTCTCTCTTCTGCATGCTGGCCTTCAAGGCTTTCCCTTCTCCATGTAAAACATCTCCAGTTTTATGAGCCATTTAACACTGGATATAATTTCCAGACCTTTTGTCTTTATGGTTCCCTTTATCTGGACAGACTTCAGTTTTTTAGTGTTTCGCTTAAAATGTTGCAGCCTGACCAAACCACAGCATTCTAGTAGTTTGTGTAAAGTCTCATTAATTTTGTTTCTAGGTTTTTTTTTTGACCAAGGTCATTTGGTTAAAATGCCAGGATTATTCCTCCTCCAAAGTTGTCTGGATATCTGATTTCTCTGGATTTCATTGTTTGTCAACAGCAGTGGCTTTCAGACTCTTTTGAGAATCTGATGAAACCTTAAGATATTTTCCCCAGGAAAGTTTATGTGTACACCAACAAGGTTTTTTTTTTTTGTGAGGAAGATCAGCCCTGAGCTAACATCGATGCCAATCCTCCTCGTTTTGCTGAGGAAGACTGGCCCTGGGCTAACGTCTGTGCCTGTCTTCCTCCACTTTATATGCGACGCTGCTACAGCATGGCCTGACAAGCGGTGCCTTGGTGTGCGCCCAGGATCTGAACCCCGGGCCGCCAGCAGCGGAGCGCACACTTAACCGCTACGCCACGGGGCCGGCCCCCACCAACAAGTTTTACATAAAATTCCAGGAGGTTTCATGAAGCCCTCAAAGCTTCTGTGTTCCCTGGTTTAAGAGCCAGTGATCTACAGCTGTTCTGTCCAGTACAGTAGCCGTTAGTCACATGTGGCCATTTAAATTTAAATTAGTTAAATTTTAATAAAATTACAAATTCAACTCTTTTTTTTTTTTTTTTAAAGATTTTATTTATTTATTTTTCCCCCCAAAGCCCCAGCAGATAGTTGTATGTCATAGCTGCACAACCTTCTAGTTGCTGTATGTGGGACGTGGCCTCAGCATGGCCGGAGAAGCGGTGCGTCGGTGCATGCCCGGGATCCGAACCCGGGCCGCCAGCAGCGGAGCGCACGCACTCAACCGCCAAGCCACGGGGCCGGCCCTCAAATTCAACTCCTTAGTCACACTCACCACACTTCAAGTTCTCATTAGCCACACATGTGGCTGGTGGCTACCGTATTGGACAGTGTAGATAAAGAACATTTACATCATGCAGAAAGTTCTGGACACTGCTGGTATAGACATCGTGGTCAAATTATTTTATAAACCGGTACATTTTTTTTAAAAACCCATTTGTTTTAGTCACCAAAGCCTAGCAAGTTAGTCTGTATTTTTAATAAATTATATGTAATATTGGGACTAAATCAGCCTTAGGCCAGTGATTCTCCTTCGGTAAGTAAGATCCTGCAGTTAGTTTGAAAAACAGTAGTTTATTTTTCTCTCACCCTACCACCCCCCTTTTGGTTAAAATATATTCACTTTTTGTAGTTATTTGGATTGTATTTTTAGAAATTCTTCTATGAATCCTTTCTTTGATAGAAGTAATTGCATAATTCAAATGACAGGAAAGAATCTTATGCCCTGGTGTCAAAATCAAACTACTGACTACTGTTTTTCTCTTCTAGGTAGCTACTGGAATAATTTTAAAAGTGGTTTCAAAGATGAAATAAGCTAATAGATACATCAGTACTTTGCAGAGCTAAACTTGCTTTGTATTATCCTTTTATGGGCTCTGTTCATCTAGTTTCTTTCCCTTATTATCCAGATAGTTTCTGTGACATTTATTTTAACAATTTTTTAACTTTCATGATTTAGGTTATATTAAGTTATTTGGGCTTGCATTTGTCTGCTTTATTTCATTTTGTTTCCATTCTCTCCATCTTTTGTTTCTGTAGTCGCTAACTTATTTGTTAACATCAGCCAAAAAAGAAATTGAACTAATGTCAGAAGAGCTGAGGGGTCTGAAATCAGAGAAGCAGCTTCTTGCACAGGAGGGAAATACTTTAAAATTAGAAAAAGGTTCACTTTTATCCAAGCTTATAGAGGTGGAGGCCAAAATAACTTTACTTCAGGAAGACCAACAGAAACTGTGGTCTGTAAATGAAATTCTTAATTTAGAAAAGGAGAAAGTCTTAGAAGAAAAGCAAAATGCTGAAAAGCTTTATCAGCAGGAACAGCTCAATAAAGAAGCTTTGGCTATTGAGAGAGAGAAATTACTTAAAGAAATCAATATTGTGCAGGAAGAACTCTTGAGGATAAATGTGGAAAATGACTCTTTGCAAGCTTCCAAAGCGAGCTTGCAGGCAGTCGTAGAAGAACTCCAGTTCAGCAAAGATAATTTGATTGCTGAGTCTAAGAGGGATCGGGAGGAAAAAGATCACCTGGAGGATCATATCAAGAAGCTTGTTACTGAAAACCTTGCCTTGGCTAAAGATAAAGATGAAATTATTCAGAAGCTTCAGAGCTCTTATGAGGAGCTAGTCAAAGATCAGAAAACCTTGGTGCAGGAGATTGAAGATCTCACAGCTGAGAAACAGTCAGCTCTAGAGAAACGGTCAGGTCTTGATAGCATGTGTGTAGCCTTAAAGGTAGAGAGAGACAATCTTCTTCAAAACAACAAAGACCTGCAGTTTGAGAAGGATGTGCTGCTTCAAGATCAGGAAAAGCTGAATGCTAGCCTAGAGGCCACCCTTCAGGTCAAACAGCTGCTCAGCACGGAAGCCAGTGGGCTCCACACACAGCTGGACGACACCAGCAAAGCTCTGAGGAAGGCTGAGCTGGAGACTATGCAACTTCAGGCTACGAATACAAGCCTTACAAAGCTCCTGGAAGAAATTAAGACCAGTCGAGAGATCACAGATTCCGAGTGCATCCAGCTTCTGCATGAAAAAGAAATCTTGGCCTTGTCTGAGAGAAGGCTCTTGGCTGAAAAAGAAGAACTTCTAAATGAAAATAGGCTCATCACTGAAAAACTCAACAAATGCTCAGAAGAGGCTGCCCATGTTGAGATGAGCCTAAATGAGAAGATCACTTACCTAACTTCTGAGAAGGAGATGATTTGTCAGAAAATTACTAAACTCAAAAAGCAGCATGATAGTCTCTTGAAAGAAAAGTCTGTGCTGGAAATGCAAAATGGAGATTTACTTGCAGAAAGAGAAAATTCCATCAAAGCTATAGGAGATCTTAAAAGGAAATATGATCAAGAGTCTGCAAACAGAAGAATCATTGTGCATGAGAAGATGAAACTACTTGGCAACATTGGTGCTCTGAAGAAAGAGCTTCAAGAGAGAAAAAAAGAAAACCAAGAACTAGCAGCCACCAAGTGTGATCTCTCTTTGATGCTGAAAGAAGCTCAAAATGCCAAAAAGAATCTAGAAAAAGAACACACTAACATGTTGCAGGCAAAGGAGAGTTTGAATGCTGAACTTAAGAGTTGCTGTTCTGAAAAGAACATCTTGCTGAGGGATGGGTTAAACCTGCAGGAAGAGTGTCAGAAATTAAGTGAGGAGATCCGTACAATGCAGCAGTCCTTAATCCTGGAAAAAGAAGCCAGAGCAAAGGAAAACGAGTCATCCTTGTATGAAAACAATAAACTCCACAGGAGAATGGTGCTCCTGGAGCAGGAGATGGAAGAGTTAAGAGTGTGTACTAAGGAGCTCCAGTCTGAAAATTTTGTACTAATCCAAGAGAAGACCAAATCAGAGCAAAAAGTGGCGGAGATAATTAAGGAAAAGGAACTCTTGAGTGCAGAAACGGCTCAACTCGCTGCCAATATAGAGACTCTGAAAAGTGATTTTGCTGCCTTGTCCAAATCCAAGTTAGAACTGCAGGAACTGCACAGCCACCTCACCAAGATCCTGGATGACCTCCGGCTGAACCACGAGGTGACACTGGCCGATCGAGCCAAGGTGGTGCAGGACAACAAGAACCTCCTGGCTGAGAAAAGAGAAATGATACTGAAAAAGGACGAGCTCCTGAAGGAGAAGGAAAAGCTGGCAGAAAGCTACTTCATCCTTCAGAAAGAGATTAGCCAGTTGGCCAAAACCAACAGCCATATTTCAGCCAATCTCCTAGAATCTCAAAATGAAAACCGTATTTTGAGGAAAGACAAGAGCAAGCTCACTCTTAAAATTAGAGAGCTCGAGACTCTTCAGTCATTTACGGTAAAGTGGGAGGTTCAAGTATTGAGCAACTGGACTACTAACACTGCACTAACTTTTTAGTGGTTTAGGGGATTTGTCTTCATTTACACATAAGGAGATCCTACCCCATTTAATCGGTTGCTTGTATGTCTCAAGCTGTTTCTTACCACCCAAAAGGGCAGTTCTTTACTAAATGTCTAATTGCAATAGTCTCTCTCAATTAGAAAAAAGTATAAACTGTGAATAAAAAGGGTATGTTTTTTAATTTGAGGAATTTTCGTAAAAAAGTCAACTGTGTTTCTTAAAGGCTTAAGAACAATAGTAAAATGGGCACGTAATGAAATATCATATCTTCTGTTTGGCTTTTAACTGTTTCATTGTGCCTGTCCATTTGGAGTTGGAAGATTCTGGTGAAATTTCCATATAAGGAAGGTAGAATTCCCATAAGCTTTATTAGACCAAATGAAATTGTAAGTACCTAAAAAGATTTTAATTCATTTTTATGATTATTTTTTCTATCTTATCAGCTAAGGATTTGTTTCCAGATGCATATTATCTTTTTTATTCACAGCCATGTTTATATTCATTACCCACAGCTTCTCATATACCTTTCCATTCAATGCTTCTCATTAAACACTTGAGCCTTACGTTATAATTGCCCAAATAATTATTTTTTTATTGGAAAAATTCCCAACCTAAATTCTGAGTGATTTCAAAAGGCCCAAATTTGAAATAGCAAGAATAGTATTTTAAACTTATAACAATAAATAAGATTAAGAGAAAATTCAGCTCTGTAGGGATGTTACTCTTTATTATCACTGAACGGTTCTCTCAAACATAAGTCAGAATGGTGCGCATGACTGTCAGCTTAACTTCGAACTTGCATTGGAAGATGTAGGTTAATAGGGGTCTGAAAATATGCGAATTGCATATTACAGTTGGCTTACTGAAAAATGACATGAAAAGGGTCTGCAACTTTGTTCTACTTCAAAGTAAAGACCTTTCATGTCTTGGTCTGTTCATTCTGGCATCATCCTCTCTGTGTGATTCTGTAACCACACAGACACGGAGCGCTGCCTGAGCAGCACAGCCTGAGCGCTGCCTGATGGGGTTGGTGAGAGGTGTCCTCATTTCTCACAGTGCTTTCTTGTATTTAGGCTGCTCAAACAGCAGAAGATGCCATGCAGATAATGGAACAGATGACCAAAGAGAAGACTGAAACTCTAGCCTCCTTGGAGGATACCAGGCAAACAAATGAAAAACTACAGAATGAAGTAATCAGATTTAAATGGCTTTTTGTACAAAGGACAGCTTATCGACTTCATGGAATGTTTGATGACTAACTCAGGATTGTTTATTTTTGAACTGTGGCCTTACGCGGGTTTGATCTGCATTAGTGGAGGCGAATGTACACCAGAACCATGATAATATTAAATAAAGTGTATTACTTAATTGCTTATTTAGTAGGATCAACCTTTAAAAGAATGAGGGGAAAACCCTAATTGCATAGCTTTCTATGATATTGTTCAGTGACAGAACTAATGAGAGGCGGTACTGGTAACACTCTTTAGTTTTTGTATCTTTTATCTTAAATTGCATACATTTTGTTTCTCAGCTGTCTCCCAACTTTGAGCCACTGAATTCCATTCCTCAGCCCTGAGTTTGACGTAGGCCTTTTCTTGTCCTACTTCAGTACTGGTTCCCTTTTGTGTCATCTTGAATTAGTCACTTCTGGGTCTCAGACAAATTTGTGGTGTTAAGATAATTTTGACTCTGTCCAAAAGTAGCATTTCTCATTCTTGCACCCTTGTTTGATTCCCCTCCTCCCACCCTCCCAACTCATACCAACCCTTTCTTTCTTTGGAAAGCTGTTACCTAAATCCTAAGCAGATTGATTCACCGAAATAGTTATATGAAATTCTGTAGAACTTCAGAATGCTTTTTAAAGTGGTAGGCAGGTAAGACATTAATGAATTAAAGCAAGGGAGGGGACAGCCACATTGACTAGCTATTACAAAGACTGGGCCTTCTCAGTGTGGAGGGTCAAAGACTGAAATCTATAAAGATGTGAACATTTAAGATAATTACAGGGTAAATAAAACTTGATAAAGGGAGTACATTTATAGAACTGACAGTCCTAAGAGAAGACAACTTAAGCTGAAAATAAACATTAAGAAATCATAGATGATAGTCAAAATTAGAAGCTAAAGTAAATGAGAAGATTTTAGGGAATGTCTCTAACCTTTGAGGTTAGAATCAGAGAGAATTGTGTGCTTCTGTAACATACCCTTTAGTGTATTTGTTACAGCCAGACCACAAGACTCGGTGAATCATTTTTTGGACCCATTGTGATATTTTGTTTTTCTTGTTCTGTGACTCTGGAATGTTAGAGGGCATTGAAAGGAAGATGGTGGTGTTAAAACCAGCAAGACACTTTCTGGGACTCCTGACGGTTGGCATATGACATGGCAAAAGTATCTCTGGCTGTAGGAGATAACTACACAAGTCCCAGAAAGCCAGCATGGCACCGGGGCACACCCTATGTAATGGATAGCGCCTGTTGAGCTCCGGTCCTTGGTGGGGGCTCTGGACCTAGAACTCTAGCCACCTGCTGGGGCCTGTGGTTGGTTACATCCCCACTCATGCCAGTAATGTGTTTGGCTTTCCCACCGGGGGCCAGGCTCTGAGCTGGCTTCGTCCTCTGTGGGCAGATGATGGGGCTGAATGTGTGTGAGTGCCTTTCAGTCTCACTACATGGCTTTTTCCTTTTTGGATTGAAGTTCAGATGGATGGTTGAATCTCTTTGCCCATCTACAGATATTTTGATTCAAATAATTTTTGTCATGAGGACTATATAAATTTGGTACTGACATTGAAAAATATCCTAATTTATTAATCTATGAGGAAGGAAAGGGGTTTGTTTTCATTACAAAGGATAATCCTTGTTGATGTTATTCATGCCTTTGCAATTTATTTCATGTATTTTTTTTAAGATGGATCATACATGAATAGCAAGTACAATGATAAATATTGAGAAATGTACACAAGGGGAAAGAAAACTTTTAATTTATGTAGCAATTTAGTTTGACATTTTGGCCAGGTGTACAGGAGATTTCTGACTAAATGTAAGGGGGTGGTTTGCAGTTTATAATAGACTTAGTCATTTGTAATCTCTTCACCCGGGTGACTTGTTTTTCTTTTTGCAAGTGACTAATTTCACCTACTTTTTTAATGTGCATTTTCATGAATAATTTGTCTATCCAGTCATGTCATTGGAAAATGAAATAATTTCATCAAGTTTTTTCTCTTCGTCTTTAAGTTGGATACACTTAAAGAAAACAACTTGAAAAATGTGGAAGAGCTGAACAAATCAAAAGAACTTCTGACTGTAGAGAATCAAAAAATGGAAGAATTCAGGAAAGAAATGTAAGTTTACTTCCTTGGAGAAAAATTATGGAACTTATTTGAAAGTACAAAAGTGAAAACAATGCTAATTATTTAAAAACTACTTGACAAGTACATAAAGTAAAAAGTAATAGTCACCCTCCTGCCACTGAAATGCTATTGCATACCTGAGAAGTAACTACCCCTATAACCACTGTTAGGTTAGAACTATAGCTAAGTTGAAGGATCAAAATGAAATGTGTGCTGGCTGAGGAGTTTAGGATATTTGGGATTCAAATGTGACTTTGTGACTTTGTGAAAGTCACAGCCTTATGAAAATACAAGTGGAATCACAGTTTTTAAAAGTAGGATGCTTATGCGATAGCTAATCTTGACATTTGGAAACATCAGACTCTTTATTAATAAATTCCTCAAAACTCTTTCTATAAAAGAGAAAAGCATATCATTTTTGAGATGGTCAATAATCTTGATTTTAAGAGTAATCAAATCTTGCATGGAGATTAAATGAGCAGAATTTTGGAAGACCCTTTCTAATTAAGGCTTACCCATGAGTCTGCTGCCTAGATTTCAGGCAGACAGGCTGTCCGTGTTTCCTTTGTCGACACTGCCTTTCAAGTTTGGTTATTATAATTATTGTAGATTGTTATTTATCTGGCATTTTAAATGATAGTTACAGTGGAGGTTTCCTTTTGTTTATCTATTCTGAGAACTTATCTATTCACTGTATCAACTGTGTGAACCTAAAAGTTTCAAGTCAGTTAATCTGGTGAACATTTGAGTATGTCCTTCATGCTAGGTACAGTGAAGCTAGGAAGGATACAAAGATGAATTATATGTAGTTCCTGCCCTCCAAAGGTTTATATTATTTATTTCCAGTTCTGATCAAATAGATGAGATTCAAACAAAAACAAAAGCAGCAGTTCCAAACTGCCGTTCCTAAGTCACCATCCTTAGTACTATTTGTTGATCAAGCTTGGATTAAACTGGTATATGTGTAGTTCTTCTGAGAGTTCTTAAAATCCTCCTTAGATATAGTCTCATCTGAGCTACTCATGATGTGTGATGATTGATTCCTTCCTCAGTCTTAGTTCTAATGATTCTTCTCTAGATGATTGAACAGTTCCCAACAGTTCCGTTTACATCCACAGATTTATCAGTTTACAACTGTGATTATAGACATCAGGAGAGGCTTAAATTTCTTGACCTGCAAAAGCCAAATAACACAAATAGACAGTCATCACTGACGGGAAAAACAAATTCAGTATCAGTTCAGAGAGGGTGGGTTCAGTCACAGTTGAGGATTTTTTCCCCGTGGTACAAGTTGTTAAGCTAACCTGGAGCGTTTTGGAGCACTACGTTGACTTTAGTTCTTTTGTGTCACACAGGCAGCTGGTGAGGGAGGATCTGAGCAGCAGGAGAAGATTCCCTAACCAACCTCCCACTGCCATATTCCCGCCTCTGAGCTCTCTGGGCCTTACTAGGGTAATGCAGGGGGCAGGGCCAGAGTGGACCTAGCAAAGAGAGCTCTTGGGAGTTGCATACAATTCCTCTTCCTGCAGTACAACCTAGGAGACTCGTGTAATGGTCATTATGTTGGTCTGGTATTTAAGTGTTCAGCATCCTCAGTAAATCTGTCATGTTACCCACCCCCAGTTAGTATAGGATGGGTTCACCTCTATTAAGAGGTAAATTGTTTTTTTGCCCCCTTCTTTGAATGATCTCACTGAATAATAAAAGCTTAGCCTCATGCCTATGGACACAAAGGATTGGAGGCAAAAGACTGTGGCCTCTGCTGCTGTCCCTCTGACCTTGGCCTCTGTTCCTCCCTGGAGCTGCTTTCCTCAGGTTTCTGATCCCTGAGGGGAGTAGTTCAGGCAAGAAGGAACCAGACCACAGGGCAGACAGAGCCTGGGCCGCTTTTGATTCTCTACCTTTTTTCTGCCTTACCAGACCCAGAGGATCACGTCTTCTGTAACTCGATACACAGTGGCCAGGATTCTTAGTGGGAGGGAGGAACAGTGGGAAACACACCAGTGACAGACAACAGAGCTGGTGGAGGGAGCTATGAGGAGTAGGTAGAAAGATCCCCTGCCCCCAGTGACTCATTGTTCTCTGCCCTAGAATTGGCCAAATTTCAAGGACCATCTGATATAAATGTACCATGTAATGGGAACAGTGCTTCTCAAAACACAAAAAAACAGTCATTTTACTGTTCCTTAGTTCTTCAGTGCTCAAAGCTAGAGAGTAAGCAGCTGTTTTTCTGTGGTTTAGCGTGTATCTGGGGCTCTTCGTGTCCTCGAGAGCTTTTCTGGTGTTTCTCCTCACCTGACAGGACTGCAGTTCCTAGAAGAAAAGGGACACCAGTGTACACACTGAAGCTCTCATAGGAACCACCTCCTAGAGAATAGTGCCCTTGGCACTGGGAACCCAGCGCTGTAACCAAGGGTTCCTCTTCCTGTATGCTGCTTACTGCACTGGTTTTAGGAAAACCCTTGCTCCTATTTTCAGATGGAGAGAGAATAAAATGGTTTCTCTGTGGTGTATAATTTTAAATCTTAGGGAAAACCATATTAAGTAATCTAATTTTTGTCTTTACTTACCTGGCACAGTAATAAATCTAGAATATATTTAGCATGGTAATTAATAGATTTCTGATATATTCGTAAGTAGAATGTTTGCAAGGCAATATTAACAATATTTATGTTACCTCTCAGTTTTAAAACTGTGACAGTCTTGTTTCAAGATATCTTGTGTGGAAAGAAAAGTAGCTTAAAAAATTAGGAATATATTTGTAGATATTTTCAGAATTATTCCTTTGAGTATTTCCAGAAGTTGGGCTATTGGAGCCTCCTTCCTCTATGAAATGCATGTATCCATTATGCTCTAAAGAAAACCTGAAAGGTGTTTCTATATTCAAATGTCTATCTGCCAGTTTTAGCTACAGTTCTCTTGCTTCTGCAACTTACTGGCTTCATGATTTGGGGCAAATCTTTTCACTTCCCCAAGCTTCAGTTTTCTCATCTTTAAACTATAAATAATAGGGCCGGCCCCGTGGCTTAGCGGTTAAGTGCGTGCGCTCCAAGGCAGGCGGCCCGGGTTCGGATTCCGGGCGCGCACAGACGCACTGCTTCTCCGGCCATGCTGAGGCCGCGTCCCACATACAGCAACTAGAAGAATGTGCAACTATGACATACAACTATCGCCTGGGGCTTTAGGGGAAAAATAAATAAATAAAAATTAAAAAAAAAATAAATAAACTATAAATAATATTAGCCTCTTTGGGCTTTGAGGATTAAAGGAGAAAATGTATATGAAAGCATTTTGTAGATTTTAAAACATTGAATAAATGCTGTTGTTATAGATCAATACTTGAGGACATTTTGATATTTCTTTGAATCCTTGTTTTAATTTTCCTTACTGTGGGCTCTTAATAGAAATCAGGATTTAAAAAACTTTAGAAGATGAAAATTTTTATGAGAGAAAGAGCTGGATCACATACTTATCACTGACAGGCCATGCAAATGCTGAGACCAGACAGCCCCTAATGAAGGCAGTGATTGCCTGGGAATAAGTTGTTTGGCTGATGATGATTTCATCATAAGTAAAATCTTCCGATTTGTTAAGAGCTGATAGACTTTGGCCAGACGATGAACTTTAGCTGTAATGTGTATATGCGTGTGCATGTGTATATTTTAATCCATAATTAAAATAAAGGCTTCCAGCTTTGGAATGACTAATTACCTGAGGCTAAAATTTCCTCTCAGTTTTTCTTCACTTGCTAAACAAACATCTCTGGGAAAGAGAATTTTTGTGTAGATTTATTCCCCTAAATCTTCATAAGGTCATCCCAGTATGCATAGTATAGATGGATGGAGAATTAAAAATCAGAAAACTGAAGATGCCAAGCACTGCCACCCATTAGACAATTGAAATTAAAAATAGATGTGTTCATGCATCAGCAGATGGATTCATACCCAGATGACTTGATTCAGAATTCAGCCACGTATGACAGCTCACTAAATGGAGTTTAGCCAGCACAGACTTAAAATTCATAATTGCATCAAAGCCTTCTATGGCATAAAAACAAAATCCAATGATCAAATAAAATATTTTTAATATTTGCATGTAAAGGATAATAATTTGGGATGTATATTTTTGATTAATTTTAATAGTGGGAATATGTTTAATAAATATACTCACCCTGTTCACATTTTATATGCTGTTAGTCATGATATAGGTTAGCGGGCTATATTTTTATTTGCTGTTTTTAATTACAGATTAGCATTGTGGAAAGAATACAATCAAAATAGAACACTTGTTATGTAATTAGAAAACTGCATTTGCTTTGGGCATTTCACCTCGAGTTGTTCTAAAAATATACTCAGATTCACGCCAGCTCTTGACTCTGATAGATACTGGCAAATGGGGCCATTAGATTTTTATTTCTGCCAGAAAAAAACGGATTACAGATCTGTGCAGTTAGAACAGAGTGCCTTGGCAGCAAAGTAAATGACTTGATCAATGTAGTGAGTTTTAGTGCATTTTCTAAATGAGAATAGTCCTAAAGACAAGGAATACTGACCGTTTCATTCGTCACTTACTTTATAGTAACATTGCTTTTCTATGGGGAGCGTTTAGAAGTGGGGTAAGTGTGGGTGGTGAGAGGGTGGATGTAGTGTTTATTAGGTTTAAAAAAATGTAATAACTGTGGCTGGCAGTCCTCCTCCTGAGAGGTTAAAGCCATTTTTCCCCTCCTGCATGTAGATAATACTGTCTCCTGTTATTATAGATCCTATCAGGCACGTGACCCAGATATATTTTCCTCAGTGCTGTGAAGCTGGTTGTCTCCCACAGTTTCCTTGCCTGTCTTGTTTCTATGGTAACCCTGCACTCACTGTCCTTGCAGAGAAACCCTAAAGCAGGCAGCAGCTCAGAAGTCCCAGCAGCTTTCAGCGTTGCAAGAAGAGAACGTTAAACTTGCTGAAGAGCTGGGGAGAAGCAGGGACGAAATCACAAGTCATCAAAAGGTCAGTGGGCCTTGGGTGGGCATTCCTAGCTCTACTGTGCTGACGTCTGCTGCTGTTGGCAGGGCACTTGGAGGCTACTCAGAGATGTGCTCGATGTGCTCAGGTTGTTCCAAATGGGATGTCAAGTTACCTGTGTTATGTGTCTCCTTGTTTTCAAGCATCCTTCTATAGGACCTAGAGTAAGAGTGAGTTGACAGGTCCTTCAAAAAAAAAAAAAAACACTGAAAACTTGCAGCAAGTAGAAAATATCTTTATCAGATAATCTTACAGCAATGCATTTAAATGGAAAGGAACAATATTTTTTCTCTACTATTGCTTGGATTTCAAAATTATTTTTCTCTAAGGTTTTTTTTTTCTTTCATCAAAATTGGTTTTGAGGAAACAGATTCCAAGAATGTGGATTTGGTATGAGGGTTGGCAGCTGTTTTTAAATAGAACTCTGCTTTTCTTTAAATTAAAAAAAAATTTAAACATTTCCTAGTGGAAATGTGTATATATGTGTACTCATGTGCATTGATATATGGAATATGTGTTACACCTGGAATGACCCGTATGCTCACCACAACCCATTTGCTTCTGTATTTAAATTATAAAGGTTTCTGACAAATTTATTAAACACTGAAACAAAGCTGATTTTGAGTAATGCTTCATTCTGCTTTTTATTCTTTAACAGTTAAATCAAGTGTTAGGTTGTTATTCACATCTGACCTCAGAGCAGAGGCTCAAAATGACATTTTTAAGAGAATTTTAGCATGTAGTCATTAATTCTTGCATTGTACTTCAAGAGAAAAACATTTTTTTCCCCCAGCATATTTTGCAAATGTTAATTCTCATTTGGCATGGAGTAATTTGGGGTAATTGTATGGAATACCCATTGACATGGTGCGGTTTGTGGTGAAAGCACTTCTTAGAGAGTTGATTTTAGACTTGGAAGTCTTCATTACTGCTTTCCACATTTTCTTACTTCGTGAAAGAGAGGCACATCTCTCCAGACTTTAGGGTGGTGATGATGCTGTTGGTGAGAGTAGCTCACATTATTATTGGCTCTTACTATGTTCCAGGCACAAATAAATGATAGCTATCATCTCACTTAATCTTTACAATTATTCTAGGAGACAGCACTATCGTTATCCCCATTTGTAAAAGAGGGAACAGAAGCACAAAGAAGGTGGTAATTTGCTCAACCACATTCAGCTAATAGTGTCATGAGATGTTGGTCGTCTTCTGATTTGGGTCAGGAAGAGAATCAAAGTGGGTTGACTTAAACAGAGTCACTGCATTCTCCTCTGATCCGCATGTGAGATATTGGAGTTCATGAAAAATGGAAGCTCTTTGACCAGATGAGGTTCTTTTTTTCCTGGCACAAACAAGAGCGTCTAAAATGTTGGGTAGCTCTCTCATCAGTGTGTCTGTAAGAATTTACAGGAGAAGGATCTTGGCTAAGTGCTAAGTCTGTTCATCTCCTTTTATCTCATTTCATTAAACATCTCTGGGAGAGAGAGTGGATTCCATAAATGGGAGCAACACTCAGAGATCATCCTCTCTTCTGATGTTGTGACCCTAACTCTACTGTTGATTACATTTCTGTTTCCGTCGCTCAGACCGGAAAGGATTCAGAAGGAAGCGTTATCACTCTTTGGGCAGAGGTTTTCAGGGCTCCTCTCCATCCTCCAGCTCTCTCTCTTTTGCATATTGGGATTTGAATTACCTTCCTTTTGAAAAGGTTTTATGACTAGAAACTTGAGAATCAGTGACCGAAGGGTGTTAGAGAACAGTACCTGCAAGAAAGAAGGAAGAAAGTGACTTCCCTTCAAAAAATGGGGTTGTTGTGCCCCTTATAGTAGTGTTTCACTCAGAAGAGGGAAACTGTGGGTGTGAACGAAAACATAGGCTTGGATGATAGAGATTGTTAAAAATGATATAGATTACCAAGAAAGATTACATGTAATTCTCTCCTTGATATAAATATATTTCAAAAGAGTGGAGAGGGCCGGCCCTGTGGCTTAGCGGTTAAGTGCGCGCACTCCGCTGCTGGCGGCCCGGGTTCAGATCCCGGGCGTGCACCGACGCACCGCTTCTCTGGCCATGCTGAGGCCGAGTCCCACATACAGCAACTAGAAGGATGTGCAGCTATGACATACAACTACCTACTGGGGCTTTGGGGGGAAAATAAAGAAATAAATAAAATCTTTAAAAAAAAAAAAAATGTGGCGAGAATCACCCATTTAAAATAACTTAGAAGCAACCTTAGTTTAAAAAAGACTGATTAATTCGTTGAGCTCTATTACTCTTAGTGTATAATCTCCAAGAATCTAGAGGACTGTTTACTTCCATAAAATTACAGATTTTTACTTCGTTACTTTTTACAGTTGAGCCAAACTATCGATCAGCTATGTTCAGAAATATACTACAGAGCCGCAGTGTTTGGCAGAAACCCTAGTTTTTAAAAAAAGAATTTTAATTGTAGTGCTATAGAAATATTTAGTGTTTTATTCTAAAATTGAGACAGCAGAGGCTAGATTGACCTGGGAGAGAGAAATACTGACCTAGGACCCAAGTTCTATCTGATTCCTTTATGTAGTAGCACCATAATTCACTGAACATTTACTGAGCTGGCTGCTTGTGTTTCACAGAATCGTCACAACATACCTCTGAGATAGTGATATTATTTTGTAGACGAGGAAGCTGAGGCTCAAAAGTGAAATGACTTGCCAAAGGCATGCAGCTAGACAGTGGGGAGCCAAGATCTGAACTCGCGTCTGATTGACTTGGAAGCGCGTTTCCCTGCTACTCTCCTGTATTGAGAATAAAACTTACTTCTACTTACTTCATAGTTATTGTTGTTAAGATAAAAAAAATACCCATGAGCTAGGATTGTGGTAGATGGGGTCAGACAGTGCTATAAAAATGCACTCTCTACTAGTATTTTTTTTCTGCCTCATATTTGTTTTGCTTAGAAAATCCAAGACATCTCAGAATCTGTTCTGCATCTTAAGGATCTCACTGGGATTACTGGCTAAGGATTTTTGCTTCCTTGAGAAGCTCCCTTCATGATGAGGGCCGTTTTATTTCCTGTTTGTCATTTGGAAGTGAGGTTATTTATTGAAATAAAAGAATCCCTGCTTCCCTGTGACAGTGGTTTTGTAGAACATTCTCTCTGTTTATCATCACTTTAAAAAGATAATGTAGGGGCCAGCCCAGTGGCGCAAGCAGTTAAGTGCGCGCACGCCGCTGTGGCAGCCCAGGGTTCGCAGGTTTGGATCCCGGGCGCGCACCGATGCACTGCTTGGCAAGCCATGCTGTGGCAGTGTCCCATATAAAGTGGAGGAAGATGGGCATGGATGTTAGCCCAGGGCCAGTCTTCCTCAGCAAAAAAAGAGGAGGATTGGCAGATGTTAGCACAGGGCTGATCTCCTTCTAAAAAAAAAAAAAAAAAAAGATAATGTAGGAAATTCTAAATTAAGAGAGTTAATAACAAGCAGGACTAGTTGGTTGAAGATGGAGAGTGATAATAGTTCTGTTCTTCGTTAGAAACCCCCATTTGACTTGACTGACAAGTGGGCATCATGTGCCCCTCTAAAGGAAGTATTTTACCAATTGAAAGGGCTCACCTATTTGCTTACAGTCCTTGAGAAAAGAGCTGGCAAAGCCAGAAACAGAACCCACACGTGTACGTTCTTTGTTGTCTGCTCTCCCTATCTGACATTCTCCTTTCTAATGAAAATTAAGTCACCTTTCCCAAGTGGGATTTTTCATTTTAAGGGGAAAAGGGGGGCAACAACCAGGATCAGTTAGGATTGTGAGAGGCAGAAGTGTTTGATTTATCTGGCGTCAACAATGGCAGAAATCTTTATAAAATGTCGTATAGAGGGCCTTGTCTTTTAAAAGAGAATATATAAGATTGAACCATATGAAATTGCTATTGGTTCTGGAATTTCATATGGTTCAACCTAATAGTTAACATAACTTACCTTTTCTTGATAACTGATGATTAGGAAGATTGTTCTTATAATTGCTATTGACTCTTCACTCTTACATTCAGTCTCCTGCCTGGTGGCCTGACTGGTTTCATGCTGCTTTAGGTTGGCTGTGTATATGTGTTAAAATACACATAACATAAAATTTTCTGTTTTGACCATTTTACAGTGTACTATTCAGTGGCATTTAGAACATTCACAGTATTGTGCAACCATCACTTCTGTCTAGTTCCAGAACATTTTCATCACCTCAAAAGGAAACCCTATACCCATTTAAGCAGTCACTCCCCATTGCCCCTCCTCCTGGCATCCAGCAACCACTAATCTGCTTTCTGTCTCTATGGATTTGCCTATTCTGGATAGTTCATATAAGTGGAATCATACAGTATGTGACCTTTTGTGTCTGGCTTCTTTCACTTAGCATCATGTTTTCAAGGTTCATCCATGTTGTAGCAAGTGTCAGTGCTTCATTCCTTTTCCTGGCTGAATAGTATTTTATTGAATGGATGATAACATATTGCTTATCCATTTGCTTCAGGTGTTTATGTCTCCTTTCTCCATTCAGACTGTCACCTGTCCTGATGTCTGCGTCCCTGCCTATAGCCGCTACCTCTAATTGCTACTGTGGATCTTTTGTGGGTTGGAAAACCTTTCTTGTTTCCTCAAAAGCCATTCTAAATCTTGCCACACTGTTTACGCTTACGGCCCTATCTTCTCCTTTTCTTTTCTTTTTTTTTTTTCCTGAGGAAGATCAACCCTGAGCTAACATCCCTGCTAATCCTCCTCTTTTTGCTGAGGAAGACCAGCTCTGAGCTAACCTCTATTGCCAATCCTCCTCTCTTTTTTTTTTTTCCCCAAAGCCCCAGTAGATAGTTGTATGTCACAGTTGCACATCCTTCTAGTTGCTGTATGTGGGACGCGGCCTCAGCATGGCCGGACAAGCAATGCGTCGGTGCACGCCCGGGACCCGAACCCGGGCCACCAGTAGCCGAGCGCGTGCGCACTTAACCGCTAAGCCACGGGGCCGGCCCTCTTCTCCTTTTCTTTACTTCCAAACTTTTAAAAAGAGTGATCTGTTTTCTGCCTTTATTTTTCACCTCCCATTTCCTTCCCCGTCCCGTGCAGTTTGTTTTTTGCCACCACTAGTGCAGTGCTGAAATGAGTCTTGCTGGAGTCGTCACTTTCCCGTGATTGCACAGGTGCATGGCTGCCTTCCGTCCTCTGTGAGCATTTGGCACCACCACCTCCTACATTCTTGACTTTCCTCTTTTGACTTCTTCTACCCTATTTGCTCATGTTTCTCCTGCATCTCCTGCCACACCTGGTCACTTACCATTCACTTGTCTGCTTTTACATCTTTTTTTCTCCCTTCCTCATTTGGTGAACTTTTCCTCATGGTTAGAGCTCCACCCTAGATGTCATCATGTCTCATCTCAAAGTCAGCTGCTTCCTTCTCTGTGTTCATGTAGCAGTCTCTACAGTTCTCTATTTGTAACACTTAGAACATTATATTGTGGTCATTTCTTATGCTTGTCTCTCCACGCAGGCTGTGAGATAGTAGGAATCATAGAGCACAATATGTAGGTTTGAATGAATGGATGGATGAATGGGTGATGAAGTGAGTATCTTGTTTTTAGCCGAGGCCTCAGGTCCTGTTTTGCAGAATAAGATGCAGAGGCTCTGTGACTACTCTTTCTGCTTTCTTACGTGATTCCAGTTATTTCTAGTTTCGTAGCTTTGTTGCAGAGTTGTGGTTCCAAAAGCGTGATCACCGAATGAGCGGTGCATTTGCTGCGTGTGGATGGTAGAAATATACAGTGCGGATTCAGGCCACGCAGTTTCAAGATTAATGGAAATGATGCAGGACGTTATTTATTTTCATAGGGAAGACTAAAAATAATCATAATAATGTGAGTTTTTCTATAGACATAGTCACCTTAGGTAGTCACTTTTGAAATGTCTGATTTAGCATTCCCAAATTTCACGTGTATTCCTCCTTGTAAGGACTGTAGATACACTGAGCTGTCACTATGGGAACAGTGCTGATTTCCCACTGCTTATTTGCAAAATGAGGTTACAGTTTGCTTGTGGAAACTGGACAGAGATTAGATGACTCAGTATTTCATCAACAGTTCTTCCTGACAGAGGTTATAGCAGATGTTGTATACAAAAAACTGGATTTATCATCTAAATTGATCCATGAATAATTGCCTGCCTTTTAAATAAGGCTGAATTCCCAGACATGAATGTTTAGAACAGGAATGCTGTTTTTAGCTTGTCATGTTTTATTTGGGAAAAATGGTGATCATCAGCCATTATCATTTTCATCTGGGCTTGGGGGACTTCTGGGCAGGTAGGGCTGAGTGAAGCTGGATCACAGGCTCTCTCTCAATACCTAATGAGATGAACACACTTTTTTGATTGTTAAAAAATGTCTCCAGGAGAATCCAACAAAGCCAATCAGCTTCATGCTATAAATGTTAAAATTGACAGTTAAGAAAAGAAACAAAGTTGTGGTTTGGCTGTGTTCACAAGTAAGAGAAGAAAACAAATAACAAAATCCTGAGAATTCTCTTTCTAATTCTCCCCATCCCCTTGCCCAATCCACTTGGGAGAAAATTAGACTGAAAAGGTGAGTAGACAGCCTGGGGAAAAATCAAGGAAAAATCTTTGAGGCTAGAAACTCTCTTCTATGATCTCAGGATTCTACCAGAGGCAGGAAAAACTGCTAGTTGTCATTGTCCATCACTCATCTAGCCAACAAAGAATGGCTTAAGTGGGAGTGGGTGGGGTTTTCTGTCAAGTGATAATAAGTCCACAGGTAGGCAGTGCAGGTGAGTCCAGCCACTCAAGAATGTCCTCAGAGAACCCTGTTCTTCCTTTCTGCTCTGCTGCTATCCTTAGCATGTAGTTTTCATCCTCTTGATCACTGATGGCTGTTGTACCTCCGGGCATTGCAGAGCCTTCCAGGAGGGAACGGGGGAGGGACATGGTTGGGAAGGGCAGAGGGATTCTCTTCATATGGTTTTGTCTTTTAATTTGGAGAGGAAAGTTCAGATCTCCGTAATAGTTTCACATAACTACCTCCAACTGTAGATGAGGCTGGGTTCCCATCTCTAGGAAGGGAAGTTAACAGAGGAGGTGAGAGTAGATGTTAAAAGATCCAATTTGGGGGCCGGCCCAGTGGCACAGCGGTTAAGTGTGCGTGCTCCGCTGCAGCGGCCCAGGGTTCGGATCCTGGGCGTGTACCGACACACCACTTGTCAAGCCATGCTGTGGTGGCATCCCATATAAAGTGGAGGAAGATGGGCATGGATGTTAGCCCACGGCCAGTCTTCCTCAGCAAAAAAAAAAAAAAAAAGAATTGGCAGATGTTAGCTCAGGGCTGATCTTCCTCACACACACATACACACAAAGATCCAATTTGTAGTATCTGCCTAAGGCTGAAACCTGAGGACATGCCCCTGTGGGAATAGGATTACATCTGTTCAGATGGAGTGAATGAGATACAGGACATCAAAAGAAAAATCTCAGAAAAGAGACCTCCAACAGATTCTATACATTGCCTTAGCAGCACTCTCTCCATCCTTGCCCCAGGGCTTTTTGGCTAAGGATGGCATAATGATATTTCGGTCAATGAGGGACCGCATATATGATGGTTGTCCCGTAAGATTAGTACCATCTAGGTTTGTGTAAGTACACTCTATGTTGTTCACACAAGGACGACGTTGCCCAGCGACACAGTTCTCAGAGTGTATCCCTGTTGTTAAGCAATGCACAACTGTATAGACTACAATGCCTGCTTTTTCAGTTGTAGCTTAGAGATGAAGATTAAAGGTCTCAGATAAAGTAGGAAGGATATAAGGGAAAATTCATTTACATTCCACGTGAGCAAATAGAAGATCTAGGTAGAGTTGCCCATAGTAAGATGAACACCTGAACACATATCGTACCAAAAGAGGAAAAAGGAAAAGAAAGGAACACAGGAATCCAGAGAAAGATGAGAAATTCAGGTGGTGAGAAAACACTGCCCAAAGTAAAATATTGCTTTGTGCTATATAAAAATATAAGTGATTTAAATACAACAACTGTTCAAAGAGAAGATGTTAAAATGGCACAAGTTGAAACAGAGAGTGAAGAGTTAAGGAAACAAATTGAAGACCAAAACCACAGCATATCAGAATTACTAAATAAATCAGAAACAGAAAGGAACTTAAGGAACGTTTCCAAAAAATATAAAGGAAAAGCTTGAGCTAGTCATAATATATAAAGAAGAAAACATTCAAAAGATACTAAGGAATTAAAGTGAAGGAAGAACTGAATTGCAGACGAGGAGGTCATGGTCGGGTGTGTGGACACCCAGTCAGGGAACCCAGAGGGAGAAATTGGTCCAAAGCAGTTAACACCCAAAATTACTCTGGTTATTATTGAAATTCAAGAATACAGAATTCTTCAGGGGCCTAGGCAGAAAAAGGAGATTCCTTATAAAAAAGGTAAAGGACCAACCCACTCACTGCAGCCACATTCAGTGCGAGAAAACTCTGGTGCACTGTTTCCAAAGTTCTGAGGGACAGAAAATATGATCAGGAGCATCATATCCAGGTAGTTATTCAGGTAAGAAGACAGACAGATGTCTTCAAAAATGTAAGTAGCTGAGCATCTGTGAGTCCTTCTGGAAAGTAGCTATTTGATGATATAATCCGGCCAAGCAAGAGATGAGTCACCGTACAGGAGTTGGCTAAAGAGGAACTGTGTCGAGAGGGCTGGTGGTGAGCGCTAAATCCAGGTAAACAGACGACTGAGCTGACAGCCTAGGGAATTACAGATACAGACAGAATTGTGTTTTTAACTTTTTATTTGGAAATTACTTCAAACTTTGCAAAAGTTGTAAATATAGAACACAGAATGCTTTGCTTGTAAACTCTAAGGACTTGTTTTTACCTAACCTCAGTGCAGTTATCAAATTCAAGAGGTTAAACACTATTACCTAATGTACAGGCCATCTTCCTGTTTAGACAGTTGTCCCAGTAACATCCTTTATAGCTGTTTTTTCCTAGTTCAGGATCCACTCCAGGATCATGCATTCCATTCATTGAGATGCCGTGTCTCTTCAGTCTTCTTTAATCTGGAATGGTTCCTCTGCCTTTCTTTGTCTTTTATGACTTGACTCTTTTGGAAAGAACAGGCCAGTTATGTTATATGAAATCCTTCATTTTGGGTTTGTCTGATGTTTCATCATGATGGCTTCAGGTTACACATTTTTAGTAGGAAGACTATATAAATGATACTGTATCCTCCTGGCAGGATGTTGCTTTATCCCATTATTGGTGATGTTAATTTTGTTCATTTGGTGAATGTAAGTTTAAAACATTAGAAAGGTAAAAAGAAAAAAAAAAGGAAAAAAGGTAGAAAAATATACAGAGAGAATATGATTAACAAAATTTGGGGTGGTGGGGTTGAAGGAAAGTTGAAGTGTGCAAACTTCTCCATCTTTTATATCAGGATGATGTTTGATATTGTCTAAAGTTAAAATTAATTTATGCCTAAGAAAATGATGTTAACCTCTTTTATAAAAAATATTTTACTTAAAAATTTTACAAAATAAATACATAATATAAACCTAGTGGGAGCTCTTAGAATGGAATATATCTTTGTGGTAAAGAACATTTTTCTGCCTTCAACCAATTTCTTTTGTTTACTTCAATTTTTCTTTCTCCTGTTAAATTCAAGTAAAATTAAATTTACTTCCCCCCCCACCCCCCCACCCCCATCTATCTTTCTTGCTCTATACACATGGAGATGTCTGGCATGTCATTCAGCTAACGTTAATTATAGTAGAATTAGTCTACCATAAAATTCCATTCAGTTTTTCCATTCACTTAATATTCATGAGTGGTAAAATTGGGGAAATTTTTTCCTCCTTTTAAAAAAGTTTTCTATATTGCTGAATTTTCTAAAAAAGAACATGTGTCATTTTAACAAAAATAATAAAGTAATTATTCTTTTAAAAAATAACAGTTTTATCTACAACTTAGCAATTGCTGAAGGCAAAACCTCTGATTTGTTTGGGTTCTGCAGGAATCTTCCTTTCACCCAGTTAAGGATTTTCAAGCATTACGTTTAGGAAATAGGCCAAGGGATACGTTCAGTTGCTGAGGTCTTTTTACATCCTGCATATTCTCTTTCTGCATATTTTAAGTTTCTCGTTTGAGACATTCCTCTAGACTTCACAGTCTCTAAACTACTCTAGCTTTTGAGGGATTTGTGCAAAGCCACTTCCTAGCACTGAGATGCCATCCAGTCTATAAATAACTGCCAGAGGGTCTACGCCAAAGGGTGTGGGTCTCGTCCGGTTTTCTTCTGTGTAGTTAAGGATGCTTGGAGCTGGACAGAGGATGCACTGTAACTGACTAAAGATGCTAGCAGTCTTATGGGAAGAGTAGCTGTTGTCTTTTCAGCAACCAGGAGTAAAAATTAAAGACTAATTTGATATGTGTGCACTGTATGAAGAACTACTTCAAATTTATTGGCCTCACTCAGTCACAGTCCCCTATGGCCCTATGGCCACACCATCAACAGCATTCTTATAATTCCCCCCCCACAAAGCCCCAGTAGATAGTTGTATGTCATAGCTGCACATCCTTCTAGTTGCTGTATGTGGGACGTGGCCTCAGCATAGCTGGACAAGTGGTGCGCCAGTGCGTGCCCGGGATCCGAACCCAGGCCGCCAGCAGCGGAGCGCGCGCACTTAACCGCCAAGCCACGGGGCCGGCCCAACAGCATTCTTGATAAGGACAGTGATACCTGTGTGTGTATTTGAAGTTGTAAATATATTCATATGTATATTTACTTACATAATTCATATACGTATTCATATAAACTCAAACTAGTCTCCAAGGCCTGCCGTATTCCTGTGCCTTTTCTAAGAACTTATGGTGGTGACTTAATGCGTACTGTTGCAGGTCAAGTTCCCTGGGAGGGAGGCTGAGAGAGTGTTTAATGTGCATAATGTTTATTAAGGTGTGCCCTTGGGACAGCACCTGTGGAAAGGAGGGGAAGGAAGCAGGACTGGGCAGAGCAAGAAGTTGAGCCATGATGCGGGCCCATTAAGGCCTTGACTGACCCCATGGGGAGCTCTGGAGCTGGAGTGGCCCTTGAAATTTGTCTCAAGTTGGACTAGATGGCCAGTGTCTTTATAATCCCATATTGAGCAGTCATTGGAAGTGGTCCATCCTGTGAAGGGGCTGTGACTATAGCAGAGGTGGCTCTGCAGCAGTGATCCCTGAAGAGGCTGACAGCAGGCTCTCTGCAAACAGCATTCCCAGAAGCTGGGTACAAGGTCTGGCTTGAAAGTGTGGTCTAGGCAGCACTTCACTGTGTCCATCCCACCCTCCTTTCTTCTCTGAAAGGACTTTTCCACAGAAATTACTAAATCCCCCTCTTCCTTTTTTCCCCATTACCTTCTTCACTTCTAAGAACAGAAGTCTGTCTGTCTGTGTGTGGGAGGCGAGACAAGAAATCCTCGGGCACAGGGGATGTGAATGTGTTTTGTGCTGTCAAGGTAGAGCTGCTATTTTGGACCTCAGAACACTTGCTTAGAAAATAGACTGAAATAGCCCAGATGTGAACCGTCTCACTGGGGAAATCAGAGAGAAAAGAACTGGCTTAGCATTGGCTTGCTTAGACTACTTGAACAGAGAATTCATTCTGAGAGAATGCTAGCTTCCAACTCATAACTCATTGAGAGCACCAGCTTTCTGACTAGTTGATAGATTTGTTTGCCAACACATAGTTATTGAGTGCCTACTATGTGCCTGCCAGTGTTCCAGAAATGGAGGAGATGACAGTGAGCAAAACAACAGAAAATCGCTACTCCTCTCTGAAGATTTTTATTTAGGTGGTTTTTACTGAGCCTACAAAAGCAGGAGTTGTGTGTAATGACTTTGAACTTCAACACGTCCTTTTTTTTTTTTTTTGTGAGGAGGATCAGCCCTGAGCTAACATCCATGCCAATCCTCCTCTTTTTGCTGAGGAAGACCAGCCCTGAGCTAACATCTATTGCCAATCCTCCTCCTTTTTCTCCCCAAAGCCCCAGTAGATAGGTGTATGTCACAGTTGCACATCCTTCTAGTTGCCGTATGTGGGATGCGGCCTCAGCATGGTCAGACGAGCGGTGCGTTGGTGCGCGCCCGGGATCCAAACCCGGGCTACCAGTAGTGGAGCGCGCGCACTTAACCGCTAAGCCACGGGACCGGCCCCCAACACATCCTTCATTTCACCCGAGCTAGTATTTTTCTTAGCTTAAATGATAGATTTAAAGCAAATTACCCACCTTGTTTATTTATAAAGCAGTTTTGTGGATAAATGAACTCTTTAAGATTTTCTGCTCCAGTGTTCCCCAGACTATGATAATTTGTACACTATCTGCACTGTAATATTATTTTCTTAATATTTTTCTTTAAAGTAACCCTCCCCTTTTTGCAATCTTTTATTATGAAAAATTTCAAGCATACACAGAAGCAGAGTGAGCAGTGCAATGAAGCCACGTGTATCCAACTCCAAAAGCAGTCAGTTCGCGCAACTCCCACTCACTATCCACCCTGTCATGGATTATTTTGAAGCAAATCCTAGATATCCTATCATTTCATCTGTAAATATTTTTGTATCTCTAAAAAATAAGAATTATTTATTCCTTTTAAACTGTAATGTTATTTTTAAATTAGAAATATCATATATTTGTAACATGAAACAATGCAAGTATGTGTCATTTCAAAGTTATTACTCCTCCCATTGTCGTTTCATTGAGGCAACATTATAAATGGTTTGGTGTATCTTTCCATTCTGTTCTTCATGTGCTCAACAGCATATACAAATGCATATATACATTCAGTTTTCATTTTTTACAAAAGTTATGTTGTACAAATTACTCAAACTTGCTTTTTTTCCCCCAAAGTCACACTTATTAAGGTATAATTTACAGAAAATAAACTTCACCCTTCATAGGTGTATAGTTTGGTTAGTTTTGACATATATATATAGTCATATAACTTACCTCATAATCAAGATTTCCTTCACCCCAAAAAGTTCTCTCGTACTCCTTTATAGTCAATTATCTCTTAATCCCTAAAAACCATTTATCTCTTTTATGGCCCTGTAGTTATGCCTTTTCTAGTTAGGTAACATAAATGGAATCAAAATAGTACATACCAATAAAATATTGGCAAATTGAATCTAGCAATGTATAAAAAGAATTATGTACCATGACCAAGTGAGATTTTTCCAAGATATGCAAGACTGGCTCAACATTCAAAAATCAAATTGATATAATCCATCACATCAACAGACTAAAGAAAAAAATCATGTGATCATATCAATAGATGCAGAAAAAGCATTTGAAAAAAATTCAACACCCATTCATGATAAAATCTCTCAGCAAACTAGGAATAGAGGGGAACTTGCTCAATTTGATAAAGAATATCTACAAAAAACCTACAGCTAACATACTTAAGGGTGAGAAACTCACAGCTTTCCCTTTAAGATTAAGAACAATTCAAGGATGTCCCTTCTCACCACTGCTTTTCAACATCATACTGCTAGTCCTTCCTAATGCCTTAAGACAAGAAAAGGAAATAAAAGGTATACATATTGAGAAGGAAGAAATAAAACTGTCTTTTGTTTGCAGATGACATGACGTAGAAAATCTGAAAGAATTGACAAAAAAACTTCTGGAACTAATAAGTGGTTATAGCAAGATTGCAGGATACAAGGTTTAATATACAAAAGTCAATCTGTTTCTTATATACCAGCAATGAACAAGTGGAATTTGAAATTAAAAAACATAATACCATTTACATTAGTGCCCCCAATAATGAAATAGTATAAATCTAACAAAATATCTATCTAAGGAAAACTACAAAACTCTGATGAATGAAATCAAAGAACTAAATAAATGGAGAGATATTCCATGTTCGTGGATAGAAAGACTCAATATTGTCAAGATGTTGGTTCTTCCCAACATGGCGTATAGATTTAACAATTCCAATCAAAATCCCAGTAAGTTATTTTGTGGATATTGACAAACTGATTCTAAAATTTATATGGAGAGGCAAAAGACCCCAAATAACTAACCCGATATTGAAGGAAAAAAAGAAAATTGAAGGACTTATACTACCCATCTTCAACACTTAGTATAAAGCTAAGATAATCAATACAGTGTGATATTGGCCAAAGAATGGACAAATATGTCAATGTAACAGAATGGAGAGCTTAGAAATAAACCCATATAAATATAGGCAACTGATCATTGACGAAAGAGAAAGGCAATACAATGGAGCAAAAGTCGTCTTTTCAACAAATGGTGCTGGAACAACTGGACATCCGCATGCAAAAAAGTGAATCTAGACACAAATATTATACCTTCACAAAAATTAGGGCAAAATGGATCATAGACCTAAATATAAAATGCAAAACTATAAAACTCATAGAAAATAGGAGAAAACCTGGATGACCTTGGGTATGACTTTTTAGATAAAACACCAGAGGCATGATCCATAAAAGAAAGAATTTATAAGCTAGACTTTATTAAAATTAAAACTTCTGGGGCTGGCCCAGTGGTATAGTGGTTAAGTTCACGCTTTGGCAGCCCAGGGTTTGCAGGTTCAGATTCTGGGCGCAGACCTATGCACCACTCATCAAGCCATGCTGTGGTGGTGTCCCATATACAAAGTAGAGGAAGAGTGGCACAGATGTTAGCTCAGGGACCATCTTCTTTAAGCAAAAAGAGGAAGATTGGCAACAGATGTTAGCTCAGGGTGAATCTTTCTCACCAGACGAAACACTTCTGCTCTGTGAAAGACAATGTCAAAAGAGAATGAGAAGACAAGCCACTGATTGGGAGAAAATATTTACAAAAGATACAACTGATAAAGGACTGTTACCCAAAGTATACAAAGAACTCTTAAATCTCAACAATAAGAAAATGAATAGCTCAATTAAAAAATAGACAAAAGACCTGAACAGATACCTCACTAAGGAAGATATGTAGGTGGCAAGTAAGCATATGAAAAGATGCCCAACATCATGTGTCATTAGGGAATTGTAAAATTAACAATGAGATACTACTACACACCTATTAGAATGGCCAAAATCCAAAACACTGACAACACCAAATGCTGGTGAAGATGTCAAGCAACAGGAACTCTCATTCATTGCTGGTGGGAATGCAAAATGGTACAGCTGCTCTGGAAGACAGTTCAGCAGTTTCTTACAAAACTAAATATATTCTTACCATATGATCCAGCAATCATGCTTCTTGGTATTTACCCAAATGAATTGAAAACTTATGTCCACACAAGATCCTGTGCTTGGATGTTTATTACACATTTACTCACAATTGACAAAACTTGGAGGCAACCAAGATGTTCTTCAGTAGGTGAGTGGATAAATAAATTGTAGTACATCCAGATGATGGAATATTATTCAGTGCCAAAAAGAAATGAGCTACCAAGCCATGAAAGACATGGAGGAACTTTAAATGCATGTTACTAAGTGAAAGAAGCCAATTTGAAAAGGTTGCATACTGTATGGTTTCAACTATGTGACATTCTGGAAAAGGCAAAACTATGGAGACACTAAAAAGGTAAATGGTTATCAGGGGTAGGGGGAGAGAGTAATGAATAGGGAGTGTACCAATGATTTTTAGGGCAGTGAAACTATTCTGTACAATACTACAATGGTGGATACATGTCTTGATACATTTGTCAAAACCCATAGAATGTACCACACCAAGAGTGAACCTAATGTAGACTATGGACTTGGGGTGATAATGATGTGTCAATGTAGGCTCATTGATTGTAACAAATGTGGGACATTGATAGTGGGAGAGGTTGTTGGGGAGGCAGGGGGTATGTGGGAAATCTCTGTACTTTCTGCTCAATTTTGGTGTAACCCTACACTGCTCTAAAAGATAAAATTTATTAATTGAAAAAAGTATATAACCTTACCCATAATAACATTAAGTGTAAATGGATTAAACACTGATTAAAAGGCAGAGATTGACAGAATGAATTTTTAAAAAACATAATCGAACTATGTGCTGTCTGTAAGAGAGACAGTTTAGATTCAGAGAGACAAGTGGGTTGCAAGTAAAAGAATGGAGCAAGATATACCATGCAAACAGTAACCAAAAACGAGCTGGAGTGGCTATGCTAATGTCAGACAAAATAGACTTTTAAGACAAAAATTGTTCCTAGAGACAGAAGGACATTTTATAATAGAAAGGTCAATCCATCCAGAAAATATAACAATTATAAATATATGTACATCTAATAACAGCCTCAAAATACATGAAGCAAAAACTGACAGAATTAAAGAAAGAAGTAGACAATTCAACAATAATAGCTGGAGACTTCAATACCCTATTTCAGTAATGGACAGAACAACTAGACAGAAGATCAATAAGGAAACAGAAGACTTGAATAACACTATAAATCAGCTAGACCTAGCAGTCATCTATAGAGCATTCCACCCAAGAACAGCAGAATACACATTCTTGTCAAGTGTACATGGAACACTTTCCAGGATAGATCATATGTTAGGTCATAAAGCAGGTCTCAATAAATTTAAAAGGCTTGAAATCATGCAAAGTATGTTTTCTGACCACAATGGAATGAAACTAGAAATCATAACACAAGTGTCTCAAGTGTCGTTTTAATTTGCATTTCCTTGATGACCATTGATGTTGAGCATCTTTTCATGTGCTTAGTGGCCTTCTTTATCTCTTCTGTGGTCAAATGTCTGTTGAGATCTTTGCCCATTTTTTAATTTGGTTGTTTGTCTACACATTATTGAGTTGTGAGAGTTCTTAGTATAGTCCGGATACAAGTTCTTTATCAGGATGTGTTTTGCAAGTGTTTTCTCTCAGTGTGTGGCTTGTCTTTATACTTCCTTAACAGTGTCTTTTAAAGAGCAGAAGTTTTAAATTTTGATCAAGTCCACTGACAGGGTTTAGAAGCAATAAGACTCCAATATCAATGAGCACACCTAGCGCCTAGATTTTGGTTTCTAAATATTGTTCTCTGCTAAAAGGCCCTTAGAGAAATAGCTGATTCCAGGGCTGAGACAGAAGGAGTACAAGATGAGCCTGGAATATCTTGCGTACCAAAAAGCAAGGAAGTGCTAGGGATTAGTCAAAAGCACATCAAACTATGTTGAAGGTTAAATCTGAGATAATTTGAGCATCAAAAGAAATAATAATAATAATGGATTACAGCCTACTGAATAAAATAGGAAACCATCATATAAATACCTCATAGAACCAGATAGATGTAAATAAGTAAACAGAGGAAAAATGAAAGTCCTTCTTTATGGTAAACGCCAACTAATAAATAGACGAAATGATGGAATTAGAAAATCACCATTTGGTAACCATCATGGTAATAATTTACTTAGGCAAGAATTATCAATTGGTGCTAAAATAAGTGGGTCAAATTTTGTTGAGGAACAGGAAATGTACATAGTTTCAAAATCTCTCTCCACAAAATGTATATTAATTATGAAGGAAAAAATAGTACCTTTACAGTGGAGAAACATGAAGATACTTCTTTCTTAAACAAATGATCAAAGATACCCTCACCAAAAAGCAACATTGTGCACCTCTTGATATCATGTACTGAGAAGGACATGGGATCACTTCTGTGGTGTTCCTGCCAAAGAGTGCATGATCTGACTCGATTCACATGGAAGCATCGGATGAATCCAAATTGACGGACATTCTATAAAATAACTGGCTTTCACTCTTCAAAAATATCAAGGTCACAAAAGACAAGGAAAGAATGAGGAACTATTTAGATTTAAGAAATTTGACTGCTAAATGCAACTTGTTATCCTAGATTGGATCATGGACCAGAAGAAGAAAAAACTATTGTTTTCTATTAAGAATGAGTACAAATTAACTCAAAATGGATCAAAGACTTGACAGTAAGACCTGAAACTATAAAACTCCTAGAAGAAAATATAGGCAGAACACTCTTTGACATCAGTCTTAGAGGGATCTTTTTGAAGTCCATGTCTACTCGGATAAGGGAAACAAAAGAAAAAATAAACAAGTGGGACTTCATCAGACTAAAGAGCTTCTGCAAGGCAAAAGAAACGAGGATCAAAATGAAAAGACAAGACAACCCACCAGCTGGGAGAAAATATTTGCAAATCATATATCTGACAAGGGGTTAACCTCCATAATATATAAAGAACTCATACAACTGAACAACAAAAAACCAAATAACCTGATCAAAAAATGGGCAGAGGATGTGAACAGACATTTCTCCAAGGAAGATATACAGATGGCCAATAGGCGTATGAAAAGATGTTCACCATCACTGATCATCAGGGAAATGCAAATCAAAACTATACTGAGATATCACCTTATACCCGTGAGAATGGCTATAATCACCAAGACAGAAAATAGCAAATGTTGGAGAGGATGTGGAGAAAAGGGAACCCTCATTCACTGCTGGTGAGCATGCAAACTGGTGCAGCCTCTATGGAAAACAGTATGGAAGAGTCCTCAAAAAATTAAAAGTAGAAATACCTTATGATCCAGCTATCCCACTTCTAGGTATTTATCCAAAGAACTTGAAATCGACAATCCAAAAAGGCTTATGCACCCCTATGTTCATTGCAGCATTATTATGCAGAATAATAAATAATATTCACTGTAGCCAAGAAGTGGAAGCAACCAAAGTGTCCACTGACAGATGATTGGATAAAGAAGATGTGATATATATATATACAATGGAATACTACTCAGCCATAAAAAAAGACAAAATTGTCCCATTTGCAACAACATGGATGGACCTGGAGGGCATTATGTTAAGTGACATAAGCCAGACAGAGAAAGACAAACACTGTATGACTTCATTCATATGTGGAATATAAACTAACACACAGACAGAACAGTTTGATGGTTACCAGGGGGAAGGGGGTGGGGAGTGGGTACAAAGGGTGACGCGGCACATTTATATGGTGAATGACAAATAATAATTTACAACTGGAATCTCACAATGTGTTATAAACTATTATGACATCAATAAAAAACGTTAAAAAAAAAAAAAAGAATCGAGGCTGGCCCTGTGGTGTAGTGGTTAAGTGTACGCGCTCTGCTGCTGGTGGCCCGGGTTCGGATCCTGGGCGTGCACCGATGCACTGCTTGTCAGGCCATGCTGTGGCGGCGTCCCATATAAAGTAGAGGAAGATGGGCATGGATGTTAGCCCAGGGCCAGTCTTCCTCAGCAAAAAGAAGAGGATTGACATAGATGTTAGCTCAGGGCTGATCTTCCTCACAGACACAAAAAAAGAAAAATCAGTACAATAAATATCCCAAACTTCTATTCCATGGAAATTCAGGCATAGTGCATCCTCCAAGAAAGAGGGAGAATCTCTGCATACTGTTTTTTGCAAGGTTGAATGATTTTTCAAATGTTTATTAATAATTTGTATTTTCTGTGTTGCAAACTATCTGCCATGTCTTTTATCCATTTTATCTTCATTGTAGGCATTTCCCAGTCTTAAGTATGTTAATTGATTTTTTCTTCTGTTTTAATTTTTTTAACTATAGAAGTAAAGCAGCTTCCTTGTTTAAAAAATAAATATAGCTTTTCGGCCGGAACCGCCATCTTCCAGTAATTTGCCAAAATGACCAACACAAAGGGAAAGAGGAGAGGCACCCGCTATATGTTCTCTAGGCCTTTTAGAAAACATGGAGTTGTTCCTTTGGCCACATATATGCGAATCTACAAGAAAGGTGATATTGTAGATATCAAGGGAATGGGCACTGTTCAAAAAGGAATGCCCCACAAATGTTACCATGGCAAAACTGGAAGGTGTACATACAGTGTCACCCAGCATGCTGTTGGCATTGTTGTAAACAAGCAAGTTAAGGGCAAGATTCTTGCCAAGAGAATTAATGTACGTATTGAGCATATTAAGCACTCTAAGAGCCGAGATAGCTTCCTGAAACGAGTGAAGGAAAATGATCAGAAAAAGAAGGAAGCCAAAGAGAAGGGTACTTGGGTTTAGCTGAAGCGCTAGCCTGCTCTACCCGGAGAAGCACACTTCGTGAGAACCAATGGAAAGGAGCCTGAGCTGCTGGAACCCATTCCCTATGAATTCATGGCATGATAGGTGAAAAAAAATAAAAGACTCCTGCACTGTAAAAAAAAAAAATAATAATAATAAATAAATAAATAAAAAATAAACTATATAAAAGGGCAGAAAAGAAAAAATGAAATCCCCCCTCATCTCCACAACCCACTCTCTAGATGTTCTCCCTTTGATTTCATTTTTTTAAAGTTTGCTTCCCACTCTTTTTCCTTCCTTTCACTCTTTAAAAATTTCTAAATATTTCTGTGAATTACTCATACAGCAAAAGCATATACCTTAATGGATGTAAGTATCCATGAAGTATGAAGACCTTGTAGCAAAGCATGTACATAATGGATACATAACCAGAAATAAGACCATAACTACATATAGTGAGCCAGTAGCTTAAATTCTGGGCTGTTGGAAACCATTAGATAGTCTTTGGTATTATCTTTAAAAAAAACACATCCACATAAGAGCTTTTTCACCCCTTTCTTAATTAACAATGTGAGTTGAAATTGGTAGTTGGCTAAACTCTGTATGGTGCACATTGAGGGTAGAGGTGAGTCTTCTCTTATAAGATTAACTGATCTTTTATTTTTTACCCTTCAGAGGATAATAGAATTTTAGAACTAAAGGGCCACTATAAATTCCTTTGAATCTCTTTATTTTATAGGTGAGAAACAAATGCTTGGAATATAGTAGGCATAAAATGAGGCCCATTTAGAGTAAATGACCTGGTCCTAGCCCTCCCTGAGTTAGTAACACTTGACCTCTGTTGTTTCAGTCAAAGAACCAAAATGTTAATAGTGAAGCTTTCACTCATTCATTTAACAAACATTTACTGAATGCCTAAGATACGGCATGCACCGGTCAGATGTTGTTATTTAATATTTTTAACTCTCAGGTCCCTGAAGAAGGGGAGTCATTCAGGTCATAAGTGATTTGTAAGTTAATAACTGTACATTCTGTGATATAGTGACCACTTGCTCGGTTTTCATTGCCTGTGAGGAAAGCCAGTTGCTTTAGCTGTCCTGGAGCCTGGAAGTGTGACCTGTGGCTGAGAAATAGGCCTCTCTGTGGGCTTGTTATGAACTGAACTTTTTTGTGTTTTTTTTTTCAGCTGGAAGAAGAGAGATCTGTGCTCAATAATCAGTTGTTAGAAATGAAAAAGAGGTAGGCTTTCTTTTTGTGTTTATTGCTGCGTGTGTGTGTTTAATAAGGAAAATGTTGGAACATGATGTGTACAGTGACTTGTAGAAAACATGCGACCTTCTTGTAATCAGAAAATTGCCTTGTGATAGTTTGGTATTCATATTTGACACATGAAAATTTATTTGCAAAAGTTTCAGTATTAATTATTAAAACAAAGAATAGTTTAATTTTTAAGCCATGTTCAGTTGCATTTACTCAGAAGTGTTCCAAAATCAGATTCTCCTGTTATACTGCTGTTACCTCCTAGTTTCAGTAACTAAAAATACTATAATTTACATAGAGTAATTGATCTGCATATAAATACTGATTTCAATTATATAAAAATTGTAATTTTTCAATAATAATGAGTAACTCCATTTTAAAGATTTTATTTATTAATTTTTTCCCCCCCAAAGCCCCAGTAGATTGTTGTACGTCATAGTTGCACATCCTTCCAGCTGCTGTATGTGGGACGCGGCCCCAGCATGGCCGGAGAAGTGGTGCGTCGGTGCGTGCCCGGGATCCGAACCCAGGCCGCCAGCAGCGGAGCGCGCGCACCCAACCGCCAAGCCACGGGGCCGGCCCAGTAACTCCATTTTAAATGCTTCTATTTATTTTCTAAAAAAGAGTTTGTTATTCTTTCATGATAATCAAATGATATTCAAATGGAAGCCTTCCAGTACTTTTGAGTAAGGATAAACAGGCCCACAGAAATAATCGTTTAGGGCTGGCCCCCTGGCTTAGCGGTTAAGTGCACGCGCTCCGCTGCTGGCGGCCCGGGTTCGGATCCCGGGCGCGCACCGACGCACTGCTTCTCCCGCCATGCTGAGGCCGCGTCCCACATACAGCAACTAGAAGGCTGTGCAGCTATGACATACAACTATCTACTGGGGCTTTGGGGGAAAAAATAAATAAATAAAAATTAAAAAAAAAAAAAGAAATAATCGTTTAGAAGCCCAATGCTAATACATCCTGAGAGTCTCTGTCTGCTCTTTAAAATGTGCAGTTTGTGTCTAGAGAAATTTTTTGCTTCGCATTGCATGCCCAGCAGGTTCAGTGTGTACTGTTGCTGAGACCACAGCCAGTGCTGTGGTTTGCTGTACAGTTCTGAATAGATGTGCATCACAACAGTGGCATGCTTTTTTCTTACTAACAAAACTAAAACTAAAATAAACCTTTAAGAACGGTATAATCAAGAATTCTTCTATACCTCAATTTAAAAAATAATAATAAAATAGAAAAAAATACTACAGAATTCCTCTATGCTCTTGCAAAGTATTTCATTCTTACCTGTCAGGGCAGAAGTTTCCCTTACCGATCACTGGCACGCGTGTTTGACACTGCCAGTGTCCCCTCCTACCAGCATGGCAGTTGCTTAGGAATTGAGGGCTTTATTTAGCCCACAAAGACATTTGGGTTCCGTAAGCTACATTCTAGAGGACATTAGGCCTCGGTCCAGGGGTGCCTTTCCTCACTCCTTTTTTTAATTAGGAAATACTCAGATTCATTCTTCTTTAAAGTTTCACACCAGAATGCATGTATGTTTCACGACAGCGATGCCCTTGGTCCAGCCTGGTGTTCTCCAAGTGACGATGAGCTGTGGTGACTGGTCTGCCATGCCTTAACCTAGTTCCTGTGTACAGGCACAGCTCTGCCCATGTGGTCCTTATTAATTTGACATAAATAAGGCTTTGTTTCTTTAAAAAGAACTTCATGTATGCAGTTATCAAGGATATGTGAAAAAATTAATAGGGCTTATTCTTGTGGAGGGAACATATAAATAAAAATGGGCTGGTGTAAATACTGACATAATCCCCTTGTATTTATGTAGCACTTCATAATTCACAAGTTTATCAAATGTCACAACAACCCAGTGGAATGCATGGCGGGGCTTGCATTTAAATACAAACTAAAGGGCCGGCCCCGTGGCTTAGCGGTTGAGTGCGCGCTCCGCTGCTGGCGGCCCGGGTTCGGAGAACGGGCGCGCACTGACGCGACGCTTCTCTGGCCATGCTGGGGCTGCGTCCCACATACAGCAACTAGAAGGATGTGCAACTATGACATACAACTATCTACTGGGGCTTTGGGGGAAAAATAAATAAATAAAATTATAAAAAAAAAAAAAATGCAAACTAAAGCCCTAAAGTTAGGCAACTGGGCTAGGAACTTGGATGCAAGCATAAGACCCAGGTCTTCAGATTTTTATGCTGGTTCTTTTCTCACTGTACATTTATTTAGTTTATTTATCATTACTTTTTAATCTTTTTTTACAAGAAAGATGCTGTGTTTTGTTAGTCCTCACCGTGTGACTTTAAATTACATGCCTTTCAACATGTGATTAGGCACGTGACTTTTTTCACCAGCTTAAAAAGATAGAACAAATTTGAGTACATGTCGAGTCCTCTCTTCTTATGTCACCATCTCTGCTCCCATTTTTAAGTCCTGGATATGTTTGAGAGTGTCTCTTGAAAATTACTCATTTTATCAGAAACGCAGATAAAGATGATAATTTTTCCTGTGAGCGAAAAATTTAAAAACCTAGTTTCTCATATTTAGAAGTGTTTTTTTGTCAAATTCTTAACCCTCATGGAAATTTGTGTCTGTTTCAGAAATCTGAATGCAAACGTATTTTAGCTAATAATTTGGGCTCTTAAGTGCCTTCTAACAGTCAGTTTGGTAAAAGATTCGTATGTAGGTCTATGTGTTAATAGTTAAGTACATATAGCATAGAGTAATAAAAAGAATTTGATATGCTCTTAATTTAAAAGTCTAGAAAGTACTTAAATCATAAAAATATTTGAAATATAGTTGTTCACGCAAGAACTAAGATCTTAGTCAACAGTTTAATTTAGAAGTGATAATTGAACATTCGTAGTCAAGATAGTATATAATTGCTTCATTCAAATGGTCGTTGTACTGAAGTGCATCTTGACTGTAGGATTAAACTACTTACCATTAAGAGATTAGTAGCAACCTCCTGTATTTGCTGTGGTTTTTGGTATCTAAACATTGAATTGCAAGCATTATGTAGTAAAGGTTTTTCTCTTAGCTTAAAATGTAATCATTTCTTTGGAAAACTGGTCTCCAAGTTAGGCAAACCTTTTTCAAAACAGATTCCAAGATGTCTAGTAGATAAAGCAGAGCCAACCTTGACTTGCTGTAGTTGACAGAAGTGGAGAAGTGTGTTCCTCTGACTGCTCAAGCCTACAGCAGGTTTGGGAACTTGGCTTCCCTCCCTTCTCTAGGCTTTTTGATATCAAAGAAGGGACTCCAGAGCCAAAATCTTAGGTGTGGACTTTTTGGAGTCAGAATTAATTCTGTTAGTGTAAACACAAGACGTCTGTCAGGAATGAAACCTGGTACCATCGCCAGTTCTGACGAGGTCCCGTGCTCCTCCAGCTCATTAGGCTCACTGTGGGTTGCTAACTGTCTGACTGTCTCCAAGCTTGCGCTACTTATCAATGCTCATTTCACCCCTCTCTTTTCCCTTTCCTACTCTTGCTTCCTTTGCTATATCTGTGTGTCTTTAATGGTAAGACTAAAGAAAGTCTATCCACGTTATAATAAATAAATTTCATAAATTTTTAGTAAACCAAATGGTTGTATATATTTTTTGGCTGCCTTTGTCCCTCTGTGTCTTGCTTTTGTTTTGTAAAATATTCTCAGCAGTATATACATAAACACACACACACACACACATATATCTTTTTTATACCTATAAATAGCAAAGAACTTCTGTGCAAATTTAGTTCTCCTTACTGTATTTGCATTTCTCTTCATGTTTCTAATATTTGGTTCTTGTTATCTTGCATTTTTAAAGCTTGCCCAGTAACACTTTAAGGTATTTGCTTCATTACTGGAATTTATTTCTTATGTAAGTAGTAAGGAAAGAATCTGGGTGATATGCTCTCCTGGGGGAAAGATTTCTGGCCCCTATAGCCCTTCTTTCATGTTATGTTTATCTTTCCTTCTTGATGTTTTTAGTAACACCAAGTCATTCTAGCCAATGTGGCTTAAAAGTAACACAGGCCCTCCTGTCAGTGTGATTTGTGACTCAGGTGTCAGTAATGTTGGCATAAATGGTTTAATTTAGCCCCTCTTGGTTTGCACAGTGGGATTAGGCCTTAGAAATAGCCTAAGAAGCCGGCAATGAAGATCTATCACAAAGATGAGATGCCAAAGTCTATTTGTCCTGTCATTTGGTATATAAATCACAAGTCAGATCCCTTTCTTAAGCGTGCATCTTTGTTAACTTGTGTAAGAAACATTCTATTTCCATCTTCTTAGAAAGCAGCCTCACTTAGAGGTTATGTGTATGTGATGATAAGCAGACAAAGATACCTATACATTTTTCCTTCTGCCAGCTGATGGTGTCTTTATCCTTCCCTAACAAAGAATCTGTGAGATCTTGCCTAACTAGAGTCTGATTATAGAAGAATCTAAATCTGTTCAACAACCCCCAAATCTTGGTATTTTTCAGTAAAAACATTTAAAATTACGTTTTTCAAATTTGACTTGGATTTATAATGAATGAAGCTCTTGAAATAGTTTTTACAGGGCCGGCTCCGTGGCTTAGCGGTTAAGTGCGCGCGCTCTGATGCTGGCGGCCCGGGTTCGGATCCCGGGCAAGCCCCAAGGCGCCGCTTCTCCGTCCAGCGCGAGGCCGAGTCCCACGTGCAGCAACTAGAAGGATGTGAACCTATGGCATACAACTATCTACTGGGGCTTTGGGGGGAAAAAATGAATAAATAAAATCTTTAAAAAAAAAAAAAAAAGAAATAGTTTTTACAAATAGAATAAACTAGCAAATAAATTTAACAGAAACTTAAGGAGCCCAAGACTTATTGAATCTTTGGCTAACATCAGATATTCACTATCAGATGGAAGAAGTGCCTGTACATTCCTTCCTTTAAAATCTTTGTTTTTGTTTTAAACTAACCAAGATCCTATTTCCTAGCAAGGTGGTATTCACTTAGTAATTTAACAGCACCAATATCCACCCCCTTCCATTGTACATAGAACGTTTGGGTGTTGAATTCAAGAAATTTCTGTAAGTCTCAGATTCTTTTCTTACTATTTTCATTCTGGAGTGTAAGCGTAAGCCACTCAATGAGATAAATACAACACTTATATTTTCATCTTTGTGTAGAATTTCAATTTACCATAAATCATGAGAATTTTGTAATTCGTGTGCCGGATATCTTGGGTCTCACTAACCAGACATATGTTCTGCCATTTCTAACTTGGGCCTCAGTTTCCGATTCCTCCAGTCAGTTCTGAAACAGACTGAACCATTACATGCTCCACGTTCACCGAGTTACTTCTAATAGAGTAATTTGGCTTGTTGTTATTAAGTTATGAACTCTCACTGATGATTATTTACATTAATGCAGTGTCTCAGGGTGTGTGGCCTGAGGGCTAGCTAGGAAATGTTTCTCTAGTTTTGTTTTTCCCAAAATATTTTTGTGATACAAGATCTTTTTCCTCTTCACACTGCATGTAATTTTTAAAATCTTTTTATTTTAAAAATAATTTTAGATTTACAGAAGAGTTGAAGGTAGTACAGAGAGTTCCCATATACCCTGCACCCAGCTTCTCCTAATGTGAACATCTTACATTCCCTGGTGCATTTAGCAAAACTAAGAAAGTCACATTGGCACAGTACTCCTAGCTAGGCTCTAGGCTTAGTCAGATTTCCCCACTTTTTCCATTAACCTCTTTTTTCTCTTCCAGGATCCAATCTAGGAAACCACATTGCATTCAGTTGTCATATCTCCTTAGTCTCCTCCAATCTGTGACAGTTCCTCAGTCTTTCCTTGTCTTTGATGGCCTTGGCACTTTGGAATGCATGTAATTTTTACAACAAAAACGTAAACACATACACATGTATAAACACAGAGTAGCCTGCCCTTTGGGGTTGTATCTTTTGTGTCTTGCCCTCCCTCCTTGCCCCCCTCATCTTTCCCTTTCTTCTCCCACTCCCTAAATGTTTCCCTCTCATTAAAGGCCTGGTGCCCCTCCCTCTGCTGATAACCAAATGCTGCATCAGGCTGAGAACAGAAACCAAGTGCTCTGACCCTCTCCCTCCCGGCTCCCCCATGCTTTCCTTCTACGCCTGGAAATCCATTGTAACATTTCTGTTCTAGCCTTTATGTAATTACCTTTAATTTCTATGAGCAACTTAATGTCCTCTTCAGATTCTATGGATGAAAAGTAATAATCTTTCAGTTTGAATAGTAATAATAATCTTTGCTACTGTTTTGGCCCATAGATCTCAAAAACACATTCTTGGAACTTGCTAAAAGTTACTGAAATTAGTGAGAACCAATTGATACTTCCAGCATAAAACTGCTCTGCATGACATCTGTATAATCGCTTTGCATGTGTGTATTTTAATTGTTGTTATTGCTTGGTAATAATTTATTCAAGAAGTAACAGAATTCAACTCGGGGTTAGCTTTTTTAAAGAATTCTTTGGGGGTACAACAGTCTTGTTCTGTTTTTTTAATTTTACGTCTTCCAAAGTTATTAACTTGTTTCTTTAAATTCAAATGGATACAATGATATGCAGATTCTGGCATGTCTATGCATAGGTAAACTTTTTCTCCCCTCACAGTAAGTAAAATTTCAAGTACAATTTTGCAAGCATAATAGCCTTAACCCCTTATAAACCTCCCTGTGATACTTTTTTTCTTACATTAACTGACGTTAATTGTGTGTTTGTTCTAGGACAGTTGTAAACTGACCACTCTCTCGGTTGATTTCTGGAATTTTTTTTAACTCTTTGGTCTTTTAGAGAATCCAAGTTAATAAAAGACACAGATGAAGAAAAAGCTTCCTTGCAGAAATCCATCAGTATTACTAGTGCCTTACTCACAGAAAAGGACGCAGAGCTGGAGAAGCTGAGGAATGAGGTAGAGTACCAGCTACGGTGAACGCTCACACTGCCTCTTTGTGTGCTTACTCCGAGCCTAAGTTAAACCACTGTGTTTCAGGTCACAGTGCTCAGGGGAGAAAACGCCTCTGCCAAGTCCTTGCATTCAGTTGTTCAGTCTCTAGAGTCTGATAAGGTGAAGCTTGAGCTCAAGGTAAAGAACTTGGAGCTTCAACTCAAAGAAAACAAGAGGCAGCTCAGCAGCTCCTCAGGTAAATGATGACCGCGTGGCACTTCTTTCCAACCCTGCTGCTTCCTGCAGAGGAGCCGTTCCGGGTAGAGATGCCCTTTGAAGGGGCTGTTGTGCTGCCCCTGACTTGACCCATCTGTCCTTGGCTCTCCCACCATTTAATCAGATGAGGGCTGGTCACAACCTGGGTGCCACACACGGGGGCGTGCCTGGTATCCCCACTCTGGACCTTCCTGTGGTCTTGAGGGTTGGCAGAGATATAAGATGGTAGGTGATAGCTGCCATCCCAGTAGCAACTGTGGGTCCTGAAAGTGCACTGCAGTGAAGGAGAACAGAGATGGTCCCTTTGTGAGAGAACGATAGTTGCTTCTTTAAATTCAGATGGATGTGAGGGCATTCTTACTCAGCAGTGGGCCAGCCTGAGAGAGAACACCTGAGGGGTGGGGTAAGCGTCTAGGTAGATCCCGTAGGGGTCCAGACATGGGACAGGAACTCATGAAGAAGTTCTCAAAGAGGCGCATCTGGGAATTCCACGTGAAGATGAATTTCTAACACTGGCCCTTTCATTGCAATAACAAGGAAAAAAGATTGTGATTTTTTAAAAAATCCCCCCTCCACTTTTACTTATTTATTTTTTTAATATAAGGTAATACTGATACTCAGGCAGAAGAAGATGAAAGAGCCCAAGAGAGTCAGGTAATATTCCTTCCTTTTGCTTTGCTTACTTGCTATTTTTGAAAGTCATTTAATCTTTTGAATAGGTAATACATTCATACAGTCTAAACATTAACCAATGTTAAAAATATATACAGTAAAAAATCTCCCTCCAACCACTGTCTCTCTCCTGTTCAGTTCCCACTCCCCCAAACAGGTAATCACTATTATTAGTGTCTTTTTTTTAAATCTCTTCTGAGACTTTAAAAAATGTATATATAAGCCAAGACTAATACAGTATTTTTCCTCTTCTTTTTTACATAAATGGTGGCATATTACATAAATTGTTCTGCACTTATTTTTTTATAGCCATATAGTATTCCATTACATGGCCATACTATAATTTAATGAGTTCCCCATTGGTTGACGTGACATTTAGGATGTTTCTGATCTTTTAGGTGTATTGTAAACATCTATAATTTTGCAGATATACCATTATTTCTTTAGGATAAATTCCTAGAAGTAGAATTGCTTTGTCAAAAGGTTCCTTGCTTGTCTTTACCTTAAAAATATGGGGTTCTTGAAAATTGAGTCCTAAAGCCAAAATTATCAAAACAGCCTTAGTTTTAAAAATGGGATTATATGGAAGCAAACTATTCTATATTTGGAAATATAATAGCACATAAGCAACTAACATCCATCTTCACTTTTAATGATGTATTTTGGGTGTATTTATCCTATTTAAAATTCAAAGGTACAAAAGCCATCTTTTACTTTTAAATAAAAGAAAAACTCAGTGAGTTTGTAATTTGTTTTAGTTATCTGACATCTCCTTTGAAAGGCATGAAAGGATTCAACAAATGTACTAACTTACCCTGGAGAGCATTGTCTGCTTAGTTTGTATGTCTCATAAGCATAAACTTAATTAACAGTGTTTTCTCTTTTCCCCTTTCCTTTCTGCTTCTGTTTGTTTCATCTGCCGCTGCCAACACTTTCTTCCAATCAGCAAATGGTTTGTTTTATGTTTCCTAATTTGCGAGAACGTGTTTGTGTGTGTGTGTCTGGTTTCCCACTTTTACATCCATGTTGTGGCTTTTTTTCCTTCGTGAAATGGATTTCCTAACAGAATAAAGTCTTAGAAAATGCAGTTTGAGAAGTGCAAAGAGATTCAGTGGGTCTGCCTTTGATGTTAGAAGGAATGTTCTGCAGAGGGTCACAAAGCTAGTGACTGCTAGCTTTGTTTCGTAACTTGCCCCAGCAGGAAAAGGCCAAATATTTCTTTAAAAAGTGAAATATGTATGTATGTGAATATATACATACACACATATATATTTTTTAATATTGTAAAGGGACTTTTTTCAATGGATATTTAGAGAAATGAGACCTTTTTATTATTTGTAGAAGAGGGAAGAATCTTTTTGTTTTTAATAATATATTTTGTCCTCTTGGTTTGAAAGGAGATGTTAAGACCAGAGCATTTCCTCCTGATGGTCATCTCGTTATCCCACTGCCCAGTGCGTCTTGGCACAGGGCTCTTCCTACTGTGGTACCTGAACGCTGCCCTGTCAGTGGGTGCCTAAGTGTCTCCTCAGTTGAAAGGGAGCTTGAGCCTTCTCTTTAAAACTCCTTCGCGGCCGGCCCCATGGCTTAGTGGTTGAGTGCGTGCGCTCCGCGGCTGGTGGCCCGGGTTCGGATCCCGGGCGCACACCGACGCACCACTTCTCCGGCCATGCTGAGGCCTCGTCCCACATACAGCAACTAGAAGGATGTGCAACTATGACATACAACTATCTACTGAGGCTTTAGGGGGTGGTGGGGGGGATTAAAACTCCTTCATTTTCTTCTGAAGACGTATTTACCATCCCACCATGACCAATCAGTGTTAAATGGTGGGCTGAGGAGAATTTCCATGAACTTTTTCAAATCTGCAAAACGTAAAAGTCCTGGATTGTTTCTACAGTTTAATAGAACAACTAACTGGTTATGCTTTTTGTAAAATTTTGTATGTGTGTGTATATATAAACTATGGGTTCAGTAACAGCCACTGTTGGCCCCTTCTGTGACGTCCAGCACCCTCTGCAGCCTGAGTGTAGCATGAGAGTATACTCCCATGACTCCTTGATAGTCCAGCATACACGTTTTAGACGTTTTACACGTGTTTTCTTTTCTTTTTCCTGAACAAATCAGATTGATTTCCTAAATTCAGTAATAGTGGACCTTCAGAGGAAGAATCAAGACCTCAAGATGAAAGTGGAAATGATGTCAGAAGCAGCCCTTAATGGGAATGGTGATGACTTAAACAATTATGACAGGTATTTCATATTAAGCAATACTGATTGGAACCTTAGTTCCATTTAAATAAATGTGTGTTTTTAAAGTTAGGTTCTCCACTGGATTGAAGAAACAATTGCTTTGTGGTTATATGGCTATAAATCTGGAAAGAGAGTGATACACTACAAATGGTTTGACATGAAAATTTTAAATGTGGACTGTAGTACTTTCACTTGAGGTTCCCAGACTTGGCCATAATTCGTTCTTGCTTGTTTTTTATTCTTTACAAATGATATTGTCTCTTGAATTTCTTCTGATAGAGATGAGTTTCTGATTATACACGTTAACATTTGTAGTGATGACCAGGAGAAACAGTCCAAGAAGAAACCTCGCCTCTTCTGTGACATATGTGACTGCTTTGATCTCCATGACACAGAGGATTGTCCTACCCAGGCACAGATGTCTGAGGACCCCCCCCATTCCACACACCACGGCAGTCGGAGCGAGGAGCGCCCGTACTGTGAAATCTGTGAGATGTTTGGGCACTGGGCAACCAACTGCAATGACGACGAGACCTTCTGATGAAAACTCAAATCATGAACTGGGCTTGCTCAGATGCACTAGCATTTAGGCAACTGAACACCAGCATTGTGTGTGCAGACTTCAGGAGAACTCACGTTATTTTTGACCCCCATCAACAAATCTAAGAAAATATTTTGATCTTCAACAAATTGCCCTTTTAGTCTCCCCCTATAAGTTAGAATAATAAATGCTTAGTAGGTGAGTTTTCACCTCTAATTTTGTCTTCTTGATTTTTAAAAGTTTTAACAAGACATTGCACCAGATGCCATTACATTTGTTGTCCCTAGGGAATCTCAGAGAACAGCCCCCACCCTTACGATACCTTATTTAAGTACCTTTAAGTTAAGCCGTTACTTTTCATATTTGCACTAAAATATTTTCAGGCTGCATTTGTATATTTAGATGTTTTGGTTAAGCTTTGACACTGGAATGAGTTGAAAAAAAGTGCCATTTTGCATTTTCATCTACTCCTTTAAAGTATTTTATTCTTAATCAAAGAAATATCTGAGCTCTTTGCACTACCTGATGTCAGTAGTGCCTTTATTTCAAGCTTTGATAATACATGGGTGTGATTATAAAATCATGAAACAGGTAAAGGGAGGAGAAAGCCCCAAAACTGCTGTGGGGACATTTTATAATCTATATGCTGCACCCACTTACACTACTGTAGTGTTTTGTTTATTGGTTTTGCATAATTTCAGCTTCTATATATGTATATATTTTTTAAAATCTATATTTTGGGAAAAACATACACAATGTATCTTTCTTTTCAGATTTTTACCTTTATGAAAAAGAAAACACTTAAAATGTTCATCAGGACATAATAGACTAGGCCAGAAATAGTATCACGTAGCTTTGCAACTAGTTTTTCTGTTGTTTCTATTTTGTTTATCAGCTATAAATGGGAAAATTTTCTCCAAAATTTTTTTTCCTTCTCCAGCAGACATCCCCAGCAGTCAGTTAATTAGATAATAAGCCACTTATAAAACATCTAAATTAACCAATCTACAATCTTTACAAGTTTTTTTTACTGTGTTTTTAGAATGAATGTATGATGAGAAATTCAACATAAATAATTTTGGATTTTCTTATCACAAAAAATAAAATGAAGGACCTCAGCCACCAGAAGCTTATCAGCCAGTTTCAATCTATTTATCTTCATTTGAATGTCTTCTAGAATATGTAAAAAGTAATAAATAAATGTATCTTCCATGCTACATGTATAATAAGAACTTCTATAATTGTATATATGCCTTTGATGTATTTTCCCCTCAAGATTATCAACTGTGTGTTGACAAGTGAAAAATAAATTGGTAATCAGTTAAAATTTTTGGTTATAAACATAATAGGAATTATTTCACAAACTATGTAAAGCAGTATTAAAATTTGGGCAAACAAGTGTTCTGTATCTACTTTAATAAATGGTTGTTCTTTTTTGCCTGTGGTAGTAAACTGATATTCTCAGGTTTATTTGTCGTAATGGTTTTTCTCCAAATGAGCAGGCACTATAGATCCAAATAACAGTTTCTACTGCAGTCGTGTTGAAACAACTTTTAAGAAATTGGTTTATCGTTCTTAAAGCATTCTATGACCCATTTAGCATAAAATAAATATCTAAGGTTGTTTTCTATTGGTATATCACACTATATTACCTGACAAAAATATAAGTGGCACCATCTAGGACTAACCATCTATGAATCCATGAGTTTTGGAAAGAAACTGTGTGAAAGTTGCTGTGATATTTACCAGAATGATTACTGACCCAAACATCTATTGTATGAGCACAGACTCCCCCCAGAGTTAGTTGGACAAGAACATTACTTTTACCTGAATAATACCCTGACAGGAGTCCTTGACTTCAGTATTGCCCGTAGGGGAATAAAAGACTCAAACTATTAACTAAACTTACTGTGGTAATCATTTTGCCACATATACATATATCAAATCTGTGTTGTACACCTGAAACTAATACAATGTTACATGTCAATTATATCTCAATAAAAAAAAAAGAATACTAAGCAAGTCTGCAATATTTATGGGGCAACTACAGCAGTATAGCAATGTCTCCAATCATTGGGTCTCTATAGGAAGTAAAGCACCTGTGTTGATCATCTGGATTCTGTTTGAGGATAGTTTATCCTGGTCTTGCTCGTTTACACTCATGTGTCCTTGAGATTTCACTAGCCTTGGTCATTTTACCCTTTAGAGTAAGTTGTGCTCCTGACATAGCCTGCTGAGCTCAACATTTATTCTCACAGATGGTGCTAAAATAATATGCATTCTCAGTTGAACACAACCCCGCACATGTGAGAAGAATTTGTGATACAGGCAGAAAATCACTGTGAAAACCGGGTTGAGAAATGCCACGGAACAGTATGCATAAGTGAAAACAAGTTATTTTAAAATAAATGACTTTGATGGAATCGTGAAATTGAGAGTGGAAGTATATGTGTATGATTGATTGACTGCTTTTCTGCATTTCCAAATTCCGCGTTTTTTACTCAGACCCCATGGTAATTGCTTAGCGAGTCCTTTCTTCATAACATAAAGTGTTAGATTGAAGGGAGCCATGCACTCGAAGACCAAACATTTTCAAGCCTCTTTCACCAGATCCCAAATAGCCAATTTCCACCTCAAAGTATCGAAACACGTATGTCATCCTAAAGCAACAGTTATTATTTATTGAGCAATTAAATTCTAGGCACTCTGCTAAACTTTTTATATGAATTACACGATGTGAGTTACATCCTTTTTAATCCTCACAACTCACAACATGCGAATTTTCTGATGAAGCGAGTGGTGGGGCCTGGATTCCACATCGGATAGTATTTATGTGAAACATCCCGTCGCAGTGAAAGTAGACTAGGAAGAACTGAACAGACAAGTACTTGAGGTTGCCTCAGCTGCTGGCCGTTTTGTAAAGTTCAGCCCACGCACCAAAAGAGTAAAGAGTAAAACGACGGACCTTTTGATTGCCATAATTTAGAAGATTTCCATTCAAGTTTAGCTTCAAGTTACCATTTTACAGCGAGTACGCTTGCTGCTAAGAAGAAAGTCGCGATTTTTAAACGGGACGAGTAGGACGCAGTCTCCGTCTTTAAACTCAAGTCTCAGCGCCCAACGACCCCCGGACTGAGGAAGGTCGGGACCCGGCGGTCGGTCTTGCGAGGGTGCCAGAACCCACGCGGTAGAGGAAAGCGGCGGGCGCTAGGGCCAGAAAAGAGAGCGGCAGACGCCGGCAGGTTCCGGTTTCCGGGTTTGGCGTGTTGCGGCGGCCCGGGTCACGTGATCGCTCCGTCACGTGACTGCGTTCGTGGGCCTCGCGTAGGGGAAAGCGGACGCGGTTGGATTGAGGGGGAAAAGAGGGCGGTGGCGCGAGATGGCGGCGCACTTGTCCTACGGCCGAGTGAACCTGAACGTGCTGCGCGAGGCGGTGCGTCGCGAGCTCCGCGAGTTTCTGGACAAGTGCGCAGGAAGCAAGGTGAGGGACAGTATGCGGCGACACTGCCCTCAAGCCCCGTCTGGCCTGGCGTAATCCCGTCCCCGACCGCCTGAGCCCAGGTGTACGAGGTTCCCTTGGGCTTCCAGGAGGGCGAGCAGTGGGGAACGATGAGGCGGGGAGAGGGGCCCGCTGGTGGGGCCTGTGTCGTACAGCCTGGAGTCGGCATGGCATCGCGATTGTTTTGTGGCAGCACAATAAACCACCGTGATATCTCAGCTCCTCGTGAACCAGCTGTGTCAGGTGCCCTTTAGATCCAGGGGGCAGATCTGGTGCCCCTTGAGACACTGGGACGGGTGAGGCGGGCCTGGCCCAAGGACATAGAGATTCCAGTGGCCTTTCATTACGACTATCGTACGTGTCGTTACACATCGTACTTTCGAAAGTCTCTGAAGCGCCAACACCTTACAACCTGATGCTCACACGGATTATGAGAGTTGTTGTTTGAGGTTTTGACGTGACCTTCCTAAATTAGGATTGTTTCTCCTGTTAGGCGTTTAGTAGCACCCAGCTCACAATTGAGTCTGAAACCGTAGATCAAAGACTTGATAGGATTTCTTTGAAGTGGTGTTACCTCTCCTCTCTCACCCTAGGATTTATCAGTCCCCTTAAGTAACTGGCAGTACAACTCGGAAGAGAAAAGGAGAACTGGAGAAACTCAGGAATCAGTCTTAGAAAGAACAGAACCCCAAGAAGTAGAGTGGGCGCTGGCAGCCATTGACAATGAGAAGACGAGCAGGCTGGATCCTAGGTGTCCAGTTCAAACTCTGGAATTGAGCTGAAATCTGAATAAGATCATGGATTGGATCAGTGTCAATATCCTGGTTGTAATATTGTCCTGTAGTTTTGTGAAATGTTACTATTGGGTGAAACTGGGCAAAGTGTACAAGAGATCTCTCTCTGTTATTTCTTACAACTGAATGTTAATCTACAGTTATGTCAACAAAAATTTCTGTTTAAAAAAGAAAGAAAAAGAAATGGAGAAAAAGAAATGGTACTGGAGTTGAGCAGTAGAAATGCTCATAGGGGCCCAGAGCAATGACCTGTGGGATTATTAAGTCGTAGGCTGGAATCCTGACTCCCTTATTGTATATACAGTGTCCAAGGTCCCTGTATGGCCTTGGACATGTTACTTAAACTTTCTGAGCCTTTAAAAATTTCCTCTTCTGGGCCGGCTCCGTGGCTTGGCGGTTAAGTGCGCGCGCTCTGATGCTGGCGGCCCGGGTTCGGATCCCGGGCACGCCCCAAGGCACCACTTCTCCGTCCAACCCGGGGCCGGGTCCCACATGCAGCAACTGGAAGGATGCGAACCTATGACATACAACTATCTACTGGGGCTTTGGGGGGAAAAAAATGAATAAATAAAATCTTTAAAAAAAAAAAAAAATTTCCTCTTCTGTCAAAATAATATTTGTAATACCTATATCAGAGGTTTTAATTTTATATAATTGGATTATATAATATTTATATATAAAATAGTAGCTGGAACTATTGCCATTTGCAGCTTGCATATGGTTCAATCTAATAACACTATGACATAGATACACAACAAACCACAGTTCCTTCTTTCTCGTGAGGACAGTGATGAACATTCCTGTGACCATCACTTGCCCCTGATGCTGTTTTTCTTTAGACCTGTAGGATATGATTGTGGTCAGAGCCAATTAAAATTTTTGTTAATTCAGAGTTTGAAGCACTACTGTGTATGACTGCTATTTTGTGTTGATATTGTTGAAATTCCTGATATTAACCATAGTAAGAGAACATTTCTCCCCTCCTGTAGGCAATAGTTTGGGATGAGTACCTCACAGGACCATTTGGCCTGATTGCACAGTATTCACTACTGAAGGTAAATGAGCTATTTGGGTTTTGTTCAGGGATTAATAATTCTGTACTTTAGCAGTAATAATAGGATTTTACATTTCCTCATGAGTAATTAGCTTGTAAAGCTATCTGGTCTTGATAAACACTGATACTAATTAATGTGTGATTATCATTTTGTATACAGTAGTCCTTTGGCCGGGGTTTATCCTGATCCTAATTCTAGGGAAACTACTGGCATTGTATTATGTGACTGTTACCTTGTATCTTTGATAGTTCATCCTGTGAGAGTCATTTGAATTCAGATGCAGTAGCAGTGACTTCATCCTGAAACTTTGTCCTTTATACATCTGGCTTTGGGGGATCTAAATTTTGATAATAAAGTTTTAACGTGCATTTGACTGGGAGTATTTATGACGTCTGAGTCTGGATATGATAGGTAAGTTTCGGGTTTCTCATTAACCTTTTGTGTATGTGTTTTCCTAGGAACATGAAGTGGAAAAAATGTTTACACTTAAAGGAAGTCGTTTGCCAGCAGCTGATGTCAAGAATATTATTTTTTTGGTCAGACCCAGGCTAGAATTGATGGATATAATTGCTGAAAATGTGCTCAGGTATCTCTCAGAGCTTTTGTTTGGGCCAGAAGAGGTTGGTCCTGCTAATAGTTTTAACGTACTGAGCTCTTCATTGCAACCCCCTTCTCTTGCTAGTGCGTTGGAAGGTGGTCTTTTGGAAAACTGGGACAGGCATGAAAGAATACAAGAGGGGGCATGGGAAACTTGTGAAGTTGTTCAAACAGTTTGAGAGGGAGGGTCATCATATAACCCCTTCTTTCAGGACAGCTAGAAGTCTGGACCTGTTTCAGTAGAAAGGACCCTGATTGAAAAAACAAAACCTCTAATGGTTATTTTTCAATATACTGAATATAGTGTGCTTGAATTTCATAAGCAAAATAAGTAAGAGCTGATTAAAATTTAATATAGCATCCAATTTATAGAGGAAGTTCTCCTAGCCCAGTCTGTGGTACAGTTGATTGCAGTGGCCCCTAAAATCTTAAAAGCACATGGGCTATTTTGGGAACTTCACTGTCGAGAGTAGAGGTGGGAGTCAAGAGTCATCTTTGATTTTAATGTAAGACTCTGTGTTACTGCATTGGTTGGGTTGAAGAACCATTTGTTTTCAATAAGACATGGATATCCTGTTGCAATAAACCTGAGAGCTTTAATGCCCCATAAAAGGTTTAAGAGAAAGCTAGAAAATGCATCACAAAATACTGACTATGAATCAATGCTTCTTTCCTGTCAGGGGTGAAAAAAAGAAAAGTGAGAGCAAGAGAGGAGCTATAACAATTTGGGTCTGAAAGTCAATATGCGTATGTTTATGTAACCAGCATTTATTTAGTGCCTGCTTTGTGCCAGGCAGTGGGCTAGGCTCTAGGGATAAACTAAGCGAAATAGCCTGTGACTAAGAATCTCATAAGCTAACAGATGTTACTTTTTTGCAGTGAAGACAGACGTGGCCCAGCAAGAGATTTCCACATTTTGTTTGTGCCACGACGTAGCTTATTGTGCGAACAGCGGTTGAAGGATCTGGGTGTTTTGGGATCCTTTATTCACAGGGAAGAGTACAGCCTAGATCTCATTCCGTTTGATGGGGATCTCTTATCCATGGAATCAGAGGGTGCATTCAAAGTAAGTTTGACATTTTCTTTTTCAATGTCATACTTTAACTTTTGCCAAATTTATGAGGGTCCATTAGCAGTCACTCCCTATCCCACCCTCCCCAGCCACTGGCAATCGCTAGTCTGTTGCAGTCTGTATGCATTTGCCTATCCTGGAGATTTCTTTTCTCTTTTTTTTTTTTTTGGCAAGGAGGATTAGCCCTGAGCTAACATCTATGGCAGTCTTCCTCTATTTTGTATGTGGGTTGCCGCAACAGTGTGGCTTGATGAGTGGTGTAGGTCCGTGCCCAGAATCCAAACCCACGAACCCGGGCCACTGAAGTGAAGCATGCCAGACTTAACCACTACACCATGGGGCCGGTCCCACCTTGTGTTTTCTTAATGTGATCACATTTATCTGTATTTCCTTTGATTTATGGGTTTGTGACGCTGATGCTACTCGTCTGGGGAATGTTTGAGAACCACTGGTGTCGTACAAAAAATTATTTTTCTTCCCCAGTATGTTTTTACGATGATCACCAGCTTAAAAGAGTTAAATTGGGGGAGAACTCAGGGGCACCACTGATTAGTTCTATACCCAAGAGAGTTTCTTGGCTCTTTTTTGCCATGTTCCCATTGCTTTGCTTACACCACATCTCATCCGATGAAGTACAGACTTTAAAACCCTAACATTTTATATGAAAAATTTCAAACATACTGAAAAGTTGAAAGAATTGTACGGAGAACACCCATATACCCATCACCTAGATTCTGGAATTAACATTTTGCTATATTCACTTTATCATTTATCTGTAGTAGTGTACCCATGTATAATTAATTCACATCATGTAATTAATATGAATTGGTAGCAGCTGAGGAAAACTTGTCTGGACAAAACCTGTCCAGAGGAGAGATTTCCTGTTGTTTATTTGAGGATTTGCAAAAAAGGATAGAGTGTTTTTCTGCTGAGAATTTCAAGCCTTTGGCTTTGTCTATTCACTGAAGATTCTGTTTTAGAAATCAAGGATTTTGGGGCCGGCCCCGTGGCGTAGCGGTTAAGTGCGTGCACTCTGCTGCTGGCAGCCCGGGTTCGGATCCCAGGCGTGCGTGGAGGCACCGCTTGTCAAGCCATGCTGTGGCAGCGTCCCATATAGAGTAGAGGAAGATGGGCACAGATGTTAGCCCAGGGCCCATCTTCCTCAGCAAAAAGTGGAGGATTGGCATGGAATCTTCCTCACAAAAAAAAAAAAAAAAAAAGAAATCAAGGATTTTGCCTGGATGATAAAGCTAAGAGTTCTACCTAATATTAAATTCAACCACAATTTCTGATGGAGCTAATTTTACTTATTTATGTGATTTTTAAACAATGAGCATAATTTAGCAGGTTTTGGCATCAGGAGGCACATGTAGATCTTTCTGTGTTTTGGGATATGATTATGATCATCTCCATCATTGTACTGAAGAAATGTGAGAATTAGCGTTCAGCCAGTCGAATTCTCAGTAGCAGGGCTTAACATATTGCAGCCTTCATTTGTATATATAAAAATCAGTATATATAAAATAATATCTCATTTGTAAAAACTGCAAGGTACTCTATTGTGTAGGCATGTGGGACTTTGAGGTCAAAAAATATGTGTATTTAAATGTTAAATGGGTATTAGCATTTGTCCCTTCCAAAATGTCCTCATGGCTTGAAATACCATGTGGAATTCGACAAGTGCAGAATAGAGTTGGGATATTAATACAAATAGTCAATTCACCACCAATTATATTAGAGCAAAAAAAATCAGGATTAATATCTGTTAACTTTTAAACCTTTTTTTTTTTTCCTGTGGTGACAAAGATTAGCCCTGAGCTAACATCTGTTCCCAATCCTCCTCTTTTTGCTGAGGAAGATTGGCCCTGGGCTAACATCTGTGCCCATCTTCCTCTACTTTATATGGGATGCCTGCCACAGCATGGCTTGATAAGCGGGCATAGGTGCACGCCCAGGATCCGAAACTGCAAACCCAGGGCTGCCAAAGCGGAGCACGTGAACTTAACCACTGTGCCACTGGGCTGGCCGCTTAAACCTTTTTTAAAAGATGGAATTATAAAAGGAATGTCTTTGTAGTAACACAGCTTTTTAAATAAAAAATATGAACGCTGGTGCTAGCCCCATCGAGTAGTGGTTAAGTTCGACGTGCTCTGCATTGATGGCCTGGGTTCTCGGGTTCAAATCCTGGGCACAGACCTCACCACTCATCAGCCATGCTGTGGTGGTGGCCCACATACAAAATAGAGGAGGATTGGCACAGATGTTAGCTCAGGGCTAATCTTCCACAGCAAAAAATATATATATGAATGCTATTTTGAGAGATGTTCCCTAATATTTTTTTTTCCTAGAACTTTCATCTTAGCTCTGCTCCTATCAGGAGTTTTAAGTAATTTTGCCAGAAAGTGTGTCTCCCGACACACTTGATTTGATTCTTGATTTCTTGATTTCAGCCTGTCATATTCAGTGAAATGTTAAAATACACCAGACTTGGACGAGCCATCCAGCAGGGCTTTCAGTAATGACCAAACATTCCTCACAGTGCCTCTCCTTCCCCCCTGGGGCGGAGTGCATGGGAGCTCCACGCTCTCTTCCTTAATCCCTCCTGTGTCCCCTCACTCCTGGCCTTGGAGGGTAGAGGCATGTTGGGTGGGTGGGTGGGTGGGTGGGGGGAGTCTGGTGCATTGTACCATTTTCACTTACCAGTGGATGATGCTTGAAAAAAGTGCAAACAGTTCCTAATAATAAAAGCTAACATTTAATAAGCACTTACTGTATGTTTCAGGTGCTGGGATTAAATGTTTTACATGCATGTTCCTCATTTAACGTGTACGCTATGTGTAATATACTTCCTTCTACAGATGAATGAATTGAGGCACAGAGAGGTTATCTGGCCTAGGGACCAATTGGGAAGTGACACAGCCGGGGTTCAGATGAACGCATCCTGAGTCTAGAACCTGTGCTCTCACCTACCAGTGTCAGAACTCAGCGCGGTCCCTCTCTTACTTCCCAGCTGATTATGTGTGTGTGTGGCGGGGAGGGGTTGCCTTTTTTCAATGCAAAAAAGTATATTTTTGTATACTTTACAAAATATATCTTGTATATTTTATAAATAAAATATATTTTCAAAAAATGAGATCATACTCTAAACATTGTTCAGCTACCCCTTTTCGTTTATCAAGATGTTATGGCCTTTATTTGTTGTCAGTAGATATGAAAATCTGCCCCATGTTCGTAAAAACTGCGAAGTATCCTGTCATGTAGTCGTCTGGGACTTTGGGGGTCAAAGAATATGTGCATTTGTGGGTATTAGCATGTGGCCCTCCCAAAATGTCCTACCAAAGTTTACACTCACACAGTGAAGAGAGAACCCATTCCCCGGGTAAGTCTTTATTAATCAGTAGTTTCTTCAAGAGCTGATAAACTAAGAGCTAGCATGCCTGGTGAGCACTTTTCTTCCAGAAGGCTCTGCCCTGGGAGAATTGCTTCTCCCCACAGCTGTCGGCCTCGTGGCCTTGAGCGCCAAACAGCAGCTTTGTAAAATGGACTCCAGTTCCCAGCTTCCCCTGCAAAGTGGGAAGTGGGTGGAAACAGTCTTCCCCACTTCTGAATCCCAGTGCCAGGCAGAGGCGGGCATCTACCCAGCACCGAGATGATCGTGGCCTGACAGTAACCCACCCTCCCTCCCCGCAGGAGTGCTACCTGGAGAGCGACCAGACAAGCCTCTACCACGCAGCCAAGGGGCTGATGACTCTGCAAGCTCTGTATGGGACGATCCCCCAGATCTATGGGAAAGGAGAGTGTGCCCGGGTGAGAAACACAGATGTTTCTGGTGATGGAGAAAGGGGCCCCTGGGTACCCAGATGGGGGGAGGAGTGGGAAGCTGTTTACAAATAGGAACAGTCAATCCTTTTTATTGTGAATTCATCTACTTGCTAAAATTTATTTGTAACCCCAATATTAGCATTCACAGTGTTTTGTGGACATGCCCAGAGAGGCAAAAAATTTGAGTTGTCCAATGTGCATGTTCCCAGCTGAAGTAGAACAAGGCGACGCTCTGTCTTCTTGTTTCAACTCTCACACTGTAAACAGGTGTCCTTTTTGCCACTATCTAGTGCCATGTACCACTTAATGCCACATTTTTGTGCTTTTTCTTGGTGATTTTGCTGTTTAAAATGGCCCCCAAACGTAGTGCTGGGCCTTAGGGAGAAAATACCTGAGTTAGATGAGCTTGGTTCTGGCACTAGTGACATTGCTGTTGGCTATGAATTCAATGTTAATGAATCAAGAATGTGTATCAAATAAGGTGTCTTTAAACAGGAACACGCATAAAACAAGGTGGTTACATATTGATCAGTTGACAAAAATGTGAGCGGAGGCTGGAGGCTCGCAGGAACCTAACCCCGTATCTGCCCTGGGAGCATTGGTTCAGTATTCACTAATTCAGTGTTCATGGTGACTTGATAGAACAGAACTGCCATGAATAACAAAAAACAGACTGTATCTAATTTTATGCCTCGTTGAGAACTAGCGGCTGCCATTGGCTAAAGTGTAAGTGTTGGAATGGGTGTGTGGCCAGCAGCAAATGCTCTTCTGTAGCTGCCTATTTCCTATCAGTCTCACTCTTCCACAGTTTGTCTCCTATTTTTACTTTTTTGATTGTCTTTCTGTTTTTAGCTGAATTTTAAAATCTGCTGATTTCCAGGAGAGTCCCACCTGATCCAATGTTTTGTTTCCAGCAAGTGGCCAATATGATGATCAGGATGAAGAGAGAATTTACTGGAAGCCAGAATTCAATATTTCCTGTTTTTGATAATCTCTTGTTGCTGGATCGAAACGTGGATTTATTAACGCCTCTTGCCACTCAGCTTACATACGAAGGACTCATTGATGAAATTTATGGCATTCAGAACAGTAAGTAAAGTGACATCTACTTTTAACTAATAGATAATCTGATAAAAAGTATCTGAAAGCTCATTTTTTTTAGAGGGAGCTTCCTTTGCATATAGATCCAAGTATATCTGAAAAAATTAAAATACCGGCTTTTGACTTTCAGAAACTAGGATTAAACGATGACTGAGCGAACTGCTGTTGTGGGTCACACGAGGGCTGGCCGGGTGGTTAGTGTACAGGACTGCGCTTGTCGCCTGTGAGCAGAGGCCAGGGGTTAAATACAAATAGCACTATCGTTTGGAGAATACGGATCCTCGGGGCTGGCAGTCCTTCAGGAGAGCTTGTGGAAGAGGTGGGTTTGGAAAGAGGGGTAGAGTTTAGAGCGGGGTGCTGGCCAGGGGCAGGCAGCATAATAAAAGCAGGAATGATGAGGCAGCCAGCTTCCTAAAGCAGAGAGCACAGGTGGGGACATATTCTGGGGGGAAAGCTGATATGTGAGGCTGGGGACAGTAGGTGGAAGACCTGCTCGGAGGCCTGCTAGGGTTTAGGCTTGACAGATTGTTAGGTCAGAGGTCATAAACATGTTTGGTTTGGGCCCACTTGATGTTTGTTTGTTTCTGTCAGCATTTAAAATTTGAGAAATTTTTAATGATAATCGTGATTTATTTACTTACGACCAAAGTGCACTTTGATTATGGGAACATCAAAACCTCAGTGCCGTACGCCCTTTTTTTCTAAAGCCGGCTTACATTGTCTCCTGAGCTGGGAGATTCTGTTTTGTGCCTGGGCACTTGATTGGGTCGCCAGCACGCGCCCACAGGTGCTAGTTCCCTGCATTGTTGTTCAGGTTACGTGAAATTACCTCCAGAGAAATTTGCACCCAAGAAACAGGGCGATGGTGGTAAGGATCTCCCCACGGAAGCAAAGAAGCTTCAGCTGAATTCTGCAGAGGAGCTCTACGCTGAGATCCGAGATAAGAACTTCAACGCGGTGGGCTCCGTGCTCAGCAAGAAAGCCAAGGTGATCTCTGCAGCTTTTGAGGTGAGATGGTTGATTGTCATCCTGCTTCCCTAGGTCACGGGCCTGACCGCCCACCCACAAGGAGCGTCAGAGCTCCAAAAAGATGCAGCCACAAAGCAGGGCTTCAGCGTACTTGTGCCTTTCTCATCCTAAGAAACAGCAAATTCAGCTACTACAGGACACAAGGGTTTCTTTTTAAACTTTTTCCCAGAGCCATGAGAAAAAGTGTTGTTTTTCTCCTTTTTCTGCGTGGTGGCAGGGGCCAGTGTTTGCAGTTTACAAGCTTCCACCATAAACATTTGTTTACTTTCTTCTTTTAAATTTTTTCCTACCTCACTTAAAAGGAAGCCAGCTGTTCTATAAATAAAAGATCCTCTATAATAGAACTTGCAGTTTGGGGGGAAATCTCCAAGTTTAGCCACCATACCAGTGGCAGGGGAGCCCTGCAGACGTGGTTGGTGATAATGACAGTGAAATCCCCACAGCCCAGAGGTTTTCAGTGGGTGGCTTCATTATCGCCTTCCTGCTGCTGCTTGCCCGGTCACTGGTTTATTCCTGGTTAAGCTCGTTTTTGAAACATGGGAATTCAGTAAGATGATTAACTCTGAATATTTAGACTTTGGAGACATAAATTGGGAGAATTTTTGAAAACTAATTTTTCACTGAGTATGTATTTCCAGATTTCATCTTTCTTAGGAGTTATATTCACTAATTGGTTTTCATATTTCTGAAGTTGCTTTTGGTTTAAATGATTAAATTTTGCAAAAAAATATTTTCTCGGAGCCAGTCTGGTGGTGTAGCTGTTAGCTTCGCGTGCTCTGCTTCGACGGCCCGGGGCTCAGAGGTTCAGATCCTGGGCATGGACCTATGCCCCACTTATCAGGCCATACTGTGGCAGGCGTCCCATATATACAGTAGAGGAAGATGGGCCTGGATGTTGGCCCAGGGCCAATCTTCCTCAGCAAAAAGAGGAGGATTAGCAACAGATGTTAACTCACAGCTAATGTTGCTCCCCCCCACCAAAAAAAAAAAAAAAAAAATATATATATATATATATTTTCTCATCCCTAAGCGAGGTTCACTTTGTGGACAATATTCAAGATTGAAGTTCAGCAGTAAGAAGGGATTTCTTTGGGCCCAACCCGTGGCATAGCAGTTAAGTGCGCGCACTCCATTGCTGACATCTTGGGTTTGGATCCCGGGCACGCACCAATGCACTGCTTGTCAGGCCATGCTGTGTCGGTGTCCCACATAAAGTGGAGGAAGATTGGCATGAATGTTAGCTCAGGGCCAGTCTTCCTCAGCAAAAAGAGGAGGATTAGCATGGATGTTAGCTCAGGGCTGATCTTCCTCACAAAAAAAAAAAAAAGAGAATGGATTTTTTTCTGTCATAGAGGAAACTTTTTACTGGTTATGTTCCCCTCTTAACATGACATATTTTCATTTTTTACTCAGAGATTTTTGTGGTTTACCTAATACCGCTCCCCACAAATACTCAGATGCCCACAAAATGCTGATCTCAATATGAGCTGGTGCATAGGAAGAGAAAACCTTAGGCATTTGCTCTCTAGAGAAGTCCTAATGCAGTAAACAGGACCATGAACTCTGTCTTTTCTGTTTTTCTATGTAATGTTGGAGATGAGTTTCGCCTGGTTTATTTGTATTCCATTCTTTCTTTTGCGTTAATATAAATTAAACGTCTCCTGAACAATACAAAGAACAGAGTACTTAAAAATATCTTCCCTGTTCAATGGTTCTGCTGTTTTCCCCATTTCAGGAAAGGCACAATGCTAAGACAGTTGGGGAGATCAAGCAGTTTGTTTCCCAGTTGCCCCACATGCAGGCAGCAAGAGGCTCACTTGCAAACCACACCTCGATCGCGGAGTTAATCAAAGATGTTACTAGTGAGTATCCTTTGGAGTGACTGTTTTTTTCTGGGGCTGACCTGTAAACACTGTCTTGACACCGTGGTCATTGGCACCACAATGCTCCCTTGGGAAAGTCAGCTCTATTTTAATATTGTATATTATCCTCAATATTAATTAAGTGTATGCATGTTCATAGTTAAAAATGTTGTATTTGTCGTTAACTCATTTTTTTATTATTAAAATAATGTGATCATATGACAAAATATTTGGAATATAGATAAGAGAAAAATATTCTTCTGTAAGTAGGCCACCATAATACAAAGTGGTTTTTTTTTTTTTTTTTGAAGATTTTATTTATTCATTTTTTTCCCCCCAAAGCCCCAGTAGATAGTTGTATGTCATAGGTTCGCATCCTTCTAGTTGCTGTACGTGGGACTCGGCCTCGGGTTGGACGGAGAAGTGGTGCCTTGGGGCGTGCCCGGGATCCGAACCCGGGCCGCCAGCATCAGAGTGCGCGCACTTAACCGCTAAGCCATGGAGCCGGCCCCACAAAGTGGTTTTTTTAGTCTAGTTTTTTTTGTATTGTTAAGGATTATTTAACTAGAGCAACATGATGCTTCTGTTTTATTTTTTTTTTCTCTTGAAAACTTTTTGCAGAATTGGTATAGAGAGCATATGCTGAGTATTTTGAAAGAGCTTGAAAGATGTGTATTAAACCTAAGATGAGTTTATTTGCTAAAACACAGACTAAAAGCTGAATAGGGGATTGTTCAGTGCCCTGTTTTATGAAGTATACTTCAAATCTTAAGTAAAACACAGTGTTGGAAAATCAGTCCTTTGTTTTCAGGTTAATAAAAGTGGAAATCAGGTGAAACTGGGTTGAATCTGATGATGAAGGTGAAATGCTCTTGGGACATTACGTTTCATTGATACTGAAGAAAAACTCTTGAGATCTGTCTTTGAGTCCTAAGGCCTTATAGCAAAGGGGTACAGTAGTCAGCTGTATCTAGATGTGACTTAGGAGTACAGGGTCGCAGCGTTTTCTGGGTTTCATAGAAGATTCTTTTTAGGTGATGATTTGAACTTTTTGCTTGCTTTCTGTTTTGCATGTCTTGTTTCTTAATCATGCTCTCTGTATAAAAGCATTAACATTCATTTAATTTCTAAGTTGCAAATGTGCTAATTACATTTTAGCTTCTGAAGACTTCTTTGATAAATTAACAGTGGAGCAGGAGTTTATGTCTGGAATAGACACTGATAAGGTATGTGAACAATAAAACTGTTCTAACAAATAATTAATAATTTATCAAACATAAAATTATAGCTAGAAAAGCAATTGCTTTGTTTCCCGTGCCTTGCCTAAATATTTTTAAGAGCTAATGCAAAATGTGAAAATACAGATTTTATCAAGTAACAGATATTTAACATTACTCTATGCAAGGTGTTTTCTGCAGTAGAAGAGATGAGACCCAGCCCCTGCCATCAAAGAGCTTTAAGGGCTGTAATAGATAAGATATTTGCTTTCTGGGAAAGTTAGTCATGTAATTCCTTACATATTCACCTCTATTAATAAATTTAAAATTATTCAATTTATAAAAATTCCCATCTTCTAAAAAATTTCCTGTTACTTTATGCTCATGAGTTGCTGCTGTTACTGAAATAGACTAGGTCACACACACCCCAAACACACAGCAGCCTCTCAGGACGTTGTCCATGGAGACAGAGGAGTCCAGACAGGCTTGTATTGCCCAAGTGTGTCCTCGCCGGCCTTATGCTCCCAATTACTGTGTGTTTGTGTGGTGACCACGGTGCGTGTGGCAGGGGCTGGAGGAGCCACTTGGAGGGGGTTAGGGAATGTGAAGAAAGAATGAGCCATTCTCCCACACTGCTCCTTTATTTGACTTTGAAAATAATAGTAAATATCAAGTTCTTTGGGTCCCCAAACCAGATGCTGGTATATGTATATACTTTGTTTCCAGGTCAACAGTTACATTGAGGACTGTATTGCCCAAAAGCATCCTCTGATCAAGGTGTTGAGACTCGTTTGCCTCCAATCCGTGTGCAATAGTGGACTCAAACAAAAAGTTTTGGATTATTACAAAAGAGAAATTCTCCAGGTCAGTATATTTTTAAATTACTAATTTGCCAAGGGAGAAAACATCTTTTAAAAAAATACTTCCCAAAGCTGCTGTTTTGGTATATTGTTTCCACTCTCTTATAAATTTTTTAACACCTGGAGGGATCCTCCTTGGTATCTGTCATTATTTACTGTGTTTGCATAATAATAATAGCTAATGTTTACTGAGCGTTTACCCTGCGCCAGGATCTATTGGAAGAGCTTTATGTGTAGTCATTTGTTTAATCCTCACCCCAGCCCTGTGACTTAAATACTATTATCATCCCCATTTTATGGATGAAAAAACTGAGGCACAGAGTAGTTATGTGACTTACCCAAGGTCACCCAACTAGTAAGTGGCAGAGCCAGCACTAAAACCCAGGCAGCTGGGGTCTAGTGCCCATGCTCTTAACCAGACAGTATTCCATGGAGGAAGCGAACTTTTTGCAAGTGTCTGATGATTTCTTAGCAGGCTTACTTAAATTAAGCTTGTGTTACTTTATAATAAGGAAAAGCTCACTATTATTTTTAAAATTCTCCCCTGTTTAAAAGCGTCTCTGGCAGTATTTATTTACTGTTATTACCAGTCACAGTTGAGTACGTTATTGTTAAAACTAAATGCTCATTCAGGGTTTTCTTTTTTGCCTTTTTAAAAATTACCCAAATAACACACGCATTCTCATCATTAAAGATTTACTTAAAGAAGAAGTGTACAGCCCAAAATGTGAATGTCTCTTCACTTGATTTGCACCCTGTTTCCCTCCCTGGATAGGACCAGTGTCAGCAGTTTGGTTTGTGTGCTTCCAGATTCCCTTGTTTGCGTTTATATACAAAGGACATTTATCGACACAGACTGTGGGGCGGGACAGGCTGGATCAAAGGCCCAGCCCTGTTACTCACGAGCTGTGTGACCTTGGGCAAGTTATTTAAACTTCTCTGTAAAATGTAGATGATGATAATATCTGTCTCGTGGGGTTATAATAAAGGTGACCGAGTTAATGCGGGTAAAGCACTTAGAACAGAACAGTGCCCCTACATAGAAAGTATTATATAAGTGTTGACTGTTATTATTCACTAGATCTTTTATTAACGGAAATAAAATCTTACTATACATAGTATTGTATTATTATGTTATTTTGTCCTTAAGAGTATATCCAGAAGATCTTTCTTATCAGGATGTATAGATCTGCCTCATTCTTTTTTTTATAGCTAATTATATCCCATATAAAAATATACTCTAATTTATTTGATGCTCACTTAAATTGGGTCCATAAATTCTGACTGTAAAGGAAAAATTTTAAATCATTCTTTGAAACAGTGAGCTGGAGTAACTGTAATGGACAAGCAGTTCTAGGGTGGGCTTCCTCCTCTGCCCTGCCCCGTGCCCGTGGACAGTCACTACCTGGACGTGGGTCACGTGCCCTGGAGCACAAACAGAATTGATGTGTTGGAAGTGCTCTGTTTTGAAAGTCACAGAAGCCCTTTTCCTGATCTGACATCATGGCCAAACAACTTCTCTTGCAGACGTACGGCTACGAGCACATATTGACCTTGTACAACCTGGAGAAGGCTGGCCTGCTGAAACCACAGATGGGGGGCAGAAACAACTACCCAACCATCCGGAAAACGTTACGCCTCTGGATGGATGACGTAAATGAACAAGTAAGACACACTCCTCCACTTCAACTCAATTTAGTTACTGGTTAACGGTTTATTGTGACAATAGGTGCTACTTGATCTACACATCCGCTTTGCTTTCAAAAAACAATTTTCTAATGTTTTTGAAAAAGTAGTGCATTCATGTCTTGCATTCATCAGAATCCCGGCAGGAAACAGAGGGTGCTGTCACACAGGGTAGTTTGAGGAGAGTTTCCTAAAGATGTGGGTGTGGGGGTGGGTCATTGAGAGGCAATGCAGTGGGGAGCCTTTACCAGCTGAGGCCTAACGGCAAGGAGAGGGAGCTGTTCCAGAAACCTGTTCCAGAACACAGAGGGAAGAGCTTTATGGAGATGCCATATTTGAGGCCTCTGGTTGAGAGAGGCAGCCAACCTCCAGCAGCATCACAGAGAGGAAGCCAGAGCAATGAAACCCTGACCTCACACTGCTGCTTACTCTCCAGTTTCCTTCTGGTGCCTCCCATTGGCCAAACCCAAACAGGGGGCGTGTTGGTGCATTGGTATGGAGCCTGCAGGTCTGCCTCCTGGGCACAGAGCATGAAGGAGAAGGGCAGAGAGGATCTGGAAAATATCCAGCACATGTGTTAAAAAAGTCATCTGGTACAAAATGTGTTCTGTTATGAGATGAGTAAGAGAAACTCAACTAGATTGGAGTCAGGAAGGCCTGTAGGGGGAGCTCTCAGGTCCTAGCATACATTGTCAATTACACCAAACAGAAACAGACAGTAGGCTTGCATCTTTGAAAGGAAGCAAAACTGCCTTACCCTTGAAGGAAGATTTCTGTTGCCGCCCTGAACTGTTGCTTTCCCCCAATGGACTTTCCTTTAAAACAGCCCCTCCCTACTCCCCCTTTTTCTCTATAAAAGCAGCTTCTCTGCTTTGTTTTCCAGATTGGTCTGAGATTCACCATCGCATGCCCATCCCAAATTGCAGTTCCCTTTTGGCTATTCCCAAATAAACTCATTTTGAGGGTAAAATAAGAGGCGAATTTGCTAAGTTGACACAGTGAAATGTAAGTTTCCTTCCACATCTAACCCCATTTTCCCCTCAGAGGCAACCACTGTAACCCATTTTTTATCTATCCATCCAGAAAGAGTCTATGTATATTCAAGCATTTTTACATAAATGGTGCATATTCTATACCATTGGTCTCCAAAGTAGGTTGCACTTTGCTTTACATTTATTGTTTATTCCAATCTTTCTAAATTTCTTTTTCTTATTTTCTTTTTTGGTTTTTCATAAGGGACTTTATTAGGCTGCCTCTTACAACAAAAGCTAATGATTAAACAGTCTCCTCTACTAATAGCAAAATCAGATTATTTTTCCCCAGTGGGAATATAGATACTCTTAATTTCTGTGTTGTACAATGTAAACAATTTATTAGTTCAGCTCTCTTCCCTGTTCTGACCTGCCTGTCCCCACCCCGCCTACCACTTAACACTGTATCTTGAAGATCCTTCTGTGATCTACTTCATTTTTTTTAAGTTCTTTTTAATTGTTACATAGTGGTTTTGTGGATATAGGTTATCTTATGATTTAACAGATTTCTATTAATAGAAATTCAGGTTGTTTCCGGTCTTTTGCTGGTACATACAGTGGTGCAGTTAATATGTTTGTGCTTTGGTCTCTTCCTCCCTGGTATACAAGACCCTCTGTAGGATAAATACCTAAAAGTAGAACTGCGGGGTTCAAGATGTTACATACATTGTTACTCAGCTAGAGAGTGCCGAGTTACCCTCTAAGAAGTTTCTTGCCAAACCAAGTTAGAGATGCTTTGAGTGGGTTTTCAGGATTTGAGTTGAAAGTGAACCTCCGGCTGCTAAGAATAGAGCCCACTTAGGGTGGATTGGAGCAAGATATTGGGGGAAGTTATTTGTGTTTCTCCCTTCAAAGCCAAATCAAATAATTTTGGATTACCCAAAAGGCCACAGTTAGGTCGCTCTGAGTCTCTATAGCTACAGGCTTTTTTTTTTTCTTTAATTATTTAACAGAATCCCACAGACATATCCTACGTGTATAGTGGTTATGCCCCTCTCAGTGTGCGACTGGCCCAGCTGCTTTCCCGGCCTGGCTGGCGGAGTATCGAGGAAGTTCTCCGCATACTTCCAGGGCCCCACTTTGAAGAACGGCAGCCATTGCCCACGGGACTGCAAAAGAAACGTAAGTCTACAGCCAGTTATCTACAGATAATTGTCTACTGTTAGTGTGGTTTTCATGTATTATGCAGTTGCTTTGTAAAATACATTTGTAAAGTACTTAGGAGTCAGAGTCCAGTCTACCTCTTTTGTTAGTTGCTAATTATATTGTAAGCACTAGAACTCATTATTCCCTCAGGAGTAGCAGCTTTCAACCTCTGAGTTGAGGATCTCAGTAGTTAGAAAAAACATTGAGATCAAAATCTTGTTCCTGAGTTTCAAATGAACTGTCCTGTACCAAGACACAATTGACTTTTTTCTTATGGATGATGCCATTTTTTAAAAGGTGGGAAGAGAAGCATCAGTAATAAATAATTCTTAATTCTGACATGTTTGAATTTTAGGTCAACCAGGAGAAAACCGAGTCACTCTGATATTTTTCCTCGGGGGTGTAACTTTTGCTGAAATTGCTGCCCTGCGATTTCTCTCCCAGTTGGAAGATGGAGGTACAGAATATGTAATTGCCACCACTAAACTCATGAATGGGGCCAGCTGGATAGAGTCTCTCATGGAAAAACCTTTCTAGGGCATTCCAAGTAGACTTAACAAGTGAACTGCAGGATAAACTGCCCCTTTGAAGAAGTTGCTGGAAGGAAGTGCAACCCCATAGAGGAATAACAAGAATACAGAACTTACTTTGGGGTCAGCTTCTTAAATTATACTACTTCCCTTTCTGCTTCTCTTTTGTGTTCCTAATTTCTTGAACAAGAAGAATAGAAGAGAATCAACCTGGTTAGAAGAAACACCAGTTTTTCATGTTCTAAGCTCAGGATCTTCATTAGAGATCTCTGGAAGCATATTAAGGATCATGGGGCTGGATAATCTATATAGCTGCACAGATGGGACCAGTTCTTAATAAGAAGGCAAGGACTGAGGAGGTAAAAATGAAAATAAAAGTGGAAAGCCCCACCCCTAATAAATAGTGCTGTGTTTCTTGAAGGCACGTCACTCCCAGGACAGTGGTTAAGTGTTGGGGGCTAGAGCTAATGTCACTGAGTTGAGATTTCTTATTCCTGCAAGTATGGCACATTATATTTAGTGTCACCAGTCTCTCTCTTATTGGATCATTAAGGCAAGTTTTGACTCCCCTGCTTTTTGATTCTTCTTCTATAAAGCAAGAGGTTTGGGGGAGCTTCTTTTGCCAAAACAAAGTTTATCATCTGTCTGATCAGCTAAATCTGTGTGGGTCCCATACTTATCAAGGGCTTTTTACATTGAGGAACATAATAATTGGGGAGCAGCTTCCTGAGAATTTAACCAAAGACACTTCCTTAGTGCACATGTTATTAACTCCAGGACATTTCAATGGTAGATGCCTCCACTGAGGTTTCAGTTTCCTTCCCTGCCCATCATGGGCCCCAACATCCAGCTGGGCCCACTGTGAGCGGTGGCGACTCTTGCTTCTTCGGCATGTTGCATCTCCATCTTCCTGGTAACTGCCACAGGTACTTCTCTAGCACTCGGCAGCCACCCCATACTTAGCCTCTTGCATTTGTTTTGCATGAAAACACCCAACTCTGTTTCAGTCCCTGGTCTGACCTCAGCCTCCTCTGGTGCAGCTCGTCAGTGCTCTTGGCGTACAGTAGCCATAGCTGCTCCTCCTCCTGCAGGAGACGGCTAGGCTGTGGGAGAGAGGAGCGTGGGCGTTGGGGGAGAAGTTGGAAATCTCCCTCCTGCTCCATCCCAGCATCTGGAGGAGTTAAGGCCAAGAAAGGGAGCAAATTGATGGCTTCACAGCTCTTGCCCAAGTCTCCAGCATAATTAGCTGATCCCCCTCTTTGCTGGGGGAAGAAGTCAGCATCCCTCCCCGGGTGTGGTTTCTATTGTTAATTAGTACCCATACATGTTTTTACATCACTTTTTTTCATTAGTGGAATTCTGTTAGCCCGTTGCGTGTTATGAGTGAAGGAGAAATTCTATATTTTAAAAAAAATCTCTTTGTGAGGAGTAGAAAAAGTAATACTTAGAAGATTTTCTTCTCATGGATTTAATTTGGCTTTGACATTCAGTATTTGGAAATGTCTTAAAACTATTCCTATTTTAGAAATCCTTTTCCAGATACTTGTGATCCCAGGGAGATCAGCTTATACCTGGTAGGCCCAGCAGTTGTCAGCCTCAGCTGCTTTAGAGAATGAAATCCACCTTCTCTCTCAGTGTTTTTGGCTCATGGGATTCAATTCAAGTCCAGTCAAGTCTCCTTGGCTGGGGTTTTTGTCCTATGAACAGATACTCAGTTGTGTCTCATGTGTCTGCATTCACTCGTGACTCCATACTTGCTTGCTCAGAGCATAGTTAGGTCAGCTCCTAAAAATGCATTCAGCAGAAGACTTAAAAACATCAATTGCTTCATTTGTATGCAAATAGAAAGTGGTAGATAATTATATATTGTATGCCTTTGTGTAAGTTCATTTAATACTTGAAGCAGGCTTTGTCTCAAAGGAGTATGCCCTTACTGAGAAAGGGTATGTGAATGGTACATTTATTCTTGGAGAGGGTGGATTGTTTACATCATGTTTGGACTTTTGTCTAGTTGGGTAGACAGTTCTGCTACACCGGAGGTCCCATTAAAAAGAAGTCTACGTAGATAAAGAAGTCTACATAGCACTGTTTTGTGTCTTACTGTACACTTTTGAATTTTAGCCAACACACAAATAAGTATTTGAACTAGAGTTTAACTGTGGAGCAAGAGAGTAATGGTTAAAAGGAGAACGATTAAAAACCGCACATCTGATTGTTGAGCAGAACTGGAAGGGATCACCATGTGATTGTCCACTGTAGCTCTGCCCTCACTGGAAATGGATTAAGATTAATCATGACATGCCGGTTTGTCTCTTATTCTGTTGTATGTTAAAGACTGGCCTGTCACCAGGAGGAAGTGCTTACATTTGGCAGAGTTGAATCCAAGAGGAAATACTTCTTAAAAAAATATCGAAACAGGGGCTGGCCCAGTGGCTTAGCGGTTAAGTGCACGCACTCCGCTGCTGGTGGCCCAGGTTCGGATCCTGGGCACGCACCGATGTGCCGCTTCTCTGGCCGTGCTGGGGCCGTGTCTCACGTGCAGCGGCTGGAAGGATGTGCAGCTGTGGCATGCAGCTGTCTACTGGGGCTTTGGGGAAAAAAAATAAAAAATATCGAAACAAACTGAGTATCTAAAGTAGACAGGAAGAGAGGCCATGATAAAGATGGCAGGGCGTAGAAACACAGACATCACATAGACTATGGATTCTGAACAGCCTGTGAGTTAGGCTCTGGAGCCTCATGGACTATATTCAGTCATCTGTTTTAATGATGACACATTATAGAAAATAGAGGATGCCTTTTTGTTATCCAGCAACTGAAGAAAAAGGCAGTAATGTAAATATTCTCAGATTCTCTTATTTCTATATGAATGCATGTGAACTTGAAGCTACATAATGTTTCTTAGCTTCACTTACTCCAGTGCTGTAAGATACCTCAAATTGGGTGATGACTAGAGGCTGCAAGGTTTAAACACATAACTGCCTTGAGACATGCATTTGAAGAATAGGAATGAAACGGATCAGGCCTATTGTAATACCTTCTCTTTTCCATCTGTTACTTTGGTGTGGGATGACGGTATAAATCTCAGCCATACTTTCCTGTGATGAGGCAGGACACAGAAGCCCTTCAGATGACCAGTTCTCTGGGGGAGCAATTACTACTCACTGGCTTCCTGAGTAGCTTGATAATGTTCTGCTCCTGTTTTCAGTCGGGCTGCGGCCGGGGCAATGATTTGATAATAAGAGATCCTGATCGAATTAAAGAGCCATTTGCTTCTGGATGATGATGTTGATAAAAGGGTTGATGTCCACACTGCCTGCCTTTTTAAAGGTCAAAACACAGTCTTTAACTACAAACTACTACAAAAAGCAAAATAATCAGAACAGCATGAAGTTTGTGCTTTCTTTTCCTTTATTGTTACATCTGAGAAAGGGTCTGTTCTTTATTTGCTGAAAGCCCGACTGGCTCTTTTTGCTTCACATTTGGAGGAGTTGTAATTGGAAGTAGGCACATTGGGAAGGTGACTGTATAATGAGTCTCCTAACTGCTAAACTCTGTAAATTAGAATCAAGCACCAGGAGCTCCTGGGTCTCACATACACATGCTCACATGCTCGCACTTGCATGTTTTGTAAGACAAGATTTTGCTTTAGTTGGGTGGTCGTAAGTGAATGTCATTTGTACAGCAATTCTTGTAGTCAGACTCAGAGTAGGATGGGACTGCTCTCAATGTCAATTTGTTACAAAAGGATTTGGACTGTATCCCACCTGCAGTGTTTAGAAAAGCAAGACAAAAAGGGGCATGAAATACCCTCTAGTGGACCGCTTAAATGCTCAGCCCATCTAAGTCAGGAGCTTTGCAGGCAACCTTGGAGCCCTGTGGGCTGTGGTGGTGACACAGGCGGAGGGCGGGCAGGGTTCCCGGTGCCCCGCCTGGCCTGGGATCGCCTGTGCGCAGCTCCCTGAGAGCTCAGGGACCACGTGGAGATTGTGATTGGTCTCTAGACCACACCTAGTTGGCAAGTGCAGCTGCTGCCTGAAAATCCTTCAGCTCTGCCGAGATCGCTGAAGTGCACTCAAGCCTACCTTCGGACACCAGACCAGAGAGGAACCGCAGAGCTGCCTCGGTGGAGGAGTCGTGGAAACTTTGCTGAGTGAGTGAAATGGGGAGAGAGGGAAACTAGTGGCTGGCACTGAGGGGAGTTGCTGCACAGGGTAGCAATGGAGGTGAAGAGCTTGTTTGTGATTGTTAGCATCGGATTCTGTCTGTGGTGGGAGATAGCAGGGCTGGAGCAGATGCACACAAGCACGATGGGGAAGGAGATGAGCCCAGAATCAAATTGATGCCCACCTCTTGGCACTCCTGCAATCCTGGCTGGCCAGAAGGGCAAGCATGCCGGACCACAAAGCAAAGATCCTCAAACTGCATTTTTAAAGAGCCTTGGGGCCAGGGGAACTGCAGAGGGGCTGCAGTGAGGGCCTGCTGCCATCCCCCTACCCAAAAGGGTCTCTTTCCTCTTCCCCTCCCAAGCAGTACTGACAGCTGGGGCTGCAGCTGAGTGATGGGAAAAGAAAGCTTTACTCCACCAACCCATTAGCAGCACTCGCAGCATTAAAAATGCAGGAGGTGGATGGAAGGAGAGGGCTGGGGATGAAGACTAACGCAGCAGCCAGGGCTGGGAACAGCCAGGCTTCTCTCTCTTCCAAGCTAGATTCATATTGGAAGCCAAAGAAGGAGGGGAACTTTTGATTTAAAAGAATTTTATAGTGTAAATGCAAAGGGAGCATCCAGATGGTTGTCATGGAAAAAAATCTGCACTTAGGGCTTCCTTAGCCTTAGGAAAGTGTGTTTACTCTTTTAGGGCCAGGATCTAGTCTAGTCCCTGCATCCACACTGCCTAGATAGAACAGGGCCTGCCTCAGGAGGCTGCTGGAGGCTGGGCGTGGAGGGGACCGCCCTGTGTCCGTGCTCAGGGTCTCCCGGGCGCCCCTGCCCCACAGGTCCTCGGGCCTCCGGCGCAGCGCGATGCCGGCCTCGTCCACCATCCACATGCTGCAGCTGCTGCGGGAGCTGCTGGCTTTCGTGCTCCTCAGCTACACGGTGCTCATCGGGGCGCTGCTGCTGGCCGGCTGGACCACCTACTTCCTGGTGCTGAAGTGACAGCGCCGCCGGCCCGGCTCCCCGCCCCTCCCGCCTCCCGCCCGCCCCCAGCCGCCAGCCGGACCGGGCGCTGCTCCGCCTCCGGCCTCTGTCCTGCCAGACCCGCTCGGCCCGCTAACGAGAGAACTGTCCGTCTCTCGCCCGGGCCCGGGCTGCCTCTCGAGGCGCGGCCGCGACCCGGACTCCAGTCTAACCACTCCTCACGACGGCCGAATACGCTCCACCGGTTCCGCGCCCTCAGGCCCAGGGCCCGCCCCGCTCCGCGCGGAAGCGCCGGCGGTTGGGCATCGGGACCGGCCGTTACAGCCGTTACCCTAAACCCCGCCCTCTCCCTCCCCGTCTGCCCAATCCTGACTGCTCCCTCGGGCGGGGGCGTGGCCATGGGACCAGGCCCACTCAAGTGGAGGCCGCGCCCCGCGACGTGGCGTCACTTCCGGCGTGTGCGTTTGGCGTCCGCTCGTCGCAGAATGGCTGCCCTGAGGAGTTGGCTGTCGCGGAGCGTAGCCTCTCTCTTTAGGTACCGCTGCGATCGTGCAGGAGGGCGGGACCGGAGGGAGGGAGGCGGCACAGAGTGCGCCGCACCCGGGACTGCAGCGCCAGCCGTGGTGGCGCGCGCTTCCCTCCTCGGCCGAGCGAGCCGCGGCGCCCAGCCCCTCTCAGGTCCGAGGACGTCCCACCTCTGCCCGGCCCGGAAGCCTCCCGCCCCCTAGGCCAAGCTTGGGGCTCCTGTCTCACTGACGGCGTTTCCGTTATTCTCACGGCTGAGAGCGAGTCCCCCAAGCTCGGGCTGCCTTCTTGGGGCGGCTTAGCCGGCCCGCGAGCTCCCATCGAAGTCACTGGGGAGAAGAGGGGAGAGACCCGGGAAGGCGGCGAATCACTAGAGGAAGTTTTCCCCGAGGGCAGAAGGGGCCCCGGGAGCCTGTCGGTCCGCGCGGGCCCTGCTCGCTGCGGCCTCCTGACGCCGGAGCTCTCCTCACAGCGCCTGCTGCTCCAGGGGTGGTCGAGCGGGTCAGAGCTAGAGCCCGCCTGCAGAAGCGTCTATTTGGGCATGAGGTTCTAAAAAAACATTGAGACCGCCTTTTAACTTGCACTCCTGGTACCTGTTAAACTCCGAAACCGCTCGCCCCGCAGGAACTAGGGAGCCGTTGCCCGGCTCAGCGAGTCCAGGGCTTCCCGGTCCACCACGCTACCCGCCGAGCCCTGTCCTCTGGAAGGCCACCCTACATCTTCATTTAGTTTGCTGCGTGGCCCGAGTTTGAGTTTCCAACCCCTGCAAATAAGTTGAAGAGACTTTTACAGATTGGTGGTTGTGCCTTATTAAATTGGACTTCTCTTTCTAGGTACAGACAGTGTGTTCCTGTCGTGACTAACTTTAGGAAGCGCTGTTTCTCGGAATTGATAAGACCATGGCACAAAACCGTGGCAGTGGGATTTGGTGTAACCCTGTGTGCAGTTCCTATTGCACAGGTAAAGTATCGTCGTAGCACTCAGCGTTTCTTGTCTTAGTGTACTGTGTCCTCTTGCGGGCTCAGGTAGGCAGCAACCATCAGAGGAGCTCTCATAGTTTTACCCGTGCTCCCACCCGCCACGTGATGGTATACTTTTCTCCTGAACCAGCATCTTCTTTTCATAACTGAGCAAATATATTAATATCCCCATTTTGATTGTCTCATTTGGTAGGAACAGCATGTCAAGGTGGTCAAATTGTATAAAGAAGAAAGAGAGAAATAAAAGCATATTACAGTCTGTCAACAAAATAGTCTTTCACTGAACAAAAATTGAGCAATTTTTATGTGTCATACTCTGGAAATGTAAGAGCAAAACATCCTGCTCTCATAAAACTTACATTCTGGGGGGGAAAAAGGGAAGAAAATAAACAAATATAAAATGCCAGGGGCCAGCCTGGTGGCATAGAGGTTAAGTTTGCACGTTCTGCTTTGCTGGCCCAGGGTTGGCAGGTTTGGATCCTGGGCACAGACCTATGCACCACTTATCAAGCCATGTTGTGGCAGGTGTCCTGCATATAAAGTAGAGGAAGATGGGCACAGATGTTAGCCCAGGGCCAATCTTCCTCAGCAAAAAGAGGATTGGCAACGGATGTTAGCTCAGGGCTAATCTTCCTGACTTTTGAGGCCGATTTCCTCACTTCCTCCCTTTGAGGCTAATTTCCTCAAAAAAAAAAAAAAAAAAAAAAAGCCAGGTGATGATAAGTGCTATGCAGAAAACAAATAGGGTAAGAAAGTAGGGAGTGGTGGGAGGGAGTTTGGTTTTAGATACTGTGGTCCAGGAGGGCTGTTCTGATAAGGTGTTTAAGTAGAGATCAGAACAATCTAAGGGAGCAAGCCATGGTAATATCTTGGAGAAGAGCTCGCTGGGCAGAAGGGACTGTTAAGTACAAAGGCCTAGAAGCAGGAGTATGCCTGATAATGTTTGACGAACAGGGAGGAGGTTAACGTGGCTGAAGTGGAACAAGGAAGAGAGAGTAATAGATGAGGCCAGAGAGTTAGCTGAGGATCAAATTGTGTGTTGTGTGCTTTGTGGGCCATTGTAAAGCTTTGGATTTTATTCTGAAAAGGAAGCCACAGTGGATTTTAACACAAGATTATTATGATCTGACATGTTTTTAAAGGTTGCTGTGTAGAATGAGGAAGACCAATAGGAGTCCCAGCGTGAGATGATAGTGGGCTTGGACGAGGTGGGCGGCAGTGGAGGTGGGGAGAAGTGGGCTGAATGTCAGCAGGAGTCGCTGATGGATTAGATGTGGAGTGTATAACCTAGATGCCAATGCTTTTAAAAGGCCTGAGCAATTGAAAGAATGGAATTGCCATTTACTGGGATGGAGAGGAGTGGGTTTTGGGAGGAGATCAAGAGCTCAGTTTGGAAATGACAGTCTGAGATGTCTAGTAGGTATGAAAGTGGCGCCTTAAAAGTCACTGGTTATATGCTTTATCAGGAAGAACTAAATAGGAAACCAGCAAATCCCTTTTTCGCAAAGTACTCCAGATACTTATATGTGTTTATCACAAGATTAATTCCAATTATCACCAGTATTTTCAGCATCTTCTGAGGCTTACTCATGAGCCCTCACTTTCTTGTGCCTCACTTCAGCAGTCATCTCTGCATGCTGATGAATCTTTAACCCTAAAACCCTTACTTGAACACCGGGCCATTTTCAGCTACAGTAGGACAGCCTCTTCTTTCTTCCTTCCTCCAAAAGATTTTTTTGGGTTTGTCGTTTCTCAGTTCATATATTCTTCTTCAGCCCAATTACCTCAGTTCTGGGCCACAAGGCAGGAGCCTCTAGTCATTCTGCTGCAGAAAGAGCAATCCCACTTCAGCTCTCTGAAATCTGCAATGGCTTTCCATTGTGTGTTACAGAACCAAAATCCAGCTGACTCTCCCTGCACTCCAGTGCCCTAGCCAGTCTGTTTCATCTCCCTTGTGCCATCTGCTCCAACCAGACTAGATTCCTGAACATCCCCTGCATGCAACATATGTATTCTTTTCCTCATTATTTCTTCTAACCCAGGATGCCTGACTTTCTAATCCTAAATCCTGAAGTTGTCTTTAGGCCCAAATCTCACCTCTCTCTCTTTAAAGCCTTTCCTAGTTCCTGGCCAACAACTATCTCCCTTTCTGATGACTTAGGTTGTATATTTTGATATTTGATGATAATCCATTTGGCACTCTCTGAGTCAGGAGAGTATAATGGAAAGGGTACAGACTTGGGAGTGAGAAGATTTTGTTTGAGGTCTACATGTGTAGCTTTTGGGGAAAGTTATATAACTACTTTGAGCTTCCATTTTCTCTTCTATAATAAAGAAGTGATAATACCTGGACTGTTGTGAGAAAGGAGAGAAATGCCTTGTAAAATGTAGGGCGTTATGAAGACTAAGTTACCAGAATATGTCAAAATTAGCTTCCCATGAGCAGAGAGAATGTCATTGTTTCTAGCTTCTTTTAGTTCAAGGTACATAATGAATACTTGATTGAATGAAATAAATATAAATATAGTAAATAAAGTTCTTGATTTGTTCATGTATCAAAGATATTTCTTGACTGCTGCTTTCAACAGGGGGTGATTCTACGTGTTTATACTCTAAAATAGCAAAAACAAGCCAGATGACAGAGGGATCAGTTTCTTTCTTTGTTAGTTCTGATATAATAAATACTCTGCTGAGGAAGAAAAAGGCCGAGTCAGGGATGACCTGTCATTACAGTTGCCAATGTTTTAGTCAACGTGGCCACATTCCCTTAACTTCTAAGATAGTTATATTGGCTTTTTTTTTTTTTTAACATAATAGCTGAGGTCAGAGTGAAGAGTCCCCCTCACACCTACCAAGACTATAGTGCTCATAATTGCCCTCCCCCATTCCCCCATAACTTAATCCTCATCAACTCTATGAAGCCTTTTCTAAGCCATTCTCACTCAACATAGAAGTGATTGCTCCCTATGTATGCCCCTATTGTAGCCCATACAGACTTACTTATGCCACAGCTCCCATGGTACTTCATGGCATTAATTTTCAAGTTCTCCGTTGGCCCCCGCCCCTTCTCCTCCCCCGTCTGAAATCTTTGAGGGCAGAGAATATATCTTACCTTTATATCCCAAGCATCTAGCACTGTGGTAATGAATGAATCATAACTTCATGAAACTCGTTTGTTATAATTACTAGCCTTTTATTTTATATAAAGAAATACTTTTTGCTTTTTGGAGCAGAGAATCAAGAATAAAAGTAGATAGACAGCATACTCTGGAATTATTTCCATATATTGTCTTCTTAAATAGCCAAAATAAAGCCTAAAAAGAAAAAGTTAACACAAAGAAGCATAGTGCAGTTGCAGCGTGAGTATCCTGTTTTTCACTTGGCTGTCTGTGATGAAGGTCTCAGCTCGAGCTTTAGGTTAGAAGCTGAGTGAAGATGTTTATGTTTTTCAGAAATCGGAGCCTCATTCTCTTAGTAACGATGCATTAATGAGGAGGGCTGTGTCTTTGGTAACAGATAGCACCTCTACCTTTCTCTCTCAGACCACATATGCATTGATTGAAGCAATCACTGAATATACTAAGGTAAGTATCCTCTTAAATCTTGATCATCTAAGCCAGAGGTTAGCAAACTATGGCTCACAGACCAAATCCAGTCTGATGCCTGTTTTTTGTAGTTTTACTGGAACATAGCCAGACTCATGTATGTATTGTCTGTGACTGCTTTTGCTGTTGTGAGTTGAATAGTTGTGGCAGAAACTGTAGGGGCACAAAGCTTAAAATATTTACTCTGGCCATTTACAAAAAAAGTTGGCTGAGCTCTGATCTAAATCACTGGGTTTTAGACTTTTTCTAGGAAATTTTTTCAAAGGAAGAATCTTAAATATAGCAGCCCAGTATATAAGACAGGAGAACCAAGCTGATCTGGTTCATTTAGGGCTGAAGGAGTCCAAAGTCTACCACCAGCAGCATCAGGGGCTTCTCTGTGAGGATAGTCTGAAAACCACTGATCTGAGCTAATAGGAAGAGTGAGTGTATGGATAATCAAAATTATTTATATGTTTATGTTACCTTTATTATTTTACCTTTACCAGCAGCTTTTTTCTTAGTCTTCTGAGTTTTTCCTCTGCATTGTGTTCTCTATTTCTAAATTGCTAATAAGCTTTTAAAAACATAAAAGTTAACAAGGGAAGATCTTGATGTCCTGGAATAATGCCTCTACTTCAAACAATAGTGCAGTTTCAGTGAGGCAGAAGAACTGAAGAGCCAGTTTGCTGTATGAGACTTCATCTCCTTGAGGTGTAAGTCTCACTAATCCTAACATGCCTCACTTATTTTACTCAGACTTATTTTTTCTATATTTGTAGGCTGTTTATACCTTAGTTTCTCTGTACCGACAATATACAAGTTTACTTGGGAAAATGAATTCACAGGAGGAAGATGAAGTATGGCAGGTGATCATAGGAGCTAGAGTTGAGGTAAGCAAAAAGTTATTAGGCATTTCTGTATTAGTGCTCCTAGCTCATTTTGGCATTTAAATTATTGAATTAAGGTGTCTAACCAGTAACTGTTGCCTAAATCTATTTTTTTTTGTGTGTGAGGAAGATTGGCCCTGAGCTAACATCTGTGCTGGTCTTCCTCTATTTTGTATGTGGGATGCTGCCACAGCATGGCTTGATGAGCAGTGTGCAGGTCTGTGCCTGGGATTCAAACCTGTGAACCCTGGGCCACCGAAGCAGAGCACGCAAACTTAACCACTACGCCACCAGGCTGGCCTCCCTAAATCTATTTTGAATAAGTCCATTTAAATGTGTTTACCCTCTTCATGTTGTCTGAAGTGCTTTGTTTAATTTACAGATGACTTCTAAACAACAAGAATACTTGAAGTTGGAAACCACATGGATGACTGCAGTTAGTCTCTCAGAGATGGCAGCAGAAGCTGCATACCAAACTGGTAGGTTACAGTTTTTACTATGGAGGCACCATTTGAGTTTTCATCTAGCTGTAAAATGAGGGCTTTAGATTAGATGGTCCAAGGCCCATTGTGGCTCTAACTTTGTGAGAAAATGTCCCCATTTCCAATATGTTAACCAACTTTTCCTATTTGCACAATAGGAAAAATTAGCGCCCCTGTAGACCAGACGGGTAGAAGCTAGGTTGTCAATATCCAGAAAATGAAAAGTAATAAAATGATAAAACTACTGCCAATTGGAAAATTTGATTGCTTCCAAATAGTTTTTAAGCATTTTTTTTATAACCCAGCTAATTTATGAATAAATGGTCATAGAATGACACAGTGGGGTGAGACTTGAGATCATCAATCTATGTGAACCTTTTTGTACAGATGGAGGAAGTGAGACCTGGAATCATAGTGGCAAAACCAGGACAAATAATAGCTACCATTTATTGTCTATTTCAGGCTTTGTGGTAAGCATTTTATAGGCACTTTTAATTTAATCCCCACAATTCTTTTAAAGTAGGAGTTATTATTATCATTCCCATTTTATAGATGAAGAAACTGAGGGACAGAGGGATTAAGTAATTCACCCAAGATGCTGTGGTATGGTAAGTAAGCAGCCAAACCTGGGATTCAGCCAGGTAGATGAAATTCTAAAGCCTTTGCTCCTGGTAGCCAGGGCTTCATCCTCTGCACCTTGGCGCCCCATTATGGGAAATGCAGTTATTCATTCACTCTGCTGTTTTTTTGGACATCACTATCCATCCAGTGGACTAAAGCTGAATGGCTTTTAATAAAATATACTTTGAGGAAAACCCTAGTTTGATGTCTTACCTGGATTGGTCCCAAACCAGGTAGCTCACAGAAATTATAGTCCAGGATCAGCTCTTATTAAGAAAGTGGTATGTTGGGGCCAGCCTGGTGGCATAGTGGTTGGGTTCAAATGCTCCGCTTCAGTGACCCAGGGTTCACAGGTTTGAATCCCAAGCATGGAGATACACACTACTCATCAAGCTACATGTGGCAGCATCCCACACGTAAAAAAACAATGGAGGAAGATGGGCACAGATGTTGGCTCAGAGCCAATCTTCCTCACCAAAAAAATAAATAAGAAAGAAAGAAAGTGGTATGTTAAGATACTTTTGTTTTCTGATTTCAGGATATCAGACTAGGGACTCTAGCACTAGAGACTCTTAAAGAGGATACAAAAGATTTTTTTAAAGTAAAAACAAAAAAGAATTCTTAGGTAACTAAAACCTGAGGAATCAGGGATTTTGAAAATGGAATTGGAATGAACAGTGAAACAGCAGAAATGTGTGCCACACCAGAGGTGGGAGCAAGGTATGCAGCAGGAACATCACCAGGCAACTTTCACCACTCACCTAGGCAGGCTTAGATCTAGCAGAAGAAAAGAGGGAGAGTACAGTGTAAGCATTAGCCAAAAAAATAGACATTTTCCAGAACTGATTGAAAGGGCTCACAAATGTTCTAAACAGAATTAAAAAAGAAAAAATTATGGCAAAATATTCAGAATGTAAAATATACAAAGAAAAATCCTAAAAACTGTAAGAAAAAAATAGATGTACTTACAAAGGAAGTATAATCAGACATTGACCTTCTTTATCAGCAACCCTAGGCAAGGTGACAAATCAGTAACCTAGAATTTTATACCCAGCCAAATATCATTAAAATGTGAGAATGAAAGATATTTTCAGACATATGAAGACTCACAGTTTACCAACTGCATATGCTTTCTGGAAAAACTACTCTGCAAAGAAAGAAAAATACAAGAATAATGAACAAAACTTAGTAAAACTTATCAAAAGTTTTGAGTGTTAAACAGATTTTTAAATAATCAAATCAGTCTGGGGAAGAAGTGAAAGCATGCTAAGCTTATCTTGTTTGGGAAGAAAAGAGACACTGGCTTAACCATTAGACATTGTTACTACAAAAAGAATGGCAGGGGAATAAAGAAAATTTGATAAATTCAATTAAGGCAGGAAAGGTTTAAAAGAAAGCTGTTAATTAGAAAATGCAAAGTAAAATAGAGGAACAAATTCAAACATCAGTAATCACAATAACTAAGAATACATTAAACTTACTTATTAAATGATCCTTTTAGATTGTGTTCAAAAAAATAATTCTAGCTAAAACTGTTTACAGAGGCACACCTAACACAAAATGGCATAGGAAGGTTGCACGTTATAAAAAGACAAAGCAAACCATTACTAACAAAAGGAAAGCTACCAGAAAAGCTGGTGGCAGAGCAATGTCAGAATCAGAAAAAGGATTCAAGACAAAAAGCATTAAAAGAGACAGAACAATTCATCAAGATATCAGTCATGAAATATGTACTTAATAAGGCAAAAACTGTTAGATTTATAAGGAGAAACTGAGTTTCATACACATCTCAGAGACTCACATGTCAAGACCAAAAAAATTAAAGCTATTAAGGGTTGATATAGAATGATTTTTAAAAGCCTAAACAAATATATATACTGAATATAAAATTTTGCCCATCCTCCCAAAAATAAATATATATTATTTTCAAACACAAATAGAATATGTACAAAAATTGATTTTGTTCCAGGTGGCAAAGACCTAGCAAATTCCTTCATACCCACTTCCCCCACCAAAAATCAAATGGAAATTTAAAAATATTTAGAATTGTGATGACAGTACAGTATATAGCAGACCCAAGGAGTTGTAGACAAAGTAGCTCTTAAAGAGAAATTGACACCTTTAAAGACATATGTCATAAATACAAAGAACAGCAGCCATGAATGATAGGTAATGGTCACTGTACCAGGAAGTATGGAAAATAAACAAATTAAACTTTTAACCCAGTAAGTTAGAGCAAAATAAATCTGGACAACGTAGAATAAAAGATATATGAATAAAAAAATAGGATTTGGCAAGTATGACTTCTTAGCAAAAGTAACATCAGAAAGGGCTATTATAGATATGGAGATTTCTTTTTTTTAACTATATGAGAATATTACCTTTATGTAAATCCCAAATTGGCCCAAGAAGTAAAGAATCCAAATAAGACCAATAATCATAACAGTTGAAATAGTATTCAAAGATTCTGTGCCCCAAAAGTGGACACTAAGCCCAGTTTGTTTTGTGGAAGAGTTTTATCAGATCTTCAAGAAATGTAATTCCTGCAGTACAGAAAGTGAACTAGTACATAGAAAATGATGATGGGGCCAGCCCTGTGGCATAGTGGTTTAAGTTCGAGCGCTCCGCTTCGGTGGCCCAGGGTTTGCAGGTTTGGGATCCTGGGCATGGACTACACACTGCTCATCAAGCCGTGCTGTGGCAGTATCCCATATAAAGTAGAGGAAGATGGGCACAGATGTTAGCCCAGGGTCAATCTTCCTCAGCAAAAAAGTGGGGGATTGGCAGTGGATGTTAGCTCAGGCCCAGTCTTCTGCACAAAAAAAAAAGACAATGATGACAAGCCTCCTGACTATTGTAATTGTATAAAGCCAGCATAAGCCTGATCCCCAACTGGACTAGGCTAGCAACGAAACCAAAAAACTGTGGTTCAGTATCACTTATAATTATAGATGTAAATCAGCCAAAGGAATCCTGAGAAGAACAAAGCTGGAGGTATCACACTCCCTGACTTCAAAATATACTACAAAGCTATAGTAATCAAAACAGCATGGTACTGGCACAAAAACAGACACACAGATCAATGGAACAGAATCAAGAGCCCAGAAATAAACCCACACATCTATGGACAGCTAATTTTCGACAAGGGAGCCATATGATGGAGAAAGGAAAGTCTCTTCAATAAATGGTGTTGGGAAACTGGACAGCCACATGCAAACAAATGAAAGTAGACCATTATCTTACACCATACACAAAAATTAACTCAAAATGGATTAAAGACTTGAACGTAAGACCTGAAATCATGAAACTTTAAGAAGAAAACATAGGGGGCTGGCCCCATGGCTTAGCGGTTAAGTGTGCGCACTCCGCTGCTGGCAGCCCAGGTTCAGATCCTGGGCACACACTGACGCACCGCTTGCCCAGCCATGCTGAGGCAGCGGCCCACATACAGCAACTAGGATGTGCAACTATGACATACAGCTATCTACTGGGGCTTTGGGGAGAAAAAGGGGAAAAAAAAAAAAAAGAAGAAAACATAGGCAGTACACTCTTAAACATCAGTTGTAGCAGCATATTACCAAGTACCATATCTGACCAGGCAAGGGAAACAATAGAAAAAATAAACAAATGGGACTACATCAAACTGAAAAGCTTCTGCACAGCAAAGGAAACCATCAACAAAACAAAAAGCCAGCCTAACAATTGGGAGAAGATATTTGCAAACCATATATCAGATAAGGGGTTAATATCCAAAATATATAAAGAACTCATACATCTCAACAAAAAAAAACCTAACAACCCAATTAAAAAATGGGCAAAAGATCTGAACAGACATTTTTCCAAAGAAGATATACAGATGGCCAACAGGCGCATGAAAAGATGTTCAACATCACTATCAGGCAAGTGCAACTCAAAACTACAATGAGATATCACCTCACTCCCGTCAGAATGGCTATAATTAACAAGACAGGAAATAAGTGTTGGAGAGGATGTGGAGAAAAGGGAATTCCCATACACTGCTGGTTGGTAGTGCAAACTGGTGCAGCCACTATGGAAAACAGTATGGAGATTCCTCGAAAAATTAAGAATAGAACTACCGTATGATCCAGCTATCCCACTGCTTGGTATTTATCCAAAGAACGTGAAAACACGAATGCATGAAGATATATGCACCCCTATGTTCACTGCAGCATTATTCACAATAGCCAAGACTTGGAAGCAACCTAGGTGCCCATCAAGGGACAGATGGATAAAGATATAGTATATATAAACAATGGAATACTAGTCAGCCATAAAAAAGGATGAAATCTGGCCATTTGTGACAACATAGATGAAACTTGAGGGGATTATGCTAAGCGAAATAAGTAAGAGGGAGAAAGTCAAATACCATATGATCTCCCTTATAAATAGAAGATAAAAACAATAACAAACACTTAGACACAGAGATTGGATTGGCGGTTACCAGAGGGGAAGGGGGGAGGAAGGAGGGTGAAAGGAGTGATTAGGCACATGTGTATGGTGATGGACTGTAATTAGTTTTTGGGTAGTGAACATGATGTAGTCTACACAGAAATCAAAATATGATGTACACCCAAAATTTATATCATGTTATAAACCAATGTTACCACAATAAAATTTAAAAAATAACAATAAAAGTAAAAATATATATATAGATGTAAATCGAATATAGCCATTTACCCTCAAAATACAATGATAATTCAACACTGAAAGGAAGCTATCAACATAATTCACTACTTGAGATTATCCATCTATTATGTATTAAAGGAGAAAAGCTACCCATGTAATCATCAATATATGCCCAAAAGCCTTCAGTAAAATGTAGTACCCATTTATGATTTAAATCTGAGAACAGTCACGAAGAGAGAATTTTCTTAATGTGATAAAGGTTAATTCTCCTTAATAATGAAATGTGAGAAGCATTTCCATCAAGGTCAAAAATAAGAGAAGGATGCCTTCTATTCTCCACTACCTTTCAATGTTGTACCGAAGGTTCTCATTAATGCAGTAAGATAGAAAAGAACCACCCGAATGTTCTATTGATGAATTGATAAATATGTTTATCTATATGATGAAATACACTAGCAGCAGGTAAAAGGAATGATAGAGCTCAAAAACAAATTTTTAAACAAAATTGCAAAATACGTTCAATAAATACCTTTTGTGCCATTATATAAACGTATAGTAACAAAATATTTTTCTGTGCATCCCGTATGTATATAGTCAAATTTTATAAAATGAAAAAGATGCCCTTTAAACTCCCAACAAAGGTTATCTCTGATGATTGGGTAGGGTGAGGAAAGAGATCTTTGACAATTTTATTAGTGATCTCTTAATTTGTCAAAAAGAAATGTATATGTATTACTCATGTAGTTAAAAAGTTAAATTTATAAAATGTCTATTCAAAGAGCTGTGTAGCTATAAAGATAAGTGTGGGAATTGCATTTAATAATTATAATGATAGCTGCCGATAGCTGGAGAAAAATGCTGGGGTTTTGACAGTAAAGGGTAAAATGCAGACCTGAATGTGGAGGTAAAGAGTTCTCTGCAGAGAGAGGGATGGCAGTGCAGGCAAAGTGGCTCCAAGAGGGGCTCAGATGACAACCACGGAGCCCCCAGGCCTTTCCTTGTGTCTACTTGCACCTTCTACCCTGTTCGCTCAGCCTAATTCTCCCATGTTTTGGCAGGAGCAGATCAGGCCTCTATAACTGCCAGGAATCATATTCAGCTGGTGAAATCGCAGGTGCAGGAGGTGCGCCAGCTCTCCCAGAAAGCAGAAACCAAGTTGGCAGAAGCACAGACAGAAGAACTTCGTCAGAAAACACAGGAGGAAAGGGACGAGAGGGCTGAGCAGGAGCAGGAGGCCTACCTGCGTGAGGATTGAGGGCCTGAGCTGCTGCCCACTTCTGCCCACTCAGCCTGGGGAAAGCAAGGGCGGATGCCATCTGGCCCAGGGTCAGCACAGCTTTCTCTGCCTGGAGAGGAGGTGGCAGATCCTGCCCTGGCCCCACAGGCCAGAGGCCTTTGTGAGTTGTGAGTGCCTGACCCCTTCCCCCATGGTCTCAGGTTTGTACTAGACCTGGTTCTTAGCCCGTGGGCACTGTGCCCTGTTTAACATTTCACCCCACTCAAAACACAGCTGCCCTCTCACCCACCGATCTTTTTATCTCCCACCAGAGCATCTCAGCAACCTGGCCAGAGAGGGGATCCCTTTTTTGTCATGCCCACAAGTTCAGTAGCTGTTTAACCTGTTTCCGATCTTATTCACATTATCAAATATATTTAGTATTTGTTCTCTCCATGGGGATGTGAGTTTGGGGGGAAATGGAGCCTGTCCTGTTTGTAGGAGTTCTTTTTAAGTGTTTCTAATGCCTTCTCTGACCTGGCCCCACTGCCCTGTAAGGACAGCTCAGGCCAAGGAGCCAAAAGTCCATTATCCTTCAGAGTGTTTACCTGGTGCTCTCAGCAGGACTTAGTCCAACACACGCTTCTCGTTTCCTTCGAGGTTCTCTATTGTATCTGAAGAATAATTTTTTTTTGCATTGAAAAAAAGAAAATGTGTGTCTAAAAAAGAAAATGTGTGTATGTCTTCTGAGGCCCTATACAACCTCCCTCCTTCACCCCCAGACTGGCAGAGCCCCAAGGGGCTCCAGGAATCCCCCCATGGAGTTCTGGCAGCATTTGCTATACTTGGGCTCCCATTCAACACATGCTGGTACAAGTTAGCCAGGTTTCAGTGTTTTTAATCCAAGTCAGCAAGGTTTGGGAGGGGTTTACAAAAATCAAGTCAGCATTTCCTCTAGACCATCAAGGATCAAGCTTTAAGGTTCTGAGTTTCTCATCATGATAGGAAAATCAACACTGAGTCACTCAGCCCACCCCTCGGAGCTGGGACAAGGGGGCAGCTGCGCACTTGAGCTCCTCGTCTGTCACCAGTGCCCACATGGTCCACATCTCCAGGGGGCTGAGGCGGTGCACCAGGAGGAGCCCTTTGTACAGGCAGGGGTCCAGGGGGTCCAGGGGCCGTCGTATTCCAAATGTTTTGAAGCCAGCATGGTGCATGGGGCTCACTCCCAGCTTCCGCAGGCACATACCCACAAAGACGTCATCTATAGGGAAGAGTTCAGCCTGTTCCACAGCTGCATGGAGGCGCTGCACGGTGGCTCTGGACATGACATACCCCCCACCCCCGGCATAGGGCGGGTAGTGGCGGGCCCTGTACATGGAGGGTGGGATGAAGTATTTGACCTTGGTGTTCCTGTTGGGCAGGGCCTGGCGGATGACATCTCCTACCAGGAGGTCCTGGGCTGGGTCCCAGCCATCCAAGAACTCTAGCACATTGGGGACATGGACAAAGACATCGTCATCTCCCTTGAGCATGAAGTGGGCCTGGGGACAAGCAGCCGCCACCCAGCGCTGCAGGTGCAGCTCCTTGAGCGTCAGGTTGAAGAAGTCCTCAGCAAAGTCCCACTGTAGGATATCATCAAACTCCCGACTCTCATAGGCCAGCAGCTGGGCTGGGGGCACAGGGCCTGCCACCCCTAGGAGGAACACCAGCTTCAGCTGCCGGCCCCTAGCCCATTCCCCCGCCCGGCCCCATGTGCTGCGGATGGCCGCACGCCGTTCCACGTGGCCAGGCTGCGACTTGATGGCCAGGAGCAGAAAGGTGTCCTTGGCACAGCCCGAAGGCTCCAGCAAGACAGAGAAGTTGCGGCAGTGGCGATAGGTCAAGAAGAGGCGGTGACGGCCAGGCAGGGACAGGGAGGCATTAGCCACTGTGTGGTTGGGTGGACAGTGGCTGCGGCGGGGCCCTGGGGGAGCCCAGTAGGGCTGGCGGGCTGTGGGACCCCCTGCCGGCTTGGCCTCCTTCAGGAAGAGCAGGCAGCTCAGCAGAAGCACAGCCAGGCTGTACAGGACCAGCCAGCCCAGCCTGCGGAACATGGCGGTTCCTGCAAGGAGAGAGCTGTGTGAGCAGGTCCAGCCCGTCCCCTGCCAGCCGCCGCCTCCCTCGTCCCAAGAGCCACAGTTGCCCAAAACCCAGCTGCTAAGTCCCTGCTGGCCTTTGGGACTTCCTTTTATTCTTTCCGTGTGTCCTCCGGCTCTTTCCAGAGTCCCTCTCTCAGAGGACAGACTAGCACACCTGCTCCGCCAGCCCTCACCTGTGTTCTGCTGTCATCAGAGGGCTCTTGGGTCTACTTTTCTCCATCTTGCAGCCACTTTAAAACTGAGGCGCCACAAGTCTTTTCAGCATTTCCCAGGAAACTCAAGTACCTTAGGAGCATCAGTGAAATGGTGCAAAGCTAGCTTAGCTTCGGGTTCAATTCATTCTAAGCACGACATTCAGGGCTCTCGAGTCTAATGTCAAACCATTTCCAAAAAAATGTCTGGAGTCTGGTCTGTTGGTGACGCCCTGTGCTGGGTGTCTCAGAGATGACAGCCCCAGGCACTGCCCTTAGGGAGTTTGCTCCTCCAGGGAGAGGAAAGTGCAGGGCAGCAGGTGGCGGCGGCCACCACAGAACACACCCTTCACATCTGCCTGAAGTGGCCTGGGTTTCCTGGAGAGCCACTTAAACAGGCTTTAGGAAAAAACCACACACAATAAGAGCAGGAAAGCTGGAGACTTGTACCAGGGACCGCTACCCTGCGGCCACCCCTCACTCGAGCCTCCCACTCATGAGTTCTGGTGTCCCTCAGTAAGTCTCCCAGCAATCCAGAGAGAAGGCTGGGAAACAGTAACTAGCAGAGTAACCTGCCCAAGGTCCAGAGTAGCCAAGCCAGGCCTCAGGCCCGTCCTCTTCGCCTCCCCTGCCATGTCGTCCTGGTCCAACAGGCCTTTACTTCTAACCAGTCCACCCTCGTTCCTGTGGTCCCTGACACCACCGCTGCAAAAGCATCTCTTCTAGCTGCTAGGGATGTGGTGGCAGGCAAGAGAGGCAGGGCCACTGCTCTCACAGAGAAGAGACAGGCCAAAAAAAAACTAGGACAAACTCCAGATAGGGCTGAGGAGAAATTAAAGCAGTGTAATGGAATAATACAAGGACAGGGAAGGTTATTTTAGCCTATGGTAGTTTAGAAAGCCCCCCTTGACATAGGACATTTAAGCAAGAACTGAATGAAGTAAGGGACCGAACCACATCAAGATCTGGGGAGAGGGGCCGGCCCCGTGGCTTAGCTGTTGAGTGTGCACACTCCACTACTGGCGGCACGGGTTCGGATCCCAGGCGTGCACCGATGCACCGCTTCTCCGGTCATGCTGAGGCGGCGTCCCCCATGCAGCAATTAGAAGGATGTGCAGCTATGACATACAACTATCTACTGGGGCTTTGGGAAAAAAAAGAGGAGGATTGGCAATAGATGTTAGCTCAGGGCTGATCTTCCTCAAAAAAAAAAAAAGATCTAGGGAGAGTGTGCCAGCAGGGGCGAGAGTTAAGTGCAGAGCTCCTGAAGCAGGAGTAGGAGTGACGTCTATGAGGACAGCAGGAGTGTAGCGTGGCTGGAGCATAGAGGGCAGGGAGCAAAGTGGCAGAGGGTGAAGCAGTAGCATGAGGAGACACACACGTCAGGGCCACGGTGAGGGCTTGGGGAAAGCCTGCATTTCATGGTAAATGCCACGGAGATCCACTGGAGGATTTAGAAGAGGCAGTAAAAGAATTCACGTTGTTTGAAAAGTCACTACTGGGCCGGCCCCATGGCTTAGTGGTTAAGTGCGTGCGCTTCGCTGCTGGCGGCCCGGGGTTTGGATCCCGGGCGCACACCAACGCACGGCTTCTCCAGCCATGCTGAGGCCGCGTCCCACATACAGCAACTAGAAGGATGTGCAGCTATGACCTACAACTATCTACTGGGGCTTTGGGGGAAAAAATAAAATTTGAAAAGTCACTACTGCCGCTGCAGTAATGGAGTGTGATAATGGGTTAGGGAAGGGCAAGAATGGAAAGAGGAGATAAGCTAGAAAACTGCTGCATTAGTCAGGACCCAAGACGCAGCTGGGTCTAGGGTGGTGGCTGTAGAGCAGGTAAGAGCTAGATGGATTTCAGGTGTGGAAAATGGATTTCAGGTGTGGGAGATATGCCAGCTGTGGGTGAGGGAGCCCCGGGGGGAATGGTGGTGCCATGTACTGAGAAAGGCACAAAGCAGGCAGTCTGGTCTTGTCTGCTGCGTTTCAGAGGCCCAGGCTGGGGTGCGCTGCAGACCCAATTACCCCTTTGCCCACAGGCTCCTGCTGCAGGCACAGAAACCCCGCGGCCCTCCACTGCCAAACTAACAGCAGTTCCCCACGCAGTGACTGGGATCCAGCCCGCCCCCAAGCCTGGACCACGGTGCCCCTCTCAGGCCTCTCCTCCTCTCCCCACCCCACACACCTATTGTGAATCCTAATTCAGTACCTGCTAAGCCTATGTCTCCCACCATACTGTGAGCCCCCAAAGCCTGGTTCTTAACCCGGCCTGGACCTCGGCGAGTGCACGACACTCTCTAAGTGGGTGCTGAGTCCTAAGGGTCTGCAATTGTCTCTGGGGTGACAGCTGCCTCGGGTCCCAACATACTACGACGAGGGAAAGCCCCAGATGCTGGTACATTTTTTCCACGCGACAGTCTCTAAAGGGCTGTTGTAGAGACCCAAAGAGCCGCGAGGTGGCCAGAGCCAAGACCAGGAGCCCCGCGGTGGACACTCCTCTCGGGCCTGAGCACAGCGAGCAGCACTGCTCATCGAGGCGTCCGGGGCAGGTGGCCCAGGCTGGCCCCTTCCACAACTCCCGGCTCCAGGCATTCTGACCCCAGCGGGGCGAAGAGAAGCTGGGCGGGAGCAGGTGACCGCCTGGCCCCGACGCTCCAGTGGGGGCGGGAGGCTGCCCAGCCGCTGGGCAGGGCGGGGACCATCCCGCCGCGGCCAGACTCAGAGTCTGCCGGGCGGGGGCCGGGCGTCCTCGTGGCTGCACCGTGGTGGCCACGGCCGCGCGCGGAGCGGGAGCCCGAGGGGTGCAAAGGCGGCCCCCTCCCAGCAGCGGGGCTCCACGCGCCCCAGGCCCGGCACGACCCGCCCCACGCGGACCTACCTGAGGCGCGACGCGGGTCCGGCACAAGCGCAAGGCACAGGCGAGGAGCTCGCGCAGCGGAGCAGGGCCCCCGAGCGCCAGCTGCGAGCACCTCGCTCGGCTCCGGCAGTGGGCGGGGCCCGGCCGCGGCCCCTGCGCCCCGGCCACGCCCCCGCGCGGCCCACAAGCGCCGCCCACGGCCGCGGGGGCGGGGCTTCTGGGGGGCGGGCCCGGGGCCGCCGCGAGTCCCTCCCACCCGGGTCTTCACAGCGCCGCGCGCACCTGCCCGCGGAGAGGCTGCCCCCTCCCCGCAGCCCCCGCTCCAGACGCGCGGCGGCCGGACAGACGCGGAGCCGCGGTGGCCAGAACAGTCTTTAATCCCGTGCCCTACAGGGCGAGCGCCCGGAGCGCCTCCTCGGCCGAGCGGTACTGGTGCAGCTGGATCTGGACCTCCACCGTCAGGGGCTCGGGCTGGTAGTCGCCTTCGTACATTAAAACCGTAGATTTTTTATTTTCTGAGAAAATAAAAAACACGAGAATGTAAGTCCGCAGAGAGGAACGGGCCGGTTCTCGGCCGCCCTGGACGGGATCAGCGCACGTCCTCTAAATGCAAACCTGTCCTCCGTCCCAACGGGAGCGCGGTTTCAGAACCAGAGATTCGGCCCTCGGGTCTTAACCGTAATAAGGAATAAAATGAAAGCACATCTACCTGGATCATTTCACAAGTCGCAGTTGTTTGAGTTACAAGGTGAACTAGCTGCTTTTTTCTTGGAACATTCTTTTCACCTGAAAGAACACTGACAAACTATGGCTATTCAGACGTGAATATTTGGCAGATATTTCCTAAAAAACGAATAAAGTAAGCCTGGAATTTCAGGGAAAACTGAAGCATTTTGATAATTAAATTCATAACACTTGAGCTTTCAAGTAGAAATTAGAATTTTGGAACATTGTATCTGCCACCATGAATTTAACAGTTTTCCAATACTCAAAAGACTTTTCTAATGATATGGGTGATGATATTAAAGAATGTGATTTTGGATAATGTATAATGAAATGGGTCAACAGTTGGAAGATCTGCATCACTCAGGGAACCAGTGTTTTGCAAATAACCAATGCCTGATGTTACAAATTGCGCATGGGTAAGATATCCATTCAAAATGCAATGTTAAAAAAAAATGCAATGTAGACCGATGGATTTTAACGCAACTAATTATGAAAAAATTCATCCATATAGATTCAGTTTTTACATTGTAACAACCTTTAAAAAACTATTGGTTGTCAAATTTGATGTAATACCAAAGAATATCCACATTTGAATGCCTATTAAAATACTCCCCTCTTTTCCGATTCCATGTCCATGTGAGGTTGGATTTTCTTTTTACACTTCAATCACAGCCACACATCACAAGAGATTGACTGTAGAAGCAGCTATGCAAATACAGCCGTCCTCAAGCCAGACATTAAAGAGATTTGCAAAAATGTAAAAAGAAAAAAAAAAATTTAAGATCATCTGGGGCTCCATCACAAATCATGTGTTCATATTTGTATGAGTCATGAAGTCCAGCGGTGTAAGTCCTTTGTGCTTTTTCAAAGTTGTTTTGACTCTTCTAGGTCCTTTGAATTTCTATATGAACTTTAAAACAGCTTGCTGATTTCTACAAAAAAGAATCCCTCCAGGAATACAATTGAGAGTTGAATCTGTAGATCAATTTGAGGGAAATGGACATCTTAACAATATTGAATGTCCTGATCCATGTACATAGTATCTCTTTCCACTTATTTAGGTCTTTGATTTCTCTCAGCAACGTTTTGTAGTTTTCAGTATACAGGACTGTCCACATCCTTTGTCAGATTTACCCCTATTTCATATTTTCAATGCTATCGTAAATGGTATTGTTTTAAAATTTCAGTATCTGATTGTTTATTGCTAGTATGGAAATAACAATTAGTTTGTTTTTTTTTAAAGATTTTATTTATTTATTTTCCCCCCCCAAAGCCCCAGTAGATAGTTGTATGTCGTAGTTGCACATCCTTCTAGTTGCTGTATGTGGAACGCAGCCTCAGCATGGCCAGAGAAGTGGTGCGTCGGTGCGCGCCCGGGATCCGAACCCGGGCCGCCAGCAGCAGAGCGCGCGCACTTAACCGCTAAGCCACGGGGCCGGCCCAACAATTAGTTTTTGAATACTGACCCTGTATCCTACAACCCTGTTAAACTCACTTATTAGTTTTAGAAGCTTTTCTAATATAGGCATTTAATGTTATAAATTTCTCTCTAAATACTGCTTTAGTTTTTTACTAATTTTAATATTTTGTATTTTAGTGCACCGACTAAACTGATTTTAGTATTTTGTATTTTCATTTTCATTCAATTCAAAATACTTTCTAATTTCCCTTTTCTTTCTTTTTTTCCCTTTCTTCTTTGACCCATGGGCTATTTAGAAGTGTGTTATTTAGTTTCCAAAAATTTGGGGATTTTACAGATATCTTTCTGTTGCTGATTTCTAATTTAATTCTACTGTGGTCATAGAGGATATTTTGAATGATTTGAATTCTTTTAAACTTATTGAGACTTGTTTTAAGACCCAGATTATGGAATATCTTGGTTCTGTGTGCACTTAAAGAATGTGTATTCTCATGTTATTAGGTGGAGTGCTCCACAGATGTCAGTTAGCTCAAGTTGATTGGCAGTGTGGTTCAAATATTCTACTTCTTCCCTGATTTTCTGTCTACTTGTTCTTTCAATTACTTAGGGAGGTATGTTGAAATCTCTGAATATAATTTTGGATTTGTCTATTTCTCCAAGTACTTCTATCAGTTTTTTTTCCATGTATTTTGAAGCTCAAGTATTAGATACATACATGCTTAGGACTGTTACATCCTCCTGATGAATTGACTCCTTTATTATTATGAAATGACCCTTTTTATCCCTGGTAATAGTCTTTGCTCTGAAATCTACTTTGTCTGATATTAATACAGTCACTCTCATTTTCTTTTGATTAGTGTTAGCATAAATATCTTTTTCTATCTTTTTATTTTTAATTTTTTGTATCTTTATTTTTTTTATAATTTTATTTATTTATGTTTCCCCCAAAGCCCCAGTAGATAGTAGTATGTCATAGTTGCACATCCTTCTAGTTGCTGTATGTGGGACGCGGCCTCAGCATGGCCGGAGAAGCGGTGAGTCGGTGCACACCCGGGATCCGAACCCGGGCTGCCAGCAGTGGAGCGCATGCACTTAACCGCTAAGCCACGGGGCCAGCCCTAATTTTTTGTATCTTTATATTTCAAATGGGTTTCTGGTAGGCAGCATATAGTTGGGTCTTATATTTTTATCCAATCTGATCATCTCTGCCTTTTAACTGGCTGTTTAGACCATTTACATTTAATGTGATTATTGATATGATTGGGTCCAAGGCTACTATCTTGTTACTTGTTTTCTACTTATCCCATATGTTCTTTGTTTCTCTTTTTTCCACCTTCTTTTAGATTAACTGAATATTTTTGTGTGTGTGTGAGAAAGATCAGCCCTGACCTAACATCAGTTGCCAATCCTCCTCTTTTTGCTGAGGAAGATTGGCCCTGAGCTAACATCCGTGCCCATCTTCCTCTACTTCATATGGGACGCTGCCACAGCATGGCTTGACAAGTGGTGTGCCGGTGTGCACCTGGGATCTGAACCTGCAAACCCAAGGCTGCCGAAGCAGAGTGCATGCACTTAACCACTTGCGGCACCGGGCCAGCCCCTAACTGAATATTTTTATGATTCCTATTTTCTCTCCTTTGTTGGCTTATTAGCTATCACTCTTTTTGTGTCATTTTAGTGGTTGTTTTAGAATTTACAATAAATATCTTTAACTTATCACAGTCTAGCTTCAAGTGATATTATACCACTTCACATATAGTTTAAGAACCTTACTATGACATACTTCCATTTCTCTCCTTACCCCCAACCCTAGCCTTTGTGCTATTATCATATACTTTACTTCTACATATGTTATAAAGTTATTTTTTGCATTAAGCAATCAACTATCATTTAAAGATTTTTTTGTGTGTGTGAGGAAGATCAGCCCTGAACTAACATCCATGCCAATCCTCCTCTTTTTGCTGAGGAAGACTGGCCCTGGGCTAACATCTGTGCCCATCTTCCTCCACTTTATATGGGACGCCGCCACAGCATGGCCTGACAAGCAGTGTGTCGGTGCACGCCTGGGATCTGAACCTGGGTCGCCAGCAGCGGAGTGCGTGCACTTAACCGCTACACCACGGGGCTGGCCCAAAGATTTTAAATGATAAGAGTATATTTACCCACAGTTACCATTTCCAGGGCTCTTGATGTCTTTGTGCAGATCCAGATTTCCATCTGGTATTATTTTTTTTCTGCTTAAAGGACTTCTTTTAACATTGCTTGTGGTACAGGTATGCTGGTGATGCATTCTTTCAGCATTTGTATGTCTGGAAAAGTGTTCACTTCACCTTTGCTTTTGAAAGATATTTTTGTTGGGTAAAGAATTTTAAATTGATAGTTATTTTTCTCTGATGTTTCTAAGATGTTCTTCCACTGTCTTCTAGTTTGCAGTTTTTTCTGACAGTAAATATGCTATTATCTTTGTCTGTACCTAATGTGTCTTTTTTTCCTCTGGCTGCTTTAAAAGTTTTCTCTTTATCACTGATTTAGGCATTTCTCTTATTATCTAGCTTGGTTTAGTTTTCTTCACATTTCTTGTGTTTAGGATTCATTGAACTTTTTGGATCTGTATGTTTATAGTTTCCATCTAATTTGGAAATGTTTCAGCACTTATTTCTTCAGATATTCTTTCTGCCCTCCCCACTCTCCTTTGGGGACTCCAACTGCATGGACATTAATTCCTTTGAATTTGTCTCCAAAATTCACTGATACTCTATTTTTTTTTCTGGCCATTTTTCTCTCTGAGTGTAATTCGGGATTGTTTCTACTACTTCAAGTTTACTAATCTTTTCTTCTGCATTCTCAAAGCTGCCATTAATCCCATTGAGTGTATTTTTCATGTAACATTGTAGTTTTCATCTCTAAAAGTTTGATTTCTTTTATCTTCCATGTTGCTAGATAACATAGTCAGTCTTTCCTCTAGCTTTTTGAATATATGGAATTTAATTATAATAACTGCTTTAAGGTCCTTGTCTACTAATTCTATCATACATGTCATTTTTGAGTCAATTATTATTGATAAATTCTCCTTGTTATATATTAAATTTTCTTGCTTTTTTGCATGCCTGGTAGTCTTTTTATTGGATGACAGACATTGTGAATTTTGTCTTGGGCACCGGCTATTTTTGTATTTCTATCAATATCCTCGAGTTTTGTTCTAGGACACAGTTAAGTTTGACACTTTCAGGTCTTGCTTTCTCTTCCTGCTCAAAATCTGTATTGTTCCCCAGGGCACTGTGCTCAACCCTTTTCTCTTCTCTGTCAACATAAGCTTACGTATTTTCATAGCTTTGAACACCACCGATAAGCTGATTCATTCATTTAATCAATGTCTGTTGATGGCCTACTATGCTGGGGGCTGGGGGATTGTGTGACTTTAAATAATACAGGCACGGCCCCTGCCCTCCTGTAGCTTCAGTGTAGTGGACAAGATAAATATTAAACAAACAATTACACAGATTCACATCTATACAGTTACCATTGTGCTATACAGGAAAACACAGGATACTATGAAGAAAACAAGTGGGCCTACCCTAGTCCAGAGGACCAGCTTCCCTGAAGAAGGGCCGCTGAAGCTGAGATCTGACAGATGAAGAAGTCGCTGAGCGAACGGGGTGTCAAGGGCAAAGTCAATATTCTAAGCAGACCTCTTGGGACCTTGTAGGCCATGGAAATTTGGATTTTGTGATGTGGCCAGCAGGAAGTCACAGAAGAATTTTCAGCAGGGGAGTCACTCAACCAGATCTGCAAACAAGATTGGCCTGGCTACTGCAGGGGGCACTGATGGAAAGAGCGGCTGGGTGGTAGGGAGGAAGTGTAGACCACCTGCAGTGGTCTGGGTGAAGAACTAGGTGGTCTGACTGGTGGTGGCAAAGGAGATGGAGACAGAGAAGTGGAGTAAACTCCACAGCCCTGGGTGACAACGGGCGCTGAGGGAAAGGCTTCTTGGATGCTCCACATGCTTCAACTTCACATACACAAAACTGAGTTCATTTCCCCCCAGAGCAGCTTCTCAGCCTGTGTTCCCCATTCGCAGGCCCAAGGCTGAATCTTTCCTGCTTCCCGTGAGTCACCGGGCTCTGCCTGTTCCACCTCCCTAGTAACTCTCAGATCCATCCCCTCCACACCATTTCTGCCACCAATGTCTAAGCCCAGGCCTCATCATTTCTTGTCTTATACTTTTTTTTTAGGTGAATATTTTTTCATTGAGATAAAATTCAACATTTTAACCATTTTAAAATCTATAGTTCAGTGGTTTTTAGCATATTCACAGTGTTATACAACCATCACTGCTATCTAATTCCAGAACATTTTTATCATCCCAAATGGAAACCCCAGACCCAATAAGCAGTCACTTCTCAATCTCCCCCTTCCCCAGCCCCTGACAATCACTAATCTGCTTTCTGTCTCTACGGATTTGCCTGTTCTGGACATTTCATATAAATGGGATTGTACAGTATGTGTCCTTTTGTATCTGGCTTCTTTCCATTAGCATGATATTTTCCAGATTCATCCACAGTGTAGCAGGTGTCAGTCCTTCACTCCTTTTTGTGACTAAATAACATCCCATTGTATAGATGGACCATTCATCCGTTGATGGCCTTTTGGGCTGTTTCCACTTTCTGGCTATTGTGCATAGTGCTGCTGTGACCTGCCTTGTACTTCTGCAGCAGTCTCCCAGCTGGTCTCCCTGTCTCCCATCTCTCCCTCCAAGCCAGAGAGTTCTATCTAAAACTTAAATCTAAATCTTACCTATTTCAGACACTTCAGTGGCTGCCCATTGCCCATAAAACAAGTCCAGGCTCTTCAGACTGCAAATAAGGGCTAATGACCCGAAGCAGGAGCCAAATGACCTCTGAGCCAGAAGGACCCTGGGCCAGTCCCAACTCTGAACCCCCTGTCCCTCCTCATCCTGGCTCCTACCCCAGAATGCCTTTCCTGCACATAGCATAACCTGCAGCAGGCTGCTCTTGTCTCAGGGTTGCAAAGACACTGAGTGTGGTCCTTGGGGTGGACATGGCCTTCCCACAGGCCAGGAGATACGATTCTCCATCTGCTAATTCCTTTGGTCCCAAATCAGGCTGATCCCTCAGCAGGTCCTGCTATGGTGTGAATGTTTGTGCCCCCCTAAAATTCAAATATTGAAATCCTAACCCCCAAAGGTGATGGTATTAGGAGGTGGGGCTTTGGGAGGTGATTAAGTCATGAGGGCAGAACCCTCATGAATGGGATTAGTGCCCTTATAAAGAGGGTCCAAAGAGACCCATCACCCCTTCTACCACATGAGGACGCAGCAAGAAGGCGCCAGCTGTGAACCAGGAACAGGACCCTTACCTGACGCTGCCGGCACCTTGGTCTTGGACTTCCCAGTCTCCAGAACTTTGAGAAATAAACGTCTTTGTTTATAAGCCACCTGATCTGTGGTATTCTGTCACAGCAGCCCAGATGGACTAAGATAGGTCCTCAGTAAACATTCCCGGCTCTCAGTTACCATCTTTGGCTCTTACCTTTTTTAGCTTTCTTATTCTTCTTTGAGTCCTGAGAGAAAGAACCACAAAATAAGATGCTCGCTGGAGAGGGGGGATGCTGGGGAAGGCAGGATGCAGAATCTGGTGCCATCTGTGGGCAGCTCCCACCCCCGCCAGGGCGTCTCCTGGTCCAGGAAGGCAGGGCAGGGTCTCCTAGGGAAGACCTGCCCACTTGCCTGGCTCCTCACACCTGAGAAGGCTGCTCAACATGCCAGGACCCCGCAGATCCGGGAGCCCCGCACCCTTGCCGCGTGACCTAGGGAGAGGCCCTCCTTCTCGCTGGCCCTCCTGTGCCCTGGGGCCCTGCCATTGCTGGGGCTTCTGGAGGGGTTTGGGGGGCTCAGAGCCCCTCATCCCACAGCCCGCCTCCCCCTCCCTCCCACCACTTGGCCCCACGGCCCTTCCTTGCCCAGCACTGGTTCTGTGGGGAGGGGTTGGCAGGGGCCCTGCTGTACCCTGAGAAACGTCAGCCTGTCGGATTCCAAGGTGCGGATCACCCCGAAGTTGCACACGGTGGACACAAGTGGCTCCCCGACGAGCAGCGGCTCCAGGACCACCATGCCGCTGCCCAGCACCCGCAGGATGGGCGGGTCCTGGAGGAGCTCCTTAGGAAGCTCTTTCTTCTTCTTGGACCCCTTCTGTTCCTGTGGGGAGAGGCCAGGAGGGTGGACAGGGCCAGGTAGGAACCATGGCTGGAGTGCCCATTGCCACCACCCAAGGTGGCACCAGATGGTGCTGGGTGGTACCTTAACTGCTTCTTTCTCTCCTTTTCCATCTCTTCCCTTCTTGTATTTCTTGTCCTTCTCTCCTTTTCCTTTCTTGGCAGACAAGGAACTGTCGATGGGAGGCGGCCCCTCAGGCCAGGAGAGAATCTAAGGGACAGCAAGCGGCCTCAAGTGAACAGAGGGCCAGTTGGGGTTGGCTGAGATCTTTCTGGAAAGGCACTGAGACCAGCCAACAAGGGAGCAGGGCTACAGATGCCCTGACAGAAAACCAGAACAGAGGGGAAGGGGGCATAGTGCCGACCATGGTGAATTCCAGCCCTACCTTCTCCTCCACGATGGTCACTGTGGTTCCCGCCAGCAGGAAGGCCTTGAGTGGCACCAGGTCCTTGAGGGTGTGCTGCATCTCGTAGTTGCAGGGGATGGCGTCTGCCCAGGGCTTGCGGACGGTGCTGAAGAGAACTGTCCTTGGGGGGGGAGATGAAGAGGTGGGTGCCATCACCCAGAGGGCTGTGGCTGGGACCAGGGACAAGGCTGTGAGAGCCCTTTGAGAAGACATGCACAGCGTGGGGCCTGGCACCATCAGGAGGGTGGGGCTGGAAGGCGGGAGGGATATGGGCACAGAAGAAAAAGCAAAGCCGTAAATGCCCAGTGGAGACTTCCCCTGGGGCACACTGTGCACTGAACAGTGATGGAAACCAACCAAACATGAATCAAAAGTTTTTAAAAATTTCAGCAAAGTAGTAGTAAAAGAGTGAATCATTTCAAATTTCCTGAATTGTTAGAAAGTGATATTCTAGTGCCAATCAAAATTGTCTTGGGATGTCACAGGGCTTGACAAACTGAGTGTGGAAATTCACCTGGAAGAGAAAGCAGGAATTCCAAAGAGTACACTTAAAAGAGAAGGACAGGGACTCAAACAGATATCTGGACACCAACGTTCCCAGCAGCATTAGTCACAATAGCCAAAAGGTGGAAACAACCCAAGTGTCCACCGATGGGTGAACAAAGTGTGGGATAACCACACAATGGAACATTAGTCAGCCTTAAAAAGAAATGAAATTGGGGCCGGCCCAGTGGTGTAGTGGTTAGGTTCATGTGCTCTGCTTTGGCGGCCTGGGGTTTATAGGTTTGGATCCTGGGCCTGGACCTACCCTACGCACCACTCATCAAGCCATGCTGTGGTGGCATCCCACATACAAAATAGAGGAAGATTGGCATGGATGTTAGCTCAGGGACAATCTTCCTCACCAAACAAAAAGGAATGAAATTGTGACACATGCTACAACATGGATGAACTCTGAAAACATTATGCTAAGTGAAATAAGCCAGATACAAAACAACAAATATTGTATGATTCCACTTATGTGAGGTACTTAAGGGTAGTCAAAATCGTAGAGACAGAAAGTAGAATGGTGGGTGCCAGGGGCTGGGGAGAAGGTGGATGGGGAGTTAGCGTTTAATGGGGACACAGTTTCAGTTTGGGAAGATGAAAAAGTTCTGGAGATGAATGGTGGTGACAGTTGCATAACAATATGAATGTACTTAATGCCACTGAACTGTACACTTAAAAACGGTTAAAATGGGAAATTTTATGTTATGTATATTTTACCACAATAAAAAAAAAGATGAAGATGTTGTAAACTGTGAACTCCAGGAGTGTGATATGGCATTATTCATTTTCATATACTACCTAATACCTAGTCTAGTTTCTGGCACCCCAAAACAGGTATTTTATGAATGAATAAATTCATTCATAAATGAATAAATAAGTTATTTATGCCACCAGATTTTTAAAGCATATTGGAAAGTAAAAATTCTCAAAATTGTAAGATACTGGGTCAAAACCAGAAACAATGGCCCCAGCCTAGAATTCAGAATCCAGAATTAGACTGATAGTCATATCAGAACGTAATGTGTGACCACAGTTGAGAAGTAGTGTAACATATATTGTTTTAACAACTGGATCACAGCATGAGGGAGAATTAATAATATACTATAACAAATATAAAATATGTCTGAGTTAAACATTAATAAAAATTAGAAGAAAATAGGATAAAATACTTATTCCAGCACTGAGATGGGAAAAAATTTTCCCTCAAAGAAAAGGAGAGTGCAATAAAAGATAAACTTATGGATTGAAATATAACAGAAGTTAAGCCCAATAACATAATGGTGTCAGCCCAGGGCTTGCAAACTGTGTAAATTAAATGTGCAAAAACATGTAAAAGGGAAACATAAAAATGAAGAAAACATACTTGACAATAATAACTGATTAAAAAAATTAGTGCTACGGACAGAGAGAATCTGAGATAGAATGTGAGTAACCCTACTTTCCAGGTTAAGGAAATTTCGTAACCTCCTGAATTTAAAAATGCCTGCAAAAAACCCTGGTGATAGAATATTGCGTACAAATACATGAAAGATAACACTCAAAAATCTACTAGAGAGTGATGAAGGAGTTGACACCTTCTATCTTCAGACCATCATCTTCCTAAAACGTAAATCTGACTTTGGTCCTCTCCCCTGCTTAAAGTTTTTTAATAGTTTCCACTCAGGACAAAACAGGCTTTCTCTCTACCTACCTTTCCAGCCCTCTTTCTTTCCAATCCCCACCTTCCTCCATATTCAAGTTCTCGCAGCTGTTTGCTTCTAAGTCTGTGTGCCCGTCGTGAGGGCACAGGTGTTGCCCTCTCTGTCCCCTAACGAGGCACGTCCCACACATGGTGTATTGTCATAACCGTTTATGTCCCTCTTGAGATGGGCAAACGCCCCAATAGAACAGACCATTTTCTATCTTGTTTGTTGTGTGTAACCCTGATACCCAGAATCATGCCCACTGAGAGTAATTAATTCTCTGGGAGGAGTTAGATGGATGGAGGACAGGAAATTTTGTTTTCTAATTTACATAATTTTTAAAGTGGTAGAATTATTTGTGGCTCTTGCTTTTTTGTTAATCTTTCCAAAAATTAAAACAACAGCAACAAAAGTGTCGTGGGCTGTGTTTAACCTAGAACCTGGCACAGAATTGGCTGGTTCCATCGCTGTCTTCTGTCCAGCAGCAGGGACACCTGTTCCCTTTGTTTCGTCACCAGTGGAAACGTCGGCACTGGGTGTGGGCGGCTTCAGCTCCCCCAGACTCTCAACAAGCCTGTGTCGCTTACTTTTAGTCGAGGTTTTAAATAATTTTTTAAAAATAATTCTATTAGCACATTTTAAGAGAAGCTACCTTCCCAAATTCCTTGAGGGCATCAGCAGCAAAGTCTGCGTGAGATGAAAGTTGAGTTAACTAGAACTCAGTCACACATTTTGTTGTCTGTACTCTGGTCATCAGAAAGAGTGAAATAACAACAAAAGCTGAAAGCGAGAATTTTGGGAAAAAAATCAAAACTCAATGTCTTGAAATTAGTGTAAAACAGTTAATAGAGTTTCAATAATAAATGAGAACTGACTCTAAGTTCTTGTAAAATTCTTCATTATCAAAAAAGACTCTTGATCAAATAAGACAGAATGTGTGGTACATATGAAGCCCATGGAATAGACTAGATTGGACTTCTTAAGGCAAGAAAGAACCTAGTACTCAGATTGGAAGATCCATACCACATGTTAGATGTTAGAATACTTCTGGGCCGGCCCCGTGGCTTGGTGGTTAAGTGCACGCGCTCCGATGCTGGTGGCCCGGGTTCGGATCCCGGGCGCGCACCGAGGCACCACTTCTCCGTCCATCCTGAGGCCGAATCCCACATACAGCGACTAGAAGGATGTGCAGCTATGACATACAACTATCTACTGGGGATTTGGGGGGAAAAAATAAATAAATAAAATCTTTAAAAAAAAAAAAAGAATACTTCTGGATGAATTAAAAAATTAAACTGAAGGTTTTCAACCCTAAGGGCTGAAATGCAAAGGCTGTCCATTTATTATCTCTCTGTTGACTAAAGAAATGCAGTCATTCAGAAAACCTTGGCCTTTCAGGGAAAAGAGATTGAGCTGCACTTTGAGCGGAAGGTGAGGACTTTAGGAAAGAAGGGGAACACTTAACCCAAACACACCCGCGTAGCTAACGGCCTGGAGGGTCCAGCTACCGAGAGAGCGCGGCCTCAGCCGTTCAGAGTGGGCTCCAGGGAACTCTCGGCTATCGGGACCAGAAGGGGGAGGAGGCAGGTGGGTCTGGGCTCGCTGTGACCCTGGTGACCCCAGGCCCTGCTCCCACCCGGGTCTCCATCCTTACCCTGGGGATGGGCAGAGCCGGGGATCTATAAGCGGCCGCAACTTGGCCAACTCTTCTGCGGAGTCTATCAACCTTGGCAAAGGCGCCGACCCGCCGGAGACCAGGGACTCCTCCAACTCTCCCGACTGGGACTGGGTCGTCAGCCCAGACTCCAGCGAGTCTTCAGCCTCTTCGATGACTTCTTCAGGGAACTCCTCGCCTAATCGTTCCAGGCTGGGAGAGGGCTTGACGATCTGCCAGAGAAGACACAGAAACTCATCCGGGGCTGCTCTCTTCCGAGTTCCCATCTGATGCAACGTGATTGTGTGTGAATAGACATCAGTGTTTGGATGAAGTGGAAGATAAGCAAACACATGAACTTAGGAGGCAGAAGTTTAAAAAAAAAATGCCAGTCATTTCTTGAGCGGTCTATGTTAGACTAAAAACAGTAACAATAACAACTTCCACGTGAGATGGTGGTTGCCCATACATCTCCTGGTTGGATGACATCCTCGGGTTTTCTTTGACGGGAAGGAGAAGGGAGGTGTAGGGGAGCTGGAGAATGGGGCTGGGAGCATCAGCCCCAGACGTGAAATTCTGGGCTGCTCCCTTGTTAGGCTGTTTGCTCCTATTTCAAGCGGGACCCAAGGGGCGAGCACAGTTGAGAATTACTCCAGCTGCAAGGAAGGGGCCGAGCAGAAGCCAGTTTCCTGCTCGGAGTAGGATATGAATCAGAAAGATCCATGTGAAAGGTTTTCCTGGGCCCCAAGAAGCTATTCTGCCTGTGCAGGAGACCCTGTGGGCCCAACAGCAGAGCCCCCCCCCCATTCTCAGGAACAGCCCAAGGGGCACACACCTCAGCCAGCACGCCACCATATTCACTTCCTTCACCCTCTTCATCTTCCACAAAATGGTAGGTCACGTAGTAGCTGTAGGTGATAAAAGGGCCCTGGGGCCCTGGTTCTGGGTCCAAGACAGAGGTGTCCGGGACCCCTCTGACATTTCCAATAGTCACCACGAACTGTGCCTCACATGCCAAGAGATCTGCGGGGGGTGAGCAGGAGTGAGGAGAGCCACGGGGACGGAAGTTGGCAGACAGACACAAGAGAGGACAAGGCGAGCACAGCTCCCTGCACTCTTTCCTCCGTGCAGGGCGGAGCCTCAGAGTTTGCAGACTTGGCTTCATATCCCAGTTCTGCCAAGTTCAAGCAGTGATTCTGGGTAAGTCTCCTTTTGGTACAAAGATACCCCGTATGCTGGTAAGACATCCCTCTTAAGCCTTGTTTTCCTGATCTGTATAATGGGAATGATAGTAGCTGCTTTGCAGGATGGTTACAGATCAAGAAGATATGTTACCCTAGCACGTGCCTGGCACCCAGCAGGGGTAGCTATTGTTATCCGTGTCTGATCACCCTGACCTTGAGGAGGCTCTGGTGCAGCTTGCAGCGTGGGCCACAAGGGGGTGATCTCAATCCACCGTGGAAGTAAAGAAACTGATGTAAAAAATGTTTCCCATTTGCCTCTGAAGGGAGGGGACCGCGATGGTCCCGGCCTCCCTACCACCTCTGTCCCCAAATCCCAACCACAGGGATCAAAATCTGGGAGAGCACTCTGACCAAGAAGGTGAGCTCCAGCTGACTAGCAGTGTTGCAGGGACAGACGGGCACACGCCCCTAGTAGTGTGGTGGGCGGGCAAGCAGCGGCTCAGAGTGTCAGATGCCAGCCCCTCCCCACCGTGCACAAGAGCACCCTCACCCGCACTGTGGCTGAGCCCCCGGAACAGGTGCTTCTCGCTGGGAGACACGGTGATGTCGTCTAGCACGCAGAGCCGGGACAGGCTGTCGATGGTGAGGCCCCGGTAGTACGGCACCAGGGCCAGTGGGTTCCCCTGCAGCACCAGCAGCCGCAGGTGTTGGAGGGTGCTGAGGCTGGCGATCATGCTCTGCAGGTCCGTCAGGTTGTTGAAGCCCAGGTCCAGAGAGACGAGGTTGGGCCTAGAAGGCGAGCAGGACCGTCCAGGAGTCAAGAGGCCAGGTGAGCAAAGGGTTGGGGACAGGGAGCTGTGGTCTTGCCCTGCCCAGCATCCCCCAGCACCCCGTGTCCAGGACAGACGGGAGGCCTGATGCTGAGGGTGGGATGGGAAACTGCCCATCCTTGACTCACGTGCCTTGTGCTGCCCTTGACCCACGTTGACCCCATGTCGGGAAGGACCTCCTGGTTCTACTGCCCCCCTCTCTCCGTGACACTGCTATCCTCACTATGGTGCAGAGATGGCCCTCGTCACATCCTGCCTCCACCTGACTTCTATTTATATAGATCTTCTTTTCTCGGTTAAACATCTTGGTATCTCCTGTAGAGGCTGATACAGTCTTGTGCATCTAGAAGGTCCTCAACAAAGACTGACAGACTGGCAAGAAAGACAGAGGGAAGCCACTGCGGGGAGGGGCAGTGGGTGGGGAAGGAGAGGTGGGTAGATATGGAGACCTGGGAAGAGGTTGCCTGAGGCTTGAGGGGTCTAGAACCTGGAGGACACTTTCTGGAGCTGAGCACACATATGACCACAGGAAGCCATTTGGTTCATTTCTTGGAGCACTCAGCTCAAGAACATGCCAGTGATGGGCCGGCTCTGTGGCTTGGCGGTTAAGTGCGCGCGCTCTGATGCTGGCGACCCGGGTTCGGATCCCGGGAGCGCCCCGAGGCACCACTTCTCCCTCCAACACGAGGCCGGGTCCCACGTACAGCAACTAGAAGGATGTGAACCTATGACATACAGCTGTCTGCTGGGGCTTTGGGGGGAAAAAACTGAATAAATAAAATCTTTAAAAAAAAAAAAAAAAAAAGAACATGCCAGTGAGGACAAAGGAGGCGTCCGCCATCCCAGCCTGGTGAAGAAGGCCAGGAAGGGGGCAGGGCGGTTTCCCTGCACAGACTAGAAAGCAAACTGATTTCAGCTCTGAGAACAGAGGCAAGAAAACACAAGGGGACACTTCAACAGCACAGTCTTCCACAATCACACCTGACAGTCTCCCACTGATTGAACTCAGGTGCTTCACCGCCCCTGCCTCCCTCCTTTCATGGCCCATGCTGCCCGTGACATTGGCCAGATAGTCAATGGGAAACATATGAGAAGAATGCTTTGTGGAAACCAGCACACAGACTTTACCCCAAATCAGCCAAGATCAGAAACATCAGCAAAATTGATTCACAAGAAGTGTACCCTCCTTTTAATTTCAAACCAGTGAAAGATGGAGGTTTCACATATACGTTTTTATGAAATCCACACTGGGCATTAAACGTGTTGCCTTATGGTAAGGATGTTTTCCAAATCAAAAATCAGAACACTTGGTACTCGGTCCACAGCACGAGTGTGAAACCAGCTGTCACAGGAAGTCCAAAGTGTCTTCTCCTTCTGTGCTATATTCCGACAGCTATGGTCTATGAAGAAAGGGGTCCTGAATCGTACACAGCCAAGACTGTCAAGGCAGCCTGGCCAAGAGCAGGAGAGGGGCGAGGAAGAAGGAAATTATGGTTGGAGACAGGGACCTTCCAAGAGCATACACGGTCAGGTCACCCAAGAGAGCATTCTCAGGTTACCTGGGGAAGCGGGGAAGCAATGCTGACCTTCGCCTTCTGCCTCTTTGGGCTGTGAAGAAGGTGAACAATGGTAAGCCCATGGCAGCGCTATCCAGGACGCTGAAACCCTGGGAATCTTCCCAGCATGCTCTGAGAAGCCTTCCTGGCCCTGCTTCCTCTGAGGGCCTTTCACAGGTGGTCTGATCCCCTCTTACTTCTCAGATCCAGGGTGTTCAGTTTCCCACCGCTCACCCACCAAGAAGACCAACTCAGACATCAATAACTGAGAGGTGACTATTCTGCACAACCTCAAATGCACACTGAATTTTCAATCACAATGGAACATCTAGATTCCACCGAGAGCTGTCTGCCGGGCAGCGGTTCTCAACTGGGGGCAGTTTTGCCCCCCAGTGGACATTTGGCACCTTGGAGACATTTTTGGTTGCCATAATTGGTGTGGGGTGGGTGCTACTGGCATCTAGTGGGTAGAGGCCAGGGATGCTGCTCAACATCCTACAGTGCACGGGACCGCCCCACAAGGAAGAATCATCTGGCCCAAACGTCACCAGTGCCTAAGTTGAGAAACCCACTGAGAAGCATGGCCTCGAAGTAAAGGTCTGACTCACTCCCACTACCTCTTGGTAACCCCCACTGGGCTTCAGTGGGATTTTTTATTGGGTCAGAGAAATAAATCCTAGGTCTGGAGTTGGCCACCAACCAGGAGTTATTATAGAAAAGAGTAAAGCTGGGATCTTCAAGCCACCAGGTTAGAATCACCCAAATCTAACGCTTCATCCTTCCTCTCTCTTCCCATTTGGGGCTCCTGAGTTACCAGTGATCCGCAGTGACGTGTAGACTTTCCAAGGGGCCCAGAAGTTTGTTGTGACCTAACCCCAAGTGCTGGAGACCCGGGGGTGGGCGGGCGCACAGACACTCCACGCTGGCGACCTCGCTGCCGTAGAGCTCCAAGACCTGCGACGGGAGCAGAAGGACAGTGTCCGTGAGCCCAGGCAAACTGAGTCCACTCCCTTCCTTCCGCCTGGGATGCTGAGGAGAGGGATTACGAATCACTCACGCCACGCCTCCCTGCAACTAGCTGGATTCCCTTTTAAAAATCTGGGGGGCTGGCCCCGTGGTGCAGTGGTTAAGCGTGGCGCGCTCTGCTTCAGCAGCCCGGGTTCATGGGTTTGGATCCCGGGTGCAGACCTACACCACTCATCAGCCATGCTGTGGTGGTGACCCACATACAAAATAGAGGAAGATTGGCAACAGATGTTAGCTCAGAGCAAATCTTCCTCAGCAATCAATCAATCAATAAAAATTAAAATCTGGGAAGAAAATATTCCTGCAGCAGGTGTTGGAATGTTTCTTTTCCTCTTGTGGAGGAAACTTTAAAATTTGGATGGGAGGTGATATTGGAGAGGGTGGGGGGGGACATGTATAGCATTTTGGCAACTTCTCAACTGTGGCAATATGTCTCTGGGAAAGCCAAAGGGGCCCTGGATGGAACAAGGAACAAACCCAAAGATAACAGCTAGCTCTTGTCTTTCTCCTCCAAGGCCTTGCCTGTTTTTTTCTTGAGCATGGCAGTGAGCCATATTTCTGAGTACCTTCTGCCACTAAATCTACTAATCTCAGCATTTAATTTAAAATTGAGACCATTTTGACATGCTCAGCTGAAGACTCATAATAAAGCCTGGCCTACCTTTTCTGAAACAATTTTTTATTGTGGTAAAATATATATAACATAATTTGTCATTTTAGCCTTTGTGTGTGTGTGAGGAAGATCAGCCCTGAGCTAACATCCATGCCAATCCTCATCTTTTTGCTGAGGAAGACTGGCCCTCAGCTAACAACTTCCTCCACTTTATGTGGGATGCCGCCACAGCATGGCCTGACAAGCGGCATGTCGGTGCGCACCCGGGATCCATTTTTAAGTGTACAATTCAGGGGCATTAAGTACATTCACATCGTTGTACAACCATCATCATTAGCTACCTCCAAAATTTTTCATCACCCCAAACAGAAACTCTGTACCCATTAAGCAACAAACCCCCATTACCTTCCCCGCTGCCCCTCATAACCTCTAATCTATTTTTTGTCTCTATGGATTTGCCTCTTCTAGATATTTCATGTAAGTGGAATCATCTAACATGTGGCCTTTTGTGTCTGGCCTCTTTCATTCAGCAAAATATTTTCAAGGTTCATCCATGTTGTAGCTGGATCATTCCTTTTTATGACTAAATAATATTCCACTGTATGGATAGACATGTTTATCTTGTTTATCCATTCATCTGTTGATGGACACTTGGGTTGTCTCCACCTTTTGGTTATTGTGAATAGTGCTGCTGTGAACATTGGCATATCAGAATCTGAGTCCCTGAATTCAATTCATTTGGGCATATACCTAGGAATAGAATTGCTGGGTCTCATGGAAATCTACTTTTTGAGGAATCTGGTCTACCTCTCAAAAGCCTGGGGCTGGCTCTTAGCACACAGCTGCAATGGCCAAACTTTCTGTGTGTGGGGCAGGGCCGCTGGGCAGTGCTGGCTCACAGACCTGGGCTCCTTTACCTTGAGAGTTGGAGGCAGATTGACGGCATCGATCTCCTTGATTCGATTAGCACTCAGTACCAACTCTTCAAGCTTGGTAAATTTCAGGAGGTCTTTATCCACCAGGCTCACCTAGAAGGGAAGGAGAGGAAGCTAAGAGCTCTAGTGGGAAAGGCAGCATTGGAGCAGAAGCCAAGTCTCATCCATCTTCAGAGAGTTACACCCCCCCCCATCCCCTTTCCTCTCCTGGAAGCCTTTCCTGCATCGTGCTGCCAGGATCCAGTGCCTTGATCATTGCAGCGACCTCGCACCTCTTCAACCCTCACCCCTCCTTTGACTGTAGGTGTTGTACAACCTCCAGCTCAGCGTCCTGTGTCCCTTGTTGGACTGTGAGCTCCCGAGGGCAGGAATCCCGTTTTCTTTGCTGTCTACCCCAGAGCCACAGTGAACTCTAAGCCTTTAAGTTTACACACAGCAGGGTCAGACCAGAAGCCTCAGGAGCCTATCCACGAATCCTCAGTTCCCTGTGGCCTCAAAGACATTAGAGGCCCTTCCTGGCTGGGCTTTCTTCTCTAGGGTGACCGATTGTGCCAACTCGCCCAGGATTGAGGGGTTCCCAGGCCATGAAACTCTCAGTGCTAACACCGGGAAAATCCCAGGCAAACTGGCATGAGTTGCTCCCCCTCCCCATCCCCTGTGTAAAATCAGTTTCTCTGGGAAAGGAGAAGCAGGCTCAAGAAGGCTAAGACCAAGTTCCCAGGCAATTTTTGGACTCTGTTACTGATATAAGCAAAGAAGGCTTTTTAGTACCAGAAATTAATATAGTACTCTGTCAGCCCTCCAGCCCCTGGCCCCCACAGTTTAAATTAAGCAAAATCAATATGGACACCATGAAAGGTCTCTACTAGAACACAGGAGGGCCAATTGCAGGTGCACCAGAAATCAGCTGTAGAAGATACACAGTGCACTCCCTCCCAGGGTGAAGGAAGAAGACACATAACAAAGAATAAATGGGCAGCTGGCCCTGCTTGGCGGACAGGCTGGCGAGATGAATTAGACAGAGGGCAGAGCCACCTCCCTACCCCCCTCCCCCTTAACGCCTAGGTCTCACCACTAAGTACAGTAAGGGGAATGGCCTCCCTCCCAGCACTCACCTGCTTGTCCACCACCCGCAGGGACTTGAAGTAAGAGTAGAAGAAGGAGTCTTTGAGCATCAGTGGATTCTGGATGGCCAGTTCTCTCAGAAAACGGTCCTCTGCACTGGAGCCTTCTAGCAGAGCCCAGGGTGAGTCGGGGCTGCGGACCAGGTCCAGCAGAGCCTCCACCGTCTCCTCCCTGGGGCTCACAGCCTCCTCCTCTCTGGGGATCAGCTCCCTCCATGTTCGCCAAGTTCGAGGAAGGAAGCGCGACTTATTCTGCAGTAGTGGAGGTGGAGAATTTCTCTAGTTATGACTCAGCCCTCTCAAGGCTTTGAAACTCCCCAAATAAAACATTATAAAATAGGAAGATCAAGGATAAAGAATTTAGAAATTTAGACAATGAGTAATCGATACTTTTGACTGATTATTGGCCATGGACATAACTACAGATGTGGGAAGATATAAAATAATAAAAAGGTCCATTTCTGCCTTTACGAGTTTACTCTCCACCTGGGAACCTTGAAGATGCAAGTAAAAGTGATTAAACATTTAATGCAAAATTTATGTACTAGAAGCCAGAAGGTGCAAAAGGCAATCTATGGGATGTAACTGATCCAGGAAAGGTGTTTGAAGAAGAGGTGGCAAGGCTGGAAAGGTAAATTCAGATCCTTTAGATGCCATAAGTGGAAGATGAAAGAATTTGTCCCAGAGTTGACTTTCTCCCACCCCTTCCTCTAGGAGACTCTTGAGAGACCTCTATGAAACCCTAAAGCTCAGCACAATGCCAGGCACACAGTAGGTGCTCAATTGACATTTGTTGATTAAACAAATGAATTAGTTGGTGTCTCAGTTTTATCCTCTGTGACAATGGGAACACTGACTTCCCTTTAGCTCCTGAGGACTGTTCGGGACCCCAGTTTCCCACGGAGTCCACGGGAACCATTCAGGACCCTCAAGATACTCCAGTGCCCACTTGAGGAGCCTGGGTTCTTAATGTCACGCTCCTCCTCGCCACCACATGCACCCAGCTGATGATGACGGCGCCTCTGGCCACAGCACAGTGGGGTCCTAACTGCAGGCACTGCCCTCAGGATGAGTGTACACATCAAAGTACGATGGAAAGGGATCTTCTCGGGCAGCAAAATCCCATTTTTCTTCTTCAAGGTGTCACAACTATGCCCCATGCATAGGGCATTTCGTTCTGCCTCCCCATAGCCCTGGAAGGGGGTCGGGCGCAGACGCACCTGCTCTAGCCTTCCTGGGCCACGACTCGCTCACCAGGGAGAAAGCTTTAGAAAGGAAGGGTCTCTGGCCTCAGAGACAAGGAGACAGGAACGAAAGGTGGAAGCCACTTCCCCCCGGGCCCACCCGCCTCTGTAGCGTCAGAACAGGGCCTGCTCAGCACCATCCCCCACACACGGCTTGGGGCTCTCGTTATGTGCTCTGGGGCTCTTGAACGGTGAGAAGCTCTTCGCCCAGAAGAAAGCTTTCCACCCCAAAAGGAGACTGGTGTCTTTAAGATAGCGAGAGGCCCTGCCCCAGGTCAGCTAGATGTGCTCAGGATGGGGTCTCTGCCCTCCACCTGGGGTCAGCGCCCACAATCCCAGGTGGGGGCCTATTCGATCCACCCCTGCAGTGTCCCACCCTTAGCCCAGGTCAAGCCGCTCCCTAACCCCCCAGATCTAAACCTCCCCTCAGGGTCTCCAGATCAGCCAACTCCCGGGGCTGGCGGCCCCCTCAGCTCTCGGACTAACCCCAACCCGGCCCCGCTCTCAGTCCCTAAGCCCTGGCCTGGCCCCTGGTCCATCCCCTCCGGCCCCCAGACCCCCGAGTCCCTCCGCCGCCGCCCCCGCCGGCGCCCGCACCCAGCTGCCCGTGCCGCACGGGAACTCCTGCAGACACAGCTGCCGCAGGTGCTCGCGGACCGCGGCGCTCACGCTCCGGGTGGGCGCCTCCATGCCTGGGCACGCCGTTGCTAGGCAACCACCGGGACGCGCGCGCCTGGGCCGGGCACGTGCCCGAGGCGACTGGCAGCGCGGCGGCGGCGGGGGCGCTCCCGGAAGCCAGGACTTCCCCGCGCGTGCGAACTTTTCCCGCGGCAGTCCGAGACCCCGACTCAGCCCCAAACGACCTGGGTTTTCTCTTTTGACCTCATCTGCCCTCGCAGCTGTAAAACGGGGCCAATAGTACCTTTCCCTTCACAGCCTAGGGGTTATAACTGCGCTAGCTCCCCGCAGGTATTCAGCGCTTCCCGTATGCTAGTTTGTTTCCATTTCTCCTTCCAAGCACACTCGGAGGAAAGTGCTAATTCTTACCCCCATTTGACCGATCTGGAAAGGAGAAATGAGCCCAAGGTCAAACAATTTTAACACTCTAATCAATGGATTCTAAGGTGGACCTCTTTAATCCTCGGGTCAGGTATTAATCACTGTCTCATATATATAACACATTTCTGTCTATATAACCGGTGTAGCAACAAGACCCCATTTTAAATTGATCCAATCTTATTCACCTCTCCCTCCTCAGAGCCTCTAGCCCACTGCTGGCAACACCATAGGGGCTCCTGGGCACTGGTTTGTGAACTTAATGGGATAAGATGATTCTGAAAATTTGGAAATGCAACATCTTTATTGACATATAATTTGCACACCATAAAATTCACCCATTTAAAGTGTACAATTCTGTGGTTATTAGTATATTCATAGTGCCACTATATTCATAGTGCAACTATAACTGTAATCTAATTTTCAACACTTTCCTCACCTCAAAAAGAAACCCCATCCTGGTTAAGCAGTCAACCCCCATTCCGCCACCTGCCCAGCCCAGGAAACCACTAAAATGCTTTCTGTCTCTATGGATTTGCCTCTTCTAGATATTTCATGTAAGTGGAGTCATGCAATATTTGTCCTTTTGTGTCTGGCTTCTTTCACTTAGCATAATGTTTTCAAGGTTCATCCATGTTGTAGCATGTATCAGTACTTCATTCCTTTCTATGGCTGAATCATATTCCACTGTATGGCTAGACCACATTCTGTTTATTCATTCATCTGTGGACGTTTGGGTTGTTTCCACTTTTTGGCTTTTGTGAATAATGCTCTATGAACATTGGTGTTCAAGTTTTTGTATCAATGTATGTTTTCCTTTCTCTTGGGTAGATACCTAGGAATGAAATTGCTGGGTCATATGGTAACTCAATGTTTAACACTTTGAGGAACTGCCAAATTATTTTACACAGAAGCTGCACCATTTTACTTTCCCACCAGCAATATATGAATGTTCCAGTTTTTTCATATCCTCACCAAGACCTATTATTTTACTTTTTTTTATTATAGCCATCTTAATAGGTATGAAGTATCTCATTGTGGTTTTTAATTTGCATTTCTCTAATGCCTGACTAATGATATTGAGCATCTTTTCATGTGCTTATTGGCCATTTGTATATCTTCTTTGGAAGAATGTCGATTCAAATCCTTTGGTCATTTTTAAATTGGGTTATTTGTCTTTGTATTGAGTTGCAAGAGTTTTTATATATTCTGGATACTAGCCCCTTGTTTTATATATGATTTGCAAATATTTGCTCTCATTCTGTGGTCATCTTTTCAATTTCTTGATAGTGTCCTTTGACACACAAAAGTTTTTAATTTTGATAAAGTTTAACTTATCTATTTTTTCTTTGGTTGCTTGTGCTTTTGGTGTCATTTTTAAGAAACTATTACCTAATTCATAAAATTGAGTTTTGAGCATGAAACCGAGAACAAAGGAGTTAAAATCTTCCCTAGAGCAAAAACTTGGAGAGAAGCTTTGCTAACTGCAGCTGTGCATACTCAGCGTAATCAACTGATGTTTAAAACTAACCAGGTCTTTCTGTCTCTCCTTAGTATATATGAGTGACCTGTTTTTCCCAGGATGTCAAGTTCCCAGGAAGTCAAGGTCCAGACATCAAGATGCAGCCTCACAAGGCCAAACACAGGCTGAAGAAGAAAACTAACCAGAAAAGTCCAGACAGTCAAGGGAAGAGAAATTCAGCCTTCAAAGCCAAATGCAGGCTGGTGGGAAGGCTCCAACCAGCAAGGCCACATGCTCCTCCTCCCCTACCTAAAACCCCAGTTAAAAACCCCTACCTTTTTCCTTTCGACGAGGTGGATCTGAGTTCTAACTCCCATCTCCTCGTCTGGCTGCCTTTTGATAATAAACCTCTTTCCTTGCCACAAGCCTGGCATTCCAGTTATTGGCCCTCCAGTGCAGCGGGGAAATGAACCTATGTTTGTGTTCAGTAACAAGTATTCTTAATATATTCTGTTCTTTATATATTTTGTCAGATTTGTGATTTGCAAATATTTTTCTCCCAGTCTAGGCTTGTCTTTTCATCCTCTAAAGAAGTGTCTTTAGAAGAGCAAAAAATTTTAATTTTGAGGAAGTCCAATTTATTGACGTGATCCTTCCAAAAACACCCACTGTGGTGGACATCTATCATTCTTTTCGACTGTCCTATGTCAGAACACCTTTACTACTATTAAAAAAATTCTCCTAAACTTGGATAAAGGGCAAAAAGAGAACCATGTGTCCTTCAAAGAATAAAATAAATATCCATGAGTCTATAGTGATATAAACAAGTCAACGAAATGAATCAGGGATGACTTCTGGGATCTCGATTAAGCAACTGGGTGGTTGATGTACAGTGAGGGAAAAGAAGTCTGGAGAGGGGAAATCAAGAGTCCTGTTTGGAATGAGTTAAGTTTGAGATGCCCATTGGGCATCTATTCGATGTTAAGTCAGCCATTGGATAGAAGTCAAGAGCTCAGGGATGAGGTCACGCCTGGGGGTCCATAGAACCCAAGAAGCACAACAGAAGAGACAGCCAGGAACCCCCTTCCACTGTTAATCCCAAGTCCCCCTCCAGCCACTGCTGCCTCTTTCCTCTTCTTATCCAAGCTTCTTGACAGAGCAGTCTATGCACACTTTTTCCTCACTTCCCAAATCACCACAATATGATGTTCACCCAAGCAATTTATTCAAAATCCTCTAGCAAAGTTCCCAGTGACCTCATGTTGCCAAACCTACTGAACCTCTTCAGCCTTTATATGACCTTTCCATGGGTTATAATGGTGCCAATCATTTCCTCCTTCTTGAGAACCACTTTTCATCTTGTTCCATCACAACATTTTTTTTTTTTTTTGCTGAGGAAGATTATCCCTGAGCTAACATCTGTGCCAGTCTTCCTCCACTTTTTTATATGTGGGTTGCTGCCAAAGCATGGCTGGCAAGTGGTGTAGGTCCATGCCCAGGATCCAAACCCACAAACCTGGGCCCCCAAAGCAGAATGCACTGAACCTAACCACTATGGCACAGGGCCAGCCCCAACAACATCTTTTTCTAGTACATTTCTTTCCCTCTTGAGAGTACTTTCTTAGTGTTCTAGACTAAGTCATCTTCCTCTCCCTGTTTTGTTAATGGAAGTGTGCCCCAGGGCTCCACACTTGACTTACACATCTCACACTGTTCACCTCTTATAGGCTTACAGTTTTATCAACCACAATATACAGATGGCACCCAAATTTATGTCTCCAGTTCCTTCCTTCAAGCTCCAAATCCAAAAGTCCAATGACCCGCTGCATGTCTTCAGCTGAGAGTTCCATAAGACTTCTATCTCACCACGTCACAAACTGAATTCTTCACTTCACCCAAGCCCTGTGATTCTTCACTTCACTGGAGCCCTGTGATTCTGTTTGTAACACCATCACCCATCCAGTTGCCCAAACCAGATACCTTGAAGTTGTCCTCAACTCCTTTCTTTCCACTATCCCCATATCCATTCCATCACCCTCTCCTGGGAATTTTACCTCCTACAGATTTCTTCAATCCATCCACATCTCTTCATCTCCACTCTCACTATTACCCCGGTTCATATCCTCGGCTTTGGACATGTTGAGGGTGAGGTACACGCGGGACATTCAGGTGGAGATGTGCATTAAGCAGTTGGATGTTTAGATCTAGAGTTTGAAGGAAAGAGACATGAAAGTGTGAGGAACATAGATCAAGGATGGGGCCCTTGGAGATACATCCATTAAAGGGCCAAGCAGGAAGATGATTCAGCCTGAGAAGACACTGTCAGGGAGGCAAAACGTATCAGGATAATGTGTTCATGGAAGGAGAGGAAAGAGAAGTTATCAAGAAGGGAGGAAGTGGTTGGCTTTATCGTATGCCATGGAGGGGTCAAGTAAGATGAAGGCTGAAAAAAAAGCCCCAGCAATGTTGGCAACATGAGGTCCCTGGAGACTATACTAGTTCTCTATTGCTGCTGTAACAAATACCGTAAACTCAGCAGTTTAAAACCACAAAGTTACTGTCTCACAGTTCTCTAGGTCAGAAGTTCAGCATGGTGCAACTGGATTCTCTGCTCAGGGTCTTACTGGCTAAAGTCAAGGTATCAGCTGGAGCTGTGGTCCTCATTTGGGGCCCAGGGTCCTCTTCCAAGCTCACTGGTTGTTGGCCAAGTTAATTTCCTTTGACACTTTCCATGTGGCTCCCTCCATCTACAAGCAATGGCAGTTGAGTCCTTCTCATGTTTTGAATCTCTCTGACTTCCTCTTCTGCCCTCCTCTTGTTTTTAAGAGCTCAAGTGATTACATTAGACCAACCTGGTAATCAGCCTATCTTAACGTCAACTGATTAGTAACCTTAATTACATCTGCAAAGTGCTCTTTGCCATGTAATCTAACACAATTATGGGAGTAAACACCAGAGGGTGAAAGTCATGGGGGCAAAATTCTGCCTACCATGGACTTTGCTAGGGGATTTTGAATAAATTGTTGTGGTGAAAACCATATTGTGGTGGTTTGGGAGGTGAGGAAAAAGAAGCTTGGATAAGAAGAGGAAAGAGGCAGCAGTGGCTGGACGGGGACTTGGGATTAACAGTGGAAGGGGGTTCCTGGCTGTCTCTTCTGTTGTGCTTCCTGGGTTCTATGGATCTCCCAGGCGTGACCTCGTTCCTGAACTCTTGAATTCTATCCAATGGCTGACTTGACATTGAATAGATGCCCAATGGGCATCTCGAACTGAACTCATTCGAAACAGGACTCTTGATTTCCCCTCTCCAAAGTTCTTTTCCCTCACTGCACATCAACCACCCAGTTGTTTAATCGAGATCTCAGAAGTCATTCCTGATTCATCTCTTTGATTCATCTCCACATCAGTCCATCAGCCAGTTCTGTAGACTCCATCTCCATCGACTCCATCTCCATCCACGCCACCCTGGTCCAAGCCACCATCCTCTCTCACCTGGACAGCTGCATAACCTCCTAATTGGTCCCTCTGTTTTCATCTTGGATTCCCACAGTCCTTTCTCCACTCAGCAGCCTATCTTTTTCCCTCTTTTTAAAGTACACCAGATCCTATATTTCCCTACCTATAGCCATGCAGTGGTGCCTTATCATGAGTTCTTTACCATGGGCTTGTAAGACCCTTGTGATGTGGCCTCTGCCCACCTCTCCATCATCCTTCCCTTCTCTCACTTCACTCCAGCTACCATGACCTGCTTCCTATTCTTGGCCACATCAAGCTAATTTTTACCTGAGGACTTTTGCACTAGTGTCCCCTCTGCTTGAAGCATTCTTTCTCCAGATCTTCTCACGGCAGGCTGCTTCTCATCTTTCAGGTCTCAGCTTAAATGTCACCTCCTCAGAGAGACTTTTCCTGATCACTTGACTTAAAGTATCTCACCATCACTCTCTATCCCATCACCTTGTTGTATTTTTATAGCTCTTATCATTGCCTGATGCTTTCTTATTTATTAACGTTGTTTATTGTCTGCCTCTTGCCCACTAGAACGCCAGCTCTGTGAGGGACCTTGTCTAACTTCTTCGTCTCCATTCCTGAGATCCCAGAAGAGTGCCTTGTCAAAGTTGGCACTCAAAATATGAATAAGTGATTTCAACAAATAACTCTTGAGTACGGATTCTGGTTCTAGGCCCTGCGGTTGCAAAGACAGTTGGGAGTCCACTGATGTTCAAGGTTAAGCAGAGTGGAGAGGAAGCCTTTGACTCACCATACGGTGGTTATCAGGGCCATCCCCGCACACTGGCATAGGCATGCTTCAGAAATTTCCAAAGATAATACCTTTTATAAACCACGGGCTGGCTTTATGCCCCCACACACTCACCATGACCCTCCCCAGAAATTCCCTGACGGGGACTGACCCTCAACCTCTGTAAGTCATTTCTTCAAGTCAAATCAACAGGCTCTTTCCAAGAAGAAATGGCAAAGATATGTGTGTGTCTGTACTGAGTCAGGCATCTGCCTACCTTGAGGGTAACCTCAGCATTTCCTTCCAGCCTTGCTTTCACCCAGCCTTGGGTGGCAGAATTTTGAAAGTGTTTTCTGGAGAAAAGCTGAGCAATAATTTTGCCAGGGGCGGGACGTTAACTGTTCTTCTTCCTCACAACTGGCCCTTTATATATCTCCCGAGGACCATGGCAAACATATCTGGCTCAAGAAGCTGTTGCTGAAGCAGGCCTTGCTCTCTCTCACCATGGTCTCCCACACAGGTACCACTGCATCTTGCTGCCTCTGTTTCTTGGGCGTAGTCTTGTCTCACCACCCAGAGAGGAAGACTCTGGAGGGGCTCGGCCCAGTGGTTGCTCAACAGCGGCTTAAGTGATTGAAGCTGAGGTGGGCAGGGGGTGTTTGGCCTATGTGCCTCACAGCATCATTCTCTTTCTCCAGGATCCACCCGGGTTGCCCTGTTCCTGCTCTGCTGTATGGGAAGCTTGATGTCCTCTCATATGGCACCCACCAATCAACCACAACCAGAAGACATAGGAGCAATAATCACGGAATTATGGAACTCGTCTAAGAAACTTTTGGAGGACTACGTAAGTGCCCTAGAGATTTCTATTTCAAGCTATTTCTTTAAAATGCCTTCCATTGCCTCCGGAAGAGGCCTACTCTTTTCAGACCTGAAGCTAGGGCTGTGGATATGCCAAGAAAGGATGGGAGCAACTAGACAGGCTACGATGGAATTTTTATGAGGGTAGGAGTCAGAGGCAGAGATTAGCCCAGACAGCCAAAAACTCAGCAACTTCTCATGTACTATAGGATCTGCTTTAGCAGGCTTGCCACCCCTAACATTTCTGGTTCACAGTAATATTCAATGAATTTTCCTCCCTGTAGCACATCCCTAGAGATGGGCCATCTGCTGACCCATTTAGGAGCCCTCTAAGAAGCAGCAAACGGCAACCTAAGCTATAAATGATGTTCCAGCGAATGCAGGATGTTAACATCCTCATGTGGGTTATGGAGTGTGTCTCTTAGTGCAGAGATGGGCAATTAAAAAATTAGGTGTCTATTTGCATGCTACTTTATTTGTTTAATTAGGATCCAGTCGGCTTCTAGCAGAGGCTCTGCTGAGCCTGACTCCCTCAGGAGGAAAGTATGAGGCTGAATAAATGTAAATGCTTTCATTTTTTCAGAGTTGTGATCAAGACGGAACCTCTTAGGTAGCTTTGATTAAACAAACAAATAAATATCAAAACATGGAAATGATTCATGAAATTGGCCTTGCCCTTCCCTTCCACCCTGGCATTTAAAGCTTAGCCTCGGCTTTTACAGACACAAAGGCAGAGGTGGTTATCAGCCCAAGCGACTGGCCAGTTCAGGCTGATAAGATGCTCTTAGCACTTCAGTTGAACCCCAAAGCTCTTAGTCCTTAAGAAGAGGGACGGGAGAGGGCATGGTCTGGAGTCCTTGTCATTTTGGAAAAACTCTCCCTGGCGTCGTGGAGGCCTTTCCAGGCAAGCATACCCTCCCCACACCATGAGCGGGGGATATATTGGCTTTAACACAGAGTCACAAAGAGCAAAGAGCTGCGTGGAAAGCCAGATACTCTCCTATTTCCTACCTCTCTGAGCCCCCAAGCAGCTAAGAGTAGATTCCAGAAGGCTATGGAGGCCTCAGCTAGATAGGGCAGAGGAAGCAGGATGGAGTAGTTATGGAAGCAGGATGGTTATTAGCATAGGCGCTGGAATTGCTGCTTGACGTGGGTTGGATCCTGGGTCTGCCACTTGATCTTGGGCCAGCTCTGCATACCAGCTGAGCTTTAGGTTCTTCTGGGAGTGGGGATGCTGATGATCGCAGCCTCAGAGGGATGTTGTACCAATTAGATGAGATGACCGGGAGGAAGTGCTCGCCTGGGGCAGTCACAGAGGAAGCATTCAGACGTCAGCTGTTGAGATTTCTAGCTGTTATTGCAAACCTAATGCTTACCCTTTTCTCCCCCTCGTTCCACAGCAGAAGAAAGAGACAGGGGTGCCAGAATCCACAGATTACTCACTCAGAATCCAAACATTACTGCCATGTTTCACCTCTGACTCCCAACCACCAAGCAACATCAACAGCTCAACCTTCCTGCCTTATTTCAAGGCAATCAAACCATTATTAAATAACAGTGAGGTCCAAGAAATCATAGAACAGCTTGACAAACTCAAACTTCAAAATGCATCAGAAACAGAAGTTTCTGTGCCTACAGATACCTTCGAATGTAAAAGATTCATCTTGACTATTTTACGACAGTTTTCAGAGTGCCTGGAACGTGTTAAATCTTTGAACTCTGGAGCCGAGTAGGTCAGTTAAGGCCATGTGGTTGAACCTATTCCTTTTGGAATGGCAGAAACATATGAAGCCTTAAAAAAAGACGAGAGACAGCTTAAGTGTGAGAACTCTGCTGTGCGTTATTAAGTAAATGATTCCAGTGAATAATCTCAATGAATTCCCAGATGGGCCAGTCCTGCGAGGACTGAGATAGAAATGTATGAGTTCACTTGTAAAAGATTTCAGGTTATGTCATTGTTTTTCATCTTGGTATTTATAGAATATTTTTCTTCTGCAGACTTAATTCTTATTTTTTCTCATTAAACCCTTGTGAAGGCAGGAGGTGGCAGCTATGTTAATTTATTGATATTTATTGTATTGAGAGTTGTTAATGCTCCTTGGAGGAGCCCTTGGAACCTATTTAATAAATTATATTGAATTTTTCTCATAATCTGCTTTGGATTTTGTGAGGGGGTTAAAATGAGTGACTGGGAATCCAGGCTGGGTGGTAGTGTGGCTGAGGAAGCGTGGGACACGCTGTGGAAACAGATGCTACTTCTGTCACTGCCATTTTTCCTCATGGGACAAGCTCAGTAGCAAATGACAATAATTCTAGGAGCAACAACCACTTATTATTTTCTTTATGCCAGGCCATGTGAGTACTAGTATTGTCCTCTTTTTATAAGTGGGGAAACTGAGGCAAGAAGTCATTTTAGTTACTTGCTCAAGGCTACCCTGCTGTTAAGTGGTGGGACCCAGATTCAAGCTTGCTCTTCACTACTCTGCATTACTTTTGTCCCTCCTGGACAGTGACTGGGTCTTAGAGGCATTTACTGCCATGCCTGGCACAGAGCCATCACTCAAGTGTCCACTGCACGATTCCCCACTGGATTTCCAGTGCCTCTGCTCCTGCAAAGGCCTGTTCCATCATTTCATCGGTGATTTCTTCATATCCAGGGCCAAAGATTTTATCATTTGAATAAATGTTGAGTCCAAAGTTCTTAAAGATCACCTAGACTAATGATTCTCAAAGCATAGTCTCTGGACCAGCAGCATCAGCATCACCCGGCAACATCTTAGGAATGCAAATCCTTGGGCCCCACCCCAGACCTACAGAATCAGACACTTTGGGGGTACAGCCAGCAATCTGTGTTTTAACGAAACCTCCAGGTGATTCATATGCATGCTCAAGTCTGAGAACCACTGATCTTGAGTCGATTAGCACCTTCATCTTCATCTTAATTTGGGGGAAACTGAGGCCCAAAGAGATAGTATGATTTTCCCCAGTTCTCATATAAGGGGGGTGAGGTTAGGACTCGGAGATACGCAGTTCAGCCTTGGATCTCTTCTCATTCTTACTCTTGTGGGTATTTCTACTCCAGTCCCACACCAGGCTTTTAAGTCCCCAAATATCCTAGCCTTCAATGACAATGTTTTGGGCAGTCCTTCCCAAAACACCCAGTGTGGTGGACACCTATCGTTCTTTTTGACTGTGCTATATTGGAACACCTTTACTACTCTTAGAAAAATTATCCAAAAACTGGGAAATACGGCAAAAAGATGACAATATGTCCTTCCAAAGAGTACAATAAATATCCACTAGTCTGTAGTGAAATAAACAAACAAATAGAGGAAAAGGGACAAATGTTCCTTACAGAATTCTAATTAGTAAACGTGGAGGAATGAGGGAAAGAAGTGAAGCCCATCAAAACACCACAGTTCTAATTGCTACAGGCAAAGATCCACAGATGAGGCTAAAATTAACAGGCAAAATTTGAGGAGAAACGGGAAATTTGCGTAGCCTCGCAGCACCTTCCCCTAGATATTTACTAATCATCGTGGCAGTGTTAACTTGCATCCACAAACTCTCTGATGTCCCTCCTCCAGGAGGTGGAGCTGAACTCCCCTCCCCTTGGCAGCAGGCTGGATGGGCGACTTGCTTCTACAGTGCAGAGCACAGACGAGGAGGAGAGCAGCCCGAGGGAGGAGAAACACGGCACCACTACGCTCGTCAGGGAGCCAGGCGGACACCCCCAGTCAGTGTCAGGTACCCCTGATGGATGGGACAGGAAAGGCGTCTTGCTCACCTCTGTGGGACGCTTCCCCCAAATCCACAACACTGGTCTCCTCATGAGGTCACATCAGATAAACCCAAATTAAGGGATGTTCTACAGAATCCCTGACCAGTACTCTTCTCAAGTGTCAGGGTCAGGAAAAACAAGGAAAGACAGAGAAATTGTCACAGACCGGAGACCAAGGAGACACAGAGACACAATGATTGAATGCAATCTTGCAAGGGAATCCTGAAAAAGGACATTAGTGAAAAAACTGGTAAAAATCCAAATTAAGCCTGTACCAGTGTTAATATCTTAGTTTTGATACATATACCAGTTATGTAAGACATTCACATTTAGCAGAAGCTGGGAGAGGGTATACAACAACTCTGTACTACCTATAATTTTTGTGTATCTAAAATTATTTCAAAATAAAACATTTAAAAAAAAATCCAGTTCCTCAGACACACTAGCCACATTTTAAGTGCTCAATAGCCACATGTGGCTAATGGCTGCGATACTGGACAGCTCAGATACAGACCATTTCCATCATCACAGGAAGTTCTATTTGACAGTGTTGCTCTCAGGGAACAGGACTTTCATTGACATGATTTATTATTGATTAGGCCCCAGCATCTGTGAACTTGTAGAAAATTGAAAGATGCAAATGATTTCTATCAAGTAGAGACGATAACCCTGGAGATGATGGTTTTATTGACTGTAGGATATTAACTAGTTGAACATCTGCCTTAGCGTTTTATTCCAGCCCTCTTTTTCTTCACTGATAATGGATAGACAGATGAGAGGGATCCTAGTTTCTTGTATTGTCCTTTGAATCAGTTGTGCTGTGCTCATTCCTTGATTGAGGAGGTGAATAAAACCTTGGCACACACCCACTGTGTGTATGAGAATTACGTTCTAATAGTTTGAGACTTATGTTTGGTGGAAAGCAGAGCCTGCCTTCTGCTACTGAAGCTGAGAAGGTGAGAGATTTGCCTCCCCAGCCTTCCTTGTGGCTGGGGCGTGGGCATGGAACAAAAACTCTTTCTCCACTCAGGGAACACTTCCACACCAAATGTGTGGGTTTTCCACTCAAGAAATTCTCCAATTCTCTGTGGACATCAACTGGGTGTCCTACAAGTCAATTCAGTCATAACACTAATCCCTGGGGTTAGTGCAGACCCCACAGGTTAAGGGCTCAATTCCATAAGACTGCCCCCTACCCACTTCAGATGCCAATTACAAGTCCCCAGGTTACTCACACTTCTGTCTGACTTGGCTGCTAATTGGGGGTCCCACAACCCTCTATTCCAGTTCAATAAGTTGCTAGAATGGCTCACAGAACTCAGGAAAACACTTTACTTACGTTTACTGGTTTATTATAAAGGATATTGTAAATAATACAGATGAACAGCCAGATGAAGAGGTACATAGGGCAAGGACTGGAAGGGTCCCAAGCACAGGAGCTTCTGCCCCCATGCGGTTGGGTTGTGCCACCCCCCTGGCATGTGGATGCATTCACCAACCCCGAAGCTCTTCGATCCCTGTAATTCAGAGATTTTTATGGAGGTTTCATCATATAGCATGACTGATTATTAACTCAATCTCCAGCCCCTCTCCTTCCCTAGAGGAGGACAGAGAGGCAGGATGAAGCTGGAAGTTTTAGTTTCTAACCATGACTTGGTCGTTCTGATGACCAGCCCCCATCCTGATGTTATCCAGCAGCTCACCAAGAGTCGTCTTGTTAGAACCAAAGATGCTCCTGTCACCCAGGAAATTCCAAGGGATTTAGGAGCTCTGTATCAAATGCTCCTATCATCTCCATCACTCAGGAAATTACAAGGAGCTCTGTGTGAGGAACTGGGGGCAGAGACCAAACATATATTTCTTATTATGTCACAGCATGTGACCATGGCAATACAATCAGACTGTGGATCAGGGACTAGTGGCATGAAACAGCAGGGGTGGTGGAAACTTCATCGTTGCTGGGAGAGGTGGCAACTGCAGCAAGACCCAGTCTCCGAGGCAGCAGGGCCAAGCTGCTAATGGCTGCCACTCCCACCCTCACCCACGATGGGTGCCTAGTGATCAAGGACTCACAGCGATTCTGCTAGCCCCTGCGATCCTTTCATAAACTCTCCTTCTGCTTGAATCAGCCAGAGGAGTCGGCCAATGTTGTTCCATTGATGGATCGACCCAGGCTCTCCTGCAGATCTGGCAGCAGCCTGGGCCTTTCCCTTTTTCTCACCAAAAGCCCACAGTTCTGGGAATGACTCAGCCGCTGGTTGGGGGACTCCACTACAGTTTTCTGACTAAAACTACCGCACTGCTCTTACAGGGAGAGGAAACCTTGTGAAGTTTTTTATTTCTCCTCTTGTACTTCCAGCTCCTCCATCTACAGCTTCTCCGCCGCAGAGGCATACCCACTAACCAAATTCCCTCCTTCCCTTGGGTGAAGCGCCCCCAACTTTAGTCTGCAGGGCCGGCTTCACGGGCCTGCAACCCACGCGGCTGCATGGGCCCTGTGCTCAGAAAGGCCTCACACTTGTTTTAATGCTCCGTTGTCACTGTCTTGAAATTCTTAATGATTTCTGAACAGGGGCCCTACACTTTCACTTTGCATTGGGCCCTGCCAACTCTGTAGTTCATGCTGCTGGGGTGTTTGGATGAAACGCAGATTCCTGAATTTTACGTCGAGATTCTGATTGAGTAGGTCTAGGCTAGGCCCTGGAATCAGTATTTTAACAGCTTTATTGACATATAATTTACAAACCTTAAAGTTCACCCATTTAAAGTGTCCAATTTGACATTCTTTTAGTATGGTCACAGAGTTGTGCAGCCATCACCACTAATTCCAGAACATTTTCATCACCCTAAAAAGAAGGCCTGTTCCCGTTAAGCAGTCTCTCCCCACTACCCCCTCCCCTCAGCCTCTAGTAACCCCTAATCTACTTTGTCTGAATAGATTTGTCTGTTCCGAACATTTCATATAAATGGGATCATACAATACGTGGCCTTTTGTGTCTGGCTTCTTTCATGTAGCTCATGTTTTCCAGGTTCATACGTGTTATAGCAGGTGTCAGTGCTTCATTCCTTTTTACTGGTGGGCATACGGGGTCAGTATTTTTTAAACAAGCCCCTGAGGCCTGATGCAGGTGGTCCCCCAGGATGGTGACATTTGCCCTGATACCTACTTTCCCCATTTCTCAGAAACAGGAAAAATTTGGAGGGGAGATGAGGGAGGAGATTAAGGGCAGAAATCTGCCTCTAAATCAAGACCACCTACCATAGCGTCATGCAAGAGGAAAAACCCAATTCATCTTTGCCTTTCCTGAAAGCGGCAACATAAGACAGAGACGACCACAGGTGATAAATCCTGTTACCTGGAACTAAACTAACAAGAACTCTCAGATAATTAGAATTTCTTTAGGTGATTACCTTCCAAAACCTAAAAAGAGGCAAAAAGATAAGCAGATCTCAGCATTTTGTGACAAATTGAATACCTCCTCCACCAAATGATTTCCATGGTATATCTTGTGATCAAAATACTCCAAAATCAAGACTTTCAAAAATCAAGTGCCACTGACTCACAGAAAGCTGTTTTATATTAAATATATAATCATAGGTGTCAACCTTCAAATCTTGCTCAACATCTACTTTAACTTGACATCTGCAACCCCTAGTTGTCCCCTCCCTCCCGACGTCTTATCAGGGCTCTCCCTGTCCCACGTCTGTGATGTGGACGTGAGGAATGGGAGGCTGGTGGGATGGCTTGGGGCTGAAGGCTCATACAGCAGGTCACCTGACACCTTCTTTGTGTTAGTCCTATGCTGGGCACAGCCGTGACTATGGGGCATCTGTCCTGACGAAGATTAAATGACAGTGACAAACATGACCGGTGTTCTGAGGAAATAAATACGGGGTGCTCACCTGTGTGTACACATGTGCATATGTGTGTGTGTGTGTGTGCACCTGTGCATCAGGGGGAGGAACATCAGGGCTGGTTTCTAAAGAACTGACGTTTAAGGATTAAGACAGAAGAAAAGAGGAGCTGGCCAGGAAAGGGAGTGGAGATGGGGAAAGGCCTGGGCAGAGGCGAGAGGCCTTGGGAAAAACTCAAGAGTGAAGCCAAACATGCAATGTTCAAAGAACTGGAAAGAGCAAAACGGAGGTTGGAAAGGCAAGCAGGGGTGAGACGGCAGGACGGGTGGGGCAGGGCTGACATTAGGGTTCGGCCTTTATCTGGAAAGCCCTTGAAGGACTGAGTAGAGGAGTGAGGAGTAGAAGAGCACCATGGCTAGACCTACACTTTTTCAAGCTCGCACTGACTATGAGATAGAGACTATAAGACAGAGGATGGGATGAAGGACACCATCATGTGAGCTGGTTGAGAAATCATGGCAACTTGGACTTGGGTGATGGCAGTGGGGATGGAGAAAAGCGGATGATGTGTGTGGGAGAAATTTAGAAGACAAACTTGACAGGAATTGGTGCTGGGGGAGGTGATAGGAGGGGAAGGTCATTAAGGATAATACTGAGAGGCCATTTACAAGATAAAAAGTGATCCTTTAGCCTTCTTGCTCTGACCCACGTAGCCTCACTACTTTGGAAATAACTTTGATTTCTTCCTCTATAAAATGGTATAAAATATTGGTTGTCACACTGTGGCAGCTGCATGTCGCTGTGATGCTGAAAGCTATGCCACCGGTATTTCAAATACCAACAGGGTCAGCCACGGTGGACAGGTTTCAGGGGAGCTTCTAGGCTAAGACAGACTAGGAAGAAAGGCCTGTCCACCAACTTCCGAAAAAACTGGCCATGAAAACCCTGTGAATTTTATCTGATATATATATAGCAGAACATTATCTGATATAGCACCGGAAGGTGAGAGGATGGTGCAAAAAGACCCAGCCGTCCCGCTCTGCTGGCCACAGGGGCGCTAGGAGTTGGAATTAACTCGACAGCACTAACAACAAAAAAATGAGAATAATCATGCCACCAACTTGAGAATTGTCCAGAGGTGTGTATGCCCTCAAGGTGGCCCAACGCCTGACACTGAGAGGAATGAGATCCAGTGTGCTGGTTTCACTCCCTCTAGACACTCCGCTCCTCTCTTCCCAGCCTATCCACCCTCTACCTTGTCGAAATTATGCCCCGAGCATCTTTTAAGAACCCATACATAATAAAGCAGACACCTGTTGATTAGCTCAATGGAAATCGAGTTTATTCTTCATGAGCCACTTACCTCTCTCTAGGGCCCCTGGTTCTCAAGGCCCAAAGTCTTGCTTTGCGTCATGAAACTTTTTCCCTTGGCGGAGGCGTGGGGGTTTGATCAGACAAGAGCCTGTGTATCAACCCACTGCATTTTAGTCAAGAGATACAGATCTGGGCAGCTGCTTGCTGAAGCAAGCCAGCAGCTCCACACAGGGGCCGGGCGGCCTGCAAGGGAACAGCACGGCACATCTCATCGGGTCACCCTGCCCAGGCACAAGGAGCTGGGGTGGGAGAGTGGCGAGCACAGGAAGACAGTATGGAAAAGAAAAAAGCTTCTAAATGAAACAGAGATAATCAAAATCCTTTCAGCACAACAAAGGGACACCTCTGCTGGTCAACTTCCCAGCATTTTCCGTCTATGATATTGCGTCACAGCAGGGAGCAGGGAGCCCACAGCCTCCTGGAGCCACCACCACGACTCAGAATCCTTTCAGCTGGGGCCAGTGTTGGCCATACTGATGATAACCTACGCTTTCTTAAGTACAGCGCTTCCTGGGTTACTGAGCACCCTGACTTCCATTTTATGTGAACTTCAAAACCACCCTGTGAAGTGCACAGGGCAGGTGCTGTTTGCCCAAATTCCAGATGAGGAAACAGGCAGTTTGCCCAAGGACCACTGAACTCTGTCCTCCTGGGAAAGGTCTGGAGCACCAGGCCCGGTGAGTTCACGGGCAGATCTGTCATATTGGGTACCTGTCTTGGCCCTTTCAGTGGAGGCCTCTCTGTAGGACCACTGTCTTTTTGGACACACCTCCAGAACCCCTCACCCGCCTTGAGCCTCTTTTCTCACCCCCAACACCTCCAGTCCAGGCTGAGCCCACACCTTCCAAGGGTAGAATGAGGGAGCAGTCATGGGCATCACTTTGATTACTTCTGGTCTCATTTTATCATCTCTTCCACAGCTCAAGAGGGTAGCATTTAAGACCACACATCACAGGCTTTTCAAAAAAATACAGCTTTTTATTGTCTTGGATGCAAATATAGTTTTAAAACTGCATTGTAGTGTTGAATACAGCTGGTGGAAACGTGCTTCTCGACTGCGGAGCATAAAGGGCTGTCTTCTGGATGACGCAGGCCTGAGGGAGCCTCTGATCAAACAAGACTCTTCTGGGTTTTGTTTTTCAGACCACAAGGAGTAACTGTCTCCTAAAAGTGCCCTGACACAATCATCAAAGCTCACAACAAAAAAATGAACCATTTACACAATGAACTGAAATCTGAAAAAGGAAAAGAACATGGTGTTTCAGCTGTGGTGTTACAAAATAAGCAAATGAATACAGCATCCTTTTGCAGGCTATGTGAAAAGGTTCAGATATAGAAACCGCAGGACGTCATGGGGAGAGGCTGCATTCGAGCTCCCTGTGAGAAACACAGCCGGGAATTGTGTCTCCCAGGGCTGAGCCCTTTATGCCTTTTAACTGCAGGATGTAAACTCCACGGAAATGTATAAAACTTCAGTTTCTCCCAACCGTCCACAATCTCAGCTCTTGAGAGTAGCACAATCTCTGTTCAGAAACCCAGAGGAGAATTCTTCAAATTAGCGATGCCTAGGGTTGACTGTGGAACCAAAAGTTTGACTGGGAGATGGAGGTGAATTTTGCTAAATAATTGGAAAGGAATTTCACAAAAATAAAATTCCATTAAGTAAACATATACGCAGGCTTGTGCAAGTGCACGCGCGCACACACACACACTCAAAGTCAAAGCCAACATTCAACATGAAAAGTTCCCTTTTCTTACTCAAAGGCTGATTTTCGTAAGCCCAACAAGGAAATAGCCGTGCAGGGAGCCGGGAAAGGCGAGTCCTCAGTAGGAAAGGAAAATTGGGCAGTTGACCTGTGTGCGTGCACACAGGGGTCCGAAGGCTTCTCTCTGTTGCTGGAACCACTCTGATCACAGAAACCTGCCGAGTGGATCAAGGCCAAGGCGACTACTGAATGGTACAAACTTGTTTTGAGCTTCCAAGCTTGCTCCCTCCCACCCCACCGCCATGTTCAGATGTGAAAATCCTCTTTAATATACAAGGCATCAGGGGCACCAAATCCCAAACCACAGACCAACGGGCATCCTAGTGGCTCCTGCGCTGCCCACATCAGGGCTCTCTCAACTCCCTTCGCCAAGGAGACCAGGACCAAGGAAAAACTGCAAAGCTCGGTTTCGACATGTGATGGGCAGGTTTCACCTACGGCAAAGCGCTGAACGGGAAGAGGGCGTCTGGAGGGAAAGGCGATTCTTCCCGCCAGAGACAAAGGAGAGAGAGGCCCAACTCGCCCCAGGTTTGATAGGGGGCTTCAGGATTGAGGTGACCACAAGAGGGGAAGGGACTGCTGAGAGCAGGGAGGGGTGATGAGGCGATGTGGTAAGCCTGCCCCTCTGGAGCCAGTGGGATGAAAGGTCTGACCTGAGGCAAGGTCGGCCAGTGCAGGGCCTGGGTCCACAGCACCGCACCCACCACACACTGAGCGAGCCTGCTGGCCATGGGCAGACAGACCACAGGACGGCCCCGGCTCCTCTCTGATGAGTTCTTGTTCAGCTAGATAGTAAACACTTGTGATGCTGAAAACAACGGTGAACCTGCCGCCTTGGGACTCATCCAGGTGGAAGGCCAGCACCTCACAAGGAAGGGAAGCCCCACTGAGGGGAAGCTGGGGTGGAGCCCGCCAGGACTGCACATGGAGACAGGAGGTGTATGACCCCTCCTGCTGGAGGGTGTGCCAGGATCAGGTAACGATGTCACTCGCCACCACACCCCTTCACCTGGGGCCGGACAGAGGGGTATGGCACCACCCTGGGGTGCCATGTCCCTTAAGATTCTAAGTTTATATTTCCATTGGCCAGAGCAGAAAAACCCACAGGTCTGACCTTGAGAAAGGTGAGGTGGGCTCAGGTCACAAGGACAGGAAGTGGGGAAGGTTGGGTACACAAGGACACACAGGTGACCAGTGACCACCTCTCCTCCTGAAGAGGTTCCAGGAACACAGTGTGCTGGGGATTTCACCGTCCTCCCAGTCCTTTCTCCTTGACAAGACCCGGTGTTTTCATCAACACTAACTTCTCACATTGGGACTGCTTCCCTCGTGCTGTGAAAAACTGCCAGAAAGTGGCCCATCTGCCACCGGCCAGGGCCCTCCGGAGGGGGTGACAACTGGTGTGTAACAGGAGGGACGGGCCAGTCAATTTCAGAAAGCCCTGTGGTGGTGCCTGCTCTGTCCCTGCACTTCTCACTCATCGTGAAAGAGCAAACAGTGATGGGAAAGGAGCCGATGGCACAGAAAGATTTCACAGAATCACTTTCAGAGATTTATGTGCCAGACAGCCTCTTTTTCTTTTCAGTATGATTTTCTTATTCTTCAAAGTGTCAGCATTTTTAAGTTTCTTTTATGGGAGTAGGGACAGGAGGGGGGGTGGAAACGAGCGTAAACAAACCATAGCCCTGCAGTCAGTGTCCAGTGGAGGCTGCTGGCTGAGTGGCCTCAGGGTCCCCACACCCTGGCCCAGGACAGAAGTGCAGGCTAGGCTCCCGCGATTCACTGGGCAAGATTCCAAAACAAGAAAACTTCGGGACAAGAAACAATCGTGTCTATAGTAAGAGATACAGCTTTGTGGCCCTACAGCCGTGGTAATGCTGAGCACCAAGAGAAATGGATTTAAGAAAGATTTCAAAAGAGGAACGCGCATCTAGTTAACAGTCTGCTGGGGCACGTGGACGGATGCGCGCGCACACACATCCTTCAAAGTCTCACACAACCTAACGGCCTTAAATATTTAACAGAATCATGAACATTAAATCAGCAAAAGAGAGAGAGAGAGGGAGAGGTAGGCCAAAGCAAGAGGCCAATTATATACCCCACGGAGTTTAAAGAAAAATGATTCCCAGAAAAGGGTGGGGAGAAAGCTATTGATTTCGGAGAGGTCTTGGCGAGCCGAGCACTGCGGCCATCCACGCGGTTTACGAAGGCACAGGAACTGGGGAAGGAGCCAAGCTCATGACCCTCCACAAGCCCTCACGGCTGGGAACGTTTTGTGTTTTTTCTTTTGACCTTAGCAGAGTTCTTATCACAGCCGTTTCTCCTTTGGAAGGGCGACTTCATGTTTATCCTAGGGGTGAAGGACGGCTCTCTTACCGCTTCCCAGTGGGAATTGTAGACTGGCCCAGCCTTGCCTCGTGCTCGCCCCTCAGAAAAGTGATGTGAAGGTCTGTAAACATGTTTTCTGGGGAGACTGAGGGGTGCCGCCAAGCTGCTCTTATACGGGGCTGAAGCACAGACACCGGAGCAGGCGACTAGTCACAGACCTGTGGCATGGCCATCAGCAGGGAGAGGACCCCTCCCTCTGTCCTCCATCAAGCAAAGCTGAGGCAGGGCTGGCTGCCCTCTGAGCACCTTCTGCAGGCTTCCAAACCAGTGGGAGCCTCCGAATGGATCTGAACTTCAGGAGGTAGCCCGTGGTACCCGCCACCCCCCACCCCACAGCTCCCCGGCTCCCTCGAAGCCCACCCAGACTCCTGGCCTGCCTAGCACTGCCCAGTCTCCATTTCTGGCAGGGAGGACAGAGGTCGAAGGGAAAGCCTGCTGGCTCTGAACTTCACAGCAGGACGTTCAAAGCACATTCTTTCAAGGAGGAGGTGCCCTTGGCTGGGCTTCCTGAGTGTTAGAGAGCACCCTCCCACCTGCAGCTACCCTCGCAGACGCAGTGAGACCTGGACCCACCCTCCTGCTGCACCTCCCTCTGAACCAACTATAATTCCCACATTCGGAAACAGTCCACTGTCCCCAGATATTCCTCCACCTTGATCAAATCTGAGTATAATTCTTTACTGTCTGATCTGGGAGACGCCTAGAGACAGCTCTGAGACTGGCCACCTCGGAGTTCTGCCTGTCAACACTCAATTTCTTCCTCCAAATATGAGACAGGACAGACTTCAGGTGTGATGACATCTTTGGTCTGAGAACTGCTATGGTTTGGGGCTCCCGGCTGAACAATCCAGACAAGGGGACCAGGCTGACGGCAGCACCGTGGAGTCTGGCCTTTCAAACGCTACACCCTAAGGGCCACAAGCGTCCATCAGGCACAGCTGGCTCGTCCGTGGCTGCAGCTTGGAAGCAGGTGGAGAACAAGGGTGGAAGGGCTGTGTTGTGAGGACGCCCGAGGAGGCCCGGGCTGAGACCCCGCCATGATTCTCAAGTCAGCGACCCAGTGGATGCTGCAATGTCATGTGGAACTAAATCAAGACAGATTAAAACATCGCCCGAGAGGGTTTCCAAGCCAGAGCAGCAGCTTTGCACTGTTGTGCTTTCCTTCTCGTCCCACAGGCACCCACACGGGCTTTTGCACACGTGCGTTCTGGGGCTCCCCCAGCAGCCGGTGCAGTAGGAGAAGGCTATGCCTGTGCATAAGCCTGAGCAGATATCCAGATCTACCTACAAAGTCCGAGTCAGGGAAGGAAGAAAGATGCCTTCCAACTGCTCCACGGGTGGGCCAGAGCGGGCGCAAGGAGTCATTCCGAGCAGTACAAGTGCCCAGGATGTGACAGGAGGGAATATCTGTAAGTCTCAAGACAGGAACTGGAAGGACCCTTAAGTCTCCTAACTTGCAGGAGCAGGCGTTGCCCCCTCTTGTCCCATCCACTCCCCACACTGGCGTCGTGGCCCTGACATACACCAGCAGGACAGAACAGCACAGGACAAGGCGGTGCTCCCCTTTGTCTGGGCTGCTCCGAGGGTAAGAGAGGTCATTGAATGAGGTCACTGAGTGAGAGTTCACAGCAAGGGGTTCCCAAAGATGGGCTATTGCTGTCGGCAGGACCCGAACCTGCTTCAGACCTGAGCGTGGTGTTCTGAGCGGCCCAGCGGGCCAGCAGAGTCGAAGGGAGGTCCTGAGGCTCTGCATCAGGAGAGGCGTGGGGCACAGCCACCCCTCCACAGGCAGGGAAGGGTCTCCGTGGCATCTCATGCAGCCACGTGCCTGCTAAGCATTGCTAAGACTCCGCCGATCTCTTGCCAATTCGGGTGACAGCCTCTACCGCCTGCTCTGGCAGCTGGGACGGGTCTGTGAGAATGGAGGTGGTGGTGCTCAGATGCCGGAGGGTGTTCAGCACCACTGGAAGACAGGAGCGGGGTTAGCCTGGAGACACAGGCACACGCGGCAGCTTCGAGCCCCACAATGGATAGTACACGCGGTCTTATACATACAACTCGCGTGGTGATTCTCATGCCTGCCAAAGTGGGAGGCACAGAGCTAGACTGATGGACACCAGGAAAGCCTCCACAATGAGATCCAGGCACTCCCACTCTCTGCCTCTAAGATAACCCTCCGAACCCTGTCTCCTCCCCTGTAGGCAGGCAGAGAACCCTAAGCTGTTCCTACTTGTCCACTTGTTTTTTGTTTTTTTTGTGAGGAAGATCAGCCCTGAGCTAACATCCATGCCAATCCTCTTGTTTTTTTTGCTGAGGAAGACTGGCCCTGGGCTAACATCTGTGCCTATCTTCCTCCACTTTATATGGGACGCCGCCACAGCATGGCCTGACAAGAGGTGAGTCAGTGCACACCTGGGATCTGAACCGGGGCCGCCAGCAGCGGAGCATGCGCACTTAACTGCTACGCCACGGGGCCGGCCCCTGTCCACTTGTTTTACTATTACGATGCCTCTATAACCTTAATATATGGGCATAGCTTTGTTAGTTGTCATAAGAATTAAACAAGAAAATGTATCTGAAAGCACCTGAGACAGGGCCTGGCGAAGAGCAAACGCTCAGTAAATGTGAGCTGGATCTGATCAAACTGACACACACACAGATGGTGGGAAGCTGAGGGGAGCGCTGGAGACCTAATCCCTGCCCCGCAGTTGGCATTTCTGGCTCAGGGCCTCCTGCACAGCATCACCCTCGTGCCCCTGGCCCTGCGTGCATGACTGCTTGCAGTGGAGCCTGGGTGTTCTTCAGCACAATCTGCAGGTAAGGGTCCTCCTTTCTCTGGGACTAGCATGAAGGGGTTGGGAAAGCCCCCATGGCCCCAAGACCCCCATGCAACCCCCACTCACTTGGCCTGAGGATGGGTAGGGAGCAGTGCTGATCCAGCCAGGACAGTGCTGTCCGGTGCAGTTCTTCCAGGCTGCTGGTGGACACCATCCCCTTGAAGGACTCAAACAGCGGCTTGATGATAATACTGAACTGCATGGCACGTAGGTTAAAGAACGTAAGCGAGGAGGAGGCCCAGGGAATGCATAACTGAGCATGGGGAGAATGAAGTCAAGTTACGGGCTTGCCGGGGACCAACTTCCCTTGGGACTGGCAAGTAATTGTACACAGACAGTCGAGAGAGAGATCTAGACAAGGTGTGTCCTTACATTCATCTAAAATGTTTCTAACTGTAACTGAGCCCAGGTGATGACCACTGAGCAGGCCGGAGGCAGGGATGGAGAAGTTTCTTTGGTCTGGAATGGGTCCTGGTACAATGACATGAACATGACAGTTTTTATCTGTATTGGCAAGAATATCAGAGGCACACAGCAGACTGAAGCTATCTGTCTAGAGATGATGTGTGTCTTCTGTGTTAAACACAAATGTGCTGGCTCTTAATCATATTCTGTGCAGGTTTCCCAAATCATCTTCGGCAATCTGCTAGCGAAGGCCCGAGATCCGTTTTCTCTCTGATCTGAGCCCGGATAGCACCCAGAGTCCCCAGGCCTCAGACTGATGAGGGCTGTGGTGTTTTACTAAGAGGTTCTGACTCATCCCCGCTGCCACCCAGCTCCATCAGTGATAAGGGATCAGGACCAGAGCTAGCCAATAAAACACAAAGTAGGGAAACAGAGCTGGTGTCCGCCATCTCTTCTCTTAAAAACCACCATTAGAGTGCACACAGATAACCCCTGCCCTGTCAGAGCTGACACAGTGGTGGCTCTCTCCTCCTGCACTGTGTCCTCAGTCTGTCAGACCCACGGATGCGGTGCAGAGGCCGACCCACCACGTGTGCAGACTGTCTGCTCCGAGGGTGGAGAGTGACAAGGCAGGAGCCATCACCTGTAAGGGCCCTGCCGCCATCTGGAAGGCAGAGTGCAGGGAGCCCTTGGCCCGAGACAGACCCCAGCACTCAGGGTTACGTGCCTCATTACAGCATTCAAGGCCATGCGGCACAAATGCAGAAAACAGCCTGGAGGGAACTGCTTTCAAATCTAGGCTCTGCCACTTAGTGGTTTTGTGAGCCCCGGTTTCCTGTGGTACCCCCCTCCCCACTGTCACAGGGACTGGGCTGGCTGTCAGAATATGTTAGACTAGATCCCATCTCCTTGCCACATTATTGCTCTGCAAGTGGCTCTAGCATTGTCTTTATTTCTCAAAGACCTAGAGAGCAACACTGGCCTGTTCTGCCTCCATGGGAAGCCCCAAGCCTGGACAGTCACCAAGGACAGTGCCACCCCACACCACAGGCCTGGCCAGGCCCCTCTCTCCCAGGACAGGAACTAGCATTGCCTGTCCTGATGAACTCAATGACAACATTTAAAGAGAACCTTTCTAAAGGAACTACAGTGTCAATGTCTGTTGTTTCAGTGCATTGGTTGGGGGCGTGGGAGAAGCAAAGAAAACCCAAAGATACAATCCAGAACTTCCAATTCTGCAAGGTCCGGCTTTTCACATATTCATCAAACATGTCTCTCATGTGATCAAACTGACGCCGGGTGACAGGGACTCCCGTGGCAGGGAGCAGCTGCTGGCAGGAGCTGAAACAACAGGAGAGTCAAAAGAAGTTCAGAGCAGCTGACGGCAAATTCGGACCCTGGGCGCCAAATGGGCAGAGCCAGTCCATTGTCGGCACGGCAGGCCCAAGAGGAGAGGTCTGGGAAGGAGGAGGATGACAAAAAGCTGAAGTGCTGCAACAAAGAGCTAGCCGTCAGCCACGAGGCCACAGAGGGCCCCACTGCCTCTGTGACATGTGCGTGTGTGAGGACGAGACCACGCCCTGGAGCCCCCAAGCCCCTAGCCTCACATGATGGTGGCGTTGAGCTCCTCGATCTCCTCCCGCAGCCGCCGGGCTTCCTCCTGCATCTGGCTCCGCTCCTGCTGCAGCTTGGTGATGTACTCCACAGTCTTCTGCAGCGTGATGGCGTGGCTGGTCTGTGGAAGGGGCGGCTGGTCAGAGCAGCAGCGCCCACAGCGATGCTGCATGTCCGCCTGGCACCAAGGCTGACACAGGGGATGCAGGAAGCATTCGGCCGTCCTGTCGGTTCCCTCACCCACCCAACACCCCCAGGCCACTCACCTGCTTGGAATTATTAGAGATCAAACTGTTCAGGGTGTCAAAGCCCATCTTGATGTTGAAGCGCCTTTTCTGCTCAGCTGAAATGTGCTTCATCTGCCGGTTCTGTGGGGGAATCGACCGTCACTGCGACACAGGGCCACTTCCCTCCTCCCCTCCCTCCCAACCTGCTGCTGTGCAGCTGGGGCAGATGAGGACCCTGCAGCTGAGAGGTACGTGGAAGGAGGGGTACCAGAAAGCTAAAAAGCTCCAGGAGGAGCCAGGACGGAGAGAGGACAGGATGCTAGAAAACCACCCTGGTAGAATGTAGCAGCAGGGGCTGGAAACGACTCCCAATGAACGCTGCTGATCCGGCACTTTGCAGCCACCCTCCAACTTCTGTCTACTGACCCACTCCTCACAGCTGCCACCTCCCCTACCGCAGTAGGACGATTCAATGGTGGTTCCTGGGCTAAGGGCCCACAGTCACCACGGGGTGCTTAGTGGGAGGCAGAATGGGAGGAGCCAACTTAATCTCAAGATTAAAGCAGCAGGGGCCGGCTCCGTGGCTTAGCGGTTAAGTGCGCGCGCTCTGATGCTGGCGGCCCGGGTTCGGATCCCGGGCGCGCCCCGAGGCACCACTTCTCCGTCCAACGCGAGACCGAGTCCCACGTACAGCAACTAGAAGGATGTGAACCTATGACATACAACTATCTACTGGGGCTTTGGGGGGAAAAAAATGAATAAATAAAATCTTTAAAAAAAAAAAAAAAAAAGATTAAAGCAGCAAATATCCACGTTTCTGATGCGACCCCAGCCAGGGGGAACACCAGCAGAGTCCACGTTCTTTCCAGTGTGGCCCTAGTAAGGGAGGCAGCTGTCCCAAAGGTCCCTTGATATTCTTCTCCTCCTTGCCTCCCCATCCTTCCAAGGGAATAGAGACCTGAGAGAGATGTATGGTACCTTTAAAGCAGCCACATTTTTGGGGTCTACAGAAGACTTCCCTGAGCAGTTGTTCTGGGGAGACTGAGGACTGGGGCTTTGTTCTGAAGCACACGGAGAGGCCTGCCCTGAGTTTGGGCAGTCTCGACCTGGGAAGAACAGACACTCCTCTTAGGGACAGGGTGGGAGAGGTGGGATCGGTGAGGCTGCACCAGCCGCAGCAGTCCTCAGCCATGAAGGAAACCCCCAGCAAGCCCTGAGACTCCAAACCCATCTTGAACCTCCCATAGTGGCCCCTGAGCAAAACCCAGAGAAATTCTGCCAACATCCCTAGGGGCATTGTTAGGCCTGAGCAAGGCCTGACGAGGGCTGGCTGGACGTGGAGTGGGAATATGGCCCAAGCTCTGCCAGCCACAGGTCTTGGGGGATGTGGGAGAGTTCTGAGAGGAGGTCCAACTCCTGACAGCCTCCTACAAAGCCACCCGGAGGCCACCACGGGTCTCCAGGGTTCGTAAGGCTCTAGCTCTTACCCTGGTCCCGAGTATGCAGGGATCTGCTTTACTTTTGTTCTTTAAACTCTATGTTTATGTTTTCTCATACTTTTTTTCAATCTGACCCACTCCTCGAAATTTTTTAATTAAAGAAACAACTATTCTGCATCTTTATCTTCCTGGACTGAAGGTCCTTATTCTTCAAAACTCGTCCTTGGACAAGTCCCTCTGTCTGATCCCTGTAAGTGAAGACCTTTCCCGTCGTGTCTTTTCGAGGCAGAGGGAAGACAACTGTTTGCACACAGTTCCAGGAGTAGCCATGCCATGGTTTTATTTCAGACAAGAAGACACTTCTGTTCTCCCTTCCTGACGTGGCATCTGAAAGGAAGGAGCCCGGGTTCTGGTTCCACCCCCACCACCAGGAGCTCAGCCTCAGGAAAATCACTTTTCCCTGACCTCCCGGTTCTTCAGATGTCACTGGGCAAAGTCAGTCCTACTCTGACTGTCTCACCAACAGAAGGCCCAAGACGTGGAACCAGCTCACAGATGCGCAGTGCTTGAAAACTGTGAGGGATAACAAAGTTGATGTGGAGACAAGGCTAGGGGGCTTCTGCGGCTGCAGCAACTCCAAGCTAATGTTTTCTGAAAACCATTGACAAGGACTCTGATCCTTTTTCTGGATCAGAACTGGCAGCTCAGAGCCAGGCCTTCCTGAAGTAGGTTAGCAGTGGCACTTCCCCAAGGACACGAGCTGCCTACACTGCACCACGCCTGCTGCTTTCCTGCTGTTATGGTTTATCCAGCCCTACGCTGAGCCTTTCCCTAGCCTGGGCCACCCTAGGCCTCGCTGCATGGCCTGACAGCCCAGGCTCAATCCTGGGGCACCCCCTGGGCGGCCTCCCCAAACCAGGAGTGGGCCTGCTCATTTCACTCACAAAGTCCCAACCGTTCCAACCAGAGTGAACACTCACTGGAACCTGCAGCAGGCACCTGGGGACTGCCCCCGTGCAGTGGGACCTGCTCGCCCTTCACCAGGGAGTCTTGCACCGTGCTTGGAGAAAAGAGCCGGGAGACAGGGGCGGGCTGGCTGCTCGAGGGGTGGCCGAGGTCTGTCACCAGGATGCTGCTGTGGAACTCCGTAACTCCAGGAGCCTGAGGTGACACAGGATAAAGAGGTCACCCCCGACCACAGTCATGTGGGGTGAGGGTCACCCAAGAGCAGGGTCACGCTGGGATTATTAGGATGCTGAGGGTCTGTCCAGGGCCCCCTCACCCTGGCGATGGCAGCAGGTGTGATGACCACATTGGATTGGGACACAGTAGAAGCCAACATCCCTTCTCTCTTCAGAGGGCCTGATGTCATAATCACTGCTTGTGGTTGTCCTGAAAAGGCAGCTGCCAGAACAAGAAGGTGAGGCTGGATGCCCCAAGCCATGGGGGCTTGCTCCCGACGCTGTTACTGAACCCGGGCCCAGCCAAGCTGCACAGTGGGGCTCCCCAGGAGCAGCACACGACCCCTCTACTGCCGCTGAGACATCGCCTTCCTCACCGCAGGGCACGGGAAGACAAAGCCACTAGGGCACCTGATATTTTTTACAACTTCTTGAAGCGGACAGACTACAGACCCAGGAAAGAGATGACCAGGACCATGTTTTTTCAAACTGGGTTGAGACTAACTTTAAGACAACAACACAGAATAGAAAATACACTGGATCATACACACGTAGTATTCCCAGACTCTTATGTTTCACGTCACAATGTGTGCGTGTCACGAGTCTGCAGCCTTGCGGATGGGAAACATCCCTCCTGGGGGAGGCAGGGGTCACACTCTGGCTTTCCTCCACCTGACTCACCTGGGGCGATGCAAGCATTCTTCAACACCAAGGACATATGCTCTGGTTTGGGAGCAGGCACTATTTTGGGGGGCTGCTTGGGCCTCCCGCCAGTCCAAGATACAGGTTTGGGGTGCACAAAAGTTAAACGAGGTTGGGGGGGCCCAACAGTCGGTGGCCGGGTTACCGGAGACAGTGCCAAGCCGCAGGGGGACACTGAGGGAGTGGGATGGTGGGTTGTGATGACAAGGCCCTGGCTCTGGCTGAAGGTGGTGGCAGAGGCATCGTGTGTGAGGGTGGCGGAGGCTGTGTGGGTGATGACAGAGGGTGACTTGCCGACTCCAGCAAACTTCTGAGGTTCCAGGAAAGAGGATGGAGTCGTGGGAGTCAGGGCAGTGGCAGGAGGAGGGACCAACGGCAAGGCAGGAGACACAGCCACAGGGGCGGGACTGGGAGAAAGCAGGGGCATGGTGAACACGGGGAGGAAAGACTGTGGGACATTCAGTGGCGGCACAGGGGGACCAAAGTCTGTGGGCTGGATAAAGGGGTCCCCAGGCTGGGAAGCACGTTCACAGCCCTGCTCATCCGTGGGCTCCAGGGCAGTGGCTGTGGGGGGCGCGATGAGGCTGTCAGGGAGGCTCACGGTAGGGAGAGCGGTGGTTGGCAGGATGCTCTCCTGAGAAAGGAAGAGAAAAGAAGAGAGGAACAAAATGTTGGGGTCATACAACCCGCCATCACTGCCTAGAGCTACACACCACAAAGCCCAACAACGGACATCGGCACCTGAGACCAACCCCAGGACAGAAGGGACAAAGGCGGTGTCTCCCATCCCCATTCCTGCTGATCTGGGGAGATGATCTGTGCCTCCCGTGGCGTCTGCAGGGGTCTTGTTTCCATGGGGAACTAACGATAACACGGCTCAGACAAAGCAACTGTCTGCACACAGCTGGCTCTCAGCCTGGGACTATCTTGTTTCTGGAGTCCAGCAGGGGTTCCCCCAAGTCCCTGCCATCTTCTGTTACAGAGCAGAGGCAGCCTGGATCACAGCTGCTCATGGGGTTCCCCCAGGATAGTTTCATGTATCAACTTCTAGAGAGGTCACCTCTTTCTAAAAGGGAAACGCTAGAAGGAATTGATTGTTCAGGTCTCAGTTTCTATAGAAGAAATTCTTCCCAGAGCCAGATGGAAGAAGACGAGGCCAGGTTACTGGTGTCTACTGGGATACGGGTACCAGCCTGAGAGCCCCTTCAGGGCAAAGAGCCGTGCCTCACTCAGCTCTGTAGCCCTGATACCTGGTAATCAACTTGTGTTGACTGCTGAGTAAAAAGTAAAAGAAATACACAGAACTTCTTTTTATTAGTGATCCACATTTTTTTTTCTTTGCTGTCTTGCTAATCCTGTCTTAACCAGTAAGAACAGAGCTCGCTGCACACAGGTTATCTGGAGCCTTAGGCAGGAGCATACGTTTACTGACAGTCTCCCACTTGTGGATATTTACGGATGCTTTCAAGGAGGGCTAGAACAGTTTCGCTACCCATTAGACGTGTGCTCAGCACTACCTCTAGCAACCCCTAGCACTTTGCTTATGACTGCGTGGTTATCTCATTAGCCTAGCCCTGGGTGCAGAGCTTTCATGGCCAGCCCTGCGCCCCCAACCCCCAGCATCCTCTACCTGAGCAGTTGGGATGTTGGGATCTGGTATAGGTGCTGAGGCAGGTGCAGGCAGCATGGAGCCAAAAATGGAGCGGCTGGAAGAGAAGAGGTCTGAAAGACAACACCAGGGGCTTTTCAGCTCCGTGGGCCCATCACTTCCTTGAATTAAGATCCAAATAAATTGGGCATTGAATCCCACCTTACCCAGAGGAGTGTCATGGCCAGAGGGTACCCTCCCAGATAAGTCTGCAGAAACAAGCCCTCTGACTGGAACCGCACATGCTGGCAACCAGTGTGGGCTCTGAAATACTCCCAGGCCTGGCCTTTCACCCGTTCTTAGAAAGGCGGAGCTCAGGACCAGTTTTAACTGCAGGAAACTGCTGGGAGGTGGCTGTGTCGTCAGCACCCTCTGCTGCCTAGAGGGAGAACTGCTTCCAGTCATGGCCAAACCTGAGGCTCTGGGACTGTCAGAAGGAGAATGCCAATTTCCTTGAGAGAATAATGTCCCAGAAAACTTCCCAGACCTTGCAGCTACTACCAAAAAAAAAGGTAGTTCTGGAAAAATTCTAAGTCTTCCCCCTTGCTCATTCTAACAGTTCCCTCTAGGAAAGGGAAGCACCAGTCTGCTTTGTCCTGGGCAAAGGGAGATCCAGGAGCCATGCTCTCACTCTGCCCACGTCCTCACCCTGGAAAGGCTCAAAGGTGTCCATGAAGTCCAGGTTGGGCTGCAAAGGAATCAGCCCCGGCTGAATCATGTCTGCATTTCCCAGATGTGCTGTAAGAATCAGAAAGGAGACCAAGGAATCATTCTGTCGTCTCAGACAATCTTGTAGGAACATATAAAAGGCCTGGAATGGAAATTCCTGGCCCTGCTCACATTCTAGATTCTTCCAAGGAGAAATGTAGGCAGCTGCCTGGGATTTCTACCTTCTTCTGGATTCATGGCCATTCTCAACCCTCAGAGGGCAGGAAAGGAAGTTTTTACAAGAAAGTAAATTGTGTATCAGGGAACAGACACCCCCAGGAAGCCATACAGAGATGCTCCGGTTCTAATTTTTAGTCTGTGGGCTCTTCCCTGAGGGGTTAACTGGACGACTGAATGCCACCAGGTGAGAGGTCATGCCCAGGAATGCTTCTGATTTTCTTTAGGGTGAGTCCCAGGCCCTGTCACTCAGCCTAGGCACGTATGCTCTGCTAAGGGGAAGTATCAGAAACGTGAAATTGATTCAGACCAAACCCCCCACTGTTTTCTCACAGTGGCACCACAGGTCCGACAGATTCCCAGGAAGATTCAATTTGCAGTCCCACCCACTCAATGCATGTGGCCCTCAGATGTCAGCGAGGCTGGCTGGCTAATCCTTCTCCTTACTGCCTACCCTAAACAAGTGACACGCAGCTGCTCAGAGATGGCCCTGAGGTAAAGTCTGCCCCGGGGGCGCTTGGCAGAAAAGGAAACCAGCTGCGTGTTCAAAGTCAAGGATCTAGGGATGGGTTACCTATTTCCCGTGGGTTAGGCCAGGCCACCGGCTGATGTGAGGAAAGTGTGGAGAAGAGGGTGTCGCTGAATTCTGACATGAGCATGTCTGTGTCCAGCAGTGGGTCCTCCTCCATGGGGACTGGGGTCTTCCATTCATCCCCATGTTTGTGCCAGTAAAGCATGTCATCATCCTACCGCCAACAGAGGGGGAAGGAAAACTCAAAGGGGCAACAGGGTACCCGGATTCCCAATCCCGTCATGCTGGGGAATATGTTACCCTACTTTATGGAGCAGCAAGGGCTGCTGTATAAAAGTGGAGGTGAGTGGGTGGAGAAATGCAGGGAGCACCCCTCCAGCCCACTTGGCAAAGAGAACTGCCCATTTCCTTACCCCTTCATGTGAGGAGGGGGATGCCCCTCCCCTAGCCGCAGGGAGAGTCCGCGTCCCCACCACTTTCTGCTTCAGGGCTCACCATGGGGCCACCCAAGTCATTGCTGTTTCTTCTCAAAGAGGGGTTCCCATGAAGGTCCTCATGGCCCCCAAGCTCACTCACCTGGGCCAGGCTGGAGAGGTCCTCATCCTTGTGCTGCTGTAGCTGTGGAGAAAAGGAGAGAGACCAGGTGGTCACCCAGGGTCCTGGGAGCAGATGAGGCCCTCAGCCTCTCCTCCCCAGAGGTGAGTGAACTCTGGAAGCATCTAGGCCTCTTCTCTCTGGGAGGCAGGCGGGGAGAGGGACCCTGCCACCTGCCACCCCCAGGCCGATGCTGGCACAGAGGAGATTCCCAGCCAATTCATAGCCGGAGAAACTAAGAGCACAGATCACAGGACCAAAGTAGGCCCCTCCCTGGGCTGGGCTAGAATGCCAGTCCTACTTGGTTCTCCACACCCCCCTGGGGGGTGGGGGGCAGCTGTGGAGCCACAGCCTCAAGGGTCAGTGTCCTGAATAGGAAACTCAGTTCCTTCCCTCCCCTGTGGGAGCTTCCTGAACTTGCTCTTTTTGGATCCCAAGCCGGATACCCTTTTCTTGAAGTAGGTTCTCCACTTGTGATATTCCCGGATCACAATCTCAATGCGGCTTTTCCAGTACTTCCCTTCTGTGGTGATGGCCTGTGAGAGAGATGCAGGTCAGAATGAAAAGATGGCATCGTGGTCGATTAGCAGAACCCAACCCATGAACAAAGAAGTGTCTGACACTGGAAGTCAGCCCTGGGCAATCCAGCTCAGAGAACTCTACCACGTGCCTACAACTTGATTCACAAAGTGTCCACCTCTTATGTGCTACACTGACCTCTAAAGACATGCTTTCATTTCATGACCTACAATAACCCAGTGGGGCTTCAGCCGCACAGGTCCTGAAGTCTGGATTGGAGCATGGCGTCAGAGAGAATGCTGGGGCAGGGAAGAAGTAGAGAGCCCCTCCATCCCGGCATTGGAGGATCCCTACAGAGACCATAGGTAGCACCCACATGCCCTTTTCCAGTGGCCTCTGCCGCATTTTCAAAGGGTGAAAACAAAATGGCCAATCACAGAAGTTTCAGGTGGAAAGTGACTTCCAAGGGCATCTAGTTCAACCTTTCCATTATGCAGGGCATGAGTCCTTTCCACAATATTCTTGAAGAATTCTAGAGAGCCCACTTCTCTTTCAGATTCCTTTGTTTTTTTTATGGCTGGAGTATATTAAAGCAACTCCCAGATATCAGAAGTCTCATATAATTTCACCTAAAAAGACTTCATTGTGTGTCTCTAACAGTAAAGAATCTTCACAGTGAATAATACCATATTATTACCAGACCTACCAAAATGATATTTCTTAATACAGTCACGTGTCACTTAACAACGGGGACACATTCTGAGAAACGTGTTGTTAGTTGATTTCATCGTTGTGTGAATATCATAGAGTGTACTTACACAAACCCAGATGGTACGGCCTACTGCACACCTAGGCTCTATGGTACTAATCTTATGGGACCACCATCGTATATGCGGTCTGTCATTGACCAAAACGTCATTATATGGTGTGTGACTGTATTGTCTAAAACAGATCATGTCTGACTGCTCACAACTGTCGTTCATTAGGTTACTTTCTAATTTTTTCCCCTTTTATCATAACAGTAAGACATGCTTGGACAAAATTAAAACAACGCAGAAGAGTATAAAGTGAAAAGAGTCTCCCTTCCTCTTCCTCACTCTAATCCTACGCCCCTGACGTACCCACTAGTAAACGACTTCTGTATATCCTTCTAGACATTTCCTATCATGTATAACCACATAGATACACACTTTTAAGAATTAACATAAAAATATTAAAATACTGTAGACCAACTTGCTTTTTCTTCATTTACTATTTCTTCAACATCTTTCCATCTCAGTACATACAGATCTTGAGATCATTCTTTAATTGTTAACGACATCTGCCTTGTAAGGAGCCAAAATCCCTCCCTGTGGACTTACAGAGAAATACCAGTTTTATTTTATTTATTTTATTTTATTTTTTTTGTGAGGAAGATGAGCCCTGAGCTAACACCTGATGCCAATCTTCCTCTTTTTGTTGAGGAAGACTGGCCTGAGCTAACATCCGTGCCCATCTTCCTCTACTTTATATGGGACGCTGCCACAGCATGGCTTGACAAGCTGTGTGTCTGTGCGCACCCAGGATCCGAACCTGCAAACCCTCGGGCTGCCGAAGCAGAGCGCACACACTTAACCGCTACGCCACCGGGCCGGCCCCGAGAAATACTAATTTTAAATGAAAGCAGAGGGTAAGTGCTGATTGGAGAGTTCCTTGGTCCTTGGGTACACCTAGTCTGAAAAAGGGAGAGCCTCTACCCCCTATGTCCTCGTCACTTCTCAAGGTCACAACAGCTGATAGGACAGCGCAGCCCCAGTACTCTTCCCTGCAGTCTCCCACTGCAGAACCCAACCCTCGCTCCTAGCCCTCACTGAGTGTCTCCTCCTGACTGAGGGCGGGTTCCTGTCCCAGCCACCAATGATCACATGCCAGGTACCTCTGGCCGGCGATGCTCATCTACTTCAACAGAGCCGTCTAGTGGAGTGACAAAGTGGCACACAGGATTCTTGCGCTTCTCCAAATCTGGGCAGAGAGAGGGTAAGACACCATCACTATGACCAAAACCCCTGAAGGAGCCCTGCCCCTCTGTCCACCTCTCTCTCACGGTGGGACCCTCCCACATGTTCTTTCCTTCTCTTTCCCTTGGAAAATGAGGTTTTGGAGAAATAAAGGGGTCCAGGTTAAAGGAAAAGAATCCATCAATAATGCTTGGGCAAGAAAGGGAGTCTGGCTTACTAAGAGACACATCGGCCTAACCCAAGCGTGGCCCAAGCACGCTGATCTCCTGCAGAAGTCACCAGATACACCAGCACCCAACCCAGCTGGAGACAGAACGAGGCCTGGGCCTGCATCTTCTTACATCTGCTGAAATGGGAACTGTTCCCTGACTCTTCAAATGTTACCTCTCTGCTACACCCTTCCTGGTCCCCCTGAAAAGAACTAACCCCACCACCCCGCTCTGCTTTTACAACACTGGGCCCAAGCATCTATCATAACAGTGAGCAAACGGCTAATGCATCCATCTCCTGCAGACTAGAGACGCCTTCACGACACAGATGATTTGACTGGCCCCTGTGCCTGATGGCCAAGCAGTGTCCAGTTCACTAGGATTTGGCTTGTTTTTCCTATCTTCGCAAACTGCCTGAGAGAGACTTCTGTTTGAAACACAATGTTCCAAGAGTGGGCTCTGGGCCCCAAGGTGCAAAGGCTTCCAGGTGGTTGTACCTGGAGGTCTGTCCCCCACAAGGCCTTGGGGCCCCTGCGGTCTCCTCCTGCTCCCAGCTCACGGAGCACTTACACTGCATGTACCACGCCCGCCAGATGGCGTTATTGAGCCGGATCTTGTCTCTCCACTGGAGCTTCAGGCCCTTGAAATTCTTCCACTTTGGAGACACCAACTTCCCACTGAAAGGCAAGATGAAGAGGGGAAACTCAGTGGTTCCTTTGAAAATGAAATGAAATCAATAGTGCCACCAGATCATTCTAGGCCTCCAAATTCTGGATTAATCCATTACAAGCCACAGGCTAGGCTTGACAGAATATGCAAATCACTTTGGGATTTCTTCAGTGATATGGAGTGGGGGAGTGGTGGGGGTGGGCGTGGTGGTGATAGTGTCAGGGTACGGAGGAAACAGGACTGGCCGTGGGCTGGTAACTGTTGGAGCAGGGTAAAGGTACATGGGGTTCGCTATTCTATTCTATCTACTTTTCCATGTCTTTTAAATTTTCCACAATTAGAAGTTAAAAATCTGTTGATTTTGCAATATATACGTGTATGAAATCATCACGTTGTACACCTTAAACATACACAATGTTATATGTCAATTATATCTCAATACAGCTGGGATAAAAAAAAGAAAGAAATCTGCTGAATGCAAGCCAAGCTCCTTTAACCTGGTCTCAGCCTACGTCCTTTGCCACTCCTCATGAGGCACTTATAATCCAGGCACCCGAACGTCCCACTCGCCTTAGAACCTGCGGAGCCCTCTCCTGCCTCCAGGCCTCTGCACACACGTCCTCACTCTTCATGGAGCTCCCTCTGTCCCGGCCACCTGCTTATCCTTCAAAACACTGCTCAAACATCATCTCCTCCGAGCTGGCACTGGCCTCTCCAGGCTGCTGCCAGTTCCTTCAGGGTTCCCTGAGCACTATTCAAACCCCTGAGACAGCACCATCCACACTCCATATAGCAATGTCTGTACCCACACCTCCCTCCATCAGACTGCAGCTTCTCGAACAAACGGCCCTCAGGCATCACATACCCTAGGCACCCAGCACAGAACCTGGCACATACCAAGACCTCATGTAATCATTCTTCATTGAATGAGTTAAAGGTCCCTGCAAACCAAGATAACAGCAGGCAAGGAAAGTTCCCTGGTGGCACAGCCTTCTCGGACAGTTTAGTTTTTCCAAGGGTTTTGCCAGGAGCCACCTCTGGGCTGCCGGCATAGGGTTTCCCTTTTTCAGATGACTTAAGGTGGGCAAGGCACTATTTCTGGTCCATACCAAAGGAGGTTCTGAGGGTTCTCCCTGACCACAGGCCACAGCCCTGCCCCTCTTCCAAACCCACTCAGAAAACCCACATGACAAGCAGAGATGTACCAACAGTCAACAGCTGGGGTCTTCAAAGACAGTGCCCAAGCAACAAACAAACCTGAAACTGAAAACCTGGTTTATAAAGCAAAAGCCTAGGGCTTTGTACCTAGCAAAACCTCATGCCTCCCCCCACCCACCCCAGCACGGAGCCAGGCTTTGGATTACACAGGCCAGGAAGCTGTGACCTCCACAGAGAAAATGTCACAGCACATCCTCTTAGGATCTGAGGGACAAAGAGACACCAGCAGCCTCAGCTCAAAGGGTTAGAGGCTTCAAACTAGTCACACACCTTCTTCCTTCCCATCTCCCCCCACTCCAAAGGCACTTCTAACCCACCTCCATGCTGACCAGCTTCCACCTAAGTTCAACAGCCAGCAGCTCGCTATTTCGGAGCCTCTACTGCACAATCGCGTACTACCTGGGCAACTTTTACAGTCACTTAACTTTTCTGGCACGCCAGTTTCCTGTGTAAAATCAGAATAATACCACCGCCTGCAGAGTGTTTTAATAAGGGTTAAATGAGAGTATGTGTATGTAGGTATATGACACATACAACTGGTAAACCCTAAAGCAAAATACAAATGTAAGGTATTAATAACCATTTCAATTATCTAAATTTAAGTTATGACCGCAAGGCCTGATTTTTAACACCTCCTGACTTGAAAAGTCCTTTCTTTTGTGTTTGCCACCAATGTCTTTGGGCTCCTCCTCCTCCTCCACAGGAGGAAAAAGATGGTACCCGTAAGCCCACTCTCAATACCAGCGAACAAAGACCGGGGCAAAGGTGAGCCCTGAAGGCCATGTAGCTGCAGAAGCATTTGCTTCTTGAGTGCTTTGAAGGCAGGGACTGGGGCTCCTTTACTCATTTGACAAGTGTTAAGCACCTACTCTGTGTCATGCATGTGCTAAGAACAGAGGAAGGGAATGAAGAGGCAGATGAGGTCCCCTGCCCTCAGGGAGCATACAAGTTGCTGAGGCATAAGTCCTGCCTATGTGTTGAGTGTCGCAAAGAAGAGCAGAGGGCTGTGGGAGCACACAGTTGGCATAACTGACCCAGTCTGAGCAGTCAGGCGAGGCTTTCTGGAGGAGGTGACATCTAAGCTAAGGCCTAGAGGATAAGGAAAACTTTGCCAAGCCAAGTAGAGGAGGGGAGGCCTATGCTGTTCCTTCTGCCTGGCTTGTGATGGCCCTGAGGTGAGCAAGAACACGCCTGGTCAGGCAGTGGAAAACATCCAGTATGGCTGGAGCCTGGAGAGCAGAGCATTCACTGGAGCATATCAGGTTCCACAACTGGGCAAAGCCAACCCTCTTTCCTCTCCTCTGTAAGACCTTCCAGCAAACTGATGTCTACCTAGGCAGATGGTTCCAGGAAAAAATAAAACAAAACAGAAAATTGTCCCTATCTTTTTATTTCCATAAGGGGAAAAAAAACCTCTTCCATAATTCTTATTCCTCACATTGAAGCCCAAAATTCAAAGGCCACTTTCTCTGTGAATCCTGACGGAGCGTTTGCCACCTGCAGAGATGGCTGCAGGACAAAAGCAGGAGAAGGGATATAATGGAAAACAGGAGTCCTGGGAAAAGAATGGCCTCTGGTGTCTTGCAATGTTCTGTTAAGAACTAACCATTGGGCTGAAATACAAAGCCAACCTTACCCCCGCTTTGTTACTTAAGACAAAGTGGGCCGATAGGAGCATAAGAGCATCTTCTCAGAGAAGTCAGATTATGCTGACAGCTTCAACTACTTACAGTGAAGCGGGTGGGAAGATACAGAGAGAGAAATTAAACCCTATAGGCCAGAAATCCAATCTGATAAGGCGTAGTTTGCGGTTCTCATCTTCCTACTCTGTGTTTGCTGAAATGTTTCACTTTTCCTTCGTGTTTATGTCAAATTTGGTCAAACTTCAGCAGGAATATGCAGGATTTCAGAAAGTCCAACTGCTATCACACCATCATCCCAGGTTTCTCAACGGCCAACAGGTGGCGCTCAACCAACACAAAGAAGTGAGCCCAAAACCAAAACCTAAACTATCCACAGAGTAGAGGATGAGAGCGTCCCAGATGTTTTCATGGTGATGACTACCCCTCTCCCACAGCAGTTTCAAGATAAGATCTGAAGAAGCAACATGCATAGTTCTATAGCAGCAAAGTATTACAGAGAAAAAAGGATTCCATAGACAAATTGTTAGAAAAATGCTGGGATAAATTTCTGTACATTGCTTTACTGATGGGCTTCTCAGAGCCTTTAATGTACTGATGTCACTTCAATCTTCAAGGAGGAGAAGAGGAGACACTCCCTATGCAGACATCCACAGACCAAACCTGGACTAAGGACTCCTTTATGGAGGTCCCCAAAGTCTTGTTTCCTCCAGAACATATTAGAAGAGGCTGCTCTAAAAAGTTCTACAAGGGGAACTTGCAGCTCCTTGGCGGAGCTTCCTAGGGCAGTATCCCCAGGAAGCATCTATGGTCGGACTTCTGCTCCCCCTAACCCTGCCCCAGCTTAACTCATCTCCCAGACATGCTGACTGGGATACTTCTCGGTCTGACTCAGGATTAAGCTGTACTCCTTTTTAAAGTGTAACCGGAAACATACTATGAAAATTTCTGAGACCAATAGCTTCCCCCCAGTAAACGAAAGATCTCTTTCAGCCTTAACCTCTCAAACCTGCCCTTCCTATGTCTAGCTCCTTGGGCTTCCCCAGAGCTTCCCCATCAGAACAATGACCCCAGATTCACCTCACGCTCTCCCACACTAGGGGAAGGCCAAGGTCTAGGTCTAACTCATCCCAGCACAGTGCCTGGCACATGGGAGGTGCTTTTAAATATGGAGGTATTAAATGAGTGCTCAACTTCTCCATAAAGAAAAATCTTCACACTTTCCTGCCATGCCGCCCTTCCTAGAAGACAGGGTCATGACATGAAACAGGAAGTTCACAGTACAACAATGGTCTCTCTCAAAACTTTTATTGGCTGGAACTAGCAAACTCTGAATTCTTCAGAGGTATGGAAAGAGACTGCTTTGGAATGGAAATTAATGTGCAAGCTTTGCACAGACAGGAGCTGGAATTAGGAACAGGGAGAGTGGGATTGGCGCAGGGATTTCACACTGCTGTCAGTCCTAGGTAGGATTAACTCCTAACTCCTCGTCAGACCATGCTCTGCAAAAGAAAGCAGGCAGAGGGCTCCGGGGTCTGTCACTATAGGTCCCAGAACAGCAGTGGAGTCCATTCATTTGTTCATTCAACCATATTTGCCTGTTATGAGGCAACATTTCTCTGCCATTCCTGATGCCTCCTGGACTCCCACTAGCAAAACATTCCTAGCCCCGCCTCCCTACTACTCCTTCCCAGCCAGGTGGAGTGGGTATGTTACCAGCGAGTGTGGAAGGAGGAACTGGCATGGAGGGTCCTGGCCTTTCCCCTCCTCTCCTCTTGGGGGCAAGCTGCCCACTGAGGGCCACGTTCCTCCTGCTTGGCTCCTACAGAGACAGGGGAAGGGGAGGCCTGTCCTAGTCCAGGGCTACCTAGGGCTGCCTGGAAAGGCAGTCTATGGTTCACTCATAAGCCACATCCTCAACTTGATCAACAATAAAGGTAATATTTTGGCCACCATCTGCTGACTCTTTTTTATTGTGGTAAAATACATATAACATAGAATTTACCATTTTAACCATTTTAAAGTGTACAATTCAGTCAACCATCACTGCTACCTAGTTTCAGAACTTTTTTCATCACCCCAAAAGGAAGCTCTGTACCCATTAGCAGTCACTCCCCACTATCTCCTCCCTCAAGCTCTGGCAATCACTAATCTACTTTCTGTCTCTATGGATTTTTTTTCTTCCAGATATTTCATATAAACAGAATGATAAAATATATGGCCTTTTGTGTCTGGCTTCTCTCACTTAGCACAACAGTCTCAAGCCTCATCCACGTTGCAGCCTGTGTCAGCACAGTCAGTCCTCAGTATCTGCGGGCTCTGTATCCACAGGTTCCACATCCACCAATTCAACCCACTGAGGACCGGAAGGCCTACAGTGACTGCATCTGTACTGAATATATACAGGCTTTCTTTTCTGTATTATGCTCTAAACAATACAGTATAACAACTATTTACATAGCACTTAGATTGTATTAGGTATTATAAGTAATTTAGAGATGATTTAAAGTATACAAAGGATGTGCATAGGTTATATGCAAATTCTATGCCATTTTATATCAGGGACTTGAGCATCCGCAGGTTTTGGGTTTCGCAGGGAGTCCTGGAACTAATCCCCCACAGATACCAAGGGTCATTCCTTTCTATGGCTGAATCATATGCCATTGGATGGAAGACCACATTTTATTCTCTCATCGGTTGACGAACATTTGGGTGGTTTCACCTTTTGGCTCTAGTGAACAATGCTGCTATGATGCTATAATGCTGCTCCTCTGTTTTATTTCCCAATCAGTTCAGAACTCTGGCAGAGGAGAGAGGTGTGATCACTAAGCTGGCACTGGGGACATGATGAGCAAAAACAATTGTGAACTTTATTGGAGGGCAAGCGGACAACTGTCTGCCAACATTTTAATTGCACACCCCTTTGACAACTCCACTGTTAGGAATTGATTCTACAGACCCACTGGCACACAGGCACAAAGACATAAACAGAAGGACATTAAACTACAGCCTGTTTGTGGTAGCAAGGCTGGAAACAATCTAGATGTTCGTCAGAGGGAACTGGTTTAAAAATGCAGTATATCGGGCCGGCCCCGTGGCTTAGCCGTTAAGTGCACGCGCTCCGCTACTGGCGGCCCGGGTTCGGATCCCGGGCGCGCACCGACGCACTGCTTCTCCGGCCATGCTGAGGCCGCGTCCCACATACAGCAGCTAGAAGGATGTGCAGCTATGACATACAACTATCTACTGGGGTTTTGGGGGAGAAATAAAAAAAATAATAATAATAAATAAATAAATAAAACTGCCGTATATCCACACAGTGGAACACTATGGGGCAGCTGAACAAACCACACACATTTATATGCGCTGATACACAGGCAAGATTGACACAATGTATTAAGTGAGGAAAAACCAAGGAGCAAGATACATAGTACGCGCGGGCGCGCGCGCGCGCGCACACACACACACACACACACACACACACACACACACACACACACGAAGGAAAGGAGGGAGGGAGGGAGGGAGGGAGGAAGACAGCCAGTCAATCTCAGGGAAGATACACAACAAACACGCGACAGTGGAACAGTGATCTCCTTTTGGAGAGCTGAATTGGGAAACTGATGGGTTCAGTTAGGAGACTCAGTTTTCACTGTTTACCGTTTTACACTGTTTAAATATAACATAGGAATGTATTATTTTTCCAAAATAAAGAAAAAAGACCAAGTACAGTCCAAGACCTTACAGGGCTTCTAGTTAATTGGAGAAGGAAATTAGTCACATTAGCAGATAGAAAATTTGTGCGCGAGTCAACTTTGTGCACAGATCCAAATATGAGAATAATGATTATTAAGTGGTTTCTTTAATGAGTGAGTGGATGAAGAATGCTCAGACTAGTCTCTCTTCCAGGACTCCCATTCTTTTTCTTCAAAAGAGAGGTCTCTATTGGCTTTTCCTGGGATCTGGGCCTGGTTCCACAGGCTGCTAGGAGCCAAAACTAACAGGCTCCAGACGACAAAGGTTCATTGAGGAGCCAAGATGTGGAGCACAGCCACACAGAGAGGCGTAGCAGGAGGAGGGCAACGTGTTTAATGGAATTGCCTGGAGCAGGGGGTCCTCCACCCTAGGCGACCCACCCAAGCAGAGCTTTCTCTCAGAGGAAACTCATCAGGTTTTCAGGCCCTGATCCCACGCCCAGGCATGGGTCCTATCGCCTGCGCCCAAAACTCATCCTCCTCATGGGTCGCGCGGTGTCTATTTTTTTTTTTTACATTCAAAGAAAGTCCTGTTGGAGAAGCAGGCTCTGATGGCAATAGCAGCAAGGCAGGAATATGGGCTCCTGAGGTCCTCGTCACAGGTCTGTCCTACTGACAAGGTGAGCAAGTGGGGAGTGTATGTGGTATGTGTGGGTATGTGGTGTGTGTGTGGGTAGGGGTGTGTGGGGGGGGTAGTTGCATGTGTATCTGTGTGGGAGAGAGTGAGCCAGCACTTGTGTATGTGGGTGTGCTAGCATGTCTAGGTGTGCATCTGCCCATGTGTGTGAGCACGTTTGTGAGGGCTGTGTTTGTCTGTTTTTGTGTAAAAAGCAGGGAGTAATCATTTCCATAACTATCAAAAATTAGAACAGCTTGAGGGAGCTGAAACCAGGCAAAATCGGACTAGCTACAGTGGTGACCTCTCCTTCACCCTGTGAATGCTAGTGACCTGTGTCCTTGCTGGGAACACTGTAGTGTGTTCTAGCCTTCCACATGGAGATAGCCACCACCATGCTTATACCATTTCCAAGCAAATGAGGAAAGTAGAGTGGTTTCCATTTCTGGACAAGTGACATAACCTATCCAAGCTTTGCCTTCTGTAAAATGGTGACGAGATCAACCTCATAGGAGAGCCGGGAGGATTACAAATAGGTGTGAAAGGATGGGGCCCAGCACAGTAAGTGCCAGTCAAATCTGGGGCATGTTGCTGAATATTTGTTGGTTCTTGGGCAAGTTCCTGAATTTAAGTTGATTCTTGGGCATGTTCCTGAGTTTTAAAGCCTGGAGTTTCCTATCAGATTCTAGCCACAATTGGACTTTCAGGCAGGAGCAGGGACATTGGGCAGGGCACCATTTAAAGCCATATTCATACCTTTACAAGTCAGGAGAGTAAACTTGAATCCAGAACCCAGGATGTTCCTGATTCCTCTGGACTAGGGATGGGACTAGGCTTGTAATAGGAAAAAAGTAGTGTATCTCTTCAATTTGCATCATTTGTTAATAAATTTTAATACTTAAAAAAAAACTGTGTATTAGCCATATGTCTCTTTCACTTTATGAGGTGTTTGTATCCGTTGTCTTTTTTGAAACGTTTTATTTTGAAATAATTATAGACTCACAGGAAGTTGCAAAAAATAGCACAAAGAGTCCCGTGTACCCTTCACCCAGCTTTCCCCAGTGGTGGCATCTTCTACAGCTGTAGCACAATCTCAAAACCAGGAAACTGGCTCTTGTACATTATTGTTAACTAGACGACAGATGATTTTCACCATCCATTGAAATGTTATTTGTTTTTTTCTTGCTATTTTATGTTGGTAATATTATAATATTAATGATATTAACCCTTTACGATGTTTCTACAAATGTTTCCCCTAAGTTTTTGAGTTTTACTTCTTTTTATGGCATGTCTTGGAATAAGTAGGTTACATATTTGTGTAGCCATATCTATGAGTCTTTCTTTATAATTTCTTTTACTGCTTCCCTGCCTGCCCATTCACCTCACCCAGAGATTTCATTTTCCTTTTAATCCCTTTTTTAGCTTTTTCAGTCTTACTGATTTTTAAATAAATTATATACCCACATTAAGAGAAAATTCAAATGATACAGAACAGTACAAAGAACAAAAGCAAAGTCACCTGCAATTCTACCACCTAGAAATAACCATTGTTTAAATTTTGGTGATAATATTGTATAACGTAGAAATAACCTTATCCAAAGAGAAGTCTGGCCTTTTGCCCTCAGGCCCTGGGAGGTGATTTCTAGGCCTCTGGAATGTCCTGCCTGACAGGAGTGTGTCTTCGTTTGCCTGGGGGCTTTGGCCACAGGACAGTCTCATAATCTGATTTACGATGGAGGCTTTGCCCCACAGGGTATCAGTTCCGGGCTCCAGAAAAACTGATGACTAAAGATGTTAGTCAGATCTCTGGGAGGGGATAAAGACTAAAGGTCGGCCACACCGGCAGTATGTGATGGAGTTCTGTAAAAACTCTGAATACCAAAGACTCAGGTGAGCATCCCTGGTTGGCAATGCTCTGTGTGCAATGTCACACATCATGGACATAACGAGGTAGTACCGTTCAAGACTCCACTGAGAGAGGACAACCAGAAGCACCACACTTGGACCCCTCTTGGACTCCGCCCAATGTGTCTCTTCCTTTGGCTGATTCAAGTTGAATCTTTTCCCTGTAATAAACCATAACCATGACTATAACAGCCTTCAGGGAGTATTGTGAGTCCTTCTAGAGAATTATTGAACCTGAGGATGGTTTTGGGAACTCCCTCAACTTGCAATTGGTGTTAGAAGTGAGGGCAGTCTTGCGGACTATTCTCTCTAACTTTGTAGTTGGCCCCTAAGTCCTTGTAATATATATTTATCTGATTATATATATATTCAGATAAATAAACATAATATTTACATATGTGGGATCATAATTTTGTTTTATAACCCATTTTTCACTTACATGTCACAGATATTTTATTATGCCAATAAATAATTTTATATAATTTTTATTGGCTACAGAATATTCTACTTTATATATTTATCACAATCTACTTAACCGTTTCTCCGTAAACATTCATTTATATTAATAGACACACGTTGTTTCTATTTTTCACTATTATAAACAATGCTGTGATGAACATCCTCCTACTTACATTTTTGTGCAATTGCATGACCATTTCTGTGAGATAAATTCCTAGAAACTGGAAAGCTGAAATAGAGGATACGTGTATATTTATAATTTTGTTATAGTCAAAGAATCTTTCAAAGTTTGTACTAATTTACATTCCCAATAGCAGGGAATAGTGCCTATTTCCCCAAACCACTGCTCATATTAGTTATTAATGTTTGCTAACCTGACAAGCAAAAATTTAGTTCACTGATTTTTTCGTTCCCAATTATTAGTATCTTTTTGTTTATTGCCATTGTATTTTTTTATGTTAACTGTCTGTATTTCTTCTGCTCATTTTCTGTTGTTTGAGAGCTCTTAATTTGGTGGAAATGGCTGAATACACATGACAGAGTAAACATGCCCATTTTGACTATCTTTGCCTTGAATATTTACAATGTTCTTTGTTTTGGTTTTTGCTCTACTTAACTTTTTAATGTATAGTAGGTTTCTGTTGTTATTTTTAGCAGAAAATTTTCATTCATGTAGTCAAAATTTTAAAGTCCCTTCTTTTGTTTCTATTTTTGTGTCAAACTTAAAAAGGCCTTTTCTACCCCAAGACTGTGAAACACTTATCTATATTTTCTTCTAGTACTTTCAAAGCTTCACTTTATACCTTCAACTCTTTGCTCCATCTGGAAGTTATTCTGGTGTAATGAATGACACTGGGATCCCAACTTAGTCAATGGTTTCTACCTATTTACTAAATAATCCATATTTCTCCTGATCCTGATAGACTAAAATACCGTCTTCCTCATACACCACATTCCTATATACGTACTTGGGACCACTTTCGAATGCCCTGTTTCTTTTGGTGTTTTGTGCATATATTTGCAATGGTTTCCCTTGTTACATTTAACTGATTCATTTGGGAGAAAAGAATCAATTTAGTTCTTCATGCAGCTCACCAAAATAAATTCCAACTGGCTGACTGTTTGTCTCATCTTCCCCCACTAATTTATGACACTTCCATTAACATAAATTATAATATACACTAGGGTCTGTTCTGGGGCCTTGTATCACTGATCTGTGTCCAATTCTGTGCTAGTATTACACTGATTCAATAATTATAAATTTGTGATATACCTTACTATCTAGGTAAGTTTAGTCCCCATCACTTTTTAAAACAAATTTTAGAATTCTTGCCTATTTTTCATGTGAACTTTATAATCACACTGTCAAATGTCAAAAGAAAACTATTCTGGTATTTTGATTGGGGCTGCACTTAATAAATAAATTAATGTGGGCAACACTGCCCATTCCAACTGGGTCATCTCCATCCTAGGTCAGCATATGCTTCTCCACTTATTCAAGCTACTTAACCGACTTAAAAAGTCAGAGGAATCTGAAGCTGTCTGGTAGTCTATAATTTTCTTCATATATGTCCTTCACATTTCTTTTTTTTTTTTTTTTGAGGAGATCAGCCTTGTGCTAACATCCGCCAATCCTCCTCTTTTTTTGCTGAGGAAGACGGCCCTGGGCTAACATCTGTGACCATCTTCCTCCACTTTATATGGGACGCTGCCACAGCATGGCTTGCCAAGCAGTGCGTCGGTGCGCGCCCGGGATCCGAACCAGCGAACCCCAGGCCGCCGCAGCGGAGCGCGCGCACTTAACCACTTGCGCCCCATGTCCTTCACATTTCTAATCATAATACTTTTATTAACATTTTAAAATAGTGCAGAAGGAAAAGTTAGGAAGAGAAACCAGCAAGACAAACAAAATCACATAGTTACACACCCAAACACAAGCACTGTCCACATTTTATGGTGTTAAACAAGGCCCCACCTAGCTGATATGGTAACTGCCATCCTTACTCTAATCAAAGTGGCTAAGCCACAGACACAAGCAAGACGTTTCTATCATATTCAGTACTCGGAATAACTACCCTCAAAGAACATAGCCTTTCCCTAGCACTTTCATCCACCTGCAGGAAAAGGTAATTAGCAGGTTCAAATATTCACCACAGTTAAGATTTTTAAGTAAAGAATGAAAAACTCCACCCCATTCCAGACATCTGGCTTAAAGTAAATTAACAGAGGTCTCTGGCCAGAGTACACACCTGGAGTGAGGACTCTAGAAACTGGCTGCCAGAGATGTAATAGAAACAGATCATGCTTGCAAATATTTCTGAGTTCCTATGAAGACTTGCAAGAAACAAATTTGTTATTATCACCAGAATTAGTCAATTTTGAGGCACTGCCAGCTATATAACCTACTTAAAAGGCAGAGAAATCTGAAGCTGTCTGATGCATTTCAAAGGATAAGGTAACACTCTCCAGGTAGCCAAGACCTATAAATAGGTTTTAAAAGCACTGGCTCCTTTGCTAAAAGTCAGCTTTGACTATTAAAGAAAATCCATGGAATCTGTCCTCTGTTGAATTTGAAACCACAAACCCTTGACAATAACTAGGGTCACAGTGACATTAGGGTAAGTTAACTAAAGTTGGTATGGGTACATCTATCAAACTCTAACCTTTCTGGGTCCAGGAGATGGAGCTAGTAGTTAATTCTACATAGCACCTATTATAACACCCTGGTGCGTAATGAAAGAAATGGGTTGATGGGAAGAATTGGAAACTTCTCAGACTGCATGTGGGCTATACACAGCCTGAATATTGTAGCCAGATTAATCTGGATGAAATACTACTTTCTTCATGACGTTATCCTAATTCATCCACTCAATTTATTTATTTAGCACTGTTTTAGGTACTAAGGATAGAGCAGTGAACAACCAAGTCCCTAGCCTCATGGAGCTTCTATTCCCTTCTGTCTACAGGGAAAGACAGGCAGACAACCCAATGTGTGCCACGTCAGGAATACTCAGCGGTATGGAGCAGCACAGGCAGGGTGCAGAGGAAGCTGGGAGTGCTGTTTACACAGGGCCATCTGCGAAGGTGACATGTGAGCAAAGACATTAAAGTGAAGGGTGAAGCAGCACAGACTTGGATGGATCCTGGCTTCTGCCTCAACAAGCCAACAAAACTGCTCTTGCCAAGGATGTCAATAACGTCCACAGCGTCAAATCAGTCACTTTCAGACCTCATCTGACCAGAGCTTCCCGCAGCATCTGACGCCTCTCCCTGGCCCCCATGCCGTCACCCCACTGTCTGGCCTTCTCCTAGCTTCGGCTGCTCCTATTGGGTCTCTCCTTCGCTAGCTTCTCCTCCTCCTCTCAGCCTCCAACCCTGGTGTCCTTGGGCTGGTCCTGCACTTTTCTACTCCACACTCCCTCCCTTTCCTCCTTTCCACGTTGGTTCTCTAGGCTTCTACTTGCCTCCCTCCCACCCAGCAAGCTAGAAGCACTCTGGCAACGTGTGTGCCCGTGTGCCGTGTCTTCACATCTCTCCCCTGCTGAAACTCTTCAGGCGTTCCCCTTGCTTGTAAGATAGAGTAGAATCCTTGAATATCTTCTAGGTTGAGGCCCCCCCAGCTGCACACATCTGGTTTAAACAGGAACCTCATTCACTGTCTAACACCTTCATCTTCCAGATATTAGCTTCCTGCAGGAGCCCTCCCGGATAGCTCTAACGTAAATTAGTTAGTTAGCTATGCCCTCTCACAACACCCTGTACCTACCGCCATCTGCAATTACCTACTTATGCATCTGCTGACTGTCTGTCTCCACAACCTGTCTGTTTTGTTCACCAATATCTACCCCGTGCCCAGCACAGTGCCACTACACAGTATGTGTTGAATGAACTCCAGAATGAAAACCCACTGTCTTCCTACTGCCCACCGAGCCCTACCCTTGCCTAGAACAGCCCCTGTTCCCTGGCCTTGTCCTACATCTCCCACCCTCGGGGCTTCTCTAGGTTCCACACTGTCCCCAAGCCTCCAAGCACTCCTCTCTATTTCAGTTCACACTTAATGTTCTCCTTCCCCTGAACTTCAGACACTCACGTGGGTGTGTTAATGTCCATCTGTTCTTGGTTTATGGTGCCCCCCCATTCCACCTCCCTTCTCCTCTCCCCACCATTTAAAATCAGATAATGCAGCTTTGTAAATTAACTGATTAGAACTTTTTCCAGGTTTGCTTCATCTTAGAGAACACACCTAGATGAAAAGGAATAGTATATTAGAAATTGAACAAGACTAAACCAGGAATCAGGATGCAACACTGCAGTCCCAGTTTTGATGCTAAATAGCCGTGTGACGGTAAGTGAGATACCATCTTTACATGGCAAGTCATTTCTCCTCCCTGGCCTCCGTTTCCCTCTTTTAGATGAGAGAGAACTGAATTATCTTATCCCAACCTTCTTGCCAGTTCTAAGGTCTAGAACTGCACCCTTCCCAAGAAAGGGAGATGTTGGCCCTAAAGAATATAAATGAGAGGTACCCAAAATAGGGATGTGTTGGAGTAACACCAGCTACCATCAAGCAAAAGAAAGTACAGAAGGATCTGTAACACCCCACTCCCACCACAGACGTTTGGCTTATCTCTGAGGAGGGGGATTCTAAAAAGCATAAACAAAAAACTGTACGGCCCTCCTCACATAATAGAAATTCCAAAATAAAGCCAGTTTAATCTTTGCCGCTAATGATAATTTCCCTTCCATCTGCTATTGAGAATCAGTTGTCTGTCACCTTAAATCTCTCCCTCTTTTCAGTCTCCTCCCATGCATGCTTTTTAATCAACTTGTTAACCTTCCAAGTAGCAGAGGAGTTTGGGATGGGCAGGAGAGCTGGAGACTAACCCACTAAATCAAAAGCAAGCTAGATAATCCCACTCAGATTGGTTTCTATTTCAGAAACACTGTAAATCTCCACACCGACCCAACTGAGATGAACGCCCCTTCTGCTGACACTGTCTCCTGAGACATATGTACGCATTATATCTTTATCAACATTCAAAATACCTACTTTTTTCTTTGTGATATATTCATTTTCACTATATCCTTTCTGTCAAAAGCAACAATTTCTTATTCATAAAATCAAACTTAAAAACAGCAGTGGAAGATGAAGTTTCAGTTTATTATCATATCCCAATTTTAACCTCAGACCTTTATATATTGTTAACTCTGCTGCATGGGTATTTCCTGTCCTAACTGCTATTGCAAATGCTTAAAAAGAAGAGTGTGTTTTTTATAGCTCCATGAGAGGGTAAATACACCTTTAGTTACTACAGTGCTATAAAATCAAGGTCAGAGTAACTTATCTCTCTTTCATATCTACCCCTGCTTCAAGGCCTCCTGGTAAAATAGACATAAATAAAAAGAGACTACTAAGGCACAAATCACTTAACAAACTACAGAGCAGGAAAAAAAGTTAAAAGAGAAAGTGACGGACATTTATTTTCTTAAAACTGAAGTCCTTGATACCTGATTTTTTCCCTCCACATTTACAAATGAAAGCAACGCATGGGCCCGGCAGGAGCTTGTGGTATAAAGAAAGACTGAACCAAATGGCAAGGAGATTTTGTGTTTTCTTATCCCGCAGATCTTTGGGGACCAGTGTGCATATTTGGGGGGAGGAGGAGAGTAGGAAGAGAAGTACTTATGAAGGAAACTTGAGGCCAACCATTTGAACTGACTTTTTAACTGTAAAGTTTCAGAGTCGTCCTGTTATTGCAAGGGCCTGCTCCGCTTTCTTGGCATAAGGAAGAAGGATGACATCTGATTCCTCTGAAGTCAAAATCTCAGAATTTACTGAGGAAATCTGATCCTGTCCACTGTGCTGGTCCTGATGTCATAAAAACTCATCTATCAACAGAATCTGTGGCCAGGCCACCCTTCACGCGTGGAAACAGTGTGCCTCCTCATGAGGGCTGGCTCTGAAGTACAACGGTAGCTCTTCTAACCAGGATGCTTTCATAATCACCTCTACCTGCTGCTGGCCACAGGAGCTGGGGAGAGAGGATCGCGCCCCCACCTGCCAGCCATGCAGCCTTGGGCAGACATCTGGCCGTTCTGAACTTCACTTTCTTTGGGGGATAAAACAACATATTTCACAGAGCTGTGGTAAGAATTAAATGAAGCAAAGTCTTTAGAAGGGACTAACAGTGTCTGTAACACAGGAGATTCTCAATAACATGGATTTGTGCATTCACCTGACGTTCCCCATGCCGTTCACAACTGTTATGACTCTTCATGCTGTGAGAGAGTGCAATTAAAGGCCTCTAGGCCACAGCAGCCATGCCTTCCAGCGACTGGACTCAGGACAAAGAGAGAGAATGACTGTTAGGGGTGGGTGATGAGCCAAGGTCCTTGAGAGCAGGAGAGAACTCCCATTTAGAGATTAGATAGGCCGTTCTTCAATGAAAATGCAATCCCACCAGTACCAGCAGCACAGACCCAATTGTCTTTCTTTTCTTTTTAGCACCGTTTCACTCTCCATCACAAAAGTGTATCTACACAGTAGAAAAGTGTAATAGCTCTTCGACTGGAACTGAAGTGGGGGGGGGGGGTTTCACGACCTCCCATCACCTGCACTCCCAGCCCCCTCACCCCCAAGGCTCTCTCAGCAAGAAAATGCCGCTAGGGGACCGAATACTTGCCTCCAACATCAGCTCTCAGGCACACTTCACAGCAATGTCCCTTATCAAGCACCACTTAGGCTAGAGAGAGGAAAACCTGGGAGAGGGTGGGAGGGAGAGGAAAAATGCAAGGAAGAATGATGTTCTAAACACTGCAAGTGCTCTAGGAGAAAGTGGACAGCCCTATGGACTCATATATAGTGTAGATGACTGCTAAGCCTCTTTCAGCTCAAAGTCCATAATTCTATGAATCTATAAGAATAAAGAATAATAAAAGGTACCACATGAGAAATAATTACCCTAGAATGCTGAGAAGCTAGCTTAAAGGCAGTTGGAACAATTAAAAAGGGGATGGCCAGAAGTTTTAATTCCTGAACTATTTATAAGGTACAGATAAACAGGTCTTTTGATGAAAAAAGAGCCCGCAATTCCATCTTGCTTTCACGATCAGGAAGCAAATACATCTACACCTTGCAGATATGATATGTGCGTACCTTGCAGATGTGATGTGTGCGTACCTGCAATGTGACAGGCTCTGCACTGAGAACTGGGTGGCAAAGACCTCAGGACCTCACAGGCTAATGGAAAAGATAGAAATGTCTTCCCTTGAGGGAGCGAGGGCATGCACGGAGCATACGGAAACACACGGAAGGGCGTTCAATGGCGTCAGCGGGTCCAGGACGTCTTCCTCAAGTAGGATGCCTGAGCTGAGTCTCCAAGAACAGGCAGGAGTTAACCAGGGAAAGAGAATGTAGAGAAAAGGGTTTCAAGCAGAAGGAATAAAGAGGTCTTTCTCAAAACACCAGCAGTTTTGGCTTCTGGTCCCCTCCCTCCTCCATCCTTAGCTCTGATGAGAGGAGTGAAGATAAGAGCACTGATTGTTTGGAGCCTTGAGGATCAAAGTCTCAACCTTACTGTGCCTTCGCCTTGCCAGTGGGATGGGGTCAGCAACAGCAGTCAGGTTCTTGGAAGAAGGCAAAGCTAGGGGAAAGTCCATCGTTCTTATCTCACATTTAGGCTCAGTGTAATTTTCTGAATCTGCAGTTCAAAAAGATGATAGACTAGGAGGAGGAGCTAGCTTGTCATATCAGTTTCTGATGTAAAGCAGAATGAGAAAGAGGGAAGAGAAAGACAGAGAGAAAGGAAGAAAAGGAGAGAGTAGGGTTTAGAAAAGGGACATTTGCAAAACATATCTCTTATACTATTGGTGGTTTGAATACATAAAAGTGAAAAATCTCTTCTAAATCAATAAGCAAAGTTAGAAGATAAGTGCCAAGCTGAGGGAGAGATTGTGAAAAAAACGTTATTGTCTAAGGAGTTCCACAAAATCAGTTAAGCTCCCCAAATTACCAATTGCAGAGAGAAAAACACGTCTTTACAATGAAAAGATCTGGCAGCTAACCTTAACCAAAAGATCAAATTCAGCATCACTAACAGTCGGACACCCTGACATTATGTACCTTTGCTATGACTATCTGTGAAGCTCACTCACCAAAAGTGTTGAATCTAAATGTAACCAAGCCTTTTAAGCCTAATACGTGGAAATACAGGAGACAGCGGAACATGTTAAGTACCACACAAGAAAACAATTATAGGATGTGGGATGTTCTTAGAGACAACTAGACTGGTCACTTCAAAACGTCAATGCCAAGCGGGAAAAGACAGAAGGATTATTCTAGATTAAAAGAGACTAAAGAGATGAAAACAAAATGCAAAGTACAAGCCTTGACTGAGTCCTGATTCATAAACACTAGTTACAAAAGACATTTTGAGGAAAAGTGGAGAAATTTTAATATAGACAGTATATTATATGAATTAACATTTTCTTTGGCATGAAAATGACATAATGGTTATAAAAGGGAATAAAATGTCATGATGTCTCCAACTTTCTTCCTGAACCACTTGAAAGTAAGAGAGACAGAGACATAAAGCAAGTATGGCAAAGTTAACAAATGTGGGCTGTGTGGTGGCTATAAAGGTGATGGCTGCACTATTATTTCCACTTTTCTCTAAGATTTTTTATAATAAAAAGTTGAAAAAAAAGCTGGAAAAAGACCCACATCTCAACTCAAAAAAGAAAGAGCAAAACAAAAGAACTAAAAGAAAATTCAAAAATATAAAATAAATGGTCAAATTCAGGGAACAAAAACTCACTAGAGATCAAAGAAATGCAAATTAAAACACCAAAGATATCATTTTTTTGCCTATCAGATTAACAAGGATTTTTAAAAGCACCGTAATAATGGTACACATTTTTTTTTTAAAGGTACAGCCATTTTGGAAAACAGTTTGGCAGTTTCTCATGAAGTTAAATATAACACATGACCCAGCATTTACCCAAGAGAAATCAAAACCTGTGTCCACACCAAGACTTGTACATGAACATTCACAGCATCTTTATTCAGAATAAAGCTGAAAACAACAAAATGAAAACAAGCCAAATGTCTATGAACAGGCGATGGATAAAACAAACTGTGGAATATCCATGCAATAGAATATTAACTCCTGATACACGGAGCAACACAGATGAATCTTAAAAATATACTGAGCAAAAGAAGTCAGGCAAAAAGAGTACATGCTGTATGATTCCATTCATACACAACACAAGGAAAGACAAAGCTAATCTATAGTGAGAGAGAGCAGATGGGAGATGGGGAGGAATGCCTGGGAAGGGAACAAGGGAACCTTCTGCTGTGACAGAAATGTGCTGTACCTCTCGCTCTCTCTTTTTTTTTTTTTGTGAGGAAGATCAGCCCTGAGCTAACATCCATGCCAATCCTCCTCTTTTTGCTGAGGAAGACTGGCCCTGGGCTAACATCTGTGCCCATCTTCCTCCACTTTATATGGGACGCCGCCACAGCATGGCCTGACAAGGTGCCATCAGTGCACGCCCAGGATCTGAACCCGGGCTGCCAGCAGCGGAGCGCGCACACTTAGCCGCTACACCGTGGGGCCAGCCCCGAAATGTTCTGTATCTTGATGGAGTGATTACACGTGTATACATTTGTCAAAACCACAGAACTGTACATTTAAAAGGGTGAATTTTATTGTTTACATATTAAACCTCAATAGAGCTGATTTAAATTTTAAAATTACGGGGCCCACCCCGTGGCGTAGCGGTTAAGTGCGCGCGCTCCGCTGCTGGCGGCCGGCATTGGGATCCCGGGCGTGCACCGAGGCACCGCATGTCAGGCCACGCTGTGGCGGCGTCCCATATAAAGTGGAGGAAGATGGGCACAGATGCTAGCCTAGGGCCGGTATTCCTCAGCAAAAAAAAGAGGAGGATTGGCATAGATTAGCTCAGGGCTGATCTTCCTCACACAGACACACACACAAAAAATTTTAAATTACAGCAATGACACCCAGAGTTGGGGAGGATGTGGGGAAACAGGCTCTCATATGCATTGCTAGTAAGAATATTAATTGCTACAATTTTTTTTTTGGTAACAGCTTTATTAGGATATAATTCACATACCATACAATTCACCCATTTAAAGTGTACAGTTCAATGGTTTGTAGTACATTCACAGAGTTATGCAACTATCACCACAATCAATTTTAGAACATTTTCACTACCTCAAAAAGACAAGTGTACCCTTAGTTATCACCTCCCAATCCTAAGCAACTACTAATCCACTTTCTGTCTCTATGCGTGCCCGTTCTGGACATTTCATGTAACTGGGATCATATAATATATGGTTTTTTGTGACTGGCTTCGTCTACTTCACATAATGTTTTAAAGGTTCATTCATGTTGTAGCAAGGATTTCATTCCTTTTTATGGCTGAATAATATTCTACTGTATGGATATATCACATTTTATTTATTTATTCATTAGCTGATGGGCATTTGGGTTGTTTCCACCTTTTGGCTATTATGAAAAATGCTGCTATGAACATTCGTATACAAGTTTTTATATGGACATATGCTTTCATTTGTGGAGTGGACTTGCTGAGGCAAATGGCACCTCTTATGTTTAACTTTTTGAGGAACTACCAGACTGTTTTCCACAACGGCTGCACCATTTTACATTCCCACCAGCAGCGTAGGAAGGTTCCAATCTCTCCACATCTTTGCCAACATTTATCACATCCTAGTGGGTGTGAAGCAGTATCTCAGTGTTGTTTTGATTTTCATTTCCCTTACGATTAACGGTGTTGAACATCTTTTCATGTGTTTATTGATTACCAGTATATCTTTGGAGAAATGTCTATTCAAATCCTTTGCCTGGTTTTTAATTGGGTTGTTTGTCTCTTTATTTTTGACTTGTATAGTTCTTCATATATTCTAGATACATGTCCTTACTAGATATATGATTTGCAAATATTTTCTCCCATTCTGGGGGTTGTATTTTCTAATTGGTACAACTTTTGAAAACCAGTTTGGCAACACATATCAAAGATTTCAGTGTAAATACCCTTTGATCTTACAGCTTTACTTTTAAGAATCTATCCCAAGAATTTATCCTAAGAAAATAATTAAAGAAGTGAAATGAGAAGAGCTATAAACAAGAACACTCATCAAGGTACTATTTAAATCAAATCTCAACCCCTACCTCACACCGTATACAAAAAATGGATCATAGTCCTAAATGTAAGAGATAAAACTGTAAAACTTCTTGAATAAAACATAGGAAAAAATCTTAGAAACTTTAGGTTTGGTAAAGATTTACTAAATATGAACTACAAAAAAAAACCATGAACTACCAAAAAAAAAAAAAAAAAAGAAGGATACATTGTACTTCATCAAAATTAAAAACTTTTGCTCTTGAAAAGACAACTAAAAATGATAGTACAGGACTATTTTTTACCTACACAGGTACAGAGAAAAGTAAAAAGGACATAGTAAGAAAATAACTGGGTATATACTAGGTACATAACTCCAAGAAGAGAGTTTCAGAGGATTCTGCTCTCTTCTTTCTATCTTTCTGAAATGTCTGAATTCTCTATTTGACTATGAGTATGTATTTCTACATAATGAGGTGGAGGGTTGAAGAGGAACCTCCACAAAACTATTTCCATTTTGAAAAGGGGAAAAAGTGATTTTCCATCTCATAATTAATAGAAAATAATATTCAATTACCCAGGGGACACAGTTTACCATGTTGATTTGGAGTTATTTTTTTATTTGCCACATTTCAGAAATAAGAATATACCGTCATTTTCCTAAGAGTTTAATATCTTTGCCTTTTCACAATTTGCACGCAATTTATATCATACATACAAAGTAATCTGGTCAACAAATTTCAGTGATGTAAATGGATAATATTTAAGATTATTCTGTGAAAGAAGTTTATATGTATAGCATTATCTTACAACTATCTGGAGCTTGCTTTAGTTATACAGAAGTAAAAATAATTCTAGATAGATAATAAAGGTCTGTGCACTTGACTCAGAGAAGAGTCTCCAAACCCTCACTAAGTTAATTACTCTGATTTTACACTCAATTTAACAAGTTACGCAAACCAACAGAAAGTGGGAGGCACCAGACAAAAAGGGAGGGTAAGTGGCAAACTCACTGCCAAGCAAGAGGCAGCCAGCAGCCTGGAGGAGACAATGATTAGATGTGAAAACCCAAGTCTAGAGAGCCCACGACGGCTGAGTAGAGAAGCAAATATACCCTAGCAGTACGAGAATATCAAGAAGTTACTATAATAATACAATAAATTATACTCATAAATAGGTTTCTAAATAATCAAGTCATATTACACTCAATGTGTTAAGAAAGCAGTGAAGATTATTATGCATTTAAGAGAGATTTCCACTTTCCATTCAAAATGGCTAATTTTATAAAAGACATGATTAACAGAATAAACAACAGTGATCTGGAAAACTAATATCAAAGGAAGCCCTATTCTTTAAGAGAGGCAAATAAATAAGGTATTTTTGCAAACATATTTTAATAGCTACCTAACTTTAATGCCACAAAACTCAAAGGACTGAACTAAAGAAGTAATTATAATTTTATTTATTTATTTATTTTTCCCCCTAAAGCCCCAATAGATAGTTGTATGTCATAGTTGCACATCCTTCTAGTTGCTGTATGTGGGACGCGGCCTCAGCATGGCCAGAGAAGCTGTACGTCGGTGCGCGCCCGGGTTCTGAACCGGGGCGCCAGCAGCGGAGCGCACGCACTTAACCGCTAAGCCACGGGGCTGGCCCTAAGGAAGTAATTTAGATGCATTGATAGATTCTTCTGTCCTCCTCAAATCACATCACGTAGGTGGTTCCCAAAACTACCTCTGAATAAGAACTAACCCTGCAGATCAGATCATTTTATTTTATTTTATTTTTTTAATAATTTTATTTGTTTTTTCCCCCAAAGCCCCAGTAGATAGTTGTATGTCATAGCTGCACTTCCTTCTAGTTGCTGTATGTGGGACGCAGCCTCAGCATGGCCGGAAAAGCAGTGTGTTGGGGCGCGCCCAGGATCTGAACCCAGGCGCCAGCGGCTGAGCGCGCGCACTTAACCGCTAAGCCACGGGGCCGGCCCAGATCAGATCATTTTATATTACCACCCTCCCATCCAGCTCTGTCCACCACGTATAATCTCCTCCTGCCTTTGCAGCTCCATCTTTAAGAAAAAGCACTTTAACTTTGCTGTCTGGGGCCGGGGTCTTAAAAAAAATTTTTTTTTCATACTCTGCATTTCTCCTAAGCCCTTCATATGCCACTTTGCAACCCACATCGCATTTGGAGAGCTATCAAGTCAAATGCAAAGAAACTAAGTTCCCAACTCTGGGGGGAAATGGAGTCTGGATCTTCTCACCACTGTGTGAGCTACCTCCACCTCCACATAAGTTCCTCTTGTCTCACCCGTGAGGCTGGATTTCCACCAAGACAGCTGGATCTGACGAATCCAACCACACAAATACGAAACTGAACAAGGGGTAGAAGTAAGACAATGCAACCTAAGTTAGCACCGGAAAGAACGCAAACACTGAGTTTCTGCTCCCAGTCTTGAGGGACTGCATTTGGGAGTCCAGCCAGAGGAATTACTCGCTCTGTGGATTTACTACGTAGCTTCACGCGTCATACATAAGATAGGGACAGATGCCAGGCGAAAAGGTCGGCAGGAAGGTCAGCCGGGCAGCAGTGACAGCAGGTGGGGAACCTGGCCAGAGCAGGTGGTCTCCTGTACAGGGCAGGCAACTGCCAAGTGAGGCTGAGGCCACAAGCAAGCAGCCTGATTCCTGGAAGCTCCATGCCAAGAGTCTATGATGGCTGTGACCTAGCTGGGTCCAGGAGCGGCCTGGGATGCCTGCTGACCAGGAGACAGCTGTCTATTCTGGAATGGTTAACTAATCGCCTAAGATGCTGCTGAGCAGAGAGGGCAGAGGAAAGCAGGTTCTCCCTCCAGGACGGGCAGACCTATTCCTGCCTCCCCACAGGAACGCGGCTGAGGTGGAAGAAAAGCAGCCAGTTTCAGAGCACCGAAGCGATTCAAACCGAACCAACTGGTGCTTTATTCAAAACAATGATGGCTTTGTCAGGAGACTGCAACTGCCCAACAAGAGCCAGCTGAAAAACCTGCCCTCTTCTCCTAATTTCTACCCCTTAGGCCCCATGACTTTGAGACACCACACTAGAAAGAGGGGAAAAAAGTTATAGACATAAACCAACATCAGCCGACCCACGTGACACAACAGAAGCAGGTCAGCTGCCACTCAGAGATCACACATCACCAGAGCTGGCTATTTTGCAGCTGTGGATCTCCTACCCGGGAGCTAGAGCTCCCGGGACATACTGGAGTCTCACTTGCTGATATATTTCCAGCGCCCCTAGCCAACAAAGAACAAAGGGCTGAAATGTCAAGTTGTTCTACAGGGCTGCCGGGTCAATGTTCCAGTCAATCTGGGAGGGCAGCACACCCAAGACCTCAAAGAGAGCTACCGAGCCAGGGTGCCTGCTCCCAGCTTTACAAGAGCCTGAAAGCTCGTACCCCAGGGCCCTCTAGGACAGGAAACAGAAAGCAATTCTCTCTGCAGGGAAGGACTGGGAGGGGGGACCAGAAGATTACAATATTTCACACCACACCCTGCCCTACGCACTTCATCCATATTTTACCAATCAGCAGCAATCATTTCAAGCACTATACAAACACACCCATAACTCTAAGGAACCAGCAACAAGCACAAAAACAGAGCTAAGCAAACAAAGTTATTGAGCAAAAAGCAGCTGGCTACATACAGGCCAAGCCAGCTCAACTATAACCAGTAGGTCTCTGGTACGCTGCTCTGAGAAGTGTCTGGAGGAGGCCGTGCAGATCACAGGTGAGTTTCCCCAGTACCACCTGCCTGCTGGCTCTCAGGTGCTGTGCAAGGACAACGCCAAGGACAAGTGAGAGGTTGAGCTGATACCGAGGTTCTTTGCTTTTGTGAGAAGGCCATGGGACAAAGTCCTCTGCCAAGGTTTCACATAGGGAAAGAAAATCATGAATTTCAAAGCTAAAGGGAAATAGAGACTGGTCCAATAGACAGGGGAACAATCTGAGAGACAGCCAGGAAGCTGGGGGCCAGGCTCTGCTGGCTAGGAAACGGAGCCCTCAGGAAGGAGTTCTGAGCTAGAATGTAGCGGGTGGACATGGATGCCACAGTGGGCAACCAAACCTCTCCACTGGGCCTCAGGAGTCATAACGACCTGATCCAGTTTTTAAAACATAACCAAAGTCCTCACATCTTCACTCAGCCCCTCCACCACACGCTCTGCCAGCAGTGCAGTGGGTGGGCCAGATGGAGCCCCAGAAACCTCACACTGATGGAACTGATGAGTAAGGCTGCCAAAGCCAGAGATCGGCATCTCTGCACTTGTGTGACAGAAAGCATTTAAATTGTTTTCCAGAGAGTTGAGCCAGCTCTTCCTTCTAGGTACCAAGTCATACCAGCGCTGTGTTTTGTAACTCGCAGGAAAGTGCATCCACACGGCTCCCTATCGCACGCGAGCTCACCAAGCCGAGCAGACTCAGCTGGAATCACAACCTTTCGTGAAGCTCCATGCTCTCCTTGCTCTGGAACAACAAAAAGCCAAGGGACGGCATTCACCTGCTCACATCACTGGCCTCAGGGGTCTGTCAACCAGCAGGGCACGATACAGACAAGCAATCACGGGCCTCGGTCCAGGTGTGCATGCTGCTGGTGGGTGTGTCAAACACCATCCATGTGTCCCCTGCCCCTTTACAGGCTGTAGGGACACAGGTGAAAATGCAGTGACCTTTCCTATCAGCAGCCCAGGGCACAGAACAAAGGCTACTTTTCAGCTGCTTACCTGCTCACCACCTTCCTCCACACACGCCTTATCGTGAAGGTGGGAGGGTGTGACAAGGCAGGCAGGGTGCCCAAGGTGACAATCCCAACTGCCACCTTTCCTCAAGAGTCCTGCTGAAAGGTTCTCGGGGTAAAGGAAGGAGGAGGAGACAGAGGGACATTTTCAGAGAAAGTAGCCAACATGGGGTATGGTAACAGAGATGACTGGAACAGGGGCCCAGAAACACCTTCAAGTTACACAAACATACCATGAAATGTTCTCAATGACCAACAGAGAGGGATTAAATAAGTAATAGCACATCCACACAATGAAATACTATTCAGCCACTAAAAAATACTGCAGACGAATATTTCGCACCTTGGAAAGGTGTTCACAATCTATTAAATCGATAAAAAAATACACTAACCGTGCCAAAAAAAATGAAAAACAAACAAACAAAAAACCCACAAGGTCTGGAAAGATAAACACTAGGGAATTGACAGTGGTTATCTCTGGGTGTGGGGATTTTTTTTTTTCCTGGAAGGAGGCCTGGAAATACAGTCAAATTGCAAAAAGTAAGGTCCTAAGCTTAGAAGACTAATTCCCCAACTTTTCAGTGAACATGTCTCAGCAGAGGAAGCACTGCACCTCTGATAAATACAGATTCTACTTCAATCTGGCTTAGAAGCAGAAGTTACAGCATTTAAGAACCATAAGGCTATTTGCCAACGCCGTTAGAGATCAGATCAAATACAGATAGAAAATCCGAGTACTTCTGTGTGTGAATGTGTGTGTTGGGGGGGACAGTTCTAAAGTAGGCATGTCCACTCCTTTTCTTAACCACCCCAGATACACACACGTGCACACACACGTCTACACACTTGTACTGGGGAAGCAAAGCCAGAGGCATAGAATGCAGTAATGTCAAATGTGTAGGTTAGAAACTTTAAACAAGAGCCAAGAGAGAGGCCTCCTCAGTCTAACTTAAAGTTATAATTTTGTTTCAACTATAACCAAATCAACTGTTTGCAGTTAAGTCAAATTATTATCGTTTTCCTCCACCCCAGAATCACCCTATGAAAACAGCCCCACCCTAGTCAAGCATGGTGGTGAAGGCAAGGGGTAATAGTCCAAAATGGAATGTAAAGCTAAGAGTATATATAGTCCAAGAATTTCAGAAAATGGAGAACCAACCCTCCACCTCCAAGACAAGATTATTTAAAATAATTGCCCAAGCTCCTCATAACTCAGAGTAACTGCATACCTCTGGGGTTTACCAGGCAGATAGTCTTAGATTTTGTATTCAGAAGACTATGGCCCTGTGACTTTAAACATGTACACACAGGAGCGCGAACACCTAAAAAGATTTTCCTTGGGCCAGAGCTGACCTGTGGTAAACAGCACAACACACTTCTTCATCTCTTAGGCCAAGACTCACTTCTAAACCAGATTCAACCTAGCTTGAACTTATTCTTCCAGAATAACTAATACCTGAACTCTGACATTAAATCATAAATTGAACCATTTAAAAGTAGAGTTCACACACAAATTCAGATTTCTTCCAATTTTTCAAATACGCCAGAACTCGTAACACTGGGCTCATATTCTCAAATAGCAAGAATCACCTGGAGCTGAGTGATGGCTGCCCCCTTCAGACCAGGCAAACACTCTCTAGTTCACCACAGACCCACCACTCCCTATAACCTTTCCATCACTGAGGCCAAGGCAATTGCAGTTTATGCTTGCATGGTTTTCATAATAAAAAAATATTTCTCTGTAACCATGACATTATCAAAAGGAGGAAAATAAAAGATAGAAAAGGTCCTCTGGGCCTTACAGACGGCCTACTTTATTTTCTGGTCCTTGTGGGCATTTGAGTTTGTGACCTCTGACCCAGACAATGTTAAGAGGAAAAAAGATCTTAACAGGATAACCTTAGAGACGGTGATTTGGCAAGCTATAGCGCAAGCTGGAGAGACCAATTCCTGAGTTAGTTTTGATCCAGGGGAAATGCTCAGGGCAGGTCACTTTCCCAACCATTCTCTCATTTACTGTACACAGAAGAAGAGATGGAAGATATAGAATTAGGGAATTTCAGACACTGACATATTTAGGATCTTTAAGATCACATGGTCCAGTGCTTCCCAAATCAGATTCCCTAAAGATAATGCTGAAAACCTGAAGTGTTTTGAATATTTTTTTAAATAACAGCTCTATTGAGACATAATTTACATGTCATGAAATTCACCCTTTAAAAGTGTTCATTGGTTTTTAGTATATTCACAGAGTTGTGCAACCATCACCATTCTCTAATTTTAGAACATTTTCATCACTCCCTCAACAAGCCATTAGCAGTGACTAACCATTCTTCTTTCTCCCTGGCAACCACTCCTCCACTTTCTGTTTTATGGGTTTGCCTAATCGGGACATTTCATATAAATGGGATCACAACAGGTGGTCTTTGTATCTGGCTTCTTTCACTTAGCACAATGTTTTCAAGGTTCATCCATGTTGTTGTGTGGGTCAGTACCTCATTCAAAGACTTGTTTTCAATATTTTTAAAAGTATTTATTTGCCCATGATAAAGCCACAGTGGTCCTTCTTTAAATAAAGGCCATTTATCTCACTTTTCTAACATTATGAAAATTTTCAAAGATACATAAAAATTGAAAGAATTGTACAGTGAACACCCGTGTACCCACCACCTGAGGCTACAATTATCTCTGATATATTTACTATATCACAAATTCATCTATCCATCCATCCATCTTATTTCTTTTTTTTAAAGCAGTGGTTCTCAAAGTGTGATCTGGAGACTCCTGGAGGGTCCCAGAGACCCTTTCAGGAGTCCATGATATCAAAACTATTTTCAAAATAATACTAAGAGGTTATTTGCCTTTTTCTCATTCTCTGAAGAGTGTGTGGTGAAGTTTTCCAGACATGTGAAATCACAACAGATGAATGCAAAAGTAGACACAAGTAACCAGCTGTCTTCTAACTAAACGTTAGCCAAGCATTAAAGAGATCTGCAAATGTATAAATCAATGTCAGTCTTCTCATTTTTTTTGGAAAATAGTTATTTTCTACAAAAATATGTTGTTTATGTTAACATGTAATGGGTTTATTATTTTTTAAAATGCTTTAACAAATATTTTACTCTCTTCTCAGTTTTCATTTCTAATATGGTAAACATCAATAGATATAATTCACACAAACAACAACTCTCTGGAGTTCTCAATATTTAAGAGCGCAAAGGGGTCCTGAGAGCAAAAAGTGTGAGAGCCCCTATTTTAAAGCATTTCAGAGGCAGATGCAGGCATCAGTATACTTCATCCCTGAGTTCAATATTTGTCAATGGTTCTTTTTGTTTTGGGTAAGATTTACATATAATAAAATGCACAAATCATAAGTGTACCATTCAATGAGTTCTGACAAATGCATATACAACCCCCATCAAGATATAAAACACGACCACCATCCTAGGAAGTTCTCTCATGCCTCTGCCCTGTCAGTCCCTCTCCAACCCCCCACAGAGGCAAGTACTGATGTGACTTTTTTCACCATAGATTAGTTTCGCCTATTCTAGAACTTTATATAAATGGAAACAGCATATATTCTTTTTGGGTGAGGCTTACTTCATTCAACATAATGTTTCTGAAATTCATCCATGTTGTTGCACATATCAGTAGTTTGTTCTTTTATATTGCTGAATGCAATTTGTTTCTAAGGTAACATCTCTCAAAAACTTAAGGTCCATGGAAGAAAAATAAGTTTGGTAACCATGATTCTAGTCTAACCTTCTCCCCTCTTCTCTTGCTTTTTTTTTTTTTTTAACAGAGACACCACGACTTAGAGGGGCTAAGTGATATGTCGCTACCAGTGGCACCATTGTCCTGTGCTGTCCAATCTAATCATCTCTCCACTATCATCACTACCATTTCCTATTATCACCCTATAAGGAAGTTCCCATCTGAATCTGTAAGAGAACTTGATTATAGGAAATGGAAAGTCAATACCCAAATAACGAAGGTATTAGGCTTCTCTCAAAAACATGTCTGTCAATGAATGGATAAACAAAATGTGGTATATTGTTACAATGGAATACTATTCAACAATAAAAAGGAACAAAAGACTGATATGTACTACAACATAGATGAACCTTGAAAAAATCCTCGCTAAGTGAAAAAAGCCAGACATAAAAGGCCACATATAGTATGATTCCATTTATATGAAATGTCTAGAAAAGATAAACCTATAGACATAGACAGCAGATTAGTGGTTGTCTGGGGCTAAGGTGAGAACTGGGATTAAAGGTAAAAGGGCATGAGGGATCTTAGTGAGGTGATGTAATCCAGCTCTAAAACTGGATTGTGATAATGACGGCACAACTAAAAAGTCAATGGACTGTACACTTAACATGAATGGTATATAAATTATATATATATATGAGATATATGGCATATAAATTATACCTCAATAAAGTTGTTAAAAAACAACAAAAACTCGTCTGTCTACAAGTGGATGAGAGTCCCGCTCTAAGGCAGAGAAAGACCTGTTTAATAATTTAAAGAACAAAGGAGGCAATTTAAAAGACCCTGTTACTCAATTAGAAAATAGTTGTTTAAAACAGCAAACTAATATAATCATATACTATTCTAAGAATTCATTGAAAGTGTTTAATTTTAATAAATAAAAGGGATTTATAAATCAACTTTCTCTAAAAAGCTTGGTATCCAGCTATCTGGGCAGGTTCCAACTGCCAATCATAAGACAAGGTAGTCCGTTTGCAAAAGGGCCTGTCATCAGAAGAGCACATGAAGAGGTTCTTTAGGTTGTTTTTTGCGTGTGTGTGGGTGAGGAAGATCAGCCCTGAGCTAAGGTCCACGCCAATCCTCCTCTTTTTTGCTGAGGAAGACTGGCCCTGAGCTAACATCCGTGCCGATCTTCCTCTGCTTTATATGGGACGCAGCCTCAGCATGGCCGGAGAAGCGGTGCGTCGGTGCGCGCCCGGGATCCAAACCCCGGCCGCCAGCAGTGGAGCGTGTGCACTCAACCACTACACCACGGGGCCAGCCCACTTAGGTTGTTTTTTTAAAAGCTAGAATATTGGCTAAACATCTAGAAAATAGGTTAATTCCCCTACTTTCTACATAAGAAGTGTTTTTTGTTTTGAAGACCAAGTTTGTCTCATGGTGACAGACCAAAAGAGGTCACCTTCTTCCCTATGCCCACAAGCCCCAGAGGGAATGAATCTGAACTAGCTTTCAAAACAGATCCGCCTACTCAGAGATTATTCCTCAACAGTGAAGACGTGCTACCAAAATCCCCATGGTTTCCCCTCCAGTGGAGCTCAAACCCCCCAAACCTCCGTTTCTCCCAGGAGCTGGTTCTCTCTGCTGTCCCGTCACGAGCTCTCACTCCTGAGTTTGACTCTTCTCTGCTACCAATCGGATTCTTTACATTCACTTCTGAGACTCAAAAGTTAACAGCAAGGAATTCTGTCTCCGGTCCAGATCTTGGACACTCTCCTGGAGCTACCAAAATAACCCCTTCTACACTGCCTCTTTCTAGAAGATTTTTCTGATGGTGCAGTCTAACCTCAAATACATTAAGAATGCTAGATTTGGAGAAGTTTCTTTAGGGCATGCAAGACTAGGAAGTATTCCTCTACCACAACCAGACCGAACTGAGTAAAATTATCATTTCGGATATATGACAGTATACATTTCACGGGAAAAAACACTATGTTCTGAATGCCAGCTTGACACTCCAAAACCTCCCCTCCCCAAATGGCCCCCTCACAAGGCCTGCAGAGGTTAGGGAGGCAAGATAGAGCAGCATGGAGAGAAGAAAGAACTCAGGCTGTCTAGACTGGTCAGGGCTAAGTGGAAAACTGCTCTTGGTGACCGTGAGGACCTCACTGGGCAACTGTAGTGCCCCCCACACTGACAGCCCCCTTGCAGCCCCTTCTTGCAGAAGCTGCCCCGCCCACAGCCCCACTGGCAGGGCAGCCCACGGCAGCCACGCTTAGTGTGCAGCACAGCGGTGTCCTCAGCCCACACCAGCCACACAGCCGCCTGGGCCTTCCTCAGCTTCCTCATTTCAGTAATGGCCCCTGCGGCGCAGGCCAAAAATCTCAGTCATTGCTGATTCCTTTCTTTCTTTCATCCCCCATGTCCAAACCATCAGGAAGTCCACATCTACCTTGAATCCATCCACTTCTCATCACCTCCACTGCTACCATCCCAGTCTGAGAACGGCGCACAAGAGCCTCCCAACTAGTACCCCACTTCTACTCTTGGCCTCCTATCAACTAGTCTCCACAGAGCAGCCTCAACGGGGCATTCCCCAATGCAATGAGTATAATGTCCCAACTTCTCACCATGGCCAACAAGGCCCCTACCTCTTCATTCCTGTCTCCTACCACTCACCCTGGCCCTCAACATTCTCGCCATGCTGGCCTTCTTTCTAGCACCGAATGTGCCACATTCATTCTACTTTGGGCCCTCGCCTTGGGCTCTTCCACTGCCTGGAATGACTATCCACGCCTGGCTCCTACTCACCACTCAGGTTTCAGTTCAACCTGAAATGTCACCTCCTCAGAAGACTTCTCTGACCACCCTCCCCCACCCCCTATCACTTTCCACCTTTCGTCTGGTTTTAAGTTCTTCACTGCACTCACATCATAAATCTGATTTGCTTACTAATTCTCCTACTAGAATACAAACTCCATGAGGGGAGATGACTAATCTGTCATGCTGACTACTGTATCCCCAAGGCCACAGCAGTGCCTGGCATACAAGAGAGCCCTGATTAATACTTCTGGAAAGAACAGCCAGTCCAAAGATCATGGCCAGACTCATGCTCTGTGGCCCAGGAAGTTCTACTCAGAGAGTGAGGAGCCAGCTAGTCTCTCTCTCAAACATTTGAAGTGGAGGCTATGGGGCTCATTTAATTAGACAACTGGCAAAGAGCACCGATGATAATAGGAAGCTCTAAACGAGATCTATATGTGAAACACAGGCCATGGGCAAGCTCCGGTCAGGCAGATGCAGAAGATCCCATAAGCAGAAGCTTTTTTTTTTTTTGAGGAAGATCAGCCCTGAACTAACATCTGCGCCGATCCTCCTCTTTTTTTTGCTGAGGAAGACTGGCCCTGCACTAACATCTGTGCCCATCTTCCTCCACTTTATGTGGGACGCCGCCATAGCATGGCCTGACAAGCGGTGCATCAGTGCCCGCCCGGGATCCGAACCTGGGCCACCAGCAACGGAGCGCACACACTTAACCGCTACGCCACGGGCCGGCCCATAAGCAGAATCTTTGAAGCAGAGAAGAAACAGGGCAGCAGGTGAGAGAGCTAGCCAGCAGTGGAAGAAGTAAGACTGCAACGAAAAGCAGAGCCTGAGAGAGGAGCCGAGACACTCAACAGGAGTGAACCAGTAAAGAAGAACAAACTCCCCCTGCTGAGGACCCAGAACAGCTTGGAACCCAGCTCCAGTCTCCACTGAAGCCAGACGGTCCTAGGAAGCCTGGAGTTTCGAGAGATTACCAGCACCCTTCCTGATCCTTGCAATAAACGCCCATTACCTAAGCTAGCACAAGAGGGTCCCTGACCCATGCAGCCAAAAGAGTTCTACCCCAAACCCAAGTTCTGTGGCCTGGAATTCTAACTAGAGACAGAATTCCAACACAGGTTGGAAAATATCACCTAAGTTATTTGCTGCCTGGACTACATATATTATAGCCAAGAAGTCATTCAATTCTGAGGAACGGGAATTTTTCATCAGCCATTATACGAATCCTTAAAAATAAGTAAAATTAACTTTCTACAATATCCTATTCTAGGAATTGTACTAGGGAACAAGGAAAAGGCCCACTTTACAGACTTTACCTTTTATAACGAGAGCCCTCCTATCACTAGATCCCCTAAACTGGCACCTAATAGACTCAGCAAAACTCAATATATCCAGGGTGGGCTGCTGTGCTCTCCCGTGGTGGAAGAAGAGCTAAGAGAGACTTTTACACCTGGCTTATATGCTTAAAAACATTACCTCAAGACACTTTTGAAACCAGTCTGTATTAGTCTCCTATTGCTGCTATAATAAACGACCACAAGTTAGTGGCTCAGAACAACACAAATGTAATATCTCATAGTTCTGGAGGTCAGAAGTCTGAAACGGGTCTCAATGGGCTAAAATCAGGATGTCAGCAGGACTGGGTTCCTTCTGAAGTTCTAGGGAAGAATCTGTTTCCTTGTCTTTTCCAGTTTCTAGAGGCAGCCCATATTCCTTAGCTCAGGGCCCCTTCCTCCATCTTCAAAGCCAGCAACATCAGGCCAAGTCCTTCTCCCACTGCACCCTCTCTGGTTCTCTATGATTTCCTCTTCCACTTTTAAAGACCCTGTGACTACCTTGGGCTCATTCAGATAATCCAAAATAATCTCCCTATTTAAAGGCAGTTGATTAGCAACCTTACTTTCTCTTTGCCATATAACATAACATATTTACAGGTTCTGGGGATTGGGACGTGGACATCTTGGGGTGGGGTACTAATCTGCCTACCAGAGCAGTCCACACAGGCCACAATACAAACATCACCTAGCAAAAGCACTTAGCCTGTTGTCCCACTCCACACCCACATCCCCTAAAGCACCGTTCCACAGAGGTCGTGTTTGTCTTTGCACAGTTGAAGATAAACAAGGTTCGCCAGAGGCAAGTTTATGATGTTTTTATGATGTTGGCTTCCAGGTCCCTGAGCTTCCTTTTTCAACTCCATATATATTTCCTAATCATGCAGTATGTGCCAGACATGTTAGGTTCTGTGGGGAAGTCAAAAGTGAAGACAGCAGGAATCCTGATAAAGTCAGGTCTACGTAATGACACAAGGCCGAATCAATAACTGCCGTGGATTTACAGAGGAACGTGGCACTTGCTCCCTTTGGGAAGGCTTACTAGGGCAACTGGCACTTGAGCTGAGTCTTTTCTTTTTTTTTTTTTTTTTTAGTGAGGAAGATCAGCCCTGTGCTAACAGCCATGCCAATACTCCTCTTTTTTTTTTTTTTTTTTTTTGCTGAGGAAGACTGGCCCTGGGCTAACATCCATGCCCATCTTCCTCCAATTTATGCAGGAGGCCGCCACAGCATGGCCCGACAAGCAGTGCGCGTTGGTGTGCGCCCAGGATCCGAACCAGTGAACCCCGGGCTGCCCTAGTGGAGCGCGCACTTAACCGCTACGCCACGGGACCAGCTCCTTGAGCAGAGTCTTAAAGGAAGAGCAGGATTTCACCAGTGGGAAGGGCGGTACATGCAAGGGCATGGAGCAGCCTAAAGGCATTCGCTCTCCCTGTCCTGGTTTCCCCAGGCCTTAGTAGAGGAATTAGCACTTTCACCTCCTCTCTAACAGAACTGCAGGCTTTTGTGAGCAGATAAGGGAGGTAACTTTTCACTGGTACCCCAGAGAGACACTGCCTTGGACGAGTTGCCTCACCTCTCAGCGACGGGGCAAACTAATTTCTAAGCTCAGGTTTTCTTCTTCGTTTTAATTTGAAAAATAAGAATTCCACCATCACCTACCTGAGCGGATTATTGTAAGAACTGCTTAAGATGACATAACGAGAATCTAGGACATAGCAGTGAGCAGTTAGTGTGACTCCTCTTGACTTTTCCCACCCTAGTGAATAAACTCCCTCCACCCTCTCCTCTAACCTCTTTTCCCAGGCTCTTCCCAATTTTATCACCCTTCTTCCCCCTTCCATCAGACGGCAATTAGCCAATCAGCCTCTACCTAAAAAGGAAACTTAGTCCTGCACTACAGGAGAGAAGATAGGTTAAAGGAACACTGGGGCTTCGGTTGGGGAATGTGATCCATAATTTCCGACAGTTAACATGAGGAAGAGGAGATAAGGATCAACCCTGATGTCAGGGGAAACTGTCCACACGGATACCCATTACGGAAACAGACACTCAGTCTGGTTACGGCACCCTTCCTCGGTACTGCCATTAGACCTGGTTCACGTGTTTTACCACAGCCCTTGATAACTGTTCTACAGTTGTCTGTTTATCTGTCCCTGACCCCAAGTTTGTAAGCTCCTCGAGGACAGAGACTTTCTCACCTCTGTAGCCCTTGCTCCCATCTCAGTGCATGCCCTTTAATGGCACACTATACAATGATTAAAGACTAAAGAAAGCGCAAGAGAAGAAAAACCGCTTATCTTCGGCATGGTTGCAGAAGAGTAAAATTAATTTAGTCATTTGTGTGAATGGTTCCCATTCACAACTAGTCACCATGCCTACATTAGAAAGTTCCTCTACTGAAAACTAAAAATTTGGAGGCCACAGGGCTCTAAACCTTTAATCTCTCCTATTCCTTAGGTGTGGTAAAAACTCCCACCTTGGGTCAGGAACAGAGGGTCACTATACAGGGCATACATATACAGGGCTACCTGCCAGAAACTTGTATTCCAAGGCTATCTTACAGGTCCGAATGAAAATGTCTCCTCCAATATCCACTTAAGCACAAACCCATTGTCCAAAAAGCTATTGCTTATCTCCAAATACATAAAAAGACCGTCTCTTACCCCCCAAGATATTCACACCAAAACGCCCTAATAAAGAACTACATTAAAAGGTAGAGAAGTGAAACCAAAACCAACCACAAAAAGCTGTCTCTGAGATGTCTTCAGAATCTGTGTGGATTATTTACATGTGTGACATTCCTTAAAATGTTAAGAGGGCAAGAACCATGAACTATGTTCTAGAGTACATAGCTCCATTGTGGAGCCTTAGAAAATACGGGCAAACCAAGGATGCGGTGATTTAGTATTTTTCAAGCAGGCATTTGAAAGCCACACTAAAAGACCCCAGTCAGATACTTTATTTCCTTTGGTTTACAGATGAGAAACTTGGGCTCCTAATAAATGTCAGTTAAATGAGGACACAGAATTGGATTCAGTCTGTTAAACCCCCTCTTGCATCTTATTTGCCAGGTACTGGACACGTTCAGATATTATCTCAGTTAATCCTCACATCCACCCTGCAGGGAAGTTTTAGCCTCCCCATTTTACAGTGGCAAACAGGAAGGCTTAGAGAAGGTAAGCCGTGGGCTTCTTTCCTGTCATCTGTAAGTGTTGCCTTGGGGAAAGGCAACTTCTTCCCCTCCAAAATGTCTCAATAACTGAGCACATGCTGTGGGACCAAATGGAGATGTTTCACTGTAGGGCTACTTAACACCACAGAGTGGGAAAGACACGGATTTTAAGGCCAGCTGCATGAAGCTGGAATCCCATCCACACTGTTACTCACCCAGGCGGGCCACTCGGCACACTCACACACAGCCGTGATTCCTCAAACACCCTATTCCCCACCCAAAGTCAGTCTTGCCAAAGACCCTTCAGGAATTCAAGACTTTGCATGTTCAGAAACAGATCACCTTCAGAATCCACAGACCACTTCACAGGACTGGGGAAAAAATAACCACAACTTCCCCTGCACTTAGTTCCTCCCCCAAAGAGCTGTTGAACCTCATCTGGAAACAGCTGGGAGGCAGCAGTTAACAGGAAACCAAACCAAAAGAAAGCACAGAGTGTACCAGGGAGAGTTAGGCAGCTGAACGAAGCAGCCAGGGGACAGACAGGAAGTTGAAGTTAGAAAGAGCCTAGGCCAAAAACAGTCGCACAGAAGAGGAGGCCCAGCTGGCCTCCCTCTCAGCCCAAGGAGAAGGAGAAAACCTGGAAAACCAGTGGTGAAGACTCAAACCCCACTGAAAAGGAAATTACACCACCGTGGAGGTTAAGTCTTCTTTCCTCCCCGCCCCTCATCTCAACCCTACTTCTCAGAAAGCCAGCTAGTGGTCATGATAGGACAGCTGAGGTCAGAAATTCATTTCTGTTCTCGAGCTGCTTTCTGTGCCAGAGGCTACAACACAGACAACTGGTTTTGAGTCATTCCTCTATCAATCTGTACCAAAGTTCCACACTGCCAACTATACTCGGGGGCCATCCAAATCAGCCTCCCATAGAGAGACAAAGAGCATCTTTATGAGAGATTACTAGGCAGATATTCACTGGGGACCTGCAGTGGTTTGGGCACAGGGAATAACAGCAAAGCAAGAGAGCCAGCGGGGCTGGAGGTCCTGAAGGGGAAGGTGAGCGTTGAACCAACCTAAGGATGCATTTTGCAATCAAGAAAGTTAATTGAGCAATGGCCAGTTGCCAAAATATTTCTGAAAGAAGTGAAAAAAAAAATGGCACTACTAAAATTCTTTGGTGTTATTTAATAATAAGCCTTTAGGTTATCCAAGCTGAGGGCAAAGCGGAGACTAGTTTATTTTCTCTTTAGCAGAGCTTAGGTGAGAACTTTCTAGCCCGTGCCTCCTGCTACACACTCATCCATTCTCTCCCTGTACATGTGGAAGTTTATATTAAAATAAAGATGAGGATTAAGTTCTCTTAATAAAAGACATTCCTGTCTTTCACCCTTAGTTTTGTTTGAAAGGGATCTCTCAAAGTGTAGCATATGCTACAATCTAGTTGGGTTTGAGTTCAATGGAAGTGCTCAAAATTTGAGACTGACTAAGCAAGGCTAAAAGAAGGCACAAGGATGTAATCTCAATACCATTTGCTTTTTTGAAAACCAGAACATCTTCACAGGCTCAGTGCCAGCTGAAGCTGGTAGGACCAGAGAATGAGAGCAGAACCTGACCAATGTGCCACGTAAGGGGGATGAGAGAAGAGCTACGGGTAACGTACAATCATCAGGGAAACCTTCAAGAGACGGAAAGGGGGCTGGGGGTGGGGGTTACTTGAGGAACATAACAAAGGAACTAGTTGACTAATCATTTATTCCAGAGGGGGAAAATGCCACCCAGAGCCATGTATCTAGTGTGTTAACTTCAGGTAAATGTGTAATGTTTTAACTTGGATATATTCGGGGCTCAGGACTCTCCAAAAAGGGGGGATGGGCTGCTCCTACTCTTCTTTACACTGCTTCCGGAGTCTCCTAGGAAACTCTTCTGCCTGCAGAGCAGACCTAAGACAGCCCCAGCCAGTCCAGTTACTAATGCAATAACCCCCACTCAGCAAAGATCCTATCATGAGCTTTGCGCAGGGCTGGGCGGCTCTGCACTGCAGCTAGTCCAAAGAAGTTCTGTTGCTGAGGCAGAAGTGACCTGAAGCAAATACCTAACGTACACACTGAGGAAGGAAGAGAGAATGAAAAGACATCTTAATCCTTGAGGGCTAGGCATTTCTGTGACTTAGTAAAAAGGGATCTCCTCCTAGAACCGAATCCACGTGTCAGGATGGTGTCTGGGATGCCTGCCCTAAACACTGACATCCCCATATAATGTTTCAGGGCTGGCCAGAGAATCCTCCAATTTGCCAGGAGGACAGACTGCACCTCCAACAGCTGTGGCTCCAAAAGTCTTCCTAGGAGGTATCCAGGGCCCCTCCCAAGTTGGGGGAGGGCTTCTCAATAAAGGGGATGTGAGGGTACCCAGCATCCCTCTGCTGGGACAATAAGAAAAGTAGCTAACATTTATGGAGCATCCAATTATGTGCCAGGCACTGGAATAAGCACTTTACCTGTCTCATTCCATTCCCACAACAGCCAATGGAGGCAGATACTACTGTCATCCCCTCTTTATGAAGGAGGAAACAGGCTCCGAGATTTGACACAACCATTAAACAGTGGAGCCAGTGCTGAAGCCACCCCTGGACAGGTGGTCTTAACCATTAACTGATATTGCTGGAAACAAAGCATTTGGGGTAAAGGGTGGAGAGAGTAGAGTAACATAATGTGCAACCTGTATTTACATCTCTCTCTAGTCCAAAATCGGTGGCCTGGGGACACTGGAGGGGAGGGCCTGGATTGGGAACGTGAAGCCGGAAGAACCCAAACACTGCTGACAGGGGAAGAGGCCAGGACCCCGGCCGCTCTCGCTTCCTCTGGGGACCCCAGACGCATAAATCCTCCCGAAAGAGGAAGACCCAAAGGGAAGGCATGAAGCCAAGGAGCCCCCAGGCGGCTCAGCCCTCCACGCCTGTTTTGTCAAAGAAGGAAGCCCCGCTCGAGGTGGGGCGGGCCGGGCCCGCCGGCGGTCGCCGAGTCCCTACCTGTAGGCCAGGGTCATGCACTCGAAGAGCTTCGTGAGCGAGGCGTCGATGGACAGGTGGCAGGAGCTGGTCTTGCCGAAGCTGTAGGTCTGGCACGTCTGCTTGTTGACCGTGTCGAAATCGTAGCCCTTCTTGGGCGGGTGCTCGCGGTGCGGCGACGACACCATGAAGTGGCCACTGTGGATGATCTGCTGGCGGCGCGGAGGCTCCTCGCGGCCCGGCCCGGCCCGGGACGGCTGCGGCGCGGCGCTCGCGTGGGCCCGGGCCGGGGTGGCCGCGCCGGAGGCGGGCGGCGGGGACGGCTCATCCGTGTCCGAGTCGTCGTCGTCCTCGGGCACCTGGTGCTTGAGCAGCACCGGGCGGCCCCGGCTGCGGGGCCGGCGCGGGGAGCACATGAAGACGTCGGCGGCCATGGGGGAGCCCGGCCGGGGGCATCCCCCGGGGCACTGGGCGACGCGGAAAGCGAGGCTGAGGGGCGCCGGCCCGGCCCGCGCGCCGACTGTCCGCGAGCGGGCGGCGGGGCGGGAGGGGGAGGGCGCGGGCCGACGGGCCGCCTCGGCGCCGGCCCCGGCGTGACGTCACAGGCGCGTCTCGGCCAATCGGCTGCCCGCGTCGGCCCCTTAAAGGCGCAGGGAAGCCTTTCCGTAACTAGGCGGACAAAAAAAAGAGACGGGGACAGCCAGAGGCCACGCCTCCCGGACCCGCCCCTCGCCACCCCTCCCTCCGGGCTGCCCCCGGGTGCTGCGGGACGTGGTGGCCGGGTGGTGTCACTCGCCGGGGCCGTGGCCTAGGAAAGGCGTCGGCCGAGCAGGCCGCGCCGACCCCGCCCCGCGTTCCGGGGAATCGCCCTGCGGCCTCGCTGAGGTCGGGGCGGGCGCTCCACGTGGTGGGTGGGGGTGGGGCTCTTTCCCCCTCCCCGGCCTCGCTTTCTCCTGCAGGGCGGAAACTGTGTCCTAGCAGCTCATCTCTGATGTTGCTGGGGTCTGTGGTTGTTGTCCCCATTTTATTGGTGAGAAGACTGAGTCGCTGAATACCAAAAGGATTTTTCTAACGCGAAAACAAGAGCAAGAACCCTTCTCACTGTGACCTCACATCCACAGAGGTGGAAACTGGCTCTGCCAAGATAATTCCGTTAACTAGGGCATCACAGCTAGTAAGTGGCAGAGCCACCAGCTCCTTTAACTACAACTCAAAAGACTGTCGATATTGTTAAGATTTTAAGTTTGGAAAGAGAACCAGCCCCCAAACAATTCTAAATTCTGAGCCATAGTTTTCTCCTCTTTCTAATACCGAACAATTCCTATGCCTCAGAAAGTTGTGACGATTCAAGAAATGACTATAAATTGCTTAGTACGGTGTCTGGCACAGAATGAGTGTTAAATAAATGTAGGACCTACAGACAGAAGGAATTGAACCAACCAAACCATAGGTACCTAGAAATTGCCAATACTCAACCACTTTTTGTCCTAGAGAAACAGCAATTTCATATGGTTCAACCTAATAGTTGACACTTCTAGAAAAGCTGACAAGGTTTCAGGGGCTCAAAGCCAGTCAGGGGTGAGGGCCATGTGGGGAGGGTGGAGAATGGCAAGGCTTCAGGAGGGCAGTGAGGCCCCAGGGCAAGGAGCACCCACCCTAGTCCCAGCAGGGCCTCATGAGTCCTCCATGCAGCGCCTGTGCTCTGTTTGGAAGCCATCTTCACTTCCAGATTTGGATAGAGGTTGAGCCCCCTGCTCCATCCTCCTTCTGAAAGGGAAGGTGTTGGGAGTGAAAGAAACAAAGGGCTCTTACCAAAGTGGCTGCACTAACTTTTTCCCTAGATGTCTCCATGAGGGATAGGCCATACCGACTGGCAGCCTCCATGTGAGTTGGAGATCTCCCCTTTGCCCAAACCACTGCTCTCAACTCTGGTTGCAAATGTCTGGAAGTCCACACTTCGAGGTGGTTTCCTTTATCTGAAGACTTTTCTCCTTGGTAAACTCTTAAATACCCAGCCACATTTGACACAGCAATTCCACTTCTGCAATTGTATCTTAAAGATATGTGTACAAGGATGATGACTGTAGCATCATTTATAAAGAGCGAACATTAGAAACAACATCATGCCTAACCAAAGGGAATTCATTGACAATATTATAGCCCCCAATATAATGGAACACTACATATTAAATGATGTAAATATATATTTATTGACATGGAAAGATGTCCATGATATGTGGTTGGGTGAAAAAACAACTTTTAAACAATTATCAGTGGTTTGATATCAATTTCAAAAAAAATGCATATATTTATAAGTATTTGTCAGAAAGTACCATCACTATAATGTTAACCCCAGTTATCTCTGGACAGAGTTTTTTTTTCAGAGTTTTCATTTTTATTTTCTTTTTTATGCTTATTTATATTTTCTAATTTTCCACAGGAAACAATTATTACTTGTATCTTTTTTTTTTTTAGGAGTATACTTTTTATTTCTCTTTGGTTTCTTAAAACAAAAGACATCCATGTGGGAGGATGTATACTTTTTTTTTAATTAAAAAAAATTAACGTTGGGGTTGGCCCCATGGTGTAGTGGTTGGGTTCGCACACTCCGCTTCGGTGGCCCGGGTTCACGGGTTCAGATGCCAGGTGCAGACCTACACCACTCATCAGCCATGCTTGTAGCGGCAACCCACATACAAAATAGAGGAGGATTGGCACATATGTTAGCTCAGGGTGAGTCTTCCTCAGCAAAATAAATAAATAAACAAACATCAATTCCCTGGGAGGAGATAACCTCTTAAAGCTGATGTTGCAAACAGGCAACCCATGGGCCATAATCAGTGCACAAACATGCTTTGTTAATCGTCACCATATGTGCCTAAAAAATTGTATTAGAGAAGAAACAAGACTTGAGGAAAATCATAGTTAAAAATGGCCCCATGGCCTAGTGGTTAAGTTTGGCATGCTCTGCTTCTGCGGCCCAGGTTCAGTTCCTGGGCTTGGACCTACACCACTCGTCGGTGGCCATGCTGTGGCAGCAACCCACATACAAAATAGAGGAAGATTGGCAACAGATGTTAGCTCAGGGCGAATCTTCCTCAGCAAAAAAAAAAAATTGCGGGAAGCAGAGGACCACCAGGAGAGATCCAGAGAAGGGGGCTCCAAGTTCAAGATCGATGGCTGGAAGGAGGTCTCAGGGGCAGTTTTCCAGGAAATGTGGAAATGCTTGCAGAGGATCTAGGCTGACGGCACCCACCTCCCTTCCTCCTGAATAGTGGGCAGTGACAGCAAGCACACAGAGGGACCTGCAGGGCAGTGCCCCAGGGCAGTTAACTCCCATGGAGGACAAAGAGCTCCCACACGCAACAAATCTCAAAAACACAGAACCTCACAGAACAGTCATCTCCTGTCCAAAAGTCAGAAGCAGCATTCCATTGTCATCAAATCAGCAATCAGGCAAATAGGAATTCCCAAACACACATATTACAGACCAGCAAAAGCGAGCAAACAATTAAGGAAAGCCAGCACTATGGAAGAAAGCTCCCTGCGAACTAACAAGTGAGGGAGAAAAGTTAACAAACAGAAGACTAAAAATAATTAATAGCCCTAGAAAGAATATGGAAGATTCTGCACACATTAAGCAATAACCCATTATGGAAAAGAAGCAAATAGAGGTCTTGGAAAATACATATAAGTATAAAATAATTTTTTAAAAAGCTGAGTTGAATAGCAAAATGAATATGGTTGGAAAACATATTAGTCAGCTAAAAGATTAATTTGAGAATTTCTCCCAGAAAACTGCCAAAAGGACAAAGGGAGGTTAAGTGCCATGGAGGATAATCCAAAAGTTCCAGCATCTGCCTGATAATTCCAGAAAGAAAGAAGAAAGTGAGAGAGAGAGGAAATAATCAAAGCAGCAATAAAAGAAAATTTCCCAGTGCTAAAAACACAAGCCTTCTGGGGCCAGCCCCGTGGCCTAGTGGTTAAGTTCAGCACACTCTGCTTCAGCAGCCAGCGTTCAGTTCCCGGGCATGGACCTATACCACTTGTTAGCAGTCATGTTGTGGTGGCAGCCCACATACAAAATAGAGGAAAATTGGCACAGATGTTAGCTCAGGGTGAATCTTCCTCAGCAAAAAAAAAAACAAAAGCACAATCCTTTTATATGCGTCAAAATAGGCTGACTGTGCTATGAAAACAAACCATGCCCAAATCTCAATCGGTTAAAACCACAAAAGTGTGCTTCTGGTTCAAGCTATGTATCTATTGACTATGTGTCCAATACAGGTCGGCAGTGGGCTCTGCTGGTCATAGTCACTCTGAGACTCAGGCTGACAGAGCAGCCACCACTGCAAATGTTGCCCATCACTGTGGCAGAGGGGAAGAGAGCTGAACAGGGTCTCACCTTGTCAATTAAATGGTCTGGCCCAAAGGTGACATGTACTCACAACTCATTGGCCAGAACTAATCACGTGGCCCCACCCAACCACGTGGGAGCCAGGAAGTAAAATCTGATCTATGGCTGGAAAACAGCCAGCCAGAAATATTTGGTGAACAGCACTGATGAGGAATATACCTTTGGATTTCAAAGGTCTCCATAAATGCAATACCATAGATGACTCTCAAAAGCATTATGCTAAGTAAAATTAGTCAGATTTAAAAGGCTATGTATTGGGCCGGCCCCATGGCTTAGCGGTTAAGTGCGTGCACTCCGCTGCTGGCGGCCGGGCCGGGATCCCCGGCGCGCACCAACGCACCGCTTCTCCGGCCATGCTGAGGCCCGTCCCACACACAGCAACTAGAAGGATGTGCAGCTATGACATACAACTATCTACTGGGGCTTTGGGGGAAAAAATAAACAAACAAAAATTAAAAAATAAAAGGCTGTGTATTATTTGATTCCATTTATATCACATTTGGAAAAGGCAAAATCATGGGGATGGAAACCAGATCAGTGTTTGGCAAGAACTGGGGGATAGTGGTCTAACTACAAAGAGAAACAAGGGAACTATCTGGAGGGATTAAAATATTCTCTCTTGATTGTGTTGGTGGTCACATGACTGTGTAAGTTTCTCAAAATTCATAGACATGTACACATAAAAAGGGTGAATTTTACTAAATGTAAATTACACCTCAAAAAATTTTGGAGGATAAAAGGTTAAATGGCTTTTTCATCCATAGGCCACATTTGAAAGAATTACTAGAGGTTGTTCTCCAACAAAATAAAAGTTAAATTCAAGTAAGAGAAAGATGTGGGACACAAGAAACAGTGTAGAGCAAAAAAATAAAAGAAAGTTGAATTTTTAAAATTATAATTTTTAAAGATTTTTATAAAAATAAAATTTAGAGAGGTCGGCCCAGTGGCATAGTGGTTGGGTTCACATGCTCCGCTTCGACTGCCTGGGGTTTGCAGGTTCGGATCCCAGGCACGGACATGTGCACCATGTACCAAGCCATGCTGTGACAGGCGTCCCATATATAGAGGAAGATGAGCACAGACGTTAGCCCAGGGCCACTCTTCCTCAGCAAAAAAAGAGGAGGATTGGCAACGGATGTTAGCTCAGGGCTGATTTTCCTCACAAAAAAATAAATAAATAAAATATAGAGTTTTTAAAAGTCAAATCATGTTAGAAGGCTTATAATTAAAAATAGCAGTCTCCTATCTGGCCCACACACACCCATACCCCTTACTACCTGACCAGAACTGGTCATACAGCCTTACCTACCTCCTCCCTAGAGGGAACTACTTTCAAATTTTTTAGTTATTGCTTCTAGCATTTATCTCCAAATTAAAAAATATATATATTTTTTCTAGACTCATCAATTTCAGACATCATCTACTGACTTATGTTAGAATGATTTTACTTTGCTTTTTTATTTATACACTTCTTTCCTCCCTCACTCTACCAATATAGTTAAATCATATCTTGTTAAATTCATATCAATGTTTTTACTATTTTGACCACAAAAATATTGTGTGCTCTTGAGCCAAGTTGTGCATTATGATTTCTTTTCCTTTATTGTTCAAATTTTTGTTTTTCCTGGAGTTAACAGTTGCCTTACTTTTTTCCCATTTGCTTAAGCTTTCTTTAAACCTACAGTTTAAGTCTGTCCACATCATCCAATGGCTTTGTTAAATATCTCTCAATATAATTGTCACAGAGTCAACCCTGTCAGATTCTATCTGCCTCAATTTTCCCCTCTGATGCCCTTTGTCCTAACAACCTGGACTGGTTGTTCTCTAGGCTTAATGCACAGCCATTGTCCTGGGACCTCCCTTTATCATCCAGGAAATGTGCATCATTTCTCTTGTGTCAAATCTACTCTTTCCTGGATCTCTTGTCTTTGTCTTTCTTGATGTACTTCTTTGCTTTACAGGAGCACATCATCCAGTAGCCTCTTTGGAAAGGTCATGGGAAGCAGAATTTTTGAAACTTTGCACAACTAAAAGTTATTTTCTTTTACCTGCACACGTGTTGGATAGTTTGGCTGGGTAGAGAAATACAGGTTGAAAATCATTTGCCCTATCATTTCCGTACTATCTTGTAGCTTCTGACATTGCTTTTGAGACATCCAATGTCATTCTTATATTGGCTCCTTTCTCTGTGACCTGCTGTTCTCTCTGGGAACCTTAGAATCTCGTCTCTATCATTGGTATTCTGAATTTCATGATTATGTGCCTTGGTGGAGTCCTCTTAAAATTAAGGAGCTTGGGTACTCTAGGGGATCTTTTAAGATGGAGGTTCATGTTGTCATGCTAGGGATATTTTGTTATATTATCTAATTATTTTCTCCCCTTAACGTTTTCTGTTGTCTCTTTCTGGCACTTCTATTAGATGTTGTACTTGCTGAATCAACTCTCTAATTTTATTATATTTTCTGATTTTTCTCCCTTTGACCTACTTTTAGGGAAATTTTACCAAAATTTTAACTCATGCCACATTTAAATGTTTTTCTTAGCAATATTTCTTATCTTCTGAGTGTTACTTCTTCATATAGAGAGCATCCTGTTCTTGTTTCATGGATGCAATATTGTCTATCTCCCCAAGAATATTTTGAGTTTATTTGGAGTTATCTTTTGCTCCCTGCATTGTGTTTATTTTTCTTCTTCTTTCTTTCTTTCTTTCTTTCTCTCTCTCTCTCTTTTTTTTTCCCCCATTAGTTTGTTTTGAACTCTCTCTTCATGTGGAAAGCTTTCTCAAGAGTCTGGATGCCCATTAGGATGACTGCTCGGACCAGTGTGCATGACAGAAGTGTGGTTCGTCAACTGGTGCGTCAGTAGGTGACCAGGCAGTTCTTAGGTTGGAGACTCCTAAATGTCAGAATCTGAAGGATTTCTCTCCGGATGGTTCAGATTGCACAGATGGCCTTCAGATGCCTTCTAGGAGGGTATAAGCCTGGCAGCTGAATCTCTGGAGCAAGGCCAGGGAAGGGAGCAGTAGTCTTGCTGTGTGCTCTACCCACTGCCACTAAACTCCCTGCTTGCAGCCTCTGGCAACTCACTCCCTGTACTCCTCCATGCGTGCTGTTCCTGAGTCTGGAGCCTCTCTGATTTAATTTCTCCAGATGCTACACCTCCTGTCTCCTGTGGAAGGGAGAGAGGGGCAGTCAGCTGAGACTGTGCAGGATGGGTAGTGGCAACCCAGAGGTCTGACTGTTTCATATACAGACTTTCAATGAAAGCCCACTTTTAGTCCTCTGCTTTCTGCTGTGCCTGATGCCTTCAATTCCTGAGACTTTCTGGGATTCCAGGAGAGGAATGACCTGCTTCTCATTGGGATCGGCTTCTGCAGCACTTGGGTCTGATCTTCCTCCACCTTGCAAAGTTCACTGCCATTCCTCCATTCTCCTTTCACTTTCATATATTGTGGTTTAGGGCTTGAGATATTGCCTTATTTCACTAAACATGGATTTTCTCCTTTTACTTCTTGTTTTCTTGTACTTTGGAGTGATTTTAGAGGAAAAGAAAGGGGTGAATATGTCTTTACTTTACAATAGTAAAAACTGACATCTAAACAGTTTTTTAAAATTTTTACTTACTTGCTAACACTTTAAAAATCACAACATTTCATATAAACATGAGAGTGTTAGGATTTTCTTGAACTGTCAGAAGATCTGAAAACACTGGGCTCTTCCTATTTCCACATGGTAGCAGCTGGAGCTAAGAAGTGATTATCCCCTTTAGACACATCCTGTGCTCTGCAGCTTTCCACAGTCCCCACCACTCCCTATCGTCCCAGTGTGCTTTGCTTATTTATATTCCCTGCTGGGTTCCTGTAGGCATTTGAGTTTGAAATCCCTGCTAAGCCTCATTATTAGTTGTGTGCCCCTCAGTGGAACAAGTTAGTGGAAACTTTTTCTACCGTGGCCGTGGGAGAGAGAAGAAGACAGGCACAGGAGAGGTGAGGGTTACAGAAGGAAGAGGGCACTGAGGATCAGACTAATGGGGGAGGAAACTGAAGAAGGTGAGAGGGTGCAAAACTTTCACAATTTGGGGATAATTAATACCCTCTTCATAGGGTTGTTGTGAGGATTGAGCGAGTTAATATATGTAAAGTACTTCAAACAGTGCCTGGCACATAGTATGTGGTACTATATTGGCTATTATTATTCTTGTTTTGTTGGGGTATAATTTACATGCAGTAAAGTTCTCTCTTTTTAGTGTACAATTTCACAAATTTTGACAAACATATACAGTCCTGTAATCACCACCACGATCAAGATATGGACTATTTCCAACACTTCCTCACACACACAGGATTCCCTCTCTCCCCTTTGCCATCACCCTCTCTCCATCCCAGCTCCTGGCAACCGCTGATCTGCTTCTTGTCTGTATTGTTTTGCCATTTCCAAAATGTCATATAAATGGAATCGTTCAGTAAGCAGGCTTGAGTCTGGCTTCTTTCACTCAGCATAACGCATCTGAGATTCCTCCCTATTGTCGCGTGTGTCTGTAGTTCATTCCTTTTTATTGCTGAGTAGGAATTCACTTTAGGATGTACCACAGTTTATCCACTCACCAGTTGAAGGTCATCTTAGTTGTTTCCAGTTTGGGATGGTTACGAATGAGGCCACTCTAAGCATTCACATACAGGCTTTTGTACATTTTAATTTCTCTTAGGTAAATATCTAGGAGTGGGATTGCCGGGTTGTATGGTAAATTTATGTTTAACTTTATAAGGACCTGCCAAACTATTTTCCAAATGGCTATACCATTTTACCTTCCCTCCAGCAGTGGAGGAGTGTTCTAATTACTCTGCATCCTCACCAGCACTTGATATGGTCTATCTTTTTAGGTATTCTGGTGGGAGTGTAGTGGTATCGCACTGTGGTTTTAATTTGCTCTTCCCTAATAACTAATGATGTTCAGCATCTTTCATGTACTTATTTGCCTTCCGTATATTTTCTTTGATGAAGTGTCTCTGCAAATATTTTGCTAGTTTTTTTGTGTAGTGGTGGTGGGGGGGGTGGTTTGCTTTCTTAGTATTGAATTTTGAGAGTTGTTTATATATTCTAGATCCAAGTCCTTTACCAGATATATGTTTTGCAAAGATTGTCTGCCAGTCCGTGGTTTGTCTTTTCATTCCCTTAACAGTGACTTTAGCAGAGCAGAAGTTTTTAATTTTGATAAAGTCTAATTTATCCGTTTTTTCTTTTATAGTTAGCGTTTTTTTTTAAAGATTTTATTTATTTATTTATTTCCCCCCCAAAGCCCCAGTAGATAGTTGTATGTCATAGCTGCACATCCTTCTAGTTGCTGTATGTGGGACGCGGCCTCAGCATGGCCAGAGAAGCGGTGCGTTGGTGTGGGCCCGGGATCCGAACCCGGGCTGCCAGCAGCAGAGCGCGCGCACCCAACCCCTAAGCCAAGGGGCTGGCCCTATAGTTAGCGTTTTGATATCATGTCTAAAAACGTCTTGCCTAACCCAAGGTTACAAAGATTTTCTCCTCTGTTTTCTTCTAGAAATTTTAGAGTTACGCTTTGGTCTACAATCCATTTTGAGTGAATTGTGCAATAAGGCGCAAGGTATGGGCTGAGGTTCCTTCATTTTGCATCTGGATGTCCAATCGTTCCAACGCCAATTGTTGAATATTGGCAATGATTATTCACACTCTCAGGATTCCCAGAGTTCTGGGAACTGCGGGTCAGCAAGGGGACATCCTGGCCCCACACATCCCTCAAACCTAACAGCTGGGGGCTGTCGCAGTTCTTTGCTGGCAGAAGATTGGTTTCAGGTCGATTTACCTCCTCTCTCTCTTCCTGAAATCTCTTGTATAAAACAAACCATGAAAGGGCAGGGGTGGCCTAGCGGTCTGGCAACGTCCCTTTGAAAATAAACAAGCGCAGAAACTGAAAGGCAGCAGCCATCTCGGGGGACCACTTGGAGAAACAGCTTGGGGCCGGTGCATCCGCTGCGCGTGGCTCTTATGCCCCCCGCCAGGCACAGGTCGGATATAGCAAAGCCAAACAGGATCCCGATTGCCTCAGATGTCACCTCTGGCCAGGGAGACCCCTGACGCCCTTGCAGGGAGAGGCCATGCCGGTGGGGAGCATCTAATCGTGAGGGGAGCCAGAAGAGTTCTGTGGCTGAACAGCCCTCGACAGTTTGCACAGCCAACCTCACACCCCTAATGGAAACTGAAGCACAGGGGGGTGAAGAAATAGATGCCTGTGGGTTTGGGAGTTTTTCGAGCTTTATTGAGGTATAATTTACATCCCATAAAATTCACCCATTTTAAGTATATAATTCAGTGAGCTTTACGTTCACACAGTTGTGCAATCATCCCCACTATCCAGTCACCCAAAATCATTCCCTCATGCCTCTTTGCAGTCAAGCCTTGCTCCAAGACCCAGACAACCCAGGCTCTACCTTCTGTCTCCATAGTTTTGCTTTTTCTAGAAATTTCATATCAGTGGGATCATAGTCTGTAGTCACACTGGAATTTCAAGCCAGAATCTAACAAGGAAGCCAGAGAGCCAGGACAGCGAGCACATCTGCACGGAGGCTTCCCCTACCTGCTGTGTCTCCTTGCGGGCACCACGGTCTCTGAACCTCAGTCTTCGCATCTTTAAAAGGAAGCTACAAATTGGTCCCCCTCTCGGGGTTGAAGCCAGGGTGAAGTGACGTGCAATATCTTGCATATTCAGAATACTCCTGGAAACTGGAAACAGACCAAATGCCCAGCAGCAGGAGAACGGGTAAGTACATGTTGTGTCCTCACCCCATGGAATATTCTCCAGCAATGAGAATGAATGGACTCCAATGACATGCAACAATATTGATGAATCTCACAAACATCACTTTGAGTAAAAGAAGCCAGACACAAAAGAGCATATGCTGTGTGATCCCATGAATATAAAGTTCAAAAACAGGCAAAACACATCTGTACGGAGAGAAGTCGGAGTAGCAGTTACCCTTCCGGGGTAGTGACTGGAGTGGACAGGAGGGGGACAGCTGGGAGTTAGTAATATTCTGTTTCTTGATCCAGGCGCTGATTATGCAGGTGTGTTCAGTGTGTGAAAATTCATCGAGCTACACACTTACATGTCAATAAAAAATTCAGAAAGGTCTAGGGTCGGCTCCGTGGCTTGGCGGTTAAGTGCGCGCGCTCTGATGCTGGCGGCCCGGGTTCGGATCCCGGGCGCGCCCCGGGGCACCGCTTCTCCGACCAACCCGGGGCCGAGTCCCACGTACAGCAACTAGAAGGATGTGAACCTATGACATACAACTATCTACTGGGGCTTTGGGGGGAAAAAAATGAATAAATAAAATCTTAAAAAAAAAAAAAAGGTCTTGCATGGTACCTGGCACATAGTAGGTAATTATTATTATTATTATTATTATTATTATTCTTTCAGCTACACAGTTTCAACAGGAAAGTGTGGTTGAGTGCAGGGGTTGGCAAACTTTTTCTGTAAAGGGCCAGATGGTAAATATTTTTGACTTTGCAAACCAGACAGTCTCTGTAACAACTACTCAACTCGGCTGTTGTATCACAAAAGAAGCCAGGGACCATATGTAAACAAATGAGCGTGGCTGTGTTCCAATAATACTATTTTTTTACAAAAACAGGTGGCGGGCCGGCTTTACTGACCCCTGGTCTAGTGGAAGACAGGCTGGGTTCCACAGCCTCCTTTGCTAAGTCCCTGCAGGACCCTGTTCAGTCACTTCCCTGGCCTCAGTTTTTCTAACTGTACAATGGGGAGGCTGATCCCTGCTCTAAACTACCATTCAGGGTGGCAAGGAGGTCAAATGAGCTCATAACTGAGGGACCTCTGAGGGTGAAAAGAGCAGGATTTAAGAGTCTCTTGAGATTCTTTGATGCAAAGCAGATTGTTATTTCTGCCCAAGTCTGAAGAGAGGAAGCCATTGACCCCAAGTCACCCAGTGACTCCATGGGCACACATGTCCCAGGGGTATCTCAGAGGCAGACAGGACCCACAGGCCTGGTACCAGATCCTGGTCCTTGCCTCCCAGAGGCTTTTCCCCCAGGAGCCTGTGGAGGGAGAACAGTGGTGAAGGAGAGAGACTGGAAAAATGAATTCCCAATGTGCTGTTCCTCTGAGACCCAGGGCCCTGAAGCCCCCTGGTTGGGCCTGCTTTACTACTGATAGCCAGTGCCCGCGGCAGGGATGTGCCATCCAGTCTCCAGCCCTTCCCTCAGCCAGGCACATCTTCCCTTCTGCCTGTTTCCTGGTGGGATTCTACTCAATCCACAAGGCATGACTCAGGCTCTGGCTCATCTGGGGCATGCTGGGTAGATAACTCCCGTCATCATTTGGGGAAGAGGCCAGTCTTCAGAGAGTAAAGGGTAACTCCGAGGGCAAGCCCAAAGCAGCTGGGGGTGGGGCTTCTTGCCTTTCCCTGTGCCTCATTTTCTAGGAGCTGGACTTCTGGCATCTAGACATGCTTGAGGATAATGACTATCATATAATAGCAATAAGAGCCAACATTTATTGAGATTTGCTATGTGCCAGGGCTTGCCCCGAGCACTTTACATGTATTAATTCATTAATTCATTTAATCCTCCCAACAACCCGAGTAGGAACTATTATTCTCCCCATTTTATAGATGAGGAAACTGGGGCCCAGAGAGGTTAAGATGCTTACCTGAGGTCACACAGGGCTGGAACTCTGAGGATTATAGACAAGGCTGCTTCAGAAGTCCAAAACGGGTCCACGTTAACCTGTTTATTTCCTTGTCCTCGGCTGTGAAACTTCCAAGTCCTTGTCACATGGGAGCATTGAAAGGGCAGCAGTTTGGAAGGGGAGAGAGACACTGCCTCCAAGAGAATGATACCATCAGGAGTTGGAGCTCCCATATGGGCAACCACCCCTCCTTCTGGATTTGTCCAGGAAACACTCCAAGCCCTGGGAGAAAGGAATGGGAGCTCCCACGGGGAAAGACTCAGTGAAAAGTGACCTAAACCGTCAAGGGCATTTATTGGCTCACAAAATGGAAAAGTTCAGGAGGCAGGCTGGCTTCAGGGCCAGATGGGGTTGAGTGTCAAATGCTGCTCTCGGGAAGCTCATACTCACTGTCTTTCAACTCTTGCCTGCGTCGGCTTCATTCTCAGGCAGGCTTCTCCTCAAGTTGGAGGAAAGGTGGCCCCAGCAGCTCCAGTTTAACAACTCCAGGGAATACTCTAGCAGAACTCTTTCCCACAGTTCCTGGAAAAATCCCAGGGCTGACTCTCATTGGTTTACACTGGGTCACGTGATCATCACTGAACCAATTGCTGTGGCTGGGGTGGGGGGGGGCGAAACCTGGGCCTGGGTCTCATGGCTGCCCCTGGGACTGAGAGTGGGTGAAGGGGACCCCTACTGGAACAAGAGGGGAATGCAACTGGCGAAGAGTTATGTCTACTATGAGCCTCTGGAGGGAAATATGTATGGGGGGGGTGACCAGTGTGGGGGCAGACTTGGCCCTCAGGGTCTGCAATCCCTCCTCAGCCCAACCATGGACCTCCATGACACTTGTTGGCTTGGTCTGGACTTGGACTTGACCTGAGCTTTCTCTGCCTGCCTTTCCCACCTGACTCCACCACACTAGGCTGCGGCACTGATTGCCTTCATATCACCTGGGGGCGCACCAGCCCCCTTGCCAACTCCTGGGCTCCTGCTTGGCCTATTGTCCCAATTCCCTACTTGCCCCGCCCCCACCTCCAGTCTGGCCTTTTCCAATCCATGCCATTCACTGGCAGCACCATCCCCAGTCCAGCAGACCCTGGCTCAGAAACCTCCAGCCACTCCTTAGTGTCAACAAGGAAAAACAAGCTTCTTAGCCTAAGAGGAAGCCTGGGCTTCCTCCACCATCCTAGGAGCCTCCCTGACCCCTGCCATCAAAATGCACCTCCTCCCTAATTCCAAACTGCACCAGCATCCTAGTGCATCAGCTCTTACTGCCTGGAGGGAAAGGGTCAAGTTTGAGTCACTGTTGCCTAGGGCCCAGCACACAGATGGTGCTCAATGAATGCCCGTAAAACCTACACTTCCAGCTCCTGTGCATGACTGCTCCTTGATGAAGGGAGATATGAGAGGAAGTCAGACAGCTCCACAGAGACAGACAGGGAGCTGAAAGAGACAGAGAAGCCAAGAGACACATGGAGAAAGTGAAACAGAATGACAGAGAGAGAGATCCAGGGAGGTGCAAGCAAGAGTGGCCAAGAGAAAGGGGGAGATCCAGAGAGAAAAGTCCAGAAGGAAGGGACCTTCATCCAGAGACCCAGAAAACAGACACACGGGGAGGACAGAGAAGGAGAGAGCGAGAGTGTGCCAGCTACAGCATTTTTTTGTTAAGTAAACAAGGCCCCTATGATTTGTGTTTTGTTGAGCTGAACGTTCCATATCAGGAGTTTATTTAGCTGAGCAACCAATCCTGGTAAAACACTCGAACATATTAAAAAGAGTGGGGAGGAGAGTCAGACAAAACAAAAAGGAGAGAACATTTGCCTCTAGGTGGGTCAACAGTGATACTTGGCACAGGCCTTGTCAAAACAATAATCCTACCCCGTTCCCCACTGTAGGCGGCTCAGCCAGGGCCGGGCTTCAGGTGGAAGTGGAGGAAGTGAGATGGCACAGAGGAGAGAAAAGCAAGTCCACTCGGGGGAGGGAGTCTGAGCTGAGAGGGAGAGTAGTGTCTGAGTTGCTGGGAGGGGAGGGGCCCAGGGCAAGTTCTGGTCCGGCCTGACCACAAATCACTAGATGTCAAGACAGAGTTGCAATCCACCTGTGGGCTGACTCTGTAGAGTCCCTGCCACAGGCCAGAGCCACCCAAAGTTGGGGACACAGCAAACCAGTGTTCATAGCTAGGAATCCAGGCTGAGGGGCCAGATGTGGCTTTTACACTGGGGCTCTGACAGGCTATGCGACTCAGGCAAGGGACAGCCCTGCTTCTGCCTCACCGGCCCAAGGTGGGCGACAACACTGACCGCAGCATTCAGCTGGTGCTTAGTGATGGCAGCTAGCATCACCGTGGGAATCTCTGTGTGCAAGGAGCTTACGGTGTCCTGTACAAAGCCAGGGCCACACGGCTGTGCAGGAGAGGCCAGAGCCTCCCCAGCAATCAGATTTTACTCTTTGTCATAATGGTACAAAATCACATGGTGTTCATGATTTGATTTTTTTTATTTTCTGAAATGGAACCATTGTACATTGTACAAACCATATCTACTGATGGAATAAATAAGTGAAAAATTATACTGCTGTACAACACACCAAAAAAAAAAAATCATAAGAGGAAAAAAAATCAGGTAACAGTGAAAAAAGGTCTTTATACCTCTAACCAGCTCCTTGGCCATAATGAACATTCCAAACCATGACGTCGTTTGTAATGGGAGGTCACCACCCTATGAGGTGGTCAATTGCCTTCTGGCTTTTGGGTTAAGTGCCAGCACTTTGTGGAATGTGTAGCCGCAGCCTCCCCAGTGTCAAGTTTTGCGGGGAGTGAGTTTGCCCTGGGAGCACTTTCGGCCACGGGGCCTGGTGTCCATGGAAGGCGTTCACTTAGGCCCCCCACCCCTGGCTCGCCGGCTGCAAGGTCTGAGGTTCTGGGGTGGGAGGGGTGCAGGGTGGTGGGGAACAGCGGCTCCGAGGAGCGGGCTGCGGCAGGGAAGGAAGCACGTGTGGATTTCTGCAGTCTCATCACTCCGTGTGGAAGGCCTTCCCGGCCAGCACTGAGTGCAGGGCCGCTGGCGCTCTGCCTGGCGTGGCCGTGGTGGGGCCTACTTGGTCCCAACCACCGGCCCATTCCTACCTTCAGGCACTTCAGAGAAAAACTAATGACAGCCTCGGTCTCGTGGATGTTGTCTTCATCCTCGACCGTGTCGACTCTCCTTGCCTGTCCAGAGGCCACCGCAAATAGAAGGGGCGTAGGGGACCCCGGCCACTTGCTATTCCCATGGACGCGTGTGTGTGGTTTTCCTTTAGCTGTCTTGGTTGTAACCTCTTGTTTCCCAAAAAGAAAAGGAAATAAATATCCAAATTCATCTTTCATCAACATGGAGTTTTGCTGCAAAGAAAAAAGTTACTCTAACCCTAGAGGATCTGGAGGTAAAGCCGCCTTGAGATACACTGAGAGGTAACGCAGAACACAGTTCTCCACAGAACTGACTGCCTGAGGGGCAAAATGGAAAAGGATTTTTTTTTTAAGACAGAAACCTTTCGGCATCGCTAACTTCAACATTAAGATTTTCAAAGTTTTTTTTTTTTTTTCCCTTATTTCAGGAGACATTTTTGCATGAGGTATTTGAAATTCAGGAACATTTTGAATTCTTCTTGAAGTGCAGGAAATAGATTGGCTCCCTTAAAAAAAATAAGAGCCTCACCCTCAGAAACTCTTAGAAAATGGAATCTGGCAGACACTTCCCATGGTGGTCAGGAGAGAGATCCACACGTCAAAGGTGGTACCTGAATATGCACCAATTAGCCAAACAAAACAAAATGAAACAAACAAAACAAAAACCAACCAAGAAAACCCACAACCCTCCCCCCCACCCCCCAACTCAAAGGGAGTTGGAACTCCAGTGCAGTAAAGAGAGCTCAGGAAAAAGGTTAAGGTCTGAGGAGTCCAGATAGGAATTAAGAGCAAACCAGGCCTCAGAACCAAACAATTAGGCAGTTCGTACAAGGGGGCATCTCCATTTTAGTGAGAAGCAGCTGTCCCATCACAGGCGGGAGATGGGCATGGGGAGGGACTCAATTACCCCTTTCTGGAGGAGTGCAAAGCTTTCCAACTTCTTGGTGCCTTGTTTCTGGCCTTCGAGGCCCAATCATCAAGGCCCCGATCCCCTATGGGGACTGTTGGCGCATCCTGGGAATGAGACACGATCTAACTGTTGGCTCTGAGGGTCAGGAACAGGACGCCGTAGCAAGCCGATTTCAGCTGACTGCAATCTCACCTCCCTGGGGTGGGGCCGGGGGGAGCTGGGGAGGCAGAGGACAGCAGGTTACTGTGGATTTGCAATCCAAGCAATGTCCTATGAGAGAAGTTCAGCACCAGCTATTCCTGCCATCTGCTCCCAGCCTCCTCAGCCCTTTTATCGTCTTAAGGAGACAATCCTGCAGTCAGCCACAGAAGCCATTTCATGTTCGGAGGTGTGAGAGAAAGCGGTACGGTGGAGGCAGAGGGTGGAGGTGCCAGAACCATCTAAGGGCTCTGTGTGTCCGTCTGGGCCGCCGTGGGCTTGGAAACGCCAGCCTCAGATGCCCCGAGGAAGCGAGAGCATATCAAGTGGCCAGCCCTTGGGGACAGTGCCCTGACATCTGAGACTCCTCAGACCCTAGAGGCTGGTGCTGCCTCCACCCAGGGCTCAGGGTACCTGGAAATCAGGTGGCCTCGGGCTCTCCTCCTCCCTGGCCTGCTCTGCTCCGAATGAAGTCCTGGGGCAGGGAGGGTGGAGGACGGTGGCAGCAGCTGCCTGAACAAAACCAAGAGGGCACTTCACAAAGGGAGATGCAAAACAACCAGGAAAACATGCCAGAGGTCACCTCAAGGGCACAAGGCACAAAAAAAGAAAGCAGAAAGAATCGGGTGAACGGTGAAAAGCCGTGACGAACAGCGAATTCCTGATCAGTACCACCCTCAAATAGCTTATCTCGTTAAATAGAGAAGTGGGAAAAAAAAACAATACAGCAGCAACACAAATGAAATCTTGGCTTCAGACAGTGTGCAGACACTCCTGAGCTGTCAGCCCCGCCTTTCCAAGGACAGTCACTTCAAGACTTGAGTGTTTCACTTCACAGCAGAAAGTTCTTCAGTGTCTGAGAAGTTACGCCGTTCTAGATTTTCTTGGATTTGCACTTGGTAAACTTGAAAAGTTAGTAGTTCTGTCCGCGCCCGAGAGGAGTCACTCGGGTGAAGTTGTTCTAGAATTAAGCCTGCTGATGGATCTCCCGTGAAACGTGGATCGGAGGACTGACCTTAGCGTCTACATCTCCTCGGAGTTTTGTTGGGAAGCCTCCAATTTCATCTTTTTAGAGGGTGGCACTCCTTCAAAATCCTGGGGGAAGACGAAGAAAAGAGAAACACAGGTTAACATGTCAGGAGAGCGGTGGAGGCCAGCTGTGAGGCAGTCAGCCCTGGAAGGAACTGAGGGAAGGACCCTGCGGCCCAAGCGTGGGCTTCGGGAGGGTCACAGAGCCACGGGGAACCTCGAACCCAAACTCCTCCTGTGTCTACCAAGCCCCGTCACCCGGGCCCCACCTGTCCCTGCCACAGTGGCTTCCTTCTGGGTTTTCCAAGCTCCTTGTTACGCCAGGACTGTTACCACACTGCCCTCTGTGCCTCTAAGCCCTCCCTCCCTTCACCCCGCCCAGCCTGGAGCAGATGACCCCATTATCAATCTTCCAATCTGTAATTAATTGCGAGGGTAACCATTAGGGCACAAGTTTCCAGTTTTCCTCTCCAAGTTCTAAGGCCATCTCCCAAAGGCCCAAACCAACTTAGTCAACACGCAAATGCTCCTCTGGGGCTCTGCACTGGTGCCCGGTCTGGGCAGATGCTCAGCATTTGTTGAATGTACAATATGCATGTTATTCTGGGGAAAGGGTTCACAGTTGTCACCAAATTCCCAAGAAGTCCCATGACTCAAAAAAGAGGTTCAACATTCACTCAGCCACCTCTCCCTCGACCTTCCCAGCCAGTCATCTCAGGTATCTCCAAGCTAACCCAATACTTGAGGCCAGCTTGTGACCCTACCCCTCCTGACTGGGGCTCCCGCCTCTGTCAATGGCACTGCCACCTGCCCGGGATAAAGCTGGACGGGACCTGGAGTCCTCCCTTTCTCTTCAGCTCCCACACCCAACCTAACAGCAAGTCCATCCACTCCATCTCCGAACACCCTTGAGCCCACCCACCTCCCCCTCGGCCCACCACCCCGGCCGCACCTGAGCCTCCTCCACGGCCTCCCACACAGCCTTCAACAGAGCCCAAGCGATCTTCCCCAAAGAGAAATCATACACAGAATGCAAAATCCGCTGATGCTTTCCCACCAACTTCAGAACAAGACCCGAACTCCTTACCAGGCGACAGGCCCCGACACCCATCCCACTCTATCGCTCCGCCCTGACTCGCTGTTCTCTTCCCCAGCCACCCCGGCCTCCCCTTCTGCTCCTCAGGCTTGCTCCTGTCTTCAGGCCTGGGCACCTCTGGTTCCCTCTGCCTAGAAAACCTGCCATCCCAAACCTAACATCTCATCCTTCAAATTCCCGCTCACAGCCCATTCCTCTCCGTGGACGGGGTCCAGAAGAGTGCTCTGCTCCTGTAGGCTTCTTTGCGTCACCTGTTCTGGTTCTCCTGCGGCACATGTTGTGACTTTGTAATCCACTGTGTCTGCTGTACCCTGGCTGTGTCTCTGCCTCCCCAACTCCATCATGAGCCCATGAGGGCAGGGGGGACCTCGTCTGCTGGTTCACCCTGGGTCCCTAGAATCTGGCATAGCATCTGGTACACAGTGAGTGCCCAATAAATGTTCAAGAGACCCCGGGCCTTGATGTCGGATGTGTATGAGTTTCTTTTTTTTTTTTTTGAGGAAGATCAGCCCTGAGCTAACATCCATGCCAATCCTCCTCTTCTTGCTGAGGAAGACTGGCCCTGGGCTAACATCCACGCCCATCTTCCTCCACTTTACATGGGACGCTTCCACAGCATGGCCTGACAAGCAGTGCCTCGGTGCGCGCCCGGGATCTGAACCCGGGCCGCCAGCAGCGGAGCGCGCGCACTTAACCACACTTAATGCCATGGGGCCAGCCCCGTCTATGAGTTTCTTGCGGCAGATCCTGAGAGCAGGTATTGCAGGGAGGCCAGGAGAGCTGCCTCTGTCTTTCCTCTCCCCCTTTTATTCCCCCAATTACTTTATTGAGGTCAGAATGGTTTATAACATTGTATAATTTCAGGTGTACATTATTTATGTTTCTGTATAGACTGCATTGTGTTCATCACCAATATCCTCTCCCTTGTTTAATAAAGCAAGCGATACAAGCTCAATACAGATGTGACAAGAGAAAGTGGGCCGCTGCCTGCCGAGGAAGGGGGATCCTGTTAAGAAGGAGGTCCTTGGTTTGCAGAGCGCTTGGACGGGGAGAGGGTGGGGGGACAACACACGGACCTGGAAGTGGAAGCTGGAGGGAGGTGGACTCTCTGCTTAAGGGACGGATGAGGAGGGAGGGACGTGGGGATGAAGGAGAGAAGGCACGTGAGCTCAAGACAGACGAGCAGGGAGAAGAGCCACAGGAAACCTCTTGATACTGGGGGTGGGGGGACCACACCTCTTTTTCTTTGTTAAACAGGAATGGCCGAACTTCAATGTCAAATTGTTTGCTTTACTGCAATGCATCCTCCCCCTCGCTCACGAATCCAGCAGCTCTGTAGACGAGCGTGTGTGTCTCTGTGTGCATGAAAATGATGAGAGGCCCGATTTCAGGTCTGGGTCCCCTGGGACAGGGAGTGGAGGGGGGGGAATGTGAGGACGAACACTTCAGATGTCAAGGGGGGAGCATCAGACGCACCCAGGGCGTGAATCAAAGGTTCTGGCTGACCTTTCCTCCACTGAGTTCAGGAGCCCAGGAGACCCCAGCTGACATCTCGGTTTTACCAACTATAGACGAGGCTTTGATTTTTTTTTTTTTTTTTTTAAAGATTTTATTTATTTTATTTTTCCCCCCCAAAGCTCCAGTGGATAGTTGTTTGTCGTAGCTGCACATCCTTCTAGTTGCTGTATGTGGGACTCGGCCTCAGGATGAACGGAGAAGTGGTGCCTCGATGCGCACCCGGGATCCGAACCCGGGCCGCCAGCATCGCAGCGCGCGCACTTAACCACCAAGCCACAGGGCCGGCCGGCTTTGATTTTTATTTGTAATCAAATGGGCTCATGCTCTGCCTGAGGCTCTGCGACTTGCTTTCCTCACTTCACATTGCGAGAATATTTCTTTACTCTCTGTCTGAACCTGCGTCAACCACACTCTTCAACAGCTGCATACTAGTCTGTTTTATACACGACCCCAGATTCAGTTAACCAGTCCCCTTCTCACAAACTTAGGCTGTGGCCGATTTCTTGCCACTGCAAACATTCTTCCTCAATACTCCCTCTGTGTCTTGGGGCATTTGGAGGAGTGTTCTGTAGGGTGAGGGGAGCTGCTGATCTCAGGGTAGACAGATGTTACAGTCTGAGAGGTACTTCCATTGGGAAGGCCTGGCTCAAGGTTCCACAAAGTGGAGACCAAGTCCTGTTGTGTCCTGCCCTTTCTCTTCTTTCTGCTACTTACTGTCAGTTTCTCCCAAAAATTCTCAGCAAAGTGGAAACAGTTTTATCAGTTGAAGTTTTGATACCTTTGAGTCCCCACTCCTCTTAGATGAGCACAGGGGGCTGACGGTGAAAAACCAGAGGTGGCTGAGGCAACAATGGGGCATCTTGTGTGTCCAGCTCCACGCTAAGTGTGTTACCCACATTCTCTCATCTCATCTGCACCCGGCCCCAAGACAGTTCTGTGGTCCCATTTTGGCAGCTGGAGACACTGAGGCTCAGTGCATGCTAAGTGAAGGAGCTGGGATTTGAACCCAGGACGTTTGTTCCTATCCACTGGGTCATTTGCTTCTGCACTAATTCAGACCAGATTCTGACAAACAGCGATGACCCAGAAAGGGGTATGAGTAGGGGGAGTGTAGTCAGTTGCAAAATTCCAAAGGATGATTCACCCGGCAGTTAGGTTTCTGAAGACCTGTCTTCCCAGCTCTACGGGGAGCTGACTTTGGGTCACTGAGACCAGGCAATGCTTTTGTGGACCTGAATAAACAAAGTGATAAAGCGGAGGCTGGGATCAAGGACCCTTCCTCTTCCTACACCCTCCCCGGGTATAGGAGGGTGTAGGAGGGCTGGGCCCATGTGTCTCCTCTTCACTATAACCCCAGCACCCAGGACAGGACTCAGAAGGATGCTCATCAATCTTGCTCAATGAATACACGAAAGTGCCAATCGTCCAACAAGAAAAAAACAAAACAAAATAACAAAACGCCTTTCAACGTACCCCCGACACCCCAACGGGCTCCCGGCCGATCTGGCTGCCCCTCTGAGACCTCGATCGAGGTACCTGAGAGATTGTGGTCGTCTCTGCAGCTAGACCTGCGTCTCCAGATGGCTGCCGTTCAACTTTCTCTGAACTGTTCATCGAGTTTTCCATTGAAGACTGTGAATTTTGCTCATCAGAAGCATCTGAGGGAAAAGCAAGACGGCAGAAGCTGTTTTCAGACACATGAGATGCGCAGCCAGATGGACCAATTACTAAAAATACCTGGAACAGGGTAGTTTTGTGGCCACACGGTCTGTTAGGGCTGCAATGAGCTGGGGGGTTTGGGAAGCCTCTTGCTTATTTTTCAGTGATGTTGTTTTAAGCAACCAGGCCACACACCAGCCCTGGGGCCTCCAACCCTTTCCCTGCACACCCATTACCTGCCAAGCGCCCTGAGAGGACATCTACAGGATGCTACGGGCTTTGTGCTGCGAGCACCCAGCGCCCTCTGGTGGAAACAACGCGCTCCGACCATCATGGCTGCTGACTCCTCCCTCTTCCACTGCAGAGCCTGCATTCTCCACCTGGCAAACTGCAGAGGCTAACGCCCCTCTGTAAACATTTCTCTTAATAATATGGGTATTTTTCTGATCATCAGAGCAATGACTGATCATTGCCAGAAACAGACAAAAATAAAGTTAAAATCGCCAATTATCTCACACCACCCCCAGCCACCTCCCCACTAACATTTTAGAGGATTTATTCCCATCTTTCCAGATGTTTTCCCCTTACATGGATACAATTCTCTACTCTCCCCAAATAGGGATCACACAGTATTTTAGAAGAATTTTTCATGTCTTTAAAAATTCTCTAAATACAAGAGCATATAAGATGGCTGCACAGCATTCTATCAAGCAATCACTTAGTTTATGAACCTGTTTCGCCAGGTATTTGGGCTCCTTCTTACGCCTCAGTCTCCCTGTTTCACTCGCCAAGCTCCTGGAGCAGAAGGAAGGTGCAGGCCGTAGCAGGCTGCATGAGGAGGTGCAGCTTTGGAAGAAGACAGGCAATGGCTGTACCGGGAGCTTCTTGTGGGCACAGAGCCGGCGAGCTCACAGAGAGAGCAGCAACATCCTCCCCGGGGCCCCGCTCTGCTTGCACTCAAGGCCCCAGCAACATACGTCACCCTGATTTTTAAAAAGCACACTAAAATACTCAAGAATGCCTTACTTTCTGGGGTTTCTGAGGCAGTGGAGTAACAAAGGGAAAAAAAAAAAATCCAGGCTTAAGTTGTAAAGTGAGCAAGCAATATGGGGAAATGGGAAAAGTTGGCCACCCTCCAGGGCCTGAGGCAAGAGGGGAGGAGAGGGCTGGGTAGCAGGGCAGGAAGGAGGTGCAGCACCCTCCTCCCAAGGAGGCTGACTTCCCAGCCCGTCCATCTCAGGTGAGCAGCCCTGCTCTCTCGCAGGCAGTGCCAGGAGACCCAACACCCGCCTGGGTCTGAACTGGGTTTTCCTGCTGCCATAGAGAGGGTCAGGGGTCCGCCCTCACCAGGGCTGGTGTCTGGGAAGACACAGGGTTTAGAGACAGATCTGAGTTCCAATCGTGCCCCTGCCTCTTGTTTCCTGTGGGACTGGGGCTCTCAGTCTCAGGTCCCCCGCCCTCCACAAAATCAAGGTTGACTATAGGCACCCTGTCAAGTCGCTGTGAGGAATAAACGAAATGACAGGAAAAGTACCCAAGCAGCAAAATCACCCAGGTGAGAGTAACTGAGGGGTTATCCACGGCACAGAACCCACCTCCCCATAAACCTGACATCTTTCATATTTTTAGTTTTACCTTTAAAATCCATGTTAATGGCAGTTCCTCAAAAAGTTAAATACAGAATTACTGCATGACCCAGCAATTCCACTCCAAGGTAGAGACCCACAAGAACTGAAAACAGGTCCTCAAACTAATACTTGTACACAAATGTTCACAGCAGCACTCTCTGCAATGGTCAGAAGATGGAGATGGCCCAAATGCTAATGAACAGATGAATGCATAACAAAATGTGGTACATCCAGTCAATAAAGTACTACTCAGCTAGGAAAAGGAATGAAGCACTGACCCATGCTACAACATGGATGAACTTGGACACTACTGTGCTGAGTGAAAGAAGCCCAACACAAAAGGCCACCTATTGTATGATCCCATTTATATGAAATATCCAGAAAAGGCAAATCCATAGACACAGACAGCAGATTGGTGGTTGCCAGGGGCTGGAGGGAGGGAATGGAGAGTGAGTGCTAAATGGTACAGGGTTTCCTTTTAGGATGATGAGAATGTTCTGGAACTAGACAGAGGTGGTAGTTGTACAATGTTGTGAATGGACTAAATGCCACTGAAGTGTCACTTTAAAATGGTTACGTTTATATTATGTGAATTTCATCTCAATTAAAAAATCCATGTTAGTGTTATAGTCTATTTCATAAGATATGTTTGCTTTAGCAAACACTTTCAACTGTTACTGTCTTTCTTCTCTCTGACCAGTTCCCTTTCTGCCTCACACTGCGGGCTCTGCAGAGTGGAGAGGGAGGTGGGGGCCCCGGGTGGAGGCTCAGAAATCACGATGGTGGCTGGTCACCCAGAGTCATGCTGACCCCTTGCCCAGCTGGAGAGCTCAGTGCAGTAGCCCGATTTTCCCGGAGCAACGGTACTGGAACTTAACCAGGGGAAACTATTTTCCTGGGGCCTAAATTTAGTCCAGGGAGTTTGGACATTACGTCATTCCTGAACTCACTCAGCAGTAAACAAGTTCAAAGCAAGGTCAACAGCTGGCGACCAACCGCCTTGTCCCAGCAGGCAGCGTGCGCCCACCTGGGCAGGCCGAGGGGGTGTGCCCACACGCCCTTCCCACAGGAGCTCGGGCAGCCCCCAACAACAGGCAGGGGGGCCTGGCCACTGTGGGGGTCCCACCTGAGCAATGCTGGGCAACTGTGCAGACCCCGTGGCCTGGGGTGGCCAGAAGAGGACCCTGGTGTGGTTTCCACCCAGATGTGTAAAGCTTGTGGTGGTGGTGGTGGCAGTTACCAAAAGGGGGCAGGCATGGGAGCACTAATCCAAGACAGTTCCTGTAGCTGAGCTTTAAACGGCCCTTTAGGGCAAAGGAGACGCAGACCCCAAAAGTGGGAGAAATGAGGCCATGGCCAGAAAGAAAGCAGGACGGGAAAGAAGCCAGGATGTGCCCACACCTGGTCCTGCATGACCCCTACGCCCGGTCTCCTCACATCCCCCCTACAGGAGGGCAGAGAAGGCGGTTCCCACGCTTACCAGGCCCTTCCTGCCCGCCAGTCTCGGCCCAAGCATTTCACTTCCTTTCCCGCCTCATTCACTCCTTGCAATGACCTGACAAGAGGTGACTCTTATTTGTCTCATTTTATAAACAAGGAAACAGGAAGGTGTGCAGGAGGTGACACTGCCAGCTCAAGGCCACACAGCTAGCAAGTGTCGGCCCAGCTCCCTGTCCTGTGTCCACAGCCCCCTGGCTTCACTGCCTTCTGTCTGCAAAGCCACCTTACCAGGACGGTGCTGGGGGCCACTGTGGGGGGACGAGGGGCGATGCCCACATGCTGTACACGGTGGAAGGCTATGTCAAAGCCATTAGGATAGGAGGCGATTTTGCCCCCTCCCCCAATGTGGCACCGTCTGGAAACTTTTTGGTGTCATAGGTGGGGGTGGGGGTGTGCTACTGGCACCTCGTCAGAAGAAGCCAGGGATGCTTCTCCACGCCCAACCATGCATGCACGGGACAGCCCCCACAGCCAAGAATCACTTGCAAATGATTCTGGTAATGCCGAGGTTGAAAGCCCCTGCTCGGGGGAAAGCCATTCTACCGACCACCTCTCTGGAGAAAACACTGCAGGGCCTACTGACTCCTTAAATGCCCGCAACCTCTGACTAAACAGTTCCACTTCCAGGGCTGTGTCCTCCAGACCCACTCACACCTGAGCAAGGATGCAAAGAGATGTGTGCGCAAGAGTCCCTGCAGCACCGGGTGTGTGAGAAAAAGACAGAAACAACCTAATGACCATCAATGCAGGGACTATTTATGTAAATTATGACACATTCATATCACTGAAAGATAAGCTGGTAAAGAGAATAAAACAAATCTGTGTCCTAACGTGGATCAATCTCCATGGTGATTAAGAGAGTGTTCTAAAAAGGGAGGGTATAGCTTCATACAGATGCTTCTAGGTGCACAGACTACCTCTGGAGGGCTGCAAAATAGACTCAGCAGTGGTCCCCGCCCCGAGGATGGGGAGGACTCTTTGGGGGGCTCGCTTCAGTCTGCATCCTGATGTCTGAATTGCTCCCGTCTGTAGGGTTACCTGCGTCCCACTCCCATCTGCCCAGGGGCCTACCCGGGACCCAGACACCTTCTTCACCGGGCTCAGAAAGGGTGCCACACTGAGAATATGAGCCTCTTCCACGTGGCTGGCTCACCCCTTCCCCTGCACTTCCCCAGGCACTGCCCCTTGGACCCTTCGGCCTGGATTTCCTGTCCCCCTTCTAATCCCTGCTCATTCGTCAAGCTCAAGTCAGACAGCACCCCCTCCAGGAAGCCTTCCTGGAGGCCCCCAGGCTCCCTTTCCTTTCTGTGTCTATCACAGCACTGACCATGAACTTAAAAGCCCCTCAGGGGCCAGGCAGTGCCATGGATGAGTCACGTGGGCGGTTTAATTCAGACACAAATAAGCTTTGCAAAGAAAATCTAAAGGAATAGTCTCTGCTTCCTCAAAGAAATGTGTATTCCCCCAGTCTCTCTGCCTTTTACTTTCCCACTCTTGGTAGAGAAAGAGGTTCAAGAAACATCTTAATTTTCCTTTTAAATCTACAATAAGAAAAACAACAGTGATCACGGGGTAATACACAGCAATTGCCTTTGGCCTCAGTGTCAGGGAGGCAATAGGGAGGGGTGGGGAGTGTGGTAACTGGTGAATGCAGGTTGTCTGGCCCTCCCTGGAGGGGCAACAACGTCTCTGCTCTAGCTGATTGCTGCTCCATGGAAACGCAGGTCCAGTACTGCCAGATCTTCTTTTTCAAGAGAAGCTGGAAATCAATCTTATTTTAAGTGAAATTGCTCAATTTTTAAATTTTGACATCCAATTCCAATTAAAAATAAAAATACCACTGGGTTCCGTGGTCACACCTGCACACCACACACTGGATCTAGTCTGGCTGCACCTTCTCTATAGGCTGTAATTCTCAGTTTTGATGTTTTTCTTGCCTATGAGTTCTTGGCGGCAGGAGGCAGGACTCAGTTGTGACTGAGGCCCAGGACCAGCACAGAACCTTGCACAGGGCCAATGTGGGTAAAGTGTGTCGAAGGGAATGGAATGGGATGTGAATGAACTCCACGGCATAGGACGGCCTTTCTCCGGAGGAGACGCACGCCCTCCTCCAGCACCGAAGCCCCGACTCCAGGCCAGCTGCCTCCCTGCACAGTGTAAGCAGCACACCAGTCGGACCTCTCCCCAGAACTCCAGACTGGGCCTGCCCTGCCCTTCCACCACCTCTCCTGTAACTGATGACGGCAAGGCTGTCCCTCCAGGTGCTGGGAGTCATCCATGAGTCCCCTCTCACTCAGCCCACGTACCACCCATCAACACATCACCCCGACCTTCGAGATATACCTCGATATTAGACAATCGGGAACTACTGTTCATTTTCTTAGGTGCGATGATGGTATTTGTGATTATGTAAGAGAATGTCCTTATCATTAAAAGATGCATGCTGAAGTGTTTAGGAATGCAATGTCCTAAGGTCTGCAAGTTACTTTCAAATGGCCCCAGAAAATACTTACAGACAAAGAAAGAAAAAATAACAACTGCCGAATTCGGCTGGTGGGTATATAGGAGAGTATTACACTATTCTTTCAATTTTTCTAGGGCCAAACGACCTGCATTCACCAGTTACCACACTCCCCACCACTCCCTATTGCCTTCATTTAAAGAGAATCAGGAGACCTCAAAATACACAAACATATGTACACACATGTGTCAACACACACACACGCACACACACACGTCCTCCACAATCAGACCACTTCTTACCTCCTCTTCTGCCCACCCCAATACAGCTGCCATCCTCTCCCACCTGGACGACTGCAGTAACCCCTCACTGGTCTCCCTGCTTCTATCCTGGCCCCCCTATTATCTAGTCTCAGTCACAGCAACCAAAGTGGTCCTTCAGATCACAGCACTCAAACTCCCAATGGCTCCTGTCTCACTCAGGATAAAAGCCGGGGTCTGTGAGGTGGCCTTATGAGCCCCCCACAATAGACACCCACCTCCTCTCTGACTTCATCTCACTTTTTGAGCCCCTCACCTGCTCTTCTCCAGCCACACTGAGTTCACCCCAGGGCCTTTGCACTGCCCATTTGCTCTGCCCACAATACTCTTCTCCCAGTTATTCACATGGCTTGCTCCCTCACCTAATCTGATCTAATGTCACCTTCTCGATGAGGCCTTCCCTGACCACCCTATTTAAAATCACAACACCCCCCATAATTTGTCAGACTCTTCATTCCTCTTTCTTACTTTATAGTTCTCCACAGCAGTGATTTTCCAAATACTAGACTGCAGGATGTTTAAACCGCCCCACCAGAACATGAGCTCCAGGCATTACCTTTCTTCTACTGTCACCTTCTGGGGGCTGGCACTTGGCAGGGCCTCCTTAAATACCTGTCAACTGTCTGAACTGAGGGCTGGATGGAGAGTGGCCTCTCTGAGCCCCGCTCTGGAGGGCACGTACCTTCAGCCCCCGGGAGCTCCTTCCCGTCGGCCTGGGCCTCGTCCACCTTGGCGTCGGTGCCATCGCCGGGCACGGCCACGTTGGACTCCGGAGCAGGGCTGGAGTTGCTGCTGTTCTCCTGCTTGATGGGGGAGGCATCTGCTATGGAGCTCTGGTTGCTGTTGTCATCTGCACGGGGGAGGCAGAACCCCAGGGTGAGATCCCGCAGCTATGGAGGAGAGGCAGGCCGGGGGCTTCAGCTTCCCCACGTCTCATTGCCTGCAGCCCCACAGGACGCTCCCCCAGGAAGGCAGACGCCCCCTCCTCCTGAGCCCCTGAGCCGGCCCACCCAGGGCCGTCCACCCGTCCTGCCAGGCAAAAGACTCTGGGAGCTGGGCCTGACCTTCCCCACTGGCTCACTGAGGAGGCCGCCAGCTGCAGATGTGGCCTAGCACATTTTAAATCTCTGGGGGACATCTGAGACCTCATTCTGGGTGAAGAAACCAGACATCCAGGGCACCTCGCTCTGAGGCTATACAAAGGCCAGAGCACGGTCTGCCAGGCGGCACTGCCAAAATGTTTCCTCTGATCTCATCAAGCCCCAAGACCAGCTGCCACTTGATACAAAATACAGGGGAGAGAAGAACAAGCGAACTACATGAAGTGGGATGTTTCACAGGACCATCGGCCCAGGCTCCTCAACAAGTCAATACCATGAACACCAATACCACTGAAAAAACAGAAGAAGCAGGGAAGATTACTGTAGATTAAAGAAACTTAAGAGACTTAGGTACTGAACAATGTGAGAAAACTATCTGGATCCTCTTTTGAACGTGCCAGCTGCAAGAGACGTTTTGGGGACAATTGGGGAATTTGAAATAGTCTGGAGTTTAAAAGATATTAGGGAATTATTGTTAATTTTGTTAAGAGTGATAACATTTCTATATACAGTGGGTATACAGAAATCGCATGCTGAAGTGTTAAGGTTCAGACTAAAATATAATGCGAGGAAATTTACCTTAAAATGCTTTGGCACAGGTTGTGTATAATTGCCAGAATTCCCCAAACTTTACACTCAAGAGCTGTGCATTTTTTTTTTTTTCTTTTTTTTGTGAGGAGGATCAGCCCTGAGCTAACATCTGCCAATCCTCCTCTTTTTGCTGAGGAAGACTGGCCCTGGGCTAACATCCGTGCCCATCTCCCTCTACTTTACATGGGATGCCGCCACAGCAAGGCTTGACAAGCAGTGCGTAGCTGCGAGCCCCGGATCCAAACCGGCAAACCCTGGGCCGCCACAGCAGAGCACGCGCACTTAACCGCTTGCTAGAGCTGTGCATTTTTTAAATATGTGAATTGCATTTTGATTAAAAAACACATTTTAAAAAATAGATGAGGCAAATATGGCATCGTGTTACTAGAAACCTAGGCGGTCGGTATATGGGGTTCATTTTACTATTCTCTATATTGTTCTGTTACAAAATTTTTCATAATAAAAAGAGAAAAGGGAAGAAAGTTAATCAGGCAATGACGTTAGTGGTTGAGCTGGTGACAGAGCTGGGGGCTGCAGGGCACATACCTCCCTGCTCTGGACTCCCTTTTTTGGGTACAGAGAGATATTTTACTGCAGGTACCCACATGGTAATTTCAAAAATACTCCTACAATCTCCTGCTTTTCTGGGCCATGCTGCACACCTGGGACCACAGCCATTTTTGTAAAAGAGATCAAGAGAGGGAGAGACAGGGAGGGAGAGGGAGGGAGGGAGAGGGAAGGAGAGGGAGGGAGGGAGAAGGAGGCAGGGAGAGAGAAGGAGAGAGAGGGAGGGAGAGGGAAGGACAGGGAGGGAGGGAGAGGGAGGGAGAGGGAGGGAGGGAGGGAGGAGAGGGAGAGAGAGAGAAGGAGGGAGAGGGAGGAAGAGGGAAGGACAGGGAGGGAGGGAGAGGAAGGGAGAGACAGGGATAGAGAGGGAGGGAGAGACAGGGATAGAGAGAGGGAGGGAGAGACAGGGATAGAGAGGGAGGGAGAGGGAGGGAGAGTGATAGAGAGGGAGGGAGAGGGAAGGACAGGGAGGGAGAGACAGGGAGAGACAGGGAGGGAGAGGGAGGGAGAGACAGGGATAGAGAGGAGGGAGGGAGAGGGAGGGAGAGGGAGGGAGAGAGAGGGAGAGGGAGGGAGAGGGAGGGAGTGGGAAGGACAGGGAGGGAGAGGGAGGGAGAGAGAGAGGGAGGGAGAGGGAGGGAGAGACAGGGATAGAGAGGGAGGGAGAGGGAGGGACAGGGAGGGAGAGGCAGGGAGAGGGAGAGGGAGAGGGAGGGAGGGAGGGAGGGACAGGGAGGGAGAGACAGGGAGAGACAGGGAGAGACAGGGAGAGAGAGGGAGAGAGAGGGAGGGAGAGACAGGGATAGAGAGAACAGGGAGGGAGAGGGAGCGACAGGGAGGGAGACGGAGGGACAGGGAAGGACATGAGGGAGGCAGGAACACATCAACACGTCCTGGGCATCCACTGCATGCTGGGCACCAGGCAAGAGCATTTACAGTCACCTCGTTTAACTCTCCTAACAAGCTACCAGGTAGATGCTGTCACCACCTTCACTTTACAGAGAGGGAAGCTGGGGCCCAGGCACCGTGCTCAGGCTGGTCTGCCCCACTCTGAACCCCGAGTCTTTCTTCTACCTCACCCTGCCGAGGAAGCACCAGGCAGTCACGCAGCCCCAGCCGGGTAAAATGCGTCCTCTTTTAAGTGTACTCTGGGGCACGCGTTACACAAAAACATCCTCTCGTGAATTCTGGGACTTGAAAAAAAAAGCACACTCTCCTGATTTACCTTTCGAGAAAATCTAAACTTCCTTCCTATGCCAAGATACGTGTGTACATGTGCAAGCAGCACAGAAGGCAGGAGGCCCGACCCCTGGGATCCAGCACGAGGTTTTGTTAATCAATGACAATAAGCACTAATGTTTAGCAAGAGAGCTGCCTGAGCCTAGCCTGGTAATGTGGTAACAGCGTGACCCTGACACTTGAGCTAACCTTTGCTGAATCTTGGAGACTAAGGCCCTGGATGCAGATGCCCTCTCCCTTCATCTCCTCCTACGCCCGTCCTCCCACCTGAAGCCTTCCAGACAACTTCAGCCAGTCCCACGCCTTCCCCTGTGCTTTCACACTTACACCCCTGTGCTCAGACTTGGTCTTGGCTGCACATGTACTAAAACAGAAATGATACTGAGAAGGTGAGTGTAGCTCCTGCCTTGGGGACCTGGTTTTGTCCAGTATTCTAGATTTTTCTGAAGTGTTAGTCTGGGCTAGTGGTCATACACTTGGATTCTGCCTCCAAAGGACCTCAAATGCCAGCACTGACATTTATGAACTTCCTAACTCCGGTGGTCTAATGGTAAAGATCTGGCACTCTCACTGCTGTGGCCTGGGTTCGGGTCCCGGTCAGGGAAGCAGACCCCTGTCTGTCGGTTGTCATACTGTGGTGACGGCGTGTTGCTGTGATGCTGAAAGCTATGCCACTGGGATTTCAAATACCAGCAGGGTCACCCATGGTGGACGGGTTTCAGCAGAGCTTCCAGACTAAGATATACTAGGAAGAAAGACCTGGCCACCCACTTCTGAAAAAACTGGCCATGAAAACCCTGTGAATTGCAGTGGAGCACTGTCTGATATGGCACCGGAAGGTGAGAGGATGGCACAAAAAGACTGGGCAGGGTTCCGCTATGCTGTGCACAGGGAGTTGCTGGGAGTCGGAATCAACTCAATGGCACTGAAAAAAAAAACAACCAGGGCAGGCCCCGTGGCTTAGCGGTTAAGTGCGCGCGCTCTGCTACTGGCAGCCAGCAGAGCCCGGGTTCGGATCCCGGGCGCGCACCGACGCACCACTTCTCCAGCCATGCTGAGGCCGCGTCCCACATACAGCAACTAGAAGGATGTGCAGCTACGACACACAACTATCTACTGGGGCTTTGGGGAAAAAAAAGGAGGATTGGCAATAGATGTTAGCTTAGAGCCGGTCTTCCTCAGCAAAAAGAGGGGGATTAGCATGGATGTTAGCTCAGGGGTGATCTTCCTCAAAAACAACAACAACAACAACAACAACAACCAAAAAACAAAACCTCCAGGCAAGTGACTTCACCTCTCCGAACCTTAGTTTCTTTCTCCATACAATGGGGCTCGTTATGAGGATTAAATGATGTAAGGCATGAAATGGGTTTAACAAGATGCTTGGCACATCGTGACAGTTTCTTAAATGTTAGCTGCTAACACGCCAAGGCTATTAAGGGATTATCTTATTTAATACCCACAATAACCTTATGAAGTAGGCATTACTATCCCCACTCAACAGATTAAAAACAAATAGACAAACCTGATGGCTACATGTTAAATAACTAGCCCAGGAGCACAGAGCTGGGGGAGATCCTAGGAGAATCAGATGAGAACCCAGGTGGGATCTTGCCCTCTGCTCTAAAAGGCTCTCAGCAATAATTCTATGATTCACCCAAAACTAAGCCAGGCCAGGGGTCTCCTCGATCTCTAGAGATGGTGGGGATGCTAACCAATGCCAGGGAGACAGGTTATGCCCCTGCTCAAATACCTATTTCTGAAAATGAAATGCATCCCAATTATGTCTGTAAGGCCAGCTGGGGGCCTTTCTTGACACATTAACCGTCAGCAAGACCCTCCTGGGCTTTTCTGAAGCCAGTTCAGGAACAAGCAGGGGCCCCTGCCCTTGGAGCTGGACTGTGTTTTCCAGACCAGTCCATTTGGGCAAATGGAGAAGTCTGCTGGCCTTTGTTCCCCAGAACAAGACAGCCCTGGGTCCAGAGGGTTAGGAACTAGATCAAACCAATACTCCTTCTTGATTTACTTATTGATTTATCTAATACGACCTTGTTGGGCAAAAGGCTCGGGGTGGCCAAAAGTAAAAAGACATTAAAATTGGGATCAGGAGATGGAAAAAGGCAAGTGTTGCAAGCTCTTATGCCAGTGGGCCAGGCAGGTGACAGAACGAGGAGGTGAGCCAGGTGGGGCTAGAGAGGCCATGCCCTCCCTAAGGGACTGCGCTGGCTTCAGCAGGCCGCCGCCTCCAGGGAGCACCGCACAGGGTTGCCGGATCTGATTTCTCAAAGGATGGCAGAGATGCAGATTTCCTGATTTATAAATACGAGAAACTCAATTTTTTAGAAACCAGGTTTGAATCTCTGAGATCAGAAGTCAGGCGGTGGCTTTCCTTGGAGGGGTGGGGATGACCAGGAAGGGACACCGGGGGGAATGCTGGTTACATGGGTGTGGGCAGTTGGTGAACATTTCATGGAGCCATGTACTTACGATCTGTGCCTTGCCTCTCGGATAAAAAGGTAAAAAGAGAAATAAACACCAGCATGTTAAAACAGCTACAGACTGGCTACAGCACATCTCCAGCCTGGATTTCATCTGTGGGACACTGGTTACAACTTCTGAGATACGAGAGCAAAGGAAATCAGGCTGTCAATGTGGAAGTCAGGTCCCAGAGTGATTAACATGATGTCAAAACCCAGTTTGGAGCTTCCCAACAGCCAAAGCAAAATAGGAAATGGAAAATATAGTCATTTATATGGTACGTCAGGCCTAGAAGGGAAAAAAATAAATGTATACCCAAAAAAACCTTCCTGGGCACACAAGGCTGACAGAACATCTTCTGTGAGGTTTGTGTTACTGAGTGAGAAGAAGGTCTTATTTTATGTTGCTGGCTTATTTTGTTTCTTGGCTTGCTGAGCTGAAAAAGAAGTTTCTTCTCCTCCGCTGAGCCTTCTCCTTGGCACAGAGGCCTCCTGGTCCTGCCCAGCCCTCCTACCCTTTGCCTGGAATGTGAACAAACCTGCTGGTGAAACAGAAACACAACTAAGTGCTCTGCCATGGCCAGGGGCCTGGCAGAAGAGGCCCCCGGCAGCGAGGGGGAACTCACCGTGCATGTCCATCATCCCCGGGGAGGAGCTGTTCTCCGGAGTGGTCACCTCCGAGCCACACTTCTCCTCTTTGCCCTTTTTCTTATTCTTGTTTTTCTGGAGGAGAAAATGGAGCAGAAACCGAGTCACCAAATCGTGTGTGTGCACATGAGCGAGAACCTGGGTAGGGGTATGAATATTTTATTCCGCCAATTCATCTTGGAGCCCCCAAGTCCCTGGAGGGCTCTCCTTAGCCTGCATTTGAACACATCCCATTAGAGGCCTCACCTGCTGCAGAATCAAAGAGCTCTGCAGAAGAGAGGATGCTGGGGCTGCACTAGGGGGCTGGGAACCTGCCTTGTTTGTGGGGCCAGCACCAGCAGGCATGCAAACACCCTGGCTGGTGGGAATTTCCTTCTCCTTTAGGGAGCACACCTAGGGGCAAGACCAGGGCCACCCCGCCCAGAGCAGGGACTGTGATGCCAGGTAAGGGGTGGAAAAGCCAGAGTTCACACATTCCCACTATCTGCAGGCCCCGGGAGCTGCACTTCTCAAAGTGCCATGAGCTGACTTCAGGCACCACCTGGGATGACTAAGTGAGGAGAGAATCTCAAGGTGAAGGGATTGAAGGGGATGCTTTCTGTGGGTGGTTCCATTTTTTACAAATGGAATAGAATCGTGTTGCAAACAACCTAACTGTGTCCATCAGTAAGAGACTTGTCAAATAAATTACGGTACGTTCATTCAAGGTAATACGATGCAACAATCACAGAGAATAAGGCAGCTCTGCACGTACAAATGTGGAATGTTCTACAAAAATATCAACATATTATAATATTTCAATATCTTCAAGATGCATTAAAGAAAGGTGCAGACCATGTGAATGGAAGGCCACCATTAATGGTAAAGAACAGGATAAACAAATGTGTATTTGCATGTGTGTCTGTGGCACCCACTCTCTGGAAGGATACACACTGGTTGCCTCCAAGGAAAGGAGCTGGGTTGGCAGGGGGTGAGGCATGAGCAGGGATGGGAAGCAGATTTATAAAAAGATATACAGTAAAAAAAAAAAGTAATATTTGAAGAATATGCAAACCTACAGAGACGGAAAGTAGATTGGTGGTATCCACGATCTTGAGGGGTAGAGGAGTGACTGCTAATGGGTATGAGTTTTGTTTTTGGGGTAATGAAAATGTTCTGGAATTATAGTGGTGATAGTTATACACTGTGAATATACTAATACTGCCGTGTACACTTTAAAAGAGTAAATTTTATGGCATGTGAATTATCTTAGTTTAAAAAACAGTTTTAAAGTAACCGTTGAAAGTTGAAACATGTTTTACGTATTTATTTTATTTATTTTAATAATTTTATTTATTTATTTTTTTTCCCCCAAAGCCCCAGTAGATAGTTGTATATCACAGCTGCACATCCTTCCAGTTGCTGTATGTGGGACGCGGCCCCAGCGTGGCCGGAGAAGCAGTCTGTCGGTGCGCGCCCGGGATGCGAACCCAGGCTGCCAGCAGCGGAGCGCGCGCACTTAACTGCCAAGCCACGGGGCCGGCCCTGTTTTACGTATTTAAAAGAAGAAAATTTTCAAGAGTTCTGAAGGAAACAAAAATGGAGTAACCATGTCGTCACTGGGTGTTTAAAAAAATGAAAAGCTCTCCCTCCACAATGCAGATTCCTGGCCACAACCACCAGAGATATGGATTCAGCTGTCCAGGGCGGGGCCCAGGAAGCTACATTTCTTCAAGACTCCCAGGGGATCAGATGCTCAGCCAGGCGTGGGACCCATCGCCCTACAGGGAAAGGGGGTGGGGGAGACAGCGTACTGTACATCATAGTTCAGAGATGACAGCAAATTAATATTTCGTGAGCACCGTCTGCAGAGCCGTGCCGGGCTGAGTTCTCTCTGTGTGATATGTTGCCTTTGCTCTGTTGCAGCAAAGCCCAGGGGCTGGATATTACTGCTCCACGGCACAAGGGGGAACGAAGGCCCAGCCAGTGGGGTCACCTGTCCCACATCATGGGTTAATCAAGGGTGATCTGTCCAACTCCAAATCCAGTACTCTTTGCCCAGCCGGGAGCTGCCCTGTCCTTCCCGACAGCCCGTGTATTACGTTTTCTCCATGATCACAATCCATTTGGCACTTCCCTGATGTCTGTTTCATGCTATTCTATAATTATCTTCCCCCAACGAGATTATAAATTCCTTGAGAGCAGGGACCACGTCTTCTCAAATGCAACCGGCGTTTATACAACACCTAATGATGTGCAAGGCACAGACATGGGCAAGAGCCAGGAGCTGCCTTCGAGGAGGCTGGCCCCGCTCCGCTCTCTCTCCGGAATGGCCGGCACCAAATGCTGTGATCGTCTATGTCTCGGTGCCTCTGGGGAAAGCAGCCCTGGTGGCTCCATGAGCCAGGCCAGAACCGGAAGGGACGACAAATGCCCACGTTCTGTTCTCAGCCCAGCGCCGACTCACCCAGGGGGGAGCATGTGATCACAGGGTCAAGAATGGAGCCTCAGCCCTGCCTGGAGACCCCGGACAGGGAACTGAAGACAGTGGAAGGAGGCTTAGCCTCGCCTTTAAGGCCCCCTAGAAACCTACTCATCATGACCATGTCAGGACCAGAGCCATGTGGGTTAGTTTGAGCCATATTCCCGGAGGAGAGGACTGTTTGCATGAATAGAGAATATACTCCAGGCAGGAGGAACAGCCCACGCAAAGGCCTGTAGGTGGGACCGTTCTGGATTTTGGCTGGAAATGAGAGGAGCTGACCTGGGATCTTTGGGGGTAACTGGCCTCGGAGCCATGAAGCTGAAAAACCCCTGTGATGTGGGGCAGCTGCCTATCATCAATCGGCCATAAGATCAAGCACGGCCACTGGAGCTCCCTCTAGTGGTCGTCATCAAGACCCCTCCTGGAGCTTCCCGCAGAGGCCCATGCTTTTCCCTGCACCAAATTCTCAGGGTGGGCTCACCAGTCCTACCAGCAGCTCCAACCACCAGAAGGCTGCTCTCTCCAAGAGCAGAGAGAGCGTGTGCTTTGGAGTGAGACAGACCTGACACTGGATGAGTGACTCTGGGGAAATGGCTTCACCTCTCTGAGCCTGTGTCCTCACTTGTACAGAAAGGATAAAGAGATCAACTCCACAGACTCAGTGTGAGAAATAAATGAGGTAATGCCTAGCAGGTGGTCAGCGGCTCAGGAACAGTGCTACAATGAGGGCGCGTCTACACGTCTGTGGGTACCACCACACCCGCCCCAAACCACGGTGCCCAGGGCCCCTGGCAGGGGGCGCCTTTGCACTAAGGCACGTCCCCACTGGCCTAAGCTGGGCCCTTCTGCTCCCAGTGGCCTTGGCCCCAGGGTCCCGCCATGGTGGGCGGCAGCAGACAGCCCCCTGTCCCCTGTCCCTGTGATGGGAGGGAGCACAGACGGACAGCCCCACCCCAGGGGGCCAGCCTCACATACTCACATCATCAACCTTTGGCTCAGTCACAGGGACCCACTTGTAGATTCGCAGGGATGTGTCACCCACAGTCACCCACTTCTTCTCCCTGTGGAGAACGAGGAAGAGCCCGTTACCAGAGGGCTTCTGGGGCAGGACCCTGCTCACCCCTCGTAGGGGGCACAGGCCACACCCCCTTGCAGCAGCTGTGACACGTGGCTGCTCAGCTTGGGGTTAAGAGAATGAGCTCCGGGTCACGGAGATGAGGGTCTGAATCCCAGCTGTCGCTCACTAGCTGGGGGCCCCCAGGGCAAGTCACCTCACCAGTCTAAGCCTCAGTTTCCCCATCTGTTAGACCACATAGGGTCATCAATCTCTCCGGGCTGCCGTGAGGATCACAAGCATGGTAAAAGCTTCCCCGTGCCTGGAAGGAACGGCTTGGTAAGACTGGAGGGAGAGAGGGGCTGCCATTAGGACGATTCCTCTGGATGAAGGGAATTGGGCCCCACGTTCCTCCAGCTTTTGCCCCACAGAGCCGGTGGACTGGACCCCCCCAAGCCCTTGTGGGCAGCAGAGAGCTTCAGGCCAGCGGGGCATTTCCTCCTGTGGGGGCGGGGGTCTTCACCAAGGGCACCCAGGGGCTCACCTTGCCCTCCTGGCAACGCCTCTCAGGTCGGGGGAAGGGAAGCAGGACCAGACGGCATGGTAACCACCCCGTGCTCTTCCCAGCAAACGCCACCTGGAGCAGCCAGGGAGAGCGGGAGGGCAGTGGCCTCAGCCCTGAGGGCGGTCCCCAGGCGTCGATACCGAGGGACTGTGACAGGGAAGCACAGCCTGGCCGAGAGGATGCTCTGAGACCCTACACCTCAGTTCTGAGACAGGCGCGCGTTTCAGGGTCTCAGCTCCTGATACCCACATCTGCACGGCTGCCCCCGCCCCACCCCCAGCCACACCCTAAACTCCTGGGGGACAGCATCCAGGGCCCCCCAGCTGCTAGAGGCAGGTCTACGGGTGAGGAGAAATCACACCCCATGAGAAGGAAAAGGGGTGACTGGTTCTCATTAAGGATAATAATTACCACCCTCTCCTCCCCACCACTCTGCTCCGAGCCATGTTCACCCTCTCGATCACTGCTGCAGCCTCCAGACTCCAGGCCCTGACCCCCCTCAGTCTACAAGTCAGGTCATGTCACCTCCTGCCCCTACCACTGAGAGTGACAGCCAGAGGCCACGCCCCTGAGGACACTGGGGCTCAGGGAGAACACCCCAGAAGGAAAGCTGGGATTCCAACCCAGGCAGTTCGGGCTCTGGAGGCCACTGTCCCTGCCCCAGGCTCTGCCATCTTAGAAGTGGGAGGTCATGAAGGATCTGCCCGATGAGGAAATAGGCTGAATCAAGGGACCCACAATGGGATGTCAGGGAGGGACACATACCTGGTACAGGTGGCACAGCTGCCAGCAGCCCTCAGCAATTTTAATGACAAGGGTTCCACCAGAACCGAGAATTATATGTGGCAGGAACACCTGTTTGTGAACTGCTGGGCATCTTGTCAAGCCTCCCCGCCCAGACCTCACCTTGGGTCCTCCCCTCTGTGGGTGGGTGGCCCTCACGTGCTCGTGGGACATGTGACAGCCACCCACACCCCTTCGCCACAGGGCATTCTGGGCACCCGAGCACACTCAAACCAGCTAACCAAAACCACGGACACCCCCACTCCCCAAACTGTGCCTGCTCGGGTCCCACACCTTCACTGCTGGAGGAAGCTAGGGCCTGGCTTTTCATTATTCTACTGTGACCATTTCTAGTGCCTTCTATGCGCTAAGCACTGTACACACTTGCTCTAATCTTCCCATAACTGCGTGGCAGGAACTGTCACCTCCCTCATTTGACAGATAGAGAAACTGAGGCATGGGGAGGTGACATCATTCTCCCCAGAGCCAGTAGTCAAACCTTCCACACCACACTGCTCTTTGGAGTAGCCTCTCCTGCACCCATCCCTGCTCCTTTTAGCCCAGAAAGAATTCAGTAAAGGCAAGTATCTAAGTCACTGCCCACCTATCTCCTATCTCCTGGAGGCAAGATGGACCATCTACAATCCCAGTCTATCCACACCTCCATTCGGAATAATCCGAAGGTACCTGGAAGGGACAGGGGCTTTCCAAGGCACAACCTCGGTGACAAAGCAACAATCATAATAGCCATTGTGTGCTGAGGACTTCCTTCAGGCCAAGCACTTTATTTGCATGCCCTCTCTCCCGAAGACTGCCAACAGGCCTATGAGAGCGGGACTATCGCCACCCCACTTTATAGTTGGGGAAATGGGAGGCCCAGAGAGGTTATACCACTAGTTCATGGTCACACAGCTAGTCAACGGCAGAACCGGGATTGGACACAGGCTCTGACCCCAGAGCCCACCTTCTGCTATTCTGTCTTCTGTGAAAAGCTAAGGAATCACTCCACAGAGCACATTGGTAACAAGCTGGACAAAGAAGCACAAATTGCTAAATCCCACACAGATGGCCAAAGGCACTCACTGCTCACAAGGCCTCAAATGGCCTCCTCGGCCTGAGCCCCAGTAGGTCAGCAATCCAAGGTTCGACTGTGTTAAAAAAAAAAAAAAAAAAGTAATTGAATTGCAATACACAGGACACCTCTCAGGGCAGAAAGTGTGCCAGATCTGGGCTTTGCAGGCACATGAGCCAACACAAATGTGTGAAGTTGCAGGTGTTTCCCAGAGGTTACAGGCACCGCAGGCTGTGAGCTGAACGCAGCAGTTTCTCTGCCTCCCCTTGCCCAGCTGGTGATCCCAGGGCTCAGGTCCCCAGTCCTCCCCAGAGATTAGCAACTGTTCTTCAGCTGTATTTCTAGGTGTGGACATCGAGGGACTATAAGACAGAGGGAAGAACGTTAAGAAGTTGACCTCAGGAATGGACCTCGGGACTGCCGTTCGGTCGGCAGCCACCCAGGGAGAGACAGGGCCCCAGAGCTCAGGTCTGTCACTGAGCCCGCTCCAAGGAGGACAGGACGGGATTTCATAGACATGTTGCGTGAGCTCCGGGTGTCTCATCAAGCCAGCAGCTTGGCAGCACCTTGGGAAATGAGACACGGGTTCAGGGGAGCAGCTGAGAGTTCCCACTACTGCCCCCAAACCCATCACCCCAGAACACACTGCCCCCCCACCCTCAATGAGGGTATTAAGCTGAACTTATTACCTATATCTGGGGCGGCAAACAAGCGGCCAACAGGCGTGTTTTGTCTGGCCTGCATGACACTTTTAAAAATTTCAATCAATTGCCAAACTTTAAGAAAAAAGAAAAAAAGTCAGACTGTGCATAAAAATCCAGATTCCTGGATACTCTCAAAAACAAGATTTGGTCACAAGGGGCCTGCGTGCCCCGAGGAGCAATGGCTCTCTCCAGATGGGGCTCTGTGGCTCCCTCAGATCCCCCAGTTCTCACCACCTGTAGGCACTGGGCCCGGATTCACTGTGACCACCAGGCCGCACCCCAACCTTGCCATGAAGCTGCCCCTGGGCGTGCCCTGAGCCCTCCTGCCTTGCTGGCCCCTGGTAACCAGCCAGGCTTAAGTACCCCTCTCTCCCCCATCAGGGTCTCCTCGCCAAGGAGACCATCTGGGGGTGACGCACCACCCAAGGGGACGCTGCTGACTCCCTCAAAGAGGGCTCTGAATCCTTCACTTGGTATTCACTTCCCAGGGCTAGTCCTTGACCCCTTAGGAGGACTGGCTATGGCTGGCCTTATCCTAACCAGGCCCACTGGCCCTACTGTGTGCCCCTACCCCTGGAGGCACCGAGGTGAGGCCCTAGGCACAAACCTCCCTCTCCCCCAGGGACAGGTGGGAAGTCCTCGGGGAACAGGCCTCTCTCTGTCTTCACAAGACACTGAGGGACCCTTCAGACCAAGGTCCAGGGGTCCCCAGCCTAAGCCTACTTCACAGCTCAAGCCTTTGCCTCCCCCCAAGGACTCCCCCTCCCCTGCTCTCTTCCACCCACCCTGGGTCTCCTCACCCTGGCCCAGTTTCCCAAAAGCGGCCGACCATTTTGTTCTTCCTTCAGCCATCTTCTGGCTGCCTCACACCCTACCAGCCTGCCTTACTGCGACACCAGACAGCAAGGAGAGGCGAGACGGCTGGCAGCTACCGATGGGGTGGCCACAGCTGGCTGCTGGCTTTTTCCAGGGGCAAGGGAAGGGTAGGGCTGGCAGGGGATTTTTAGGGGTCACTGGGGCTGAGGTGAAACACCACCCCAGGCTTACAGGCTGAACGGTATGCCAGACACTTCCGTTCTCCTCTGGATAAAACACAGGATGCCAAATTAAATTTGAATTTCAGATAAACAACAAATAATCTTTTAGTATAAGTATGTCCCAAATATGGCATGGGACATACTTATACCCACCCCCCAGAAAATTTTTTTCAAGTTATTTCATTGTTTATCTGAAATTCAAATTTAACTGGGTGTCCTGTAATTTTATTTGCTAATCTGGCAACCGAGCGTCCCAGACAGTGGTGAAATGCATGGTTGGTGGCCACGCAGTTAATAAACAACCCAGAGCCTCCAGGACCGACTGGAAGACCCGTTCTAAAGGCACAGCAAAGGTGAGATTTGGCTTCTCCGGGCTGCAGAAACCCAGGAAATAAGGTGAAGTCCTTTTTGCTTACAAGGGGCAGAAAAAAAAGAAAAAAATCAGCAAAATGCAAGTTTCCACAGAGCCCACTTTACAATAAGGAGTGCATTTAATGACGCCTCCTGTGTGCAGAGATAAGTGCTCTGGGGACACAATCTTACCCCAGGAGGGGAGACAGCGCAGGACCCCCCTCGCTGCCATGGTTAGAGAAGTTACATGCTTTGCCCAAGGTCACAGGAAGGGGGTGAACTGGAAACCCAGCCATGAGATCCCAAAGCCTGAGGTCCTTAGAGGACGTGACATGTTGTTTCCCAAAACAGGAGGAGGAAGGGAGACATGCTCTCCTCCCCTCCCCACAAACACATGCTTGGCCCACAGTGGGTTCAGCAGCACTGAAGGCCTCCAGGCGGGCTGCTCTGGGGCCCAGCAGGGTGCAAAACCCCATAGCTCCATCTGCCCTCCCTGCAGAGCAGCTGGTGGGCCCGCCCTACAGGAGCAGCTGTCAGGGTGCAGGGGCCTCTGCCCGGCTGGGAACCTGGGGCAGAAGGCCCCACCATGCCTCCTGGAACAGAGAAAGGCAGCTTGTCCCCAGCCCCTTTCTCACCTACAGGCCCAGACACCAGTTCTTTCTTTGCACAGGCGCTAAGGCAGGGGACAACTCCAGCCTTCCCTCTGGGGATCCGGTAGGAGAGGGGGTTGTGGGCTTGTTTTCCTGTGTGTGTTTTGGCCTGCAGCTGTTTCTGCCATTTTTAAATGGCTTCAGTCGGGCACTGGGCGCCCTGCACGCCGGGGGAGCTCCCACAGTACCGAAGACTTGGATCTCAACTTTGGAAGGCCTCCCCTTCTCACGGTTCTGAAAATTCTTTGTCCCATTGGAGCCAAACCCAGCCCTCGGCCGGGCATCCGGCCATCTGCAGACAGCCCTTTCCATAGGAGGCCGGGGAGCACGTGGACTTTATTGATTTTCCTCTTGCCTTTTTTGTTGGGTTTGACTCAGAAAGGACAGCTAACTTGTGACACGGTTAGACCGGAGGCTCGCCCCCAGCGGTTTTTAGAGACCAAGGCGTTACTCAAAAAATGACACCCCTACCCATAAACATACCCGCCACGGGGCCGGCCCAGTTTTTAGGCTCTAAATAAAGGGTCAGGACGAGCCCGCGGGCGCTGACACCCGAGCACGTCGCGGCTGCTCCTCTCCCTCCCCGACCCTGGAGAAGCCGTGGGAAAAAAATAATAAAGTTGAAATCAGGGAACTGGGAGTTTTCAACAAGTCTGCCCCAACCTGGCGATGTGCTCGCGCCTCCGGCCTGCCTCTCGGGCCGACCCCGAGTCAGACCCCCCGAGGCCGCGCACCGTTCGCTCGTGTTAATTACAACGAGGCCACGCCGGGCAGAACCCAACGCGAGCCTGAGGAACACGCATGGCCACCCCCGAAGCCCCCTTCCCCCCGGGCCGAGAACAAAAACAACGGCTCTCTCCGCAAAACAAACACGCGCCGCGGGTTTGGGAAAGGCAGACGCGGCCCACGACCGGTTTCTGGTCAAAAATACTCGCTCGCCCGAGCCCCCGCGTCCCCGCGCGCGGTGCCCGGCTGAGCGGGGTGGAGGGTGCCCAGCGCCCGGGGCCCGCGGCCGCCGCCGGCGTTTCCTCCCCGCGCTCGCCCCCATCTTTCTTCCTCGCCGAGAGCCCTCGCTCCAGGCAGCCCAAAGCGCTAAATTTAAACGGCTCGCGCTCTGCAAACTCCGCAGACTCGAGGGCGCCGGGCCTGGGAGGCGGGGAGCGAGCGGGCGAGCCAGCGCGCAGGGAGGGAGGGAGCGAGGGAGGCCGGCGCGGGCAAGGGCGCGGGGGCCGGCGCTGCGCCGCCCGGGGCGCGCGGGGAGGAGACGGAGACGGCGGCGGCCCGCTCGGTGCCTGCACAATGGAGCTCGCGCTCTCCCCTCCGCCGCCGGCATCACGGCCCCGGCGCGCGGGAAGCCGCTTTCATGTGACTTGCACAAAACGAAATGGCTTCTGGGGCCGGCCCCGAGCCCCCCTCCCGGGAGCCGAGCGCCGCGGCGAGGACTGCCCGCCGTCCACCGCCCGGCCCCGGGCGCCCGCCGCCTCTGGGCTCCGCCGCCGCCGCCGCGCCAGGTGGGCGACAGGCGCGAGCGCACCTGGGCAGCGGCCGCGGCCCCCGCCTGGCGCAGGTGACCGGGCTCGCGCGCCGCCCGTCCTCTCCAACTCCCGGGCCCGCGGCGGCCCGGGGCGCTGCGCCCCGCCGGCTTTTTGTATGGGGGCTCGGGGTTCGGGGCGGCCGCGGCGCCGGCGAGGGAGCGAGCGAGGAGGCGCCTCCGCTTACCATTTGCGCACTTTCTCGATAGCCGCCATGACCCTCTTGATATCATCTTTGGCCCGGCTCCTGGTCTCGGCTCGAACCGACCTGCCCGACATGGTTCTGGCGGGGAGAGAGAGGCTGGGGAGCGCGCCCGCCGGGTCCTGCTCGCGCTCCGCGGCGGCCACACTCGCGCCCGCCCGCCCGCTCACTCACTCACACACACAGACACACACACACACTCACACACACATACACACACACAAAGCCTGGTGCCGCCGCGCGCCCGGGGCCCAGTGCGCAAGCGCCGGGCGGCAGCTGCACCGAGCAGGGGGAGCAGCGCCGCCGCGGCTGCCAGCAGTGCGGCCTCCGGGCGCCGCCGCCGCCGCCGGGCAGCCCCACGAGCCCCCTCACCCACGCGGGGAGGCGCCCGCGACCCCCTCCCCGGGGAGGCGGCGAGGGCTCCCGGCGACCCCCGGCTCCGGGCCCGCGGAGGGGGAGGCGGGCGGACGTGCGCGCAGACACTTACTCGGAGGCCGCAGGTGCCGAGGGGTCCCCCGGGGAGGGCGGGCCCGCGGGGCGGCCGGCCGTGGAGGGGGCGCACTCCGTGGGAGCCAGCTCGCCTGCCCGTCCGCTGGCCCGGGTTTGTGGCGGCGGGTGCAATAATGCAAGTTTCCTGTGGGGCTCCTGACTTCTCCGAGTTGAAGGCGGCGACTCGGGACGCGAGGTGCTCTTGGAAAGAGTTGAGAAACACGGATCTCTGCTGGCCCGGTGCCCCCTTTAAATTCGCGAGTAGGACGTCGCTTCCCTTTCCTTCGTCCTTTCGGAAAACTCGGGTCGGAGGAAAGGTGCCTGGGGTGAGGCAGACCACGAGAGACATTCGACTTTGCTTATTAAATAGTTTTCGGCGCAGGAAAGGCTCAATGATTATCAGCATTTCAACAGGGGCGCTTCTTTTCCCCCTGGAGATAAGTTGCCTTCACCATCAGTGAGGTGAGGGGCCCGCGCTGGGGTTTCCGTAAGGGAACCACCACTCAAATTGAAGGGACTCCTCTGACTTCAGTCCCAGGCTCAGACCAGAAGCTGCTACCGCACAAATGACCCAAGCAGGGAAAATGGACCGGCCCGCCTACAAGGAGGACTTCTGAGGTGGTTTCTTCCCATCCTGCCTCAGGACAGCTCTGGGAGGAATCTACAATTACTATCAGGATAACGCAGGTGCCGCATCTTCGTGTTGGTGTTCGCAGCAGCTAACCGACTTGACCAGAACTTATTCATGCCCTAGTTTCCCCAGATGGATGCCGGGGAAAGCCCAGTGCCTTGGAGATAAACTAGCCCAACACCAGTCATTTTACACGCGGGGAAACTGAGTCTCAGGGAAGTTCAAGGTCACAGCCATAAGCTAGGTCTCTGAATCCCACTTATTCTAGAATCAAGCAGTTTCCCCTGAGGTTTTGGGTTTGGGGAGAAGAGCTACTAGGGAAATGGAGTACCTAATGTGAAAAATGAAGATAAGAACACACCTCAGGGCCGCCCCGTGGCTTAGCGGTTAAGTGCGCGCGTTCCGCTGCTAGCGGCCCGGATTCGGATCCCGGGTGTGCACCGATGCACTGCTTGTCCGGCCATGCTGAGGCCGCGTCCCACATACAGCAACTAGAAGGATGTGCAACTATGACATACAACTATCTACTGGGGTTTTGGGGGAAAAAGTAAATAAATACAATTATTAAAAAAAAAAAGAACACTTACCTCAGAGAATCATTCTGAGAGTTATATGGGAAAATATGTAACAGCAGGTTGTAAAACAGAGGTCTCATACTGTTGGCCCTCTGACTATATCTGGCCAGCAGATATATGCTTCGGGCCACACAGAACTTTTTAAAATATATATTTGAGGGGCTGGCTCCGTGGCTTAGTGGTTAAGTGCGCGCGCTCTGATGCTGGCGGCGCGGGTTCAGATCCCGGGCGTGCCCCAAGGCACCACTTCTCCGTCCAACGCGAGGCCGAGTCCCACATACAGCAACTAGAAGGATGTGAACCTATGACATACAACTATCTACTGGGGCTTTGGGGGGAAAAAAATGAATAAATAAAATCTTTTAAAAAAAACCAAAAAAATATATATATATTTGAATTTACAATAGGAAGGTATATCAAAAATCCAAATATCAACTGATGAATGTCTACACAATGGAATATTATTCAGCCATTAAAAAGGAATGAAGTATGGACACATGCCACAACATGGATGAACTTTGCAAACATGCTAAGTGAAAGAAACCGATCACAAAAGAACAGATATTGCATGATTCCACTTATGTGAGATATCTAGACTAGGCAAACCCATAGAGACAGAAAACAGATTGGTGGTCGCCCAGGGGCAGGGGAGAGGGAGAAGGGGAGTGACTGCTAATGCATATGGGGTTTCCTTTTGGGGTGATGAAAAAGTTCTGGAAGTAGATAATGGTGATGGTTGTACAACATTGCGAATATACTTAATGCCACTGAATTATACACTTTAAAATGGTTACAATGGTCAATTTTATGTTATGTGTATTTTGCCACAAGAAAAAGAAATCAGAATATCTAGCTTCTCTAGAAATAGAAGATCTGCAAACTGGGCCCCCAGTGCCACATGGCAACAATCAGCTGGAGGGGAGGAGCCCAGTGCCACTCAGAGCTCTCCAGGTCACTGTGTGTCACTCAGTCACTTTACTCATTTGTGTTACCAGATGGCCCCTGAAGGTATTTGTGGTTTTGATCTCTGATTAAACTGTAAAACTTTCTACAAATGTTCTTTATAAATCTAGTGTGTCCCTTTTTATAGTTTCCTGTCCCCTGTAGATATTTTTAAACTTCTTTCTTTCATCAAAGCACAGTGGTTTTAAAGTCTGTGTCTGATAATTCTAGTATCTGAGGTTTTGGAGGGTCTGTCTCTGCTGGTTCTTGCTGCTGGTGTCCTATTTCCTTGTGATCTGCCTGGTTCTCTTGGACCATGCTGGACACTGTGTCTTAAAATTTATTTGTACGGATAATTGGAGACCTGGGATGAAGTTACCTTCCTGTAGAGATGCTTTACATTTGCTTCTACCAGCTCCTGAGGGCACTGCTGGTCCAGGACCACCCACATCCAAGTTCAGGGCTTGTGGTTCCTGGGACCACCCAGGTGATGCAAATATAAGCTGCTCAATTGAGCAAGACTGGTTTGCTTATTGTACCCTGAGTTGGGGTCAGTGTTGTGGGGCAGCTGGCTGACAGGCCTGCGCTTCCCAACTCTGTGTTCAGTGACTACATGCTGACAGTCTGAAATCAGCCATGGCAGGAGTATTGACACTATGGAAATGGGCAAATGCTATCTATACATCAGGACCCTTTCCCCAACCCCACCCGGCGCCAGTTGGTAAATATTTACTAGCATACCACTGGCGGAGGCTGATGGGGTCCTAAATTATCGTGGGCAAGGTCTTGTCTCCCACCTAGTGTGGTCCCTGGACTCTGATTTCTGGGCTGTTCCCTCAAAAAAACCATTCACACTTAAGTTTGAATATTTTAGCCTTGGCAATTATCTGCAGGATTAAAGTGGCATCCTTGCCGATTATCTTTCAGTGTTCTCTTTTTCCTTCAATTTTGGCTACTCCTTACTATCTTGTCAGCATGTAGTAGCTTTTAGGATGTTTTTAAATACTTTTTCTCGCATTTTTAGTTGCTTTCAGCTTGAGAGTTCATCTGAATAACTAATTACCAGAAACTGGAAGTCCAGCTCTCTCTGAGTGTTAGTTGTTATTCTAGACATGTTAAAAGAGTGATCCTAGGGGGGGCCGGCTCCGTGGCTTAGCGGTTAAGTGCGCGCGCTCTGATGCTGGCGGCCCGGGTTTGGATCCCGGGCGCTCCCCAAGGCACCACTTCTCCGTCCAGCGCGAGGCCGAGTCCCACGTACAGCAACTAGAAGGATGTGAACCTATGACATACAACTATCTGCTGGGGCTTTGGGGGGAAAAAAATGAATAAATAAAATCTTTATAAAAAAAAAAAAGAGTGATCCTAGGGTTACAAGAAGGCGGTTATTGAGTTACGTTTGTGTCTGAACCTCTCTGTGCCTCATATGTAAAATGGGGATGAACATAACACCTGCCTCGCAGAGTTGTTATGAGAATTAAAGACAATATCTGTGAAGCTCTTAGAACAGTGCCTGCCACACAGTGAGTTCTAGATCCTAGAAAGGATTTGTTAAGTAAAGTACCTGTGTGATCCCTTTCATCATTATGCCCCACCCTAGGGACTGAAGTGAACCGCTCCTCTTTCCTGGGTTGCTAAATTCAATCCTTAATCCACTCCTCCTGTTACAGCTCCTCCAGGGCGAAGGCGCCTTCACCACTGGCCGGGGTGGGGTGGGGGTGGGGGTGGAGGAGGTTCCCATCTCTGGAATGGAGATGCGCAATTGTGAGGAAAGCGCAGGCCCAGCTCTGGCGTTTCTCGGCAGCCTTGGTCCTCCCCCAGCAACTTGCAGCAGCAGCAGCAGCACGTTGTTTTCATAAACAGAGGTGCTTTGGTGTTTGGTGAACAGGCCATTAGCAAGGCCTCGCGAAGGGGGAAAGCTTTGAAGACAGTGCTCCAACCACAGAAAGAACTACAGCCCCTTCCTCAGGGACAGGAACAGAAAGGGTGTGCTGCGGAGGATGAAACCTCCCTCCTTTCACAGAGAAGGACGCTACAATCCAATAGCCACACAGCCAGTTAGCAGACTTCTGGCCAGAACCCCGCTCTCCTGAGGGCAGTCTCTGGGCTTCCTCGCTCCACATGCTTCATAATATTGATAGTTGGACATCAGCCATGGCGGGAATACTGACACTATGGAAATTGGCAAGTGCTTTCTATACATCAGGAGCCTCCTGCCCCTCCCCCACCCAGAGCTGGTTGGTAAACATTTATTAGCATCCCACTGGTGGAGCCCAATGGGGTCCCAAATTATTGTGGGGAAGGCCTTCCCCACAGTGTGGGCCTTCTGATGAGTTTCAGATAGACTGGGGAGACCTTGAAAAAAAATTTTTTTGGATAAACCAAACACTGCAACCTACCTCTCTGCATACTTTTTCTTGCCTATAACCACAACTATAAAATTTGTCACCAGCTCAGATACTACTGGATTGGCAATTTTGCAAATCTGCCCATGCAGCCATTGGCTTGCCTAAAAGTTGGGCCACTTGAGGCCAAATGAAAATAAAGAGATAGTAGATATAAAGTGCTTTGAAAGACTAATGTGTTCAAAGGTGAGACAATGTAATCTAGACGCCTTTCTAACAATGAATGATGAAATGCAGAATGTCTGGTCACGACCCAGTGCCTTGGAGCAAAGTTGGAATCCATCCACACACAGGCTTGGTGGATTCTTAGGTCAGGAATTTAGACAGCTGCCAGGATGTCTTCTCTCTCACTCCCACTGTGCAGTCCTTTTGGCTGCCCAGCGTCTGAATACCCTTCCTAGTTCTGGGTGAGCCTTGCGGGTGGAGGCTGCCCCCTGACTACAGAAGCTGATGGGGGCCTGTCTCTCTCCTCACCCAAGGAGTTAGGTCTCGGGCATGGGTCCCAACCTTAGCCAGTCAGTGGATGGTCTAGCCAGTTGATTTTTTAAAATAATAGCTTTACTGAAATATCATCAACATACCATAAAATTCACCCTTTTCAAGTGGTTTTTAGTATATTCACAGAGTTGTGAAACCATCACCACAATCAATTTTAGAACATTTTTGTCATCTGAAAAAGAAACCTTTTACCCATTAGCAGTCACTCTCCTTCTCCCCTCCTCCCAGCCCCTGGCAACCACAATTCTACGTCCTGTCTCTATGGATTTGCCTATTCTGGACATTTCACATAAATGGAATCATATGATATGTGGCCTTTTGTGTCTGCTTCTTTCACTTTGCATATTTCATATTTCACAAAGCATATTTTCATCCATGTTGTAGCATGTATGAATGTAGCATGTAGCAGGTACTTCATTCCTTTTTATGGCTGAATAATATGTTCCCTTGCATGAATTTACCATATTTTGTTTATCCATTCATGCATTGATGGACATTGGGTTGTTTCCACTTTTTGGCTATGATGAATAATATTGCTATGAACATTAGTATACAGGTTTTTGTACAGATGTGTATTTTAATTTTTCTTGCTTATATATCTAGGAGTAGAATTGCTGGGTCATATGGTAACTCTACACTTAACACTTTGAGGAACTGCCAGACTGTTTTCCAAAGCAGCTGCCCCATTTTACAGTCCCACCAGCAGTGTGTGAGGGTTCCGACTTCTCCACACCCTTTCCAACACTTGTTATTGTCTGTCTTTTTGATTTTAGCCATCCTAGTGGAGGTGAAGAGGTATCTCATTTTGGTTTTGATTTTGACTTTGATTTCTGAGGCAGTGGAGGGGCAGTGGAGAAACGACTTACAGCAGAAGTGGCCCCTGGCGAGCCTAAGAGACGGGAGGCACCCAGCTCCCAGGGGTGGCAGTGCCGTTGGCAGCCTGGCCTTCTTGATTCCTGCTCATTTTCAGAACTTGCTTCTCCAGTCTCTCCATTGATTCTGTAAGTTACCTGATAGTCTTCAAATAAAGCCTCTTTCCAGAAAAGCTAACCAAAGCCAATTTCCATTGCTGCGAACCAAACATCATGATGGATACCATATTTAAGCTGCCTCTTAGTCTTTATACTTATTTATACTTCCTTAATGCCTCTTCTCTTATTGCAATCCTTCACTTCTCCCCAAACTACTGTAATAATGTTGTCACTGTTGTCCCTTTCCCCAGCCAACCCCTCCTGCCCATGACCCAGTCCTATGCCTCTAAGGTGCAAATTTGATCCACTTTCCCTTCATTTTAATCAAGTTTAACCTCCTTGATTTAGCACACAAGGCCATCCATAATGTGACCACTGCCTTCTCTGGGTTGCTCTCCTGCCACTGCCCCTAGGCACTCCTCAGATTGGCTTGGAGTGCCTCATTTACGTAATTTCTCCTCCACCTTCCCTGGTCTCCTCCTCCTTCCCACCCCATCTGCTCTGGATGCCCCTATATCATATCACAGGATACTGTAATTATATTTTCTGTTTCCCTCACTACAACATAACCTTCTGAAGGGCAAGAACCACGCTTCGTGCCACATTGTATCTCAGGGTTTAGCACTCTCAGTTGACTCTGAGGTCACTATTTGTTAGAGGATTTGTAGGCCACAAGTTACTGCCATTCTGTCACTTATCCTAGAAAAGTGGAAAAGGCAGAGACGACCAACGGGACACTGCGGGAAGGGTAAGTGGCAAGCATTTGTTGAAGCTTCATTGTCTTCTGGCGATCACCAGCTACTCAGAGGAATGTATATTTAAACACAGTTGTGCACGAAGGGACAACCAGATCACTGAGAAAATCATGGTTACATTTTTTAAAATGCTGAAATCCCCGGAAACCTAAGAATGATGAAGCGATGCTGACTCAGGACTTAAGGTTTAAGGGGCTGAAGCCCACCGGGAGCTTTTTCACCTTTGGCAAGTGTCATGTGAAAGAACACACCAACTTCAGGGCTGGCTCCTGGGATCCTCTGAGTGACAGCCTAACCCACATCAAGACTCTTTGGAAATAAAGAAATGAGAACGGCCAGATCTTCCACTTGGAAGACTTGGCCGGCCTCCATTCCTCCTGCTGATTTCCCACATGAAAACATTCCTATTCAGACTCGTGAGGAAGAACCATACAATGGTAGTGCTGAAGGAACGCTAGCGATCCTTCTGGACCCCTGCAGACCTCGTCTTTATGGTCTGATCGCACGAACCTTTGGTGCACACTGTCCTCTCTGTCTGGAATGTTCTCCCCTTCTGTTTCAATGACTGGCTCTCAACTCCAATGTCTCAGAGAGCCCCTCCCTGACCACCTTAACTAGAACACATTCCCCTCCTGGTATGCTCTCTCACACGGCCCGGGCTTTTCCTCTATGACTCTGAGCACAATTTGCAACGACATATTTATGTGTTTGGTTAACATGAGCTCCCTCAAGACAAGGGCCGTGCCTGTCTTGTTCACCGCTGCATACCCAGCCCTAACACAGTCTAGCACGCAGTAAATATTTGCTGAACTCGTGAACGGATAAATGAACAAAGCCCATCTATGAAGAAATCAGACACGCGCAGAGGAGAAGCCGGGCGGCGGCCAGCCCCTTCCACCGGACTCTGTGCTCTGGGTTTGCCACAGCCCCACGTCTCCATCTTCCTCATGCTCAGAGCCTGCTGTTGATGCGCTCTCTCCTTCAGGTCCCAGATCCCGCCCCCTGCTCCATTCCCCCGGGGCGGACACACTGGCAGCGGGCTGGGGGACTCCCGCTTACAGCACACTCTTCTGTACTGTCTGAAGTGCTGTCAAGGAGCATGTACTAGTTATTGGGACTAAACTCATCCCCCTCCCAAAGAAAACAGCCCCACTTGCTTTGAAGAGTAAGATATACAAAAAATGAATACCATGTTTACATTGATGCGGTTGGTGACTTCCAATCGACAAGAGAATGTGAAGGGTGCGGGCGGAACACAATGCTTCAGCCCCTTTCTGTGGGGGCAACTTTGGTGCTGAACTGCCCTGTCGTGTCGCCAGTGATTTCAAACTATCAATGAGGCAGCGGTGCCAACAGTGGATGGTGATCTTCCCGGGCCCAATGCCTCTCACCTGGGCACTGAGAGATACCCACTGCCACCTAGAAAGGCAAGAGGCCTGCCTTACACATCAGCAGCTCAGGAAAACACCAGCAAAGGGGCACAGGAACCCCGCTATGAACTGTCCCCTGAGGTTGGTCCTGCACTCAGTATTGCACTGCCAGTGAAGAATGTTGCATCAGCCTGGATTTTTCTTTTTTTTTTTTTAAATATTCCTTTAAGCTAAGCTAGCAGAGGGTAGTTATGTGCTAAATGAGAGGATGGCAACTTGCTGTCGATTCCCAGTGCCCTGCATCCATTTATTACAGGCAATGTTGAAGCCGGGGCCCGTAGGTGAAATGCTGGCCAAATCCCTCAAGAACATGCTCACCAACACCACCAGTGTCCAGGGAAGCTGCGGCTCAAGGACACACATCTTTGAAAAAAAAGACCCTTTTTGTCTGCATTGCCTGGAAGCACAGCCGAGGGTCGTGTTCGCAGAGGACAGACAGCAAGTGAGGTGACCCAGGAGCAGTGGGCCCCAACCAGCTTCAGGAGTGTTTGCTTGAAAACTAAGAGCACAGGGCAGATCATGAAAACAATTCAGGGGTGGCTGAGTCAGAAAGGTGGTATGGATTTCATTTTTTAAAAAGTTTTAATTTTGAAATAATTTTAGATTTACCGGAGAACTGCAAAGGTAGAACTGAGAGTTCCCACGGACGCTTCACCCAGCTTCCCTAGTGCACACAGCTTATAGAACCATGATGCATTGATCATTGATCGTTGATTATCATGACACATTGATAAGAAATCAACATAGGTGCAATGCTATTAACTGAACTACAGACTTTAACCGGGTTTCACCAATTTTTCCTAACGTCCCTTTTCTGTTCCAGAAATCCAGGATCCCACTTTGCATTTAGTCATTGTGTCTCCTTAGTCTCCTCCGGTCTGTAACGGTTTCTCAGTCTTTTGCTGTTTGTCATGACCTTGACATTTCTGAAGAGTACTAGTCAGGTATTTTGTACAGATTCATTCTATTCGTAAAAATCTGTTGGAATGAGTATCCTGGCCTGAGGTAGAGCAAACTCCAGCCTGCAGGACAAATCTGGGGGCTTCTTTTGTGTGGTCCACAAGCTAAGAATAGTTTTCACATTTTTATTTATTTTTTTTATTTTTATTTTTTATTTTTAATAATTTTATTTATTTACTTTTTTCCCCCCAAAGCCCCAGTAGATAGTTGTATGTCATAGCTGCACATCCTCCTAGTTGCTGTACGTGGGACGCGGCCTCAGCATGGAGAAGCGGTCCATCGGTGCGCGCCCGGGATCCGAACCCGGGCCGCCAGCAGCGGAGCGCGCGCACTTAACCGCTAAGCCATGGGGCCGGCCCTCACATTTTTAAATGGTTGAAAAAAATCAAAAGAAGAAGAAGATTTCACGATATGTGGAAACTATCACGAAATCCAAATTTCAACGTCCATAAATAAATGTGATTGGAATGCAGCCACATCATTCTTTTCTGGATTGTCTGTGGCTGCTTTTGTGCTCGAGCGGCCGAGCTGAGGAGTTGCGACGGAGGCCACTTGGCCGGCAGAGCCTCGATATTCACTCTCTGGCCCTTTCCAGAGAAAGTTTGCCGACTCTGATGTAGAGGGCCTGTGAGGACCGGCAGTCACTTTTACTCAAAAGCTAAGTCAGCTATTCAAAGCACTGACGCTCCAAGTTCATTCATTTGATCTTCCACAAATATTTTTTGAGCGCCCAGTGTCAGAACTAGCAGAGACCCCTATCTGAGCAAGTGTTACTGGTGCTAAAACTCTGGAGTTGGGAGAGGTTAATTCTCATCAAATGTCTTTCCGAGTCCCAGGCACAGTTTCTGCCTGTAATAATAATAGCTGCTGTCCTATTTTGAGCGCTACCTTCTGCCAGTAACGCTTTACTTGCACTGTCTCTTTTAATCCTCACAACTACCCTGGGGGTTGTTCCAGGAGGAAACTGAGGTTTAAGAGATTAGCCACACCCAAGGGCACATGGAGCCACTCAATGGCAGAAGCAGAAGTGAGCCCAGCCCAGCCCGTGGCTTCCAGAGCCGGCGCTGTGCAAACAAGACGCTCACCATGCTCAGCAGGGGTCTGGGGGTCTGGAGTAGGCAGTGGGGGTTCAGGGGAGGCTTTGGTGGCTCCTGGAATACCACTGCTATTCTACATGTTCCTGAACTCTAGAGGCAACACACCAGGACGTCAAGGCCAGTAGCCAGAGGCCCCGTCTGAAATGGTATTCTTTTCTCAAAAGAACATCACAATGTGCCTTTTCTGTCCCCAAGTCTTGATGTGCAAGCCCAGCGATACTATCTTCGTTCTCTCCTTCCTCCTTTTCTGTTGTTGCTGCTCAGCCACCCACACTGCTGGAGAGTCTGAGTTCTCTGCTCAATTGGCAGGAAGGCCGCCGTCCGCCTCCTCCCCTGGATGGGGCACTGGTGCCCTGCCTCTCCACTACCTGTGTGGCCAGCAGGTGGGCCTGCCTGGGACAGGAGGCAAAGGTGATGGAAGCACCTGGAAGGTACACAGGTGCTGCTCTCTGCCTTGGGCAAACAGGTTGAGAGAGACCCAAACAAAAGCACCTGCAGAAAGGGGTCCCGGAGGTGAGAAGGGGCCAGGCCAGGCTGGGGGCGGGGTGGGAACGCCACTGACACAGACCCTGCTGTCCTTGCTGTTTTGGCTGTCCTGGACGAATGTCATAACCAGGCTCCCCCACCCCCCGCCCCCATCGTGCCTTAAAGAGACGCAGGAAGCCGGCTCAGCGCAGAGGGGGCACCTCGGCCTGGGTCTGACGGTGGTTCCAGCTCACTGGTCCAGCCATAGTGGGTCCAACTGGTCGCTAGCCAGTTCTGCTCAAGACAATTATCCTAATATATGTAGTCAATAAGAACAAAATCAGAGTGTGCCAGATTTAATGAGAGAAGGCTCTGGTCGCTGTCCAGACTGCATCCTATTCTGAGGGGTTTTTTTGGAGAAAACAAGTCATTTGAGAGTTTCCTCTTCCCTAAAATGTCCCCAGGAACTTTTTAAATGGCTTGGTAATATATTTCCTGGGCCCTTAGCAGCTGCAAAATTGATTCATAAAGCTTGTTTTTCCTTTTGTGTTTTTTAAGAAGAACAAAGTGTAAACCAGGTTGCAAAGCCCTGGCGACACACTGTGACGAGCAGGCTTCTGCGGGAACTTGGCCCGCGCTGTCCATCCCCAGGTCACAGTGACACAGCCTGGTTTGAGACACATGGTTCCGTTCTGTGTTCTGGGGTGTTCCCAAGACTCACTGTGCCAGATTTCCAAGTGGACGCCATGAGGTGGGAGGGCTCTGTGCACAGAGGGTGCTGCTGCCTTTCTAATTCTCTCACACAGATCTCTGCTCCTACAGAGAACATACCTTTATGGGGATCATAAACATTATCTCAAATGCTAGTTCCTCTGGGGAAGGACCTGGTTTGGGTGAGAGGGTGTGCTGGACTGAGTATGCACGAAGAATAACATGTGGCACGTTTGCCTGAATGAGACTCCATAACCGATGACCAAACTCTAAAATTAGACCCTAACTTTCATCTGTTTACATGATGATGGTACTCCTTTTTCAAGGTCAAACACTGCTGAAAACTTAGTGATGTTCCCTAAATACCCCCTGAGCTGGTGAACTGGCCATTTTTGCCTACTACGTGTTTTGAAGCCCAGCGGAGTGTGAGGTGGTGGATCAACCACGTAGATCTGTGTGGTGTGTGCACGGGAAGGGGGCTCACAGACTCTAGTTGGTGAGTTCTGCCCCACGGGGCTGGCCGTGTGGTTTCTGGTCCAGGTGCAGCACACACGGACTCTGGGGCTGCTTTTTGCATTCTCTCTGGCAGTTGCCACCGGGGTTAAGCATGGCCAGTGATGCTCTTCATAACGGCCGCACACAACTGCTAGGGTATTTTGCTGATAAGAAGGCACAAGCATGGCCTCTCAGGAGCCCAGAGCACCCAGCATCCCCACCCCAGCCCAACAGCAGGCTGGGTGACCCACATTAGGTCACATTAGGCCAAGGGTCCAGGTGGCACTCGAGGGGAAGGGAATAAGGCCATATATGTCACAGGGAAGGCCTGCTGCTGGCTGAGGCCCTCTCTGCCCCCAGGGACCACACCACCTCCGTGTCCTGTTCAACCCCCCAGATAGCAATGCCTGAGACCAGGGGTGAAGACAGGCCAGGGTACCCAGCCACTACTGACATCCAGCTGCCAGTGTGTTTCTTGCCTCCACCCATTTTTCTATTTCAGAAACAGTGGAATAGCCAACTTGGTGAACTCCATAGCTTAACAGAAATTTGCATTTAATGTCTAAATGTTCTCAAGATTAGAGTAGCGGGAGGCAGATGCGGGAAAGGCAGTGCCTCTTGGAAGAAAACCACACACCAAGTCCTGTGCGCTTCAAACATTCCTTACAACTGCCCCAACCACGGGATCTTCTCTGAAATCTTGTGAAATGGTTAAGCCAAGAATTTCAGTCGTGAATATTTCTGCAGTGATTTCGTCTGGAAGTTCTTCTTCAAAGCAGATTTCTGAACCTAGCCAAACAAGAAAAGAAAACAAATGCCTTCATAGTGATTAGGTTTCTAACTCAGAAGCACTTTCCAAAAATACACAGAAACAACACTAAAGAGTGAGAGGTGCTTTGTGCTGTGGTTTGCCTTTGATTCCCTGAAAACCCCCGGGGGGAAATGGGTTAAATCCCTCTCTTACAGTCTGGAGCCCTGTTACCCAGATCTCTGCAAACTTCACTGGAAAGCCCTAACTACACAGTAGCGTTGATTTTACTGTTTCAAGACACCCAGGCACACACATAAAAACGTAACAATTCAGAAAGTTACGTTCTGAGATCCCAAGTACACAAGGAACGGGGAATGAGGAGCTTGCAGCTTGGAACAGACCCATCAGATACCGGAGTCTAGAACTGTCTGAGTTTAGAAACTCTGTTTAATTTGAAATTGAGAACGGACAATGAAAGGAGAGGGAGAAGGAAGCCTGGTGAGGAATCTCTGCTCCAGACTCCAGTCTCTGTAACCATGGCGGCTGAACCACCACGGGGTCAGCGGGGCAGCGTCCTGGGCTGGTCAGGGGAGACATTCCCACACAAGCAGGCCCAGGAGAGCTGTTTGGATTCGTTCCTCCTGAGCTTAAATTCACAACCCTAACTTCAGGTCCATTTTCCTCCCTCCAGTGGACTAAAAGAAGGAGGTGGGAACTCCTCAGGCAGGAAAGGGGAGGAACTTTCAACTTCAACAACTTGAAAGTTCGGCAGCTTGAAGTCAGGCTTGTGCAGCCTACCAAATCGCTGCCCTCTCCTTATTCAAATCTCTCTCAATAATACCTCTTCTTCTCAAACAGCTTCTGAACTGTATCCTCTGCTTGCGGCCAATATTCACCCAGCCAAGCCGGGAAGATGAAGACCGAGTCAGTAGAATAAAGGGAAAAACAAGGCCAGAAGACACCAAGGGCGGACAGAGCAGGGGAACAAAAGCTTTCATTTCTCAGACATAACCACCGCTCACTGGTCTTTTCATAACTTAGTCACGTTAGGTTCCCCACAGACTCGCTTTGTTGTGTGCACGGTATTAAGGAGAGTGGCTTGCACCAGTCAGGAGAAATAAATGCACTTAAGTCTACAACAAATTAGTGAGCCACGGCTACATGCCCAGACAGAGCCGGCTACCTTTCACAGAGGAGGCTGCAGGCTCGGATTTCCAGCCCTCAGGATTCAGTCCAAACAGCGTGGCAAAGCAGTCGGACGTCTCCTCTGCCGTCATGTGCTCACCTAGGCGTCAGGAAGGAAACAGGTGGCCGTTCAGCTCTTGGCACTAAGCAAAACGTCAGGGCTTAGTGTCATCGTTCCGAGGTCTTAAAGAGAATTATTCCATTATTTCCTTTTCTTGAGACACAAAAACAATCTAGAGAGTCCCACATTACTGTCACATACAGTTCCTTATATGATGTTAAAAATGGTACTCCAAACAGGGGAATACATTGGGGCTCATATAGAGAAATAAGACAACTTTCTGATAAAGACAGTGCTTGGCTTCATTTCAAACTCCCTGACATTAGAACCACCAGTTTGACTAAGATGAAACGATCACCCAGAGAGAAAGGCTACTTGACTTCCTCACACAAAATAATGAGGAAAACAGTAGGTAAAAATGAAAAATTTTACTTTGGTGTGGTTTTATTTCACAGACGCCTCCCAACCCCGTGACAGCCCTGTGAGATGGATGCCTGGCACTTTTATTCCCATTTTACAAGTGAAGACACTGAATCCTGCAGTTTCAGGAAGCTGGGAAATCAATCGCATTCTTCTGGTTCCCGGGTCAGCACCCTTCCCATTACTCCACGTTTGCCGGCTGGGGCTCAGGAAGCAACATCCCTGTCGACTTAAGGATGTCAGGGGCTCTGTCTCCCCAAACTCAGGTCTCTCCAATGGGAATGGCCCCAGGGTGGTACACGATATCCCCATTTATGTATTTACCTTTCGTTAGAAGCAATTTCAGGAAATCCTCTCTTCGAATGACCTTTTCTCCTTTTGAATTGGTAAAACCCAGAATGTCAAAGCTCCGCTGGATGCCACTCATGGTGTTACCGAAAGGTGGCCTGTGATTAACGTAGACTTTGAGGAAATCTGGTAAGTTGATTTTGTCAATTAGCTTTCCGGTGTCCACATATTCACTAAATCTGATTTCATTAAACATATCTTCAATCTAGGGAAGAGGTTAAAAAAAAAAAAGGCATGGTAAGCAGAAAAGACACCTTGATATACCTTCTAAAAATTGGAGAGACACATGTTCACAGTTCGTTTAGAGCACGGCTGTTATGGGTCGATTGTATCCCCCAAGAAAGATATGTTGAAGCCCTAACCCCTAGTACCTCAGAATAGGGTCATGGCAGATGTAATCAGTTAAGATGAGGTCATACTGGAATGGGGCGGGCCTTTCATCCAATATGACTGGCGTCCTTATAAAGAGGAGAGAGATGCGCAGGGAGAAGATGGCTGTGTGATGTTGGAGGCGGAGATTGGAGTGACACAGCCTAAGCCAAGGAATGCCAAGGATGGCTGGTAACTACCACAAGCTAGAATAGGGAAGGAAGGATTCTCCCCTACAGATTCCACAGAGAGGATGGCCCCGCTGACACCTTGATTTCACACTTCTGTGAGAATAAATTTCTGCTGTTTTAAGCCACCCAGTTTGTGGTACTTTTTACGGCCGCTCTCATACAGTGTCCACTGTCAAAACTGCAGCACTAGCATAAACGCTGCTTCATTTCACGACTTTTCTCGTAAGTATCACACAGTGTATCAACTACTTCCTTGCCTTCTGAAGCAGATACTAGTTGCATTTAAAAGACAGAATCCTCAAGAATTTAGAAATTAGTTTATATGAATAAGCAAATAATTCAGTGTGAAACTCAAATATAGGATCTGCGGCCCTAGTAAGTTTCCTAAAACAATGGACTGCGCCGTGATTCTTCTTTTCTGTCTTTCTTTTCCATTTTTATTCTGTGATTTTTTTTTGTGATATTTTATATATACAAAAGATTATATGTAACATCTATATAACTTATGTGGTATAATTTAAAAAATGAACACCTAAGAAGCCAGCATTCACTGAAAAGATCAACAAAATTGACAAATCTTTAGCTAGACTAACCAAGAGAAAATGAGAAAAGATTCAAATTACTAAAATCAGGAATGAAGAGGGGACACCAGGACAGACCTTACAGAAATAAAAAAGAGTATGAACAACTGTGTGCCAACACATCAGATAACTTAGATGAAATGGACAAATTCCTGGAAAGATGGGCAAACGACCAAAACTGACTCAAGAAGAAATAGAAAATCTAAACAGACCTATGACAAGAAAAGAGATTGAATTAGTAATTTTAAAACTTCCACAAAGAAAAGCCAAGGACCAGATGGCTTCACTGGTGAATTCTACCAAATATTTAAAGAAGAATACCAATTCTCCACAAACTCTCCCAAAAACAGAAGGAAAACAAACAAGTCCCAATTCGTTCTATGAGACTGCTTCCTGATTTGGCAAGTCATTCTTTGTATATTTTCCAAATTTTCTAGAATGAGCAAGGTGTGCTGACATATCTATGGATTCAAATGTTAAAGCAGTGCCAGTTAAAGCAGGTCTCCACACAAGGCTTCTTATGTTACTGGCAAAACGCAAGGAAGAGAGAAATATAACATAAAAACAAATAAAACCACTCCTCAATGCCATCAGCCTGTCTCTGTGCAGTATTTTGTACCATGCATGTTGCAGTCGGTTGAGATTCAGAAACCTGAATTATGCCCGGCAAAGGGATAGAAATGAATAGTTTATTTTAGTATCTACATTTTTTTTTGGTGAGGAAGATTAGCCCTCAGCTAACATCTGTGCCCATCTCCCTCTATTTTATATGTGGAACGCTGCTACAGCATGGCTTGATGAGCGGTGCGTAGGTCCGTGCCTGGGATCCAAACCTGCGAACCCCAGGCCACCAAAGCAGAGCCCGCAAACTTGAGCACTATGCCACTGGGCCGGCCCCTAGTATCTACATTTTAAACTAATATGTCTCTCAATAAATTGTGGGGTTTGGAATTTTACAAATAGAATAAGAGCCACAGAAAAGTGGGAAATAATTTTTTTTTTCCAGAACGTGAACTCTACTTTGGTCTGTAGGACTGAATCAGGAAGTGAATCTATATTTGGACACAATATTTATCAGTAGGTAACCAATTTCTCCCTGTCCACCAAATACATGCAGAACAAAAATTGAAAGAGCATCAGTTTGAAGCAACGCCAAATTACCAGCCTATTTGGGCCACCCTAGTGTCTTGGTCTGGCCCTGAGTATCAAGAAGAAAATAAAAACCTCTTGCAGTCCAACCATAATTTCTGTGAAAGATTTGGGGCACTTTCTTTCCATTTCCCATGTATATAAAATATGTGTATTTTTTTTTGCAAAACTGGTATCATATATAAATATATATTTATATACACACTTTTGTATCCTGCTTTTTTCCTTTAACACTGTATCTTAGTAATCACCTAGTATTTTCAAAGAAGCCATATATTCTCAACATTTATATCCTGTAACATTCCAGGAATGGTCTTTAAATACAACATTATCGGTGACAGATACAAATGAACTATAATTGATACTATATAACTACCTTTAAATGGTAACATTTTCATATATAGCATTTATTGAGTTTATATTATGTACAACTGCATGTTATGCATAATTTTATGTATAAATAAAACACTATCCAGTAGCATTTATTTACACGTTGTACTATATAATTTTAATAATATTATATACATGCATTACTACTCACTATGAGCCAGTAAAGATTGGGGCTAAAAGTATGATCTTTGATGACAGACCTAGCTGTCTGGCTCTGCTATTTTCTGTGACCTTGGGTAACTTAACATTCCTTATCATCAGTTTCCTCATCTTGAAAAAGGGGGTAATATGGTTAAAACACACAATGAACTGTTTTGAAGCTTATTGTGACAAGGTATGTAAAGTGCCCAACATAATGCCTAACACACAGAAAGCACTCAACAGGCAGTAACTATTCTTGTGATTATTAGATTGTCTATGCCCTTGGTAATTACAATATATATAATTATAATATAAATTATGGTTTATAATTACATAAATTATAATATAAATGATATATGTAAATGATAAATGTAATATCTGATTTAACTCAATTCAGAAATAGAACACTAACTCAAAGATGACAAAAAGGAATCCAAAAGTGCCTGGAATTACTCATACCCAGAGTGTTCCAAGGATCTCAGCGAACATTCTCAACACAAACCACTCCGTAGGTGATTCACCTCTTCTCTTTTCCCGTATGACTGATCAAGAATGACTGCTCAACAAGCATAGATTTGGCAGCTTCAGCACCACTGACACTTCTTTCCTGAGCCTACTTTGCAAGTGTTCGCTAAAAAGGCAGGTTCTGTTACATGTCTAAACAAAGTTCATGCTTGGGAGAGGAACCTCGGAGATGGAGATGCTGAGAGCATTCCCAGTGTCCCATGGGAAGCTGACTCGGGGGCCGTGGGAGGCCCTGCTGTCCTGCCCAGAGCACGCTGGTTGTCTTCGGCGGGGCCTTTTATTGGCATCCTCACATGGGCCTGTCGTCTGCCAAGGCAATGGTTCATTTGATTCACCCGGGGAGCTTTAAACATTCTGAGGCCCAGGCCCCACTCCCGGAGATGCTGATTTAACTGCTTTGGGGTGGAGTATGAGCAGTCATATTTTTTAAAAGCTCCCCAGGGGATCTGAATATGTGGCCAAGGTTGAGAAGCATGGCTTTAAGGCAGGAGTCCTCAAACTTTGTCAGGCATCAAAATGACCAGGAGGGCTTGTTAAAACACAGACTGATGTTTTTGATTCAGTGAGTCTGGGATGGGGGCTGGGAATCTGCATTTCTTACAAGTCCCCAGGTGAGGCCAATGCTGCTAGTCTGGGGGCCACAGCTTTGAGAACCACTGCTCTTAGACCAGAGTGGTTCACGAAGGTGATACTCGTGCCCAAGGAATCAGCACCAGGCTTGGGACTCGCACTAGAGAGTAATGGTGGCTGGCAGCTGTGGTGCATGCACTAATTCTTTGGGCCCACATCTGTCTCCTGCATTAAGCTGCAGCAATAGCTTTCATCTCTATTTCCTCACAGCTTTGTTCAGAGCCTGACACATTGTAGGTGCCTACAGAAATGTTTACTGAATGAATGAATGAAACAAACAATGCAGGGACAAGTGAGGCCATGGAAGAACTTCTCTTAACACTCATAGAAGGCTTCTTTAGAAGAACCACTTACTGCCCTAGGCAATTTAGTTCAATGTACTGGTAGTTACTGAGCATTTGGCTTAGTGCTAAGTGAATGAAAGGCAAGTCACTTAATCATTACTAGAACAGCTCTGCACTCTAGGAGTTCACAGTCTGTCAGTCAGTCAGCAAACATTTATTAAATACCTACTAAATGCCAGGCACTGGTCTGGGCTCTGCGAAGAGACACTCAAAAGACAACATACACACCCGGAGAGAGTGAGAGAATACGAAGCCTCCATCACTGAGGTTCTCAGCTCCGACTGCCCGTGAGAAACACCTGGGGGCTTTTAAAGCCTATCCATGCCCCGACACCACTCTTAGGTTCAACCGGTGGGGGTGGGCCAGGTATCAGTATTTTTTAAGTGGTCTCAAAGTGATTTTAAGTGGGTGGATACCACGGCTCTAAGAGATTCAGTGTCCAAGTGCAGGAGATCAACACCAAGGGCTGCAGGAGTGCTCCATGCACGAGGTGGGCTTGGGAAGGCTTTATGGAAGAGGTGGGCCTGGAGGACAGCCACCAAGGATCCAGCCAGAAGCAGGTGACAGGAAGGCACTGTGGGCTAGGAAACAAGTGTGAGGAGGGGGGCACAAAGGAGGGTGCCTGTGAAACTCTCCCCAGGCACCTTCTGTATTAGTCTCCCATCACCGCTGTAACAATGATGACACACTTAGTAGCTTAAAGCACACAAACTACCTTACAGTTCTCAAGGTCAGAGGTCTGAAATTGGTTTTGAGGGCCAAAATCAGGGTGTCAGTAGGGCTGTGTTCCTCCTGGGAGCTCTAGTGGGGAATCCACATCCTTTCCTTTTCCCGCTTCTAGAGGCTGCCGTCATTCCTTGGCTCATGTCCCCTTCCATCTTCAAAGCCAGCCATCTCATCATTCTCTCTGACCTTTTCTTCCATTATCACATCTCTTCCTCTGACTCAACCCTCCTGCCTCCCTCTTATAAAGACTCTTGTGATTACATTGGGTCCACCAGATAATCCAGGAAAATCTCATCTCAAGATTCTTAATTTAATCATACTTGCAAAATCTCTTTTGTCATGTAAGGTAATGTATTCACCAATTGCAGGGATTAGGACAGAGACATCTTTGGGGACCATTATTCTGCATGCCAGCCAGCCCTGGGGGTCCAGCGGTTAAGATTCAGTGCTCTCACTGCCACAGCCCAGGTTCGTTTTCCTCTCAGGGAACCACACCACCCATCTGTCGGTTGTCATACTGTGGTGGCTGCCTGTTAACAGTGATGCTGAAAACTATGCTACCAGTATTTCCAATACCAGCAGGATTACCCACGGCGGACAGGTTTCAGCGGAGCTTCCAGACTCAGACAGACTAGGAAGGACCTGGCCACCCACTTCCTAAAAAATTGGCCATGAAAACCCTATGATAGCAGCAGAGCATTATCTGATACAGTGACAGAAGGGGAGAGGATGGTGCAAAAAGACCCGGCAGGGTTCTGCTCTGCTGTACACAGGGGCACTAGGAGTCAGAATTGACTCAATAGCACTAACAACAAAAATTCTGCATATCACACCTTCCATTTGTGTTGAGAAGTCTTAAGAAGGAGAGCTGGAGGGTTAGGGTTTGATTAAGGCATCGAGGGCCTTGGTGCCATCTGCAGGTCAGAGAGTACAAACAGGAGGTCCCAGGTTAAATCTGCAGATGTGCTTTGTTTGGTTCATATGGTGCTTTAAATATTAGGAGATTTCACATAGAAACCTGGACTTAAAACCTCTCTTGAAAAATCAGAGAAATCTGGTGATGGTAGGCCTGCATTTCCAGATGGTAAGAGCTGAGTAGAGCTGAAAAGAAACTGTCCCCTCAGAGAGATGTGCCCCCTCATTCTACACCACACTCTGGGTACCCTGAACTCCAAGATCCCCTCCCCCAAATAACCCAAGCCCACTTCTAGGGCCTGTGGGGGTCTCTTCCTGAAGTCGTCCTCGGAGAGTGAGCTGTGCGCCTAGTGTGCCCCATAGGCCTGAAGGGTGGCCAAGGATGGAGCCAGGCAAGAAAACAAGCGGACAGTCGCCGGCCTGGCTCTCGCCACGCCGCCCGGCCAAGTGCAAAACTCGGCGGAGTCCCAGAATTCCAGGTTTGAACCAGCTTGTGTTAAAGTAGCACTGTCAAGGTAGCGTGTTTACTCAACAGCTTGTCGCTTGATTTATAACTTTTAAACATTTAGACAGAGGGCACCTGGGCCTCTGCTGGCACTGCTGCCCAGGCCCCATGACACGAGGGTGGCCTGTTCCTGGTGGGCTGAGTCCCCTCACTCAGGATTACTTGATTTCAGCCTCTGTCATTCACCCTTTGGGCTTGTGATCCTGCTGTCCGCCTCAGGATGCCATTGATGGCCACAGAATTATGTTTTATAATTAAGTTTTATAACCTCCCTGTTAGAGAGGAACATGATACATTTGAACTGAGGCCATACCTCGTTTTTATAAACAGGTTTCCGGTGTGGGTTGGTTTCTTTTGTGATAGTTTTACAGACTTGAAGACTGCAGGACTGTCCTTCCTTCTTATATCCCTCCTCCCAACACACAGCACTCTCTAGAACATCCTCAACAAATGCGGAGACAGTGTTTTGTCACAGCGCATCATCTTTGCCTCACATCTCTCCTTGTCGCCTACTCAGGCATTTGGGCACCGACTGGGGCAGGGAAGGAGGGGGCCGAGGAGCAGGTTTCACGGCTGGGCAGCTTCACTGCATGGTCACACCTGGAGACACCTCTGCTATTTATTGCACCGCTCCGTGACTCACAACTGCCCCCTGCCCTCCTCCAGTAACTCTACCTGGACAGCAGCTGCCTCTTTCTCCAGGAGTAGGACATGTATGGTCAGGTCCTGCCCACTGGACGCAGTCACAGGGGAAGGCCAGTCCTTAGTGCTCGGCCACGGTGCTCTCTCCCTGCTGTCTGTGGTGAGGTGACTCAGAAACGATACCACCACCCATTCACAGGGCCCTTTATGGTGACCTTCAACACAGCCCCTCATCAGAGCCAAGGCCTCAAACACCTGCAGGGACTCTTCCCCACCAGGGTGAATGTTTTTAAAGGCTTTAAAATCTGAATGACAAGTCCTTCACCTTGTCCCAAACCCAGAATCAAGGGTTTGTTAGTTAAGTGCCCACAGCTCTCTGAAATCCTGATCCTGCCTTCTGGCTGCACCCAGAAGTATCAGATGTGTCCTGGTTCAAGTCAAGAAACAGTATGGATGATGTATGGTGACAGATAAAAACAAGACTATTGGTGGTGAACACGATGCAGTCTATACAGAAGCTGATATATAATAATGTACACCTGAAATATACACAATGTTATAAGCCAATACGATCTCAATAAAATAATTAGATAAAAATATATTATTCAGACAAATCAGGGGGTAAAAAAAGAAATAGTATGGATGAAAAACAGTTTGGCAGTTCCTCAAACAGTTAAACATGGAGTTACCATTTGACACAGCAATTCTACTCCTAGGTATATATGCAAGAGAAATTAAAACACACCTCTACGCAAAAATGTGTACACAAATATTTATAGCAGTATTATTCATAATAGCCAAAATGTGGAAACAACCCAAGTGTTCATCAGTTGATGAAAGGAAAAATAAAATGTGGCATATCCATATGAATGAATAGAATATTATTCAGCTACAAAAAGGAATAAAGCACCGATTCATGCTACAACACGGATGCACCTTGAAAACACAGAAAGAAGCCAGACACAAAAGACCACATATTGCATGATTCCATTTATATGAAATATCCAGAATAGGCAAATCCATAGAAACAGGAAGTAGATTAGTGGTTGCCAGGAGCTACAGGGAGGGGGAATGGGGAGTGACTGCTAATGTGTATGGGATTTCTTTTTACGGTGATGAACATGTTCTGGAATTAGGTAGTGGTGATGGTTGCACAACTCTGTGAATACACTAAAAGTCACTGAACTGTACACTTTAAATGGGTGAATTGTATGGTATGTGACATATCTCAATAAAGTTGTTAAAAAGAAAGAAAAATAATATGGAGGTGAAGCCATGGCAAAGGCAAGGAAGAAAGCAAATAACAGTAGTAGTTTTAAAAATATATTTTCCACTATCACCACGATCTATCCTTTTATATTCATAAAACCAGCAAAGATTAATACATTATAAAAATTCAAACAATGGAGATAAGAGAGAAGGGGAATAAAATGCCCTACAACTCCCCACCCTTCAGCAATACCCGCAATGTCCCACCTTTTAGAGATTCCTTCCTGGTTTGCACTAAGGCCCACATGTAGAAACAGAACATGGGGTCTGGGGCCAGCCAGCTGGGGTGCAACCCCCAGCTCTGCCCTCGGCAGCTGAGAGACTGTGCAAGCTTCCTCATCTCCCTAAGCCTCCCTTTCTCCATCTGTACAATGGAGATGCTGAAAGCATCACCTTGTTGTGAGGATAAAGGACGAGGGGGTGCGGTTAGCATGGTACTTGGCAGCAGCGAGAGCTCAGGAGAGAAGAGCTGTTTTGCGGTTGCTGTTGGTGGTGGTGGTGTTATAGTATTATCATCACCTCCATTCTTTTTTAGTGGCTCCGTGGCATTTCAGGACTTATTTCTTTAAATGTGTTAAGTGTGAAAAACAGAAATCGTTTTGTCGTGCCCTGATCTCTCTGCAGGGAGGCCCTGCCTGCAGGGTCTCAGGTGACCAGGAAGGCCTCCTAGAACAGTGGGCCGTTTCTCTTACTGTCAGGGTGGAAATACCTTCTGATATTTATGTTTCAGAGCAAATGCTATGTACTGAGGGCCTCTCTTCAAAGTGCAAATTTCCAAATTCCCATGGGGTCTTTATCAGAGCAGAAACTGTGCCCATGATCCTTGGCTCAAATTTCTCCTCCTCATATGGGGAGGCTGAACCACTTGGCCACGGTCCCTCCATCCCAGCTGGGACCATGGTTTAGCCACAGAGATTAGCACACAGGGCTTCGGGAGGATTTATTTGTTTATCTTTCTGGGTTTTGTTCTGAATACAAAAGCTGCACAAGCTACACGCTTGTAGTTAAGAAAAATTAAATACTACAGAAATGCATATATGAGGTCCCCCCCTCAATTTATAACCACAACCATCTTTTAGGGAGGGTGGATGCCACTAAATGGGAAGTTTCTTCATGAACAGACCCTGTGGATGGGCTTGTGTTGCAGGTTTGGGAATCAAAGCTAAGAAGAGCTGTCTGGCTAGCAGACAGAGAAGACTGTGGCATTCCTGGGGTACTCCAGGAAAGAGAAGGGAGCAGAGTGCCAAGTGCTGTGTGGGGTGAAGGCCAGCAAGGAAGCCCCCTTGGGGGTATCATCAGGACTGGGAAGAAGGTCCAATAAGTAGTTTTAGGTAACCTGCTGTGAAATACAATTATGTGTGGCCCTTTCTAGTGATTCCCAAATTTGCAATTTGTCTTTCATGAAAGGGCTTTCTGTTTTTGTGGAAACTGAAGAGGGGGCTGAATGTCAGGTTTAGGATGATGTGGGGTGGACAGAGCCTGCACACGCACACGTGGGAGTCCCCAGGCCAGGATGCCACAAGCCCGCAAGAGCTGCCCCAAAACTCCGACGGGCGGGGACCAGAGCCAGGTTCCAGCTGGTACCAGAGGCCCCAGCTGACATGGGGTTATGTGTAGAAAGTATAAGTTCTCCAAATTCCATCTCTCAGAAATCAATGTCATTAAGGGTTTAGAACATGTTCTTACAGAGTTTAGCTAGGCATATACGAATTTATATATATTATTATTACAGAAATGAGACCATGCTTTACATGTTGTTTTGCATCTTGCCTTTTGTAATTTAGCAACAAATCCTACGCATTCTTCCTGAGTCAAAAAACATAGGTCAATTTCACTTTTTAATGCCTACTAAGTACAGGTGTGCCTCATTTTATGGACCCCATCTCCTATCAATGGACATTAGGGCTGTTGTAATTTTTCACTATTATAAACTACGCTGTAGTAATTGTCCCTTCCATATGTACATCACTGTACACTTGTGTGAGTTTTTCTGTAGGATACACTCCTAAGAGTAGATTTGCTGGCTCCAAAAATATGCACATTTAAATACTCTTAAACAATGCCAAAGCTCCTAAAATTACTAAACACTTTAGAGCCACTGTCAATTACTCTGAGATCAAATAATATCATCAGGGATTCTATTTTCCTCATTGTCTGTGAAGTCAAATATAACCAACGAGCATCATTCATTCATTCTCTCATTTGACCAACATTTGCTGAATGTTCACTATGTGGGCACTAGCCAGGCACATACTTCTCTGCCAAGATTAGCCTTACATTTATAGAACTAAGTGGTTGCACTACTGCTAATTCATGGCAAAAACCTGTCAAGATTATACAATGCTCTGCAAGCTAAATAGAAATGTAACCACCAGTGACCACGAAACACAAGTGACGTGTGGGCCCCACCCCAACATGATATTCCAAAGTCCCAGAGATAAAAATCATTTATAAAGATAGAAGACAATCAGCTATAGAAACTGTGACACCTAAATTTTGGTTCCTTCTATAACATCATAAACATTACAAATCTTTCACTTAAAAAAATGAAGATTTGTTAGAGCAGCCTACCCCGACCACACTTTGGCTGTGTTTTGCCTGACTGTAGCGCTCTGCACAAGATGGGAGGATGGGAACGGTTAGGAATTCTTTGGGGAGGGTTATAGTCTGTATAATTTGGCTTCAATTTACCACACTGAGTAGATTCAAATCCCCAAGGCAGTTAAAATGATGTAAGAAAAATACAAATAATGTATAGCCTTTGGACGGCTGGTTTGAATCTCTGTGTCTGAGTCTTGTAAGTAACCAAGTGTTAAAATACTCTATTAGCTAGGCATGCTTTTTCATACAACTTCTTGGGGGAGGGGGAACAGCTGCATCTTAATAGGAAATGTTTCATTAACCACGACAAAGCCTGGATTTAAAAGTTTCAAAGCCCTGAAAACATTTTTATTAAAATCACTATAAATCTGACATGAAAACAAGAGATCAAAAAGTTCTGTGCAGCTTCAGATATAAACGAACTCACCAACTAACAATGTTTGCACACTGATGTGGCCACATCTGGATCAGAGGCCTTCAGAAAACATCTCCAAAGAATAAATGTATTTTTTAAGTGGATTAAAAACCCTGGAGACCAAGGGATTTATGAAGACACTGAGTAGGCCACTGAAACCTCTTTTCTCAGCAGTGGGGGGAGATGGGTACAACAGCCAGTGAAAACCTTATAATGACCATTTTAATTTCTTTTTGTTTTTATGTTTGTAAATAATGCTCAATGTCACCTTATAACATTTGTCGCAGACTTAACATTTTTTTCTGTGTACCTTTTACTCATCTGATAGGTTGTTAAGCTTTATTATTTTTCGCCAGTGATAGGATAACTGAGTGAGCCTTCAGTGATTACACTTCCCTACCTCTTCAGGAAGCAGAACAAGACTGGTCCCTCCCTCTTTCTTTAGCACTTTGTATGGCAGGTGGGTGATGGTCGCAAAGGCTAAACCCCCAGAATTCCCTTATCAACAAAGCAGGACTGCAGAGAAGGACACAGGTATATGAGCCCAGGGTTTAACATCAAGAATCCCGAACGAGAAGAGTGCCATCAGTTTGATGACTTTCGGTCATTTATGTAAAGCACCTTTAACAGATGAATCAAGAAAATAAACTGATTTTAGAAAGCGTATTGTGAACAAAGAACCCTGAGATCAGAGAAACACTCATCTAAAGGCCTTTTATAATCACACAGCCAGAGATGAGGATATGATGATGGAGACAATAATATTGGACGATGTTTTTCAAACATTTAACATGTGCCACATACTGTACTAAATAGACACTCATTTAATCTTCACAATAATTCCAGGAGGTGGGTAATACTATTTTCCCCATTTTATAGATGAGGAAACTGAGACTTGGAGAGGGCCAGAAACTTGACCAAGTCTCACAGCTGGCAAGTGGTTACAGGATTCAAACCCGGAGCCACCTGACCCAGGAGCCTGTGCTCCTAGTCGCTACACGGCCCTGCCTCCCTAGCAGAACAGCTTGGATCTGCAGCCATCAGAGAGGCCCCTGAACACTCACAGGAAATGTGAGATGCATGGCCCATGATGGCATTTTGGTGACTTTCATATGAACATGAACCTCAGACACCTGCAGGCAGCAACTGAGTCTGTGTGGCATCGTGGAGGAGGGCCCTCTCCCCGGCTAGATTACTGAGGAAGGGGCACCTCAGTTCCAAGGGCCTCCCCATGAAGTGAGCGTGCCTGGGACTTGCTTCAGAATAACCCCTGGGGTGGGGAGAAAGTTGGAGGGTCTGGACGTAACAGGAGTTGATCACTGTTGAACTGAATGATGGGCACACAGAGTTCATTTTTTCTACTTTTGTGTATGTTTGGAATTTTCCAAAATACAAAGTTAAAATGGGTAAAAGAAGGGCTACCCCACCAACCTCTTAAAAAGAACATACCATTTTGACAGGAAATACTGAAGTTAGAAGGAGCACTCCATTGAGTAAGTACCTACTCTGTGTGACAATGGCTGGGGCACTCAGACTGTTGTCCTTTAGTCCTCGTGACAATTCTATAAGTTTGGAGCTGTTTCCACCTTCATCTTACAGAGAAGGACACAGGAACTCAGACTATAGTTGAAACGACTTGCCAAGTGAGTGGCTAGGCATTGCACCCAGGTCAGCCATATTCTGAGTCCCCACACTTCCCACCAACATATGCTTTCCTACCCGTCCTTGATCTGGAAGTGCTAGGCATTATGCTAGCTACCCAGAGAAGATGGGTATTAATTTAAGAAAAATGTTTGGCTAAAAAAGGGAGAGGAAGGGGCCAGCCCTGTGGTGTAGGGGTTAAGTTCAGCACGCTCCATCAGCCTGGGTTCGTGGGTTCAGATCCCTGGCACAGACCTACACCACTCAGACAAGCAAGTTTTTGACTTCAGCAACTCTATGGCCAGTTGTGCCAATCACTGAAGGAAGCAACACTAGAGGTGGACCAGGTTTAATTGGTGTGTGGGTAAGAAGAAAAGATGAGTTCAGTTTTTGATAGGTTGAGTTTGTTATTCCACTGGACAGTGAAGATATACTGAGGAACACCATGAGGAACAGAGATATGTATTTGAGAGTCATCGACATGGGAGTAGATAAGATCACCTGGGGAGGGTGTGTAGAATGAGGATGAGCTAGGTTCCTGAAGATACTACTGTTCAGGGGAGGAACAGAGAGAAGAACCTGTAGAGAAGACTGAGGAGGAGCCCCAGAAGTATAAAGAAGAACAGATATACGGGGTGGGGGGACACGACGACAGACAAGTGTCAGGTCATGGAGGCCAAGAAAAGGGTGTGTTTCAGGAAGTAGGGACCAAAGATCAAAACATACTACGAAAGTACAACGATTAAAATATTGTTGAAAAACAAAATTCAACCAAGAAAATTTGAAGATCTAATTGGCTTTGTCGGCCACGCTGTGGCGGCGACCCACATACAAAATAGAAGAAGACTGGCACAGATGTCAGCTCAGGGTGAATCTTCCCCAAGCAAAAAAAGAGGAAGATTGGCAGCGGATGTTAGCTCAGGGCGAATCATCCCCAGCAAAAAAAAAAAAAAAAAAAAAGGAGAAGAAGACAATAATGAAGACAATATGCAGTGGAAGGGGAAACCCAGTAAGAGGTCTAAGACAACGTTTCTAAATGAAATGAGAAAAAGATCCATACTCAATCCCGTTTGGGAATGCTATACTGCACGTCATATATCCCTCACTTTGAGATCCCTAATGTCCAGGAACCTTTTAAAGCCTCTGAATAGTGGACCCATTTTTTTCCTATGCAGAATTTCATTTGGAGACCACTCCTCCTGGCTCCGAGTCCTCATGGTCAAGGTGGCTGATGTGCATCAGACTCCAGGTGGGGGAAGTGTCCAGCCCTGGCCGACTGGAGCAAGCATGCCCTGATGGCAGTGACAAGGAGGCTGGGGGCAGTGGCTAGGGCTCTGGGAAGAAGGCAGAACTCCTGCCTCTGGGGCTGTACCCGCTGACGCAGGCTGGGGACTCACTGGAGAAAGAAGGCAACACAGAGGAATGTGAGCCCAGGGAGAAGATCGCTTCCTGAAGACATAGTTTGAGGAACTAGATTAGGTTACAGAGGACATGACCTCTACCTCTGGACTTGGAATTCTGTGAACCAAAAACTGGTTGACTTAGGTTTCTGTAACTTGTAACCAAAGAAGAGTCTTGACTAATAATCCTATTTAACTTTGTTGAGTCCTCGTTCCTCGAACTTGTGGCCCTGGTAAAGACCCTGCCGGGCCAGTGTTCTAAAAGCAGGGGTTCACCACCTGGCTGCACATCAGAATGACCCCGGGAGAGGGAAAAAGGCAGACTCCCAGGGTCGGTATTTGGAGATTCTAATTGGCTAGATTTGGGGCAGGGCCCAGGAATCTGATTTTTTGGTAAATGCTCCAGGTAATTCTGATACAGCTTGCTAGTTTGGGAACCAATGTTCGAAGCAACACTTTTATGTGGGTTGTACAAACTTTCTTGGTAGTTGCTTCCATTTCTGGCCATGTACTTTGACAAAATGCACATTGGTCAGAAGACCTTTTGAGGAGCTTAAAAGAATCCCTGGTGTTTTTAAGAAACTCATTCAAGACTCAGCACGGGTTTATGGGCTCTGATAGCTCATTTCTCCAGATGCTATTTGGAGAATAAAAGTCACCTTCCAGTCATACCTGGAGACCACTAAAACAAGTGATTCTGGGTAGGCCACTGAAGCCAAGAGAAGTGACTGCGACCACAGCTTTTTTTTTTTTTTTAATAATTTTATTTATTTATTTATTTATTTTCCCCAAAGCCCCAGTAGATAGTTGTATGTCATAGCTGCACATCCTTCTAGTTGCTGTATGTGGGACGCGGCCTCAGCATAGCCGGAGAAGCGGTGCGTTGGTACACGCCCGGGATCCGAACCCGGGCCGCCAGCAGCAGAGCACATGCACTTAACTGCTAAGCCACGGGGCCAGCCCACCACAGCTTATATCACTAAAATGTGCTCAGTCACCTAAAGTGAACATCAAGTCTTAGCTGGGTTTCAGGAGTTATGCATGCTTAATGGCAGGCTGTAAATGCTACATTTTTGGAAACCTGTTTGGCACAAGGTCTTAAAGTTCATATTCTTTGACCCAGTAATTCTATTTCTAGGACTCTGACCCAGGAAAATAATCAGAGAAGTATGCAAAAATCATACAGATATCCTCATCATAGCCATGTCTCTGACGGCCAAAATAATTCAGACAACATATGTGTCCGTCAACTGGAGAATGGTTCAATTAAGTATACAGCCTATACAAAGCATGTTTTCTATATTAAACTAAAAAGCTTCTGCACAGCAAAAGAAATGATCAGCAAAACAAAAAAGCAACCTACGGAATGGGAGAAAATATTTGCAAACCCCATATCCGATATGGGATTAATATCCAAAATATATAAGGAACTCATACAACTCAACAGCAAAAAAAAAAATAACTCATTTAAAATATGGGCAAAAGACCTGAACAGACATTTTTCTAAAGAAGATATTCAAATGGCCAATGAGTACATGAAAAGGTGCTCAACATCACTAATCATCAGGGAAATGCAAATCAAAACCACAATGAGATATCACCTCACACCTATTAGAATGGCTATTATCAAAAAGATAAGAGAAAACAAGTGCTGGTGAGGATGTGGAGAAAAGGGAACACTTGTGCAGTGTTGGTGGGGATGCACAAAGAAAATGTGGGGTTTGGAATGGAATATTATTGGAATATTATTCAGCTATAAAAAGAAGGAAATCTTGCCATTTGTGACAACATAGATGAAACTAGACAACATTATGCTAAGTGAAATAAGTCACACAAAGAAAGACAAATACTGTATGATCTCACTTATATGTAGAATCTTAAAAAACCAAACTCATAGAAACTGAAAACAGATTGGTGGTTGCCAAGGGTGGGGGTGGGGAGTGGGAGAAATGGGTGAAAGTGGTAAAAGAATACAAAATTCCCATTATAAGATAAACAAGTCCTAGGGATGTAATGTACAGCATGGTGACTACAGTTAACAATACAGTACTGCGTATTTGAAAGTTGCTAACATAGTAGATTTTTCAAGTTCTCACCACAAACAAAAAAATTATAACTATGAGAGGTAATGGATATGTTAACTAACCTTATTGTGGTAACCATTTTGAAATATTTACATATATAAAATCACTACATTGTATACCTTAAACTTACATAATGTTATATGTCAATTATATCTCAATATAGCTGGGAGAAAAAAGCATATTGTCAAGGAATTTTCACCACATGCTCACCAAACAACAGTTACTGAGAATGTTGATATACATACATACAAACACACACACATATATACATATACACACATATATACACACATATATACATATATACACATACTCTGGAAAATGTTGATATAATACTGATATATACCTATACTGTATGCACCATATAATGTCAATTCTTTGTTTAAAAATATAGATATATCGGCTTAGCAGTTAAGTGCGCGTGCTCCACTATTGGCGGCCCGGGTTCGGATTCCGGGCGCGCACCGACACACCGCTTCTCTGGCCATGCTGAGGCCGCGTCCCATGTACAGCAACTAGAAGGATTTGCAACTATGACATACAACTATCTACTGGGGCTTTGGGGGTGGGGGGAAAGGAGGAGGATTGGCAATAGATGTTGGCTCAGAGCCGGTCTTCCTCAGCAAAAAGAGGAGGATTAGCACGGATGTTAGCTCAGGGCTGATCTTCCTCACACACACACACACACACACACACACACAAAAATATATATAGATATATCTATATCCATATATAAAACAATAGAAGGAAGTCCACCAAAATGTTAACAGTTATTATCTCTGAGTAATTTCTATTTTCTTCTTTAGAGTTCTATTTTCTAAATCAGAAAAAGTTACACAATTAAGATACATCTTTTAGAAATCATGTTTTCAGAGAATTGTTAATAAAATGGAAAATGCTTATGATATACTATGAAGTGAAAATATAGGATAAAAACATATATTCAACATGGCACCAATTAGTTTTTAAAAATTATATATATATCTCTCCACAAAATCCAGGAAGATTCTAGTAACTGTTAAGTCTGTGTAGTGAGATTATCTAAGTATTTTTCTTCATTCCACTTGTGTATCTTTTCCAAATTTTCTACAATGAGAATGTGTTAACATTTCAAGTCAGAAAGAAAACCCAGTCGATGCCATTTTAAACCACCGCATCTATGAGGAACAGTTTCCCTGGAGTGCCTCTGGCCCCTGCTCGGAGACCCGTGCAGCCGGGGGTGTTTTGTGAGGTCACAAGGAGTGACTACATCTTCTGAGCTCCACAGCCCAGGATGAGCACCCGCCTCCCAGAGGCACCATTCACGCAGGCCAGGTTAACAGCAGCCATACAGTAAAACAGTCATAACAGCAAGCAAGCACTGAGTTCTTCCTATGCATCTGGCGCTGTGCCAAGGACTTCACAGGCATCACCTCTGTGAATCCTATGAGGCTGGTCCTGACCCAGCGAGAGGCAGTCTGTCTAATTCCAAAACCCACCCTCTTACCAACACTACACTTTGGTAAGGAATACGTCTTTCAGGAATATCTTTACGGTAAGTCTGTTTCTAGCCAGCCTTGGTGGTCTAGTGCTTAAGATTTGGCATTCCAACCACCACGACCCAAGTTCATTTCCGAGTCAGGGAACCACACCACCCATCTGTCGGTTTTCACACTGTGGCGGCTGCATGTTGCTGCGATGCTGACAGCTGTGCCACTGGGATTTCAAATACCAGCAGGGTCACCCCTGGTGGACGGGTTTCAGAAGAGATTCCAGACTAAGACAGACTAGGAAGAAGGACCCAGCCACGCACTTCTGAAAAAATTGGCCATGAAAACCCTGAGAATAGCAGCGGAGCACTGTCTGAGAAAGTGCTGGAAGATGAGAGGATGACACAAAAAGATAAGGCAGGTTTCGCTCTGCTGTCTGCAGGGGCGCTAGGAGTCGGAATCTGCTCGACAGCACTAACAACAGAAGTGTGTCTCTCAGGAGTACATCTGCTATGCCCAAAACCTTCTTTCTGTTTCATTTATGTAAGAAGAATGTTAAATTTTTACTTTGACCTATAATTACTGTTCCCAGAGGTCGTTTTTACAAATAACACATCCCACTGCTGTTCTTGTTTTCCTTCTACCTACCTCTTCTTCCGATGGGTAAAAGCCAATTGCTCTCATGACAAAAGGAAGCTCCGACAAGTGAATGTGTTCCGATACCTTTCTGGTCTCCATTATATCGATACCTTGACTACGGAGCTGGGAATAGTAAAAATAGTCTTCCAGCTCCTACGTGGAAATAAAATGGAAACACAACATGCATTTTGGCTTAAGTCTGAAGCATCCATTAAGACTTCAAGGACATTTTCTAGAAAGTACATTTTGAGCTCAGTGGGGAAAGAGCTTTGGAAAAAACCAAGAGGCTTAACCCCGGGCACATTTGTTTTACAAACTTAACTAGATGTTACCAAGAAGTGTTTACTCTGAGGACAATTACCCTGTAGAATTTTCCTTCCCTGCCACCAGACACCAGACCATAGAACGGGGTCAAGTCTTCGCCCCCAAGAGAAACTGCTGCCTCCAGAGCACTAGAACAATAACAGAAACATGACTGTTAGAAAGCACTCGTGCGCAAACACGCTCAGCTGGGAGTGTGCCTGGCACTGCGGACATCTGAAGGGTGTTATAGCGCAGACGCAACTAGGGTCTCTGTAAGCTTGTTAAGAAAATTCCCTCCAAAATGAAGCTGAAGATGGAAATTTCAGTTTCAAGTGTGGAACCCGGTGGGACAGGGCACCCCCCTTAATGATGGTGGTATTCTCTCGTGGATGACGGGGCAGGTGCTTGGCGATCTGTCTGCAATCTTTGGGGAGCGTCTCTCTCCTGAGGGAGGGAGGGCAGGCAGGCTCCTGCATGCTGAAATCACAACCCTCCCCAGCAGAGGGGCTCTACCCGTCACTTTAGATCCGCACGTGACCAGAGCCAGAAGAATGGGATGTGGTACGGGGGACTGCCAACACTAATTGCTTCCATAAAAACTCCGGAGGCCACAAGGGACTCCTGCCAGTCAGATAAAAATAACCCTCTGCTCTCTAACACTGGGTCAGATTTTCCAAAAATAGCCCTTTAAATGGTAAGAAAACCTACTTTTTGTATGAGACTGACTTTGCCTCATACCAAATGCTAATAATATGAAATCATTATAATAATCCACTAACTGGATTTCTGCTAATCAGGCCATTAGCCTCTTTGTGGGGTTATTAAAACACACTTCAATGTAGACCACAGCGGGGAAGTGGTTAAGTATCCAGAATCTGGAGTCAAAGGGACACGTGTGCGAGTCCCGGCTCTGTCACTTGCAAGAGGTGTGATCATGGACAAGTAACTTAACCTCCCTGGGCCTCAGTTTCCTCGTCTGTAAAATGGAAATAATTTCAGGGTCTGACTCACAGGGTTGTTGTGAGAATGAAATAAGTGAATGCACAGAAAGGATTTGACACAAAGGTGTTTATTTTCCTCCTGTGATGAATGTTTGTTGAGGTGTGGGGTTGAATCAGAAAGACCTGGATGTGAATCGCAGCCCCACCACTTACTCCATTGCTTGGGCGGGTCATTTAACCCCTCGGAGCTAGTTTCCAGATCTGTACAATGCGGATACCAACAGTCCCTATCTCACAGGCTGGCTGTGAGGGAGAAATCAGACAACACAGGGAAGGCACTCGGACAGGGCCTGGCGCAGAGAAGGCTCAGTCCAAGGCGGGTAGGGTTATTATTACTGTTGAACTGGGTATTGATATGTGCCTACACCTCTCTTAAAAGAGGCAGCCACAAAACTGTCCTTGGTCTTCTTGTCGGGGCCCTGCACAAGCAGGCTGCGTTAGGGTCTGTGGGAGCTGGAGTATTCTCCAGGTGGGCCTGGGGTCCAGGTGGACCTGAGGCCTGTCTCCAGCAGACCCCAGTCTTCTCCCAGCTCTTGGCTATGATATTAGCCATCGAGGCAGGTGTTCAGCTGAGAGGGCTCCCTCTCTGTGGCCTTCAGGCCAGCCCAGGCCCAATGCTATCAGGCTCTGTGGGCAGTGAGGCCACTTTTAGCCATGTGGTTCTGGAGCAGGGCCAGGTAAAGGCCAGAAGTGACACGGAGGAGCCTGTCACCACCAGGAATGCCTGAGGGGACAGGTTCACAAGAGCTCCGGATTCTCCGGGAACAGCCCTCCAGTGGTCAGGACTATACTACATCCCCTCCTTCCTGGCCACCGTCAACTGACTCGACAGAGCCAGAGGGACAGGACTGGGGTTGTCCAACCAGAGCTGGGGAAAGAGACTCACTCTCTCTGTGGTGAGAGCTACAGTTTTTGCAATTTGGGGACTATCAGTGGCCACATTCCCATTGAGTGACAAAATCCAGTTGTGCAGAGAATGAAGCCAATAGCAGAGGCAAGCAGAGAGCAAGTGCCGAGGGCATCTGAGAGTGCACTGCCCCTGCTCTTCTGCAATGTGGTTACCCGAGATCTCGGTGACCTTCTCATAAATTCCCTTTTTGCCTAAGCTGGGTTTCTAACACTTACAACAAAAAAAGAGGTCACTGGGGCACAAAAGGGAAGCACACTTATTGAAAACCTATTATGCGCCCAGAAATACATACAGTACTTCCAGGAAATGAGCTAAAGCTGGAGAAGAAGTGAGCACTGTAACTAGCACTAGTAAGTGCTCAGTAACTGCTCCCTAGGGGAAGAAGAGGAGGAGTAATAGTAATGGCAGAAATCATTACCCTCAAACAACTCTGAACTCAGCAATAACATTCCCATTTAACAGATGGAGAAACTGAGACTCAGAGAAGTTAAGGGACTTGCCTGAGGTCATCTAGCAAGTAGGTACAGAGGGTGGGATTCGAACCCAGGTCTTTCTGCTCTTGTCTGAGTAGGGCAGCAGGATTACAGGTGGGTGTAATCCACCTGTAAGGGTGGCATATGAGCAAAGATGGGGAGAAGGGAGAATACGTGTGGAATGAGCTCCAGGGGAAAGAGGAAGGGATGGGGTCGCCCAGGGAAAAGTTCCATATGCTGCCACAATGGAATTTGGGCCTAGGAGTACATGGATTAAAATCATTGGAACATGTGAGGATTTATCGTCCTTATTTCACCCTACAACTCGCCATCAGTAGCTCTAGTAGGGAATTTTGTTTACTTGTTCAGGGTTTTTACATTTCTTCCCATTAGTGAAGCTACGAACATACTAAGACACCAGAAGCAGCAATGAAGTGCTAATTAGTTTATAATGATCCTTTGTCCCCACAACAGATTAAATTGAAATCTCAGAAGCCTGGACTCCGGCCAGGCACAGGAAAGCTATTGGAAAGCGAGTGCCTTTTTTTTTTTTTTTTTAATCTCTACTATTCCAGATCCTCAGCTGATGGAGAAGAGGACGAAAATAAAAAGGGAAGATTCTGTTCTCCCTCCACGGTGTCGCTCGCCCCACCATTCCAGGCAACAGGCTAGATGTCAAGGAATCCAGGGGCTCATTCTGAGGACACGTTGGATTGGGAGGTGCTTTCAATGGGAGAGCTCACCTCCAGCTTCTAAACTCCCCAAATTCCCAAGATCTGCTCTCTCAGGTGAAGGCAGAGGTGAAGGTCAGAGTTGCAAACGCAATCTGAAACAACCATGGCTCCAAAGTGGGTTTACCTGGCTATTTTTGCTCAAATTCAGGTTCAGAGGAGAAACTTCTATGTCTGCTGTAAAAGAAAGATGTGCACTCGGCAGATGGTAAGGGGTGTGCTTTCACTGGGAGCCATGAATCGAGTTTGTTCTTTAGGAAAGAAGGTGACTCTGAGCTGTTTCTACCAGCTACTCGATGTGACATTGCCAGGCAGAGGCCATCTGAGAGACGGGCTGGGAGAAGGCGGTCAGGGATGGGAACTGGCTGCCCTGCAGCAGCTCTCTGAATTTGGTTAGATAAGAGGATCGCTGGTGCTTGCCCCCTCTTCTAGTAAGAAAGATCCTGAACTAATAAGCAAATGCCTTTATAAGGAAGAAGAGAAGAACGGAAATCATTAATTTACTGATCCCTTAGCTCTGTGCTGGGTGCTTTACATATATTAACCTACCGGATCCTTACAAAGATCCTATAAAGGTCCCTATTATTAACCCCATTTCACAGATGAGGAATCTAAAAATCAGAGACATTAAGAACCTTGCCCTAGGTCCCACAGCCAGCAGAGAGTAGGCTTCATATTCGAACCCATGTCTCTTTGACCCCAAAGTCCCTGTACTCTCTGATGCTTGACCATGGAATCCTCCAGCTGCGCCCTAGGTGGGGATTCTCTGCTCAAGGCCAGGGGTGAGAAGAGTAACCTGAAAATACATACTTCAAATAACACTCCTACTATTTCTGTAACTCACACTTCGGAGATTAGGGCTAGATCTTTCTAGCTGGTGTGGATTTGCGGACAACAGAGTGAGGAGTATTTAGGGGGCACAGGTGAACAGTGGAACCACACTGCCTCAACTGTGAACACCATCAGTCCCTGCGACGGAAAAGTAACCTTCTGTCTGCACACTAATAAGAACAGATGTCATAGGGAGCAGCCTGAAGGCAAGGCCTGAGTCGTGGTCATCGCAGGCCTGTCACGGAGCCCGGTATGTGAAAAGGGTTGAACACCTGTCTGCTGCCGCTGAGTGAAAAGAAGGGGTCTGCACCTGATACCTTTCTCATGGGGCTAAGCTTCTCGCCCCATCATGTACCTTAAGTTGATTTCCCACTGCAGCACTGATCGGTCCTGTCCTCCTGTTGTGAAGGCATAGCGGCCGTCATAGGAAAGAGCCATTCCGGCTACCCCATTTGGGTGGCATATAATAGCAGATGTCTTATGTGGATTCCCATCAACCGGTAAGATCTGAAGTCCAACCTAGAAAGGAATATGTAATTGGATATTCAGACTCAGATAACTGGGCCCCAGGCTAGGCCTGGCACGTTCACATATTACCTCCAGATCTGTTTACTGGAAGGACGTGTGTCTGGAACCATTTCAGCGTGTGAGAGCCATGTTTCACAAGGCGGGGGGTTCACACACACTGACCCCTGCAGCGTGGTCCCATGGGAGAGAGACACCAGGTTCCAGCAGGGACACAGAAAGGAAGCCTTTCTCCTGTTTTCATAGTCAGATGTCCAGGTTTTCCAGAATAATTCTGGCATCCTATGATTTTACGCTTTTCAATATAGATTATTTATTAAAAGTACAACTAAGTGTAACTAATTTGTATGTCTTTATAAGATTTTCCATGTAAATAAATCAGAAAGAAAAAATCCTTTGGTGGACCATATGTCTTCACTGAGGGTACAGAAAAGGCGTAACTCTGCTTGGAAATGCCTCCTGAGTCATTCTCACTCATTCATGGCAATTTTCAGTATCATTGTTGACCAGGATGGAAGTAGTTGGGCTTAGCTATGAAACCAAGCATGCTTGAGTCTTATAATACTTGGGACTGACTGCTGCTCAAAATACAGAGTCACCTTACAGAGGTAGACAGCAAAGGCTAATACCTTATCTCTGTTAATAAACACCAGGTAGCGTTTCTGCAGTTCCATAGTGGTTTTCACTGGGAGGATCTGCATCTGCTCAATGGGAGAACCATAAACTGGCCCAAGAAGTGTCTTTCTGCATGAGAAGAAAAGGAACTTTTTTTTAATTCCACTAATTGGAACGAAGGTTTTATCACTAGCACCTTTCATGATACCCTCTACATTTTAAATTCTGAACTTTCTGTCTTGTCACTCAGCGAAGCCCATCCGTAAGAACCTCTCACTCAACTGCTGCTAACAGCTGCCATAAATAAGGGGAAACAGCTCCAAACACAAATGCTCCAGGGAAGCTCTGTGAAGGATGCTTTGTGCAGTCGAGGCTCTGACTTTCCTCCTTGACAGCTGAGTGAAGGGAACACGATGCCTTGAGAACGTGTACATGAACAAGGGAGGAGAAAGACCCTGCGAGGAAGCGACATGCATTGGCAGGCTGCAAGAAGAGAACCCCTCCCCTCAGGGAAGGCCAAGAGATTAGAATGAGATGCCGTCCGTTGTTGCAACATCTGACACACAGGTCTAGGTGCAACACACAGATTTCCAAAAAACTATCTGAATCAAACTGTAATGAACTGTATCCCCGCAATGGTCAGACTTCTTTAATTCAGACTCTATTACACTAATTAGGAATCTGATCTGAGATGAGGTTACCGGAAGTTATGTTAAGCCCAGAGTTGGGTTTTCCCAGCTAGAAAAACTTGAGCTTCAGGACCCCTCACTCGCACAGGCCCTGGGAGGGGCCCTAGCCATTTTTTATTCTTAATTATATATCCTTTTTTTTTCTAAGAGGGCCTACAAAATCGAACACACTTCACACCCCACAAAACCTGCATCGGCCCCTGTGTAAGGCCGGTAGCTATTTCATTTTATTATGTCATAAGCCCCTCACTGTTTGGATGTGTTTTCTCCCTGTGTCCCCTGCACCCAGCCCGGGTCTGGCAGGGACAGTAGATACTCCATGTATGTGTGCTGAATAAATGAAGAGCAAATCCATTAAACAGCCTTACTTGGGCAAACTCTCTATGCCAGGCACTGTGTTAGGTGCTCGGGACACAGACACGAGTGAGATTTGGTTGCAGGCCCTGAGCTCACAGCCTAGCAGGGACAACAGACATGGGAGCCCTAGGAGGGGAGAGGTGTGACACAGAGACTGTGCTAAGAAAGGAGTGAGGAGTTCTCAGGAGACACCTGAGCTGAGTATGGAATGGCGAATCGGGAAGGTAGAGAAGAATATGGAGGTAATGGAAAAAACAGGCAGTGGGAACAGGAGGATGTACAGCTATGGGATGTGGAATACTGGAATACTGTTTGAAAACTGCAGAAACAGAAAATGTAAGGGGGAAGGAGTGGGAGGAGGAGGGAGGTGAGACTGAGGAGGTGAGCAGGGGCAAGTTCTGCAGGCGCTTGATCACCAGGCTGCAGGATGCTGTAGGAGGGTGTCAGGCTGGCCTGATCCATGATCAGGTTTATATCCATGGAGAATTAGGTGAAATGTCAAAAAGACTAAAATGACCAACTGGTAGACAGTACACCAGCTAGTTATAAGTCACCATTATCTAATCATTCAAGTAGAAACGTTTAAGGACCTTCCCCAAATATCACTGAGTGGATAGAGGCAGGGTAGAGCACAGTTAAGAGCAGACTCTGGTTTGAATCCCAGATCTGATACTTAAAAATGAGGGGCAAGTTGTGGAGAAATCGGACCTTCATACACTGCTGGTGGGAATGTAAAATGGTGGGGCTATGTTGGAAAACAGTCTGGCAGTTCCTCAAACAGTTAAACATAGCTGCCACATGACCCAGCAGGTCCACTCCTAGGTCTATATAGAAGAGAAACAAAACATATGTCTACACAGAAACCTATACACAAATGTTCGTAATAGCCAAAAAGTAGAGACAACTCAAATGTCCAACAACTGATGAATGGGTAAACAAAATGTGGTCCATCCATACAATGGAATATGATTCAGCCATAAAAAGGAAGGAAGCACTGACACCTGCTACAACCTGGATGTACCTTGAAAACATTATGCTAAGCGAAAGAAGCCAGACACAAAAAGCCACATATTATATGATTCCACTTATGTGAAATGTCCAGAATAGACAAATCTACAGAGACAGAGAGTAGATGGTAGTTGCTAGGGGCGAGAGTAGGAGGTGGGGGAGAGAGTGAAGGGAATGGGGAGTGACTGCTAACGGGTATGGGCTTTCTTTTTGGGGTAATGAAAATGTTCTCGAATTAGGTAGTAGTGATGGTTGCACTTTGTGAATGTAGCAAAAACCACTGAAAAAGGGTAAATTTTATGGTATGTGAATTATATCTTGAATTGTAAATAAGTAGGGGCTGGCCCAGTGGTGCAGTGATTAAGTTCGCGTGCTCCACTTCAGCAGCCCAGAGTTTGCGGTTTGGATCCGGGGTGTGGACCTGCTCACTGCTCATCAGGCCATGCTGAGTTGGCATCCCACAAAGAAGAGCTACAACTCCACAACTATGATACACAACTATGTACTGGGGCTTTGGGGATAAAAAAGAAAAAAAAAAAAAAAAGGAAGATTGGCAACAGATGTTCGCGCAGGGCCAGTCTTCCTCAATAAATAAATAAATAAATAAATAAATAAACCAAAAAAAAAAAAAGGTCAAATTATTCAAGCTCTCTGTGCCTCAGTTTCCTCACTGGTGAAACAAGGATAACGACCGTACTTCCCCTGTAAGACTGTGGTGAGCATTAAACATGTTAACATGTATAAGGGGCTCAGAACAGTTCCTGGCACGTAGCAGGAGCGATGTAACTGTTACTCAGTATTGTTAAAATATCTAACAAGTTCATAAAATTAATGTCTTTTTATTCTGACAGAAAAAGTATTATATATTCATTGTGAAAAATTTCAAACACTTAGACCTTCGTAAAGTAGAAAATCTACCCATAACTCAACATTGCCACACCTTTTTTTCCCAAGATAATCATGGGGAATAGTTGGTGTTTTTGACTCAAGAATTTCTTTTATATATATTCTAACCCATATAATTATAATTTTATATGAAAATATGTAAGTTACATAAATATAATTTCATATGAAAATATATTCAGGCTTATTTGGCAAGTTGCTTTATCTCATATTATGTCTTGGAGATATTTCCATGTTACTATACAGAGCGCTATCTTATCTTTTTCTTTTCTAAAAGCAGCATCGTGTTTCAATATACTGACAAGCCATCATTTAACTAATCCCCTATTAATGGACATCTGGATTGTTTCCATTTTTAAAAATATTTTCGAGCAAGACATCCTTTTACTTATGTCTTGGCATACTATGAGTACTTCTGTGGGCTACATTCCTAGAAGTCAGAGATACGATAAAATTTAATAGAGGGTAACAAATAGCTCTCCCAAAAGGCCGTCCCGATTTACAACCCCCCAGCAGCCAGGGAGAGCGCCCGTTCCCGTGGACCCTTGCCAACACTAGACACTATCGATCATTTTTATCTTTGCTAATCTGATTCGTGAGAAATGCTGTCTCATTTTCATGTGCATCTTTGATATACTAGTGAGCATCTGCTCACAGGCTTATTGCCCTTTTTCTGTGAACTACCTTTTCATGTTCTTTTAAATATTTTTAAGTGCATTTTTAAATTCTTTTAGATTTATCATGAAAAGGTCATTCCTTCCCAATTAAGCTGTGGTTACGAGGCTTTATTATTCCTACCACTTATGAGAGCTTTATGCAAGGGGTTTTACTTTGGGGTGATGGAAATATTTTGGAACTAGATAGAGGTGGTGGTGGCACAACATTGTGAAGGGACTAAACACCACTGTTCACTTTAAAATGGTTAGTTTTATGTTATGTGAATTTCACCTCAATAAATTATCTTTTTTAAAAGATGCTTTATGCTAATTTTTGACTGATCGTCAATGGCAGAAACTCCTAACTATGTGGCTAAGTCCCTGGTTACTAACTGTCAGCAGGAACCTCAAGTCCGGGTCGCTCCATCCCCAATCCACCTGCTCAGCAAACTCAGATTTTCTCAGGACTGGGCATATCTGTGGGAGATTCTTTGTCCAAAAAGTTTGTGTCCACTAAAGATGAAGTATGAAGATTCTGAAATCTTCCTAAAATTCCTTTTTATGTATTTCTTTTAAATGTCTCCTTCTCAGTGTTTTAATATAAAAAAAATTGTTCTGGATTTCTCTCCTGCTACATGACATGGCATTTCTCAGTCCATTTTACTTGTGCCCTTCAGGAAAGAATTGTTAAAAAAAAAAAAAAAAAAGATCCTGGGTGATCTCGGCCTTTTTGAGGACCTATCTTATCTGAGGCACATTTCAAAAAAATGACCTTCCGGGGCCGGCCCGGTGGCGCAAGCGGTTAAGTGCGCGCACTCTGCTGCGGCGGCCTGGGGTTCGCAGGTTCGGATCCCGGGCACGCGCTGACATACCGCTTGTCAAGCCATGCTGTGGCGGCGTCCCATATAAAGTGGAGGAAGATGGGCATGGATGTTAGCCCAGGGCCGGTCTTCCTCAGCAAAAAGAGGAGGATTGGCAGATGTTAGCTCAGGGCTGATCTTCCTCACACACACACAAAAAATGACCTTCCTCAAGCATGGGGCCAGCTGCCGTTGGTCAGTTTTCCAACGTCCTTCTCCCAGGTGGGGTCACCAAAGCATTCCCACTTCCTGGTTCTCCTGTCTCAGGGCCTCTGCTCCTTGCAGCCGTACCCACGAGGCAGCCAATCTGCAGGCGGACAGAGGATGCCCTCGAAGGGCTCTCTAGGTGGGATTGCAAAGCCAGGGCTGCATCAGGGCCCAGTAGTGCCAAGTAGAGGACAGAGTCAGAGCTGGGTTCGGGTCAAGTCCTGCCCTGACCAGCTGCTTGACCTTGGGCAAGTTTCATCACCTCTCTGAGCCCCAGTGGGGTTGCTGAAGATGAAATGGGATGATGGGAGTGCAGGGCCCTGCTGCAGGGACGGTGCACCATAATTAGGATTTATCATGAGGAGCAAACCCTGAGACCCACAGGCCTCATAGCACAAGAGGTCAACCACACATGTGGACCTATTTCGGATGGGGGAGCTGCTGCTCTAAGATGCTAAGCTTTGGATGCCCTGGGCCTTTGACCTCTTCTCCATCTACCCTTCCCCTCTGGAATCTTCTCTTGTCTCATGGCCTTAAGCCACTGTGTGCTCTTGACCTCAAATGTGGATCTCGAGCCCAGCCTCCCCCATGAACTCCACTCCGCCACTAAAATGCAAACTCACAATGACAGAAACATTGTTTTGTTTTTATCCTTGCCTTCAGCACCTGGAACAGCACCTGGCTTGTACATGAACTCAGCAAATACTTACTGAGTGAACAAATGCATGCCATCAGGCGAACTTAAAAACTCCTTTAAGAACCAAGAGCAAGAAAAATCAAATAATTGGTAGTATTCAGGTGGAAACATCTGTTTTTATCCACGAGGGAGGAACAGGAGATTTTATAGAGCATCAGCGATTTTTCCAGTTCTTTCCCTGCGTCTCAGGTCCTGAGCTCTGGGTACCTTATCTCTGTGCAGTGTTGGGCTCAGAAGCGAGGGCTCTGGGTTTGAATCCTGCCTCTGGCTTTCCTAGCCACATGCCCTCGGGTGAGAATTACTTACCTTATCTGTGCCTCAGTTTCCTCCTCTGCAAAGTGAGGGAGATAGTAAAGGTAGCTACGCTGGTCCTTATGGGGGTCCTTAAGTTGGGACTTGAAATAAGCTGGGGGCTGAGAAACTGGTTTATGCACCACGTTAGTGGGAAGCTCCCGGTGCTTACCTGCACATTTTTGTGGTAGAATTAAAAAGTTTCACTTTGTAGCCACTGTTGCAAATAAGCAGGAAGAGTTCCTTGGTGAGTGGCGGGTACCAGACCATACAGGTGGGGTAGTTGCCCTGGTCAGTTCGGTGAATGTCCAGGACTTCCAGGTGGTCTTTGTAACTCTTGAGAAGATTATACTCGATCTGCAGAGGAGCCCAGATGGATACACACGAGGACTGAGCCAAATGAAATCAGCCAACAGTGCTTTTCTGGGGGGAGACAGTATCAGGCCTCCTAAAAGAATACATGCCTAGACTCTTATACCTCATAAGCTACCATTATGGAGAATTCATTATGAGCAAGATGATGAACTAAGTGCTCCAAAAACATCATGCCATTTAATACTAATGACTCCCCTGCAAAGTAGTACTATTTTGCCCACTTTACAAATGAGAAAACAGATGTTCACAGAGGTTCTGTGGCTTGCCCAGGGTCACACAGCTAAGAAGTGGTAGGATGAGAATTCAAATTTAGGTCCAACTGACTCCAAAACCTGAACTCTTACAGTTATGTTATACTGCTTCTCTTACCATTATCTTGGAACTCTTCCAGGGTAGGAATTAATTCATATCTAAATCTCAGCACCTGACAGTCATAAATTAGCAGCCTGCTGGATTTCACCCATAAGTAGGTTTTGGTGGCCAGACCAGCATGGATGGATGGATGGATGGATGCATGGATGGATGGAAGGGTGGATGGATAGATGGATGGATGGGTGGGTGGATGGGTGGATGGATGGATGGAATAAAAGGAAGGGAAGAAAGGAAGTTAAGATGGATGGATGGATACATTGATTGATTGACTTTGAATTCTTTTGGCTTGATCATGAACATCACATTTGCCAGGGTCCCTACCTTTCCCTCTTATCTCACATCCTCTATTAGTGTCACATTTAGGTAACAGCCTGGCCCCAAGCCCTGGACACAAAGAAAGCGTGAGTGAGTGTCGGCTTTCCAAATGTACACTGAGAGGTGAGGGTGGCTGAGTTCTTCGTGTTGTGGGGAACACCACCTCCCCGCCATCCAATGTGATGCTCCCCAGAAGCCTCCTCGCTCGGGAAATGAGTTCCCACGTGGCTTCACAGCCATGCTAAGGCAAAATGCCTCCTCAGAGAGGTTTATGCTACTTTGTTGTATATTTATCTTCTCCAACGAACACACAGACTGTGGGCCCAGTTCTATGCCAGACGCCAGGGATGTAGCAAGAATGAGACAAACACAGTCAAGTGACCAGGTAGACAAACCCTGAACAGCTCACCAGGACCCTGTCTTTCCCGAGGCTCAGCAGTCGAGGCTCATTGATGTCCAGGTGAAGCCCGAACAGGAGACTCTGGATGCTTTTGTGATGAGAACGAAGTCTCGCCAAATATTCCCAGACCCTTTGTCCGTTTTTGACTACCACCATGTAAACGGCCACAGTAAAATTTACATCCTGGATAGAAGCAAAAGAGCAGAAGTTATTCCTTTTTAAATTTTGTAACTTAAGAATCATCATTATTTTTTCATACTAATTTTGCTCTTAGAATATTTTATCCAAAAGAAATCTTAGTCTATCAGAGCAAGTAATAAAATAACGCCCATTTTACAGATGAAAAAATTTAGGTTAAAAGTAGGTAACTCACAAAGGTGATGAGGGAGACAGTATTTATCTGACACTACGGTCTTACTCTCCTTTCCAGCCCCCACCTCATTCTCTGCTGGAAACTGAAACCCTGACTCCTTCCGCCTTTGTTCTCCCTTCTCTTTATCCAGCTACTCAAAAGGTATGATTGAAAAAAAAAGTATGATGGCTGAGAGTGGAAGGGGTCAGAGAGTGGCTGAGACCAGCCTGAAGGGACCTGGGGCACCTGAGTCAGTGTGCGGACGGGAAGCACGAGGGACGGCTTTGGGCCTTTAAAAGTGTTGTGTACGCAGATCAGAACAGAGGCGACAAGAGAGCATTAGAAGGGACAACGGTTTAAGTGAAGACGGCTGTGTCCCCTGCCACCCAATATCAAGGCACGATGAGCACACTGCAGACCAGGAGAACTGGCAGGAAGAGGAGGTTAGAGGTCTAGGAAAATCTTCACTGAGATTAAGAGCCCTGTTCACAGAGGGAAGGAACAGAATCCAAAATACCAGTGGAAGACTTTGCTTTGAGATAAATGAGAATGTCATCTTGTCAAAATCAAAGGGAAAGATGAAAGACTGGATGCAGAGAAAGGGTTCCAAAAAACTAACAAACCAAAAATGAGCTGTCAGAGCAGCAGAATCCAAGTCTGGAAGTTCTGAGGCCCTGCTCTTGTTTTCAGGCAAAAGTCCTCCCACCTCCCTTACCCCTTTCTCTTTTTATGACAGCTTTATTGAGATATAATTCACACACCACACAATTCATCCGTTTAAAGTGTACAATTCAACGGGTTTTGGTATATTCAGAGAGTTATGCATCCATCATCACAGTTTTAGAGTGGTACTTCATGACCCCAAAAGAAACCCCGTACCCACTAGCAGTCACTCTCCATTTGTCCCCCAGTCCCCTTTCTCTTTTGGTTTTAAATAAGGTTGCTAACCCACCAGACAGTGCTCAGTGAAAATACTTACAGCAGTTGCCATATACTGGGAGTTATGGGAGAAGCTGATATGAGTCACGCTGGTTCTGGAATATCTGAAAGGCTCTGGGATTTCGTTTTCTAAGGACATGGCATCGAGAATGTAAACTGTCCCCTCCGTGAAGCCAGCTCCAAGAAGGGCCCCTGAAATCACAAGCCAGAGAACCAGGATCAAAAAGGAGCTCGTTCCCTTAGGAAACATGGACTCCGTGCCAGGCCTTGTCCTGGGTGCCGAGGAGACAGCAATAAACAGGACAGACAGAGTCCCTAGAAGGAGAAATCAACTGAAAGGCCTGACACCCTGGGATGAGTGCTCAGAGAGTACTAAGCACAGAGGGCTGCGGACGCAGAGGAGAAGCTGTCTCTTCTAACCTGGTGGGGAGAGTGGGGTCGAAATTCCTGGAGGTGTTACAGCCAACCAGCATAGCCATTGGGTCTGTTTTCGATTTAGAACCTAAAATAGGCTGATAAGATGAAAATACCTTCGGGGTTGTAGGTCAGACTTTGGACTCCAAGCCCCTTCTCAAAGACCCTGCTGAAAAGGTATTTTTTCTTTTCATAATCCCACACTTTGATCATCCCACAGAAACTCCCAATGGCGATGAGGGGTTGATACGGGTGGCAGGAGATGGCACAAATGGCATCCTTGGGCTCTACAAATAACTTCTCAAGTTTGGTCCCATCTGTCGTTAAGTGGTACACTGTTGCATCAGATGTTCCAATGATAAGATTCCTGTTTGCCATGGAGAAACCAAACAGTATCAATGTTTGCAGGGAATGGGGCACGCCAGCTATTCTTCTAATTGCACATGAAACGCCTCTGTCGTCTGTAATTTAGTGACATGATTAACCCAACATCTCCAAAAATATACCACTACCACCCAGCAGCCTCCATTTGCAAGTGAAAAAGCCCACATTTCCACATGTAAATTGAGTCATTAAGTATGCAGATGGACAGTCAGTTGTACAATTAGCTAATCTGCACATGCAAATATTCATTTGTGTATGCAAATACGGAGTTTGGTGCACACATACAGATGTGCCTGCAAATACTGCAAGGGTAATTAAGCAGACTCACAGATAATTCAGTCTTGAAATGTTATGGCTATTAATTATCAAATGCCTTTAACTGCAGTGCTAGGACAAACTCAGCTTCGAGAAGGAGACTAACCTACAGCAAAGGACTCCAGACGCAACAGAGGTGAGAGCTCAGGGATAAGCCCTTTCCAGCTCCCTGTCACTAAAAATCCTTCACAGGAAAATAATGTTGCATTTTAAAAAATGATTAAATAGTGATTATAATCAGACAAGGAGATCCACCTGCAAGCCAGGGAAAGGCCTGAGCAGGAAGGCCAGTTCCCTCTTTTCTATACCCCAGGAACAAGAGGAACATTCCACTCCACATAAACCGAAAGAAGACATCAATCACTTTTAACCATTCAAACGACTAGACTCATTAACAACTTACCTCACAATAAAAAGGTCACCTTTTAAAGTGCAGTCTGGAGGATAGTTTGATTTTTTGGTAGGAGGAGTTGCCGGGGTCTTTGAAAAGGACAGAGTTCTTATGGAGCTCAAGTTGAAGTGGCTGTACCAGTTAACAATGGACAGGGTGTGATCATAGAATTTAATGTTCCCCTTAACGTCACCTGTGACAATATAGCTGCAATGGAGAATAACATCAGTTTGTTAAATAACAGTAATAACTACCATCTATTGAACACCTAATTATATATCAGGCTCTGGACTCTGGTTGTTGTAAAAATTTCACTTAATACTGCCCTATGAGGCTGATTTTACTGTTATCTCACTTTATATCTAGGAAACTAAGGCTCAGAGAAGTTAAGAAATTCGCTCGAGGCCTGGGGTTGCCAGATTTAGCAAATAAAAATTCAGGATACCCAGTTAAATTTGAATTTCAGATAAACAATGAGTAATCTTTTAGCATAAGTATGTCCCAAATATGGCATGGGACATACTTATACCTGGCAACTCCATCAGGGCCACGTGGCTAGACCGTGCAGGGATCCAGGTGTGTCTAACACAACGTCCCTGCTCTCTGCTCTCCTCTTCCCTGCCCACCAAGATCAGCCACATGCCGTGGCGGTGGGCAGTGATTTACATTCTCTGCCGCAAGACTACAGATGATAACAGGGTCTGTCTACCAGCCCTCTGAAATCACACAGGCCGGCAATGGGATATAAGCCGCTTTATAGGAAGGCGCTGCTGTTAGAGCTATCGTAAAACCCCGTCCAGTCATCACAGCCAAAGGCAGTGCCGCGTGACAAAATGGCTTTTATTTCCAGTCCTCAGATCCATCCCAAATGGGCTTGTTTTTTTTTTTAAGCCTCTGACATAATTCTAATCATGAGGGGAGTAGAGGGATGAATTTCCTCTTTACATACGCAAAGTGATTAAATGAGGTTTCTGATTAATAAGCAAGGCAGGTGGGCAGAGTAATTGGCTAGAACATCTTTCACTGCCCTCTGCTGGACAGAAATGGCAAAACAGGCCAAGTGTTTTCAGAGACCTTTTCCTTCAAGGACTCCCTGGTCCTGGCTGGGTTTTATTTAACATGGAGAGGAGAATGGAGGCCTGGTCTTCACTGGGTCCTAACCCCCAACTAGTTAAAAGTTGATTGCATCAGCAATTGCAATTCCACTATTGTCTTTTCGCAACACGGAGTGAGGATGACAATTTGCATTTCTCTTTGTAAATCCATGCCGGGACCTCACTGTTGCCCTGTATTAAAAGAAAGGTAGAGGAAAGCAAATGGGCTTCTGGAAAGCGGATGGCACAGAGACTCCAATCATATGGGCAGGGTCCTCATCATTAGGCAATTTTCTCCACCACTTTTGGGAACTTTAGCATGCTAATAATGACTATTTTACCTAGAGCTCCCCTGTGCCAGACAGCGTGCTAAGAGTTTTACATGCCTTGTCTCACTAAATCCTCATAAAATCACTCTGAGATAGATAGTACTGTTACGCCCATTTTACAGATGGAAAAATGGAGGCTCAGCAAAGTTAAGTCCCTTGCCCAAGGTCACTCAGCAAGGAAGGGATGTATCTGGAATGTGAACCCTTTCTATCTGAGGCTGAGGCTTTTTTAATGATCAGCTGTAAGCCCCTACAGCCTCTCAAAATCAAAGAGTTAGTGAACTTGATAAAGTTCTGTTGTATTTCATCTTTTCATAATGAGTAAATGTTATTTTGTAATCAGACAGAACAATATAGCTATTCATATTATTTTCTTAAATTTAAAGTATGTAAAATTTAGGGTATAAAATAAGTCTAATTAGTGCAGAAGAAAAAAATCACTACTTTTTGTTTCACCGACACAAAGAGATTTTTTAAAGTAATACATGCCCATGATTTAAAAAAAAAAGTAAACCAATTAGTACAAATGAGACTAAAAAAGAAGTAAATCCACCCCCATCCTTGAACCTAGTTCTTAGTTTTTTTCCTTAGAGGCAACCAACATTCCCAGTTAATTGCGACTCTCCCCAGAAATATTCTATGCATATACATAATATGTGTATACATCCAAAAGGGTTTTAGAATACTTTTATAATCATCTATAGCTACTTTCTAATTAAGATAATTACCTATCAACTGTAGTAAGCACAGTGATACTCTCTCTCTGCAAATGAACCAATTTACAAGGTTTGATATAGGGTAAGTTCAAAGAGGTGGAGGCAGACGATGGTGGGCGGTAAATGTCCCAGACAACCAGCTTCCCCTCCATTGTTGCCGAGAGTATTTGTGTTAAATTCAGATGAAAGATGGACTGGCTATATTTTCCCACAAGCTTGTTGAATGTCTGCATTTCAAAAGACAGGTTATGAGTTACCGTTGGTAATAAATATAAAACAAAGCATTTATCAACACAGCGTTTTATAATATTACACTGAAATATAGTAGAAAAAAGATAAAGTAAAAAAAAAAAAATCACTAAAAAAACCTTCCCCCATGGATTGCCATGGTCCAGGCAGTTCTGAACCTCTCAAGGTTTGCTAAGAGCAAGTGAACGGTTATGTGCATACTGTCAATTACACTGTTTGCTTAAAGCAAATGAAAAAGTGGTCACTGTTTATACCTGTTCAACTCTCTTATTGAGGTTTCAGAGACTGATAAAGAAACTAATGCCTATAGTGAGCAAAAGTAAGCTCCAGTTATAAAATATCATAATTCTCCCAGTCTCCTTTTGATCATAAATTATTTTCCCATCAGTAGAAATTAAGTACTGTACATAGAAATGCCCTTAAGACTATTAAATTTGTGCTAGATAAAATAAGGCACGAGGCCATCTTTCTTAGAGAATGTCTTAGACATGAAGTATAGAAAGAACCCAGAGCAGTGAGTGAAGCCCCTCAGCGAACGTTTAGCAAATAAATAAATGAAACTCAGCAATCTGTCATATGACACAGTAATCTGCTGCCCATTCTCTAATTAGGCAGAGAAGATCCTAGGGTTTACTTCTTCTGACTTGAACACAAGAGGGTCAGTAAAGTGACAAGTGGTCAAGCAACAGCATCACGATCTTTCTAAGAGCAGCACTATTTCCATTTTTATCATTTCAAATCACAGTGGGTCCTCGTTAATTGTGGATTCCGTATTTGTGAATTTAACTACTGGCTGAAGTTTATCTGTAACCCCAAATCATCCTCGTAGCACTTTCACAATCATTTGCAGACGTGTACACGTGCAGAGTGGTGAAAAATTTGATGTTCCCAGCCAAGGCCTAACAAGGCAACACTTTGCCTTCTTGTTTCAGCTCATACTAGAAACAACTGTCCTTTTCACGGTCTGTTTAGTGCCACGTTGTTTGCATTTTTTTTAACGTTTTTTGTTGGTAATTTTAGTATTTAAATTGGCCCCCAAACATTGTACTGAAATACATTTATCAACACAGCGTTTTATAATATTACACTGAAATATAGTAGAAAAAAGATAAAGTAAAAAAAGTGTTCCTAAGCACAAGAAGGTTGTGATGTGCCTTACAGGGAATATACCCGTATTAGATAAGTGTCATTCAGGCATGAGTTCTGATGCTGTTGGCTGTGAGTCCCATGTTAATGAATCAACATTATATATTAAATATGGTGTCTTTCAACAGAAACATACATAAAAAAAGATTATGTATCTGTCAGTTGATGAAAATGTTGTGACCATAGGCTGGCAGGCACCTATTCCTGTATTTCTCCTAGGAGCAATGATTCAGTATGCGCTAATTGTGGTCTGCAGAGATTTTATAGAACATAACTGCCACAAATAACGAGAATCGACTATATTTATTTTTTGATACTTTGATTTATGAAAAACAGAGTTTGCAGACAGAATAATCTTTCTTGTGTCCATCTGGCTTATCTTTTTTTTTTTCTCTTGGCATCCTCTCTTAAAAAATAAACTTCTATAAGTCATACCAAGAGCGAAGGAAGGAAGCAGAAAAATCACCATAATGTTCTCACTGCAGGAGACAGGACTTGAGTTCCGTCTCAGATGAAACAGCTGGAGGCAAGCAGGCAAGATAAATGTTTCCTCCAATACCTGGTTCACCACCTTTCTATCGGCTCTTAAACATCTAAATATCCAGTATCATTTTTTATTACTGAAAACTCAGCAGCTTAAAAGAGACCCACTCATGTTCAACCACTATCCTCACACCACTCCAGTTAACTTTCTTTCTTCGTCACATGCACACATATATTACAAAAGCCATCACTTTTTTGAATATTTTTTCATGGTAGTAAACTTTCTTTTCCACAACATTTTATTTTTAATAATAGTTCCATTATTTCAACTGACAATTCAATATGGTAAAGGACCAAGTAAATTTTTCAAATTGTTTCCCAGTGGCTCAATATCAAGACATACAGAGAGGAGCCCAAAGTGACGAAGCTTACACATCCATATTTGTTCTCCACAAAATTAGACGCATAAAAACACAACAGGCATACTCACTTTTTCTGTTAAAAGTGGGGCACTGTGAACAAGTATATCTCCCTCTTCATACTGACAAACACAGAAAAAATAATCACTACTAAAAAAAGACCTGGTTTCCAAAAGAAGAACTACATAATAACAAAATCAAAACAAATGCATCTAAACGGGGTGGGAGCTTTGCACCTTCTACAGGTAGGAGAACCCACTGCCTCCAGGAATATCTAAAAACATTCTGGAAGAAAAGCAAATACATAAAAAATGCCACAAATGACTGTGACTTTCAGTGGTAGTTAAGGGAAATCTGAATTCTACATTTATAAGGCTTTAAAGCTATAATAAATATCTGAAGTAATGACTATCACTGAAAATCAGCGATTCTATGTGTTTTTGTTTTGCATTTCTTATTGAGGCAAAATTCATAACATAAAATTAACCATTTTAAAGTGTACAATTCAATGGCACGTTAACAATGTTGTGCAATCATCATTCTATCTAGTTCCATGACACTTTCGTCACCCGAAAAGGAAGCCCCTTATCCATTAAGCAGTCACGCCCCACTCCCCCCCTACAGCCCCTGACAACCACCATTCTGCTTTCTGTCTCTATGTGTTTACCTATTCAGGACATTTCATATCAATGGAATCATACAGTATGTGGCTTTTGCATCTGGCTTCTTTCATTTAGCCTAACGTTTTCAAGATTCATCCATGTTGTAGCATATGTCAGTACTTCATTCCTTTTAATGGCTAAATAATATTTCATTGTATGGATAGACCACATTTTGTTTACCCATTCATCTGTTGATGGACATTTGGTTTGTTTCTACCTTCTGGTTATTGCAAATAATGCTGCTGTTATGAACATTTGTGTATAAGTATTTGTTTGAATGCCTGTTTTCAATTCTTTTGGGTATATATCTAGGAGTTGCTGAGTCACATAGTAATTTTATGTTTAACTTTCGATGTTTTGTTAATCTCATGATTTTGCCCTGTGTCAGAATACATATCGCTGATCTGTTTGCTAATTCCTTTCTAAAAGGGAATAAAGTTCAAGATCTTGAAAAACCCTATATTTTAGACCTGTTAACTACATTCAAATAAATATCTGCCTCATTAATTTAAAAAACTTAAATGAAATTTAAATTATCTGCTTATGATTTAATATGCTAATTTCCAATGGGACTAGAATAAATACTATAATTAAATCAAAACATTTTAATAGATATTTATTGCTTCCTAAGTAGATACTATATTGTTACATTACCAAAATGTCTATACTCAAAGAATGAATATATACTTGTCCATACATTTAAAACAAATCAAAATATTTCTACTTACCCACAAATAATATATTGCCTGTGTTTTACTATTGCTCACCAATTCTTTATTATTTGTTGGATTAAAAGTAAGGTAGTTCTGAAATATAAAGTATAGAAATATATTACATTATAATAAATTTTCTGTTTCTCTCTGGTTAAGCTGAATTTTAAAATTAAATAATATTTTTTATTAAAATAAATAACTGAGTAGGAATATAAAACAGAAAAGACATGGCATTTTGTAAGCAATAGGAATATAATTTGAACACTGAGTGTTAAAATTAATGGTCTCAAATGTGATCCCTTTCTTATTTAGTCTTACTTGTTATAGTTCATCACCTATAAATTAGAACAAACAAAAGTAAACCAGTATTCACCAATAACCTCTATTCTGTGTCCTTTCGGACAAAAACGGCTACATACACATTTCTAAATTTGACAGGGCCACAAGGTGACTTGGAATGAATGCAAAATATTGGAAAGAGATTCTGATTCCTGCCAAGATGGTGAATAAATAAATGGGTTGCCTGGCTCCCTTCCCAAAAATCAACCCTGCAGAAACCACAGGAAGGAGGGATACATGAAGGCATGAAACTAAACAATAACAACAACAAAAAGTGAGAACTCTCTGGGAAGACTTAAGACATACGTCTTGAAATGGTACGTGTGTGGGGGAGAGTGGCTGCAGCTAAGATGAAGGGCTCCAGGCAGCAACACTGAGAGAAACTGGTTAGAGAAAAGCTTTTTAAGTTCCATTCCTGCCACTTCCACCCCATCTCCTATTCCTTGCCTCCTGCTTGCTGCTTCACTTCAGGAAGGTGAACTACTAAGGCCAATGTCAGAGAATTACTATCAGAACAGCACAGAAGCCAGGTGAGGCCAAGAACTGATGAAAGCAAGTGCATGGAGGAGACCTCAGAGAGGCTGAAAATCAGCCTCAAATCACCTCAATCTCTGATTAGATCCAGGTGACCACTTCGCCAGATGCCTGTAAGAATCGAAAGTAAGTCTTCCTTGGAGGAAGTTATCCTGAGCCTCAAATTACTCCTATACTTTTTAAAGCATAATGGGCACTCAATGAAAAATAACTGGCATATGAACAAGACATACCCAAATAACTGAAAACTAAGGGGGAACAGCAATCAATAGAAAGAGACCCCGGAGATCCAGATTTTGGCATTATCACACACAGATTCGACAATAACTCTGATTAACATGTGCAAGAAAATAGAGGACAGGATGGATAATCTCAGCAGATAACTCTATGTAAAAAAAGAATCAAATGGAAATTCTAGACCTGAAAAAATGATTTTAAAAACTCAAAATGAGGTTTAAAAGAAAACTAGATATAGCCAAAGAAACGATTAGTCAATAGAAAAGGAAGATAAATTATAGGAGAAAATATCCAGACTGTAGCATAAGGAGACAAAAGAATATAAAATAAAGAGAAGAAAAAATGGAAAGGTCTAATTTAATGTAATTAGAGTCCCAGAAGGAGAGGAAAGAATGTGGCAGAAGTAATGTATAAGGAGACGATGGCTGAGAATTCTCCAAAGCTGAGGAAAAACATGACATCCTAGGTTCAAAAAACCCCAAGGGATAAGTTTTTGTTTTTGTTTTTTAAATCAACAACATACCCCAAAACACACAGACACATCATTGAACAAACTGCTGAAAACCAAGAGAATATCTTAAAAGCACCCAGAGGGGGAAAAAAAGACACAACTTTCTAAAGAAAGAACAATACGATTGATGGTTGACTTCTCAAGAGAAATGATGTATGTCAGAAGGCAATGGAATAATATCATCAAGTTACTGAAAGAAGATGACTACCAACCTAGAATTCTATACTTACGGAAAATGTCCTTCAAAAATAAAGACAATTACCAAGAGAAAGGAAAGTATACATCGCTACAAAGACTTGTACATGAATGTTCACACAGCTTTATTTTCAATAGCCACAAACAGGAAACAACCCAAATGTCCATCAACAGTGAACAGATAAATTGTGACATATCCATTCAATGCACTGCTATTCAGCAATAAACAAGAATAAACTATTGATACGTGTAACAACATGGATGAATCTCAAAAATTAAGTTGGGTGAACAAAACCAGAGGCCTCCACAAAAACAGTCCATTTATATAAAATTCTAGAAAATTCAAACTAACAAACATTAATAAACAGGAGGGTAGATGTTGGGAGATGGAAAAAGGGATCAGATCATACCTCGGAGGCCCATAATAAGGATTTCTGATTTTATTCTAAGGACAATGGAAACTCATTGAAGGATTTTAAGTAAGAGAGTGATAGAATCTGTTTTTCTTATTTTAAAAGTATCACCCTGACTGCTGTGGCAAGACTGGTAGGGGTGCAGCAGGAGTGACAGCAGAGACATCGGCTGGAAGGACATCGTCACGCAGGGAGAGATGACTGTAGTCTGGACTACTATGGTGGCAGTGGAGATGGAGAGGAGAAGAAGGATTTCAGGATATATCTTGGATGTAAATACTTCTTAAAGCCTTGGGAACGGATGAGAATACCTAAGAAGAGAGTGTAGCAAGAAGAGGAGGAAAAAGAAGAGCTCTCAGAAGGAAACCCTGAGGAACACCAACATTTAGAAGGTGTGCGAATGAAAGAGGGAGACCCCACAAAGGAGCCTCAGAAAGAACGGCCAGGGCCGGCCTCGTGGCTTAGCGGTTAAGTGCACGCGCTCCGCTACTGGTGGCCCGGGTTCGGATCCCGGGCGTGCACCGACGCACCACTTCTCTGGCCATACTGAGGCCGCGTCCCACATACAGCAACTAGAAGGATGTGCAACTATGACATACAACTATCTACTGGGGCTTGGGGAAAAAAAAGAGGAGGATTGGCAATCGATGTTAGCTCAGAGCCGGTCTTCCTCAGCAAAAAGAGGAGGATTAGCATGGCTGTTAGCTCAGGGCTGATCATCCTCACACACACACACAAAAAAAAAGAATGGCCAGTGAGACACAGGCAAAGTGTCTTGTGAGCCCACTGTGAAGGGTGCAACTGAGGATTTAACAATGTTCATGTGATTTGGGAACACCAGTGACCATGATAAGCATAGTTTTGGTAGAGCCATGGGTGGGTAGAAGACAGATGAAAAGAACCAAAATGTCCATCAACAGTAGGATAGCTAAGTAAGTTGTGTTATACTCAAAGAGTGCAAAACTATACAGCAGTGAAAGTGAATGAATTATAGCTCAAGAATCAACATGGATGAATCTCAAAAACAATGCTGAGCAAATGAAGCAATACTAGTCTGATTCCAAATATATAAAGCTCAAAAACAGGTAAAGCGAAATAAGATAGTATTGAGGGATACATATATTGCTGGAGAAAAGTAGAAAGAAAAGTAAGAGAAAGTATAGCTCAAAATTTGGGATAGTGGTTAACTTTAGGGAGCAAAGTTAGGGATGAGATTGAGGAAGGGGAACAAAGGGGGCTTCTAGGGCTTAGGGAACATTCCATTTCTTGATCAGTGGTAAGCACACAGGTACATTTTGTTTTCTTCCTTAAAATGTACACATTTTGCATATTTGCCTTATTTAACAATAAAAATACAAAGCGATCAAATATTTCTTGCAAGAAAAAAAAGTAAATGAGATGGAGAAGTAGAGAAAGCAAGTGTAGACAGCTCTAAGAAGTTTTACTGTGAAGAGGAGGAAAGGGCCATAGCTGGAAGGAGATGTGGGGTCAAATGAGTTCTTTTTTTTTTTTTTTTTTTTCAGATTTTATTTATTCATTTTTTCCCCCCAAAGCCCCAGTAGATAGCCGTATGTCATAGGTTCACATCCTTCTAGTTGCTGCACGTGGGACTCGGCCTCGCGTTGGACAGAGAAGTGGCGCCTTGGGGCTTGCCCGGGATCCGAACCCGGGCCGCCAGCATCAGAGCGCGCGCACCTAACCGCCAAGCCACGGAGCCGGCCCTCAAATGAGTTCTTGAAGGATGAGAGACACGGAAGCATGTTTATTTGCTGATGGGGATGACCCCCTGGTAGAGGAAGAGCTGACAGCTGCAGGAGGGGCCTGGAGTAAGAGGGAAGGGATCTGGCCCCTCCTCTTAATTAGAGGCGTAAAGAGAAGACAGTGATGTTGCAGTAGGTTGCAGGCTTGGGAGTGAGACTAGGCTGGTGTTTGTATCTGATGGCTTCCATTTTCTCAATGAAATACGAGGGAGGCCATCAGCCGAGAGTGAGGGAAAGGCGTGGGAGGTGTGAGGAGAAGGTGTGAAACTGTTGTCTCTAGACAGCCTACTAGATCAGCCAGGCAGGGCTGAGAGCTCTCTCAAAATCTGTGACTGAGTTCCAAGTAAAATGAAATCAGCTCGGTGGGGTGGTTCTCCCCAGCCACATCCAGCCTGCTCAGTACAGGTACAGAGAAGGACAGTGGTGGAGTTCATCCAGAACTGGGGTGCCTCTGCAGTGCTGTCCAAAGTGCTTTCCGTGATGAGGGAGATGTTCTATAATCTGTGTTATCAAAAATGGTAGCCACTAGCCACACGTGCCTGATGAGTACTCGAAATGTGGCTAGTGAAACTGAGGAAATGAATTTGTAGTTTCATTGAATTTTAATCAATTTAAATTTAAATAGCCACATCTATTTAGCAAAGCTGATGCAAAGTCAGCACATAAAAATCAGTTTTACTTCTATAAACTAGCAATGAACAATCTGAGAAGGAAATTAAGAAAACAGCTCCAGGGCCGGCCCTGTGGCTTGGCGGTTAAGTGCGTGCGCTCCGCTGCTGGCGGCCCGGGTTCGGATCCCGGGTGCGCGCCGACGCACCGCTTCTCCGGCCATGCTGGGGCCGAGTCCCACATACAGCAACTAGAAGGATGTGCAGCTATGACATACAACTATCTACTGGGGCTTTGGGGGGAAAATAAATAAGTAAAATCTTAAAAAAAAAAAAAAAAGAAAACAGCTCCACTTATAATAGCACCAAAAAAAAAAAAAAGGAATAAATTTAACCAAGAAGGTGAAAGATTTGTACACTGAAAACTACAAAACACTGCTGAAGGAAATTAAAGAAGACATAAAGGGAAAGACATCCCATACTCATGGATGGGAAGACAATACTATTAAGATGACAATACTACCCAAAGTGATCTATACAGATTCAATACAATCTCTATCAAAATCCCAAAGGAATTTTTTGCAGCAATAGAAAAATCCATCCTAAATAGCCACGTATGGCTGGTGGCTACTGTATTAGGGCAGCTTTAAGAAGTAAGGATGGGGGGGACCGGCCCAGTGGCGCAAAGCAGTTAAGTTCCCACGCTCCGCTGTGGCAGCCCAGGGTTCGACGGTTTGGATCCCGGGCGTCACCGACACAGCGCTTGTTAAGCCATGCTGTGGTGGCGTCCCATATAAAGTGGAGGAAGATGGGCATGGATGTTAGCCCAGGGCCCGTCTTCCTCAGCCAAAAAAAAAAAAAAAAAAAAGAGGAGGATTGGCATTGGATGTTAGCTCAGGGCTGGACCTCCTCACAAAAAAAAAAAAAAAAAAAAAAAAATAGAAAGGATGGGGCCAGCCCGGTGGCGTAGCAGTGAAGTGTGCGCGCTCCACTTCAGTGGCCCGAGAGTTCACAGGCCCAGATCCTGGGAGCGCCCCGACGCACCACTTGTCAAGCCATGCTGTGGTGGCGTCCCATATAAAGTGGAGGAAGATGGGCATAGACGTTAGCCCAGGGCCAATCTTCCTCGGCAAAAAGAGGAGGATTGGCATCAAATGTTAGCTCATTGCTGATCTTCCTCACAGAAAAAAAAAAGTAAGGAAATTTTTTTCGGGGAGCAGGGGGAATGTTGGCAGGGGAGGAGAGAAGTTGGGCATAGAGCTGCATGATGACGTGCACCTTGCTGAGTCTAATCACCCAGATGCCCTGTTTGGACTCTAGTTTCCAAAAGCCGGGTAGGTACTTAACCACAGTGTCTGGCACATAGCAGGTACTCAATAAATGTATGATGAACAAAGGATGCAAGGAGGAATGAGACAATGTAGAACAGCAGTAAACTTTCTGGGTGTCATTGGCAAGGTACCTCACGCAAACTGAGAATAATAATAACTTCCCTCGGGGCCGGCCCCGTGGCTTAGCGGTTAAGTGCGCGCACTCCGCTGCTGGCGGCCCGGGTTCGGATCCCGGGCGTGCACCGACCAACTGCTTCTCTGGCCATGCTGAGGCCGCGTCCCACACACAGCAACTAGAAGGATGTGCAGCTATGACATACAACTATCTACTGTGGCTTTGGGGGGAAAATAAATAAATAAATAAAATCTTTAAAAAAAAAAATAATAACTTCCCTCTATTAAGAACAGTTAAGTGCATGCTTCTAGAATAAGCAAGGCTGCTAGCTGGGTGACTTCAGACAAATTAGTTAATAATTAATAGTAGTATTCCACACATATTACTATATAGTAATATCTCCTCCCCAGCATGTTTGCATGGATTATGTGAGATACTGTATGTAAAGAACTTAGCAGAATCTGGCAAATAATAACTGCTCATGGGGTCAGCCCCGTGGCTTAGCGGTTAAGTGCACACGCTCCGCTGCTGGCGGCCTGGGTTCAGATCCCGGGCATGCACCGATGCACCGCTTCTCCGGCCATGCTGAGGCCGCGTCCCACACACAGCAACTAGAAGGGTGTGCAACTATGACATACAACTATCTACTGGGGCTTTGAGGGGGGAAAAAAAAGGAGGATTGGCAATAGATGTTAGCTCAGAGCCGGTCTTCCTCAGCAAAAAGAGGGGGATTAGCATGGATGTTAGCTCAGGGCTGATCTTCCTCACAAAAAAAAAATAAATTACTGCTCAAAAAATTAGCTATTATTATCAAAAATAAAATGAGATCATGGATACGAATGTGTTTTTAAAAAGCTCTACTGCATCATAACAAAACTTTATTACAACAAAAAGTAGTTTTGACCTGGCTTCAGTATAAGTTTAGGTAGATCTTTACAGGCTCAGACTGAACTCACCTGAAAACCATACTCTTTGGGAAGATCAAGAGTACATGCTGGTGTTTCCACAGCCAAAGTCCACCTCCAGATGCAAACTTTCTGTAAGGGACAGCAGACAGAGGAGGATGAGAAAGCCGAAAGTTTCTGAAAGCTGCTGAAGTAACCTACACCTCCTGTGGTAACCCTGTAACTTCGGTTAACTGAGCATAGCAGTGGGAGCTAAGCCAGAGGCAGGGAGCCCCTGACAACATGCTGTGGAGTCCAGTCATCCCCTGAGAGCATCACAGACGCCACGCAGCCTGAGCAGAGCTGCTCACGGGGATGCTCGTGACAGGCTGCCCCAAAGGGCCCTGTACCTGGATTTCAGCATCTGAGATGGTTGCCAGATACTTAGCATCGCGGGTAATGGCCATGGTCCTGATGCCGTTACCTTCTGGGCAGCTGTCAAATATTGTGTGCACAGGAATACTGCAAAACAGGATGGGGAACAAGCATTTGCTGGGGTCTACCTTGCTTCTCAGAGGGACCCGCTTCAAAAACCAACTATGAATAAACAAATGTAGTCCATCCATACATGGAATATGATTCATCCATAAAGAGGAATGAAGCACTGACACCTGCCACAACATGGATGGACCTTCAAAAGATCATGCTAAGTGAAAGAAACCAGTCTCAAAAGGCCACATATTGCATGATTCCATTGATATGAAATATCCAGAACAGGTACATCCATAGAGACAGAAAGCAGATTAGTGTTTTCCAGAGGCTGGGGAGAGAGAATGGGGAGTGACTGCTAATGGAGACGGGGTTTCCTTTTGGGGTGATGGAAATGTTTTAGAACTAGATAGAGGTGGTGGTTGCACAACATTGTGAATGGACTAAATGCCACTGAATAGTACACTTTAAAATGGTTAATTTCATGTTATGTGAATTTTACCTCAATAATTAAAAAAAAAAACAACCTAACAGGGCAGCACATAAACGTGCTATTTGCTCTCCTGGTGAACTCTGGTCTCTCATGTGTTACTGAGGGCTGATTCTGGGCCGGCATGAAGGAAGAAAATGTGAGAAAAGATGCCAAGGACAACATCCAAGCTTCAGGAAGACGGGCATTCTCCTCCATAATTGGCAATGTAGATGAGCACAAGTTTTCTAGACAGCAATTTAGCTGTATCTATCAAAATTTTAATTGCGCATATCCTACGACCCAACAATTCCACTTCTTCAACATTTTCGCAGAGAAATAAAAGCAAAGGTAAACAGAGATAAATGTAAATTCACGTTCATTGTGGCACTGCTTTAACAGCGAAAAATCTGGAAACAACACAAATATCCACTGATACGGCAATTGTGAAAAAATATTATGACATAACCATATAATGAAAAACTATGCCACTCTCAAAAAGAATCGGGTAGATTTGGGAAAGTGACCAAAATTTTGCGAAAAAAGTAAATTGCAAAATGGTATACAAAGCATGATTCTGAGTGAGTACGTGTGAGTGTGTATGTGTGTATTTATACGTATAGAAAGAAGTCTGGAGGAACAGACTCTAAACTAAACAATGGTGACTCTGGAGACAGGTTTGGGTGAGGAGGGATTTCCATTTTTTTTTTACTTATACACTGCTGTACTGTGTCACTGGCAAGTCTTGAGAACTATAAGAAGCAGACACAGCCTTGACACAGGCAGAATTTAATTAGATGATATTTAAATAACTAAGAGAGCCAAAGAAATGCAAGAAACAACGAAGCAGTGATGGAAGTAAATCGTAATGTTGGGTGGTCCCTGACTTCCACTGCAAGTCCAGAGTGGGTGGTAGGAAGACTTACCCCAGGAGCGGGGGCTATCAGCTCCCCACCTTTTGTTTCAGTGTGGAGCCCTTGTTACAACAAATACAAACAGGCCTCAGTATGTCATATCAGTGTCCCAACTGGCTGGAACCAAGTCTGCGCCCCAGCTGAAGGCCTGTCGGGTGCTCTGTCACTCGAGGAACTTCATCCCACTGAGAAGTAATCCCAAAAATTCACTTGGGAAGGCAGTCCTAAAATTGTTGGGAATGACATAATAATGTCCATAGTGGGAGAATGTGTCTCATCACTGGGGATCTTTAGAATTAAATATAGAGAAGATGGAGGCAGTTGGACCTGTACTATTAACATATTTGTGACGGGCCGGCCCCGTGGCTTGGCGGTTAAGTGCGCATGCTCCGCTGCTGGCGGCCTGGGTTCAGATCCCAGGCGCGTACCGACGCACCGCTTCTCTGGCCGTGCTGAGGCCGCGTCCCACATACAGCAACTAGAAGGATGTGCAGCTGTGACATACAACTATCTACTGGGGGAAAATAAATAAATAAATAAAAATTATAACATATTTGTGACAAGAGAATTTGTTTTTTTTTTAGGAATGGGTGATGATTAAGAGAATTTAACATATCAGAGTCTCTAACATATTAGATTTGTGACTCTAATGTAGAGTCTGTAGTTGATTTAGACTTGTGATTTTAAATTCAAATCGTATTAGGTTTATAAATAATATTAGAACACTTAGGAGAACTTAAGATTTGCCATATTTATGTCTAACTTATTAGATTTACAAGAATTACTTAAGTACTGGCAAAGGATTTATTTGTTAATCAGACTACTAAAGGACTTAAAGATAAAACTGAATATATTCAATTTCTAAATCCAGCTTAAAATGTTTAAAAGGAGTTAATTATCAAATTTGTAAGTGGGGCCAAACAATAATCAAAACCTCCTTAAAGGCAATTGCAAAAATATGCTAGATTTATAAATAGAGTAAGATTTATAAGTTAAATGAAAAGCTTAAGGAAGAAGTATGGTTTTAAGTTTATCACTTCAATAAAGTGAATATTAATTCTAAAACCAAATAATCTTTTCTGGGTCCCAAAGTTGTCATTTGTGATATCGTAAAACTCATATTAACATGTTGTTTGAATTGTTAACCAGAGATATGCTTTACTTCGTAAATTACTTTGTAATAGAAAAAAAAAAAAAATGACTGCCAGAGTCACCCCCAGTCTAGTGGGGGAGACAGGTTTACAAACAAGAAAAAGGCAAAGAATAAACACTTCGTAAGGGAGCCAGCTCTGCCTGGGGAGGGGGAGCTGTCAGCAACAGCTTCAGAGAAGAGATACCTGAGGGACCCACACTTCCTGCCTTCGGACTTCCTGCTGCAGGAGACAGGCACTGTCCCTCGAGCATAGGTCGCATGTCCCATTACTTGCAGCTGAAAGCACGTAATGGCTACAGATGGACGGCTAGGCGTGCAGACGGGGAACCTCCCTTTCTGGGGGAAGCGTTCACACAGCTACAACGCAAGGTGCGTATTCCCTGTAACACAGGCGGGGTCGGCAATAGGCAGCCTCTGAAGGTTTTTGTTTGTTTGTTTTTGTTTTTTGTGAGGAAGATGAGCCCTGAGCTAACATCCATGCTAATCCTCCTCTTTTTGCTGAGGAAGACTGGCCCTGAGCTAACATCTATTGCCAATCCTCCTCCTTTTTTTCCATTTTTCTCCCCAAAGCCCCAGTAGATAGTTGTATGTCATAGTCGCACATCCTTCTAGTTGCTGTATGTGGGACGTGGCCTCAGCATAGCCAGACAAGGGGTGCATCGGTGCGCGCCTGGGATCCGAACCCGGGCCACCAGTAGCGGAGTGCGCGCACTTAACCGCTAAGCCACGGGGCCGGCCACACCCTCTGAAGGGTTTTAAGCAGGGGAGCAACACAGACAGATTTTGCATTCGGGAAAAGGTCATGCTCAAAATGTTGTGCAGATAAATCAAATGATGATACATGATAATGTCCATATATGCGTATTTAAAACAACAGCAAATGTTCTGGAAGGAAACACACCAAACTGACTTCCTCTAGGAAGAGGACTAGGATTGGAGATGGTAGCCAAAGGAGACTTTAGCTTTCAATTAAAACGATGGTTTAAAAATCAACAAGATGAATGGATAAACAAAATTGGTATATCCATGCAATGGAATCTTAAACAGCTATAAAAAGGAAAGAAGTATTGATTCATGCTACAACACGGAAGAACTTTGTAAATATTGTGCTAAGCAAAAGAAACATTACGCAGACACAAGAAGCCACATATTGTATGATTCCATTGACACGAAACGTCCAGAATAGCCAAATTGACAGAGACAGAGAGATTAGAAGCTACCAGGGGCTGAGGGGAGGAGAATGGGGAGTTCGTCGGTACAGAGTTTCTGTCTGGGGCAACGAAAATGTTCCGGAAATAGTGGTGATGGTTGTACAACATTGTGAATGTAATTAATGCCACTGAATTGTACATTTAAAAATGGTTCATTGTCATGGAAGCTGGGTTGAAGAGTGAAAGCACAGGGAGAGAGATCAGTTAGGAGGCTGTTGCAACAGCCCAGGCATTAGAGGATGGACAGAGGCAGTGGGGATGGGTTCAGAAGTCAACTGGGACATAGATGCAACAGGACTTTTGGACATTTTAGCAGGAGATGCCTACAGGACATACAGGTGGAATGTCCTCCAGCAGCTTCCTCATCTACAAAAAGAGGAAACATTGAGATAGTTACTGAGATTAAGATGGTGTGGTTTCAAATCCTGGATCTGCTCCTTCCTAGCTGCAGAATAATACCAACAGCATCCTCATCCTCAGTTAAGGAATGGCCAGAGGAAGATGAGTCTGAGAAGGAACAGAGAGTAAGTAGGATGAGTACCAGGGGGACACAGTATCAGAGAAGACAAGGGAAACGAAGAGCGTCAAATGCCACTGAGAAGTCAAGTGAGATGAGGCCTAGGATTAGGTAACATGGCCCTCTCGACGTCACCAGTTACCTGGGGGAGAACAGTTCCTGTGTCCTAGATAAACATAACTATCTAGAACACTCAAGAACATTAAACATAACTTCTTCCTGATTTTCTTGTCCAACTAGACTCATCCACCCCTCACCTTACCCTACCCCTCCACACATACCCAACTAGGGCCTTACAATCTTGTCAACGAATCTAGCACTGCTCTCTGCCGCTAGGACCAGAAATTAAGAAAGAAAATTCATCTATGAGCATCTATCATAGGCCAGGTACTGTGCTCTCATCTTCTTAACAATCTTGTAAGGTAAGTCTAGTGGGTTGAATAGCGTCCCCTCAAAATTCATGTCCACCCAGAACTGCAGAATGACCTTATATGGAAATACGGTCTTTGTATCATATGTAGTTAGTTAAGATGAGGTCATACTGGATTATGGTGGACCCTAAATCCAATGACCGGTATCCTTATAAAGGAGGAGACACATATGGAAAAGTGTGTCACATGAAGATGGAAGCAGAGACTAGAATGATTAGTCTACTAGCCAGGGAACACCAAGGATGGCCAGCAACCCCCAGAAGCCAGGAGAGGAGCATGGAACAGATTGTCTCTCAGAGCCTCTAGAAGGAACCAACCCTGCAGACACTTCAATTTCAGACTTCTGGCCTCATGAACTGAGAGAATAAATTTGTTATTCTAAGCCACCCAGTTTGTGGTAATTCCTTAGGCAGCCCTAGGAAACTAAACAGTAGGTACGATTAGCCTCTTTTTTTCACAGATGGGGAAACTCACTTCACTTCTGTGGGTCTCCAAGCTGGGTTAGTGTGAGTTAGCCTCCCTCAGCCCAGTCTACTCTGGGACACTGACAAACCAAGTTTCTGGGCTTAAAGAGCCAAGAATCGTAAATGGGAAATTCACCAAGGTAATGTCAGGCCATCAGGCCTCGAGGCCTAACCAGGCAACCAGCCTTCCCTGACAACCTCACCCCTCACCTGCGTCCCATCACCGGCTTCTGCATCCCCGGACTGGCATTATCATTTTTGCTGGTCACAGTGGCAGATACGCTACAAATATTAGCGAAAAAAGTGACGGCACCAAGCCTACCCTGTGAAGGAGTCCCATATGATTATCAGGCAGTCAGGCCCTTTGTCAGCCGTGGCGATCCACCGCCTGTCTTCGCTGATGCATAGGCAGGAGATCACATTAGGGTGGCCCTACAGAAACGGAGAGAAAATGCTCTGAAACACCAAGGATGTGGCCCAGCCTGGGCGCCAAAGGGAGACCTGAGTTCCCTTTCCCGGCGTATCTGGCTGGTCTCTCTGCTTTCACTCTTATTCTGCTACAATCCTTTTTCCACATAACAGAGGAATCTTTTGGAAACCCAAACAAGATATTATTACTCCTTAGAAATAGCCAGGAAGGGCCGGCCCCGTGGCTGAGCGGTTAAGTGCGCGCGCTCCGCTACTGGTGGCCCGGGTTCGCATCCCGGGCGCGCACCGACGCACCACTTCTCCGGTCATGCTGAGGCCGCGTCCCACATGCAGCAACTAGAAGGATGTGCAGCTATGATGTACAACTATCTACTGGGGCTTTGGGGGAAAAAAATAAATAAAATAAAAAATTAAAAAAAAAATTTTTCTAAAAAAAAAAAAAAGAAATAGCCAGGAAATAGCCCGTTTCCCTCCTTCCTCGTCTCCCCTCGCTCACTCTGCACCAACACACTGGCTTCCTTTCTGGGCCTCACGAATGAAGCTGGGCACTTGGAGGTCTCTCTGTCTGGACAGCTCCTCCCCAAACTGTCCCTGGTTGGCTCCTTCTCATCCCTCAGGTCTCAGCATAAACAGCCCTTTTTTATTCCCTGCCCACCCCGTCTAAAGTAAGTCCCCTCTCATCCTATAAGAGAGTCTCAATTTCTCTTACAGCATTTTCACATTTCTTTTTGAGCAGTTGTTATAATTTGTAATTATATATTTATGTGTTCATTGGTTTAGTGTCTGTCTCTCCACTAGACTGCAAGCTCCATCAGGGGAAATGAGACCTGTTCTGTTCATGACTACAGACCCATAATCTGAAACACAGTCGTTATGATAAATGTTTGTGGAATGAATGAATGAACAGTCAAGGCCATTCCCAGCCCCCGGACTCTGGGAAGGCTGGACTCCTGCCTGGCATGCTCCCTACTTCTCAGCCCACCTGCCCCCTCCTGCCCTCCCTGGCTCTTTGAGCTGCCTACACAACTCTGCCTTCTCCCTCTGCTGTTGCCCCTGTGGTCGCTGCTGCACATTCAACAAGCTCCAAGAGGGGTTGCTTGCTGATTGTATGTGTGTGTATTTCTGGACCTCTAGAAAGCAACTTCCTTAAGTTGCACCGCATGTCTTGGATCCCCGGCACAATGCTGAGTATTAACTGAGCTCTTGTAAAATACGTTGTGATGTTTTTGATCTAAGCATTGACTAAGGAAGATCCTTACTAAAATATACATCAATTGGAAAGGGTAACATGGAACTGCTTACCAGGTTAACTACTGGAAAGTCAGACACCAAGACATTAGGGTAGGTAAATGATGGAAATGAAAGGGATCAAAAATGTCAGGAACAGAGGAAGCAGAGTGGTGTGGGGAGGGCAAGCATTCAGGATACTCGGGGAGGCGCAGAGCGGGGTGAAAATACAGAAAGGTGCTGAAGGGAGAGAGGGATAGGAGGACAAGTGACCTACTTAATACTTTCAAGTCAGGAGACCTAGATTTAAGACCTGGCTTCACCATGTACTAGTGCTGTCTTGGGCATGTCAATGAAGTTGCTCTGAGCCTCAGTTTCTTCTTCTGTAAAATGGGGATATTAACACCCACTTCTCAGCATGATTATGAGGATCAAAGCCCTTTGAAACCTGGGAAGGAGTCTGAGCGTGAATTAGGTCTGAATCCCTGCTGAATAGCTGCTCTCCGTGTTTCACCACAGTTCCGTGGAGACAACATGATCTATCCTGACCACATTTTTACAGAAATGTAAAAAATACAGATGTTTTAAATCCTTGTTACTATAAAATCAAAATCAACTGCTGTTTGTAAATTGATTCTGATTAGAATCAGAGAGACAATGAACAATAAAACATGTTTCTAAAGACGGGAATTGCTATAATTCAGAAAAGAGATAGGAAAACATGACAGTGATGGAATGGAGTCAGCCCTTGAAATAACAAACCAAATGCCATATTCAAGTCAGAGGCAACCTCTTTTTACTTGGAGTAAGAAAAATCTCGTACCTGAAGATGGTGCTGGTCATTCTTGAAAACGTTGTAGATGACCGCAGTGTGAGCACAGGCATACAGAAGAACTCTCTGGTTTTCATCTTGAATATAGTAAACAGGAAGAGAACTATTCCATCCAAATGACCAAGTCATGGTCTAGAAGACAAAGGTAAAACCAGCAAGACGTGACAGTGTGCCGAGCCCAGAGCTGTGAGGCAAGGCACCAAGGGCACGAGTCCTTGAAGCAGAAGGATTTCACATCATCAGTCCAACAAAGAGAAATCATTTTAAGAAAGTCCTCAATAGCATACTACAATGTGGACAACCCTTGAAAACATGATGCTAAGCGAAAGGAGCCAGACACAAAGGACCACATACCGCATGATCCCATCTACATGAAATGTCCAGAATAGGCAAATCCATAGACACATAAAGCAGATTAGTGGTTGCCAGGGGCTGAGGGGAGGGAGAATGGGGAGTGACGGCTTTCTTTCTGGGGTGATGAAAATGTTGTGTAATTAGATAGTGGCAATGGTTGCACAACTATGTGAGTGTGCTAAAAACCAATGAATGGTACACTTTAAAAGGGTAAATTTTACAAGGATGTGGAGAAAATAGAACCCTTTTGCACTCTTGATAGGAATGTGAAATGGTGCAGCTGCTATGGAAAACAGTATGGAGGTTCCTAAAAAAATTGAAAATAGAATTACCATATAATCACTGTAATTGCACTTCTGGGTATATACCCAAAAGAACTGAAAGCAAGATCTCAAAGAGATATTTGTAAACCCATGTTCACAGCAGCATATTTCACAATAGCCAAAAGGTAGAAGCAACCCAAGTGTCTATCAACAGATGAATAAACAAAATGTGCACACTATTCAGCCTTCAAAAGGAAGGAGATTCTGACACATGCTACAACATCGACAAGCCTTGAGGACACTATGTAAGTGAAATACACCAGTCATAAAAAGATAAATACTGTATGATTCCACTTATATGAGGTACCTAGAGTAGTCAAATTCATACAGACAGAAAGTAGAATAGTGGTTGCCAGAGGGGCTGGGGTGGGTGAATGGGGATTTGTTGTTTAATGGTTACAGTTTCAGTTTTGCAAGATGATTTCTGGGGATTTCTTGCACAACGATGTGTAACACCACTGAACTATAAACTTAAAAATGGTTAAGATGGTAAATTTTATCTTATGTGTATTTTACCACAATTAAAAAAAAATTTTAAGAGGGTGAATTTTATGGTATGTGAATTCTCTTTCCACTAAAAAAGAAACAAAAGAGGCCGGCCCCATGGCGTAGCAGTTAAGTGCACGTGCTCCGCTGCTGGCGGCCCAGGTTCGGATCCCGGGTGCGCACTGATGCACCACTGCTTGTCAGGCCATGCTGAGGTGGCATCCCATATAAAGTAGAGCAAGATGGGCAAGGATGTTAGCCCAGGGCCAGTCATCCTCAGCAAAAAGACGAAGACTGGCTTGGATGTTAGCTCAGGGCTGATCTTCCTCACAAAAAAAAAAAAAAAAGAAAAGAAAAGAAAAGAAAGTCTTCAACAGTAAATAGAAACAACCTCCTTCCACTCCCCAGGAGCTAAACCTAGCTCAGTACAGGACCATAGTGAGCACTTAATGTTGTGAAATTCAATTTACTTCACCAAATAAGTAGAATGGACAAATTATAATAAAGTCACTAAGTAACTTGATAAGAAAGGCAATTATTCAGCCTGGGTATTTGGTCCTTATACACCATTTTCCCTGGAAGGATAAAGTATAAAGAGACAAAAATCCCTCGTTAAGATTAAAAATTCCATATTGCCAGGAATAAATCCAAAATTAAAATTTTATGAAATGGAAAATCATAGGTACTATAAATCTGACTAACGCTTTTAATTCAACAGTAGTTTATGTATATTTTTGTGTTCAAAATCTTTTACAAACATTAAGGATAAACAAACTGTGGTACATTCATACAGTGGAATATTATTCAGCAATAAAAAGAAATGAGCTAGCAAGCCTGGAAAATACATGGAGAAACCTTAAATGCATATTGCTAAGTGAAAGAAGCCAGCCTGAAAAGGCTACATACTGTAGGATTCCAACTATTTGACATGCTGGAAAAGATCAAATTGGAGACAGTAAAAAGGTCAGTGGTTGCCAGGAGGTAGAGGGGCGGGAGGAATAGCGCAGCACAGGGGATTTTTAGGGCAGTGAAACCACTCTGTATGTTACTAGAATGGTGGGTACATGTCATTATACGGTTGTCAACGCCCAGAGAATGCACACCACCGAGAGTAAACCTTAAGGTAAAAATGGACTTTAGTTAATAATAATGTATTAATATTGGCTCATCAGTTGTAACAAGTGCACCACACTAATGCAAGATATTAATAAAGGGAAATTAGGGGTGGAGGAGGCACAGTGGGAACTCTCTGTACTTTCCCCTCAATTTTTCTATAAAGCTAAAACTGCTCAAAAAAATAGCCTATCTAAAAAATTAACTAAGGCCAATTAATCAAACATGGTAGAGTGTTTGAAGTGATGGCTAAGTGATTAGTTACTAAAAATCAGTGAATTATATTGGAGTATAGAAACGAAATCTGGTGAGTTTCCTTTCTTATCTTTGAATAATACTTAATAGGTTAAATTGAGGTACCATATATTTCTCCCAAGACAGACATAGTGGGCAATGTGGCCAATTTCTCTCTCCCACATTCTTCATTCTCCATCCTCTCCTGTTTCCATCTGCTCATTCCCTGTAATTTATATATATTTAGGTCTTTATTGTGTGGGTGTGAGTGGTAGAATTACAGAATCATAATTGTCTCAAGTTGCAGCTTCTAGGAACACAACTTTTTAGTATTTGGCTGGTTCTTAAAAGCCAATTTCTTCAAATCAGATTGTTCTTTTGGAAACTTGCTAATCTTAAAAGGCATTTTATTCATCCTGGAAATTTATTTTGCCTTTTAACAAATTAGTTATAAAAAGAAAACATTCCTAACTAGACTCCTGTCTCCAGGTAAAACAACTCTTCCAAGGGCAACATTAGGCTGACTTCACTCAGTAATAACAGAACTTCCTTACTCAAGCAGCACTCAATTAACTGAAATCACACAGAATTAATCTTTGCATTTTGCACCAGTTTTAACATTCACGGTAAATGATCATGCAAATAGCCAACTCTTACATCAGTCTTTTTCTAAAACATAGTGATCTGGAAAACAAAACTTTATTGTCAAAAACAAGATTTCACTATATTCGATCATCATAAGATTCCTTCTCATAAATGCAGGATACCTTATTTCTGGGCTGGAGATGGTACCCATGGTTATGCCCATTTACCATGAGCACTGTGAGTTATTGCAGGCCTTTGGGATAAGGAAGGGGACCCCAAAGGAAAAGGAGGACGCTGCAGGCACACAGAGGGATGGAGGAGCACGCTCACTGAAGCACATTTGGTGAGAGCAAGAAATGAGAAGCAATATAAATGGCCATCAGTTGGAACAGTTGAATTAAAAATGAGAAAGTGAATCTACATGCACTGACATAAAAAACCCTCCAAGACAAAAGTGGGAAAAACATTTTGCAGAAATGCAGAATATCTCGACGGTAAAAAAAAAAACTAAAACTAAATGTGTGTCGTGTATGTGTGTGTGGGCACCCACACACATGAGCACACAGATAACATGTTTTTATGTGCACAGAAAAAGGTCTGGAAACATACACAGTTACACCAAACTGAAACAGCAGTCATGTCAGGGACATGGGACTGGGGTGGGAGTGTGTGCGAGAAGAGGAATCTTTGTCTTTGTTTAATTTTCTTATAAAGAGCACCTATTAATTTTAACAAAAAGAAAAAACAATAAAGGCGAAAAGAAAGAAGGTGTACCCAAACAGCTCAACACCTCTCCAAAGGGAGACGGCCTAGGGCTTCTGCAGAGGGCCCAAGGCTACCAGGGGCCCCAAACCTGGGCAGGGGCTTTTGTCGAGTCCAGAGAGCCGGGGCCCTGACACAAAGACCACTTGCTCTCACCAGTGATGTTACCTGGTCTCTTGTTAGCTGGCTAAACAAGACAAAGGTCTTCCTGGACTCTAAAACTCAATTCCTCTTTCTTTCAGACTGAGCAATTGCAAGCTTGAACCTTCAACTCCACTGCTCAGAGTAAGCCACATCTACAGAAGGGAGGCTGTCAGTTGTCTGCCTTCCCCGCTGGGCATTTTTCCATCACCATCATCGTCATCATCATCTAGTTAACACTTGTCAAGTGCTCACTATGTGTTAGGAACTATATTAAATACTTTATATACACTCATTCACTTACAAATCTTCCAAAGGCCTGACTCTACAAGGAAAAAGAAAAAAAAAGGAGATGAATCTTAGGAAACAATTTTCAGAAAGTAGCAGATGGAGAAAGAAGGAAAAAAAAACGCTCCTCTTCCTTCTCTCGGTAAATGATAATATTTTTACTCCTCGCAGATGGAGCCTCCCCGGAACATCATGAGCAGCAGCAAAGGCAGATTCCTTTGGACTGCCTGGTGCTTTCCACAGTGGCTTTCACTTTTCCCTATCTTTCCCTTTCTGGTCCATCTTGGAATGGATAGTTTTAGGAGCAGGTAATGGTTGTAGGAGCTTGTAAGGGTACAACGCAGAAGAGGTGAGGAGACGAGGGAAAGGGGAGGAAGTAGTGGGACGGAGGAGTATTACAATGAGAGAGAGAAGGGGCGGGGGAAGAAGAGTGGGGGAGGAAGAGGCAGACAGAGGAGAGGGGACAAGGAACAGGGAGAGGGAGAGATCGATTTGGAGTCTCCCACAAAAAACAGCACCCTACGCAACAGACAAACTACGTCTGGAATTTCCTGCCTGCTGAGCAACACTATTGAACCCAGATGCAGCATTCATGTCCATATTCCATCACACACGTCCAGCCAGAGCTCTGAACTGAACTTGAAAAGACACAAGTCTATTATTAGTTTAAAAAGCATCTTTCTGGTGGTATTTTTTTCCCATATGCATAAAATTCCCCTATTTCACAATACCCTCAAAGCACTGGGGGAAATTAAAAAGCACATTACACTCACCAAGGGATACACATTGGCACTGTCATCCTTTTGAAACAAAATGTCCTCGGTGGTGGTGGACACCAGTGAGTCCTCTGGGATCCCTTTGGGCTGGGATTCTTTTTCTTTTTCCTCATCTAAGTATGATACTCTTTTTTCTTGTCTCCTGCCTCCCTTTTCCGGCTCCAAGTCTCGCTCTTCTGGTTCCAAGTCTCCCTTTTCTTGTCCCCATTCGTCTTGGGGCATCTGGTCGGTTTTCTCCCCAAGCTTGCCTGAGGGCTGCCTTTCAGGGGAACTCATCTGTTGTTCCTCCAAACTGGTTTGATCCAAATCGAGAAATTGTAATTGTGAGCTCGGGACTCTTGAAAGCTCATTTGTTTCCAAACGCTCTGATTGTAACGAATGCTTTGACTCGCTACCACTATGGGTTTTCTTAAAAAAGAAATAAAAAGAGATTGTGATTCTAAATACAGTCCGTGCTGCTACATTCTCTCATTTATCTTCCTTTTCTATTCCTAATCAGCCAGTCTTAGTATTAGCCTCACGGTGGAATTGCGAAATAAGAAGGAGGCTGGGGGCCGGCCCCGTGGCTTAGTGGTTGAGTACGTGTGCTCCGCTACTGGCGGCCTGGGTTCGGATCCTGGGCGCACACCGACGCACCGCTTCTCTGGCCATGCTGAGGCCGCGTCCCACATACAGCAACTAGAACAATGTGCAGCTATGACATACAACTATCTACTGGGGCTTTGAGGGAAAAATAAATAAATAAAAAAAAAGAGAAAAAAGCAAAAGGAGGAGGCTGGGACATTTTGTACTTAACATGAATCATGGGTGTGCTGGGTTAATTTTTGGCCTACTGGCAGACCCACAACAGCAAAATCATTCTTCTAAGTGGCACTGGTGGTCTCCAAAAGACTGTCACAAAGTCACTTCTCCCTGGACCAGAGCTGAGTTCTCCTACAGGGAGAGTTGGTGGGAAGCCTACATTAGTGTTATCACACTGACTCTAAGACAAGCACTCTCCAGCTATCCCCCACCAGCCCTTTAAGTCAGCTCTGGCACACACCTCCTCCAGGAAGCTTTCCCTGCCCATCTTACAAGCTGGGTTAAGGTGTCCTTTTTTTTTCCTATGCATCTCTCAATTACTGCACTTAGCATACTGTTTTATAATGTTCTGTCATCAATCTGCCTCCCTACACACCCTAGAGCTCCTTAAGAGAATGGATTGTGTCTTGTTTGGTTTTGTATCCCCATAGCCTGGTATATAGTAAGCATCCAATTAATGGTTCTGAATGAATGAATGAAGAGATGAATGAACTACAATTACTACTTACTGGGAAAGCTCCTGACATGATCAACTGGGAATCAGTCAAGGTGAGTCTCTCCAAACTGATCATGGACTTGGTGATTTCTTGGGGCTTCACTGTGGTTTCTTCCTCTACTCCTGCAGCCACCTCCCCCTGTGTTGCTCCAGCCTCCTCCTCCTCTTCCTCCCCCTCCCCTTCTTCCTTCTCTTCTTCCTCCTCTTTCTCCACCACTTTTCTCTCCTCCTCCCTCTCTTCCTCCTCTTCTTTCTCCTCCTCCTCCCCTTCCTCCTCCTCCTCCCCTCCTTCCTCCTCCTCCTCCCCTTCTTCCTCCTCCATTCCTTCCTCCTCCTCCTCCTCCCCTTCCTCCTCCTCCCCTTCCTCCACCTTCCCTCCTTCCTCCTCCCCTTCCTCCTCCTCCTCCTCCTGAGACTCTCTCCGTGCTAATGTGTCATCTTCTTTTGATTCCTGTTGCATATTTTCTACTTCTTTATAATTTGGATTTTCTTCCTCTTCTTCTTCTTCCATGTCTGTTTCTCCATCTTCTTCTGTTTCTTCTAGGGGGTTTTCCTCTGCATCTGACATTCTTCTCTGTGGAGTTTCCTCTAGAGAAATTTTGACCATAATCATCAGTAGGGCCCTCTGTTTCCCATTATGATTTCCTGGTGCACTAATCTAGCAATGAAATGTGCAATATCAGCTCTGGTTCCTTTCCACGGGAATAAAAAGAATGTCATACTCCTGGGAAAACTGTCCCAAATCTTAAAAATATTTATCACGGGGCCTCTCATCTTTCTAGGAATAACTTTAGAAACCTCTAACTCATTTTAAATGTATTCATATTCCCACAGGCAGCAAAACGATAACCCAGGCATTTGCTACAATTCTAATAATGTGAATAAGGGAAGAGGCAGTGTGGCTTAGTGGTTAAAAGCATGGGCTTTGCTGTCAGCCTCTCCTAGCATTGAATCCCAGTTCCACCACGAACTTGCTCTGTGACCTTGGGCAAGTCACTTACCCCTCAGAGTCTAAAGTTGCTCACAGGCAAAATAAAAACGATAACCTTAAATTCCCAGGTTGTTGTGAAGATTAGATGAGATGACCCATGTAAAATGCTCAACACAGTTGCAGCACAGAGGGCTTGAGAAATGGTAGCAATTGTTTAAAATGTTTAAACGCCTTCTAACGTATTTTCTCATTTATTCCTTACAACAAACGTGAAGGTTGGAGGCTCTGAGAATTGAAGTGACTTATTCGAGATCACACAGCCAGTAAGAAGCAGACCTCTCGGAGGCTCAGTTCCTCCATCTGAAAAACGACTGCTATGATTTCAAGCCTAAGGCCTTAGCACAGAGCCTCTTCCGACCACCAGACCGTGCCAGTGAATCTTGATGCGGGCCCTTAGCGGGGGGCCGCAGGCGTGCGCGTCTGTGGGGGGCACAAAGCCCGGGCGCAGCCCCTCCTCCAGCTCAGGTCTCCCTGGGGCCGCCCCAGGCCCGCCAGGGGGGAAGAGTGTCCCTGCGAGGCACCAGGCCCCGCCATGCCGGGGCCCCACCCCTGACTCACAGACCGCGCCCACCCCAGGCCTCAAAAGCAGGGTCGTCCCGCCGCCCAGACCCCTTGGCCACCTCCGGACCTCCAGCGACCGCCGCTTTCTCTTCCACGGGCTCCCTAGTTACGGTTGCCACCCAAGCCCCATCCCCAAGGTAACCGCCGCCGCCGCGGGCGACGGGCCGTAAAGCGAGAGGGGTGGACGGTGGTCACGTGCCCAGAGCGCGGGTGAGAGCGGGAGAGGCGCGCCCCCTGCCGGTCCCGAGGGCGAAGCGCCGCCCAACTAGAGCTGCGAAATTGGCTTTCCTGTCTCACCCTCCTCTCTCTTCTCCCCCACTCTTTCCCACGGTGCTATACCCTGAGAAGCTGCGGCGGCCAATACTAGCGATTTTGACTTTCTGAAGGTTTGACAAGATTAAGTGAAGAAGTATGAACTGTTTGATAAAATTCTCTTTGCCAAAAGCAAACTATATTCCCCTGTCTCATAGATGCTGCACACATCTGTCTTCCCCACCTTCTCAGGGGCACTACATGTTGTGTAGAGAATTTTAGCTGGGATTAAATATTATATAGGTTACATTATCTTGCTGTTCTTATCACAAAACGTTTCTGCAAAACCAATTTGGTTAAATCTTTTAGGATCATTCTACTTCCAAGTGATTATCTGCTAGAAGCTCACAGAAGACGGCACACATGGACATTCTGAGGTTCCCTAAGGGAGACCTGCAGGAAACCAGCCAAAGGCGCTGATGCAGAAGACTCTTTGCTGCCATCATCTGAGGAGAATGTGAATGATTCTCCCTACCCCCTACCCCCGTGCCCCAATGCTGGCTGATTGATATGCATACATCTCAAAAAAAAAAAAAAGAAAGGGGGGGGATAAACTGGATGGGACAAGCTGTGTTTATTATAGTCTAGGGCTTATAAAAAGAGATTGGAAAACACTTGGAATTAGTACACACAATTCAAACAGCAAACATTGGAGAACACAGTATGTCTGTGGCTACAAGGGGAGAACACACGGATGTAGGGCTGGAGTACAGGTTTAGGGGAAGACGCTCAACAGGAAGGCTTTCCCGCTGAACATGAGAACCCATGGCTGGAAGCACACCCCAATGCTGACTCCCATCAGGAAAGCTGCTATCTGTATCCAACCCAAGCAAATCCAGTCCCAAGGAACACAGGCACGCCCCAGCAGAATGAGCCCGACCTTCTCGGAAACAAAACGTGGTCTGCAAGAACTGTGGAAACAAACACTGCGATATGGTGCAGAGAAGGAGAGCATTAAGACACAGACACAGAGTCACTAGGAATCGCTGAAACTCATTTTGCCATGTTAAAGAGAAAATAAAAGGAAGGAAGAAGGAATCAGCCTTCTCAAGGGGTCCATCTGCACACACTGCTTGTTCCCATCAGCCGTGTCAAGCACACTTTAGCAGTTTACAAAATACTGCTGACCTGAAGGCATGGCCAGGAGGTTCAATTATAAAAAGTCAAATTAGAAGCTAATTTGCAGGCTTTTTTACTCCAGAAGTGAAGGGAGTGTGCTGCCCTCTAGTGGGTGGGTTATGGAAGAGGAAGCTGACACGGCACCGGGCTACCTGGGGAACCGAATGGCTTTCCCTATTCCTAAAGAGACCAATTGTGGCCTTGGCAGTTCCACTGTTGAGGATGCCCAGAACTATTTCACAATTTCTGTATCCAGTGCAGCAATGCCACACTGCAAATGCATACGGTGCAGGCTGAGTGTATGGAAACCCCATTCACTACAGGATGACGTTCCTGAGATGTTGTTGGTCAAATCTTGACTTCAGCACAATTGCTGGTTTGTTTTGCCCAACTTTCTATGAGGATATTCTAACTCCCACCTGAGCTTTGATTGAAAGGTTCATAAGAAATTCAGTTGGGGTGATAACATGGTCATATCAGCACTTTAAAACTGTGTTTATAGGGCCGGCCCCGTGGCTTGGTGGTTAAGTGAGCGCGCTCTGCTGCTGGCGGCCCGGGTTCGGATCCCGGGCTCGCACCGACGCGCTGCTTCTCCGGCCATGCTGAGGCCGCGTCCCACGTACAGCAACTAGAAGGATGTGCAACTACGACATACAACTATCTACTGGGGCTTTGGGGGGAAAAAATAAATAAATAAAATCTTTAAAAAAAAAAAAAACTGTGTTTATTTGGGAAAAAAAAATTCCTAAAAGAATAAAGTCATATCAGCACCTGCCAGAATACCTCCAGCCCATGTGCCCGCATTTAGGCCAGAGGATTCCCATTTAGGGCTATGGTCTAATTTGCAAAAGATGTTAAGCGACAATCAAGTTTTTAACAATGCCTTAATCCCGAGAGATTACATTGGGAGGCCACAGGGTGTCCACCACCTAGAAGTTCAGGCTTCCACCCTCTTCCAGATCCTTAAGCTTCAGGGAGAGAAGGGAAGGAGGAAATCCCCACCAGACCCAAGTCTGGGGCAAGGGAAGATGCTTTTCGGTTACTGTTCCCCAGGGACAGTCATCTTTGCAAAGGAATAATGTTGCAGCTGGAAGAAAAAAAGGAATGGAATGGCGTAAGTGTGGTGGCTCCTTTCAGGAAGATCAGAGCTTTTCACCTACATTCTTTAATTCTTTTAAAGCAAATGCCCAGTTAACGAAAGAACCAGAGAGGTCAGGGCTCCATCCTCCTCGATCCCTGCAACCTCACTCCTGCCACAACCTGCCACAAGTACTTATCATGAGTTTCTACGGGCCATGTGGGGATTCCCATCATTTCCCAGTGATCCCCTCCTCCTCCTTCCCATGTTCCCCACAGCTTTATGACTAACAAACGCTCAATCACCACTGCAGTGTGAATGAAACAGATACTTTACCCAAGCAGTCCTTTTCCTGCCCAGCGTGTGGGGACAAGTCTAAGTTGGTGTTTCTCTCCTCTGCGCATCACTGTCACATTCAGGGGCTTCTGAAAGGAAAATAAGCTCATTTTATCTTCAATCTCCTTAGTACTCAAAGAGACTCAGGCTAAAGTGCTGAGCTACTGATTTTGCCCATCTGATTGGTAAAGATGCTTTTTTTTTTTTTTTTTTTGGTGAGGAAGATCAGCCCTGAGCTAACATCCATGCCAGTCCTCCTCTTTTTGCTGAGGAAGACTGGCCCTGAGCTAACATCCATGCCGATCTTCCTCAACTTTATGTGGGACGCCACCATAGCATGGCCTGATAAGCGGTGCATCAGTGCGCGCCCGGGATCCTAATCTGGGCCGCAACAGCGGAGCGCGAGCACTTAACCGCTACACCACAGGGCTGGGCCCGTAAAGATGCTTATTTTAAGCATAATCCTGCAGTTGGTGAGAGTGTGGGGGACGTGGCACTCTTGCGGCAGCCGCTGGGGCTGCAAATGGGCACCCTATGTGGAGAAACACATCTCCCCCCACCCCAAGAAAAAAAATCTTTAAAAGGTGCATACAAGATACATTTTGCACAAGTACAAGATGATATACAAACAAAGTGTTCATTCTAGGACTGTTTATAAATTCAAAAACTGAAAAGACCTGAAATATCCCTCAATAAGGTATTGTTCAAATATAGTAATAGTGAATGGAGCAGTTTTAGTAAAAATAAAACAAAACCAGCAAAGTATGAATCTATTCAAATATATGTTCTTAAAGGACATATGTGTTGCTTGGTGCCTACAAAGTTTTCTGGAAGATATATAAAACATCTGTTAACGGTGGTTACTCCCAGGGAGGAGCACTAGTAGTGTGGAGTAAGAGAAGACGACGTTAACTTTTATATCTTTCTGTACTATTAATTTTTTTTACCATGTGTATGTATTACTCTAATAGAAAAAATTAAAGTCGGCAGAATACATACCAAAGAAAATTAGAAATTAAAACAAGATGCATCAAAGTTTCAAACTTTGTGCATCAAAGGACACCATCAACAGAGTGAAAAAGCAACCCACAAAATGGGGGCAAATATTTGTAAATCATGTATCTGATAAGGGATTAATATCCAGAATATATAAAGAACTCCTACAACTCAACAACAACAAAAAAACCTGATTAAAAAATAAGCAAAGAACTTGAATAGACATTTCTCCAAAAAAGATATACAAATGGCCAATAAGCACATGAAAAGATGCTCCACACATCACTAATCATTAGAGAAATGCAAATCAAAACTACAATGAGATGTCACATCACACCCATTAGGATGGCTACTATCAAAAAACAAAAAGTAACAAGAGTTGGTGAGGATGTGGAGAATTTGTAACCCATGTGCACTGCTGGTGGCAATGTAAATGGTGCAGCTGCTATGGAAACAGTATGGCTATTCCTCGAAAAACTGAAAATAGAATTACCATATACACCAGCAATTAAACATCTCGGCGTATACTCAAAGAATTGAAAGCAGGGACTCAAACAGATATTTGCACACCCATGTTCATAGCGGCATTATTCACAATAGCCAAAAGGTGGAAGCAACCCAAGTGGCCATCGATGGATTTACGGATAAACAAAATGTGGTGTATACATACAATGGAATATTATTCAGCCTTAAAAAGTAACGAAATTCTGACACAGGTAACAACATGGATGGACCATGAAGACGTTATGGTAAGCGAAACACACCAGTCACATAAACACATTGTATGATTCCACCGATAGAGGGTATCTAGAACAGTCAAATTCATAGAAACAGAAAGTCGATTATTGGTTGCCAGAGGCTTAAGGGAGATGGGAATGGGTAGTTAGTGTTTAGTGGGTAAAGAGTTTCAGTTTAGGAAGATGAAAAGTTTTGGAAAAGGATGGTGGGGATGGTTACAGATCAATGTGAATGTACTTAATGCCACAGAATTGTACACTTAAAAATGGTTAAAATGGTCGATTTTACGTTATGTCTATTTTACCACAATTTAAAAAAATTATAGCAGATCTATCAATGTAATCTCTGAATCTGAAAAATTAAAAACGTAAAGAAAAAATTTTAAAGACGCCATTTTTCACCTAAATTGTCAAATAAAAGACTGACAATAACACAGTTGGGGAGGGGTCAAGAAATAAGCCCTCACATACACCACTTGAGAGAATGTGAACTAATGTAAGCCTTTTGGAGGACACTTTGATGACATCTATCAAATCTGTCAATGTGCAATGCCTTTGACCTAGTAATTCCACTTCTAGAAATCCCTCTGATAGAAACCATCACACAAGACAAAATACTCACTACACCATTGTTTGTGATGGCCAAACACTGGAAACAGCCTAGATGTCCAGCTGGTTAAATAAAAGATGGCAAACCAAGCATGGACATGGTGAAGATAGATGTGTCCTAACATGGAAATCTCTTCAAAGGGGGGAGAAATCTAGAACAGTAGAGTAGGTCTTGTTTGTCTTCTTTTTCAAAAAGCAATCACTACAGACATATACATCCACACTGAGAAAATGTATGAGGGACACAATGATGTGCTTCCAGTTCTGGAAATGACACCTCCAGGCAATCTAGAAACCCAGGTGTCATCCTTGACACGGTCTGTCATATTAAAGCGTGTCTATTTTATGTTCTAAAAGTCTCTCTGACTTGCCCATTCCTCAAAGCCACCATCATCTCTCAACTAGGCTGCTAACACTCTGTCACACCTCCCATCAGTTCTCTACCTAGCATCCAGAGAGATCTTTCAAGACACAAAGCTGCTTATATCTGTTACTCTCCAGCTTGGAAGTGTGCATGGCTCCCTACTGCTCCTCAGGAAAAAAGAACAAAATCCTCGCTGGGGACCACAAGGCCTGTGCGGGCTGGCCCCTGCTGACCTCTCGCCTTGCCTCCTCCCCTCTCCCCACTCTTCCTTGCTCTGGGCTCCCACCAGCCTTCTCTGGTCCTCCCATCTCAGGGCCTCGAGCCTGCTAGACGGCTCCGCCCCCTGCCAGTCTGCCTCCCTTGATAAACTTCTATACACTTACGGGTTGTGTCCTCAGGAACATTCTCCTTCAACCCCAAACTAAATCAGGACCCCATTATTTGCTCTCCTAGCTTCCTTGACTTTTCCTTCAGAACACTCATCAGAGTGTATAATTACATATCTCTGATTATTTGATTGTCTCCCCCACCAAGGTGCCCCCAAGGCAAGGACCTTCTGTTTATCTGTTTTGCTCCCCGCTATACTGCCAGCATCTAGCCCCACACTCAAACAGAGCAGGGAGGGTACTAAGCCAGGGAGAGACCCAGGACTTCTATTCTTACTTTAAATACATTTGCACTGTATGATTTTTTTTACACTAAATATGCATTATTTGCATTACTGAGATATAATTCACATACAATAAAATTCACCATTTTAAAGTATACAATTCAATGGGTTTTAGTACATTCAAAGATTTTTACAACAATCACCACTAATTCCAGAACATTTTCATCACCCAAATGGAAACTCCGTATCTATCAGTAGTCACTCCCCATTCCCTCCTCCCCCTAGGACCCAGCACCCACCAATCTACTTTCTATCTCTGTGGATTTGCCTATTCTGGACATCTCATATAAATGGAATTCTAAAATATGTGGCCCTTTGTGTCTGACTTCTTTCACTCAGCACAAATCCTTTCAAGGTTTATCCATGTTACAGCATATCAGTACACCATTCCTTTTTATGGCTGAATAAAATATGCATTATTGTTATAATAAAGACAGTTTTTTAAAATTTAAGTTTTTTTCCTTTGAAAATATGTGCATTTGATCCAGAAATTCACCTTTAGAAAGTTATCTAAAAAAACAGATTTATCTATGAGTGTTACTCTCCAGGTTTCCATAAAATTGGAAACTACCTAAATGTCTAACAAAAGAATGCTGTGGGGATTTTTTTAATTCACAGAACAACAGAAACCTGGATCCTTAATTCTCAAGCTGGGCTCTGGTTCCAGAAGGACCCAGGGCCCTGAGGGGTGAGTCCTCCCACCCCCTCCAGCCCACCCCCAGAAGCTCAGCTTTTATCTGTTTGATATATGGGAATTCTCCATGAAATTTCATTTGAAGAAAAGGTTCTGTTGCTAAAAAATGCTGAACGACTATTTTTGTAAAGAAGGATTTATAGACCTATAAAGAGCCTACAAATATATTTAACTAGAAAAGGCAGATTAAAAACCAGTAGCTATTATCAGTAATCACCAAAAACTGGAAACAACCTAAATGTTCCTCCCTGGCAAATGGATAAAGCATCTGGGGTTGATCTACCCAGTGGAGCACTACTCAGCAATAAAAAGGAATGAACTACGGTACACGGAAGAATCACAGATATATGATGCCGAGTGAAAGAAGCCAGACTTAAAAGGCTATGTACTGGACGGTTCCATTGGTACGACATTCTGGAAAAGGTAAAACTATAGGGATGGAGCACAGATCAGTGGCTGTCTGGGGTGGGGGTGGGGGTAGGGGTTAACCACAAAAGGATATGAGGCCATTTTGGGGGGATGATGGACCTGCTCTGCATTTTCATTACAGGGGCAGTTACCTGACTATTTACATTTGTCAAGATCCACAGTACTGTACACTGAAAATGGTGAATTTCGCTGTGGGTAAATTATACCTTAATAAAAACAACCAGTAGCTATGTAGTATGCTGGTGTCTGAACAGACGGTCCCTGGAAGGACATACCAGTGGAAAGCGGCTGCCTCTGGAGGAGAGGAAATGGACTTGAAGGAGAGGAAGACTTCATCATATGTTCTCTGGTTCTGGCTTTACTGTGTGTATGTATTACCTCTCCCAGGAAAAAAAACACATATTTACAAAACAAACCACTAACAATGAGCCCAGACAACTAAAAGGTTAACACTAAGTACATCGAGGTACACAGAGACATGAGTAAACCATAACATGCTAGAAAGCTGGGGGGAAAAGCGTGAAAATAGAGAGACTTCGGGTAAACAGAACAGAATGAAGCTCCATCTGCACCAGCTCTCGAAACCTCACAAAAAGGATTTCAGGACAGTAAAGTGATAACAAAGGTACGATACCTAAGGACAAATAAATAGAATGGGAGAGGAGACTGCAAAGATGAGCAACGGCAACAAAACGAAAAGCTTAAAGAAACTGGAGCAAGCAGAGAAAACAGAAACCCTGTGTGGTGGTTTTAGAATATGTGCCTAAATTCTGTGATACCCCTTCCTTCGAGAGGTATAGCCTAATTCCCCGCCCTGTGAGTGTGGGCTGGACTTAGGGAGTCGCTTCTAACGCACAGAACAAAGTGGAAGTGACAGTATGCGTCTTCAGAGACTGGGTCAAAGAAGGCATTGCTGCCTCCTCTCCATTCTCTCTTGGACGGCTCAGTCTGGGGAAGGCCAGCCGCCATGTTGGGAGGGCACTCAAGCGGCACTACAGAGAGGCCCACGTGACGAGGAGCCGAAGCCTCCTGCCAACACACATGTGACTGAGGCATCTCGGAAGCAGATCTTGTAACCTTTGTCAAGCCCTTGGATGACTGCAGCCCCTGCCAACATCCCGAGTGCAACGGCATAAGAGACCCTAAGTCAGAACCACCTGGCCTGGAGGCCTGACCCTCAGAAACTTTGAGAGATAATAAATGTTTGTTGTTTTAAGCTGCTACGTTTTGGGGTATTTTACTCACCAACAGACAACTAATACACTCTTTATGGCAAGAGGTTAAAGAGAAGCTGAGAAAGAACAAGTGGATTTGTTCCAGGGAACCCCAGAAAGGCTCAGAACAAACAGACCAATGGAAGAGAATCCAGAATTCCACATATAAGAATTATACAACAGAGGGGGCAATATAAACGAGTGGGTACAGTGTTAACTTCACCAAATAGTATTGGGACAACCACTATCCAATTGGGGAAAAAAAATGTTTGGTGCCCTACCTCATACCATTCACAAAAATTAATTCCAGATGAGGTATATACTCAAGAGAAATGAAAACAAATGTCCACACAAAAACTTGCATATAAATGTTCATAGAAGTAGTATTCATAATAGCCAAAACGTGTAAATAACCCAAATATTCATGAACAGATGAATGGATAAATAAAATGTGGCATATCCATATGCAGGGATATTATTTGGCCATAATAAAGGAATGAAGCACTGACACATGCTACAACATGGATGGACCTTGAAAACATTACGCTAAGTGACAGACGTCACAAAATATCACATATTTATGATCCCATTTACATGAAATGTCCAGAATAAGCAATTCCATAGAGACAGAAAGTAAGTTAGTGGTTGCCAAGGGTTGGTGGATATGGTGGAAATGGGGAGTGACTGCTAATGGGTACACGGTTTCTTTTTGAGGTGATGAAAATGTCTAAAATGGCCTGTGGTGGTGGATGCACAAGTCTATGCATATGCTAAAAATCACTGAATTATGTATGCACTTTAAATGAGTGAACTGCACGTTGTGTGAATTATACCTCAATAAAACTGTTATTAAAAATAATAAAAGATAAATTCCTGGGGCCAGCCCAGTGGTGGTGAACTTTGCACGCTCCACTTCAGCAGCCTGGGGTTCACAGGTTCGGATCCTGGGTGCAGACCTATGCACCGCTCATCAAGCCATGCTGCGGCAGCATCCCACATACAAAATAGAGGACGATGGGCACAGATATTAGCTCAGGGCCAATCTTCCTCAGCAAAAAGAGGAAGATTGGCAATGATGTTAGCTTAGGGCCAATCTTCCTCACCAAAAAAAAAAAAAAAGAAAGAAAGAAAGAAAAAAGAAGATAAATTCCAGATGGATTAAAGAAAAACTAAAAACAAAACAATAAAGCACTAGAAGAACTTCTTTAAGGAGACACAAAATAGAAAAGCCATAAGGCAAGAAACTGATGAATTTGACAAAATCTAAATTTTAAACCTCCACACAAGTACAGACTTGATGACGCCTCAGTGCAGAAACGAAGGCCTGGCTTCTAGCAGGAACACGGGCACCGGCCAACTGTTTTTTGGCCTGATGCCTGTCTTCTGATGAGTTACGCATGGATGAGCAGCGCGGCCAAGCAGGAGTTGAGGGGACACAAGACAAACCAAGAATTGATGGTTAAACTGAAGATTTCATTTGGGAACCAAAACTTTAGTAAATAATTTCTCTGGACTTTGAGCCCCATATTGCTCCTGCAAAGTATGGATTTTTGCCCAAAAGACACCTTTTGTTGGGGTTATATTGCTGAGAAGTGAGCTGAGATGATCAGGTGGAAATGTTATTTAATGGCGTACTATGGCAGAAGCTGGAAGACTGCAGCCAATTTTGAATTCCAACTCTTATATTTTTAAGGACTGAAATTATCAAAATGCACAAGAATCAAGCTCTCATATACTACTGTTTGAATAGTACTACACTGCTGTGCATTGCACCATATTGCTTTATTTAAATTCTCCGTATGGTTTTGGCAGTGAAAAACCCTGTAACATTAATAAATTCAATAAAATGGATATCTAAGTGAATTTTTAAAAAACTTTCAAGTAATCAAAGTCACTACAAAGTTAAAAGACAAGGAGCTAACTAGGAGAAACATATGCAACATGTAAACAGGCAAAGGTTTACTATCCAGAATATATAAAGAATTCCTACAAATCAATTTTTTAAAAGGACAAATAACCCAATAGAAAAAAATGGGAAAAAATATTAACAGACAACTCAGAGAAATGAAACTATGAACATCAATGAACATACAAAAAAAGATACTCAACCTCACTGGTAATCAAAAAAATAGAAATAAAAACAAAATGCCATTTTAGCAAAAATATGGGAAGATCAATAATACAGAGTACCACTAATGAAATGATATACTCACATACTGTTGGTTAGGGTATAAATTAGTAAAACTTTTTCAAATTACCTATTAAAATTTTAAGTGTACATACACTAAGAGCATGTAATTCTACTTTCTGGTATCTACCCCAAGGAGGGCCCACACGTGGGCACAGTTGTGAACAAGTCCACATGACTGTTCATACTGGCACAAAACTGGAAATAACCAAAATGTCTACTGATAAGGTGGTGGATGGACAAACTGCAGTCCATTCACGCACTGGAGTACTATGCAGCAGTGAAAAAGAGCGAGGTGTGTGCCAAAATGAAAAGATCTTGAAGAAACACTGTTAAATGAAAACAGGGGCAGGAAGTAGGAGCGGGTATTTTAAATAGGGTAGCTGGAAAGGCCTCCTTGAGAAGGTGTCGTTTGTATAAGATGAGGGGGGTAAGGAAGGACGATGAGGGAAAAAAGGAAGGAAAAGCATTCTAGGCAGAGGGAACAGCAAGCGCAAAGGCCCTGAGTGGGGACTGTGTCTGAGTAAGAGCACTCTGAAGGCAGCAGTCAAAGGCTCCAGCAATGTTTCCTGGCCCCAGTAATTGTAGGGGTACTGGCCAGACACCACATAACCTTCAACTCACCCCCTCACTGTGCTGCACCACGCTGCCAATGTTCTGTAGTGACTGGAAGTTTTGGGTGTTTACAGAGCCAAACTCCACAATCTCATCATCCACTTGCAGACCCTGAAGAGAGAAAAGAAAATGAAAAACCAGGCTAGAGGTTCAATGTGCTTCTGGTGTTGTTTTTTTTTTTAATACTTTTTTTTTTTTTTTGCTGAGGAAGCTTTGCCCTGAGCTAACATCTGTGCCAATCTTCCTCTTTTTTTTTGCTTGAGGAAGATTCGCCCTGAGCTAACATTGTGCGAATCTTCCTCTATTTTGTATGTGGGTCGCCACCACAGCATGGCTGACAACTGGTGTAGGTCCATGTCCAGGATCCAAGCCCAGGATCCAAACCTGCAAACCCAGGCTGCCGAAGCGGAGCACGTGGAACTTTAACCACTACGCCACGGGGCCGTCCCCTGCTTCTGGTGTTCTTTACCCTTCCATACCCAATTTAATGTCAAGGCCAAGAGTTTGTTTTCTACAGGGGAGAATGGCAGGCACAAAGCAAAGGGGTCAGGATTTAGACAACTCATGCAGGAAGGGGCAGTGGAAAATTGGGCCCCCTCCTCCTGGGGGTTCCTTCTAGGGCAGACCTTCTAGCGCAGAAGGTGGGCAAGTCTGCCCAATGTCTGATAAAAGCAGGTGGTCGTGGAGGCCTTGAGGAACGTGGGGAAAAGCCAAATGCCGTTCTTGGGGGTCCTGACCCAGGTTCAGGGACAAGAAGAGGCACGCCAGTCTGGGCCTATTTTGTTCAGGGGTCAGAATTTAGACAAATTTGCCTTAGAAGCCCCCAAACAAGCAGCCATAGGCATAAGGCTGACCCAGGACAAGTGTGATCCTTTCGTTCTAAGAACACAGATCATGATTCATTCATTCCTTCAACAAACACTGGTCATGGGCCAACTACAGAGCCGTGCTAGACGGTGTGGATACAGTGGTGAATACAACTGAGCTTATGTGTAACTTACAGCCTTGTGATCATTACCAACAACTGGCAGAACCTGGATTCAGGACCCAGTTCCATAGCTTAGGAGCCATGTGTCCTACTTAAGGTCTTTGAGGCTTTTCCTCATGGGTGAAATGGGGTTAAGATTAGTACCTACCCCAGAAGGTGGCAGTGGGATTAAATACTAAATACATGTCCACATAAAAACTTGTACATGATGTTCAGACTAGCATTATTCATAACAGCCAAAAAATAGAAACCAGATGTCCACTGACTGATGACGGAATAAACAAAATGTGGTACATCCATACAATGGAATACTACTCAGCCATAAAAAGGAATGAACTAGAGATACGTGCTCCAACATGGACATACCTTGAAAACACGGTGGTAAGTGGAAGAAGCCAGTCATAAAGGACCCCATATTGTACTATTCCATTTATATGAAATGTCCAAAATAGGCAAATTCATAGAGACAAAAAGCAGACTGGTGGTTGCAAGGCGCTGGGGGAAATGGGGGGGGTCAGGGGTAACAGCTAAGCCATATAGGGTTTCTTTTTAGGATAATTAAAAGATTCTACAATTGATTGTGGTGATGAATGCACAGCTCTGTGCATACACTAAAAGCCATGGAATTATATACTTTAAAAGGGTAAATTTTGGGGCTGGCCCAGTGGCGTACTGGTTAAGTTTGTACACTCCGCTTCAGTGGCCCGGGATTTGCAGGTTCAGATCCTGGGCACAGATCGACACATCACTTGTCAAGCCATGCTGTGGCAGCATCCCATATAAAGTAGAGGAAGATGGGCATGGATGTTAGCCCAGGGCCAGTCTTCCTCAGCAAAAAGAGGGGGACTGGCAATGAATGTTAGCTCAGAGCTGATCCTCCTCACAAAAAAAAAGGGTAAATTTTATGGTATGTGAGTTATATCTCAATAAAGCTGTTTAAAACTTTTTAAAACACAACAGGGAAGATACAAAACTCATTCAGCAGGACACCTGGTGCAAAGCAGGGGTTCAGCAAGTGGCAGCTACTGTTGTCACTCTCATGTCTATTATTCAGAGCCCAGCTAAACGAGCCCCAACAAGTAATCCTCCTCTCCTCTCTAGGGACATTTATCACCTTCTACCATGTGTCCCAGGTCTCTCCCCAACCAGTGTAGAGGGCAGCAGGGGTTGATTCCTCTCCAGAGCCCTGGCCCCAGCACAGGGCTGGGCCCCCTGCAGGCTTCCATCAGTGTCTGAGGAATGAGTAAGTGAAATCAAGCTGCAGCATGGAGACAGAGACGGTCTGTCTTTCCACAGTCCCCTCCACCTACCCCTGCCCCAAATCCCCAGAGTGCGCATTTAGGTGGCCAGGCTCTGGCTTACTGCGATGCTGGCAGGGGAGCCGGGGCCGATGCTGTTCACTTTGGCAAAGGCCCGAAGGGGGCTGAGGCCCTCGCTTTGGCCCAGGCCACGGTTCACGGCCTCTTCTTGGGCCTCGGCCATGTCCCGGGCCTGCTTTTCCTTGTCGCGAGCGTGCAGCTGGTGCAGGGCCTCCTCCACCTGCTTCATCACCGCCTTGTGATCATTCTGCAAGCCTGGGAAAAGAACACCGTATCAGGGGCCAAGGAAGACTGCGGAGGACACAAGACTCCCACATTCCTTCACGCATATTTAATGAGCACTTATTACATTCCAGACATTGGGCTAGAGGCCGAGGACTAATCTGTGAACAAGACAGAAGAGCCACCCTCATGAAGCTGACTAGCAAGGAAAGCAGCTACGGAACAAGCAGGCCCAATAACATCTGATGACTGCAATGAAGGCCTGCCCAGCCAGGGGACCTGACCTCGCAAGTACAGGGGATCAGGGAAGGCTTCCCAAAGGCAGCACGGTTTCAGCTGAGACCTGAAAGGTGAGCAGAAATAAGGAATCGTCCAGCTGAATCCACAGCCACAAAGTCAAACGCACACAAGGAGCAAGCATGGCGGCCCTGCCAATCAGTGAGGCGGTCTGGGTGTGAGGAGGGTGTCGCTTTTCTCTTCACGCCTCCAGGAGAAAAAATGCTGCCGGAGTCTACTAATACATTGTGGGGGATGTTCAGTCTGGGAGAGGTAACAGGGAGAAAAGCTGGAAATTAGGAGTTCAGTGATGAAATCCTCTGATTTTTTCAGTACTGATGGCTAATTCAGAATGTTGTGAACCACTGTGCCAGTCAAATAAGTCACTTCTGCAGGCCAGTCCAGCATAGTTGTTGGCATTTTGATACTTTTTTTTTAACCTAAAAACCACTTCTGTACTGCTCTGGATTCCGCACCTTATTCAAGCCAGGTCACTAACACACAACTCCCTTGGAGGAGTAAGCAGACTTTCAGAGACCTGAGCAGACCAGTACTGCCAGCCAGTCTGCGTCTAGCATCTGCAGGTCACAGACTTTCAGACTTTCCAGGTGCCTTCGGCTGTGGGACTGTGGGCATGCTTGGCCATCTGGCTTGGCTCCTCTGCCGTGTGACTTCACAGCGAAGGTGAGGCCCTCAGGCATTATGGCATCCAGTACTCAACCCACAGGCGCAGACGAGAAAAGAACCCAGATTTGAATCCCTGGAGACATACACCTGGGCAGGAAGACTCAAAATGATGTCAATGTATAATATAGGGTCACTCTCTGACTAGGCTCCCCATGGATCCCCAGAACCCTCCTCAACGCCTGACACCCAGGAAGTTCTTCACCTACAGCTTTTGGGTAAGGAAATGAATGACTTTTTTTTACAATATATTGCATTTCTAATCAGAATTCAAAAAAATTTTTTTCCTGGACAAAACATTTCTGAAGCATATTTCAAAAAACAAACTTGCAGTTGTAACAAATGCACCATACTAACATAAGGTGTTACTAATAGGGGAAACTGGGTACAGAGTATGTGGGCCCTCCCATGTCAGTTTCCCAATTTTTCTTTAAATCTAAAACTGTTCTAAAAAATAAAGTCTGTTTTTTGTTTTGTTTTTTTTTGTGAGGAAGATCAGCCCTGAGCTAACATCCATGCTAATCTTCCTCTTTTTGCTGAGGAAGACTGGCTCTGAGCTAACATCTATTGCCAATCCTCCTCCTTTTTTTCCCCAAAGCCCCAGTAGATAGTTGTATGTCATAGTTGCACATCCTTCTAGTTGCTGTATGTGGGACGTGGCCTCAGCATGGCCGGAGAAGCGGTGCGTCAGTGCGTGCCCAGGATCCGAACCCGGGCCGCCAGTAGCTGAGCGCGCGCACTTAACCGCTAAGCCATGGGGCCGGCCCCAAATAAAGTCTGTTTTTAAAAATAAAATAAACTTGTGAGAACAGTTTTTCAAAAGAACACCGATAAGAAGGAATTGCTCAACCAGATTCTTAAGTACATTAAAGTCATTAAGACAGTGTGATATTAGCACCCAAGGGATAGATTAACAGAACAGGGCAAAAAGCCCAGAAAGAGACATCAGCATGTCTACATATTTAATATGTAATACTGCTAGCATTTTAAGTTAATGGAGGAAGAATATACTATTTAATAAATGGTATTTAGAAATAAGTTAGTGCCCTCCCTCACACCGCGGGCTTGAGCTTCTCAAATTTCCCCCAGAATTCTGCTAACTGGGGAAGCAAGTGGGCTGCATCCCTGGGGAGTCTAAGGGTTTAGCCAAAAGCCCCAAATTTCCCTCCAGTCTGATCATCTTAACGTGGTTTTTCCCTACTCTCTATCTCCTTATTTTAATATGAAAATGACATGCTTCTTTTCCCAAAATCTTCAAGGAAAAATGATGCTCTAAGAAATTCTAGGATCATACTGTGGCTCTGAGGAACCTCTGGCATCTTATTCTGTATCCCACCCAAGGGTTACTTGTACCTCCATTGAGAAACACGGCCTTATACCAGAACACGCTGCAGATGGAGTCAAGATTCAAATAGGTAAAACAGAAGTCATTCAGTGTAAAATGTGGATGATAAATTCCCTTCTAATATGACTTTGTGGTAGAGACTGCTGGTAGCCCACCTGTGTCAGGGTGAATAATGGCCCCCAAAGATGTTCACGTCCTAATACCCAGAATCTGTGAATATGTGACTTTACATGGGAAAAGGGACTTTGTAGATGTGATTTAGTTAAGGACCCTGAGATGGGGAGATTAGCCTGGATTATCCAGGCGGTGGGCCCGATGTAATCACGAGGGTCTTTATAAGAGGGAGGCAGGAAAGAAAGAGGTATGATGACAGAATCGAGGTCGCAGAGACGTGATTGTTGGCTTTGAAGATGGAAGGGGCCATGAGCCAAGGAAGCTGGAAGAGACAAGGAAATGGGTTCTTCCCTAGAGCCTCCAGAAGGAACACAGCCCTGCTAACACCTTGATTTTAGCCCAGTGAGACCCACTCGGATGTCTCACCTCCAGAACTGTAAAGTAATAAATCTGTGATGTTTTAAGCCACTAAGTCCGTGGTGATTTGTTACAGAAGAAACAGAAAACTAATACACTACACAACCTCTACTCTCTCTCTGTTCCTTGATAATTAATACATACATACATATATACACACATAAACAAATAAGAGATTTTAGTTAGGATAGTGACACGCCCATCGTGGAGGACATTCCCAAAGTTTCCTGCAGGCGGAGGGGCCTACGAGGGGAAAGGAGAAATTGATGCAGGGGGTGGGGGTGGGACTTGCAGTACAGATCCTTAAAACGAGGGGTGCTAGGTGACATAAGACCTTTTGTCCTTCCTGTCTTCTTCTTTCCTTTTCTTCCTGCCTGGCACATGGACATGGGGACCCTGAAGATGGACGACATGTCCTAAGGTTGGCAGAGCCTGGGTCTCTGATGACCAGCCCTGACTGCCGCCCTCAAATGTCCTTACTGAAGGACTAAACTCTTTCATGTTTGAGTTTGCAGAGTCAGGTCACTATCACTAAAGCTAAACATATTTCCTAACACATAATTGACTTGATTAGGATTTAAGCAATATTTGATTTGGATTTCTGTCATTATTGCAATAAAGTTTCCACAGTGAAATAAAGTTCTTAAAAACAAAATGAAACCATAAATATAGAACCCTAGAGTCTAACCCATTCCCTTAGTCACCGTCCCTCGATGGGGACAATGAGACAATCCCGTCAAGGCAGCAGAGAGGGAGGCAGATAATATGGAATATTGGTGCTCTCATCTGTGTGCCTTTAGTATCCCCTGCTTCGAGGTTCGGGAACATCCCCCGCGAGGGTCACTCACAGATGATGTTGTGCCTTGCAGTTCGGACTTGGTACAGGTCCACGTCTGACCGGGGGTAGCCCTCGCAGTCCACCAGTGGCTCATTCATCCCAATGCCTTTTTGCTGGAGGGAAGAAAAGTGGTTAAAAAAAATTTCACAGGTGTGAAGTCCTCATACCTCTCTCCCCAGACTCCTTTCCTTCACAGTCCTAACAAAGGTAATAAAAGCTGCCATACATTCATCACTCAGCACAGACCAGGTACTTCACCCACATCTTCTCACAACCACCCTCTGAGGTGGGCACTATTTTTTAAATTAGTTTTTAATAGCACAAGTAATACATCAATCATTCTCCTCTTCTCAAGTTAGAACAGTGCGGACAAGACTGAAGACTCCTTTGACCGTCAACCCCAGGGCCAGTCTCTTCCTCGACTCCTCCAGGCCCTCCTTCCCACAGCCAGCCGGCACCGGCAGTGGCCTTGGAAGCTGCGTGGGAGTGACAGCCCCAAAGAGCACCCAGCTGCGGCAGGACTTTGGATCTTCTGAAAATAAAGAGAGATCTCAAAGCGCTATCAGAGAGGCTTCTCCTCCCTGGCAGGGAGGAAACTGATACCACCAGGCGCCTCCAGGGAGAGGAGTTGGGTGGCTGGGGGACAGGGGAGGGAGACAGACTTTCCATTTTATATCCTCTGTAGACTTTGAATTTTGACCATGGTAATGTAGTCCCTATGCAAAACAGCACATTTCTTTCAACATTTTGAAGTCTTTTCCTACATAAGTCGGAGCATGGTGCACAAAAGCAATGAAACACGTCACACGATGTAGGGCAGGGATTCTGCAGTCAGTTAGACGTGGATCTGAATCAATTCTGCCACATACACTCTGGGTGCCTCTGATTAAGACCTTCACCTCTCTAAGCCTCAACTTCCTCACTTATAAAATGAGAATAATGGCATTCACCTCCTTTCCCACCTGTTTCGAGAATTAATGAGTTGACCCAGCTAGAGTGCTTAGCACAGTGCCAGGCACATTCATAGTGGGGTGAAGAATGGCCCGCAAAAGCTATGTCCAAGTCCTAACCCCCAGAACCTGTGAATGTGACCTTATTTGAAAAAAGGATCTTTACAGATGTAATTAAGTTAAGGATCTCAAGATGAGATCATTCGGGATTTAGGGTGGGTCCTAAATCCAATGATGAGTATCCTTATAAAAGAAAGGAGTGGGAGATTTGGGACACAAGAGACACAGAGAGAAGAAGGCCATGTGAAGACAGAGGCAGAGTCTGGAGTTATACAGCTACAAGCCAAGGATGGCCGGCAGCCACCAGAAACTAGGAGCAAGGCAGGGAAGAGACTGTCCTTCAGAGCCTCCAGAAGGAACCAATCCTGCCAACACCTTGATTTTGGACTTCTCACCTCCACAACTGTGAGAGAATAAATTTCTGTTGTTTTAAGTCACCCAGTTTGCAGCAATTTGTTATGGAGCCCTAGAAATTAATACACATAGAAAGTAATAAATGATGGCTGTAATTATAAGTCAGCACAGAGACAAGGTGCCCAGTGTACATAGGTACTGGGAGGAGAGAGTCCATTCACTTCTCTCGCTTTTTCTCTGGAAGCGTCTGCGTTATACCTACTGTTTCCTGTTGGGGGAAAGGGGTCCCATATACTCTCTTAACCCAGAACTCTCTGCATACACTGCATAAATATGCCAGGGGCTAAACACCTGGATCTGCCCCCTGCCTTCCCACAACGACTAAGAATTAACTGGCCTTTTCGAATCAATACCACATAAGACACTGCTTTCCAAAGTTGGGACCCACACTGGTGGCTCACACACCAGGCATTAAATAACCCTGAATCTAAAATATTTCCTCCGGAGCTGGCCCCGTGGTGTAATGGTTAAGTGTGCGCACTCCGCTGCTGGCAGCCTGGGTTCGGATCCCGGGCGCGCACCGATGCACTGCTTGTCAAGCCATGCTGTGGCGGCATCCCATATAAAGTAGAGAAGGATGGGCACAGATGTTAGCCCAGGGCCAGTCTTCCTCAGCAAAAAGAGGAGGATTGGCATGGATGTTAGCTCAGGGCTGATCTTCCTCACAAAAAAAAATAAATAAAATAAAATATTTCTTCCCTTTCCAATTATCTTCAATCCTTCAATAACCAAGGAGAAAGTCTCCATTTGGTGCTGGTCTTTATATCAACTCCAGATCACTTGCTATCTCTGGGTTCTCCCATTTTGTTTTTAACAGATTTATCGAGATATAATTCACATACCATACAATCCATCCATTCAAAGTGTACAATTTAATGGTTTTTAGAATATTCACAGAGTTGTACAACCACCACCACAATGAATTTTAGAACATTTTCATCACCCTCCAAAAAGAAACCCGGGACCTATTAGCAGTCACTCCCATTCCCCACCCCCTCAGCCCCTAGCAACCACTAATCTACTTTCTGTTTATGGATTTGCCTGTTCTGGGCATTTTATATAAATGGAATCATAAAATATATGGTGTTTTGTGATGAACTTCTTTCACTTAGTATCATGTTTTCAAGGTTCATGCACATTGTAGCACATGTCAGTACTTTATTCCTTTTCATTGAATAACATCCCACTGTATGGATATCTCATTTTATTTATCTGTTCATCAGTTGATGGATATTTGAATGGATCACTTTGATATGCATTTTTACCTTATATTTAAGGGAAGAGATGCTCGTTTTTTCATACGCTGTAGAATAAAATTTCCTTTTAAAACAAATTTATTTAGGTAAAAAAGTAGGTCAACTTAAAGAAAAATATCAAGGGAATAACAGTAAAGGAGGTATATGGAGACAGCATCCTGACGTGGTAGAAAACAACTCAAAGTTTGATAAACTGCTGGCATAACGCTTGAAAGGACAGGTTCTGGATTCAACAGGCCTGAGATCTGAATTCCACTTTGTGACTTTGAGCAATTGACTTTTTTCTGAGCTTCAGGGTAACATACCAATTTCACAGGGTAGTTGCGAGGATGTCATGATATCACACATGTAAACCAGCACCCTTCAAGCACATAGTCAGTACCTAGGAAAATGGTACCCTGGCCTCTATATGATACTCATCTTACTCTCATCACCTAAAATGCATTCCATCCCCCCTACATAGAATGTACTTAATTTACTTTTCCTCTGCAAATTGATTTGTGGGGTTTTTTTTTAAAGATTTTATTTATTTATTTATTTATTTATTCCCCCAAAGCCCCAGTAGATAGTTGTATGTCATAGCTGCACATCCTTCTAGTTGCTGTATGCCGGACGCAGCCTCAGCACGGCCGGAGAAGCGGTGCGTCAGTGCGCGCCGTGATCCTGGCCGGTGGCCAGCAGCGGAGCGCGCGCACTTAACCGCTAAGCCACGGGGTCGCCCGGATTTGTGGTTTTTACAGTAGGTAACTTAAGAAAAACTATATCAGTTTTGGAGCCAGACAGACCTGGGAACTAGCCTGACCACTGCCACTTCCCAGCTACAGTGCCCTAGGCAAGAGTTTGTGCCACTGTGGGCCTCAGTTTGCTCCTTATACAAGAATGAGCCATACTGGTCACTCAAAGCTCAGTCCTTAGACCAGTAGCATCAGCATCGCTGGGAATTTGCTAGAAATGTAGCATCTGCTCCCGCACGCCTCGCCCTCCCATCAGTCTAACAAGAGCCCCAGGTGATTCGCATACACATTAAAGTTAAAGCAGCTCTGGTGTAAAGTGGTTAGCAAAGCACAAGACATCTGATAAATGTTCCACAAGGACTGACGATGGTGGTGATTATCATCCTGCCACTGCAAACTTAGCTCTGTGATTTGAGGCAGGTTGAAGGGATGCCTATTTCCCCACCCCTAAAACGAGGGAAATATCAGAACTCATCTCCTAGGGTCGCTGTGAGGATTAAATGAGCTAACTAATGTAAAGCACTTAAAACAGCGCCAGCACACAGTAAGCGCTCCGTAAGCGCTTGCTATAATATCAACTCGAATTGTTCTTAATTATTAATGTTATTTGCCTCACTGCCGGCTGCCGACAGAGGCCTCAGTTGCGGCGCCTGGGGCCTCCCAGGGAGGGGGAGATCCAGAGCTGCGAGCTCAAGCCGAGGCCGCCGGGGCCTCCCAGTCCTCCCGGGTCCGGGGCCCCGGTCAGGAGGCCTCGGGGCGCCCCCGCGCCAGCCCGGAGCCCCGAGCCCACACTCACGCTCTCCAGCACGTCATAATTGGCCTTGATCTGCGCCTCGATCTCCTCCTTGCGCCGTATTAGCTCCTGGATGTCGCTGACCGTCGCCCCGCCGGCCTGCGGGGAGACTCCGCTCTGCCCAGCTGCCTTCTCCGACATCACGGACCGCGGTCCAGGATCCCGGACACCCGGGTTCCCGGCTGCGGACGCCCGAGGAGACTGTGGCTACGGCTCCGCCCGCGGGCCAAAACACCGCAGCCATCCGCGCGCGCGAGGAGAAGCGAGGGGCGTGGTTTGGTCGGTGGGGCGGGGTCACCGGAAGCCACGCCCTGCTGGAACACGTGGTCTTGTGGTGACTCCAAGGAGGGCAGTATGTGCAGAAATGGATTCCTAGTCCCTACCAAGCGCTGGAGCCGACCAGGGCAGGATGATCTCTCCCTAACTGACTTATATTCTTAACTCATTCATTCAACTAAAATTTATTGAGCTCCTACTGTATGTATGTGCGAGAGCACTGTGTGGAGCTCCAATTCAGCTCTTCACATCTACACAGCCCAGTGAGGGTTTACAAAACACATTCAGATTCCTTATCCCCGATTTTACAAACCCTACAAGCTTGGGTTCGAATCTGAGCTCTTGCCACTTACTGCAATGTAGTCACCTTAGGTAAATTCACTTCTCTGAGCATCAGTTTCCTTGTCTGTAAATTGGTTCGATATTGATAGCAATCATAGAGCCAACATTTTGCCAAAAAATATTTATTGACTGCCTCCTAGGTGCTGCAGGGGTAAAGACTCAGTGCCTGCCACGTATTAAGGTCTCCATAAGTTTTGGTAAAAATAGTACTTATGATAACAGTAATAGTAATACTAACAATTTTTTGGAAACTTACAATGTGCCAGACACTGTTCTAAGTGCCTTACAGTATTAATTCCACAACTTCATGAAACCAGGATTATTGTTACCCCCATATGACAGCTGAGAAAACCATCTCAGTAACCAACTTGCCCAACTAGCAAAATAAGCGGCCCGGGTTTCAAGCCGGCTTAATGAAACGATGAAACTTAACATCCTAACATGTGTCGCCTAATATTTTGCTCTGAAAAGGATACACCGTCACCCACTAGTATTCAAACATGTTTGCCCTGACTCCAATCATGGACAACAAACAGACAAATCCAAATTGAGGGACATTCTTCAAAACAGCTGGCCTGAACTCTTCATAAAGGTCAGTGTTGTGAAATACACACACACACACACACACACACACACGGAAGCTAGGCAATCACCTAGATTAAAGAACCCTAAAGAGGTGCAACAATTAAATGCAATGTGCGCTCCTTGATTGGATCCTTGTCCCCCACCCCCAAAAAAGCTATAAAGGACATTTTTGGGACAATTGGGGAAATTTGAATATGGATCATATAGTATCAATGTTACATTTCCTGATTTTGATACTTACATAAGAGAAAAAGCACCCGGTAGTATTTAGGGGCAAGAGAGTCAACTTACTTTCAAATAATTCATAAAAAAATATGAATATATATTTGTAGACAAGAGAAGGATAAGGTAAATGTGGCAAAGTGTAAATAATTGGTGACTATGGGTGAAACATATGTGAACATTCTTTGTACTATCTTTGCAACTTTTCTGTAAGTTTGAAATTATTTCAAAATAAAAAGTTACGAAAATAATCTTTATAAGGAAAACATAAAATCGATTACATTAGGCTTCATATGTTTTATTCAATCATCTCTTTTAAATAAACTAACATTTCTAACGTTGTCCCAAAAAAAGGAAAAGAAAAAAGAGAGACATAATAACTAAAGGCAATGCACAATCCTTGATTGGATATTAGATTTTTTTTAATAAAAAGCAGCAGCTTTGGGCCAGCCCTGGGGCCTAGTGGTTAGGTTTGGGGTGCTCCACTTTAGATCCCTGGGGCATGGACCTACACCACTCATCTGTCAGTGGCCATGCTGTGGCAGTGGCTCACATACAAAAAGAGAAAGATTGGCAGCGGTTGTTAGGGCGAATTTTCCTCAGCAACAACAACAAAAAAGCAACAGCTTTAAAAGACATTGTTAGGACAACTGGTGAAATTTGAATATGAACTTTATATTAGATTATAGTGTATTGATGTTAAATTTCGTCAGTAAGATAATGGTATTGTGATTATATTAGAGAATCTCCTTATTCAAAGGAGATGAATGCTGAAGTATTTAGAGGTGTAGTGTCATGCTTTCTGCAACGAATTTGCAGGTGGTTCAGGAAAAAAGCTACACACACACACACACACACACACACACGTATATAAAGGGAGACCGAGGTGGGTGAGCAGGGAGGGAGGGAGAGAGAGAGGTAAAATGTAACAATAGGTAAATATCGGTGAAGGGTGTATTGATGTTCATGGAAACTATCTTGCAACTCTTCCGAGGTTTGAAATTTTTCCAAATAAAAAGGGAGGGTAGAAGATTCTCACTTAGGCAATCTGAAAGCAGAGCTATTGTTTAAGTCACTATATTATGTTGTTATTGTCAATATTGTCAATTATTATAATAAACCTAGATCCTCTCCCTTCTACTGCCTTCATAGCTCTCAAAGCCATCCATCACCTCCTCCTCTACTCTCATCCCACCACTCCAATCTTTTTCCAGACCACAGCGCCTCTGAATTTGTCTCAGCTTGTAGGTTGCCCCTTTCATCCATTCTCCACTCAGCCTCCTGAATAACCTACCCAAAGAGTAACATTGTCACTCTGCTGCTTAAAAGCTTTCAATGGCTTTCCAGTGCCCTTCTCTTATTTTTCAAGACCCTTCTGATCCCTGCTTGCCTTTTGACTCTGCCCACATCCCCCCCCCCCAACACACACACACACACACACACACACACACACACACACACACACACAGTTTATGTTCCAGCCACACTGAACTTCTAGCGGTTTCTGGAACATTTATTGCTCAATCTCTCTTTGCACTGGGTCTTAGCACCAGCTCATCCCTTCTCTAGAATGCCATCTCAGGCCAGGCTGGATTCAGCGCCTCCAAGATCCAACTCAAACATTACCTCGTCTGGGAAACATTCTCCCACTCACCCCAAAGCTGGTCTGTTTACTGCACTTTCCGCCTGGTATCGTAAATGCATGTTGACCTGTGTGTCCCACACACTGAGTACTAAGAGGATGTGGACTGAGGCTTGTTTATCTTGAAATGTTTGACTGAGTGTTTAATAGAGGCTAAGAGAACAATCTTTGCTCCCTCCCCATTCTGGTTGTTCTGGTTCTTCTTACCTGCAGTGGCCACAGACAGCCAACAAAGCCTTTGTTTTAGAAAACTGCCAAGATCTAGGAGAACTTAAATTGTTTTGCCTCTTCCAAACATCCGGATCTCGCTCCTTTTCATTTCAGAACGAGAGGGAGGCCAAGAGATACAGAACTAGAAACTAGAGCTGGGAAGCTAGAGCTGCCCCAGGAAGACCTGGGTGGTGGTGTCATACTGCCTGCCTTCAGGACTCAGCAAACTTTCCATATTCACCCTCCACTCTGGCCAAGGACCCAGGCAAACTGGCAAGTCAATTACCCTCAGTTCCTGCATCTATAAACCAAGGGGCTCGACTCCAAGGTCCAAAATCATGGCAGGTTTGTGTGAGTTGGCTCACTAAGAGTTTTTAAGAATTTTAAATTAGTTGCTGAATCAGTTCAGGACCCCATCACGAAACAGCTGGCACACTCAGAAGGATATTTAAGGGGCATTTAATGAAAAGGCTATTTACACAGTCACAGGCAAGCTTAAGGGAGAAAATAAGAGACGATAAAAGTGTCTGGGACTGGCGACCATGGGGGTCGGATACCACCCCCAGACCTGAAGGGCATGGGGAGGGAGTGGTTTCAGAACCTAGAGAGGGTATAGCCACCCAGCAGGAGTGTAGCCTTGAGTAAAGGAACACAGCTGCTGCTGAAAAAACATCTGGCAGAGAGGGGGCTGGGGAGTAAATACCTCTCCCCTCTCCCCTCTCATCACCTGCTGGAGCCTCTGGCTGGCTGAGAGCAAAGGGCCTGGGGCACGGAGTAGGGCAGGGAGGGAAGAGATTTTGGAGGGGCAAATAGAAGATACAGCACGGTTGCCAATATTTAAATAGAGAAAGCAGACGCAGAGACCCACAAAGTACATGATCCTGATTTTATACAACCAAGTCAACTCCACCGTATACGTGTCTATAATATGCTTGTATATGATGGCATGAGAACAGAGAAAGGTGAGGGATTACACATGTGAGATTGTTAATATTTAGTACCTGGGCAGAGTGTGGGGCAGGGAAGAAAACAATTGAAAAAATAGGATATTTATTAATTAATAAATTATGAATTCAGAGTAATTTAACAAAGAAAATAATTGTTAAAAAGCATGAAACTGTATATTCGAGTGAGATAGATCATTGTAGATGCTGTTTCTAATGGGAAGATTTTGTTTGGTTCTAGGGGTTGGTTAAAGTAATTATAATACAGCCATTCAATGAAACACAAACACATTTGATGAACGTAGGTGTTTATTACCATAAATAGTGTTTGCAAAACATATGTAAAAAAATTATGATATAGAAAAGTATCATATCTATATATGTTTATACATTTTAGAAGGTAGTCTGGGTGGATATGACCAAATCATCTATGGTGGTTGTCAACAGATGAGGGATTATGGGTGGATTTGTTTTCTGTATTTTCTTTTTCCTTTTCTTTTTCACTTTTACTTTTCTGTATTTTCTCTTTTTTTCCCCTAAATTAATTTGTATTAATTCTCTTATAAAGAATAAAATAAAACATATATCTGAGCTGGTTAAGCAGGTGTGTTTGGTTTGTGAAAATTCAGATAACTGTATACTTTTTGCACTTTTCCATGTATATTAATCTTCAATAAAAATAATATTTCCCAATATCAAAAATGCACAAAATCATAAAGAAAATTTTAGAACCAATACAGTTTTTTTTCATTGAGATGAGATTCACGTAACATAAAATTAACCGTTTTAAACTGTCAGTGGCATGTAGTACGTTCACAATGTTGCGAACCACCACCTCTATCTAGTTCCAATACATTTTCATCACCCCAAAGGAAACCCTGTATCCATTAGGCAGTCACTCCTCATTCCTCCCTCCTCTCAGCCTCTGGCACCAACCAATCTGCGTTCTGTCTCTGTGGATTTACCTATTCTGGATATTTCATATAAACGGAACTGAAATCAATCCAATTTTTAATCAATGGATTTCACATAAAAATTCAAATTCCCAGCTTATTTTTAATAAAATCTGGCCAAACTAGGCCCACATCTCCACAGGCAACAACTGGCTGAAGCTGAGACATCACTGCCCTTGTTGACAAAGCATGAGTATACAACCCCACAATCCCACCCAGCTCTTCTCTCTTCTGTGTGACTCTCCCGGCTCCTGGGCATTTGGGATTCAAGTCCCTGGACTAATGAGTTCTCCAACCCTTTTTACCTGTAAAAATCCTGAGAGTCTCCAGAGGCAGTGAAACACACCAGAAAAAATCAGAGACTTGGACGGGGAATAAGGGAGAATGAATCTCAACTTCACCACTTACTAGTATGAACCACTTAGCTTCTCTGAGCCTCAGTTTCCTAAACTGTAAAATGAGCATAATAATAATACCTACCTCACAGGGTTGTTATGTTAAATGCAAAGCATTGGACACACAGTCACTCCCATCCTTGTAGATAGCAGAGACTCATAACAGCTCTCCCTAATACTCAGAAATGGGAAAAGGAGGCTCCGAGAGGTTAAACAATGTCTTGAAGGCAACTCAGCAAGCTGGAAGCCAAAGCTCCCCTATTACCCTGTGAAGAATGAAAGTCAGTGTTCTGAACTGAAGGGTAGGAGATGTTCAAAAGCTTGGGGACTTTAGATGGTGAGCACACTGGTTCAGTCTGGAAGGGATCAATAGTTGACCTTGAGTAACTTCACCCTCGGCTTATGAAAGTGCTGGAGCCACTGATGTGATGGCAGTTTGGTCTGAGAGGAAAGAGAAATCCCCTTTGATGTGCCCACGGCCTCAATGCCACAGCAGCTGCTCAGCCTCCTTGGTCACTGTTCCCCTCTGTCCAATCATGAGAGCCTCCCATCCCTTCAACCTCAGGCCACCAGAGCTGTGGAGCAGCTCCTAGCAGCTCAGAACATCCCATTGTTGATTCTTCAGGAGGTTCGTGAACTGGTTTGTTTTTTTAAACACCAGTATTATTTAAAATTAAATTATTCTAAAAATTAAATTAAAAAGCAGCAAAAAATTAAATAATATAAACTTACAACTAAATAAACTGTGTTAAAAACAAAGATAATGAATGCTCAAATCTCATCACTTCTTAATTATTTTACTACATTTTAGTATTACCCATGCTTTTGTCTCATATCTGTGTGATATCTTACTGCATATGCCATTCTCAACTCCAAGTTCAGTGACCTCATGTCGGTAGCCTGAAGTTGGCCATTCAGAGCATACACCACAGTATTCACCAAGTGCTACAAGTCAAGGCTCAATTTATTGTTTTATTGATTGTCTAGGGCAGGGAAGGACCAACTATGGGCTCCGGGTCCAAATCTGGACAACTGTCTCTTTTCCTCACCTCCTGTTTTTATAAATAAAGTTTTATTGACACACAGCTACACCAATTCATTTATATAACGCCTTTGGCTGCTTTCTCTCCACAACAGCAGAGTTGAATAGTTGAAGCAGAGGCCACATGGCCTTCAAAGCCTGAAATATTTACTCTCTAGCTCTTTACAGAAAATGCTTGCCAGGACCTGTTCTAGACTTTAAAAAGTGATAAAGTTCGGATCACAGGCTTCACATACATGTTCCCCCAAAGGATGCTAAGGTCCTTGAAACCCTGAAAGAAGGAATTGGTTTTATGTTTCAACGGCAGCAAACATAGTGTTATAAATGTGGTCCGGATCCAAGTTCTGGCTCAGCATTTTCTAACCACAGTGGACAAGTTATTTGGGCAAGTCTTCATCTTCCTGAGTCTCAGTTTCCTCATCTGTAAAATGGGGGAAATAGTAGTAAGTTGAGAGGATAAAATAGGCACAGTGCTTGGGAGTGGCCCACCAAGGAGGGAGAGGTGGGTATGCTGTCTACCCTACGGACAGGTAGTAAGGGAGTTGTCACAGGATGGTTCTCCAGAAGCAGAGGCTGAGATGGAGCTTGGGGTGCAGGGTGTTTTTAGGGATCTACATCAGCGAAAGGAAGTGGGGAGCCAGATTGGGAAAAAGGAGCAGTCAATGGTAGATGCCCAACAAGGCCTTGGCCAACCCTGCCAGGAGCTCTGGAGACAGACTGCTGGTCAGAGTTGTCTCCCATTGGGCTGAAATGGCCGGACCTTTCTATCCCTGCCATGCTCAGTCCCCAAACGTGGGCTGCCCTGGGAGGAGGGGGCCTTGGTCAAAGTCTCTGCAGCTGCGGCGGGTCCTGTTGGAGCTGACAGCCAGCCACTCTCCCTGCACCCCGGCAGCAAGTCCCTCCTTGAAGGGAGGTGGAGCGGCATGTCTCTGTGCCTACCACAGGGGTGCACTGTCCATAGAGAATTTAAAAATGATAATAAAAACTGCTCAAAGTCTGTTGACTTTATTTTATCATTTTGTGCCAGCAAATCTAAACAACATCAATGCCAGCTGCTGAACAGTCAACTCCCACAGCCCCCCACCCAGTGCCTGATGTTGAATTAGTGCTCACAGATAATGCTGTTGTCGTCGCTATTATTATTATCATTCTCCTTGTGTCAGTCAGGAGTAGTGGCTGTAAATGCCAGAAACCCAACTCCAAGTAGCTTACGCAAAAGATGGAAAATTTTGGCTCACCTAGAAACATGCCTGGAACAGGTTGCTCAGATATCAGGAATCTGCCTGTCTTCTCTCATCCCTGCTTTCTCTGTGCTGGCTTCAGACAGGCATGTTTTCCTCCACAGAGTGAGACATGGCCACCACAGCACCATTCAATCAACTCAGCAAACCTAGAGCTCAGAGAGAGGCTCTTTCTCAAGCAAAAGTCCCAGGGCAAACCCACATTAGCCAGCTCTGGTCAGGCACCCATCCCTGAACCAATCACGGGGATTCTCATTGGCCAGTCCATGCTCACTGTCCATGCATTGGCTCACATGCCCCAAACCACATGGACAGAGAAGGGGAAGGAAAAGTGAGATGCTGTACCAACAGAGTAGGAATGGATGCTGGTGAGGCAGCAACAGTGAACAGCCAGGACGCTCCTCAGTGCTTCCAGTGCCAAGCACACCAGACATCCTTCAGACCACATCAGATCCAGTGCACCCACCGCTTGCGCATTTGGGACACTGAAACTCAGAGAGGGGCTGGGAGTGGCCCAAGATCACACAGTCTCCAGAGCTCAGGGATCCTGTATCCCATGCCATCAACTCTCTGGCCCCTCCAGGCCATCACTGATGCCTGGTGATACAGCTGCCTGTCACCCCAAAGCTCAGGCATGTGGGCTCTGTGCCCCAAGAGATAAAGACCAGCCACACCCAGCTGGCCTTGGCCAGCTACACTAGCCTTGATAACAGCCAGGCACCCGAGCCAGCCCTCATCCCCTCTGGTCCCAACTGCTGTCTCAGCCCTTGCTTGGGAGGGCTGGGGGGTCTAGTGGGATATAGGGAAGTTCTATCCATGGGCTTGTGCCTCTGAATCTTCATTAGTTCTGTCTGTTTGAGGGTCTATAGTTGTAGATTCTAGGAAACAGAGCACAGGGCTATTTGGCCATTTTTAGGTCCAATTTTAAAATGTAACTAAAGCCTCTTGGTTTACTTATGTCCTCCAAATATAATAAATAATCACAAACAGGTCACTGGGCCACTCCAGTCCAAGTACAGCCACCATGGACAGCTGAGTTTCCTGCTCAGCTCTCTTCCCCTCACTGACCTTGAGCAGAGGAGGTTTTAAAGTCCTGATGATGTTGCAATTCTGCTATAAAACCATCAATAGCTCCCCATTGCCTCAAAGGCAAAGCTCAAACCCCCTTACCTGGCATTTGAGACCCTTCCACATTCCTTATAATGCTAAACGTAATCAGTAACCATTAATTGAGTCTACCACGTGCCAGCCATCAAGCAAAGCACTCTGAATACATTATATCAGATGATCCTCACAACAACCCTATGAGGGAGGTACTATTATAATTCCCATTTTACAGGTGAGGAAACTGAGAGAGGTGAAGTGACTTGACCAAGGTTGCTCAGCTAGTCAGTGATGGAGCCAGGAGCACCCACCTCTGCCTACACAAGGGCTGTGCTCCTCTCTAGCCTGTCTGCAGAGCCCCCTTGCATGCCTGCTGTGCTCCCACCTCCTTCCTTTGCTCACCGTGGACCCCCTGCCAAGCCTGCCCTTTGCTCGGCCACAGGCCAAATGAGGAGGAACCTTCTCCAGGAGGCTGGTTTTCTCCCGCTGCTTGAAAATAGGCTCGAAACTCATTCCCAAAGCATTTTCCCAAATATCTGAGTAGTGATAGCATGGCTGGAATTGCGTAGCATATAGACTTTGAGAGAGTCAGGCCTGGGTTTGATTCTCAGTTCCGTCACTTTTTAGCTGTGTGACCAAACGCCTTTCTGAGCCTCCATTTTCTAATCTGTAAAATGGGGATGATGATAGCACCTACCTCACAGGTGAGCAAAGGGCATAGCATCGTCTGTGCTTAGCATGGTGCCTGGCACATAAAACAAAGTGACCATAAAGTGAGAGTATTTGTTATTATTATTATTATTGTTATTGTTATTATTTAGAAAAAGTGCTCTGCCTCCAGAGGTGACAACTTGGAGACAGATCACACTCTTTCAGCTGAAGCTCTTTTAGGTTAAACCCAAAGCACAAATGACAAAATAAAAAACAGATAAACTGGACTTCATCAAAATTAAAAACTTTTGTGCTGCACGTGATACCATCAAGAAAGTGAAAAGACAACCCACAGAATGGGAAATACTTGTAAATCATATATCTGGGAAGGGATTTGATTCCAGAATATATAAGGAACATTTACAACTCAATAATAAAAATGCAAATAATACAATTTAAAAATAGGCAAAGAATATGAATAGATTTTTCTCCCCCTAGAAGATATGCAAATCGACAATAAGCACATGAAAATCAACATCATTAGCCATTAGGGAAATGCAAATCAAAACCACAATGAGATATCACTTCAATAAGAGATGGGATAACTAGAATAAAAATGATAGACAGTGACAACTGTTAGCAAGGATGTGGAGAAATTGGAACACTTGTGCATTGCTGGTGGGAATGTAAAATGGTGCAGCTGCTCTGGGAAACAGTTTGGCAGTTCCTCACAATGTTAAATATAGAGTTACCATATGACCCAGCAATTCCACTCCGAGGTATACACCCAGGAGAAATGAGAATGTATGCCCACACAAAACTTGTACACAAACGTTCACAGCAGCGTTACTCACAATAGTCAAAAAGTGGAGGGGCCGGCCCCGTGGCCTCGTGGTTAAGTTCGGTGCACTCCGCTTCAGCGGCCCGGGTTCAGTTCCCAGGAGTGGACCTACACTACTTGGCAGCAGCCGTGCTGTGGCGGTGACCCACGTACAAAATAGAGGAAGATGGGCACAGATGTTAGCTCAGGGCAAATCTTTCTCAAGCAAAAAAAAGAAAAGTGGAAAACAACCCACTAACTGATGATAATGGATAAATAAAATGTAATATATACATACAATGGTTAGGTTTTCTGAATTCAGTGGCCTTTGTCCCCTGGTGCCTGGAAGGACCTTTCCTGGGTGTCGTGTCCCACATCGGAGGGCAAGTGCACAGACTGGAAACCTATCGAGGTCACAACTGAGTAGCAAGGAGGACTAGGAGGGCGAACTTTCTGGCATTTCCCATATAAAGTCTGTATCTTTGAATAGTGGATACAGCAAAAGCATATTGAAACTGAAAGAATTAACCAAGCGCATTGGGAAGACCCAGTGCAGGAATAAACATGAAGCAATAGCTGATGAACTCTTTGCAAAAATAGCAAAACTTTACAGATGTATTAAAACAGCATTGTTATCTCAAAAGAACCACTTGGGAAGCAAATGTGTTATCCAATAATATAGCCTATAAGGCTGCAAATTTAGAGACCGTGAATTTGGATAAGAACACAGAGTCAGTTAATAGTCCAGATGAAAGAAAGATTTCTGTGAATTCTGAGCCTTCCAATCCTTCAGAAGAAGCAAGTGGAAAGATTAATTTGTCACAGGACCATGATGAGGCTATTTCCAAAACGCCATGATCAAAAGAAGCAGTTTCCCCCTTTTGCAAGGGATTGGGAAAGGCACATGAGTATTGTCTGTCCAAGGAAGAGAGGGAGAAAATAAAGTAAGAAGCAACCTGAGAAACGGTATACGGGCCTGGTCCTGACATCCTGGGAAAGCTGTCTCACCAGATGTCACTGGCTTCTTCAATTCTGGGAAATCTTTACTTTCAGGTCACCAGATGGTGTGCAGGTCCAGTCAGGGTTTGGCGCTTTATTTAGCTGTGTCACATGAATGCAAGGGTCTATTCCCCAGAGTTTGGCAGCACAAAGGTTGGTTAGGAGTACCTGAGAGGAGTCTTTCCAATGAGGTTGAAGACAGTCTTTCTGGAGGCATCTTTTCCGGTAGACAAAATCTCCAGGTTGCAAGGTGTGATGCTTAAGGTCTTCGTCTCTCGGGAGCATGCTGTGAAAAAATTACTCCACCAAAGCATGATTATTTTTAACAGAAGCAATTAGGCCTTTAAGCTATTGAAGAATATCTCCTTTTATTAGCTGTGGATCAAAAGAGACAGGAGCCAGGTGCATGGATGTCCTGCAACTATCTCAAAGGGTGAGAGTTTATGCATTCCAAAGGGGTGGATCTGAGATTTAGAAGTACCACTGGCAATGTTTTTGGCCAAGGTATTTGGAGGATCTCTACAAATTTTCCTAATTGAGTCCTAATAGTGCCATTAGTGCGTTCGATTAACCTTGAGGATTGAGGATGGTGAGCACAGGGAAAGTGTTATAAAACTGGCCAAACAGCACAGACTTGTCGAAGTATCTGACCGGTAAAACGCATCCCTCAGTAACTATAAAGTCCAAGAGGGGTTCCCCAGGTAGGGATAACCTTTTCTAACAGAACTTTAGCCACAGAAGAAGGAGTGGCCTATCTACAAGGGAAAGTTTTGGTCCAGTGAGAAAATATACAAACCATGACTAAAACATATTAATATCCACGAGATGGGGGAAACTGTATGAAATCCATTTGTCAAACCTTGAATGGTTCATTGGGCAGTTCAAAGTGTCTGGGAGGAGTATGAACAGGTTTCTCTGGATTGTATTTTGGGCAGGTGGGACAAGTGAGGTAGGCATTTTTGCAGCCTTATTAATATTTCCCCACTAATCTTGGTTCATAAATGCTACCATTTGTCAGTAGACCAATGGTTTAATGCATGGGCAGTGGTAAGTAGTGGGAATTTAAAAATTTCTGGTAAGAGAGGATTGTTGTTTGGCCCAATTTTTTGCCAACGAAGATTTGCCCTGAGTTAACATCTGTGCCAATCTTCTTCTATTTTGTATGTGGGTCACCGCCACAGCATGGCTGCAGACGAATGGTGTAGGTCCACACCCAGGAACCGAATCCAGGCTGCCAAAGCAGAGTGCGCTGAACTTAACCACCAGGCCACGGGGCTGGCCTCCCAGAATTCTCTTTTTGTATCGAGCCCATAGTTACTAGATTTCCAATATTGCTTTTCCTTTTCTGGGGCCAATTGTTGGGCATCTTTAGTTAATTTTTCCAAATTATCATGCGAGGAAACATCCTTTTGGACCATGACAGCAGCGTGGCTACTGGTTTCCTTGAGAGCAGCATTTTTGGTGGAAATATCAGCCAGGTGGTTTCCTTCAGCCTTCAAGGAGTTGAATTTGGAATGCCCAGGGATCTTAATAATAGCCAAGGTGGCTGGCAAGAGTACAGCATCTAATAGATTTTGGATGTGAGAGCCATTTTTAACCTTTTCCCCATTAACAGTAAGGAAACTTTGTTGTTTCCACAGCATCTCAAAGTCGTGGGCTACACCAAAGGCATATGGACCATTGGTAAAAGTGTTTGCGGTTTTGCCCTTGACTAAAGCACAAGGCCTAGTAAAAGCATATAATTCAGGCTGTTGGGCAGAAGTAGCCAAAGGTAAAGGTGTTGCCTCAACGACTTCAAGAGGAGTTGTAACAGCACACCCAGCACGATATTTACCATTGTCATCTTTTAAATAGGAACCATCAGTAAACCACGTAACATCTGCACTGGTTAAAGAAATGTTTTGTAAATTATTACAGGGAGTCAAGAGGTGATCTGTCTGCAACAAGCAGTTGTTGGGGGTTTCATCAGTGAAGGAGGGGAGAAGAATAGCTGGGTTGAGCTCATTACAAAGAGAAAGAGTTATGTGAGGAGCGGTTAGCAAAAGGATTTCATAGGAGGTGAGATGACTGATGGAAAGGGGTTGAGTGTGATGGGAATTTAGAAGGGCTTCTACTTCGTGGGGCACAAAGATGGTTAAAGGAGATCCCAGGATTATTCCTTTGGTGGCCTTGACCAAAAGGGCAGTGGCAGGAATGGCCCTAAGACAAGGGGGATGTCCTTGTGCCACAGGGTCCAATTGTTGGCTATAATACCCTACGGGTCGATGATGGCCCCATGTTTTTGAGTGAGTACTCCAAGGGCATTCCCTTCCTTCTCACATACAAAAGGAAAAAGGCGAGCTGATAACTAGGATGTCCACAGGCAGGGGGCTTTATCAGGCTTCTCTTCAAGGCCCCAAAGCTATGCCCTCTTGATCCCCTCAAAGAATAGGGTCAGGTTTGTTGTTTTTTAGTAAAACATACAGGGGCTAGGCCATAAGAGAGAAATTTGGAATCCAGTTTCAACAGTAGCCAACTAGCCTGAGAAAACCTTGTAATCAGTGCTTCGTTTTAGGTTTGGGGAAGTTCAGGATGCTATGAAGCTTACCTGGACCCAAACATAGTCCTTATTGTGAGATCAGGTGCCCTAATGTTGAACCTGAGTTTGAGCAAACTGCAATTTTTCTTTGGAGACTTTATGTCCCTTTAAGGCTAAATGTTTCAACAGATGGATGCTGTCTTCCTGTGAAGAGGTTTGAGATGGGGAGAAGAGAAGCAAATCATCTATGTATTGTAACAAAATAGAGCCTGCAGAAAACTGTATCAACTAAATCATCCCTTAAGCTTTGTGAAGAGTAAGAGGGACTTTCTGTGAAACCCTGGGGCATTACCGTCCAGGAGTGTTGCCATTTTTTCCTAGTGAAGGCAAAAAGATATTAGCTAGCCTCAGCAAGTGGAATACTAAAAAATGCACTGCAATTACAGTGAAAATTTTACTTTCAGCGGGAATGGATGTCAGTAGCATAAGGGGGTTAGGAACAACAGGGTGCCGAGGGATGACAATGTTATTTACTGCTCAGAGGTCCTGGATAAACCTCCATCCCCGGCCATTGGGTTTTCTTATAATATTGGGGTATTTCAGGGACCAGTACAGGGGATAATGAGGCCCTGAACCTTGTAATCTTCTATTATGGGCTTGATGCCTTGAAGGGCTTCTTTATTTATAGGGTGTTGATTTACTCTGGAGAGAGGTTTTGAGGGATCTATTTGAATCCTAATGGGAGGTGCACTGTAGATTCTGTCAATATCAGCTGAAGATTTTGCCCATAAAGAGGATGGTAGCTGATCCAATAGAGACAGATGATCAGTATCCCCAGACTCAGCTATAGTGCCGTCAGAGACAGAGCAAATAAAAGAAGTTGAAGCGTCATTTAATTCACCTGATTGGCTATTTTGATTGCTACTGTCAAATTCTAGAATTATTTTCCCCTTTTGGGAGAAAGAAATTCCAGCATGATACTTTTCTTAGAAATCTCGGCCTAAAAAATGAATTGGGGCAGAGCAACTAAGGAGAAAAGGGTGTGTGTCTCTCAAAGGGCCTAAACAAAAGGGAAAAGTTTCAGAGACAGGAACCTGTGGAGGTTTATTAGAGATGCCACTATCTGAACCTTTTTAGTACTCCAAGGCTGGGACTGCTCTAGAGCAGTGAGGTTGACCATCGAGAGTGTAGCTCTGTCGATAAGGACAGAGAGAAATTCATCCCCAATCTGGAGAGCGGTTTGTCTGAGCCGATTACGGGGGAGGATTGGGAAGAGCCTCTGTAGTTCCTTGGAGCCCCATCTGATAGGTGCAGAGGAAGAAGGAGCCAGGAGAGGTTCAGAGAAGGGAAGTTCAGCAAGATATTTAGAATGGGGAAATTGAGGGGCTGACCCGTGGCTTAGCGGCTAAGTGCGCGCGCTCCGCTACTGGCGGCCCGGGTTCGGATCCCGGGCGCACACCCACGCACCGCTTCTCCGGCCATGCTGAGGCCACGTCCCACATATAGCAAGTGGAAGGATGTGCAACTATGACATACAACTATCTACTGGGGCTTTGGGGAAAAAAAGGAGGAGGACTGGCAATAGACGTTAGCTCAGAGCAGGTCCTCCTCAGCAAAAAGAGGAGGATTAGCATGGATGTTAGCTCAGGGCTGATCTTCCTCACAAAAAAAAAAAAAAGGATGGGGAAATTGAGGACATAGAGGAGGTGGAGGGGGTGCAGAAGGGAAGGAGGAAGATGGCACGGAAGCAGGCCTAAGCATAAGGTGGCTGCCATGAGTCAGGAGACAAAGAAAATGGGGAAAGGGAAAGAGAGGCCTCGGAAGGCATTTTGTCTTTCTTTAATTGTTGGTTTTCCTCAGTTAACTTAGAAATCGTATTTTGCAAAGAACCAATTTTAGACTCCTGAAAACGTTTGGAAGTCTTAAAACACCAATCAAAATAGGTGTCCCATTCAGTTGTGACAACTTGAGAGCCATGGCTATCTAATTCAGTTTTGCAAAAAGTAAGTTTGGGGAGATCGAAATGTCCTTTAGTGCTCTAAATTACTGTTGGTTAACTCAGTCCATTTAGTTAGAAACTATGCATGAGGGTGGACCGCAATTTTTTTTTTTTTTTTTGTGAGGAGGACTAGCCCTGAGCTAACATTTGATGCCAATCCTCCCTTTTTTTTTTTTTCTTGAGGAAGATTGGCCCTGGGCTAACATCCGTGCCCATCCTCCTCCCCTTTATTTTTTTTATTTTTTATTTTTTAAAGATTTTATTTATTCATTTTTTTCCCCCCAAAGCCCCAGCAGATAGTTGTATGTCATAGGTTCACATCCTTCTAGTTGCTGTACGTGGGACTCGGCCTCGCGCTGGACGGAGAAGTGGTGCCTTGGGGCGCGCCCAGGATCCGAACCTGGGCCACCAGCATCAGAGAGCGCGCACTTAACCGCTGCGCCACCGGGCCGGCCCCTGGACCTCAATTTTTCATATAAAACTGGCCGGAGGTCCCTGAAGAGGGAGTGCCCTCAAAGCATTTAGATAAATAGGATCCCATTTCTCAGAGGTTTTTCTCCAGAGCAAAAGAAAAATTCCTCAACAGCCTGCAGGCCAAATAACAGCACAGTTCCAATAGGAACAGCCCATTTCTAAAGGAGTCAGGCCAAAGTCTAATTGAGTCCTCACAAAACAGACAAAACTTTTAAAACAGAAAGGACGAAGCCTTTATAAAACCAAAAAAACAGATCCCGAATAAAGCTTGAAGAGCTCAAAACACAAAAAGAGAGCAGAGCTCGAATCCAGGAGAAAACTGACCTTCAAACTCCAGGGTCAGCTCGACGGGCTCTGTGGATATCAGCACCTGTTTTTGCTCACCAGCCTCCAAGTGTCAGGTCTTCTCTGGATCCCACTTCTCTGACACCAAATGATGTCATCCTAAAAAAAATAAAGCAGCCAGTTATTTATACCAGTGTCGATGCAAATATCCAATAGACATTCTATAGATAAGAAAGATAAGGTGAGTTTTACTCGAGCTGAGCTGAGGACTAGCCCAGGAATGCAGTCTGCACAAAGGAAGAAAGAGTTCTGGAGAAGCATGATTTTCAGTAGTTTTATCCCTTTTTAGAACAAAGAACATACATCAAACATGTCAAGGATACATATTCCTCAAAGTTTCAAAGAGATACCTAGTTACAGATTAGCAGGTCAACATGACCTTGATGTTTGGGAAAGGAAACTTATCTTCAAAGGAGTACTGATACGGCGGGTAGGAAAGGTAGTATGCATCCCTATCTTCAAAGAGTATATTCTTCACTTTGGGATAATGTTTAATGCTTTCTTTACTTTAATGATTAAAGATGCACAATGTATGTTTGACAGGCCTTAAGTCAGGTTTCTTTAGTGCATATACATTTCAGGGCGAATCAGGTTTACAACAGAATAGCTTCCCCGTATACCTCAATACGTGAAAATTTCTCATCAGCTGCAAAATGGGTTTATTCAAGAATAGCAGAGGATTGCAATTCGGGACAAGCAAGTTATAGCAAAAGCCATAGGTAACTTCAGCAAGCAAAGAAGAGGAACGTTATTCTATAGAGAAAAAGGAGGAAGTTAGGAGGGGTTGTTTTGAACAAAGGTCCATTGGTGGAAAGAGAGAGTTCAGGGTGGTGACAGTTTCTCATTGGCTGAGTTGCTGGGGTGGTTGATTTCTTGTTGGGGATGCAATGTACATCTTTTCTTGTTGGGGTCTGTAATCGACAATTCTTCCTATAATTGATGAGTGGCAGTGCTAGAACAGCTCCCACTTCTGGCCCCCCAACTCCATTTTAAATGAGGTTTCCTTTATTCAGTTTCATACCCTCAAAAAGCCGCATTTACAAATTTGTAAATCATGATGTGAGTCATGTAAATATTATTTGCTGCAGAACCAGGAAGGACAATTAGACACAGAGAGAAGGAAATAAACTCTTCGGTCACTAAGCCTGGGGTGCTCTCAAAAGCAGAAGATTCCAAATGGCATGACTGAACTATTTAAACTCCATCCAGTGGCTGAGAATCGTTGGCACGTTTTACACTGTGGAAAATTCAAATAAACTGTAAGAACAAAAATGAAAAACATCCCTAAACAGTGGTTTTTTACACGTATGGTAACTTTTCATACACACTGTTCTGTACCTTGCCTTGTGTGTGTGTGTGTGTGTGTGTGTGAGAGAGGAAGATGAGCCCTGAGCTAACATCTGATGCCAATCCTCCTCTTTTTTCTGAGAAAGTTTGGCCCTGGGCTAACATCCATGCCCATCTTCCTCTACTTTATATGGGATGCTGCCACAGCATGGCTGGACAAGCAGTGCCTCAGTGCGTGCCCAGGATCCGAACCGGCAAACCCCGAGCCGCCGCAGAAGCGTGCGCACCTAACTGCTTGCGCCACCGGCCCGCCCCTTGCCTTTTTTTTTTTTTTTTTAAACTTAACAGTGTATCTTGTTAACAATGTAACTTAACAATGTATCTTTCCCCACCTCTATGTAGAAAATTTCTTCATTCTTTTTAATAGTTAATGTTTCCTTGTATTTAACCAATCTCCTATTGATGGATATTTAGGTTGTTTATAATATTTTCTACCATAAATCATGGTAGATGAACCATTGCAAATGAACAGCCTTATAAATGAGGATGGGAATTCACGTGGCTATTACTTATAGCAGGAATTCTTAACCTTTTCTTTTTTGGCGCCATGGACACATTTGGAAGTCTTGTGAAGCCTCTGCCTGGTACAATGTACCAAAATTACAGAGTCCCAGAGGCAAGCCGGTACTCACCATAAAGTACATTGTACAGTTTAGGCATGGTGAGACGTTCTTATCAGAGAATGCTGGGAACTCTCCAGAAATCCACATTTCCAGATGGTAGCCAACCTTGTAAGCAGGCCTTTCTCAGAACTGCTAGGTTAACTCTTTTCTGCACAATCCCTTTGCCCTTGGCCAAGGCATCTTTACAGCAAAATTATGATCAATAGGACACACGGCGCAGGGTGAAACCAATGTGTAACGTTGAACTCAATTATGCTCTTCAGAGATGCTGGACTCAGCCAGGTAAAACGAATCCCATGCATCATAAAGGTTTATCTTAGAAAGGGAGGTGGATTCCGCTTCAAGTTTTTGTATGAGCCTTTCTTTACCTGAGCAGAGGCATCTATTCAGGAACAGCACAACTGTGGCCAGTAAGTCGAAGCTGATCTGAATGCCTTCCAGGGCAGAGGCAACGAATATCATGATAGTGAAGGGACTCACACAAGATGTACAATCCCAGAGGGCACACGTGGTCCCCTCAGAAACACAGAGTTTACAACATTAAGGCATCCCAGGCAGGGCATGCATTAATCTGAAAGTTTCAAAGTATCAGGGTCCCCATATGGCCCCCCATCACGTGACCTCCCATCTTAGGTTCTCACTTCAGTCCAAATAATTCTGTAGAGTCTTTGTTTTCAGAAAGACTGCTTGAGGCAGTCCAGACCATTTTGCTTATCCATGACTCGTGTGGATCCCTGGAGGTGTTCTTCATGGAGACTGCAGGAGCTGAGCCACCCGCTGCTCTCAGGTGAGATACTTGGCTCGGCATCCGAATTCAAAGCTCACAGCTGCTTGGGAAGGCAGCAAGGGGACTTTCCCTTCAGGAAGAGAGGGAAGCTTCCAGAACAGTTCTGGAAACCCAAGATCAGTAACGCTCTCTCCTCCCCTCCCCTGAGCCTCTCAGGTCCTGGGTTTTGTTTTTCTCTGTTGTTAAGAAACCAGTGTGTCCCATTCAGTAATTAAAACTTTACTCTTTTTGGGCTGGCTCCGTGGCTTAGCGGTTAAGTGCGCGCGCTCTGATGCTGGCGGCCGGGGTTCGGATCCCGGGCACGCCCCGAGGCACCACTTCTCTGTCCAACCCGAGGCCGAGTCCCACGTACAGCAACTAGAAGGATGTGAACCTATGACATACAACTATCTACTGGGGCTTTGGGGGGGAAAAAATGAATAAATAAAATCTTTAAAAGAAAAAAAAAAACTTTACTCTTTTTGGGCCGGCCCTGTGGCTTAGCGGTTGAGTGCACGCGCTCCGCTACTAGTGGCCCGGGTTCGGATCCCGGGCGCGCACCGACGCACCGCTTCTCCGGCCATGCTGAGGCCGCATCCCACATACAGCAACTAGAAGGATGTGCAGCTATGACATACAACTATCTACCGGGGCTTTGGGGGAAAAAAGGAGGAGGATTGGCAATAGATGTTAGCTCAGAGCCAGTCTTCCTGAGCAAAAAGAGGAGGATTAGCATGGGTGTTAGCTCAGGGCTGATCTTCCTCAAAAAAAAAAAAAACTGACAGAGAGAAGTTAAGATGGCAGCGTAAGCAGAATCTGAACTCACCTCCTCCCGTGGACACAGCCAATTTACAACTACTCGTGGAAAAATTACCCCTGAGACAGAACTGAAAACTGGATAAGAGGAACTCCTGCAACAACGGACAATCCTAAGTGAGGTGGAAGAGGCAGAAACAACCTTCTGGAGAGAAAAAATGCCGCCTTCACAAGCCGCAGCACCTCACGGCCGCCCGGGAGCAGCCCACAGGTACGCAGCCTCCCTGGAGGAGCGGGACCCTGAGCCAGGGAGCGCCCCCGCTGTGGGCATTTTGTGGACCCAGCACAGTCGAGACGAGTGGCAGAATATCTGACTTTGCCTGCTACTGAAACATTGGGGAGTACCCCCAGAAAAGCTGGCTCACAAAGAAATTAAAACCGGCTCTTAAAGGGCCCATGCGCAAACACACCCGTTTCAGAAAGCAACCTAAAATCACCAGAAAGAAAGGTGCACAGTGCTTTGGTGAAAAGAAACTCACTTGATAGGCCCTGAGTGCAGCTCGGTGAGAGGTGAGACCTCTCCAGGGACGTGGACATTGCGGTGGCCATTGTTGTGGCCTGGTGTGGGCGTGCTGACACAGATGACATTGGAGTTCACCCTGTGTCCTGCTAGCCCAGGTCTGCCCCATGCACTAGAGCACCGATTTAATCCAGCTCAGCCAGGGCAGGCAGCCCACCCTAGAGACTGGCCCCACCCAACAACAAGTCCTCAGGCAACTTGTGGGCCTGCATAGATTGGTGATTGGATTCTCTGCAGCCTGGCAACTGAGCCCACTTCAGTGGGGCAGGGCGTGCACAAGGAGCAGGTGGAGAGTGTGGGGTGGTGGAGGAGTGGGTGGGGCTCCCGCTGTGGAGAGACTGGATCTACTTCAGGAGGTCGGGGCGCACACATGGGGCAGGACTGTGTTGACTGTGTGTGTGGACCTGTGGGCGGCAGGGCTTGTCAGCTGCAGAAGACTTGTGATTCTCAAAGACCAACATAGGGGGTTTGCCCCACCTTCCAAAGCCTGAAACAATTGGGTGCTCCCATGCCTAAGGCCAGCCCCCCCCCGCTGCAATCCTCAGAGAGCTGACAAGAGACCTAAAGGCTGGAGGCTTATAGCAATTGTAAGGCCCTGAGCCTAACAACCTGCCACACTGGGGGCCTACTCACTTAAAAGAAATACTGCAACACAAATGTGGTATTAGAACTTGCAGCCAACTGTGCTGGGGCTCCCCACACCTGATAAAGAGACTGAAGGGCCTACAACAACTACAAACAGCTGAGCATTACAACAGCTGACCAGGAGCATAACTCAGCCTCCCTGGGCGCATACAGGGAGAGCAAACAGGCCACAACAGAAGGACACACGTAGCCCACATAGGGGTCACCCCTGGAACATTGAGAACTGAGGGAAGCACACTGCAGGCCTCCTAAGGCATCACTTATATAAGGTCACCTATCCAAGAGCAGGAGACGTAGCTGACCTACCTAATACACAGACACAAGCACAGGGACAGAGGCAAAATGAGGAGGCAAAGGAATACATTCCAAGTAAGAGAACAGGACAAAACCCCAGAAAAGGAACTAAGCGAAACAGAAATGAGCAACCTACCCAACAGAGAGTTCAAACTAAGAGTGTTAAGGATGCTCACTGATCTGGGGAGAAGAAGAGATGAACTCAGTGAGAATGTCAACAAAGAAATGGAAGATATAAAAAAGAACCAATCAGAAATGAAGAATACAATACTGGAAATGAAAAATTCACTAGAGGGACTCAAAAGCAGAGTAGAGGATACAGAAGAACAGATCTGCGAGCTGGAAGAAAGACTAGAAGAAATTACCCAAGCTGAACAGGTAAAAGAGAAAAGAATTAAAAGGAGTGAGGACAGTCTAAGGGACCTCTGGGACAACATCAAGCGCACTAACATTCGTGTTATAGGTGTCCCAGAAGGAGAAGAGTGAGACAAAGGGGCAGAGAATCTATTTCAAGAAATAATAGATGAAAACTTCCCTAACCTAAGGAAGGAAACAGACATCCAGGTACAGGAAGCACAGAGAGCCCCAAACAAGATAAACCCAAAGAGGCCCACACCAAGATATATCATATTCAAAATGTCCAGAATTAAAGATAAAGAGAGAATCCTAAAAGCCGCAAGAGAAAGACAAGTTACCTACAAAGGAAACCCCATAAGGCTATCAGCTGACTTCTCAGCAGAAACCTTACAGGCTAGAAGAGAGTGGCACGATATATTTAAAGTGCTAAAAGGAAAAAACTTACAGCCAAGAATACTCTACCCAGCAAGGTTATCATTCAAAATGGAAGGAGAGATCAAAAATTTCCCAGACAAGCAAAAATTAAAGGAGTTTGTCACCAAGAACCAGTGCTACAAGAAATGTTAAAGGGACTGATTTAAGGGGAAAAGAGAAGACCACAAATAGGAAAAATTATCTATTTCCATGATAAGAGGGTAATGGATACAAATGCACAAAAAAGAGGTTAGATATGATATCAAAAACACAAGGGAGGAGGGGAGTTAAAGAGTAGAGCTTTCAGACAGAGGTCAAACTAAAGAGACCATCAATTCTGTATAGAAGGAGAAAGGAACAGAGAAGGACTACTAAAACACTGAGGAAAAAAAAGTTAAAAAATGGCAGTAAGTACATACTTATCAATAGCTACTTTAAACATCAATGGACTAAATGCTCCAATTAAAAGGCATAGGGTGGCTGATTGGATAAAACAACAAGACCCATATATATGCTGCATACAAGAGACACACTTCAGACCCAAAGACACTCACAAACTGAAAGTGAAGGGATGGAAAAAGATACTCCACGCAAATGGCAATGAAAAGAAAGCTGGAGTAGCAGTACTCATATCAGACAAAATAGACTTTAAAACAAAAACTGTAAAAAGAGACAAAGAAGGGCATTACATAATGATCAAGGGAACAATCCAACAAGAGGATATAAAACTTGTAAAGATCTATGCACCCAATGTAGGTGCACCTAAATATATAAAGCAATTATTAACAGACATAAAAAAAGAAATAGACAGTAACACAATAATAATAGGGGACTTTAACACTCCACTTACACCAATGGATAGATCATCCAAACAGAAGATCAATAAGGAAACATTGGCCTTAAATGACACACTAGAACAGATGGACCTAGTAGATATATACAGAGCATTCCATCCAAAAACCAAAGAATACACGTTCTTTTCAAATGCACATGGAACATTCTCCAGGATTGATCACATATTAGGGCACAAAACAAATCTACATAAATTTAAGAAGATTGAAATAATACCAAGCATCTTTTCCGACCACAACGGTATGAAACTGGAAATCAACTATAGGAAGAAAATCAGAAAAGCCACAAATATGTGGAGATTAAACAAAATGCTACTGAACAACAACTGGGTCAACGAAGAAATCAAAGAAGAAATCAAAAAATACCTGGAGACAAATGAAAATGAAAATACGACATGCCAGAATTTATGGGATACAGCAAAAGCGGTTCTAAGAGGGAAGTTTATAGCAATACAGGCCTATCTCAACAAACAAGAAAAATCTCAAATAAACAATCTAACAATGCACCTAAAGGAACTGGAAAAAGAAGAACAAACAAAGCCCAAAATCAGTAGAAGAAGGGAAATAATAAAAATCAGAGCAGAAATAAATGAAATAGAGACTAAAAAAACAATAGAAAAAATTAATAAAACCTAAAGCTGGTTCTTTGAAAAGATAAGCCAAATTGACACACTTTTAGCTAGACTCACCAAGAAAAAAAGAGAGAAGGCACAAATAAGTAAAATCAGAAATGAAAGGGGAGAAATTACAACAGACACCTCAGAAATACAAAAGATTATAAGAGAATACTATGAAAAGCTATATGCCAACCAATTCGACAATCTGGAAGAAATGGATAAATTCTTAGAATCATACAACCTTCCAAAACTGGATCAAGAAGAAGTAGAGAATTTGAATAGACCAATCACCAGTAAGGAGATCGAAACAGTAATCAAAAACCTCCCCAAAAACAAAAGTCCAGGACCAGATGGCTTCCCTGGTGAATTCTACCAAACATTCAAAGAAGACTTAATACCTATCCTTCTCAAACTCTTCCAAAAAATGAGGAGGGGGGGAAGCTCCCTAACTCATTCTACGAAGCCGACATTACCCTGATACCAAAACCAGACAAGGACAACACAAAAAAAGAAAATTACAGGCCAATATCACTGATGAACATCAATGCAAAAATCCTCAACACAATACTAGCAAATTGCATACAACAATATATTAAAAAGATTATAACCATGATCAGGTGGGATTTATTCCAGGTATGCAGGGATGGTTTAACATTCGCAAATCAATCAACGTGATACACCACATTAATAAAATGAAGAATAAAAATCACATGATCATCTCAATAGATGCAGAGAAGGCATTTGACAAGATACAGCAACCATTTATGATAAAAACTTTGAATAAAATGGGTATAGAAGGAAAGTACCTCAACATAATAAAGGCCATATATGACAAACCCACAGCTAATATCATCCTCAATGGTGAAAAACTGAAACCTATCCCTGTAAGAACAGGAGCCAGACAAGGATGCCCACTGTCACCACTCCTATTTAACATAGTATTGGAAGTCCTAGCCAGAGCAATCAGGCAAGAAAAAGAAATAAAAGGGATCCAAATTGGAAAGGAAGAAGTGAAACTCTCACTATTTGCAGATGACATGATTTTATATATAGAAAACCCTAAAGAATCCACCAGAAAACTTTTAGAAGTAATAAACGAATATGGTAAAGTTGCAGGATACAAAATCAACATACAAAAATCACTTGCATTTCTATACAGTAACAACGAAGTAGCAGAAAGAGAAATTAAGAATACAATCCCACTTACAATTGCAACAAAAAGAATAAAATACCTAGGAATAAACGTAACCAAGGAGGTGAAAGATCTGTACACTGAAAACTATAAAACATTGCTGAAAGAAACTGAAGACGACACAAAGAAATGGAAAGATATTCCATGCTCTTGGATTGGAAGAATTAATATAGTTAAGATGTCCATACTTCCTAAAGCAATCTATAGATTCAATGCAATCCCTATCAAAGTTCCAACAACATTTTTCACAGAAATAGAACAAATAATCCTAAAATTTATATGGAACAACAAAAGACCCCGAATAGCTAAAGGAATCCTGAGAAAAAAGAACAAAGCTGGAGGTATCACACTCCCTGGTTTCAAAATATACTACAAAGCTATAGTCACCAAAACAGCATGGTACTGGCACAAAAACAGACACACGGATCGATGGAATAGAATCGAAAGCCCAGAAATAAACCCACACATCTATGGACAGCTAATCTTTGACAAAGGAGCCAAGAACATACAATGGAGAAAAGAAAGTCTCTTCAACAAATGGTGTTGGGAAAACTGGACAGGCACATGCGAAAAAATGAAAGTAGACCCTTACCTTACACCATACACAAAAATTAACTCAAAATGGATTAAAGACTTGAACGTAAGACCTGAAACTGTGAAACTTCTAGAAGAAAACATAGGCAGTACTCTCTTCGACATCGGTCTTAGCAACATATTTTCAAGCACCATGTCTGACCGGGCAAGAGAAACAATAGAAAAAATAAACAAATGGGACTACATCACCTAAAAAGCTTCTGCACAGCAAAGGAAACCATCAACAAAATGAAAAGACAACCAGTTGTTAAACTGGGAGAAGATATTTGCAAACCATACATCTGATAAGGGTTTAATCTCCAAAATATATAAGGAACTCATGCATCTCAACAACAAAAAAACTACCAACCCAATTAAAAAATGGGCAAAAGACCTGAACAGACATTTCTCCAAAGAAGATATAGATGGCCAACAGACACATGAAAAGATGTTCAAAATCATTAACTCTCAGGGAAATGCAAATCAAAACTACAATGAGATATCACCTCACGCCCGTCAGAATGGCTATAATTAACAAGACAGGAAACAACATGTGTTGGAGAGGATGTGGAGAGAAGGGAACTCTCATACACTGCTGGTGGGAGTGCAAACTGGTGCAGCCGCTATGGAAAACAGTATGGAGATTCCTCAAAAAATCAAGGATAGAACTACCATGTGATCCAGCTATTCCACTGCTGGGTATTTATCCAAAGAACTTGAAAACGCCAATGCGTAAAGATACATGCACCCCTGTGTTCATTGCAGCGTTATTCACAATAGCCAAGACTTGGAAGCAACCTAAGTGCCCATCAAGGGACGAATGGATAAAGAAGCTGTGGTATATATACACAATGGAATACTACTCAGCCATAAGAAACGATGAAATCCAGCCATTTGTGACAACATGGATGGACATTGAGGGTATTATGCAAAGTGAAATAAGTCACAGGGAGAAGGTCAAATACCGTATGATTTCCTTCATTAAGTAGCAGATAATAACAACAATAAACAAACACATAGAGACAGAGATTGGATTGGTGGTTACCAGAGGGGAAGGGGGGAGGGAGGAGGGCGAAAGGGAAAATTTGGCACATGTGTGTGGTGATAGGTTGTAATTAGTATTTGGGTGGTGGACATGACGTAATCTATGCAGAAATAGAAGTATAATGATGTACACCTGAAATCTATGCAATGTTATAAACCAATGTTACTGCAATAAACAAAAATTTAAAAAGAAAAAAAAAACACAAAGATTAGGGTGTGGACATCTTTGGGATTGGGCATTATTTGAGCTATTACATTACTATATTTTTCTTTACATTTTGAATTTGTACCATATATATGTATTATCTATTTGAATAAATAACTAAAATTAAAAAAAAAAACTGACAGCACTGCATTTAAAAGAAAACTTTACTCTTTTTCAATCATCTCCTACCCTCCCCCAGACCTTTGTCTGGAAGGGGTCGTACACAAGAGGGACAAAAGCATTTTCACAGAAAAACACGTTTATGCAACTGATCCAGAAAGACTCATGAGATTCAGAAAGTGGTTAGCGTGAAATCCTGTATTTTCAAAAATTTTCAGAATGGGTTTATGTAATTCCCCTCCCCTTTCATCCTGATCATTGATCTAGTGAGCAGCCTAGAAAAGATAATGTCTTTCAGGGGGAAAATTGCATTGAACAGCCTGACTTACTAAGATGAGCGTTGCTGGAGAAAGTGAGGGAGGTAGAGGCAGCCTATCAGTCCATTGATGGAAACTGCAACTCATCACCAAGTCGAATACAACGATCAATAGCAGTGAGACAGGCCCCATCTGTCAGGAGTGGATGGGAGGGTCACAGTCCCTGTGCCGGGCCCTCACCCAACTTGCTGCTCTGGGCAGGACTCACAGTTAGGAATGCAGTCAGTCTGCACCAGAATTGGAGAGCTGATCAGCAGCTGGTTTAAATGGTCCTATCATCACGGATATCTCTAAGCACCCAGACGGTCCAGTAGCATTTACGATGTTTTCACGGCATATGGTCCCACAGAGAGGTGTCCCAAATCTGCCACAGTCCTAGATCGCAGCCCTGTTCATTGAGTGGAGCGATTTCACCCAAGTTTAGCTCGTGCAAAGGCTGAGACCGCTCGTAGAAGACAGCGGCAGATTTCGCTTCGAGTCCGGTCCGGGCAATTGGGATTTGTGAATTCAGGATTCCAAAAGAGTCAGCGACAAAAAAAGGTAACTGTGTGAGGTGACGGATATGTTCATTAGCTTGATTGTAGTCAACATTTCATAATGTATACATATATCAAAACATCACCTTGTACACCTTAAATATAGACCATTTTTGTCAGTTATTCCTCGATAAAGCCAGGAAACAAAGAGCCAGCAGCTTTTCCTGTGCCGAAGCAAAGCTGAGATGCTGCAGCCAAGCCAGACAGCCGTGTCCCAAGTTCAAGAGACGGTCAAGGCTTTCCTGAGGCCTTTTCGTCGTGTTAGTCCTAGAGTCCAAGTTGACCCCCTCAAAAATATGCACATCAGCTGGAAAATCATCTCTAAAGGCTGGATATGTGATTTCACAGGAGCTCATTAGCAACTACAAACTGCTTTTTCAAACGTCAAAAGTGTATCTCCATCTGGAGATGGCCTCTCTTTTAAATGCTGTCTCCCTTTTGTTTCCAGAAGGGTCCAATAGGCAAAAATCATAAGTTACCAAGACTTGTTCTGTTTTCAATACTCAAAGAATTCAAATTCCAAGGTGCCCACGTGGCAAATGCAAGAAAGTTGTGTTCCAATGATACTTTTTTCTGCAGCTTGCCCTGATGTGATGACTTCTCTAGCACTTATGAAATTACAAGCATATAATATTTTACATCAATTTTCATCATACATCCAGATGTAATAACTATAAAATACAAAACCATTAAAAAAAAATTCCTCCCCCTTTATTTTCATTGCACGTTGCCTTAAACTCCTAGAAGTAAATTCAGCTTTTGGGGGTGGGGGGACTGCTGCAGCATCCCCTCATTATCCCCCCTCTGGTTTATCTACAGCTTTGCGCCAGCCCTAGGAACTAATTTAAAACATTTTTCCTCCCACTTGGAAGAGAGAATAATGCAAACTTTCAACATTTTAAGTCCACCCAAAGTTCACCTTTGGGGATGTTTGGGCCCTTTCTCCTCCCACCTTCAGAGAACAAAAACCAAAGGTATCACCCACGCTGGGCTTTCCCCGTTGTTTTAGCCAGAGCAGCCAAGAGAGGCCAAGACACCCAGCTAGTCGTGGCTTCTGGGGTCCATCTCTCCGTGTTAAACCCCAGAGGTAATTCTGACCTCTCACAAGAGATTCAGCCCCTGCTCATGCTGCCGTCTCACACATGGGCAGCTCCACAGCCACCCAGGCATCTAAGGCTTGTCACCCATTCCAGGAGGCCATGCAGACTGCCCCATGGCCCCTGGGCAGGTACCGAGTGCTCGGAGGACTCACTGGGCCCAGCATATAGTCATTCTTACTGCTCAGATGTATTACAGCAAAAGGAGACAGCAAAATCAGCCCAGGGAAAAGGTGCATAAGTGAAGTCCAAAGGGAACCAGGTGCAAGCTGCCCAGAGTCTTCTCCCAGTGGGGTCACACGGGATGCACTACATTCCTCTGGCGAGGGATTGTGAAACGCTGTCTACCAGGGAAGCTTGCCTGAGCCTAAGACTCCAGGGTTTTTATTGTAGGTACCTGCCGCATAGCATGTACCCAAATCGCAGACTCCCAGGTGTTCAGCATAAACCACATTGCTTGTACAAATAGTTTAGGCCCAGTGAGCCACTCTCGTCATTTCTGGGAATGGCAGGAAACTTCCTAAAATTCAAGTTCCTCAGTGCCAACCAAGGCTCAAGCCTGCAGTGTTTACTGTTGTCTGCACACCAAGGGACAGTGGAGGATGTCCTATGAGCCCATCTGAATAGTGAGCTCCGTGAGCAAGGCCTCTGAAACCTAGCTTGTAGCTCAAGTGGGGCAGAAAGTAACAAGTCAGGAACAAAGAGCAGAGACAGCCATACCCAGCCATTGCTAACCTGTTATCCAACTGGGCCCAGCCTGAGACTGAGCATCTGGGAGGGGACACAGGGGCTCCAGAGACTGGACCCTGCAGGTTCCCCCTCCCCAGTCTCTGCCTGCAGTTGGGAGAGCTACCTAGGGGTGTATCCAGACTGTGACTGAGACCCAGAGTGTTTCTGGAAGCAAAGTCCAGAGGGTAGAAGGGACAGAGCCACCAGCCCTGCCCAGCTGAGCCAGACACCGGCCCTCAGCACCCCGAGGCTGCTGTCGACATGCTTTCTTGATTCAGTAAACATTGACTTTGTGCCTAGGACACAAACCAGGCCAGGCTCTGGGAGCGAAGATTTGAGTTGGCCACTGCAAGCAAGAGGCAAGATGTTCCTCCTCACCTAGGGGGATGGGAGGGCTGCACTGAGCCCTTCTCCCCTGGTGGAACTTCCTGGCCTGTGAGGTCCACTCTGGGCTGCCTCCACTCTGGTTTTCTCAATTGGAAACCTAGACCCAAGGAGCTGGGGTGGGCAAGGCACCCCAGAAGGGGCAGAATAAGGAGGTGGGACCACCTCGCTTGCCTCCAGATTTGCCCTGAAAACAGAGAAAAGAAGGGAGAAAGTGTCTGGACTGGTGGAATGAGATCCAACTTCAGAAGCAAATAGGTCAGAGTTTGGATCTCTGTTCTTACCAGATCTGCGACCTCTCAGACATATGTTCGCCAATCTGGGCCTCAGTTTCCCCACCAGTCCAGTGGGAATATCAATATCTCCTATTTGTGTACAAGGCAATGCAGCAGTAAAAGGTGTGGGCTCTATAGTCAGAATAACTTGGTTCACGTTCTTGTCCTACTCTGCCACTCGCTAACAACATGGCCTAGAAAAGGTCTCCAACCATCCAGGGCCCCACTCCCTGCATTCCTGGCTAAAGCTGACAGGCAGGGCTTAACTCAACCTCAGACCTGGGGCTGGAGAGTTCTGAGAGGGCTTCTTGGAGAAGGTGGAAACTTGAGAGAGGCCCAGGGGGCCTGGCACGCTGAGGAAGGTAGGGGAGGGGTCCTTCCTGGTAGAGCCTGGCTCTGCTCCCTGGTGGGGAGGGAGAGACATGGGAGGGAGGAAGGAAGGAAAGAGAGAAGTAGTCTCAGGCACTTTCTTGCTGTTTGTCAGTTTTTCTCATCTGAAAAATGGGAATGTTGGACCGAATGCTCTTTGAGGTCATTACTAGCCATGATGATCTGTTTTTCTGTATTAAAAAAAAAAAAAAAAAAAAGGCTGGGGCTGGCCCCGTGGCATACTGCTTAAGTTCAGCTCACTCTGCTTGGGTGGCCTGGGTTCACGGGTTCGGATCCCGGATGCGGATCCACACCACTTATCAGCCACGCTGCAGTGGCAACCCACACACACAACAGAGGGAGACTGGCACAGATGCTAGCTTAGGGTGAATCTTCCTCAAGCAAAAAATGAGGAAGATTGGCAACAGTTGTTAGCTTGGGGTGAATTTCCTCAGCAGAAAAAAAAAAGAAAAAAAAGCCTGATGCTAGACATTTGGGGAGCCAAAATGCGAGAGGGTAGGGGGTACCCGTAGCACAGTCATGGGCTAAGACTGTCAGCATCAGAGGCTGGAAAAAGAGTTTCCAGGCAATGAGGCTGGTTGATAAAGTCAGTTCCCTGGGAAGGGGGCAAGATGGCTCAGCAATGAAGTTCCTGAGGACTGGAGTGAAGCTAGAGGCAGGGGGCTGTCCAGGAGCCCTCAGGTAAATGCCATGGCTGACCAGCAGTCACCACTCCATCTTCCAGGAAAGTGAGACCTGAGGACTCAGGTGTGGGGATGCTGGGGAGAGCCCTGGCCTTCCTCTTCCCAGAACCATCGGCTCCACCTTCCCACCACTCTGGAGATACTGAGAAGCTGGGGCAGGGCCATAACCTCTTTCCTGATACTCAGGCTGTGACGACGTCAAGGCCCCCTATTCTCCATCAGCCCCCCAAAACCCCAAAGAAACATAAGTAATCATAGCTAACATTAACAGAGATCTCACTGTGTCTAAGGCTCTATTTCAAAGACTTATGCTTAATCTCATTTAATCGCCATCCCACTATTATTGCTTCCATTTTATGGATGGGGAGATTGAGGTTCAAATGGGTGCCGTGACTTTCCCCACTCACATAGTATGTAGCAGATCCAGGACTCAAACTCCCACGCCCATGCCTCTCACCACTATGGAATACAAACCTTTTATCTAAATATAAACCACACACTTGCTATGCAAACAGGGCTTCAAGACTAGTCCCTAATCTCCCTACAAATTCTCCCTAAATAAGAATTCCGGAGCCACCACTGCACTCAGGCTGCCCTTGGCTTCTGAGCTTTGGATTCTGGAGGGCAGAGATCGCAGTCTCAGCCGGGGATACTGGAAAGAGCATGCCCTTGGCTTCTTGCCCTGGCCCTGCCCCCCACTGGCTAGTGGCCTTGGGGGAGTCACTCCCCATTCTGGGCCTGACAGCATCGCCCTGTCCAATGAGGCCGTGGCTGGATTAGAGGCCCCCAGGCCTGGGAGCGTCCAGGGTTGGGATCAGCTCCCACCCCCAGGAAGGCCAGGGGGCCAGGGGCAGGACCTGCTCGGTGTTAAATATTTGTGTCCAGCACTCTGCCAGCCTCTTGTCCCAATCTTCCAGTAGGAAGTCTGACCAAGATCAACCATGGTAAGTGCCTGCCTGGAGCCATGGCAGCCTTCCTCCAGTGGTACCATCTGCAGTGAGACTTCCAGAAATACCTTGTGTCCGAGCTTCCAAGTCTTACTGTCCTTTTCTTTCTCCTTAGACGACTTACAGCAACAAAGGAGAAAAGGTGAGCAGGAGGGGAAATGTGGGGTCTGGGTCTGGAAGGGGGTCAGAGTCCTGAGAGACTGGGATGCCAGCAAAGAGCAGGAGAGGAATAACTACAATGGATATGTGATGTCCATGATATGCACACTCAAGTTCATCTCTGGCCCCCCCAGAAGGAGCTGGACTCAACCTTGCCTGCCTAAGAAAAACTTTGACCTCTTCTTAAATTCCTACTAATCTCTTAAGCCTGTCTGGAAGTTCTTTCTAAGGTCTAACTTAAATCTTTGTTGCTGTAGCATAATGCTGTTTCCCTTTGTGAAACCTGGGCACGCCTCCTGAGGGAGCTCCCCAATCCTGAACCCCCAGGAGCTCAATTTCTACATGAGAAACCTCTTTTGAGGTTTGGCAAGGCTGTGGGGGGTTTGGTGTCTCCCTGCTTCTGGGATTGAGCCTGTGACAAGGGAGGCGGCTAGGGGACACCTCCCCAGCTGCACTTTTCTAGACCCACTTCTAGGGACTCAGCCTCACCCCTTCTCTCCTTCTGCAGCCTGAGAGAGGCCGATTCCTCCACTTCCACTCCGTGACCTTCTGGGTTGGCAACGCCAAGCAGGTAGAAAGTGGTGCAAGGTCTTGGAGTGGACAGAGGGCAGGCGGGAGAACCTCCTGGACAGGGCAGCCCTCCAGCCGGGTCTGTGATTGGCCCCTGGGAGGGGAGGATCAGGGCCAGTATCAGAAAGGACAGACACTCTTTGGATCCTGTGTACACAATCAGACCCCAGCAGGAAACTTACCCGAGGTCAGAATGGGCCAGCGAGCAGCCTTTCTTCCCAGGAAGAACTCTGCACCTGGAGCAACAGGGCAAACAGGCTGAGGGGTCTAGAGGCTCTCAGCTGGGGACCCCCAAGGCTGGCCCTTCAACCCTTGTGAATCTGGTTGCAACTCTGTGATTCAGGCTGCATCATTCTACTGCAATAAGATGGGCTTCGAACCACTAGCCTACAAGGGCCTGGAGACCGGTTCCCGGGAGGTGGTCAGCCACGTGATCAAGCAAGAGAAGGTGAGTCCCTGCCCCAGGACTCCCACTCACCCAGGAGGCCAGCCTCTCTCCCCCTGCTGGTCTCTGAGCTCCCTGAGGGCCCTGGCACCTCTGGGTGAAGTAGACCGGAAGGCCCCTTTCTCCAGGCAGGCCCAATCCTCTTCCAGGATGCCTGGCGTGGCTAGGGGAGCACGGGCTGGCCCCTCCACCCGGCACCTTTGTACAACACGCACTAGGGACCTTCTTAGTTTTGTCTCCTTCTTGGCCTGGCCCGGTGCTGGCCTCACAGACATTCAGGAAAAGCTGGCAGAGGCCTCGATGTCAGAGCTGGAAGTCTGAGCAGTGCCCTGGTCCATGGGACTCCCGGGGCTCTCCCCCATGGGGACGCCTGACCCAGCAGCTTGTCTCAGGACTCCAGGCGGGTCTGGCACGCGAGAAGCCCCCATCCCTCAGGACCAGGGTGGGAAGCTAAGGCAGAGAAGGGACTGGAACCCAGGGACAAGGAGTCCTGCCTGGCTGGGAGGGGTAATCTGGTCCTAATGCCCCTCCAGGGGTATCTCACTGGTGGGCAGGGAGGAGAGGATGGAGGCGCACTCATCTGAGCCACCAGCTCACCTCCCTTCTTCTCTATTTTTCAGATTATATTTGTCTTCTCCTCCGCCCTCAACCCCTGGAACAAAGGTGAGGGGGCCCCGGGGGGTTTGGGGTGGCAGGAGGTGGAGACATGGTACTGTCGGTGGGGTTGGGGTTCAGAGAGGGGGTCTCAGCTGAGAAGGAGATGGAGCCCAGAAGGCTGAGAGCACAGGTGAGGGGGCCATGACTCCAGTGCCACCCACCTCCCCTGCTGGCCACAGAGATGGGCGATCACCTGGTGAAACATGGCGACGGAGTGAAGGATATCGCCTTTGAGGTGGAAGATTGTGACTACATCATGCAGGTGAGACCGCACCTGGTCTGGCACAGAGATGAAGCAATAAGGCTTGGCCTGCCCTCTGTCTGCTGTTGGGACCCCTATAAGTCAGGGCTGGAGGGACACTGCCATGTCACAGTGATGAGCCCAGACACTGATGTGACACACACCTGAGTTCCAGGGTGCCCTGCCCCTTACTCACTGTGAGTTCCTCTCTCTGAGCCTGTTTCCACATCTGCAAAATGGGGATAACCACAGCACCTATCGCGCTGAGTTGTGACCAAGAGGAAATGAGATCATAATTACCATTTCTTGAGCACGACTCTGAACCCAACATTGTACTCAAGAGGCAGTTTAGAGGTTCAGAGCGCAGATTCCAGAGGCAGACCGCCTGGGTCTGAATCTTATTAGCTGTGTGACACTGGGCAAGTGACTTAACTTCTCTGTGCCTCACTTTCCTCACCTGTAAAATGGAGCTGATAATAGTGCCTTTCGTATACTGTTGCCATGAGGATTAAAGAGCTTAACACCTACAACAGGGCCTGACATGTGATAACAATAGACATGTAGTAAGTAAGGTTTTTCTAAATAAATGCATGAATCATGCGTGTGAGGCACTTGGCAGAGGGTCTGACACACAGTAGGTACTCAATAAATGCAGCTTGTATTCTTCTTATCCAACCACCCTTTTTACAGATGAGGAAACTGAGGACTGGAGAGGGGGAAGGACCACAGAGTGAGTTAGCAAGGCAGGACAGACCCCCGCTCCCACCTGGTTTGTCTCCCATAGCCCTAACTCTGGGCCTGGGCCTCAGTTTCCCTATCTGCCAAATGGGCATGAAGCACAGGTATTGGGGTGACAACTAAAGGAGCTGGGGTTCCTGCCTGGGGCAGGGAAAACTGGAGGAGGCTGCCGCGGGACCATGCAGAGGCGACCCAGCAGGAGCTCCGGGAGGGTCCAGCGCTGACAGCCTCCCCTACCCCATCTCCTCTGCAGAAAGCCCGGGAACGGGGTGCCAAAATAGTGCGGGAGCCCTGGGTTGAGCAAGATAAGTTTGGGAAGGTGAAGCTTGCTGTGCTGCAAACGGTAAGTTAACTTGGGTGCCCCACCCCTCCTGTTGTCAGCACCCACTGAGATGCCCAGATCCCCCCTCTCGGCAGCCCCCAACTCCATTATGTCACCCTACCCTCGTGCCTCAAAGCACAGACAGTCTCCCTCAAGTCTGACCACCTGTAAGTCTTGGCCAGTGTGCAGAGGCTGGTGAGAGCTACCGGTCACCCCTGGGGCTTCCTTTCCTCCCCAGCAGGGGTGACAGCACAGGGTGTAAGGTGCAGGCAGGGGGTCTGAAGAAAGGGGAAGGGTGGGGTCTGGGGAAGCCCCATCCCGCACTAGCTGTGTGACTCTGGGCAAATCTCTTCACGTCTCTGCGACTCCGTTTAAATGAGCAGGGACTGGAGCTGGACCCTAACCCACACTCCTTAACCTTCCTGTTCCTCAGTGTCTTCAGCTCTAACCTAGGGCTGTTGCGAGGATCACGTGAGACCATTCATGTACAGCCCTTAGAACAACAGGGCCCGGCATATCGTAGACACACAGCAAAGGTTACCAGGTCTATCTGGCCTCTATTACTGTCATCCACAGAGAGTCATAGGCCCTACCTCCTCAAGATTAAATATAACTTAAAGACTGTTAAGATGACTGAAAGAGCCCTTTGGTATAATTGATGCAATGCCCTCATCCATCCTTCATTTAGTCCACACATTTTTATTGAGCACCTACTATGAGCCAGGCACTGCCCTGGGTGCTGGGGACACCATGACGAGCAAAGCAGCATCCCTGTCCTCACAGAGCGTCCGGTCCTGTGGGGCAGACAGACTGTCAAAGAAATTCCCAAACAAATGACAGATTGCAGTTCATTTCAGAAAGGGGAGTAACTTGCCCCAGATCACACACCGAGTTAGGGCCCCACCTGGGTTGGAACCCAGGGCTGTGCCGGCGCCGTGATGCACGGCCTGGCCTCAGCGGGGATGGGAGCACAGGGGCCGAGCCAGGCTGTTTCCGCCCACAGTACGGGGACACGACACACACCCTGGTGGAGAAGATGAACTACACCGGCCGGTTCTTGCCTGGATTCGAGGCCCCAATATTCAGGGACCCTGTGCTCTCCAAGCTGTGAGTGCCTCTCTCCTCGATGCAGACGGGCTTCTCTGAGGGGGCAGAGCATTGGGCGCCTGCCTGGGAGCTCTTGAGGGTCCCCAAGCGTGGCTTGAAGAGGCGGCATAGAGGCTAAGAGCATAGGCTCTAGAATCAGGCTGCCTGGGTTCAAATCCCAGCTCTGTCACGTAGTAGCTATTTAACCTCAGCAAGTTACTTTATTCCTCTATGCCTCAGTTTCTTCATCTGTAAAAAGGGGCTAGTAATTGTGTGTGAGGTGACAAAAATAGAGTGCCCATAGTAAGTGCTACATACGTGTGAGCTATTATTGTTGTTGAGGGGCCAGTGGGCCGGGGGGGGGGGGTTCAGGGTGTAGCCTTGTCCTCACCCCCACCCATCCCTCTCCCAGGCCCAACTGCAGTCTTGAGATAATCGATCACATCGTGGGAAACCAGCCTGATCAGGAGATGGAGTCGGCCTCGGAATGGTGAGTCCCCGGCCTAAGCCCTTCCCACAAAGGTGACAGGCCCTCACAGTGGACAGGCCCACGCCCCACTTCTTGTTGGGAAATAAAGAGCAAGGTGGAGGGAAGTTAGCCTGAGGTCACCAATTCATCTGCTCCCTGTAAAGCTGTCACCATGGAGACCACAGAGGGTGTAAGGCCCAAAGTGATCCACAGGTCCTCCCTCTGAGGAACCTGAGAGAATCGGCACGGGGGCTCTCAAAGTCCAGGAAGCTTGGAGGAAGACTGTCACCGCCCAAACAGCACCCTTGTGCAAATCAGATGCAGAGACCCTTCTCGAAGCCCTCCCATCCTGGAGTGCTAGCAGGCTGCCATACTACGGATGTTGTTACTAGACACTTTACTTCCACCTGCAGGAAAATTGTCACAATAAAGGTACAAATCTGTGACACATATGATGTGAATGGTGGTTCCTTTATGGCGCCTGCTCAGGGAACAAATTCTAGAAGGTGGAAATAGGGGCGGGGAGCCAGTCCTCAGCTGGCACTCAGAGCCGACGTGTCCCTCCGGCCACCCTGCAGGTACCTGAGGAACCTGCAGTTCCACCGTTTCTGGTCCGTGGATGACACGCAGGTGCACACAGAATACAGCTCTCTGCGTTCCATCGTGGTGGCCAATTATGAGGAGTCCATCAAGATGCCCATTAATGAGCCAGCACCAGGCAGGAAGAAGTCCCAGATCCAGGTGGGGCCTGCCCTGGGCCCTGGGGGCCTGGTTGGGAAAAAGAGAGCAGGAAGAAGTTTGAGGGCTCTCGTGGGGGCAGGGTGTGGGGGATGGGGGCCAATGACAGTAGTTTCCTTGTTTCCCTCCTGCAGGAATATGTGGACTATAACGGGGGTGCTGGGGTCCAGCACATCGCTCTCAAGACCCAAGACATCATCTCGGCGGTTAGAAACCCATTCCTGGCCCTAACTCACCTCCCACTCGGCTCCAGAGGCAATCTCTGCAAAGTAGAGGGGGTTGGGGGTGTGCGGTCCTGGGCCCCTTTCACCGGCCCAGAGGGCTGACAGGGCTCCCCTACTGGTGCCTGCCACTCGGGTGCAGGCACATTCCCTCCCTGGAGAGCTTGGTCTCTGCAGAACACACTTGGCTTTAGACGTAGCAGGTGCCAGAGTAACAGGAAGCCTGAATTCTAGTCCCGGTTCTGCAAGTGACTGACTATCTGTGTGTCCCTGGGGGAGTCACCCCCCTCTCTGGGCTTCAGTTGCCTCATCTTGAAAATGAGGCTACTAGGCTACAAGATCCACTAGGTCCTTTGAGCCAAACTAAATGTCCTGAGTCTGTGGACCCAGCCCGTGGGGAGGAGGCTGGGGCTACCTGTTCCTTATGGGACAGAGTATGGCAGAGTGGACAATAGCCTGGACTGTCCCATTCAATCCTGGCCCAACCAAGAATTCACTGCGTGACCTCGGCAACTTCATTCATTCATTCATTCATTCGCTCAGTAGATGATTAATGAGCACCCGTTATGTGCCAGGCACTGTTTTAGGTACTTGGGATACATCAGGCAATAGTGTCTGCCCTTACAGAGGCAGAAAGTGAAATAAGGAAAACACGTGTTAGATGATGGTGCGTGCTCTGGAGGAAAATAAAGCAGGCCAACGGGAGAGGGAGGGTGAAGGACACTGTGTATTTAAGCAGGGCGGTCACAAATGGCCTCACTGAGAGGGAGACTTGAGAATGCAGAGTTGAAAGAGGAGAAGGATGTGGAAATCTGGGAAAAGTGCTCCAGGCAGAAGGGACCAGCAGGGCAGAGGAAGGTTGAAGGAACAGCAGGAAGGTCAGTGTGGCTGGGGCAGAATGAGCAAGCAGAGCGGGGTAGGAGACGAGGTCAGAAGCCAGGAGTGGGGCAGACGGTGGGAGCTATCATGAGAGCTTTGAATGTGACTCTGAGGTGGGACACCACGGTGGGGTAAGCAGAGGGATGACATTATTTGACTTGTATTTTAATAAAATCACTTTGGCTGCTATGTTGAAAATAGATCTTTAACCTCTCAGTGCCTCAGTTTCCCCAGCTATGAAATGGGGATGATAATTGTCCAGGTGTCTCAAAAGATGCCTACATGGACGTAATGAGGTAACACATTGAAAGTGCTGGGGACAGGCAGAGTGAGCGTTCCATACATGGTAGCAACGCCTGTTCTTCCTAGGGGGGCCCACAAGGCCTAGGGGAGGAAGGGCATGAGGTCACACTGCATCCTGGCCGTTGCGGGGAGCTAGGATAGGGACCCTGCCTCCTCCTGGCCAGCACCTCCACCTGGCTGGGGGTGCTGAGCCTGGAGGAAGGAGGCTAACCCTGACCCTGCTCTGAGACAGATTCGCCACTTGAGAGAGAGAGGCGTGGAGTTCTTGGCTGTTCCGTCCACATACTACAGACAACTGCGGGAGAATCTCAAGTCAGCCAAGATCCGGGTGAAGGAGAGCCTCGATGTCCTGGAGGTGAGGCTAGTGCAGGATGCTTGGTCAGCTGGGGAGAATGAGCCCCAAGCTCCATCTCGCCTCACAAATATTGTCTAAGCCTGTACCCTCCATCAGGCTCCAGGACACAGAGGGAAAACCAGACCATGTCCCTGCCATCATGGGACATGCATTCTAGTGGCGAGACAGACGACAAACAAGTCACACAAACACCATCAGAGACAGAGATGGTGCTGTGCAGAAAGTTGAAACAGGCTATGACAGAGGGACCTAAAGTTACTTTACAGGAGGTGATCAGGGAGGACCTCTCTGAGGAAGTGACATTTCAGTGGAATCTAGATGATGAGAGGGAGTTGGCGGTGTGAAGGGCTGGGGAAAGAGTGGTCCTGGTAGAGGGAATAGCAAGTGCAAAGGTCCTGAGGCCGGAGTAAGTTCCGAGTGTCTGAGGAACAGAAAGCCTCGAGAGGATGAAAGGAAGTGTTTGAGGAGTGACCTTGCTCATAGACTTAGGCAGGGGCCGATTCCTCTTGTACGCTATTTAGGAGTTTGGATTTTGTTCTTCTGTGACCAGAAACCACTGGAGGGTTTTGGGGTTTTGTTTTTAACAGCTTTATTGATATATAAGTCACATAACACATAAGTCACTCTTTTCAAGTGCGCAATTCAGCACACTGAATTTTAGCCATTCACTATGTTGCACAACCATCATCAAAATCAATTTTAGAACATTTTCATCACTCTAAAAAGAACCTTCACACTCCATAGCCATCACCTCCCCATCCCTCCATTCCTCCTCCCCCACCCCAGCCCTAGGCAACCATTTATCTATCTTCTGTCTCTACAGATTTGCCTTTACTGAACATGTCATACGAATGGAGTCATACAATATAGGGTCTTTTGTGTCTGGCTTCTTTCACTCGGCATACACATGTCACAGTGTAGCATGTGTCAGTACTGCATTCCTTTCTATGGCAGAACGGCAGAATACCCATTGCATGGGTAAATCACATTTTGCTTACCCATTCATCAGCTGATGGACATTTGGGTTGTTTCTGCTTTTTGGCTATTGTGAATAATGCTGCTGTGATCGTTCGTGTACAAGTTTTTGTGTGAACACATGTTTTTAATTTTCTTGGGTCTACACCTAGGAGTGGAATTGCTCTAACTCACCTTTTGAGGAACTGCCAGTTTTCCACCGCAGCTGTACCATTTTACTTTCCCATCAGCAACATATGAGGGTTCCGATTTCCACTGGAGGGTTTTAAGATTTTATTTATTTTTAATTTTTTCCCCCCAAAGCCCCAGTAGATAGTTGTATGTCATAGCTGCACATCCTTCTAGTTGCTGTATGTGGGACTCGGCCTCAGGATGGACGGAGAAGTGGTGCCTCGATGCACACCCGGGATCCGAACCCGGGCCACCAGCATTGCAGCGTGCGCACTTAACCACCAAGCCACAGGGCCGGCCCTCCACTGGAGGGTTTTAAACATGGGATCTGACTTTTCAAAGATCCTACTGATGTCTGTGGAGGGGGATGGATTGTAAGGAGGCGAGGAGGGAGACCTGTGTAGAGGCCCCTGGCGTGGTCCAGGCCAGCCTTGATGGTGGCCTACACAGGAACTGTGGCACGGGGTGGTAATGGGACAATTTGGGGATCTATTTGGAGGTGTCTGGAACTGCTGGAGAAAGGGCCTTTCCCGGCTTTGGGGGTGCAGGAGACTCTATGGACTTTCTAAGGATCCCACTATGCCAGCCGCCCCATAACCCAGCCCCGTGTCTCCCACCCAGGAGCTGAAAATCTTGGTGGACTATGACGAGAAGGGCTACCTCCTGCAGATCTTCACCAAGCCCATGCAGGACCGGCCCACGCTCTTCCTGGAAGTCATCCAGCGCCACAACCACCAGGTATCGCCTGTCCCCAGCAAGCCCGAGGGCATGCAGGGTAGCACGGTTGGCTTTCTGGTCACTTTCTCTCTCCCGCTCCAGGGTTTTGGAGCCGGCAACTTCAACTCACTGTTCAAGGCTTTCGAAGAGGAGCAGGACCTGCGGGGCAACCTCACCGACATGGACACCAAAGAGGTTGTGCCCGGCAAGTAGGCCCCGCCGGTCCCGCCTGCCCCGCCCGCCGGCGCACGGTGGGCCACGCCCCCTAGTCTTGGAACAGGCCCACCCCACAGGCCCCGAACCGCAAGCCCTCCTTAGTGGCCATTCCCTTTAGACTCCGCCCACCAGCCGGCTCCGGGACCTCCCCCAAGGCTCCGCCCACCTCCTGGCCACGCCCCCTCCCTGCTCCCGCCCTCCGGAATAAAGCGGACGTGGGTCCCGCGCGGTGGTCTGGTGTTTGCGCCGGGCTGGAGCGGTGACGCCCTTTGGCCGCCAGGGGGAGCGCAGAGCGGCAGCGCTGCAGGAGGCGTCCGCGTTAGGGGTTCGGAGGCGAGAAGGCGCCGGGTGCAAGCGCTTTGCTAAAGACGGCGCCGGTTGGGGGGAATTCTGGAACCAAGGGGTGCAGAGGGCTTACCACTCATAGAGTGGTAAAGGCTATTAGGAAAATAAAGCAGGTGATGAGATTGTGTGGAGATGAAGCTGGGAGGGGGACTAATTTCCATCGAGGGACGGCCTCTCTGGGGAGGTGACATTTGGGAGCCACGCACCGGAAAATCTGGGGAAAGAGCATCCTAGGAAGAGGAAACAGCAAGAGTAAAGGCCGTAGGGTGGGATCGTGCTTGATAGCGTCCTGTCTGATGGCTTTATGATCTCTGAAGATAAACTGTCCCCATCTTTGCTGCCCTGAGCCCAAACTTCTGGGCATAGGAGGGGGGAGGGTGTTAGCCAAGGGACTTCGGGGCAGCATCCTTGCTCAGCAACCACAGGACGTGGTTCCAGGTCTGAGAGGGAGAGCAGGTAGGAGGGATCTGAGCCCCTCAGCTTCTGCCCTCTGCCTTCAGCGTGGGAGTCACCCCTCCCCCCACTCCCATGCAGCTCCACTCCCCTCAGCCTTGCTCCCAGTGAGGACTCCCTTTGGAAAGAGGCTAGTTCATACTCAAGTGTGAGTGACACTTGCAAAGAAATGACACAGTTGGGAGAGGAGCTACTGGTCCTAAAACTCTTACAGGGAAATTTTTCTTCAAAACCAGAGAAGAGAAGGTGGGGACAAATTGGGTCTCTTTCCTTCTGCTTCTGATGCACGACAGCCCTCCCTGAGGATGAGTCAACTCAGAATAGGAGCAGGTGGATCTCAGTATAAGAAGAAAATCTGAGTTAGTATAATGGGGAATTGGGGGATTTTTTTCAGGTTAGAGAAGTCAGGACTTCTGGGATCATGCACTTCAGAAATGAAAAGAACAGCAGTGAGAAGCCAGAGGAACAATGGCAGGCCCCCGTGCTGCTAGTTAAAAATACCCTCCCTCTATTTTCCCATGGCTTATGCAAAGAAGGGAAATTCTGTACCCCAAGAGGTTGCAAACTGGTGGCTGATGGGCCAAATCTGGCTCACAGATGTATTTTATTTTGTTTGCCTGGTTTTAAACAAATTTGAGTCAACATTTCAGAAGGCTGAAATATTTCACATACGAATTCTAGGATTCTGGTTCTTCTTGGAACACCCGGGCATTCTAGGCTTGCTTTCCTACCCAGCAACAATCAGCTGGTGCCAGGCCGTGGGTGCTTCTTTAGATGGGGCATGAGCAGAGCAGATTTGCATCATCTGAGCACAAACTAGGGAGCCGGATTGCCTGGGTTCACACCCCAGATCAGCTGCTTGCCAGCTGTGTGAACTTGGGCAAGCTACTTGACCTCTCAGTACCTCGGTTTTCCTCATCTGTTAAATGGGGATGATAACAATACCCACCTCCTAGCGCTGCTGTGAGCTTAATATCAAAGATGTTTAAAACAGTGGCTGGCATCGTGTCAGTGCTGTGTGTGCTCTTGTTATTTCTGGCAAGGGGCCTAGGGGAGGGGCTCTTGCCCAAGTCTACCCGGCATCTCCCACCCCACCCTAGTCTGCCCTGTGCATGCAGATGTCTGGAGTTGGAGCCCCCACAGCAGAACCAGTGAAGGAAGGACTTATCCTGTGGGACTGAGGAGGGGCAGAGGGAGAAGTGGATGGATTTGAAGAATATGGGAAAAGGGGGGTCGGCCCTGTGGCTTGGTGGTTAAGTGCGCGCACTGCGATGCTGGTGGCCCGGGTTCGGATCCCGGGTGCGCATCGAGGCACCACTTCTCCGTTCATCCTGAGGCCGAGTCCCACATACAGCAACTAGAAGGATGTGCAGCTACGACACACAACTATCCACTGGGGCTTTGGGGGGAAAAATAAAATAAATAAAAAAAAAAAAAAAAAAAAAAAGGAATATGGGAAAAGGAGAACCATCGACTTGGTAGCTGAGGGAAAAGGAGAAGGCCAGGATTTCCAGGTGTCGAGCTCAGGTAACCTGTGGCAGCCATGGTGGGTGGAGGTGAGGAGTAGAAGTGCCACTGACAGAGGTGGAAAATACGGCAGGAGGAGCAGGTTTGAGAGGGAAGTCAAAGGAAACTCAAACTTGGATGTGTTTTCCTCGTGTGCCTTGGCCTGGACGCCCTGGGTTGTCCTCGTGCTGCCCTGCAAGGCCCTACAGCATCTGCCTCCCTCATTCCCCCACTTGGTACCTCTCGGACCTCATTTCCTTTACTCTCCCCTTCCCTCACTCAGCTGCAGCCACGCAGGCCCCCTTGGTGGTCCTCACATACACCAGGTGGGCTCCTGCCTCAGGACTTTTGCACACATTGCTCCTTCTGCCTGGAATACCCTTCCCCAAGCTGTTCACAGGGCAGACTCCCTTATCTCCTTTGAGTTTTGTTCACATGACAGTTAAGTGCACTTTCCTGACCACACTCTTTAAAATTTCACTCCCCTCCCAACTGACACCCTCTTCTCGTAGCTATTTTTCTCCTTACTATAGCATTTGGTCTTCATGTTTGACTCACCCACAAGAACACAATTACCATGAAGACAGGGAGTGTCTTTTCTCTGTTCCTATATCCCCAGTGTCTAGAGGAGTATCTGGCACATAGTGGTGCTCAATAAATATTGGTTGAATGAATGAATGAATGGCCAGCAGCTGCCTCTATCTTCTTTCCTGGCCCTGCCTGACCCTCAGCTCATTTTCTGTTCCCACAAATCCACCTTCCGTGGTGTTCACCTGTTCAGACGTACAATTCTGAAAACCAGCCCAGCACTAGCGGATGTCTACCCTGCCTTCATTTCTTTGCTCACAAGAGAGACTGCAAAGAACATTCTTGTCCATATTGTTGCCTGCTTGTGGCTGTTAGGCTCAATTCCTGATAGTGGAATATTTCGGCCGAGTCTATGTGCATTTTAAGGCCTGATTGTGGACAGCTGTTTCTTCCTCAAGGTTGCAGCTGTTTATGCTCCCACTAATGGTGCATGAGTGCCCCCCGCCATGTGCTCACCAACACTGGGTATTTTCCAATTTCTGATATTTGCCACTTGACAGGGGAAGCGGCATCGCGGTATAATTTGCATTTCTCTAGTAAGAAGTGAGGCGCGGCATTTTTTCGGTCATGCTGCTTCTTGCTGAGGTTTTGTGTCTCTCCTTCTCTGGGATGAGTAGACATCGTCTAACAAACTCTCTGTGGCCCCCCAGTTACCCCGCCACCGGCTCAGGCAGTCGAGACCTACGAGGGCACGGGACCTCTGGAATACCACAAACACTACCCACGTTGAATTCTTCCCAACTCGTGACTATTTTGTCATCCCCCTCCCCCCTCAACTGCAGACCAGAGCGATGTCTCCTTGAGTGTTAAACATTTTTGAGGTGCCACCTTTCCAAGTTCAAGTGAAAGCAACAGGATACTCATTTCCTTAATTGCAGACCATTAGCATTGTTAGATACCTAAGGTTTTAAAAGTTCTGGAAGGAAAATTTAAAAGCTGTGAAAGGTCTAGTCTGACTACAACTTGGCCCAGTTCATGGAATCCACCTACAGTTTAAGAACTGCTGGTCTGAGTGGACCACACCTTACCTAGCTCCTTGCACCCCCTGAGCTCAGCCAGCCTCCCCTCCACGTGAGCAGGGTGGGCCCCCAACAGACAGAAAGATGGAGAGGGAGAGAGAGGAGAGCAAGAGAGATGGCATATCTGTAAGAAAAGTCAGTATATTTATGGTTTGCTTTATAAAAGTTACTATAATACAATGGTACATAGTATTGAATTCACAAAAATATGAACAAATATTTACAGCAAGACACACCCACAACGGAAACACTTCTCTTCAAAACAAGTTACATACGGATGACAGAGTCTATATGCACAAACATACCTAAAACTTATGGGTTCTCTTCTTTGCGGGAGGAGGGGGGCAGTGGGGAGGGACAAGGGAAAAAAAAGCAGAAACCCCCAACTCTTCAAAAGCAAAGATTTGTTCAATGAAAATGAAGGCATTGAAAGAAAAATGAGTCAACGCATCTCTGGATATGGCAAACCATCTCAGGGGTGGGGCGGGGGTTCCTGGGAACAGGGAGGGCCCAGCCCCTCGCTGGGTCGGCAAGGTGAGGCCAGGGTCAGGGGTGAGGCTGGCCCCCGGCCCCTGGTGTCCTCACACCCCCCACTTCTTTTATGGAGGGAGGGGAGAGAATGCAGGCAGCCCCTGGGGGGCTGCACCAGTAACTTAAATCAGCCATCTCTACAAACTGCACATTTCCTCATGTGAAAAATAAATATTTCCTCGGTTGCACAATTAGGCAGAAAACCGCAAACGGAAGAGAAGGTCGCCGATGTGCCCAGGTCCCCCCGTGTCTTCAGGCCACCAGTTTCGACCACCTTGAAACGGTGGGCACAGTCTCAAACAGAGAGGGCGTGGGGTGGAGAAAAAAAAAAAACACAACAAAACCACCAACGACAAAAAAAGAGAAAAATAACAATTCTTTGTACAGAATTTACATGATAACAAGCTTGACACAAGCTGAGATACCAGAGGCTCCGGGCCTGCGTCCGCGGTGGGTGCGGCCCCACCGAGAGCTCTCCCGTCTTGGTGAGGATGACTCCTGGTCACAACAGTCACTTTCCATAAATTATTTACACACTTGCTCTGCTTTCTGGGGTGCAGGGGACGTGCCTGTGTGTGTTTGTGTGTGTGTGTGTGTGTGTGTGTGCGTGTGTGTGTGTGGTGTTCTGGAAGTACAAAGAAATGAGCAAAAAAGTCTTCCCACATGTTTCTACAAGAAACAATGTTCCCGAGAAAAAGTCCTTTATGGCAGCCTATATACAGAAGTTGGTTCTGAACTTCAAAAACCTATTTTTTCCCTTCGTTTTGATTTTATACACGCATAAGAAAAAAAAATTCATGGAAATAAACCCTGAAGAGGATGATGGGAAGCGGGTAAAAAGGATTAAAAAAACAAAACAAAACCTGTCAGACCTTGTTAGATCTGAGTTTTAAAATCTTTTCCAAGATTTTCCTTTCTCTGGGAGAAATAATCTTCTCACTCTGAAAATAAATATGCTCTTGACTTCTTGGGGTGAGGGGGCTGCTGGCAGGGTGAGTTGGGGAGGGGGCTGGGGGCGAGCAGGTGAAGCTTATAAACAGAAAAATGCCACACACATCCGATCAGACACCCGTAGTGGCGGGTCTGGGGGCCCCGCCGGCCCTGGGAGGCCGTCCTCTGTCCGGTGAAGGTGAGGGCAGGAGAGAGGAGACTCAACCCTTCCCAGCGCCCCTCGCCCACACTGGGGCCTCCGGGAGGCTCCCTCCTTGCTGGCATTCGAATGAGAAAGTAAACATTGAACCCAAGATTTTGAAGGTGGCGGGGTGTAGGGTGGCAGGGAGAGCCCAGAGGGGACATTCCTGCCTGGGACCAGCTTGGCTCCACCAAGGTCTGCTTGGGGAAATGGCGCCCCCAGGCTGCTGGGGAAGGAACAGATGGGGGTCAGGGAAGGGGGGGTCCTCTCCTCACTGAGTCAGTCTGCCAGCAGAGAGGGGGGCCTTGCGTAGTGTTCTGAGATCAAAGCCGCCGGGCCCGACCCCCCTCCTCTCTGCAGCACCGGGCCCAGTGCCCTGGCCAGGGGTTCCAGAACGTGGGCCCACACACCATCAAACTGAGGCCTCCACAGCCCGGCTGGGGGTCCCCACTCTCTGACTCTGCCTTCACATTTCAACGGTTAAAATATCTTTTCTTATGACAGGGAAAAAAATAAAGAGAAAACAAGACAATGTAGCAGCATTCACGGGAAGAGGCTGATGAAAAAGACAGGTGAGAGAAAAGACAGACAGACAGACAGACAGACAGACAGACAGAGGTGGAGAAAGGGGGGAGACACAGAGACAGAGAGACATTTATGCTGGAGCTAAACAAAAATGCTGAAAGGAGCATTTTTAAAAAACGAGAGAGACACGTGCTGAGAGACAGAGAAGCCCTTTCCCCCTGAGGGGCTGGAGCTGCGGGGGTCCTGGGGGTAGTGTTGGGGGCGCCAGGCCCTGACACGGCCGCTGGGGAGAGGGACAGCACCTGAAATGGGGGTGGGAGGTGGGGCCAGGCCCCGGGGCCGTGGGGGCCACGCTCGGGAGCCCCGGGGCGCCGCTGACATCCTTCTGCGGGGCGCCGGGCCTAGTTGAGGGTCCCCCGGCAGTTCTCGGAGCCGCACAGGCAGGGGATCTTGACGTCCTCTATGGGGAACTTGTAGTCGTAGGTGATCTCCTCGTTGACGCTGATGTGCTGCTTCGAGTAGATCACGATCTTCTTTTGGGACTCCACCGTGATCACCTTGGCGTAGCAGTTGGGCTGTGGGCGAGGCGGGAGGGGAGGGTGAGCACACAACCCACCCGGGCCCCCCCAGGCCCTCCACCACCGCGGCCCCCAACACCCAGCCGAGCCCCAAGCTCAAGGCCTGACTGACTGCATGACCCCCAGCCCGCGGGCCCCCTGCTCTGGGCCTCAGCTTCCCCATCGGGCACAAGGACCTCCTGCCTCTGATATTAAGTAAGAATGATGACAATGGTACTAATCCTGAAGTACTTCCTAGGCCTTGATTTCCATTTATACTGCAAGTGACTCCCAAGCTTATATTTCTAGCCCAGGCCTCTTCCAAGCTCTGGAGATGGTCAGGCCCCCATCACCATTCGCCTGGACTACAGCCGCTCCCACTGGCTCTCTGTCCTCTGAAAAAATCTATTCCTGACCCAGAGCCAGGGAAATCTTTCCAAAGGGACAGCAGATCCTGTCAGTCTCTGGCTCAAAACCTTCCAGTGGCCTGCCTTGGCTTTTAGAGAAACTTCTCAGCTCTGCCTATAGGGCTGAGTGACCTGGCCACCCCAACCCTGCCAACCTCAGCCTCTCACTGTGCCCTCTTGACCCCCACTCCATCCCCACTGCCCCCCTTGCTGTCCCTCAAACAGGTGTCTCGCTCCCTGCCCCAGGACCTTTGAACAGAACGCTTGCCCCACTCACTGCTTCACCTGGGTGATTCCCTCTCATCCCTCAGATCTCACAGCACAGTCCCTACTGGCCCGGGGAATAATCGAGTCACAATCGTGCGAGCTGGCACGTACTGAGCACCTGCTGTGTCAGCGCACTCAAAGGGCCCGCACTCAGCGATGCCCCTGGTCCTCCCAACAGCCTACAAGGAGGACTGTTATCATCTCTGTTTTACAGATTAGGAAACTGAGGCACCAAGACACGAAGTAACAAGCCTATGGTCACTCACTAAGAAGTGATGCAAGACTCGAACACAGGGTCGGGGGTATTCGCCCTGGAAGTAGCCTGCCTCCTGTTTGAAGCTCCTTATGTTTGTCTTTGGTGCGAGAATCACCTTGTTATCAATGCCCACCAGGCCCCCAAGCCCTGCACTGTCCACTACTGTCACTACTAGCCATGTGTGACTATTTACATTTAAATTAATTAAAATTAAAAACCCAGTTCCTCAGTCGCCCTGGCCACATCTCAAGCGCTCAGCCCCACACGTGGCTAGAACAGCACAGACTTTCCCCCAGTGCAGAAAGATCTACTGAAGTGCAGAAAGATCTACTGAAGTGCAGAAAGATCTACTGAACAGCACTGCCATGGGATGTAAGCTCTCTGACGGCTGAGCCCAGCCAACCGAGGCATAGAAAAGCCCAGCGCAGAGAAGGAGCTCCGTAATTATTAACTGAGCGGACCACTTTTTGAGTACCTTGAGTCTCGTGATGCCCATTTTACAGATGAGGAAACTGAAGCTCAGAGGAGAAAGGCTCCTTGTACAAGGCCTCACACCCCCACCCTCCCTCCCTATCGCCCTCGCTCGCCCCCGAGCTTGGGAAGGAGCTGCACTGGTTCCCGTGCCAGGGGCTCCTGGGTCCTCCGGGCACCGTGGCAGGGGCAGTGGCAGCCCCTTGTACTCACGTTGCAGCTGTGGTTAATGAAGCGCGCAAAGTTGCCACACTTGGTGGCGTCGATAATGGTGTCGTGGTCCACCCGGAACATGTAGCTGCTGCCGATGCCCTCGTCCTCATAACGTTTCTCCCGCATGTCCGCGATCACCTGGCCGGGACGAGCGCTCAGTCTGGGCTGGGCCACCCGTCCCCGCCCCGCCACCCGGCCCAGTGCAGCGCCTACCTGGCGGATGTTCTGGCCCACGTACTCGATGACCATCTCGTCAGCTGCGATGGGCTCCATGGCAAACAGGCCCCAGTCGTGAATGTGGCTCTTGCAGAATTTGAGCTTCTTCTTCCGGAACTGGGGGAGGAAGAAGATGGGGGTGAGAGCCCTGTCTCGGGTCCCACGGCCACCCCGGCCACCCCAGTGGGGCCTGGCCTCACCTTGAGCTGGTTGAACTTGAGCAGGTCACTGTCACAGCTGCCAGTGAAGGAGGACAGCAGGCGGCGCTGCTCCGAACGCCGCTCCGAGCCCGCCCGAGTGGAGGCGTGAGGCTGCGCCGGGATGCTCATGCCCTGCCGGCGATGGCGGGGGACACATCAGAGGAGGGGCGCGTTGCCGGAGGGAGCTGGCCCCACTGACTACGGTACCCAGGTCCCCATCATGTCCTTGGCATCTAACTCTGGGTCCCTGTTGCCCCACTTTCCAGCTTCCTTGCTCTGGGCGTATTTGTGCCTCTCCTGTCCCTAACTATCACCTCTCCTCTAGCTGGGTCCTTCTGTCAGAATCGGAACATGCTCAAGTTCCTCCAGTCTTGATGATAACGATACAGCTTTCCCTTCACTCTTGCTGTCTTTTCCCATCTCAGCTGGAAAATCTGGAAGCATCCCCGCTTCTCAGACAAAAGACAGTGGGTATCTATCTACCTTGATCCCATGGCCCCTCTGACTTCCCCAAACATTCGAAATATTGGCTCCCTCCTGGACATCCGAGCATCCCTTCCTTCTCTTGGCCTCCCTCATCCTCTGCCCCAGCCATGAACAGGGAGGAGCCTCCCTCCTCCCCAGATGCTCTCCCTGGGTGGGCTCATCCCTGCTGTGCCCTTTGATCAACGTTTCCATCCCGATGATGCCTAAATTTAGGTCCCTGGACCGGAAGTCCCTCCCGCAAGTTCTATACTGTACCCATATATCTAACTGTCTGCCCAACCTCACTACCTGGATGTTCCACAGACCCCCAAACTCAAGCTGTCCCACAGTGAAGGTGCCATCTTCCTTCCCACCTCAGTGCTTGTCCAGCTATCCAGTCCCCCAGGCCAGACCTGGTGGTGTCCCCCCATTCCCCTTTGTCTCCTATACCCAATCCAGCCCTCAGTCCTGTCCATTCGACTTCCTCGTATTCTAATATTTCTGATATTCTTTGAAATGCATCCATTTTTGTCCTCATGGCCAACCAAGTCCAACCTAGCCGCACGTCTAGACTGGAAACTGTAGCAACTGTATCAGAGTCTCCCCTCTGGACCCCTGCAGTCAACTGTCTACACAGCAGCCAGTGTGAGCTTTGAAAACCACAGCCTGAACCACATCACCGTCACCCCCTCTCTCAAAACCCCACTGTGGCTTGCCGTCATACACAGAATGCAAACCACAGCCTCTGGGGCCCTGATGACCTCTTCTCTCTCTCTCTGGCTGCAACTAGCCTTTCCTTTTCACACCACTGAGCTCCTCCCCGCCTCAGGGCCTTTGCACATGTTGTGCTATGTGTGACCTACTGGACTTAGTGAGCCCCTGTCCTGTTTTAACTTTTTATTGAAGTCTTTTTCTACTTCTCTGTTGTCTCTCCCAGTTATCCACATGGCTTGTTTCTTTACTTCATTCAGATCTGGCTCAGATGTCCCCTTCTCTGACCCCTTCTGACTTGCCAACCCCTAACCTCCTCTCCTATGTTCTTCATAGCATTCTCTCCACCTGGAATTCTATGTTTATTTGTTTGCTTGATTATTTCCAAGCCCCCACTAAAATCTAAGTTCCGTGAAGAAAGGATTATTGCTTTGTTCACTGCTGCAGCCCCAGAACAGGCCTAGAACACAGCAGGTGCTCAACAGATACTTGCTGAATGTAAAAAGGGATGAATGAACCTTCTGGAATCACTACTCAACTCCGCTCACGTCCCTGATTAAAACCCTTCAGAGGCTCCTCACTGCCCACCCCTCACCCCTGAGCACCCAGGTGAGTGACACCCTCCGTGTGCCAGCCCCTCTGGCTCCACAGTCCCTCGGGGTGCCTGGCACCCCCTCCAGGAGACCCCCGCCCACGGCCCCACCAGGGGCGCTGCGCTGTCTGGGCGCCTGATGGCAGTACCTGGGTGTCGGCGGGGGGCTCCTCGGTGCTGGCGCGGCTGCTGTTGAGGTATCTGAGCTTGTCCTTCTTGTCGATGGTGTAGAAGCCCTCGCTGCGGGCGCAGCCGGTCACGTGCTCACGGATGCCATCGTCCCGTTTCTTTTTCTTAGCTGAAGAGAGGCTGGTGGGTGGGTGTGGGTCAAGGGCCACATGGACACTCTGGGAGAGCCCCTCCGGTCACTCTGGAGACCCACTTCATGGGGCCCAGCCCCTCCACCCCGAGACCCGTCTCCAGGAGGCTAAGGATGCCCAGCCCCACCGCCCACAACTACGCCACCTCCATGCAGCTGGCCACTGGCCGACTCCACTGATGGTCAGAACTCTATCAGGGGCACCCAGCTGCAAGGCCCTAGGTGTGTTTCTTATCCACTTTCTGCCTCAGTTTCCTCATGTGCAAGTTGGGGTAATAATGGTGCCTCTGAATGATTACATCTGCTCAGGCCGCTTTAGCAGAGTTCCTGACACAGAGCAAGTGCTCAGTAAATTAGTTTGGTACAACATGGATAACGACAGCTCCAACCTCACAGGCTTGCGGTAACAACTATCAGGCTAGCATCGTGGCTAAGACCCCAGATCCTGGAACGATTTGCGTGAGTTCAAATCTCAGCTCTGCTACTTCATAGCTGTGTGACTTTAGACAGGTCATTGAACCTCTCTGAGCCTCAGTTTCTTCATATGTAAAATGGGAATAATAATAGCCCCTATCTCACTGGGCTGTTGGGAAGATTAAATTAGGTGATCAGGAGTCCAGGAAGCGTGAGCCCTCAGCCAGCCTCTGCTGCTGCTATTCTACAGTCACATTGCTACATGTGGCCCTGAGACCTGCTAATTCTGGGGGTGAGATGGGCCTGGCACAGAGGGCGTGTTTAAAGTGCCAGTGATGATTTAGTTTGGAGCCTGGCACAGTGCCGGCCCACAGACACCACTCCATAGGTGATGGTGACGTGCGCGCCTGTGGGAGACGGGGCCTAGAGAGGGGGGTGAGGGTGCCTGTGTCCCAGGAGGTGTGGCCCCCGCCCCGCCTGGCAGGATATAGGGATGGTAGACCCAGAGCGTGTCATTCAGCCAGTCCATGCCGTTGTCCTGCTGCAGCAGCCGCTCGTAGGTGACACACAGGAAGCGGATGTCCTCCTCGTCGATGCCGCCGTTCCAGATGTCATACAGGATGGTCATCTCCTCAAACTCCGAGCGGGGCCGGAAGAGGGCTTGTGGTGGCGAGAGCTCAGGTGAGGCCGAGGCCACCAGGTCCTCGTGCCGCTTCTTAGGCGGCCGGCGCCAGGGTCCCCGCATCTTGGCCAGGTCCATGAACTCCTCGGTGACCTCGTCGCGCCCGCGGGGACCCAGAGGGATGGCCTCGGAGGGCCACTGGTTCTCTAGCTCCTTAAAGGGCAGCTTGGTGGGTTCAACGGGTGGTGGAGGTGGCGGTGGGGGAGGCTGGGGGGGCAGGGGAGGTGGGGGGGCCGGGATCCCCGCGTTCCGGAAGTCCAGGGTCACGGCCCGGGGGTCATGGGCGCTGGGGAAGACAGGGGTCTGTGGCTGGCCTGGCAGGAGCAGAAGGTCCCTGCCGAGGGCGGCCCCTCCTGGTGGCCGGACCAAGGGCCCATCCAAGGAGAGCACAGCCGGCGGGGATCGCCGGGGCCGGCCCGGCTTCCTCTTGATGGGGGGCGGGCAGGGGGCTAGCGGGGCGGGCAGCAAGGGTGGCAGCTGGGCAGGGGCCCGAGTCTGAGCCCGCAGGACAGGGACCGGCAATGCCAGGGGCAGGGGCAGGGGCAAGGGCAGAGGGAGCGGCAGGCCCGTCTCCAGGAGCACCGGGGAGGCCAGGGGGCCAGACCGCTCATCGCGCCGGCCAGCTGGGAGGGGGCAGACGGGCAGGAGTATGGGCCCGCCGGGCTCGGGGAAGGTGGGCGTGAAGCTGAAGTCCCGGCCAGGTGTCCTTGGGATGCCCCCGCTGCTCAGGCTGGGGGACTGGGATGGGTAGGAGAAGGGGCTGCCTGGCACCTGAGGGGAGCTCAGTGACAGGCCACTGCTGCCCCCCGACAGCGGGGGCTCCCCGCTCGGCGTGGCCGGCACCGTCTCTGTGCTCTGCGACTTGGCCAGGTTGCCACAGAGGCCTGGGGTACGCGGGGGCTGGTCCTCCAGGGGAGGCTCCAGGGGGACAGGGGCATGTGAGGGGTCCGGGGTCTTGGGCTCCGGTGGTGGGCTGGGCGGCCGGGGTGGTCGAGGGGGCGGCAGTGGCGGCTGCAGAGGTAAGGAGAGCAGCGCAGGGGGCTCGGGCTCCGCTTCCAGCTCATCCTCTGCAGAGAGGGGGGTGAAAACCAGACTGTTATTACTGGATTCAAACATTGCTCAGCACTCAATTTATGCTGCCCTACTGTGCACTTGACACCTGACCGACTCATAGCCCTCTGAGTCCCCCAAGGTTTTGTGAATATGGGGACTGTCCCCCTCCAGCTAAACCACTCAAGGACTGCTCAGCACCCAGCCCATTGTCAGGCACACAGTAGGTGCTTGTTAAATGCTGGTGGAGTAAATCAAAGACGCAGGAGATGCGGTTGCTAGCCTTTGACACTGGGTCTTCAGAGAGGGAGTTCCCATGAACAGGAAACGTCCAAGAAAATAGGCTCTGTCATCGAATAAAATTCAACAAGTCTCTTTCCTGCAGGACTTGTCAGAGCCTTTAAGGTTCTGCATTTAAGGTTCTGCCTCCTCCTAGCATTCATCTCCATCGTCATATAACACATTTTCTAACTTATCTGCTGTCATCTGTCACCCTGCCTTAGAACATAAGCTCCATGAGGGCAGATGTTTGTCTGTTTCGTCCACTGTTGTATTGTCAGTGCCTAGAAGAGTACTGGGGACACACTAGAGGCATAATAAATACTTGTGACAATATTCAAAGACCTGTGGTTTTGTAGCCAAATAACACAGAATTAAAGAAAATATAACAGGTTTCTCTCCTGAAGGTCTTATTAGAGGTTCGAACTAAGCACATGTGGCTACGTAAGTTTAAATTAATTAAAATTAAATAGCATTACAAATTCAGCTCCACAGTGAAGCTGAATTTCAAGTGCTCAGAGCGACATTGTGTGTAGTGGCTACAGTATTGGACAGGGCAGAGAGAGAACATTTCCATCACCGTAGAAAGTTCTCTTGGACGATGCTGTTAGAGCTCTTCACGTGCTCTGTGCAGCTCCATCAAAATGGTGGAGGGTACAGTGTCCGCAGCCTCTCTCCCGTGGCCCAGCTCCCCACCTGCCCGTCACTAACACGACCATGCTCACTCCCCACCCCCCCGCTTTACTGGGAGCATCTCATGGGACTGATGGTCCAAAGACTACACCATGGGGAAATACTGGCACTGAGGAATGGTAACAGCAGCAGGAACTATCACGTGCCAGGTTCAGTGTGGGCACAATATGCCATCTCACCCTATCCTCCATATGGCCTCATAAGGGAGGCACTGTCCACTGATCCCATTTTACAGATGAGGAAACTGAGGCTTGAGAAGGTTAGGTGATTTACCCAGAGGAGCCTGGGCTCATTCTGATGGTGAGGACATCCCGCCTCCCTCTCCACTGCCCTCCATGGGCCACAGGTGTTACCTGGAGCGGGCTCTGGGGAGGGCAGGGGCCGGCTCTCCCTCTCTCCAGCAGGGGGCTCTGGAGATGGCAGCCTGGCCCCTTCCTGGTTCAGGCCCGGCTCCTCAGGGGGTTCCTTGCAGCTCACAGGCTCCTCCACACCCACAGGCAAGGAGGGCTCCTCTAGCATGGGGGTCTGCTCCTGGGGGGCTTCGTCCTCAGCCTCGATGTCCACCTCCTCCTCCATGCCCAAGGACTCCATTGCGGGCGCCCCCGTGGTCACGTCCTCCTCAAAGTCCTCGTCGGGAGCAGCGGGAGCCACGCTCTCCTCTGCAGCTTCCTCTCCCTCCTCCTCCTCTTCCTCTTCCTCCTCCTCCTCTGCTGCCAACTCTTCTTCATCTTCCAAGGATGAGGACGAGGACTCAGAGCTTGATTCAAACTCAGAAGACTCAGAACTCTCGCTGGAGGACCCGGCTCCAGCCTTGGAGGTGGCGATGCTCACCGTCTCCTCTGGGAGGGGACACAGGCAGAAGCCCTCCCATTACCTGCTGTGCCCCAACCAGATGCTTTACCACCGGTCTCCAGCTGGTGGCACCCGGGCTGAACACGGCCCTGGGACATGTGGGGGGATGTGTGCGTGTGTGTTACCTACTCATCACTTTTTAAAATTGAGCTGAAATCCACAGAACATTAAACTAACCATTTTAAAGTAAACAATTCAATGGTATTTAGTACATTCACAATGTGCACAACCACCAACTCTATCTGGCTCCAAAACACTTTCATCAGCTCAAGAAGAAACCCATCCCCTTCAGCTATCACCCCTCTACCCTCATCCCTTGCCCCAAGCAAGCACTAATCTGCTTTTTGTCTCTCTGGATTGACCTGTTCTGGACACTCCAGATAAGTGGGATTATACAGTACGTCACATGTGTGTTTTAATGAGTTCACATTTCAAAGGCAAGAAATGTTGCCCAAAAAGTATTGCTAACTATTGCTCAGGCTCTGCCCTCTGCAGAGGGACCCTGGGCCGGGCCAGGTGCCACAGCCTGCCCCACTCACCTCCGTCCGAGTCCCCTTCTTCCTTCTCACTCGCCTCCGACAGGGCTGTGTCTTCATCGTTCTCAGACTCATCCCGGTCATCGCTGTCTTCATCGTCATCATCCTGGGGAGAGGGATGGGGAGAATGGGTGAAGTGCCTGGGCCCCCCTCGCCTGGCCCAGCACCCAGGCCTCCCCAACCCAAATGGTACCTTATCTGACGTGGATGAGGTCGAGGAGGAGGAGATCTGGCTCCTGGGGCCTTCCTCCTCCTCCTCCTCCTCCTCCTCCCCGTCCTCTTCCTCCTCGGTGCTTTCCCGCTCCTCTTTGTCAGAGGCGGAGGATGAGGGTGAGGTGGTCGAGGATCCCGATGATGAGGATGCCGATGAAGATGAGGACACTGACAGTGACTCCTTCTCGTCCTCCTCCCCGCCACTGTCCAGCTCCAGTGGTCGGGCCGGCCGCCGCCGCACGCCCACGCCCTTGGGGTCTCGCTTGGCGAGCTCGCAGGGGGCGTCTGCCATGTCCCGGTCCCGCTCACGCTCAGACTCTGTGGGAGGGAGGCTGTCAAGCTGGGCTGGGTGGACGTGGAAGGAGAAGAGACGAAGGACGGGGCTGGGGACACAAACCTTCATCTTCCTCATCCACGGAGGTGGAGGGCCGCAGCCGCTTCTGGTCGCCAGATGAGGCTGTGTCTGGGGGCTCCTTCCTCTTGACCTTGAAGGAGGGCAGCCGGATGGCCCCGCGCAGCCCGATGCCCAGGCCCAGGCCCTCGTAGCCCAAGCCCTCGCCCTTGCTCCACGACTCCAGCAGGCACGAGGCGATGCGGTCCTTGGGCTTTGGCCTGTCCTCATCCTTGTGCTCGCCGGACTTCACGGGTGTCAGAGAGGCCTGGGGCGGAGAGAGGAGGGGAAGGTCACTCTGGTTACAGCGCTGCCAGCGACCCCACGGGGTGGCTCTCCCTGAGCAGCCTGCCTTCCTCCAAAAGTGACAGCCGCACTAACTGGCACTGCCTTTCCGTGTACCTGGCCACACTCTGTGCCCACCCCTCAGGATGCTCGCAGTGCTCCACTCTGCCTCACTGCCCCTCAGTTTCCTCACCCGCAAAGCAGGCCGCTACAGCCACCTGCATCAGAACAGTGGCTTTTGCACTTTGGAGATTGGAATCCAAAAGAAACATTGTAACTACATCTGTATCATTGAAACACAAGTTTCACAAAATAATATTCATGCTATCCTATTTTGGGGGTGTGGGTGGCAGTGTTTCCAGTAACGTGTCTTGGGAGAAGAGGGGGTACCCGGCTGGGTTCCTGCCTCACACCCACCGGCCGCCCCAGGGTGCCCGTGTCCACCACCCACCTTGGCCATCCGCTCCTTCTTATCCCACCACTCATCGAAGGCCCGGAAGGCCACCACCTCCACCATCTTGCGGTTCAGGTCACGCTTCATGATGGCCTTGAGCTCTTTGAGCACCACCAGCAGGACGCCGTCCACAGTGGCCTTGTGTGGGTCCTCCTGGCGTGGCACGTAGCCTGGTGGCGGCACTGATGGGTCAAACTTGGGCAGGGGTGGCCAGGGCTGCCCGCGGCCGGGGCCAGTGTTGCTCAGGGAGAAGGGTCCCCGGTAAGGCGGCAGGTTGACAAACTGCAGCCCAGCCGAGGCGGCGGCGGCGGCGGCAGCCATGAAGGGGGGGTAGGGGCAGGTGCCCTGGGCCGTCATCAGACGGCTCAGCATCTGTGTTTGCATCTGGAAGGACATGGGCATGCCGCCCCACTGGCCACCCAGCACGTGGCTCATGTCCACCTGCATCACAGGAAACAGCGCCGGCGGGAAAGGCGGCAGGGGCGGCAGGATGGGCGGGGGTGGGACACCAGGTGGTGGCGCTGGCAAGGGTGGTGGGGGCACTGTCACGGCTGGGTGGGCCGGGGGTGGTGGGGGCGGTGGCGGGGGCAGAGGTGGGGGCATGGGGAAGCCAGGCTGTGGTGGGGGCGGCGGCGGGGGCGGAGGCAGTGGCGGGAAGCCAGGGGGTGGGGGCAGCGGCAGGGTCGGGGCCAGCACAGAGGGGGCTGCCACAGCCCCCGCCCCTGGGGTCACCACCATGGGCTTGGGGCAGTCAGCGCTGGTGATGGGGGCCGAGGGCATCTCATCATCTGAGATCTCCATGTCCTCACCCGAGGACTGCTGGCCCTGCGGGGAGAGCAAGGAGAGAGCGGTGAGGGGGAGCCTGGGAGGCCAAGCCGGCTCCCAGAGCCCCCTTCTGAACACCAGAAAGTTGGAGAAGCTTTCTGCAAGACTAATGAGCAACATGGGTTCTGCAGTTCTGATCCTGGTCCCCTCCTTTCCCGGTCATGTGGCCTTGGACAAGTCATTTAACCTCTCTAAGCCTCAGTTTCCCCATTTGCATAATGGGCATCATACTACCTGCCTCATGGGGTAATCATGAGGATTCATTCATTCATTCATTCATTCAACAAACAACTACTCAGCATCTGCTGTGTGCCAGGCACACTGTTCCAGGTGCTGGAGACACAGTGGTGAACACGACAGACAAAATTCTTGCTCTCTTGGAGCTAAACTTCTAGAGGGAAGAAGCGACGGACAACCAGGATGAAGATGTGAAATATACAGTCCGTCATGGAGAAAAAGAAAGCTGGGAAGGGGGATGGGGCATGAAGGAGGAAATAGATTCTGTCTCAATTTGAGAGATTCTGTTTAGTTTGTATTCAGAGAAGATAATACTAATAGTTAAGACATCGATAGCGCTTCCTGTGCACCAGGCACCTTTCTAAGCATTTTACACATATTAACTCAGTTAATCCTCAGAACAACTCTACAAAGTAGGTCTGCTATCTCCATTATTACTGATGAGGAAACTGAAACAGAGAGCTTAAGAAACTTGCCCAAGGCCACACAGCCAATAAGAGATGGAGCCAGGATTTGAACCGGAAGTGGCTCCCCAGCCTGTGCTCCCAGCCAGCCCGCTGTCCTCACTGTGGCAGAGGGGCCCGAGGGAGAAGGTGACATTGGAGCGGGGGTGGGGGGGTCCCTACTTCTGTAACTGCACATTTAATGGGTCCAGTGTGGGGCTGCGTGCTGGGGGCACACCACGTCTCATTTCTTATCTGCGCCGTACCCTCACAAGGTGGGGCTCCACTCCAATCCCTTTTGACAGGTGAGGAAGCACTCAGAGAGCGGGAAGTCACTGGCCCCAGAGGCACAGCCAGTCAGAAATGGGGCTGGGACTCCAGCGCAGGATGCCTGCCCGCTGAGGGTAAGGGGGCTGTTGTCCAAATCCAGAGAAGTGGTACCAGATGACCCCGGCTCTGAAATTGGCAAGGGCCCCTCTGCATTGTGACCTGGAGCTTTGGGGAGCTGGATGCACAGGCCTGGAACTGGAGGGAGGCACTGGGGTCCACATGGTGGAGGCGGAGCGAGGAGGCAGAGCAGGGTGGGGAGAGGACAGGCCACCCCCAGGCTCTTCTGTCAGGACAAGAGGCAACGAGGTAGCTCAGGCCCCGCCCAGGAGGAATACGGCTCAGGATCGGAGACTTTGTAGGTTGCCAGAGACAGGGAGAGCGGTTAAAGGCTGAGGGGGCGGGGTCTGTGCAGGCTGCAAGGTCAGAGGTCACACCTACAAGTGAGGGAGGCCTCCAAGGGAAACGGAGGGGCGGGGAGAAGAGGAATGTAGAACCTCCGGCGGCGCCTCCGGCGGCGGCAGGAAGCTCTGGATTTTGCTAGGGCCCCTCTACACACACCGCTCTCTCCCCTTCTCAGGGTTCCCACGCCCAGGCTAGGGCGGGACTGGCAGGCTCAGCCTGAACTCCAGGAGATGAGTCCTGGACGCGCAGCGCGCAGAGGGTTAAGCCGGCGCCGCGGCCAGCCAATCACGAGGAGACCGGTGCTCCAGCCCTCGGCCTGCCCCTCCCTCCGCGCCTCGGCTGGTGCGAGCCGGCGGGAACCGGGAACCGGGGGCGCTGAGCCTGGAGCTCCCCGTACGGCCCCTCACTTAAGCCGAGACAGTGTAGGCAGGTGCTCTCACCGTCCCATTTCACAGACGGCGAAACTGAGACTCAGAGAGGGAAAGTGCCTTTCCCAAGGCCACCTAGAGCGGGGCTCGAGGCTCAAGGACAGGAGCCTGAACTTTTCAACACCAGCGAAGAATGAGACTCTCTCCCTCCACCCTCCAAGCGTGCCCCCTGCGCGGCTCTCCCGCCTCTTCAGCCGAGGCTGGGACTCCCTCCCGGCTCAGTCCCCAGGAGCACGGGTGCTGCTCTCCGGCCGCCAGCAGGGGGCTCCCGAGGGCCAGCCTGGAGGTTACCAGTACTCCCTTGCTTCCCTTGCTTCCCTGGGCTAATGTCCTGGGGCATCCCCGACCCCAGCTCCCTGGGCCTCAGTCTCCCCTTCCCTACAGTGACACGGTGGGAGAGCCCATTCCCTCCAGCTACTCTGGGCTTCCCAGCCCTGGAGCAGCCAGTCAGCATGGTAAACAGCCCCTAACCCCAGGCAGCAGAGAGGGAGGAAAGAAGGGAGGATAGCAGGGCCGGCAGCCCCCCACGTCTGCACACCTGTCAAGTCCCCCTGCCTGGACCCCTTGGCGCCAGAACTACTTCCCTAGAACCGCCTGGAGGCCCCTTGGAGCCTCAGCCACCTGCGGTCCCCTACGGGGCAGGCCAGGTTCCTTTCTGTTCCTCCCTGAGGCAGCCAAACCGGCCTAATCAAAGGGCCACGGAAGGGGGGACCCTCCTCCCACCGCCCACAGGACACAGAGCTCTGTCCAAGCCCCTGGCTGCTCATGCCCGCCGGGCCCACAGGTTCCCACTCAGGTCTCCAGGAGGGCCAGGGCAGGTGCCTGGACCAGGAGGGGGGAGGAGCAGAGCCAACAAAGATGACCTAATCCCCCCCCACCACACCCCCGGAGGAATGTGGCATGCAGCACCCCCAATCCAACCCTGAGGCTGGAGGTTTTGGCAGTGAGACCCCAGATGAGGATCTTTGGGTTTGCCGGCTTCTGGCTGTGGCCCGCCCCCGGGGCTAGCCCTTAACTCCTTCACTCCTGGAGCTAGTGGGAGAGGGAGAAGGAAAACTTCAACGCCCTCCCTGCCTGCCATGGTTTCCCATCTCTTCAGGGAGCACCAGTTTCTAAGAGACAGTGCTCCAGAGCTCCCACCTGGCCCAGCTCAGCAGAGCACTCTGGCTAATCCTTCTCCTGAAATCTGCCTGAGCATCAGGACCAGCCTTGATCATCCGCAAGCCACCCAACAGAGGAGGCCCAGAACCATCTCTGCAGCCCATACTCTCCAGGGTCTCAGTAAATGCCTACCAAAGAAGCTCAAGTCAGAATTTATCCCTAGGAAAAGCTGTGACTTCCCATACCTAACAAGGAGGGCAACAGAACTAGGTCATGTTTCCCTTTTCTCCATAGCGGCTAGGGAGCTCAAAGCCAAATCAGCTGCTCAAACACAGCCCCTGGTGCTTTTTGCATCCTCTCTTTATTTTATTTTTTTTGTGAGGAAGATCAGCCCTGAGCTAACATCCATGCCAATCCTCTTTTTTTTGCTGAGGAAGACTGGCCCTGGGCTAACATCTGTGCCCATCTTCCTCCACTTTTTTTTATATGGGACGCCGCCACAGCATGGCCTGACAAGCAGTGCGTCGGTGCGCGCCTGGGATCCGAACCCTGGCTGCCAGCAGTGGAGCGCGCACTTAACTGCTACGCCACGGGGCCGGCCCGCACCCTCTTTTTATTTTTGATCTGTTATTTTGGCTGCCCTAGCCCTGCTGCTTCTGTGTCTTAGCTAGTTATCCTAAGGGGATCACGTTTCAAAAAGGGAAAGAGGGAGATACAAGACAGACAAAACCCATCCCAGACAGATGGACAGACATGGCGGTACCTCATCCATCTTCTCTGAGGTTGGGGTCCTGTCTCCAGCCAGGTCCAAGGCCAGCTCGGTTGTCTGGCCCAGAAGACCAGTCGGGTCTGGGGGGCCTGGCTCAGGTGGGGGCCGGAGTCCCAGGCCCAGGTCAAGCTCATCGTCCTCATCGGAGTCGGGCAGTGGTGTGGGGCTGATATCCTCCAGGCCGGTGCTGGAGGGGCGTGAGGAGGGTGGTGTGGGGCCTCGAAAGCCCAGCTGGGAGTTAGTGCCAAAGGGGGCCAGCGGGGAGAGCTGGGAGGAGGAGGACGAGATCGGGCTGCCCTCCATCTGCAGCTCCGTGTCCGAGTCCTGCTCCCGAAGGAAGGGCAGCTTAGTGCGCTGCTCCTTCAGCAGCATCTCGATGCGGGAGTCCAGGCTGTCGTGGGGCTTCTCCGGCCCTGCAGGTGACGACTCCAGCGTAGGCGTGCCAGGACTGTCGCAGGGCTCAGGGCTCCAGCCGAAGGTCGGCCGGCCGCCCAGCTCCATGCTGTTGGCATCAGGGGGCGGTGGGCCGGGCGGTGTGCCTGGCTTCTCCTTGGTCAGGGGCTCAGCGGGCGGCAGGGGCGGGGGCGCAGGTGCTCTCCGGAACTCCCCGCCGTCACGGGCCCCGAAGGTGGTTGTGGCAGTGGGCTCCTCGGGTGGTGGGGGGAAAGGGGGCATGGGGGTCTGATACGGAGAGAAAGCCGACTTGAACGGGACTCCGGGAGCAGAGCTTGCTTGGGCAGGCGGTGGAGTGTGGGCAAAGGTGACTGAATCCTGTGGTTGGGCCTTGAATGGAGGGCCACTGCTGCCCCCGCTGCTGCTGACTGTCCCGAATGGGAGGTCCACAGAGCCCCTGAAGGCAGCTGTGGCCCCTGCCACTGTGGTGACTGCAGAAGAGTTGTGGACATAATGATGCTCATGGCGGCGGTTGTAAGCATCCGTGAACTTGCTCTCATGGCGCCGGGCCTTGAAGGTCGCTGTGGGGTCCTGGCTGAAGAGGTAGGAGGGTGTGGGCTGGCGGCTAGAGTAGCTGGAGTCCTGCGAGAATGGGGTACCCAGGCGCGGTGTGAGCGGTGTGCCCTGTCCATAGGAGTTGGGCGTGTCCAGGCGGCAGCTGGAGTAAGCAGTGTCCTGGGAGAAGGGTGTCCCACCACTATTGGGGGTCACAGAGGATGAGCCAGAGCCACAGCCTGCGGACAGGCCACCATCCTTGAGGCGCTTCAGGGCATCTGACAGCTGTAGAGAGAGAGAGAGAGAGAGGTGTGAGACCATTGGGAGAAAAACATGCAGTGGAATGGGGCTGTTTTCCCTTCTCACTCTGGCTGCTGGGGACCTCACAGCCAAACTCATTGCTCTAGAACTGCAGTATAGTGAAGGGAAGTTGGAGGGGAGATTAAAAAGGAGTGTTTGGATGGTCCTAACTTTTCTCTAATCTTGGGGTAGACAGTTATCCTCAGAGAACCTTGAGGGTTTTTCCTAATCCCTGAAGCAGAGAAAAGATAAGACCTTGACATCTTGGTTTGAACTGGGATTTCCTTCCTGCCTCAGGCTGTCAGAAATCAAAAACTTTCCAGGTAGAGATAGCTGCCTATTGTCTTACGAATGAGGGGGTAGCCAAGGACCTTGTCCCTCCAAGCCTCCTGATGTTTTAGGATTTAAATAGTGTGACATGGTAAAAGTGCCTAATAAGCAACCCAGCTGACCAGCGAGTAAGCAAAGACTCTTCATTCTGGAATAACTACTCCTGAGGGAGGGAGGCGGGGTTGACGCTGGGAAAGGAGGTGGGATGAAGATCTCGCCATGAGAGGCTGGTCTAGGTGAGTGTCCTGGGAGGCAGTGGTTGGGGAAAGAATCAGTCTTGCTCTGGAAGGAGGGACCTGAGCTCTGCTTTCTGGGGACAGGGAAAGAGGGACAAGACACCAGACACTAGGACTCTGGACACAGTAATGTTTCAGCATCAATGTGCAAAGCAGGCCCCAGGTGGACTCTGGGTCTTGTGGGAATTCCAGCCAGTGCAGGGGGCGGGCTGGGGGCCACGCTGGAGGAGAGCTTGGGCAAACTGGGCTTGTAGACCATACTGGAATCTGTGGTGGGTGTGGCCGGGCTCCTTTCCCTCCTAGGCCCTGGTGTCCAAAGCTGGAGATGGGGGGGGGGAGGGCGGGGGAAGGACTGACAGCCATAAACCCACCTGCAAGGTCTCATTCACGATGGGAGAGACAGCGTCCAGCTCGCCCACCGGGAGGGTCTGGGGTGTGTATCGGCCCGTGACCAGCAGTTCGTAGAACCGCATGCGGGTTTCCCCTGTGGAAAGGGAAGGAGGGAGGACTCGGTGAGGCTCCAGAACGGGGCGGCCCCCACAGGTTGGCATCCCTGTGGGTCCCTGAGACCCCAAGCCTGGGGAAACTGTGTGACCCCGACCAGTTCCCCATCTCTTTGCACCTTACTCAGGAGTCTCATCTGTTCAACAAAGCTGCTCAACTGTATGATTTGTCTGATCCCGAGATTCAGAATTTAATGCCTCGTGGGGCTGGGACTCCCCCAAATACAGAAAGGCCACCTCCAACACAAAGCCCCTTCCTGTCACCTGGGCCGTGGCACCCAAAAAAAGAGTCAGGTCTTCCCTGTCCTCTCGCCTTCCCACTTAATAGCCAGGGCCCTGTAGCAAGTGGAGAGGAGACTGGTGACACAGAGGTGACAGCTTGTTGTTAACTCTCCAGAGCCAGGGGACCAGCAGAGTTTGTAAAACACTCTCTAGCACCACGTTCCTGTGAACTCCATGTGCCTCCTCCTCTGACCAGGATCCCCTGCTCTGCCGGTCCCACGGAGCCCTGTCTGGTAGCCCTCCTCCCCCCAGCAGAGAGAAGCCTCTGCAGACCAGGGGGCCCCAGATTATCGATATTTATAGAGCCCTCTGAGGCAGCTGCTTACATATGCAAAGGAGACGCATTCCTTGAGCTACTCTTTACACTTTACCGGTCTCTTTCTTGAAATACAAACTTAGTTGGCAGCCTCTGAGGGCTCCCCTGTTTTTTTTGCAGAAATGAAATTTTGGTGAGAGCTGACAGCAGCCACCCAAGGGATATGTAGATTTGAAAGGGTCCATACTCCCCCCCAACAGAGATTGAGAAGCTAGAGAAGGGGGGTCAGGGGGCTGTGGCCTGGGCAGGAACCTGGATTGTACCCTGAAGGAGACTCGGAATTAGCGACGGGCTTGGCAAGAGTTTGTGGGATAACCTTGCCAGCCCTGGACCAGCTTCCTTCCACAACCCCCAGAAAGGTCTTAAGAGACTCAGTCAACATGTACTCATTATTAAAGACAAAAAAAGAAAGGTTTAGATTTTCCTGTCTGGGGTTTGGTGTGCCCTGGGTGCCCCTAAACCCCATGCTCACAAAACCCCTGGAAGCCCCCCACCTAAGCCCTCCCAGGGGACCCCCAGGAGCTTTGGACCCAACAGTGTCTGCCCAGTCACAGGGCTGGCTGGTCCTCAGAGCACCTGGCACCTTCTTCTCTATCAGTGGGAACTTCCCTAGAGAAGCCACAGGCAAACTTCGGGGGATGCCCTAGAGTTCTTCAAGCCCCTCCAGCCAGCGTCCAGGAGGAGCCTCCCAGGACCCTGAGGGTGGGAGGTATGGCCTCCCCAGCCCAGCTCTCCCTGATTCTCCCGGCAGCCACTCAGAGTGAGTACAGAGTGAGATTCCGGTGCATGGGAGGTGGTGCTGTCTCTTTAAGAGAGAGGAGGGAAGACACAGTGTCAACCCTTGAGCACCCAGAGCAGCCCTCCCCACTCTATGGAACATGATCAATGAAACCACACTCTGGGCCCAGATTGGTTCCCACTTCCAAGGGGAAAGGGACCCTGGATCCTTAGAGGACTCTCTTTTTAGTCCAGGGACCTACTCTTTATGTATTTAAAGGCATCCTGGTGGCTCTCCTTCAGCCCCCCACAAATAAACAAACCCTGCCTCCTCCCCTAACACAGTTAGCAACACTGGGGACTGTCTCAACCCAGGCCACCAGGGCTCGGAGAGGGGCCCACGGGGGTGTCAGCAGTGGGGAAGCCTCCGGGTGGTCCCTGGGGGTGCAGTGGCCAAGGACTGGCACATTTGGTAAATTATAGCTTGTCTCCTAGCAACAGACAACACATTTAGCTCCACGTGACTCTACCCTCAGGAGGGGGAAAAAATACAATTGTAGGGGGCCCCCAAGGAAAAGTCAGGGGGTCCCCAACACTGCAGGAGGGGCTTTGGGAGGGAAAAGGGTCACACGGACAGGTCCCGCGGCTCCTCGGCAGTGGGCAGTCCGCAGCCGGCCTCCAACTCACCTTTGGTGTCCAGCTCCACGTGGATGATATTGCCCATGACAGAAGTGCTGTGCAGGTGCTGAACCGCCTCCTTGGCTCCCCTGACCGTGGCAAAGACCACCTTGGCAATGCCCAAGTGCTTCTTGGTCTTGGGGTTGTACAAAATCTCCACCTCCTCCACCTCCCCATACTTCTTGCACATGTCCCTCAGGAAGTTTTCGCGGATGTTATCATTCAGCTTGGCAAATGTCACCTGCTTCGGAGGCACCGGGCCCACATAGAACTCATCGATCTGGCAGGGGACGAGGGGGAAGGGAGTTTGGAGAACATTGAAACCGAAGGGAAAACACGACATTCCCCACTCGCCTGCCCGTTGAAAACAATGAAGGGGAAAAAATAAAAAAAATTTTGGGGGAAAAAAAAAATGCAGGCGGGCGGGCCCGGGAAGCGGAGGATTAAATCGTTTGGAACGTGGAAGTCCTCTGGGTTCGAAAGGAAAGGGGAAAAAGAAACAGTTTCTCTTTCCCCACCCCCCATTCTGGCCTCCTCTCCCTGCTGCCGGGTCAGGGGCGACCCCTGGGGCTAGGAAGCTGTCCCCCTAAAGCCACAAGGCTGGGAAGGGGGGCGGGTCCCGGGGCTGAGTCCCCGGGCTGGCAGGAGGCAGGTGGGGACCCGGAGCCCCCAGCTGGGCGGACAGGACACTGTATCAGCGCCCTGCTTAGTTTCACCGAGTGTTTACAGCAGCCCAGAGGGGACACCCTCTCGCAGCCGTCCCCCCGGCCCCGCCAAAACTTCCCGGCCCGGACGGCGGGAACTCAGAATCCGGCTGGGTTCGGCCAGGACTGGCGTTATTTTCGAACTCGCGGCGCGGGGAGGGGGGGCGAGCGCGGGGCAGGGGGAGGGGTCCTGCCTTGAATTTGGGCACCGACAGCTCCAGCTCCTTGTTTTTGGTCCAGATCCCGACGACCCGGGGATCTTCGACGATGTCCACCGGGCGGTTGCTGGACATCTGCGGGGAGGAACGGGGGGCGGAATAGGAGGGCTGGTCCCGCTCCCGGGGCCGGGGCAGACCCCCCTTCTCCAGGCACTTGTCAAACTCCGGCTGACAGTTGGCCCGGCGGTCGGGAGGGGGCCCCGGGCCGCTCGGACCCCGCTCCCGGGGCCGGGCCGGGTGGGTGGGTGGGGGCGGCGGGGCGGCGCGCCGGCTACTCACCGCCAGGCTGAAATGCTGCCCATCGTAGCGGTACAGTTTATGATGCCCCTTCTTCAGAGCCGGGTCAATCATCAACTTGTAACTTCTCCAATGGTGGTTCCTCCTCTCGCCCGAAGGGCCGGGCTGCGGCGGGGGCTGCTGGTGGTGGTGGTGGGGGGGGTGACTGTTCTCCATGCCGTTAACCCAACCTGAAATCGAGCAAGTTGTTGTCGTCTCCGCCGCGGCGGCGGCGGCCGCTCTACACACACGCGAGAGAATCAAATCGTCCAGCCCCCACCCCCTCCCACCTTACCAGCGCGCCCCAAAAGGAGCTGTCTCGCTGGCTCCCCCCAAAATAAGAATGGAACGAGAGAATAACCCTTCCGGGAGAATTAGGCGCCCGCCCGCTCGGCCACCGTCTCGGGGCGGCAGCGAGGGGCTCCCGGGGGCCCCCGGTGCGGGCTGGCGGCGCCCGGGGCGCCCGGAGGACGCGGGCTCCGGCCCATGGTGCCCGCCCGGCCGCCCGGCCGCCCGGCGTGGCGCTCGCTCGCTCGCTCGGCCCGGCTCGGGCGCGGGGCTCGCGGCAGGCCTGGCGCCGCCCGCCCGCCCGCCCGCCCGCGCGCTCGGCCGGGGCCGGGGCTGGGGGCTCGGGCTGCCCGGCTGCCGGCCGCGGCCTCTCCCCCCCGGGCCGCGCTTACATCCCCGCCGGGCGCCGGCCTCCCTGCGCCGCCAGCCAGTACATGGTGTCCCCCGCGGGAGCCGAGGCCGGGGCGGCCGGACGGGGGGCCGGGACGGGGGGGGCGCCGCCGCCGCGGCTGCCGGGCCCGGAGCTGCTGCCGCCGCCGCTGCTGCTGCTGCTGCTGCTGCCCGGGAGGCGGCTGGCGGCGGAGGCTCGGCTCCCAGTAGCCGCACATCCCACAATACACCGCTAAGGAGCCCGACCCGAGCGCTCACCCTCCTCCTCTTCCTCCTCCTCCTCCTCTTCCTCCTCCCCTCTCCTTCCTCGCCGCTTCCCCAGGCACTCTCCCGGCGGCGGCAGCTGCGCCGCCAAAGCCCCGGGCCCCAGCGGCCCCCCACCCCTCACTCGCGCGCTCCCACACTGCCTCCCCCCTCCCCGGGGGAAGGCCTTTTAATTTATTTATTCTGCTGGGACTTAGGTGGGGGGCTTGGCTGGCGGGGGAGGGGGTCTCCCCAGGCTCTACCTCCCGCGGCTGGGGCTACCCTCCGAGCCGCGGCCGCCGCGGCGTGCGCCTCGGGCCTCCAAAACTGTTTCCAAACTGCCGAGACCGGAGGTGGGCGCGCGGGGGCTCCGGGGGAAGGGCCGGGTTTTGGGGTGTGTATGTGTGTGGGATTGTGTCTTTGGACGCTGGGAGCCGTGGGGAGAGGCAAGACGACTCAAGACGAGTTGCAATCGAGGTATCTCAGCGCCGGCTTCCTCTTCTGCCCCGCGACCCCCTCCCCCCTGGAGCTGAGCTGGGGAGGGGAAACCAGGATTTTAACCAAATTAGCATTCACATTCCTGGGAGGATGCAGCCCTCGCCTGGACCTGGGTGATAGAAGCTTCTTTCTGTTTTTATTTTTGGAGAGGAGCGCCCTGTAATTGTCTTGAACACATGCTTCTGTCTCCCCCCCCTCCTTCTTCCTCCAGCCACCAGCGGAGGAGAGAGTCCCCCTTTTTTGCATTTATCTTTTCCTTCCCCTTTCTTTATTAAAGGTCCGGGAGTGGCGGCGGCCAATCAGCGCGCGGCTTCCATTTTGTGAGTTCAACTCCGAGGCTCCCGGGCTTCGCGAGGACGCATTTGCAGCCCCCTCTGCCTCTCCTCTCGGGCGGCCGAGGCGAGGGAGCCGCCTCGCCGGGGCTTCGTGGTGGTGTATTTCATGTTGGGGCTCTTTTCGGGGTTTGTAATTTGGCCGTGGGTAGGTAATTGGCTGGAGCAGGGCGGCAGGGCGCGGCAGCCAATCAGCGCGCGGCTTCTATAGGGCTTGAGTTATTAGACGCTGGTCTCAAAACATCCTTCATCAGACACCAAGGAGAGGCCAACAGATGAGGGGAGCCATTTTTCTGCAATGGAATTAAATGGCCAAGTGGGTTTTTCCTTTGTTGCAAATGGGGAATGTTTTTCCTTTGACTCCACCATCCAGTTCAGGACGCCTCAGTGTTCTGTTTAACATTTGTCAACAGGCTAAAGGACTCACAATTGGAAGAATGAAGAAGACTTTTTAAAAAGATCTGGATTTTTCCTTATGACTTGGAATCCATCTTTGTCTTGTATAACTAGGTCATAGCACACCATTAATGTCAGCAGTTAACAATTTTGAATTCCAAAAAACCTAAGTAAATGACATATTTAATTTTTTTTCCTCTTTTTTTCTTGGGTGGGTGGGGGGATCTTGGAGCTGTCTTAATCTGTATTCTCTTGACTGAACAATAAATTTTTAAATATATATAGTTTCCTCTATTAAACACTTAAACCTGGCCATCTTATTAACTCCTTCTGCTCTCTTTTTAACAAGGTAATGTTTTAAATGTATAGTTTTAGGACTAGCGAAATGGCAGCAACAAAAAAATTGTAAGCAATTGTTACTTTTAAGTTTCTAAAAACCTTTTACATTGTAAGTACCCAATCCATTCTGTCCTTACGCAGTGCAGTTTTCATGTTAATGTTGCTGAGATGTCCTTAATTTTCTGAACCTTCATCTGCATGTATGTCTTTGTCGCTCTTGTCTAATATAAGCCAGTTAAAATGCTTTTAGACGATTTTATAAAGCTAAGGTTTTTTAGCTTTAAGCTTTTGAAAATGTTTACAGCCATAAATGCTAGTCAGCTTTCTTCCCAGTAACATGTACACTTTCTTTGAAAATCGATCTATTTGAAGAAAAACAGCTCTGTTTTTGTCGTCTTGGTAGGGGAGTGGGTGAGGGAAAGGAAGACCTTCTCTTTGTGTAAAGAGACTAAAGCCGTCACAGGAAACTAGATTAAAACTGGAAAACAAGTCCTAGCTGGTTCGAGCCAAACACCAACGTTAACGCGGGTATTTTCTATGGTGGTTGGGATGGCCGGTGCGTCTTATGCCTTTTGTTTGATTTGACTGTGTATTTTCGCCTTTTGTCTCTTAATGACGGTCACACCATTGCTATATCCAGAGCAGTAAACAGTCCTCTGCGAAGCCGCCTTTTGCCAACCCAACCCTGGAAAGTTTGCAGAAGTGGAAGGAGCAGAAAATGCCATGAGAGTGTAACTTACAAAAAGGTAACAGCAACAAAAAAAGACACCACCATTCCCCCAAATATTCCCAACTAAACAATCCCCCCAAAAGATATTCAAAACCTCCGCCCCGCTTGATCTTCCAGACTCCATGGCACCGGGCTGAGCGGGTGAGTAAAAAAAAAAAATGCCTTTTGCCCCTTCGAGGAAATCTTTTTTCGAGCAGGCCAAGAGCTGCAAATGTTTGGGAGCTGAGGAGAGAAGGAGGTTTCTGGAGCTTTATGTTTGGCAGCCGGATCGGGGAGGGGTAGGGGGACACGGTGGGCTCTTCAAACCCTTTTGCCCCTTCTGCCCCGGAGGCGAGAGGAGGGCCTCCCCAGCGACCTCGGGCGTCCACGGGGCCGCCTGCGCTCGTCCCCCTCGCTTTCCTAGGTCTGAGCCTTGGTGGGGAGAAGAAATTAAAGTGCTTTGCAAAGGAGGGGCTCAAAAGACAGGGAAACCCACTCCCCCCCAGCCCAGGGCCTCGTTCCCTTTTGATTGGGGGGGGTCTCGCCCTCCGAAGCCGGCTTTCCGGGGCTCCGGGGCGCGCCTGCACTTCCTAAGCAAAAAGGACAAAGGCCGGCGTCCATGTTGGCACCATGACGCAGCATCTCTCGCGCCTGCAGCCCGCGCGCTGCCTGTGCTCCCGGCCGCGCTCGCTCCTCCCTGCCCAACTCGAGTTTTATTTTCAGGTTCAGAGCGGAGCCGCGGCCGGGGCCGGGGTCGGGCCGGGCCGGGGCTGGCGGGCGGGCCGGCCAGTCTGCGGCGGCTAATGGCGGCCGCTCTCTTCCTGCCTCCCTCCTTCCTCGGTGGGCGTTGAGAGCCCGGCGCAGGTGGCGGCCCCTCGGCCGGGCCGGGCCCCGAGAGCCCGCAGCGCACAGCGCCCCGGGCCGGGGGGTGGTCGCGGAGGCCGTGTCGGGGGCCGCGGGCCCGGGGGCGTCGCGCGCCGCAGCTCCCGCGCTCACCTCCGCCGGGCGAGGCGGCCAGACGGGCGCCATTTCGCGCGCCGCCCGCGGCTCGGGCGGTGGCGGCCGCCGCGCGCCAGGCGGGAGGAGGGAGGAGGCGGCGGGCCGGGGGGAGGGGAGGCCGCCGCCTGCGAGGACGCCCCTGGCCCCGAGGCCTCGACGGCGGGCGCGGGCTCCGCCGCTGCCTCGGACCCCGCGCCCGACTCGGGGCCCCACGCGGGCACGAGGCCTCGCGCCCAAGCCGGGCGGCGGGGGCCCTTCCTCCTCCCGCGCGCGAGCCAGTAGCAGAGGGCCACGGGGCCGGGGAGGGCCTCGAGGCCGCCCCCTGACCCCGACCCGCTCCTCCGGAGGCCGCGGAAGCCTCCCCCGCGCCCCGGCCCTGCCCCCGGGCCGTCCTCGCTGCCCACCCGGGCCTGGGCGCCCATGTCTGGCTCCCAGCCGTCCTTGGATAGCCGAGCCCGAGGGGCGGGGAGCCCCTTTGTCCCCACTTTGGGTGTGAGGCCCTCGAGGAGGCCGCCGACGCCCCGATTTGGCCGCCTGCGGCACGCCCTCCACCCCGAGGCTCTAGAGCTGTGGTGGGGGTTGGGGCCTGGGAAGGCTGAGCGGGCCTTCCCCGGGATCCCCCGAGGCGGAGGGCTCTGGGGTAAACCCTCACATCTCCGGCCCTTCCTGGGGGAGGGGATGCGGACTGGGCGGGCCTTTGGAAATGCAGATGAGTCGCCTCCTGCTGCTTGTCGCCCGGGTTGAACCCTGGTGACTCAGCCACCCCCCCTCCTATCCCTTCCAGAGTGAGGGCCGCCTTGGCAGCTGGGAAGGGGGGACGGCATTTGTAAGGCTCCCCTTCCCTCAAAGACATCCTCTCCGGTTTGTGTTCCTCAACTCCCTAACAGACCTTCCGACTTTCCCCCTAGGCTCTTGTCCGGAGAAGGGGCAACCGACCTGGTGCCCCCAGAGTGGACAGTCCTCCTTTGGACAGCCGGAGCAGGCCTAGTATGACTCGGACAATCCTCCCACTAAGGTAGGTGTGAGCCCTTTCCCAGGCTGCGAGGGAGATTTGGGGGGCGTTGGCCTGGAGCCCAGGGAGGGCGGCCACCCCAAACCCGCTAGGCTGGTTCGGCAGCCCCTCCCCCACACAGATGTGTGGGACCGTGTGTGTGAAATCGGCTGCCTGCTGGGCCTGCTCGGTCCATCCATCCCCGCCTGTCAGCTTCTGTTGTCAGGAGTTTGGGGCGTGCAATTCTCGGCCGTATTTAGCAGCATAGGAGAGGCTGCACTTGCAAGTATTTCCCAGTTGTGTGTTTGCTGGTGGGGGGAGGGCTCTGAAAGCCTCTTACTTCTGAAAGGCCCAGGCGGCTGCCAGGAAGTCTGGCCCTCCCTTCCGGCCCCCAGTGGGGACGTGTAGGGTGACTGTATGAGCCGGCCTCTAGTGTCAGGCTGCTAGGGAGGTAAACAGAAGGACCTGAGAACTGGGTCACCTTCCTCTGAGAAAGAGGTTTCTTGATTCGTCTCCCCCTTCTGGGAATTCCCATGATTCCCTCCCCAGCCCCCACCGCAAAAGAGCCCTCTTTCTAGAATCGGACGAATCCGGGTTTGAAACCTGGCTAGCCATTCACCTGCTGTGACTTTGCATAAGCTGCTCAGTCTGAGCCTCTTTCCCCATCTGCACAAATGGGGCTCCCTCAGTGAGTCCCGAACTTGAGTGTGCATCCGAATCATGGGGGCGGGGGGAGGGTGGTAATTGGAACTGATTTTGGGCCCGCTTCTCGAGTTTCTGATTCAGTCGGTGGGGCCTGAGAACTTGTATTTCTAACAGCATCAGCTCACCTGGGAACACATTTTGAGAACCTTTGGGCTTGGCAGCATCTGGGGTGTTGCGAGGAAGATGTAAGCTCACGCACTTGGAGCCCCCAGCTCAGTGCTCGGCACAGAGTTGTTAGCTTGGTGACGATGGCAACTCTCTCCCGTTTCTAACACAAGCTGACTGCGCACAGTTCCATCCTCTTTTGTCTCCAGGAAGCTCCACAGCTGGGGACACTATGGCCCTTGATCTCAGGCCCCTCCCCCTTGTGATCGCTAGTTTGAGATTACTTTGATGAACCATTTGGGTCCAGGTGCTGCTGATCCACAGGGCCCTCCTGATTTGGGCCGCAGCTTGGCTTCCGTGTCGGATCAGCCCTGCCCACTATTACCCCACCCCTCAGTGTGAGGGCTAAACTGACGTTTGGGGGAACCTGTAGAGCTTGACCCAGGCATCTTGGTGCTTAATCAAGGGAGGCTCTAAGTCAGGTGGCCGTGGGCTTGAATCTCGCCGTGCTGGTGAACCTTGGACAAGTCTCCTGTGTGAAATGATAATGATGGATGCTGCAAAGGGTGGAGGGAGGATTAAGTGCGATTAAGGGGGCTGGCCTCACATTCAGGCTTCACACTAGTTGGCTTCCATTCCAGTGTGGCTGCAGGGAGTGGGGGCTGGGCTGTCTTCGAGCTCCTCCCCCACCGGCCCGCCCCCAGCACGTGGCAAAGCCTCAGGGCAAAGGGAACACTGGCTTTCGGCAGGCGGGGAGCCAGCAGTTTTTCCTCCTGTGTAGTTTGAGTTGGGATGGTGGCCTGTCCCCAGCTCCACAGGCTTTTCCATGATGGGCTGTGATTTGGGATCCCCCACCTACCCAGAGAGTAGAAGTGACTCGCCCAAGGTCACAAGGCCACCACCAGCAGCCAGGACAGGGTTCCAGGTGTCTTGACTTCCAGCCCAGCGCCTGTGTCCGTGGCACCCCCTCACCCCAGCTGTCTGGGTTATTTTGGGCTCCTTCCCATGACAGCTGTCTGCTGGCATCACTGCCCGGGAGCTGGGAAAGCTGTCTGGTTGAAAGTAACCAGCATGCTGCTCTGGGCTTCTCCTGGCCATCATGCCTTGCCCCAGTGAGGGTCTCCAATCCCAGATAAGCTGGCTTTGGTCCATCTTGTCCTTTGCTGGGGGGAAGGAGGTGCACCCCACCACACCTGGTACTAGACTCCCTTCCCCCTACACTTTGTAAAAGTGGATGAGACTCACATTATTATTAACAGCTCATAAACCTCTTCCCTCCTTCCACACTGGCCCCAAACCTGAGGTTTAAATTCGGCTCTGCCACTGATGAGCTCATTCGGCCCCCTTGATCCTCACATGACCCTTCTGCCGCCTGAGGGTGTCCTGCGTCCCTTTGAATAGAGTCCTTGGGGCTTCCCAGGGTGGGGGTCTTTACCTCCCATGGGCAAGGGAGGGTGAAATAATTGATTTCAACCTTCCCCTCCTAGCATTGGCCTGGAGGGCTACAGCCAGTTCCTCCACTCCCACCCTCGGACCAGTTAGGGAGCACTTAGGTGCTAAACTGTGGTCTGGGTGTGATTCTTGGAAGGGAGAGGTGTCCCCATGACCTGGAAGGATTATAGTCCCTCCCCACTTCCATTTCTCTTTCACCGCCCCCCCCTTTCTGATTTCTGTGACCACCCCCCTTCCCAGTATCACCTCCTGGGGGCAGGGAGGGGCCGGCCGTGCAGCCTGTCTGTCCTCAGGCTGTTGTCCTTCTGGCGGGCCAAGAAGGTGGCTCCGCCCACCAGTCACCCAGGGAGCATGGGGCGGGGCTGCTCCTGGGGCCAAGCCGGTGGGGCCTGCCTAGAGGGCCACGCCAGCAGAAGGGCAGCCCAAGGCAGGGAGGTGGCTGGACCTGCCTTACTACTGGATGCCAGGGTCCCGCCTCTTCCGGCCCCTCCACCAAGAGCCCCAGCGTGGAATACGACCTTTTGGACCCTCTGGGCGAGATGGAAGGCCTCTGCCTGGACTGTGGAGGCCATCCCAGAGGCCACCTTGGTCCAGTACTGTCTCCAACTGGCCAGTGACCTCAGCACGTCCCCGCCCCTTTGGGAACAGTGGTCTCCCCATGTGAGCTAGGAGGGGGAAGTTGGCCCCAATAATCTTTTGTTTCTGGGTCTGGCTTTGTGAGGGGGGTGCTTTTCATACCCCAGCGGTGACCTCTCCCCCGACCAAGTGCTGAAGCCTGGAGAGAGTCCTCGGGCGAGGGCAGATGGCCTTGACTTCCCAGGCCACCCTCGGCCACCTCCATCTCTGGGACCTCAGAGAATAGCTTAATCTGTGAAGGCTCCATTTCTTCTGTCTTGTCTGGGGTGGATGACCTCTCAGGGTGTCCTGAGACACCAGGGAAGTGGAAGCCATAAGAATTGTCATTAACTTCCCCATCCTAACCTATGCTGGCCGGACTTTGCCCTGACAAGACGGAAGTGATCTGGCCCCTACTCTCCTGGGCTCAGTTGACACAGGCACCCCATGCATGCCACCTGGCCTGCTCCCCTAGGCGTCTGTGTCCCAACAGCTCTGTGGCAAGAACCAGTTTAAAGAATCTTTCTTGCCCTCCTACGTCTCTCCAGGAATTCCTGGTGAACAGAAGACTGACGGTCCTCAGAACATCTCACAGGTAAGGGAGCAGGGCTCCCTGTGTGTGTGGGTGTGCCGGGCTCCTCAGCTGGCCTGCTCTGGCCCAGCCGCCTCTGAGGAAGCTCCAAGCAGCTGGCCTGGCTCCTGAGTATTTTTAGCTACATATCCAGCCCCTACACCACCACTGGAGCTGGGTCCAAATCAAACACACTCCAGGCTGGGTGGGGCTGGGGTTCTGCCAGCCTTGGCCAGGCACGGGTGGGTGGGTGGGCCGGCGGGCTGGGGCTAGCGTCAGCTGTTCTGCTTAGACCCAGGCAGAGCTGGGAAGACTCACTTTTCCTCTTCCTTCCTCCCCTCAGTTTTGTGTAAGTTATTTGTTCTGTCGTGAGTTGACATCGTAGTCCTATTTCTCCAGTGAGTGGAAACTGAGATCTGAGGATTTTGAGGAAAGTCAGGAGCCCTCCCATGGGCTCGTGCAGTTAACCCTGTTTTGGGTGCCACAGTTTGCTCAGAGTGGGGTGACCCTCCTAAGTGAATTCTTCCAGCCCTCTGCCAGATGAAGCAGCCTCTCTCCCACTCCTACTCTCCCAGTCCCTCCCTGAGCTTCAGGGTCAGGGCTGAGGCAGCCAGAGGGGAGAGGCCTGAGGCTGACTGCAAAGGTAAGTTGTCCTCCCCTCACTCAAAACCCTCTTCCATCCTCCCTTTGCCTGAATGACGGTCACCCTGCCCTGGCCTCCTCCCGTGATCCTGGGGAACCTCACTTCTGATATGTCTCTGGACCTGGTCCCCTCCTCTCTTGCCAACCTCAGGCTGCTTCTATGGCAAGATGGCCCCAGCCCCATGCCTGCCTCACCAGCCAGCCAATCACAGCTCCTCTCTGGTCACCAGAGAGAGCTTGAGGTCCTGGCTTTGGCTGGGCTCCTGTTCAGGAGCCTTCTGTCCAGCACCCTGCGTGAGCCTGGCAGCCAGGCCTTCCATGATCTAACCCTGGTTACCTTGACAACCATGTCTGGCCTCCCTCCTCAACCCCACTCCCACTGCCGAACCTGATGGGGTTTTCCAGCCACTGTGCATTTGCCCTGGCTGGGTACCCATCCTACTTCCACCGGCCTGCCCTCCCAGCACTGCCAAGGATAGTTCATGTACCACCCAGAGCTCAACCTTCCCTGAACCCTACAGGGCTCTGCTCTCTGAATTCTTCACATCTCCCAAACTCCTTTAGACTGCTTCCCCCAAGGCTGAGCTCCTCTCAGGCAGGAACACATTTGCCTCTCAATAAACGTGTTACAAAAAGGAATGCATGAGTTGCTGTAAATTTGTCTAGGGGTGCTTCACCCAGCAGATGCCCTCCCGTGACAGGATGGGGCCTCCACCCAAAAGGCTGGAGCTGGGCCCTAGTCCTCTTCCCAGCTCTGGGCTCTTTTGGGGCTTCCACGGGCAGTCGCTGCTGCCCTCTGGTGGTCAGACCCTGCCTTGTATCCACTGAAAATCGACCTGGCATTTGTGGAACTGCCAAGTTGGCAACTTCCTCAAGTAAAGTTTACCTGATCTTTGCTGAGAACTTGAAAATTGGGAATCTTCGGAAGGGGGTGGGGGCAAGAGGATCTTGAGTCCTGCCACCCCTCAGGAAACCACCAGAGGCCTCACCCCAGCTCGGAGGACCCTGCTCTCACTTGGCCGTGCCCCAGTGACTGCCTGTTGTGCACCGGCTCCAGGGTTTCCTCCACCCCTCCTGACCCCTGTCCTGGCTTGTGCAAAGGAGCCCAGGGTCGCGGGAGGGAAGGGATGGAGGGCCAGGGGTGATCTCAATTTGCCCTCCTGATGGTGCCTGTGCTGAGTGAGTACTCAGTAAATAGCTGTTTTGATCACGGGGGTGGGAGGGTTAGGGAGAATCCTTGGGATGAAAGGTGTGGCTGCTGGCCACATAGGACACAAATTTCTGGGTGGGGGTGGGGGCTATGAGTCTCAAGCGGATGGAGGGGGCCCCAGCTGATCTCAACCAGATCCACCCTGGCCTTCCCCGTCCCTTCCTCGACAGTGTCTTGCTCGGTTCACGCTTCTGGCTCCTGCTAGAAAGAGGCTCCCGCCAGCGTGGTTTGGGGCCAACCCTCGAAAGGTTATTGTTCCGAAGCCGCTCACCTCTTCCCCAAGCTGCCCGCGCCGAGGCGATCGCCCGGCAGAGGGCGCTAGACGTCCACCTTGCGTCCCCAGGGAGGTGGGGGCTAGGTAAGCGGAACCGCTATTCCCCACCCTCAACCCGCAGCCACCTAGGCGCCCGAAGGGCCAGACCGGGTGGGCAGACACGACCCCCGTGCCAGCGTCTTCCCTGACACCACCAACCTACCTCCTGTGGGGGAACAGGTCAGAGGCGGGCTTGCCCCAGGCCACGCAGCTGAGGCGGGGCAAAACGGGGGGCTTTTCCCAGAGCTTGAGACCGAGGCTCCTCGAACCCGGGTGCTGGAGGGACAGTCCGCCAATCAAAGAGTCCCTGTCTGATGCGGGAGGCCGAGCCCGCCAATCAGAGGGACCCTGCCAGAAGGCGGAGCCTGCCAGTCAGGGGTGCCGGGCGAGGAGCAGCAGAAACGTTTGGATCTTGCCGGTGGGGGGCGCGCCGTGACGCGCGCGGGAGGGGGTAGGAGCTGCGCTTGCTGTTGAGCACCCCGTTTCTCAGGTGCCTCAGTTTCTCCGGGAATGAGAGGTGAACGCCCCGGGTCGGGGTTCTAGCAGGAAGGAAACTGAGGCTGGGAGGTCGGCCCGGGTGGCTGCCTGGCGGAGGCGGCGCCGGCCCAGAAGGGGGCGGGGCTTCTTCTAGCCGCGCCCCTGGGGCCGCCCCCACCCCGATCCCTCAGCCCCAGCGCTCCGCCGGGCGCGCCACTGCCAGTGCTGCCGGCTCCGGGCTATGGACGCCCCCGGGGCCCCGACCCCGACCGCCGCCCCGGGCCCGGGCCCGGGCAGGAGGGAGCTGAAGATCGTGATCGTGGGCGACGGCGGCTGCGGCAAGACCTCGCTGCTCATGGTGTACAGCCAGGGCTCCTTCCCCGAGGTGAGGCCCGCCGGGGGGCTGGAGGCGGGTAGGCTGGGTGGGGGGGACGGGCTTGGGGCCACCAGGGACGAGGGACGGCCCTCAGCCTGCGGCCCGAGCCCGGACCCTGGGTCCCCAGCTTCCTGCGCGTGGAGAGGCGGCTGCCACCCCGGGGCGCCCCCTCGGGAATTCCAGAGTCCAGCGGGGTGTGGGGGGGCTGAGCCGGATGCGGTGAAGGTGGAGGGGGACGTCCAGCCGGACACTGGTCTTCGCGCCACCCCTTAAGAACCAACGCGACCCCTTCTCCGACAGCACTACGCCCCATCCGTGTTCGAGAAGTACACGGCCAGAGTGACCGTGGGCAGCAAGGAGGTGACCCTGAACCTCTACGACACCGCCGGTGAGTGCGCCTGCGCGCCGAGGGTCCTGGGTCCGCCCGAAGGGTTTCCCCCGCAGGGGCATCCCGCCGGGCATCCCCCCCGCCCGCCAGCCTTTGCGGGGCCCTGACATCGCATCACTGCTGGAGGCCGCGGAGGGGCGCTGGCTGGGGGCCGGTTGACCACTGCCTGGAGGCCGAGAAGGCTGCAGTCGTTCCATCTGTAAAAGGAGGGTATTTGGAGGAGGGAGCGCATGGATCACCCTCCTAGCGTGATGTGCTGAGGGCCCACGGCTTCGTTCCTCTCCTGTAGTTCTAGAAAACCAGGGGCTTTACTTCTGCTTCCCATGGTTCCAGGATTTCGTGCGTTGCATGCTGTGGTCTCTTAAGATTCTGTGGGCTGCAGATTTGAGTCCCCTGGTGCTAGGATTCTGTGGGCTGCATTCCTGGTTCCTACGCTTCTAGAATACTCTGGGCTACAGATCAGAGCTTGTGACTCCAAGACTCTGTGGCCAACATCCTGAGGCTCCAGGGTCCTGTGGACCTAAGCTCTGAGTCCCATGCCTCGGGTTCCACAGGCTACAGTGTGTGATTCTAGAATTCTGTGGTCTACAGTTTTGAGCCTGTGGTTCTAGAATTCCGTGGCTACAGTTCTGTGTCTTCTTGATTCCCTGGGAAGAAACCAGGCACTGAGGACAGAATAGAGCTCTAGGGAACGGAGGTCCAAAATCAGGTCCTCTCTGCCACCTGCAGCTCTGAAAGCAAGTGGACTTACGCTCATTAACTGCATCAGTGATCACGGTCCCTGTCGCTGGGGCATGGGTGGAGATGCACTGCTACCGGGGGGATTTGGGTAACACCTGGGGGGGATGCCCTCAGGGAGCTTCCATCCTGCCTTGGCTCCCCTCTGAGCTGATCAGTATTGGGGGGCAAAGGTCAAGATCCCCAGCTGGGGCCTCACCCAGCCTCTGTGATTCAGTGTTTAGTGACCTGTGTGGAACCATGTCACGAGGTTCCCTTGCCAGCCAAGCCTTGTATATATGAGGTGAAGTCTGCGACTGGCCTTGGATGGAGCCAAAACCCAGCCCCCCCCCCCCACCAAGGCTGCCACCAGCGTCTCTCCTTCCATCCTGGAGCGGATCAGAAAAGGGTCTGTCCCAGCCCCAGACCCTTCCTCTATTCCTGACTTCGGCAGGTTTTGCTGTATAGATGTGTCCTCTCCTGCGGTGGCCTCTGAGGACCTGCCTTTTGTTGGATGAGGGCCCTGCAGGGCTGCCCCCAGAACAGGGCCATGCCTCCAGCCCCGTGAACTGGGAAAGCCAAAGGCTTCTGAGGAGTTCCCAAGGGCGTGGCCACAAAAGCAGTAAAAATTGTGGTATGCCTGGGACACTTTTAGTTTCATATGTTTCCAGTCCGGGAGCCAGGGAGGGGCAGGATCATTAGCCCCACTTTGTGGGTGAAGGGCTGATGGGCAGGGAGAGCCAGAGGAGCGTTTTCACTTTCTCCTCCTTCCTCTGACCTCAGGGCCTCTACTATCAGATCCCTGGAGTTTACTGTTCGTGGCAGCCTCCTCCATCAGACCCAGGGCAGGAACCACTTCTGGTCTTTCTGGCCTCGCCCAGAGAAAGATGCTCAAAGAACATGGCAGGGTAGATTGTCGCGTGGAGGTTCCAGAAAGCTTCTACTTGGTTTAAGGAAGGATTTGTGCTAAGAGCTGCTGTGGGAGGGATGGAGGGAGCCCCATCCCTAGAGTCATCAGAAGCACGTGACCACCCAAGACAATGATGATCCCGTCCACGACTTCCTGCCACGTGCTTTGGAGTCAGACCTGGGCTTTGATGCTGGGTCCCCTGGCTGGGTGTCATTGGGGACGTCTGGGCCTCAGTTTCCTCATCTGTAATCAGGGCTACAATAGTTGTGAGGATTAAATCAGATCTATGCGACATGCAGCACTTAGCACAGGGGTTTAGCTCTCCGGAAGGGCTCACTAAGAGTTGTCATTGTGATTTTCACCTCCCCCCCCGCCCCCCGCCCCGCCAGCCATTCAGCCCCAGGCCTGAGCCTGAGCCTGAGCCTCTCGTGGATCCGTGGTAGCAGAGCTCGTGCTGGCCCCCACCCCTGCTCTCCCAGCAGGAGTCTTCCAAGTGGCAGAAAAGCAGAGCTGGGCTTTGAACCTCTCAGTGGAGTCCCAGGGGAGTAGACTGGCCCCGCCCCCCCCGCCCCAGTCAGCAGGACAGCCCAAGGAGGAAGACACAGGGCTGCTCCGTCCTCAAGGGTGTCCCACTGTGACCCAGGAAGCCCCGTCATCGGGGGGAGCGTGAAGGAGAGACTAGGTCATTCCTCTTACATACGCCAGTGCCCAGCACGGTGCTTGTCCTAGAGCGAGGCTTATAGAATGAAGAATAAATCTGGATGCAGAGACGCCCCTGCAGAAGGTCCTGTGTGATAAAGGCAATGAGATCTGTCTCCACCTGTGGGGTGGACGGATATCAGGAGAATGTGGCAGAAAAGGATGGCCAGGTGACCAACTAGAGAAAGATAGAGACTAAGGGGGTGAGGGGAGTGGCCGACCTGGAGACGAGCCTTGTAAAGGTTGTTGCAGAAGGTTCTAGAACCTGATGGGCTAGACTCCGTGGTGGGGGAGGAGGGGTGGGCAGGGCATCATCTTTCCAACCAACCTGTGATAACCAGAGCTCTGGGACAAGGGTGGCCCCTGGGAGGCTGAATTTCTTCACACCCAGGGCCTCCACCACAGGGGTCCACGTGGGAGGCCAGTCTGGCTGCTGTCTCCATCCCGCGGAAGCAGTTACAGACGCTGCGGTGTTGGGAGGGTGGGAGGAGGCTGACAGAGCTCTTGGTGCTCAAAGGTGAAGGGGTTGGGGCTGTGAGCACACATTGCCCTAGCAGCCTCGCCCGCCGGGCCTGACACCCTCAGAAGGCAGGAAGCTGTGGTGAGGTCTGAAGTTTCCTGGACAGGGGGGAGGTGGGGGCGAGGTGGGACGTTAAGACACCACCCAGAGACAGAGCTGTCTGGGCCTTGGGGTGGGGCCCAGGGGTGGGGCATCACAGGATGGGGTAGGGGTTGCCCAGGGAGATGGGGAGCTGTGGTCCCTTTCCCAGCTTAAGATGGAAACAACAGGAAAAGTGGGGGCGCAAAGCAGTTGCTAAGACAAGGAATCAGGGGCCAGAGGGGTGTCTAGGGGCCAGGAGCACTGGAAGCCTGGGGAGCCGGAGCTGCGGGTGGGTCAGAACGCGCTCTCGGCTCCAGACCGGGGCTGCCCCTGCCCCAGCCCCTCCTTCCTCGGGGGAAGGAAATGCAGGTGGGTGGACCCCAGTAGTGCTAGTAAAAGTGGGTTCCTCTTCCAGCAGCTTCTCCTTCTCACGCTGCCGGCACCCCTCCCCTGACCCACGCCCTGGCCGAAGCTGGGAACCGTCTGCCCTATGTATGTCCTCCAGCAGATTTGGGGACCACTGTGGGCCACACCCTCTCTCCTCAACCCAACACTGGGCCTTAGAGACCCCTCGTCCCAGAAGGATGACTGCCCCGGCGAAGCTCCTCCCCACAAAGGAAATACCCTGGCGGGAGGCAAAAGCCTCACTTCCTCCCACCCGACAGCACCCCCAACCTCAAGGAGATGAGTAGCTTCAAGGGAAGAAGACCTGTCCTGGCCAGAAACAAATGCCTTTGCACGTAACTCTGGGGCTTTCTTAACCTCTCAAGCCCATCTGCAGAGGCCAGAAGGGGACTCCTGTGTGCCTCTGGGCAGGTGGCTCGGCTCCTTTAAGCCTTGGCATCGCTGTGGGTAAATCGGGAGGTATCTCCTGATGGCGGGGAGGCCCCCAAAGCTTGTGGGTCCAAAGATCCGGGGTTAGAACCCCCACCAGGCCCCTGTCATTTGGAAGTTTCTCTTTCAGTCATAACCACAGGAGTCATCCCTCACCTTTGTTCAGCGTTTCTCAGCCTACAAGTCCTTTACTTTCAGTATCAGGGCAGGGTTATCACCCCCTTTTCCATATACGGAAACTGAGGACCAGAGAGGGAAAGGACCAAGGTCATGGAACGTGAGTCCAAGTGGAGCCTGGCTCTCCTGACTCATACGGGACAGGTATCTAGGACACTCCCCTCCCAGGGAAACATGAGGTTAACAGCACCCGGAAGTCCATCATCTGCGGGCCTGGTCCCCAAGTGGAGGCCCACACTAAATCCTGGAGAAAGCTGAGCCAGGAACATTGAAGCCAGGAAGGCAACCTGGAGGAGGAGCTGGGATGGAGCTGGACCTAGCCTCTCCCAGAGTCCCTCTGTCTTGAGATGCCTGTGTTGGCAGCCTTTTCCTCACTTGGTCAGGTCTGATGCTTGTAGGGTGAGGACAGCTCCCTACCCTCTGGGGTGGACTGAGAGAGAGGCAGCCCAGTAGTCCTACCTATGGTCTTCTGTCATTTACAAAGCTTCCCCTTAGCTGTGTGACCTTGATCAAGTCACTTCACCTCTCTGTGCTTCAGTTTCTGCATCAGTAAGATGGCAATAACAGTAGTCCTACCTTGTAGAGTTGTAGTGAGGAATGAATTAATGCAGGGAAAGGGCTTCGAATGGGGCCTGACAGATGATGAGTGAGCATTCTTCCATAAATATTGTCGACATTAACCATTTTTATTATTATTGTCATCAAAGCTCACTTGCTTCTCACATATCCATTTCACAGATGAGGAAACTGAGGTTCAGAAGTTAACTCCCAATTGGGAAGGCTGGGGAAGGCTTCCTGGGAGAAGTGGTGCTTTCAGAGTGGCCTGGCAGGCAGCCGACCTTGGAGGTGGGGACTGAGTTGGCACTCCAGCTCACAGGGAGCCTGTCTGTGACCTTGAAAAAGGCCTCTTCGGCCACGTGGGCTCTTAACAGGAAGAACTTTCCCCGCCCAGCTTCCCTCCCGGGTAGCTCCTTGAATTAAAACAGGGGATGGAAGTGAGGTGCTCTTCAAAGGCTGAAAGCCATACAGATGATTGTCCCACCTTCTCCACCCACTCATTGGTCTGTTCACTCACCAGACTTCACTGAGCCTGCCCGTGTCCCAGGGGATACACTGTGTCCCGAGGACAGAGACGCCCATGTCCTCGGGGCACGCGTGCTCATGGGGGAGACAGAAGAAAACCCAGAAAGGTATCGTGAGATCAGGTAGTGTATGTGCTATGAAGAATAAAGCCTTGGTCAGTCGTGGGACAGACGGCGAAGGAGACCATTGTTTCAGAGCAATCAGGAAAGTTCTCTTGGAGGAGGTGACATTTCTGCAGAGACCTGAAGGAAGGAGGGAGCCAGCTGTGCTGCTACATGGGGAGGAGCCTTCTAGAAGAGGGAACAGCAAGGGCAGAGGCACTGAGGGAGAGCAGGGTTGGTCTGACTTCCTCCTGCAACCCGCTGCAGCCTGACTTCTGCTCTTGTCACCTCTGCTGAAATCCTCACAGGCTGTCATTGCTAAACCCAGCGGCACAACTCAGCCGTCGTCTCTGCTGCATCTCACAAAAGCTCAACAACTTCAACAACCAGCCAGTATTGACCAGACGCCTCCCGGGTGCCAGGAATTATTTCTAAGGACAGACATGGTCCCTGCCCTCAGGGTACTTACAGGCCTCGGGCAGTAAACAGGTCAATGGATGAGTACAGACTGTGGACAAACGGGGGGTGGACTACACGGGGTGAGGGAAGGCCTCTCTGAGGAATCAGCTGGGCAAGATGAGGGAAGACATCGGAGCACAGCAGGCCCATTTTACTACTGCTCATCTACTCCTGCTGTATTTCTAAAAGGGAATGAGAATGTATGCTAGAATTATGATCCACATCATTGCATCGAAGAAGCCTGGAACCTATTTTTGCACAAAACAAAGCAGAACAGAGCACTGCTGTGTCAACTTGGAATTTAATGAACTGGGGTTGAGTCCTGGCTCAGTCACTGATTCAGTGACCTCAGGTGGGTCCCCTCACTTCCCTGAAATTCACTTTCTTCATATGTAAATGGGAGTATTCATAAGTTCCCTGACTGGCATGTCAGGTGGTAGTTGTAAGGATTTCTTTTTTTTTTTGGTGAGGAAGAGTTGCCCTGAGCTAACATCTGTTGCCAGTCTTCCTCTATTTTGTATGTGAGTCACCGCCACAGCATGGCCATTGACAAGTGGTGTAGGTCCGTGCACAGGAACCAAACCTGGGCCGCCAAAGTGGAGTGCACCGAACTTAACCACAAGGCCACTGGGGCTGGCCCAGGATTTCTTTTTTTGTGTGTGTGAGGAAGGTCAGCCCTGAGCTAACATCCATGCCAATCCTCCTCTTTTTGCTGAGGAAGACTGGCCCTGGGGTAACATCTGTGCCCATCTTCCTCCACTTTATGCGGGATGCCGCCACAGCACGGCCTGACAAGTGGTGCCTCGGTGCACACCTGGGATCCGAACCCGGGCCGCCAGCAGCGGAGAGCGCTCACCTAACTGCTATGCCACGGGACCGGCCCCTGGCCCAGGATTTCTTAATCATTTATAGGCAAAAGTACTCTAAAAAGTATATAAATGATAAGGTGGTATTATTATTAAGTAGAAATAGAAGGCAATTATCCTGAAAAAGGCAATCATGTAGATGGTCAGTCTGAATATTTAAAAATAAAATGCTAGGAAGAAAATGGAAAAAAAAAAATGAGAGAAAAGCATTCCAGGTGTAGGGAACAGCAAGTACAAACGCTCTGAGGCACAAGAGCTTGGTGGGTTTGAGAAACAGGGAGGAGGCCACCTTGGCTGGACTGCAGTGAGTGAGGGGGCATGGAGAGAGGGAGATGAGGTCACGGTCAGTGGGTGCCAGGTCATGTGGACCACCAGGAGATGTTTGGATTTTACACAAAGGGCAATAGGGAGCCACTGAAAGTGTCTGAGTGGAAGGGAGAGGGGCAGGATTTTACTTGTGTTTTAAGATCCATCCAGCTGCTGGGTGGAGAATGTATTTATCAAGGGGCAGCAGGAGACCAGGGAGGAGGTGGCATGGGAGACCAATGGTGGCTTGGACAAGGATGGTGCCATGCTGTCCAATAGAAGTGTCTACAGTGATGGAAATGTTCTGCACTTGTGCTGCCTATTATGGTAGCCACTAGCTGCACGTAGCAGCTAATCACTTGAAATGTAGCTAGTGCAACGGAGAGGCTGAATTTTTAATGTTAATTAAGCAGCTATATGGGGCTAGCAGCCACCCTATTGGACAGCACAGGTCTAGAAAGACATGGACAAAGGTTAGGAGAGGAGACAGTTTGGGGATGTATGTGGAAAGGGGAGGAGATGGGCTGGAATAGCATGCTGGGCCTGTTTCCTACCACCTTACAAGGGTTTCTCCAGCTTTGTGGCAATGAGGGCAGGAGGATCAGAGTCCCGTGGGCCCCAACCACCCCTCAACCTTTCTCCAGCGTTGGGGGGACTCTGGCTGTACAACCGCATGGGCAGTCCTCCTGGCCCAGCCATCGTCGTAACTGTGGCTCCTGTTCACTGCACACCCTTGGGGGAAGGGAGAGGGTGGCTGTGCCGTCATCAGTGGGGAGCCAGGAGCAGGACGTGGCCTGGCTGCTCTCAGTGGAGAGGCCACTTGTCACGAGAGGGAGCGGAGGGCAGGCTGGCACCACCCGGGCACCCACAGGCTAGAGGGAGGGGCGAGGGAGGGGGATTCCTGGGCCTCTGTGTTCCGTGTTCCCTGGAAGGAAGTCACCACACCTTTCTGCAGAGGTGGCTGGGGGGTCGCCAATGAGCCTGAAAGGCTCTCAGTTCTCACTGTGGTCGTCTCTCAGAAATACCAAACATGATGACTAAGTGCAGCGTGCAGTCCTGGGGCTGCTTCTGGACCAGGACAAAAAGACTACAGCACGTTATTGGTGACATCTGAACACGGCCCGTGGGTTGGCTTAGAGTAGTACCAGCGTGGGCTTCTCGAGTTAGATACCGCTGCCGTGGGAGCTGAGAACGTCCTTGTTCTTAGGAAACACGCACGACCGATTCCAGGGTAAAGAAGCCGAGTGCCTGCAGTTCCCTCACGTGGTTCGGAAACGTTTATACATAAAGCCGGGGGGCCAATGTAAACACTTGGTGAAGCCCAGTAAGGGAGTTCTTTCCACTCTTTTTTGCATTTTTTCTGTAAGTTTGAAACGGTCAGTATAAAAAACTACTAAAAAATTTTTTCCAAAACCAAACCCACTGTTGCTGAAGCCCAGCCTTGGGTTCTGATTCAGCTGGTGCTGCGGAGGGGCCGAGCATCAGGAGCGTTCAGTTCTGCCCACGTGAGCCTGATGGGCAGCGGGTGGATCTGGGCAGGAGCATGCCGGTCTTCTCCAGCCATCCCCTGACCCTCCTCCTGGTGTTTGCCAGAATGGCAGGAGGAATTCAGCCAGAGGCCACACACCTCTCAGCCTGGGGGGGCATCCTCCCCGGTTAACTGCAGTGTCCTGGGTCCACCCAGCCCCACTGGTCTACTCGGGAGGGAAGGGATTTGGCTTCAAAGCCTGCACTTTCAACCTGAGCACCAGGGCAGGCGGCGGCGGGGGTGTAATCATCATCGGCATAATTGCTAGCAGTTTTTCCAGCACTTACCCTGTCATCAGGCCCAGTTCTGAGCACTACATGGGTTTTATCTTGTGTAATCTTTGCTACCATCCAGGACTGTGGGCTGCTACCTCTGTTTTATAGATGAAGAACCTGGGGCCTGGAGACACGGAGTCACTTGCCCAGAAGACCCCAACCCCTCACCTATCTGAGCCGATAGGGGACTCGGGTGGACAAGGAAGTGGTGCCTCCCTGACCCCCACCTGCTCTCTGGTTTCAGGGCAGGAAGATTATGACCGGCTTCGGCCCCTGTCCTACCAGAACACGCACCTCGTGCTCATCTGCTATGACGTCATGAACCCCACCAGCTATGACAACGTCCTCATCAAGGTGAGGCCCGTCTCCCAGCCAACCTGCCCCCAGGGCTGGGGGTCACAGATGCGGCCCCATCCCTGATGCCCGCCCTCTCCCTCCACAGTGGTACCCTGAGGTCACCCACTTCTGCCGTGGGACCCCCATGGTACTCATCGGCTGCAAGACAGACCTAAGGAAGGACAAGGAGCAGCTGCGGAAGCTCCGGGCGGCCCAGCTGGAGCCCATCACCTACACGCAGGTTGGCCAGGGGCACCCCCCTTTCCCTCTCCCACCCCATCTCACTGCCAGGAGCCCAGGTCCCTGGGCACAGCCATGGCTGAAAAGCCTCCCAGGTCTTTAGCCTCTGCAACTGGGGTACCTTAGTGGCTTCTCGGGGAGCTGAAGCACACAGGAGTCTAAGAATAATTTGTAGATATTATTATTGATAGCCCACTTATCTGAGCACTTTACTTACCTCATTCATAACCTATATATAACCCTAAGGCAGGGACTGTTAGCGTCCCCCATTTTACACGGGAGAAATTGAGACCCAGAGAGGTTAAGTAGCTTGCCCAGGGTCACACAGCTAACCTGAAGTGGAGCCAGGATCCCGTCCCAATCACTCTGGCTCCAGAGTCTGGGCCCTTAACCACCATCCTGTCCCATCTTCCTGAGGGGACTGGAGGGACAGGCCCTTGTTCAAAAGCAAGCTTCCCCTACCTATGAGAGTCGTAGGCAAAACGAAACCCCACGGCTTTCTGGGTGAGGCATGGGAGAATCAAAGGAACACAAAGGATGGGCCGGCCCCGTGGCTTAGCGGTTAAGTGCGCGCGCTCCACTGCTGGCGGCCCGGGTCTGGATCCCGGGCATGCACAGACGCACTGCTTCTCCAGCCATGCTGAGGCCGCGTCCCACATACAGCAACTAGAAGGATGTGCAACTATGACATACAACTATCTACTGGGGCTTTGGGGTAAAAATAAATAAATAAAATTACAAAGGAACACAAAATCAAGGAAATCAAGGAAAACTTGATTAGGAAAACTAATCAAGTTTACTAAAAAGAAGCATTAATAAAAGTAAATTTGTTTTAGAAATAAAGATATTTTTTACTTTTTTTTGTGTGTTTGTGAGGAAGATCAGCCCAGTGCCCATCTTCCTCCACTTTATGTGGGACGCCGCCACAGCATGGCCTGACAAGCAGTGCGTCGGTGCGCGCCCGGGATCCCAACCCTGGCTGCCAGCAGCAGAGCGCGTGCACTAAACCACTATGCCATGGGGCCGGCCCCCTGATATTTTTTACTCTAATGGCAAGCTCATTGCCTAAGTTGTGCTTTAGAGAAGAGAAGGGAGAGGCCTGCAGGAAGCCCTCCTTGTCTTGAGGCCTTCAGGTCCTCTCACAGGCCTGGCAGACACAATGAACCACCCCCCGTTCCCGGAATTTTCTGCCTGAGGTTGGGGAGCGGGCAGGGGGAGGCCAGGATGGGGCTTCTCCAGCAGTTGCAGCCCGTGGGCCACACCAAACAGGCCCTATGTCCCATCTACACACACTGGTGGGGGCTGGCCCTGGGGTGGAGAGAGGGGCCCTACACCAAGGCCTCCGCCTCTGGAGAGCCACCAACGCCAGCCCCACACCCCCAAACCCACAAGGGGGTGTCAGGAGGCACCCCATGCTCCAGGTCCCTCATCTAATGCTGGCCCCTCCCCACCCAGGGTCAGAGCGCCTGCGAACAGATCCAAGCTGCCCTCTACCTGGAATGTTCTGCCAAGTTTCGGGAGAATGTGGAGGATGTCTTCCGAGAGGCCGCCAAGGTTGCCCTTAGTGCTCTGAAGAAAGCACAGCGGCAGAAAAAACAACGGATATGCCTGCTGCTCTGACCCCTGGGGGGCACACGGCCCTCACGACAGGACTGACAGGGCCTGGCTCCCCAGGCAGTCTGTCCAGGCAGGATCCCCAGACCCAACTCTTGAAAGGCACTTGGAGTTGGGCATCTCCAGGGCCTGGGGCTAGACTCGTAGAACATTCTGGAACTCTCTCCTTTCCCAACTGGAACTTGGACCATGAACTCACCTCCGGGCTCGCTGGAGCTGTGGCCTGCGTGGTGGTGGGTGAGGGTGCTGGACTCAGTCCTTCTGTACTCTGGAACCGGCACTTGTCCCCGAGACCCAGGAGTGCCCTCTTCACAACCTCCCCTCAGCCATGTGTGTCCCCTCTTTGGACAGCCAATAGGTCCTCAAAGCCTATGCTTGAAATGAAAAACTACTGCTATGTGGATAAATGTGGACTTGGCACCATTCCACATGCCCCCCCAAGCCTGCAGCTCCCATGTCACCCGCCTCCCTGGGCTCCTGAGATAGGCCCAGCTGCATCCTCCAGCTTCTTGCTTCCTTCCCCCAGGAACTCAGGGGCCACAATGGGACCGGGGCCTATCAGGGGAGCACGGGCAACAGCCCCCAGCCACCCTCCCTCCCCCGCCCCATACAGAGGACTTCAGTCTTGGCCTTCAGCTTGGCCGCCATCTTTCCAGAGCTGGTTGCACATGCCCAAGGAGAAGAAAGTCTCTCAAAAAGCAAAAGGTATACCCTGGACCACCCACCCGAACTCCCCTCACCTGCAACCTCCCACTGCCGGAAACTCAAGATGAAAACTGACAACAGCCCTGAGTGATCTTGGGCAAGGCAGTTATCTCTCTAGACTATTTCCTTATCTGCAGGACGGCACTGGCTCATTCTAAAAGTCATCAAGCTCCCCTCTGCCCCTCACAGCCTCCACTTTTGCCAAGACGTGGAGTTCTGGAACTGAGACCATCCTGGCCTCCTGCAAGAAAGGACTTTCAACCCCCAGCTGCAGGTTCACTGAACCTCCTTCTGGCAAGTCTGGAGTCGGGGGGTCCAGGAGTTTTTAAACAAGTGCCCCAGGTGGTTCTAATGCTCCAGAGACTGAGAGCTGCTTGGTTCGAGCCCAGGAGTCAGCGTTACCTAAGATGGGATAATGGTTTCAGGTGGCTCCTGCCTCAGCCCCCCTTGCCCAGTGCTGTGGGCCACGCTAAGCCTGAGCCTCTCTGAAATCAAGTGGTAGGAAAAGAGACTGCTAAAGTCCACCCCACCCCACCTAGGTTCCCCAAGGTCCTGCCGTGCCCTGGGGAGTCAATAGAGCGTTCACAACAAGGACCTCTTGTTCTAGCAGAATCCAAGGCCTTGTGGACAAATGATGGTCTAGGACAGAGGTCTGCAAACTACAGTCTGTGGGCCAAATTTGGCTGCTGCCTGTTTTTGTAAATAAAGTTTTATTGGAACACAGCCACGGCCATTCATTTATGCATTGGCTGCTTTGCCCTACGACTGCAGACTAGAGTAGTTGTGACAGAGACCATCTGGCCCTCAAAGCCTAAAATATTTACCATCTGGGCCTTTACAGGAAAAGTTTGCCAACACCTAGTCTAGGGCAAACCCAAGTGCCTAACAGGCCTGATGGAAGGCCCAAAGGGTGAAGGAGGACAGGGATAAAAGGGAGTGGTGGGGCCTGCGGCACACTAGAAAACAAGCACCCCACCCTAGGCAGGCAGCTCAGCCCAGCCAGGTGCTGCCCCGTGGGAATATTGCCAGATCTTTCCATTCTTCTAGGCAAAGCAGAAATCTGGATTTTTATGTGGAATCTTACTGGGGGAGGAGGGGAAATTTCATGTTTTAAAAATGTAACTAATTAAAAAAATTTAAACCCCTTTGAGAGGGAAAGCTTGATTGTGGACACCAGCTGTGAACCGTGGTTGAAGGGGATTTGTAGGGAAGTAGCTGAGGCCCATATGTGGGGAGAAAGGGCAGAAAATTCAACCCAACTTGTTGGTTTCTTCACCATCCCCACGAATCCAGAATCTAACACAAGGTGACCAGCAGACCTACCCCGGCCTCTGAGTGCCTCCTGGAAGTGAGCCTGCTCAGACTTCCCCCACATTCCAGAACCTCTGAGGTGAAGGGAGGTGGAGGATGGGTGACCTCCATGATGGCTTAAGTCCCAGCCAGCGCTGAGGGTCTTGGTCCCCCTCCCTGAGTACTCACTGCAAGAATTCAGGAAGGTGGGCTGAGGGGTGGGGATCTGGAAGCCCCCAAGAGTGCACCCCAACTTTCAGTGTCAAAAATGCCTTCAAACCATTCGAGCGATGCAGAGACTGGAGCGCCCTCTGGTGGTGACCCTCAGAAAATCCTCCCACCTCAAGCCCACCCCTCCGGCTGCTCAGGGGCCAAGCCCCCAGCCCTCAGGGAGGCAGACCCGCTTTCCACTGGTGCTCAGCAGGCAGGAGACTTCAGAAGCACAAAGAGCATGAGGCAGAGACAGTGGTTCTTGGAGAACTTAAATACCGCCCCCACGGGGAGTGGGGGCTGGGAGGAAGGGAGTTTACAGCAGAAGCAGTGCGCCTGGGGGGGGGGGGAGGCTCCACAGGAGGCTGAGAGGTTTCCGCCCACCCCCCTACCTGGGCTTCAGTAAGGAGCAGGTCAGCATCAACCCCACCCAGCGAGGCACATCCAACCCCCAACTCAAATGATGGGAGTGGGGACAGAGGGGCTCCCTGAGGTTAGACCCCCCACCCCAGGAAGACTGACCCAGTCTAGGGAGGTGGGGAGGACTGGTATTAAATATCATAAATAGGGAGGCTGTGGGGCTAATACTGCGCAGACAGGCTGGGGTCACATTCCTCTTGTCCGGCCGGGGACCATGGCCTCGGCCCTGCTCCCAGCGATGCTGCTGGCCCCTGAGGTTGCTGCTGCCAGTGGCCACCGGCACTGTGGGGGAGGAAATCAGCAGTGAGGTGCCGACTGGGATCCCCCTGCAGTCTCAAAGTCCGGGGGCTCAAGGCGCACACGAGTCCTGTGGCTCACGGCTTCTTTGCCTTGTTTCTGTTCTTCTGGAGTTTGGCGTGCACGACTTTGAGTGTGGTCAGAAAATTGCCGAGGAAGAGGACAAGGAACGTGAGTGCCAACACGAACACCTGGGGGGGCGGTACAGAGAAGGGTAGTGCCAGGGGCCGGGAAGATGGGGCAGAGAAGAGGGCAAAGGAAGAGGCTGTGCCAGCCTCCCATCAGCTACCCCTGCTAAATGCAGAACCCCCTTGGCACCAGCTACTCGCAAACTGCAGGGTTTGCCCGCAGACGGCAGAGATCTGGGCCAACCGGGTGAGGGGTGAGAGTCCTGAGGATCCTGAGGGTCAGGCAAGGTCCTAGGGGGCTCCTCCCTCAGCCCCCAGTAGTGTTTGGTGGGGTGAACCTCCTTGGGACTCTCAGACCACTGAGGGGGTCCCTGGCCTCCCGAATTCCCTCCCAGGGTCTCCCAGGCCCCAGCAGCAGGGGCCCCACAGAGGGGGTAGAGGGAGGGGCTGAGGAAAGAATTCTCCCCAAAGCGGCCCAGCCTTCCCCAGGACCCCCACCACACACACACACACACACACACACACACACACACACACACCCACCCATACCTGCCATTCTTTGCATTCCTCGTGGCTGGAGAGCTCAAACAACGTGACGGCATTGTAGAGCTGCCAGAACTGCAGAGAGGGGAGAAAGGCACTGCTCACCCGACCCAATTCCCCCGGAGACCCCCGTGGGAAAGCCCAGGGAGATAGACCAGGCCCCCCAACTTCTGGTATCAACAGCCCTGAGATACTGACAACCCCCCAAAATGAAACTGGGGCAGGTCTGAGGGCCTGGGGTTGGGCATGCTGGTGCTGAGGGCCAGGTCTGGCTTCAGCCTCTGGCATCCCTAGACCCAGGGGCCGGCCTAGCCCCAGGACCCTGTGGGGCCCAGCTCAGCGACGGCTGGAGAATGACGGACAGGCATGAAGACCTTCTGTTCCCGGGAGTCAGCCCAGAGCAGGGGATACCCACAAACTCCAGGGGAACTCACGTGGCCACAGAACAGGAAAGGCAGGAGGAAGGTGAGGCCCCGCCACATCCAGGACTGGAATCCTTCTGTGGAGAGGAGGGAGGGAGGGAGCAAAGGGCTCATGTGAGGGGGTTTGGCTGCCCCTACAGTCTCACCAAGCGCCCATTGCCCAGCCATGCCAGTCATCCTGAGATTAGTCAGGCACAAACACAGCTGGGGCAGGGGGACAGACCTCACCTCTGATAGGGGGATGAGTGCTCACTATGAAAATAACCCAGAGAGCATGCAGAACACCTGTCACCAGGCCCAACTGCTCTCACACCTCAAGTCACCATGAACTAAGTAGGCTAGACAATACTTACAGAACGCTGATTTCCAGGCACTATGTTTTTTAATATAATTTACACAGGCTTTTGCATTTCATAATGCATTTTTGCATTCATCATTTCAATCGAGCCTTGATAAAATAGGGCCTACTTTGCAGAGTAATTCGATGGAAATGACCATCTCAAGAAAAAGCAGAGTTTTATTAAAAAGAGTTTCCTCAGAAAGTTTAGACGGGGGTCTCTGAGCTTTTCTGATTGGGCATCCACCCCTATGAGTTAAAAAAGTTCAGCGTACATTCCCAAAATGTAAACATGTATGTGTTTATACACATTTATATGTAGACATATTATACATAAATTATGTGCAACATCACTAACCTAACGTTATGTATATTATAAAACACAGGCAAAAATGGACATTTAAAAAGGATAAGATGGAATCAGCATCGAGGGCCTGGCACACAGCTGGCCTCACGTTTGTCAGCTGAAACAGAATCCACGATGAATTATGAAAAGCAACTCAGGCACAGGCCAGCAGCCCTGGCTTTGTGTGTGGTAGGTCTTACACTCTTACTGGCAGGTGCTCCCAGTGGGGAGTATGGGGCGAGGTCTAGGGGAGCTGGGAGGGGCCGGGGCTCCCCAACCCCCGCCCCCGGGGCTACTTACCCACCGTGAGGTCCAGGTGATTCCTCTCCCCCAGGGCCCGCAGCCGGTAGAGGCAGCCCCTCTGATAATAATATTGCAGGAACTGGACACAGCCTGCAGGGGGAGCACAGCGCCCAGCTCAGGGCCTGGAGGACTGGGCAACACCTCCACTGCAGGCTGTGGGTCTTCACTTCCCAAAGGGCAGGGGGCGCCCTGGATACAACTCTCTCCCACCCTCATCACAGACACAGACAGACACAGACACACACACACACTTCGGTCTGAACCCTTTTTATCCTTTATCCAGAATACAAAGAGAGCTCAGGTTATCCGAGGACCCAACTAAGCCCCAACTAGACTAGAAACTTCTGGAGCTTTCCCAGGCATGCAGTAGGCACTCAATAGATGCTTGCTGGAATGGCAGCACCATGCTGGGAGCTGTGTGCAATGCCAAGACACACAAGAGACAGCTCCATAAAATCGGGTACTTTAGTCACTAAAAATGAGGAAGTAGAATTCTGTGTAGTGATGTGGAAAAATACCCATGATAAATTGTTAAAAGAAAAAAAAAACTAGGCTATAAAAAAAGCTATATGTGCAGAGGGATCCCATATTTGTAGACTATACATAATGCAGTATACATGTATTTATGAATAAAAATGTTTGAAAGGACATAGATCTATTAAGAGTGATCACCCCAGGGCCAGCCCGGTGGCACAAGCAGTTAAGTGCACGCGCTCCGCCGCGGCGGCCCTGGGTTCGCCGGTTCGGATCCCGGGCGTGCACCAACGCACTGCTTGTCAGGCCATGCTGTGGCGGCATCCGATACAAAGTAGAGGAAGATGGGCACAGGTGTTAGCTCAGGGCCAGTCTTCCTCAGAAAAAGAAAAAAGGAGGATTGGCATCAGATGTTAGCTCAGGGCTGATCTTCCTCACACACAAAAAAAGAGTGATCACCCCTAACGGTGGGATTAGACATAATTTTCATTCTCAGCTTTATATATTTGTATTTGTTTGGAAGCAGGGTTTTATTTAAAAGTTAAATTGTATTTTTTGAACAGGCAATGTGCGCACAGTATAAAAGTCAAAGGGAACAAATGTATTTGGTAACAAGTAAAGCTCTCCCTCCCTGTCCTCAGGCACCCAGGCTCCCCCTTCCCAGAGGTGACCCCTGGGACCAGTTCATTGTATAGAAATCCAGAGCTATTCTTAAATGAGAACAAGAACGTGTATTTCCATTTTGAGGAAAACAAAGCTAGTGCCCCTAACACCACTCAGTTCCGGAAGGCTGCAATTGTTTGGGTTCTGGGGAGGGAAAAGGAGGTAACAGGAGCTCCAGGGGGTGGGGGCAGGTCAGGCCTTCCCTCTCCCAGGGTTGGGGGCTGGGGGGTCAGATGGAGATGATCTGGCGGAATACCTCTTTTCTGGACTCCCCTGCCCCAGGCTGGCCAGGGATCTCCCCCAGTCTCATCTCCCTTCCATGCAAGACACACCCCTCACGAGGGGCTACTCCCCTGAATCCCGGCAAGAGACACTCACTTTGAAAAATGGAAAACGCTAAGAACTGACTGCGAAACTTCTGATAAATTAGTCCGTTTGGCCTGCAGAGAAGCGGGAAGAGGCCAAGGTGAGGCACGCTTGAAATCAGACATTAATCCCAGCCCATCTCTGTTCCAACCAAGAGAGAAGAAAAGGTTTTAAAATGAAGCCGAGGTCCCCGATTTCTGCCCTTCTTTATCACCAGTGTCCCTGAGCTGGACCAGTCATTTCCATCATTGCTTTAAGTACATTCCTGAACCAGGGCTCGGAGCCCATGTAGTCATTCTGAAGCCCAGGTTCCCAACCATTCCCCGCTCCCTCCATCTTAGCCTCCTCTGATGCTCCAGCCTCATCTGTCCTGCCTTGCTCCCTGTCACCGCTGCCCCAGCCAGCAGGCAGACAGGACATTCCCTGGAAAACTCCCCAGATAGTTTGGGGGGTTCCCCACAGCCCAGTTGTAAGCTCACACTTTCCTCCTTGGCCCGAAAGGCCCCCTGATCTGGGCCCCCTCGCCCACCACCAGTGCCCATTCACCAGCCCCCACCCTCCGGCTCCCGGGGGAGGGCGAGCAGAGACCCTCAGAACACAGCAGGAGACACTCACCAGGTCAGCATCACTCCAGACAGGAACGTGGACACGTAGTGGTGAGACACCCACCAGCCTTTAATTCTCAGAGAGAACAGGAGAAGGAAAAGGAGCTCAAGAGGGGAGAGAAACGCAGGCGTCTCCCGTTCCCCAGCCTATGTGGGCAAGGGCTGCTCTGTGGCTTGGAAACGGTCATGAAATAGACCCAAGCCGTGACTCTGGCCCTCTCTGTCCTACCGAGATGCAGAATTACATGGAAACCACTCACAGATTAGCCACGAGACCCACAGAAGCACTTGGGCCTCCAGTGGCTTCCTGCTACCCTCAGAACACATGCCTAGGCTCCCCACGACTCCCAGCCCCGCCTCCCTGTCCTCTCCTCCTTGAACCCCCCAAGCCCACGGCTACCTCAGGGCCTGTTACGGGCTGACTTGTGTGCCCCTAAAACTCCTATGTTGAAGCCCTAACTCCCAGTACCCCAGAATGTGACTGTCTTTGGAGATGGGGCCTTTAAAGAGGTGATTAAGGTTAAATCAGGTCATAAGGATGGGCCCTAATCTACTAGGACTGGTGTCCTCCTTAGAGGAAGAGACACGGGGAGTGCACAGGCTCACAGAGCAAAGGCCACGTGAAGCCACAGTGGCCGTCTGCAAGCCAAGGAGAGGCCTCGGGAGAAACCAAACCTCCTGGCACCTTGATCTTGGACTTCTAGTCTCCAGAACTGTGAGAAAATGAATTTCTGTTGTTTAAGCCCCCAGTCTGTGGTATCTTGTCATGGCAGCCCAGGCAGATTCACAGGGCCTTTCCATTTGCGGTTCTCTCTGCTCCAACACCTTGGCCTGCCTGGCTCCTGGTCCGAATTCCAGTTTTGGACAAACTGTCCTCCAAGATGCCTTCCCCGACCACCTTATCTAAAGCAGCCAGCCCCACTCTGGATCACATTACCCTGTTTCATTTTTTTCATGGTGCTTACCGCTATCTGAAATTATTCATTATTTTTTTTCTTGTTTGTTTTCTAAACCCCCTTCCCAACTCAAATGTAGACTCCAGAAGAGCAGGGATCTTGTCTGTGCTGTTCACTGATGTATCTGTGACACCCAGCAGTGTCAGAGGAGGTGCTCATAAATGCGTTGAATAAACACAGAACACACACACACATTTCCACACAGCTGTAGCTACCTACCTATGTTACCCCACAGATACAGTGAAATGACAGGCCGCACAGGCAGCATCTCACACCATCTCAGACGCAGCTTCTCCCTGGGAGCCCTACGCCCTCAGGCACATCTGCACTTGTGGTCTACAGCAGGTCCTCACCCAGCCCTGGACTTGATCCATCCAGCCCAGAAGCTGTGGGGACCCTGTTGTCAGAACCCAGAGCTCCCCCAGCTCCCAGCTCTCACTCCACAGCGGGAGAGGAAGCATGGTGGTCACATCCTCCTCTGTGTCAGGGGCAGCCTAGGATGAAGATGGACCCTCGAACTTTTCCCCTTCAAAGTCCCTGAGTCTGTCTGGCCTCTGCTGCCCTTTCCCGGCCCCTCTCTGGGAGCTCAGTTATCTGAACACAACGTGGCAGTGATTTGCTTTGGCAAATGCAGCCTGGGAGCAGCTGAGCTCCGTCCTCCTAAGGACTGGGCAGTAGGTATTGGGAGGCCTGCAGGATCCACGTGGGGGTAGTAATCAACCTTTGCCCTCCAGGTCTCTCTCGGGAGAGGACTGGCGCGAGGGCCAAATGGGGAGATGGGGTCCAAGGTGCTGCCGCTCACAAAAAGGAGGAACCCGAGGATCTGCTGGTTCGGGGGATGAGCGCAGGATTACACTTGCTTTTTAACTAAAATCGTCCTGCAACTTGCTTTCCTGTCTTGATTCCCAGGCCAGTACCTATAGACCTGTCACTGGCTTCTTAAAAGCCACGTGACATTTCAGGATGTGGCTCTGCCATAGTCTACTTGGCTGTTCCCCAACTGTCCCTGTCATCCCTGATGCTGCCATGACATCCTTGTGGATGTCCCCTAGGGCAATGACACTGTTCCTCTGTGGTGGCTACCAAGAAGCAGGTCAGAGGATGTGTGCATTGTTACTTGTCAAATTACCCTCCAAAACCGCTAGCCACCTTAGACCCGCATCAGCAGTAGGGGGGAATACCTGGTTCCCCAAACCCTCACCAACACCTGACACAAAATTTTAAAATTTCTTCCCATCTTAATAGGTGAAAATTGGTGTGTCGTTGAGGTTTTAATTTGTATTATCCTAATAAGCGATTTTGAGCAGTCTTAAAACCTTCCAATCAGAACACAGACATCATAAGAGCAGAGACTGGACCTTACTGATCTCTTCTTCTCTTTGCAGCCCTACAACAGTTCTAGATACGACTTTGGTGTGCAGGCAACGGCTTGTGGGCACCTCAAGGGTCATGGTGAGGGACAAGGCTTTAGGCGGCTCTTTATTCCCAGTACTAACAGCACCTGGTAAACAGCAGGCACTCAACGAATGTTGAAATGAATGAAGTGATGTCCCAGAGGTGCAGCTGGTGAGGGTAGCAGCTGGTCTGATGCCACCAGCACAGAGGTGACAGATTGTTGCAGGTGCCACATGAGTTCACAAGACAAGATCTCCATCCCCTTCTTTGTCCCAATCTCTTCCTCCCCAAGTCCCTGTCTTGCCTGTCAGACTCTACGAAGAGTCCTGGCTCTAATTTTCTGACAGAAAAGGCAGTTGGCCCCAACCTCAAACTTTCAGCTTGAACCCAAGAAGCCTCTCTGGGACTTCCTAGTTCTCTGCAAAGCCACATGCAAGCCCCACGCTCCCATGTCCTGCTCCACAAAGCTCCCCGGAGAAATGCCCTCTCCCTGTGTGGGAGCAGCCGGAGCCAGACACAGGCTCAGAGCAACAAGCTTGGCTGGGCAGCAGCTTTTAATTTCACTGCTCGCCATGCCCAGAGCCCATCTCTAACAGATGCCACCAATAAACACAGCTCAGCAGCACCGGGAGAGCTAGAAATTGCTTCTTCCCCAGCGCAGCATCCACCAGCCCCGTTGTCCATCTGCACACCCCAGGGCTCTGGACTGGTTTTGTGCATATGTGTATTTATATAACAGTTTTATTGTAATGTAATTCAGATACCATACCATTCACCATTTAAAGTATATGAGTCAGTGATTTTTAGTACATTCACAGAGTTTGTGCAACCATGACCACAATCAGTTTTAGGACATTTTTATCACCCCAAAAAGAAAACCGCACCAATTAGCAGTCACTCTCTGGGGCTGTTTTGCCACAGAGATGAAGCTTGCAGGGGCTTGTGAGCTTTCTAAATGAACAGACAGTGGATGCTCCAGGAACAGCAGTGCACACATGGCCAGAATGTAGGGACAGCATGTCCTGGTATCTGGGGATGTGCCCGGGGAGACCATGGCCCTCCCTTCAGGACACCTTAGCCACATTTGCAGTGTGTCCACAAGATACATGCACCAGCTACTCTTCAATCCCAGGCTATTTCTGGCTTTGAGCTTCGGGTCATCTGGGCAGTTGGGGGAATGGCTTCCACGAGGCTCCCTCCCCTGCCTGCCACCCCTACACCTCTGTATCCCGGGAAAGGCCACTATAAAAGCTGGTTAGAGCCAGGAAGCCATGGGCTGGCTCGCCAGAAAAGCCACCAGGATCTCTGATTCATTACTCTTTCTGGCCCAGAACTAACTGTGGGAGACATCTGCTGTTTTGCCTGTCTGTCAATCACTCCCATTGTGGTTCCCAGCCTCAGTTTTCTTTGGGGACCCGCCTCACCCCACACTCAGTCTAGGTAGTCGGGGTGGAGCTGAGGAATATAATTGGCCACGTGACAAAGAGTCAGCCAATCAGAGCTCTGCATCCCTCCAGACACAGTGATTGGCTCAGGCATGAGCATGTGACCTGAGCCTAGGCTATCAGAAGTCCCTCTCAAGATTGCCCCTTGCTTTGTAGAGGAAAGGGGCTTTTTCCGCTGAGATTGCTGATTAGGTAGGATGCTGGACAGGGCTGCTGGGAGCCAGTGCAAGGAACAACAGAATAGGGAGAGGGAGCAGGACTGTTAACATTGAGCCCTTTTCACCTCCCTGAACTATTTATATGCTCCCCCTTCATGTTTACTCCTATCAGGCAGTTTTCCCTTATTTGCAAAATTGGCAAGGGAAGCTGATTTGCTTATTGCACTGAGCTAATGAGCTACATCTCACATGGGAGGTATCAGACACAAGTCGAAGGTGGGGGAGTCCCTCCATACCTCCACCTCTCTAGGCCTGCTTCCTCGAACCACATCTCTAATTCAGGTCTCAGGTGCAACAGGGAACAGGAGGGAAGAGACTCACTCAGACCACAACTGGGCAGCAAGCCTCCAGGAAGCCCTTAGAGCTCAGCTCCAGCTGTCTTTAGAATGCTGGTACCGCCCCAGGGACCTTCCCTCATTGCCAAGCTTGGGTTCCATTCATTTCTACAAAGACGATGGAGTATTTACTGGATACCAACCCTGGGCTCCTGACCTGGCCCCTGGGATGCTTCAAAGATGAGAAAGGTAGTGTTCATCCCAATCCGGACCCCTCCCTCCTCCTCCTCCTCACGTGCTCTCTTGGAATGGTTTCTTAGCTATTCCCTGTAAGGGCCAAGTGTGAGGGGAAACCTCAAAGGCATTTCCCCTGCCCACCTCCAGGAAAAATCAGCTCTGAGAAGGAGCTGGGGGAGGATGGAGGCTAAATATCCAACAGATATTGAGGATGAGTCACAAGTTTTAGTCACTCAGATTCAGCCCACCTGCCATGCCCCTCTCCCTCCTAAATTGGCCACAACTCCAGTAGTCATTCCAGAAGATGAGGCACCTGTACGAGCTGACCCTCACCCATTCCAGCCTCCCCACCACCACCATATCTGAACCCCTGCCCCAGGCCAAAGTGGGGAGACAGGCCTGGAAGAACGGTGCCATTACAACTCGAGATTCCTGAACCATATTTGCCACGAATGGGTCTTTTAAAAAAGACTGAGTGCTCCCAAAAGGCACAGGGTGTGGGCTATCTTGGAGTCTCTAGCTCAGTGTCTGGCACCTAGGAGATGCTCAAAATAAATGTGTGATGAATGCCGGGGGTGGAGGGGTAGAGCGGTTCCCCCACACAAAGCTTTGCATTACAAGCTCAGAGACAATCCTTCCTGCTGTCCTGTCAGAGTGTGAGCTCCAAGGAGGCCCCAGAACAGCCCTTGCTAAAGTGTTAGGCAAACAGGGCTTAGCTTTGGAACCCCACTTCTTTCCCCTTTGTCCCCCTCCCCATTTTCCTGGTGTGCTCCACACTTGCAGGGACCTCCACTCAGTCCTGCTCCCTTCTCTCTGGTAACCCCTGCATCCACAGCTTGTCATAGCAGGAAAAAAGCTGACTAGAGTAACTCTTACTAAAGTGTTAGTGACTGTTAGAGACGCAGCATGCCCCTGAACACTCTTAATATGAGTCCATGAGAAGGGTGAAACTGCAAGACTGACAGCCCATGGGTACAGGAAGAGAATTAGTGACAAGGAAGCCTTGCCAATCGCCCTGGCCGGCCCCATTTCCCCGCTATATACTACCCTGGCTCCCCTCCAACCACACCCAAAAGCAGAAAGATACTATTCACTAAAATTAAGGAAAACTATGAATGTTATTTATTTTATAAGATTTTCTACTTCAGTGTTTCCCAAAGCATAGGGCGCGTACCACCAAGTTTTAGATGATACTGAAGCATAACACTAGACGATACTGAATCGTGGTGAGAAGTCATCTTCTCAGTTCTCTTTCCATCTCCTGATTAAGTTAAGGAGAGAGTCTCAGTCAGATGCTAGTACATCTTTAACGCCTCTCAAGATCTGCTAATCTCCCTTTTACACACACATACAGAGAAGAGAGATAGCAGGCCTCAGGCACAGAGCCTTCAGGAAGCAAGAATCATTGACTTCAATAAATTACACAATGAAAACAAAAAGATATTTTTACACGACTTCCTCTTTCCTGCAATTGATGCTGGTTTTCCATGTATGGTGGTGAAATAGAGTTTCCTTTTAAAATAAATTAAGATGGGCCAGCCCCGTGGCTTAGCGGTTGGGTGCGCGCGCTCCGCTGCTGGCGGCCCAGGTTTGGATCCCGGGCGTGCACTGACGCACCGCTTCTCCGGCCATGCTGAGGCCGCGTCCCACATACAGCAACTAGAAGGATGTGCAACTATGACATACAACTATCTACTGGGGCTTTGGGGAAGAAGGGGAGGAGGATTGGCAATAGATGTTAGCTCAGAGCCGGTCTTCCTCAGCAAAAAGAGGAGGATTGGCATGGATGTTAGCTCAGGGCTGATCTTCCTCAAAAAAAAATAAATAAATAAAGTAAATTAAGATTTATTTAAATAAAAAAAAAAAAGGAGAGAGTTGGTTTAAAATGTGAGAAAATTATCATCTAGGTGATACATGGACATGGTGAAAAAGGCATGGATAGGACAAAAGTGAGTGCAGTTTGAGAAACACTGATCTTTTCTAAAGGGCTACATCCTACAGGGCTGTGTACCTAAGAACCGCTGCTCCCCTGCTCCTTACCTCTCAGCTCTATGTTCAGGGTAAGGCCCGGCAGGGCAAGGATCTGCCATAAGAGACCACTGGGCAGAAAAGTGAGAAGGTGGCAAATTATTTGGGGGTTTGGCAGATGCCCCCAATCTTAAATACCCAGTTCCTGGCCATTCCTTACCAACCCTCAGGAGGGAGGAAGCGGGGAGGGGTTGGGAAGTCGTTACTTTTTGTTTCAGGAAAGAATAGGGGCAGGAATTGCATGCAGAGGTTCAAATGGCCACCCCACAAAGGAATCAGACCTTCAGAAAGTGGGTCCTCCAGGAGGCAAGTCGTGGATCTCAACTGGGTCCTGAGATTCTCAGCTCAGAGACAGGTGGGGCAGAAAAGAAGCTGAGAGAAAATAGTGGGGCTCCTTGCACTTGGAGGCCTTCAGAGATGGGGGAATGAGGGTAGCCCCAATCGTGTCTAGATTCACTCAGCAACACTGGGACACAATCACTCCCCCAAGGGACTCTGAAACAGCCCAAAGAAGGGACGTGACTTGCCCAGGGTCACAGAGCTGCTGAGTGACAGCACTGGGGCTAGAACTCAGGAATTTTCTCTCCCAGCCTGCCCTCCTTCTCCCCAGCACCAACTCTGTGACAGGGCAGGTTTGGCCCAAGACCTGCATCACCTGTCCACCCTCCTCGCCATCTCCCTGTGGGGCACTATTCACTCTTGTCACCAGAATCCATTCATCTTTCCAGTGACAGTATCCCGGTTTGCCTCTGGGGAACCACTCCCCTCCTGACACTGAGCTTCTAAGCTTCTAATCACAGTGTAGGGATGGGCACAGGGCCTATCAATCACAGCTGTGCCTTCTCTGGCCATGGTGATGGGTTCAGAGATGGGCACAGGATCCAGTGAGTGCCAGTGGGACCCAGAGAGACTCTTGGAAGAGAGGAACGTGCCCTATTTTGCTGGGAATGCTAGAAGCTGCTTGGGTGTGCCTACATGGAGCCTGAGAATAAAGACAACACATTAGAAGGCAGAGGTGAGAGATGGAGAGAAACTGGGTCCTGATGAGAATGTCTGAGCACCTGGATTAAGCCTCACCTGAAGTCAGTCCCAGTGGACCTGGTCCTTGATAGGAGAAAATAAATGTCCTGTTATGTTAAGTGCATTTGAGTTAGGGTTCCTTGTAAGCAAGAGACTGACCATAGCAAGTGACACTGCAGCAGAAGCAGACACGCTTTTCCTCCTCCCTGGGTCTGAGTGGTCACGGCCCCCCCCAAGGAGAAAGAGAATGCAGGCTGAGGGTGACAGTCCTCACTTGCCTCCCCTCCATGACAGATTTCCCTTTGGCTTCCCCTACGTCCCCCCAAAGCCGGACCCCCAATTACCTTGAGCCGTTGCTGATGAGAATACTCTCCCGAATGGTCAAGGTGCAGTAATACCACACCAGCAAGAAGTTAAAGATTTCATCCGTCACCCTGGTGGGGAGAAACAGCCCCGGGGAGGGGAGCGGGCATGAGAACCAGGGACGGCTGTCCCACACTCACCACGACAGAGCAGCAAACCAGGACGAGGGCTGCCCACAGCAGGCGGGCCTCTGGAAACCCCTACTGACCCCTGGGAAGGCAGAGGGAGCTTGGCCTCCACCTAGCATGCCTGTCCCCCTCCTCACCTTTCTACAGGAATCCTACGTGCCCTTAAGGCTCTAGCTGAAGATTCCTATCCTTCTCGGATCACTCAGCCGACAACTGCCTGTCTCCCTTCTAAATTCTTACTGTCTGATGTGAAATTTCTGGTGGGATGGTGACAGAAGGACTTTAAACAGGAAACCTAATATTCTATTTTAAACTGCCTGCGGTGTCAAGATGTAAATTCCTTCTGTCCCCTTAAACCATCTGCAAACTTTGTTGCATGTACAAAAAAATTCTTGACAGCCTGAATTGTCCGTAAGATGAACTTAAAACTCCCAGCCTCCTCTACAGTGACTGCAGCCCGGAGCTGGGCAGAGCAGGCCTTCAAGGCAGACAGAACTGGGCGGCTGGAGTCGTGCTGTGCCCCGGTCAGAGTGGAGAGCCGGCAGACACGCTGTGTGTGACCTTGTCAGAGACCTGCCTGGCCTCAGCTTTGCTGTCTGTAAAATGGGAAGGCTGACCCCCTACATGAGCATTCCTGGATGAAGGATCCTGGGAGAGAGAGCATGCGACAGACAGCCCATCAGAGGGCTCCCCCACCACCAACTCTCTGACTGATGAGGCCTCGACGAAGGCTCTATCTTCCACCCCAACGGGAAGCGCCTCTGCACCTCCCAGCGTCAGACAGATCCACCCAGCACGGGACAAGAAATGACTGCACGGGGTGATGTCCGTCTGCACGGGGGAGGGAGAACACTCCCCTTCTCCATTTCCATCCCTGAACTGGGAGATCCTTCTCCCCAACTCTAACGGCCCTGGGAGGCAAATGGGAGGATGCAACTTCAACAATAATAAAAGAGGCTGGGAGGTGTCTTTTAAGCTGTGTGGTCACAGATGACAGACTCTCAGTCCCGAGCCCTGCTGAACCATCGCCCGCAGAGGCAGTCTTGGGAGGATCAGGAACAGACCCTGAAACACAGGGCCTGAGCTCAAACTCCGGCTGCGGGAGCATGGGCAAGTTAGGGATTCTCCCATGCCCTCACTTCCCCATCTGTAAATGGGAAGAGGAATGGCACCTCCCGCCCAGGCCGCCGTGAGCCTCAGCTGAACTGAACACGTGAAGTGCTCAGAACAGCGCCTGGAGCACAGGAAGAGCTGTATGTGTTCCCTCATAATTTGGAAGCACCACAGAGGGTCCAAAGTCTAAGAAATGAGTCTCAAATGCCCAACTCTGAGGAAATCAAAGGCCCACTTGACCTGACCAGGAAACAGGGGGTGAGGGGACGGCCTCCCCAGTGCAGAGTCACTTAGATGCTGACTTCTGAGCTCATCTCCAGACAGGAGACAGGCCCAGTAGCCAGTCATGGTTACCAGGATATTTTTCACTGTCCCTTCCTACATCTTATCAGTAAAGAGAGGAATAAAAATAGTTTTATGGCCCCAGCACCTCAGGGACATGCTTGAGGTGCTCGCCTCAACCTGCTTGGCCAAAGTGTATGAGTTTCCTGTTGCTGCTGTAACAAATGACCACAAACTTAGAGGCTGAAAGCAACACATTTATTCTCTTACAGTTCTGGAGGTCCAAAGTCTGAAATGGGTCAGCAGGGCTACATTCCTTCTGGAGGCTCTAGGGGAGAATCCATTTCCTTGCCTTTTCCAGCTTCTAGAGGTCACCTGCATTCCTTGTCTTGTGGCCCCACATCGCTCTGACCTCTGCTTCTGTCATCACATTTCCTTCTCTGACTCTGACCCTCCTACCTCCCTCTTACAAAGACCCTTGTGATAACACTGGACCTACCAGATAATCCAGGATAATCTCCCATCTCAAGATCCTTAACTTAATCTATCTGCAAAGACCTTTTGCCATGTAAGGTCACATATTTTCAGGTTCTGGGGATTAGAAAGTGCCCATCTTTGGGGACCATTATTCAGCCTGCCACACTAGGCCAGCACTAATCATTGGGAACTTGCAACGCTGCAGGCATTTTACATGGACAATCTTTCTGGATCCTTGAACAATCCTATAGGACTGGTTCCTATGGAAAGTGTATTTACAATCAGGCCCATCTGCATGACTTCCAACAGCCAGAACCTGCAACTCCTGGCACACCTGGGGGCTTTCTCAGGCCCCCAGAGCTCACTCTGCTGGTGTGAGAGGCAGATCAGGAAGGTGAGGGAATTAAAACCCTCTGGGAGCAGTCCTCAGCTCCTGACTGACAGCACTTGGAGGATAAATACCTCGGCTCCCTCACCCCTCAGGTGGCATACCTGAGGCATGTTCTACACTGTCCCCCAGTTCTCCAGGAGCACTGAACTCCAGGTGCCCACCAGAATTGTGAGAAAATATATTTCTGTTGTTTTAAGCCACCCAATTTGTGGTACTTTGTTAAGACAGTCCCAGGAAATGAACATAGAAAGGGATGGGAAGAAATGGGAATTTTCCCTCAGTGAGCCTTAGAACTTGACAACACACCACAGGTGTGCCCTTTGAGGGCCCCAGAGCTCCCAGCACAAGGGACTCTGGTTGCACATCAATAACTTCTTACCGGTTTCCAGAAGAGCATGAGAGCAGGCATTACTGACGTGTGCAGCCTTTGCCCTCTGGGGACACGGGCCAGGCCCAAGGCAGCAGGCAGGCATGGGCCCAGGGCCTAAAAGAGCCTTTGTTTGGACATTCAAGTGGCCAGACCAGCAACTGGACTCCCAGCCAAGCATCTGCCAGGAAATAAACCCCCTGATATGTGGCCCAAATGTCCAAGTCATACTTGGCCGCTTCCCCTCGGGCCAGAAAACCCAGGACCTGAAGGAGAAACGAAACCCTCTGGGGCAGTGCAGCTTCAGCCCAGCGGCCTCAGCCTCTCCAAGTGGCACGGCCTCGTCCCACTCAAACAGCAGCAAAACCACCGGGTGCCAGGCGCTGGGCAGAGCCCTCCACATCCAGTATCAATGCACCGAGTCGTCACAACAACCCTGTGAGGCAGGCACTGAAGTCACCTCGTTTTACAGATGGGGAGACTGGGGTTCCCAGAGGGAACCTGCCCACGCTAACAGCCTTCAACCCCAGCAGCCTGTGATCTTTCTTTCCTTCCTTCTTTTCTTCTTTCCCTCTTTCCCTTTCTCTTTGTAACTGAGATATAATTCACATATCATAAAATTCACCCTTTTAAGGTATACAGTTCAGTAGTTTTTAGTATATTCAGAGTTATGCATCCATCACCACTATCTAATTCTGGAACATTCTCATTGTTCCAATGGAAACCCCACACCCATTAGCAGTTACTCCTCATTTCCCCCTCCCCCCAGCCCCTGGCAACCACTAATCTATTTTATGTCTCTATGGATTTGCCAATTCTGGACATTTCGTATAAATGGAATACGTGGCCTTTTGTGACTAATTTCTTTCACTTCGCATAATGTTTTCAAGGTTCATCCGTGTTGTAGCAGGTGTCAGTGCTTCATTCTTTTCTATGGCTGAATCATATTCCACTGTATGGGTATGCCACTGGGCTCTTTCTTAACTACTATGTTACAAGGCTTCTCCAGCAGCTGTTTCGTAGATATTTGCTGGACGGACGTAGGGTGGACAGGACTGCTATTTCTCATGAGAAATGGCCCTTCTCTACCTACAGCTTGTCACACCAAACACTGCAGACACAGGAGAGACCGGGAATCCCGCTCTCACGGCCTCCTCCCCGCTGCATGCCCACACACGTGGCCGCACCCCCCATTACCTGTAGTGAAGGACAAATCGACACGCCACAGCCCCCAGGAGCAGGATGATGGTCAGGTAGAGCTTGAACTTCTCATATTCATCCTTGTAGGCAAATCTGCAGTGACAGACATCCCCCCATAACTATTACTATAGTTATAGTAATATAACTATATCCCATTTGGGGGCAGGACCCTCAGCCCCATCAGATCCTTGACCTACCACCACCCACACCTCACAAGGACCTGCCAATCCCACTGAAGGAGAGACCTGGCCTTGAATTAATGGTGATGATCAATTAGGGAAAGAGGGCCAATGTGTAAAGCTTCCCACAACCCTGGACTCCTGGTTTAGGGCTCTGGGCCTGTGATGGCAATGGGCAGGGGGTAGAGACAGTGTCTCCTCCCCCAACCAGCTACTGCAGCAGAAATGCCACAGCTCCATTGCCCCTGAAACTGACAGATTTCGAGTGGACAGGACTGCCTGCTTCCAAGGAGAAATGTGTGTGATAAGGTGTGGAATGGAGCAGGGGCCACTTCTCATGAGAAATTGGCAGTCCTGTCTACCCAGCGTACTGACTCTGTAAATGAAGGAAGGAAAGCTCCCCCAGGGGGTCTACCCACTGCAGGGGAGACTGTCAGAAAGACAAAGAGCCAGAGCCCCAACAGTTAATGATTTTTTCTGTATGCAACAATACCAGCTCGGTCTTGTCTCTCCTGAGTTGAAAGAGCCAAATGACTGGATTCCGTAAAGCCAGGTTGGGGTCTGGGACACTTACTTGGCCTGGTTGCTGAGAAGCGTCACATTCACATTGCCAAGGACCAGATTTAAGTAGAGCCTGGAAGGAAAGACCTGTGAGGGCCACCGTGTTCCTTAACAGCTGCAGGAATGGGCCCCAACCAAAAATATTCAAACTTAATAAGCACACACTGAACACAGGATGTTCGAAAATAGGGTGCTAAACTCAGTGGTAAAATTCTCACATCCAGTGAGAATAATGAGTAACTAGAGAACGTGACAACTACGACACATGACAGTCATGACTAACCCATTTCCCCCCATTTTAGCTGGCTTAGAGACCATACTTCCCAGCCTCCCTTGCAGCTAATGTCAGCATGTGACTAAGTTCCGGCCAATGAGGCGAAGGCAAATGTTCAATCTCCAGGTCAATTTAAAAAGAGCTCTTTTTAAAATTGAGGCATAAGGCATAACCTTCATTAAGTAAACAGATCGTAAGTACACGACAAGGTATATTTTTACATATTTACACATCCATGTAGCCAACACCCAGATCAAAGAATAAAACACTTCCAGCCCCAGGAGGCTGCATCGTGCCCCCTCTCAGTCAGTAGCCCCTACCAAGGGTCACCACTGTTGTGTTTTCTATCACTATGGATTAGTTCTGCCTACTTTCAAACTTCAGAGAATGTGCACAGTGTGTTGTATTTTATGCCTGGCTTCTTCCCCTCAATATTATATCTGTGAGATTCACCCACGTCATCTGTGCCTCAGTAGTTCCTGCCTTTCGTTGCATATATTATTGCTTTGAGTGAATATACCACAACTTATTTATTCATTCTACTATTGATGGATACTGGGCTTGCTTTCAGTTTTTGGGTATTATGAATAAAGCTGCTGTGAACATTCTTTTTTTTAACCAAGATATAATTCACATACCATTAACATCACCCTTTTAAAGTATACAATTTAATGGTTTCTAGTATATTCACAGTGTTGTGCAACCATCACCATTACCTAATTCTAGAACATTTTTATCACTACAAAAGGAAAGCCTGTACCCATCAGCAGTCACTCCCCATTCCTCCCTCCCCTCTGGCAACCACTAGTCTACTTTCTGTCTCTATGGATTTGCCTATTCCGGACATTTCACATAAATACACTCATGTAATATGTGCCCTTCTGTGTCTGGCTTCCTTGCTGTGAACATTCTTATACATGTCTTTTTGGAGGCCAGAAGCACTCATTTCCATTGGGTAGATGGCCAGGAGTGGAATTTATGGGTCACAGGGTATGTATATGTTGGCTTCACCAGGAAATGGTAAACACTTTTTGTAAAAAGGGACCTACTTGCCCTCCACTGCCTGACTCTTGCCCCCTTCCTGAGAACGTGATGGTGTGAACCAGCCTTGGCCATGCAAATGAGGACAACTCTCTAATGGGTGGTGAAGCAGTAAGCTGGAAGGACCCTGAGTCCCTAGAGGATCTTATGAGCCCACCACTCTTGGCCCACTCACATCTGGACTGTTACATGTGAGGGAGAGAGAAACTTCTCATTCGTTTGAGCCATTGTATCATTGGGCTTCTTTTACAACAGCCTGTACTCTAACACACTAATAAAGGTACAGATAAAGGGTTATGAGATCTCAGGGTTAATTCCACAGAGGGAGAGGGTTTGGAAAGGCTTCACTGAGGTGGTAACATTTGAACTGGGCTTTGAAGGATGAGTAGAAGTTTGAGAGGAGAAAAGGGAACCGAAGAGCCTTCTTTGTGGCTGTGAGTAGATTCTAGGGGCATTTTCAGTCAGGTGTAACTGGAGCAGAGGTGTGAAAAGGACATTTTTCTTGCCTAGTATACAGTTCCTACTTCCTGAAAGGGCAGTACAACTTCCCTTCACAGGATCTCTTTTCCCCCTAAGCTCTAGTGGAAGGCACATGACCCACATTCAGCCAATCAAAGCAGTGCATTCTCCTGACCACATTAATAATGGTCATGTGACACAATCTAGGCCAATGAGAATCAGTCCTGGGACTTTTCCGAGAACCACTAAGGAATAAAGAGGCTTTCTCTACTAGAATTGCTAAGCAGGTAGGATGGAAACCCAGAGCTGCTGGGGCCAGCTTGTAAAGAAAGCCCACCCAAGAATAAAACTCATACATTGGAAAAGAGTAAAAAGAAAACTAAATGAGAAACGAATCCTAACTATTATTTGAGCAACAGGATCCAGCCTACCTAAAGCTACACCTGTACTTTTCCATTACATGAGCCAATGAGTCCCCTATTTTTTCTTTCTTTTTCTTTTTTGTGAGGAAGATCAGCCCTGAGCTAACATCTATGCCAATCCTCCTCTTTTTGCTGAGGAAGACTGGCCTTGAGCTAACATCTGTGCCCATCTTTCTCCACTTCATGTGGGACCCCGCCACAGCACGGCCTGACAAACGATGCATCGGTGCGCGCCCGGGATCCGAACCTGGGCTGCCAGCAGCGGAGCGCGTGCACTTAACCGCTACACCACGGGGCCGGCCTCCCCTATTTTTTCTTAAGCAACTTGGAGTTGGGTTTTCTGTCATCTGCAAGATGCACAGAGGACTGGGGAGGGAGGGGCTGGGAAAGTAGACTTGAGCCACGTTGTAAAGAGGGCCATGCTGTTTATTCTGTAGAAAATCATCACCACCCAACTCATGGAGTTTTAACCAAACACAGCAAAAAAGGAGAAGCCAAGAGGAATGGCTTAAAATGTAACAGGGCTGGGGTAGCAGTTAAGTGCGCACATTCTGCTTCGGTGGCCCAGGTTTCACAGGTTCAGATCCCAGGCGCAGACCTACGCTTCGTTTGTTGAGCCATGCTGTGGCGGCGTCCCATATAAAGTAGAGGAAGATGGGCAGGGATGTTAGGCCAGGGCCAATCTTCCTCAGCAAAAAGAGGAGGACTGGCATCGGATGTTAGCTCAGGGCTAATCTTCCTCACAAAAAAGTAACAGGGCTAGTGTTACATGGGAGGAGGCTCTGGCTCGGTGCTAGGCTGAACCAGGAAAGAGGGTCAGAGTGAAGTGATGGGATGTGCTTAGCAGCCCCCGTCAGGTCATGAGACCACACTGGATCTCTCTCTGGAAGAGAGTGGCAGTGATGTCTCTTGAGAGAGGAGATGGGACTTCTCTGAAGGGGGAAGATGGAAAGAACATAGGCTCTGGAGTCAGAATGTCTAGTGTTCACATCTTGGCTTGGCCAAACCTGGACTGAGCCACCTTTGCAAGATACTTCCTAATGTCTCTGAACCTTGCAGAATGGGGATACCTGGATCCAACCCTGGTTGTTGAGGATAAAATGACTGATGTCAAGAGAGCTCCCAGCACAATGCTGGGCATACAACGGGCCCTCAATAAATAGTTTGTTCCCTTGGGAGAGAACCCCTTTCCACTGGACCCCAGCTGGCACCAAGCATGTGGCAGGTGCTGGGAACCAGATCTTTCATCTGGTGCCTTGAAAAAGCCCTCCTAGGAATGTCACTACCACACAGCAGGGACTGAGGTCCCCTCCTGGGTTCATAGGGACCGGTGAGGAAGCTTCCTTCTCTTTCCTGTCCTTGCTTCCCCCACTTTCCCCTCAACCTCAAGCCCCAACAGGGAGGTGGGAGTTAGTAAGGTCAGCAGGGAGGGGTAAGTTCCCAGCTCCTACCCGTTCTTCTTGGGCAGGTAGGCCTCCATGTCAAAGAAGATGTTCTGCCGCTCCTTGATGTTGGCGCCCATCTGCTGAACGAGCTCTGCCTCCTCCCGACTGGCATGGCGCTTATACCTGTGGTCAGAGGTGTGGGCGTAGGAGAAGCAGGGGTGTTACTCAGACTGGAGGAAGAATCTGGAAGCTCTTGGCACTGCCCTCCCATCTTCCCGTCTCAATTCTTCTCACAACCTCGATTCTCCATCTGTACTCTCTGGCTTTGATGCTGGCTCCCTGCTAGCCTTGTGACCTTGGGAATGTCCTTTAACCTCTCTGCCTTATGTTCCACACCTGAAAAACAGGGCTAACATCAGGCCTACTTCACTGACAACACTGTTGTGAGGAGTAAGTGAGTAACTGTAACACATTTAGAATGATACTTGACACACAGCATGAGCTCAATGGATATCTACTGGCAATACTACTCATCTCACTATTCTAAAGGAATAACCTGAAGATTACTAAGGGGGCAGACAGGAGGGTGCTTTGAAAGTATAAGCAGTCAAACTGATCGAGGTCTGATTGTTATTCCTTGGTGATACTTAACTCTCAAAACTAGAAAAACAAGTCAGCAGACACACTCTCAGAAGAGTAGGGGTCCTCATGGGTCAACCTTCTAAGCCAGTGGTTCTCAAGTGGGAACACTTGGCAATGTCTGGGAAAATTTTGGTTGTCATGACAGGAGTGGAGGGTTCTACTGGCATCTAGTGGGTAGAGGCCAAGGATGCTGCTAAACATCCCACAATGAACAGGGCAGACCCCTGCAACAAAGAATTATCAGTAGTTCCAAGGTTGAAAAACCCTAGACAGATAAAAGACTCTTGAGTCTTGCCGTTAGTAAGATGTGTTTTTCCAAGAAGGGTGGCAATGTCATTACATGGAACCACCCACACTCTACCCCACAACTAATGGGCTTCCATTTACAAAATGGTCAGCCGAGGTTAGGGGTATAATCAGTAACCTTCCCAAAAATTGACCACAAGAGAAGGGAAGAACTGACCAGGAGTCACACACTCTGGAATGGAGGCCCAGCTAAGTGGTCTGGGACAAGCCACTCAGAGCCTTAGTCTCCCTGCCTCCCCAGAGGGTCACAGCATCCACTGAACCCCTTCACCTACAGGGGATGAAGGCACTTCCCAAATCATGAAGACATGAGGATCGGGAAGTGAACATGTGATCCGGGCCTCAGGAACTGAACTAAGTCATGAGCTCAAGTACGTCCCCACCAAGGATGCCAGACTTCTTACCCCTACACCGGAGACCCTGGTGGGGTGAGCTCCCACACCCATGACAAGGATATTTACTGTTTACCTGTCCAGCACGACTTTTTTGTTTTTTTGGTGAGGAAGATCAATCCTGAGCTAACATCCATGCCAATCCTTCTCTTTTTGCTGAGGAAGACTGGCTCTGAGCTAACATCTATTGCCCATCCTCCTCCTTTTTTTTTTTTCCCCCAAAGCCCCAGTAGATAGTTGTACGTCATAGTTGCACAGCCTTCTAGTTGCTGTATGTGGGACGCGGCCTCAGCATGGCCGGAGAAGCGGTGCGTCGGTGCGTGCCCGGGATCCGAACCCGGGCCGCCAGTAGCAGAGTGCGCGCACTTAACCGCTAAGCCATGGGGCCGGCCCTAGCACGACTTCTTATAACACTTTCCTCTGGGGAACTACCTCTCATCCTCTTCCCCACCTCCATATGGTTCAACTAGGACTGTCCCATCCCCCAGGTCCAGAAACTAAGCATATGACCTAGTCTTGCCTAGAGTCTCAGTGATTGGTTCAAAGATGGACACGTGACCAATTCCAGCCAATGAGGATCACACCCAGAACTCCTGACAAGTTCTCATTCTGCTGGGGTGGCCAAGCCAGTAGGAAGCAAGGCTAAAGGATATAAGCCTTGCACTGCTGGTGGCCATGTCATTGACCATGAGTGGACGGTCAGCCTGAGAGTGAAGCCAATCTAGAGGAAGGCAGAATTTAGAGGACAAAACCAGATTCCTAAAAACACTCTTTGACCCCTGGACCCAGTGATACCTGAAGCCACTCCTGGTTTTTTTCCATTAAAATTCCCATTCTCTGCTCAAGCCAGTTTTGAGTTGGGTTTCTGACCCTTAAAGTCAGGGGAGCCTTTGAGTTGCAGCCCCGCCTACCTCTGAAGTGTGTGCTTCAAGTCCTTCAGTCGCGTCTTCTGCTTGTTGATGGAGGTGCTACAGGAAGTCTGGAGCGCGGTCAGCTCCTCCAGCTTCTGCCTGTAGATCCTGTGAGCTTCCTGAGGGATGGAGAGTCCAGGCAGGGTGTATGGGAGAATGTGAACAGGTCATTTTTCATAGTTTGCTTGCGTCAGGGGACGTGACTACAGAGGTCACAAGTGGACAGCTAAGACAATATAACTACAACTATCAAAGATGTGGCTTAGAAAATTGAGACTGGAATTGGGAAAGGCAGCACAGCACAGCATTTGTGTAATAAGAAACTGCTGTTTTTTTCCTGCCCAGGTTCCATCCTTCTTGATGGTAACAGCAACCAAATATGCCTTTGAGGGGCCACCTCTTGTCAATTCTTAGTCCAGATGGTTTGAGTAGAGCTAACAGTCCCCACACCAAGAGTGGTCATGTGATCCAGGCCTAACCAATCAGAATCCTCCAATTCCCTATTTATTGATTGGTTTGAACATGGACACACGGCTCAAATTGGGCCAATAAGAGTCAGTTCTGGGAAGTCCGCTGGAAGTATTGGTTTCGGGATGCCTTTTTTCTCCTGGGTTTGCTAATCTAGTAGAAGGTACACCCTGGGGCTGCTGAGTGAGGAGAGCCTGCCTAAGAATGAAGCCAAACAGGAAAACAGAATTGAGACATGGTAAGAGACAGAATTCTCACAGCATCATTTCAGCCCTTGGACCTGACCAAGTCTGAATGTAATGCTATCCAATACTCTTGGCTATATGAATTAATAAATTCCTTCTCACTTAGGCCAGTTTGAGTTGGGTTTCTGATCATGGCAATGAAGAGAATTCTTGTTAAGTCAATTAAGAAAAGGACATACCTCTTCCCTTAAAGCCAACCCTCCCCACCCCAGACACAGTCACTCCAATGAACTCAGTATCTCATTCCTGGAATTAACCATTCCGGGCCACAAGGCCAGGAGAAATACAAGAGACTTCACCCCAATGCTGGGACAATGGAACACAGTAACGTCTCGACATTGCAGCCATAGCTCACCACCCCCCAAATAACGCCATAGGCAGGAAAACAACTCCTTCCCTCTAGCGTTCTGATCATCTAAGACAAATACCAACAATTTGGAGAAACAATATGGGGGATGGAAACTATGAAATTAAAAACAATAATCTAATGAACATATTGAAAGTGGCTGTTTCCTTGGCTGGTGGAGAAATGTATTTAGCAGAAGGAGAGACAAAGAGGATGGTCAGAAACAGTGAGGCCAGAGCCTGAAGCCTCATGCCTGCCAAGCGGGGTCCCTAGATATGAAGGCTAAGGCAGAAAATAAGGAAGAAGTGAAGGCAATGCAGTGAATAGATAATTAGAAGCAACAGTGAGGAATACTGTGAGCAAGTCTCCCTTGGCCCCCAGATGAGAGGGCTCAGTCCCCCAGATCCATGCAGTATCGTCACTCTCTCCTTCCTGGGCCCCTAGGAGGAAATTGTGTCTCTTTTTTATTTAATTTTTTGTTTTTAAATAACTTCAAACTTGCAGAAGCCTTGTAAGAAGAGTACAAAAAACTCCCCTATACCCTTCGCCCGGATTCACCAATTGTTAGCATTATGCCATATTTGCTTTATCTCCCGTTTGTGTGTGTGTGTCTGTGTGTGTGTGTGTCTGTGTGTGTGTTCTTTTTCTACATCAGGCATCGGTAAACTACAGACTGCAGGCTAGATCTGGCCGCCTGATTTTGTATGGGCAATAAGCTAGAAACAGTTTTTGCATGGTTGAAAAAAATCAAAAGAATATTTCATGACATGTGAAAAGTATATGAAAATGAAATTTCAGTATCCATAAATAAACTTCACTGGAGCACAGCCACGCCCTTTCATTTACATACTGTCTGAGGCTGCTCTGGCACTAGACAGCAGAGTGAGCAGTTATGACAGAGACCATACGGCCCGCACAGCCTAGAATCCTCACTACTTGGCCTTTTTGCCAAAAAAGTTTGCCTACTCCTGTTCTAAACCATTTGGGAGTTAGTTGCAGACAACATGCTTCTTTACTCCTAAATACTTCAGTGTGTGTTTCCTAAGAACAATGACATTCTCTTATATATCCACAGTACGCTATCAAATACAGAACATGTAACCTCGATACAATACAGGATTATGACCTCAAATACCATCCAGATGCAAATTTTGCTAACTGTCCCTTTACGGCAGTTTCCCCCCAGATCCTGGACGCAATTCAGTCTCCTGCCCTGTAATACTGCTCCTCTTTAGTCTCCTTTAGTCTAGAACAGCTGCTCAACTTTTCTTTGTCTTTCATGACATCAACATTTTTAAAGAGTTCAGTCCAGTTGTTTTGGAGAATGTCCCTCCACCTGGGTTTATCTGATATTTCTTTGGGACTGGATTCTGGTTATGCATTTGGGGCAGAAATGCCACTGAAGTGACACTGTGTCTTTCTCGGCATCTCCCATCAGGAAGGACACGGTGTCCATGATGTTAACTTTGATTGTTTAGAAAAGGCGGTGTCTACCCACTTTCTCCGTTGTACAGTGACGGGCTTTCTGTTTTTAATTAATAAATAATCTGTGGAAAGAGAGGCTGTGTTTTAATCTTTCGAATTCTTCAGTGCCAAAACAGCCCTCTATGTTCAACTAATATCTGCTGGTGATAAAGGAAACCCTCCAGAACTGGATGGAGAGATAGGGGCAGAGAGACCCTGACTAGACTACACAGCCTTCGAGAAGGTAGGGCCTTGGGACCAAGAGTCTCAGCAATGACAGCTGAGGCTCCCGGAGGATAAAGGGCCAGGCTGCCTCCTGGCGCTCTTTGGTGTTGGGTCCTACGACAGAAAGACAGGACCAAGAATGCAGCATTGGCAGCCAGATGCTCACCAGGCCCTCTTCAGTTTGCATTAATATTTAATTTCACAACTAAAATGTGAAGACATTATCCTCGTTAAAAATTAAAACAGGGCTGGCCCCGTGGCTTAGCGGTTAAGCACGCGCGCTCTGCTACCGGCGGCCCGGGTTCGGATCCTGGGCGCGCACCGATGCACCGCTTCTCCAGCCATGCTGAGGCCGCATGCCACATACAGCAACTAGAAGAATGTGCAACTATGACATACAACTATCTACTGGGGCTGTGGGGAAAAAAAGGAGGAGGACTGGCAATAGATGTGAGCTCAGAGCCGGTCTTCCTCAGCAAAAAGAGGAGGATTAGCACGCATGTTAGCTCAGGGCTGATCTTCCTCACAAAAATAAATAAATAAATAAAAATAAAACAATACAGCTATGGCTAGAGTCAGCTTTGAATATACCCTTACCCTATATTCCCCCTTCCCCAGAAGTAACCATCATTACCAGTTTCTTCTAGACCTTTTTCTATGTATTCTTCCAGACTGTATTCCATCTATCTATGTATAGTCATGCACCACATACCAACACTTCAGTCAATGACGAACCACATACACAACAGTGGTCCCAAAAGATTAGTACATATAGCTTAGGTGGTAGTAGGCTATACCATCTAGGTTTGTGTAAGCACTCTCTATGATGTTCGCACAGTGATGAAATCACCTGACGCATTTCTCTGAATGTATCTCCACTGTTAAGCAACGCATGATTGTATATGTCTATTCTACAAAGACCTATTTCTATGTATACACACACAAATATATATGAAAAATACACACTGTTGCAAAAACTAATTGTTCCTAATACTTATTCTCCTCTTCCTTTTAGTAAGAGGACCCACTGAGTTGTAGCTGGGCACATGGCTGCCCAGCTATAGATGACATTTCCCACCCTCCCTTGCAGCTAAGTGTAGTGGTATGACTAAGAGTTAGTCAATGGGACGCAAGCAGAAGTGACGTGTGTAAGTTCTGAACCACATTTTTATAAGGAACTGCTTGCCCTCCACTCTCTTTCCTTGGCTGGGATATGGCAACAACGGGTCCAGTTGTCTTGAAACCAGAGGTGACATGATGCAAATGGAAAAGCCCACTGTCCCTTCCCCAGCCAAACCAACTTGGATATTGAGTGACCTCATGTGACAGAGCTTCTCACCTGTGATGGTGTTAAAACATGATCATCCATCCTGTAGCACTCCTTACATAGAGAGGCAGGGGTCTCTGTTCCCTCCCCTTAAATATAGGTAGTTTTGACGAATAAAATACGGCAGAAGTGACTAAAATTTCTGAGAAAAAGTGTGGAAGGCCATGTACCTTCTCCCTTACTTGCTGGAACATTCGCTCTTGGAACAAAAAGTTCAACTACCCTGAGGCCACCGCGCTGTGTGGAAACCCTAACCACAAAGAGAAGTCACGTGTAGGCACTCCGATCAACAGTCCCAACTAAGACAAACCTTGTCATTCCAGCTCAGGCACCAAAGGGGTAAAGAAACCTCCAGATGATTCTAGCCCCCAGCCATGTGAGTTACTCCCAGCCATTCAAGTCTTCCCAGCTAAGGCCTCTAACAGCATAGGGCACAGTCAAGCCATCCAGACTATGCCGTGCCTAAACTGCTGACTCACAGAATCCATGAGCAAAATGAGATTATTGTTGTTTTATGCAGCAACAGATGACTGGAACACCACTCACCCTGGACCACACCTCCTTCTGGACTGTTATGTGAGAAAGAAAAAAGCTACTTCATTTAAGCCTTTTTATTTGGGGATCTCTTTGTTATAACAGCATAGCTTATACCCTAAAGCACATACTTTTAATTTTTAAAAATATATTAATAGTATCAGAGTATACATATGATTCCACAACTTTCTTTTCTCACTCAACAATATGTCTTGAAGATCTACCTACCTAAGAATATAGAGATATACTTCATTCTTTGTAGCGCTGTGCAGTATTTCATGCTCTGGACATAATACAGTTTATTTGCCATTTCCCTATTGCTGGTTGTTGAGGTTGTTTCCAGTCTCCGACTATAATGAACAATGCAACATTGAATAATATCCTTGCACTGCCTCCCTGGGCACATACGCAATTATTTTTCTGGGGAAGAGCAGTGGAATTGCTGGGTCAGAGGGTACACGCTTGTTTTTAGTTTTAATAGATCTTGGCAAACGGCCCACAAAGTGGCTGCACCAATTTACACTCCCACCCCAGCATATGACAGTTGTCCACACCTCACCAACACTCAATGCTATCGACATTTACTTTTTTACAGGCACTTTTCTAATACTCCACTGGCGATATTTTCTGCTCAATCCTAAGGCATCAGAGTGGTAGGGATGGGAAGTCCCTGGGCCTTCCCGTAATTCTGTCCCCTGGGATATGGAGTCATTCCTGCTCCCCCACAGTTCTCTCTCTGTCTCTGCCACAGGCCAGAGACACTTCCCAGAGGAGACCCGATACCGGAGACTACACATTTGGTCCACGTCTGTCCTCGGGTCCAGGCTCAGGATTTGCCAGCCAAGATGAGGACGACGCAGGATGGGGGGAGTCAGAAACAAGGCCCTTATTGTGACATGCTCTCCACCCCCAGGGCATTCCTCGCCCACGCTCAGTCTCTGCTGATTCCACCTTGTGCCAGTCCCACAGGCAACAGAAAAGGTTATCAATTCATTTCTTGGATACTTACTTTTTTCCAGATACTTGTCTCTCTCTCTCTTTTTTTTTTTTTGGTGAGGAAGATCAGCCCTGAGCTAACATCCGTGCTAATCCTCCTCTTTTTGCTGAGGAAGACCGGCTCTGAGCTAACATCTATTGCCAATCCTCCTCCTTTCCCTCCCCCCACCAAAGCCCCAGTAGATAGTTGTATGTCATAGTTGCACATCCTTCTAGTTGCTGTATGTGGGACATGGCCTCAGCATGGCCAGAGAAGTGGTGCGTCGGTGCGCGCCAGGGATCCGAACCCAGGCCGCCAGTAGCGGAGCGCGCGCACGTAACGGCTAAGCCACAGGGCCGCCCTCTCTCTCTTTTTTAATTGGAGTAAAATATATATAACATAAAATTTACCATTTTAAATTTTTTAATTTTTCTATTTGTAATAAAACACACATAAAATTTACCATCTCAACTGTTTTTAAGTGTACAATTCAGTGGCATTAAATATATTCACGTTGTTGTGTAACCATCACCATCACCCATCTCCAGAACTGAAACACCGAACCTATCCAACAACAACCCCATTTCCTCTTCCCTCCAGGCCCTGGCAACCACCATTCTCCTTTCTGTCTCTATGAATTTGACTACTCTCATATTTGACCTCATGTAAGTGGAATCATACAGTATTTGTTTTTTTGTGACTTGCATATTTATCACATAGCATAATGTCTTCAAGATTCATCCATGTTGTAGCATGTATCAGAATTTCCTTCTTTTATTTTAAGGCTGAATACTATTCCATTGTGCATATGTACCACATTTTGCTTGTCCATTCATCTGTCGACAGACATTTGGGCTGCTTCCATCTTTTGGCTATTGTGAATAATGATGCTATGAACATGAGTGTACAAATATGTGTTTGAGTCCCTGCTTTCAATTATTTTGGGTATATACCCAGAAGTGAGATTGCCGGATCATATAGTAATTCCATGTTTAATTTTTCTGAGGAAAAATTACCATATTCCACAGCGGCTGCACCATTTTATAACAGCTGTCTCCTGCTGCACTGTCCATGGGGTAGTCCGGCAACTGGAGGGGATACAATTCCTGTCTTCCCTCATAGTCCCTGGCTACCCTCTGCTCAAGAGGGTGTCTCCAGCAGACACTCAATTGGACCTGTGCTTTGAGATGATGTTTCCAGAAGCAAATGAGCCACATTGAGGCAATCCAATCCTGCCTTTTATCCAATCAACCCTGGCCCCGTGGCCTCAAATGGAACTAGTCACCAGATGGAGGCCTTCTGTTGTCTTTGCCAGCTAGGCAGCTATTCTCCTTCTGGTTGACGTCCCCATAGTTTCTTTGGAGACCCATCCCTTCCCCACACTCAGTCTTTGAGATCTAGCTGGGGGTGGGGTTGACCCTACTGGGTTCCAGGGCATATGACCGAGGCCTGGCTAATCAGAACATCAGCCTCCTGACCCAGCGGGTTGATTCAGGGACGGGCACTCAGAACCAACAAAACTCAACTGCGGGGCTTGTATCAGAACTGCTGAAAAAGAGAAACTCTTTTTCCACTAGTTTTACAGGTAGCAGGATGTGAGCCCAGTGCTAATGGGGCTCTCTTGCCTAAGAATGAACCCAGAGGAAATTAGGGCAGAAAAACAGATGAAGGCTGAGCCATGATGACTGCATTTGAGCCCCTGGATTGGCTTACACCTGAAGCAGTACATGTTTGACTTCCCAATTACATAAGCAAACAAATTCCATTTTGTTATGATTGGCTTTGCCAATTTGGGTTGAGTGTCTTCACTTCAGAGGCAAGTGTCAGAATCTAGATTAATACGCCAAAGAACAGAGCTTTCCTTCTGGGCAAAGTTAACCACACCAGATAAGAAAAGAAGCCACAAATCTTGGACTCATTATTACCAAGCTCTTGCCCAGGGCACTGTCATCTTAAAGATTCCAAAACCAAAGACTTGGAGCCTGGTTGAAAGAATCCTTCATCAAGCCAGTTACTAAATAGTCACCCAAAAACGTAGATCTCTGAACCACCATATTGGGTGTTTTTCTTCCAAACTAAGAATCTAAACCATTATTATTATTATTATTTTCTTCGTGTGGTTTTTTTTGTTGTTTTGTTTTTGGTGAGGAAGATTAGCCCTGAGCTAACATTTGTTGCCAATCCTCCTCTTTTTGCTGAAGAAGATTGGCCTTGGGCTAACATCCGTGCCCATCTTGCTCTACTTTATATGTGGGACGCCTGCCACAGCATAGCTTGATAAGTGGTGCATAGGTCTGTGCCCGGGATCCGAACCTGAGAACTCTGGGCCGCTGAAGTAGAGCTCACAAACTTAACCACTACACCACCGGGCCAGCCCCCTAAACCATTATTTTTTAACAATTTTATTGAGGTACAATTTACATCCTATAAATTCACTCCTTTTAAGTGTACAATTCTGTGGTTTTTATATATTTACCAAGTTGTGAAACTATTACCACATCCAGTTTTAGAACATTCCATCACCCAATAAGATCCCTGGTGTCTATTTGCACTCACTCCCCACTCTCTCCTCCCCCCAGCTCCTGGCAACCACTAATCTACCCTCTGTCCCTACAGATTTGTCTTTTCTGGATATTTCATATAAATGGAATCATACAATATGTGGTATTTGCATCTGGCTTCTTTCACTTAGCATGATATTTTTGAGGTTCATTTATGTTGTAGCATGAATACATATGTTGTAGCATAAATTTTTTTATTGCCATTCAGGAATAAAAACTTGGTATAAATATATCACATTTTGTTTATCCATTTACCAGTTGTTGCACATTTGGGTTATTTCCACTTTTTGGCTGTTATGAATAATGCTGCCGTGAACATCCATGTAGAAGTCTTTGAATAGACATATATTTTCATCTCTCTTGGGTAGATACGTAGGAATAGCACTGTCAGGTTGTATGGTAAATGTACGTTTAACTTTTAAAGAAAACGCCAAACTGCCAAACCACTATCTTTATTTCTAAACTTGGCAGCGGCGGATTGGAACATGGGGATACTCACCAAAAACTGAGAGGCGGCTCTCCACACACAGCCCAGGGAGTACCAGCTTACTAAATGTGATTGACTCCCACATCAAGTTGCTCCCTCTAAAAATAACCCAGGCCACTGGGGGCACCAAAGCAGATGTGCCGCTGTGGAAGAAAGTACTCTGTCCCGCAGCACAAAGCCAGCCCCAACCCCCCCGTCTAGTGCAAGACCAATGAAAGAAAAGAAACACACTTGATAGAATATCTGAAGACAGAGCTTTAGGGGAAAAAAGAGGCTAACTATAAGGCAAATACTGCCAGTAAAGAATCAAATGTTAACTCTATAAATGTAATCAAAATCTCCAAGAGATAAAAAAACAAGTATAGTACACTACTCGATTCTGCAGTAAATGATATTTGCGTGGTCATAATCTTGTAAATGACTGACAGTGAGCCTATTGTTTCTTTATAAGCCTTTTGGTACTGCTGGATTATTTTTTGGTCTCCTGCTCATTTTACTACGAAAATTTCAGGCATAGAAAAAGACAGAAAATCATATAACAGAAAATAAACATAACATTAACACTCATATCCTCACCCTCAGTGAAAGAAATAATAGTGTACACAGAGTTGAAAGCCCCTATGTACTCTTTCTAGGTGGTATTCCCTTCCTCTGTCCCCAAAGAGGGGAACCCTGATGCTGGTTATTTCTGCCCCTACTCCCACCCCAGACTGATTCTGTCTTTCTCTGTGTCCTGGGAGGCTGACCCCTACGGGCTGCACCTCCTGGGCTCCCTTGCTTTGCCTCCTACTGGGGTTTAGCCAATGGAATGCAAGGACAGAAGACTGGAGGGCAGCAGGAGAGAGGGAGGAGTATTTGTTCTTCCTGCCTTCTCCCTGCTTTGCTGTAGCCCTTAACCACAACAGCGCCTTGGCAGCTCCCCTACCCCAGCAACAAGCTCTGGCCAAGCTCTGGTGACTTCCCCACTTCCTCTGCTCCTTTAGGATTAGGACTGGTCCCAGCTCTAGGGGCCTCACCCTTAAACTGCCACACCTCTGTAAATAGCTCCTTCCTTAAACTCCCTGGCAGAGTCATTTGCCTCTTGCCAGGGCCTGCCCAAATCTCCACTGTACTGAATGTGGCCCACATCACTCCCTTACAATGTCCTTCTATTTGTACTTCATAGATATGTATCAGTAAGAAATACATAGTGTTGTTTTGAATGTTTTTAACTTATACGTCATACTGTACACACCCCTCTGCAACTTTTCAACGTTGCTTTTCTGTTTAAAAGATTTATCCATGTCGATACACGTAGCTCTAGTTTATTCATTCTGCTCTTCATACCCCATTCCACGGATGTTCAGTGGAATTATCCATTCTGATGGACATTTAGGTTTCTGGTTTTTAGCTGTTATAAAAAGTGTTATGAGAATTCTTCTACATATCTCCTATTTGAATTTTTAACTGTGTGAATATGTATTACTTATAAAAATGTAGAATGGATTAAAAAAAATAGAAGCACTAACACTAGTTCTGTGAACTGGGAGGCCCACAGCTTCCTTCCTACACATCTGATTACCATCCTTTATGCCATGTATAGAAGACACAAACAAGCAAGTTTCCGTTGAAGGATTCGGAGACCTACTGCCTCTCCTGTCCTCTGAGGCCCCAAGCTCTGCCCCAGTGGGAAGATAAAATTAATGACTCCAGGTCCCAGCATGGCTGTGAAACATCTGGAGATGCCTCCTTAACACAACTTAGCTGAGTCATAAGATCCAGAACTGGGGAGTCACAACTCCTGAGTCAACATTTATTCCAAGAATTGCCAACAGTGGAATCTCGTGGTAGTTTCAGACAGGGCTCTGGCCCATGAGCATTGCAAGTTGGTGGCCAACCCAGTAGACTGCAACAGAGCCATGGCCATCACCAAAAGAGATTATGTTTATATAGTTCTCTTTCCAAGGAATCAACTTCAAATAAAGATTTCTGGATGCTGAGTATACTTAATTAAGACTCATCACCATGGAAACACTACCAAAAATGGAAAGTTGACTTCATCTAAACTGTATCAATTCTCAGGGCCGGCTCCGTGGCTTAGCGGTTAAGTGCGCGCGCTCTGATGCTGGCGGCCCGGGTTCGGATCCCGGGAGCGCCCCGAGGCACCACTTCTCCGTCCAACGCGAGGCCGAGTCCCACGTACAGCAACTAGAAGGATGTGAACCTATGACGTACAACTATCTACTGGGGCTTTGGGGGGAAAAAACTGAATAAATAAAATCTTTAAACTGTATCAATTCTCCATTGGAAAAGACTCAGAGTCATGTGCCAGGATTGATTAGTGATGTCTGTTATAGGAGCAGTAAGTAGGGGTATCAGTATGTGTGTCAGGCATTGAGGAGGGAGGAAAACATAATGGTTAAGTGGTTAGGCTCTAGAGCCACACTGTCTGACTGCATATCCAGAGTCTGCCACTTCTCAGCTGAGTTATATAATCTCTTTGTACCTCAGTTTCCTCAGCTGTAAAAGGGCTAGGAGACGAGGTATATGTAACAGGCCATGTACTAGTTTCTTTAAATCAGTTTTATTGAGGTATAATTTTCACATCAATTCACCAATTTTCAGGTGTATAATTCAGTGAATTCTGGCGAATATATACAGTCGCGTAACCACCACCACAATCAGGACATAAACCAAAGTTTCCCAAACTTTGTTGGTTCACCATGCCCTTAGCATCTCAGTAAACTTTGCAAGGGGTCCTTAGGTCAAATAATTGAAAAGTATTTATGTCCTAACAACTTAGTAGCCTCTGGAGAAAAAGAATACACAGAAATTGACAAAAATATTTTTATTTCATTCTGAAACAACCAAAATTATTTACTAATGGCATGTGCGTGCCTGTTGGGCTCTGCACAAATTCTCAAGCCTTGGAATCAGATTGGATACTGCCATTCTCCTTTCTCGTTCCATACTGATTTCCACATAGTACTTGACTTTAATCAGAGACCACTAAAAACCCAACTTCGCAAAGATATCACATCACCAAAAAAGAATGTGAACTACCCCAGGTTAGTAATCTAAGCGACGTGTGACAGGTGTCATTGTGTTTCCCTTGAAAATGTAAATTATCCCATAGTGCCCCTGTGAGCTTGCTGCAGCTCCTTGGGGCTACCTTGACACAGTTTGAGAACTACAGATATAAACAGTTTCTTTCTTTTTTTTTTTTTTTTTTTTTGGTGAGGAAGATCAGCTCTGAGCTAACATCCATGCTGATCCTCCTCTTTTTGCTGAGGAAGACCGGCCCTGGGCTAACATCTGTGCCCATCTTCCTCCATTTTATGTGGAACGCTGTCACAGCATGGCCTGACAAGCGGTGCATAGGTGCACGCCCGTAATCCGAACCCGGGCCACCAGCAGCAGAGCACGCGCACTTAACTGCTATGCCACGGGGCCGGCCCCTAAACAGTTTCTATTACCCCCAAAAAGATGCCTGTTCAGCATCCCTCTCTGGTTTTTTTACTATCAGTATTTTGATTTTCCTTCATGGGACCACCCCTCCCCCACTCTTATTTCATGTGGTTTAAGTGGCACTGATCCCAGTCCTGGGATCTAGGGGGTAGACATGTAACCAAGGCCCAGCCAATCAGTGGCAAGTAACTGGATAAGTAAGGGATAATCACATGACCCAAGTCAGGCCAATGAGAGTCAGCCCTGGGACTCCTGCTGGAATCACAGGGAAAAAGATGCTGTTTCTGCCAGGTTTACTAAGCTAGTAGATGTCAGCCTGGGGCTGCCAGTGGTCATCTTTGCCACAACACGGGAGAGAGTGCCTGAGAATGAAGCTGACATAGAGGAGACAGAGAGACACACAGAGACATCACTGGAGCCCCTGGATCCAGCCTTGCCTGAAGTCATTTGCCTCTGGACTTCCCAATACATGAACCAATAAACCCCTTTTTTAGCTCAAAGCCGGTCAAACTGGGTTTCTGTCACTTGCAACTAAGAATTCTGACTAATGCATTGTGTTAAAGCACCATACAAATGAAATAAGACCCCGCAAATTCAAAAGTTCTCTTCTAGAGCTAAGGGTCTCAGGATACTTTTGGAGTCCACTGTGTTAGGAACCCAAAAAGTATCTGACCTATACAGCAGGCCTGGGTTTAAATTCTGGCTCCATGACTTTCAAGTTACTTAACATCTCTTGGCCTCGTTCTCCTCATCTATGACGCACGGATGTCATTTAGATTAAACGGGACATTCCATGTATCAGTTAGCTCTTATTGTTGTTGTTATTACTGTCAGCCTTTGTTTCATAGATAAAGAAACTCAAGCTCAGAGAGGTGGCTTGCTTAAGGTCAGATACTAGACAGTGGCAGAGATGGGGCCTGTACCCAGGAATTCCAACCCCCTGTCCAGGGTCATTCCACACAACTCGCTTCTAAAGAAAGAGGCCCATAATGCAACGTAAGATAGAAGAAAAACAAAAGCCCACAAAAGACGACCCCAGAGCACAGACCTGCCTGGGGTAGTGGTTAAGAACACAGACTCTGGTGTTCAACAATGTGGGTTTGAATCCTGACTCCAAGCACTTACAAGCCATGTGGCTTTGGATAATTGATTTTGCCCTCTGTAAACTGGGGATAAAAGGATCTATTTCATAGGGTTTTAATGAAATAATAATATGGTCTTGCTTCCTGTCTGCCCCTCAATGTCTATTCTATACACAGTAACCAGAGGGCGGGATGCCAGTTTCTTTGGTAGTAAAGGCCTAAATCTTTACAATGGCCTACCAGGCCCCAGCGTTTCCATGAGGTCAGGTTTAGGGAAAGGCCACTTGGGGCCACCTCCTTCCTGAGTGAGGAGGGACAAGGTCAGGCTTCCAGTGATGCAAGGCAGGAAACGCACATTAAGTCACCTGCCACCATAACTGTAAGTGACCTTCTGTGGTCACACCACAGGCCACAAGGCCAAACACGCACTGGTCTCAGACTGACGCTCAATTCACCAGCAAGACCGAAACCTCAACCAGCCAAAAACAAAGTCCCATAGTGATTCAACCTTGCCCCTGAGTCCAGTGAGGCCCTGGCAAATGCAAATCACAGTCAAAAGAAAACAGATCCTTTTCTCTAGAAAGTCCCAGAGATTATGACTTTTTGGAGGTGGGGAGGAATTCCAAAGACCTTTCAAATCCTCTAGTCGGAGAATTAAGTTTCTTCTTTCTTCCCTTCATTTGAAAAAGGGAAGGAGAGGTAAAACACAGAGATTATATATTACCCCAAGAAAGACAGAATCAGAGAGATAGAAACTTAAAACCCAAAATTCTAGATTCTGAGGCAGATGTAGGAAAATTAAGACAGACTGAGATTTTCTGGTGGAAAAAAAAATCATTCTTGTTGTTAACCTTTCTAGTTCCAATCTGCCCACCCCGCCTCCCTGTTGTGACCTCCTGGTTCCCAAAGAAATGTCTCATGTCTGAAAGTCTGTCCAACACATGCACAATGACAACGTACACCCTACTTATTATATGCATATTTCCAGAGTTCATTTCAGGAGTTCAGAGCTCTCATTTATTATGGGGACTCAGCGGGTGAGAAGAGACAGAGGGGCCCTCGACACAACGATACACCTCTGAACTAACATTTAGAGAACTAAGTTTCTAGCCCCAACTTGACGCTAAAGAGCTGTGTGAGCCCAGTTCAGTCAATTAGCATGCCCAAGCTTCCGTCTACGAATTGAAGACTATGAATTGTGCTCTAGTCTATGACCTTGACCCCAGGGGAGGTCTGTGTCCTTCCATCCACCATTGGCCTCTGACCTAGCAGCTGCCCATGAAAGCCTGAGGCCAGAGGGTCCATTTTCCCCAAAGTAGGATCCAGTCCATTCCAGTTCCCCCACTGCTGAAGAACTGAGCAGGGGACATCAGTTTCCACCCGGTCAGCCCTTCTACAACCCTTGCTGTGCACCAAGGGATGAAATCCAGGATTAATTCCCAATTCCTCTCTGTCCCTCACACACGTGAGCCCCAGAGACACCAAGTAAAAACACAACAAATCCAAGATCTCCTTCGCAACCTCTACCTGCCAAGAATAGCTATCTAATTGCTATTAATTGCATAGCTCTGAAGTGTTAAGATTCCTCCTCCTCCTCCTAGTCTAAACCAGGGCAAGGGAAAGGAATCATGAACAACAAAAGCTCCACACGGCAAAACTCTTCTCCCACTCTTCACTCTAATACCCCTCCATGGCTCCGCAGCTGGACATGACCTGAGAGCCCAGGAGGACAAAGCGTTAAGAAGTGGCCGAGTCTTCTCAACGGGAGTGGAGCCAGAAGGGTCCCCTGGGAACTGGGTGGGACCCAAGCCCTAGACCTGAAAAAGAGGGCACCAACCCACACACGCTGGACAGGCGAAGAAAGGCATACTCTTCTGGTTACCTTACCCGCTGCTTATGCCCGAAACAGCACCACCTTCCTGCTCTGTCTCTCCAGCCCCTCTCTCTATTCATCAGGACCTGCTGCCTCATGTCTAGAAAGACCCATTGCAGACACCCGTGGCAATTTCCTCTCCCCTTCTTTGGGCATTGTAAGAGGCCAAGCAACTGCAGACAAGAGCCACATGGACAGGAAAAATGTCATTGCTCCAACTGAGGATAGAATGGGGGGCGGTGTGTGTGCTGTGATTTCAGGCAAACAGAGCCCAACTCCAGAGTCTGGTAGGTCCAGAGGGAACAGCCCCATCTCCAAAACTGATCCAGGGGTGCCTGTTGGCCAACCCCAAGGTTTCGTGAGGCGTCTCTAGTCACCAGAGCAGGTAGTTGAGGCCTCTGTGAGCCTCCCATCAGGAACAACTCCTCCTGCCAGGACCTCCCAGAGGCAATGCCATTCTCTCAAAGGGCCTGTCTTACACCCGCCCTCACCCCACCCTGCGTAAGGCTCTGGCCCAGAAGGGTGAAGGGCTGGGAGCAGCTTCTAGCGCTGAGGGAGGCAATCCAGCTGTCAGAACTGACAGATGCCATCCACAATGCCAAACTCAGCCTGCAGCAGCGCCAGAGAGGCGGGCACAGACACCAGAGCCCCAAAGACGGAGAACAGGGTCCCTAATCCCTAAGCAAAGCCTAGGGGTTCAAGGTGAACGGCTCCCAAGCACATCTTCCAGAATGGAGCTGCAGAGGAGAGGGATCTCCCACCAGAGGAGAGGGGAAGTTGAGCAGCCAAAAGCCGGTGGGCGGGGGTGGGGTCAGGGGAGACTCCTGCGAAGCTGGGGGCTGGGCTGTTCTCCTTGAGTCCCAGCACATACCTGACCCCTGAGGCCTCCCCCACATGGGCACGCCAGGCACTTCCCCTCAGAGGCCCCAGACCAACTTTCTGCAGCGAAGGAGGCGCGCGCGGCAACGAGCCAGTGCGCGGGCCGGGGAAAGGGGGGATGCCGCCGGGCGCCCCAAGTGGATGTAGAACTGAAGTGCTGGGAGATGGGAGGGGGCTGGCCCACGCGGGCCCCCAACCCCCAGGGCCTGGCCAGGGGCACTCCCTGCGCCCTGATGGTCCCCATTGCCCGGGCTGGGAGAGCAGGAAGGGGAAGGCACTGCACCGCAGGTAGCCGAGTCGCGGGACCAGGTGGCCCGGCCCTACCTGCAGTTCCTGAAATTCTCCCTCCAGCTCGTGCCACTCGCGCTCGCAACGCTCCAGCTGGCCGGACATGGTGCAGCGGGGCGAGGCGGCGGCGGCTGCTCCCGCAGCGTGCCGCGGCCGGCCACCAGCACCCCACTCCCGCGCGCGCCCGGGCCGCCTTCCGAGACACCAGCTGTTCCTGCGCAGCGGGAGCCACGCGCGCACCTGACGTCACCACCCCCTCCCCGGCGCCGGCTCCGCCCCCTGGCCTCTAGGCTGGCCCCCGCGCATGCGCACGCACCTCCCCCGGCTCCGCCCCCGCGCGCCGAGCTCGGGCTAGGGGGCTGCTGTAGCTTTGCAGGTCTTGGCAGAGTCGGTTGCTGCGCTTTGGGGAGTCCCTCTGCTCCTCCAGAACCTCTCTCTTCTAGTTGGGCCTGGGGAACGTGTCCGCAAGCTGTATTTGCAGAGTATATTTTACTTATATTGTGTTTGTTTGGGGTGTCTCGGGTCTGGAGGGAGAGAGATCTGGGGGAGGTAAAAGCTCACCACGCCTTGGCACTGCCTGACCTGAGCCAAAGCCAACGGCCTGAAATGCTAGAACTGACATTGACCGTCCAGCAAGGTCGCCGGGCAGGGCGGGGAAGCGCGCGAGGGCCCTGTCATCTTTCATTGTCGTTATTATTCACTGCAGCTAGTACATCCTAGATTCCTGCCCTCTAAGACGCTGGGTGACTCTCTTGACAGCTGTTTCTGTCGCTCAAAAGACACAAATGTCTCAAAGCTAATTGAATCCAAATTCCCTCCCCTCCCTGCATGGTCCCACAAGATCTACTCCTGCCTAGCTTTCCAGTCATATCTCCTGTCTCACCTCGCTGGATCTGTACTCTCCAGCCAGTTTTTTTCTCTTCCTGCTCTTGCATGGAACATTCTTCCCTCTAAATCTTAATATGGTTGCCTTTTTCTCGTCATTCAAGCCTCAGTTCAAAAGACAGCTGGATTAGTTTCCTAGGGCTGCCCTACCGCGAACTGGGTTAAGTTCTGGGTGGCTTAAACAATAGAAATGTATTCTCTCACAGTTCTGGAGGCTAGAAGTGCGAAATCAAGGTGTCAGCAAGGCCATGCTCCCTTTGAGACTGGGTAGACTCTTGCTTGCTCCTTGGTAGCTTGTGGTGGTGGCTGTCAGTCCTCAGCATTCTTTGGCTTGCAGCTTCATCCCTCCAATCTGGGCCTCTGTTGTTAAGCAGTCTTCTTCTTGTGTGGCACCTCTTATAAGGTTACCAGTGTTGTTGGCTTGAGGGCTAACCCTACTCTGGCATGACCTCATCTCAATTAATTACATCTGCGAAGACGCTATTTCCAAATAAGGTCACATTCTGAGGTAGTGGGTGTTAGAACTTCAACATATCTTTCTGGGGGACACGATTCCACCTATAACAACACCTCCGAAAAAAGATTTTTTCTGAACGCCCACAGGTTCATGCCTCCTCCCAGTCACTTATATATCACCTGTTTTATTTCCTTAATACAAGTTATCCTTGTATGAAAGTGTTTGTCTCTGTGTTGGTTGTATGTTTCCCTCTGTGGTATATAATCTCCATAAGATCTCAGGGATCTTGTCTCTGTCTTGGTCATCATTGGATTTCCAGAGCTTGGCACATAGTAGGCCCTCAGTAAATATTTGTTGAATGAATGAACATTAAAGATCATCTACTGCAGGGCCGGCCCTGTGGCTTGGTGGTTAAGTGCGCGCGCTGCGATGCTGGCGGCCCGGGTTCGGATCCCGGGTGCGCATCGAGGCACCACTTCTCCATTCATCCTGAGGCCGAGTCCCACATACAGCAACTAGAAGGATGTGCAGCTATGACACACAACTATCCACTGGGGCTTTGGGGGGAAAAAATAAAATAAATAAAATCTTTAAAAAAAAAAAAAAAGATCATCTACTGCAGAGGGTCTCAACTTTTGGGGTTCGTAGACCCCCCTTTAGAACTCTGAATAGGGAATAGGCACATAAGCACAGACAGAAATATTTGCAGGTCTTGGTTGAGGCCTGAAGAAGAGCATGACTTACTCAAGATTCCCGGCTAATTAATGACCGGTTTTGAATGATGATTCTCGTTTCTCTAGGGGTTAGGACTTCACCATATCTTTTTGGGAGACACAATTCAACCCGTAACAACACCTCTCAAAAAAGCTGAAGCAAGTCTTGTTCGCAGGCCAGTTATTGTTGACTGGAAGTCAGAGGTTGTGGATTTTCCTTTGTGAATTGGTTTCCCTCCTCCTCCTCCTACTCTTCCTCCCCACCCCCCACTTCTTCTTCTTTTGTATTTTAGTATTCCTAAAAATATTCTTGAGCTTTATATTGGATGCAGTTAAGTTGCTTGGAAACAATTTGATCTTTTGACTCTTGCTTTAACGTTTACCTGGGACTCAAACAGTGCTCAGTCTGGAGCCCATTTTTCCCCACTCCTGAGGCCAGACCAATGCCCCATGAATCATGAGGTCTTCCAGTCTGGTTGGCGGGAGCAGGCACTGTTCCTGGGCCTGTGTGAGTGCCATCCACTCCTACCTGTAATCATTTCAGATGGTTCTTTCCCTCGTCGCAGATAGTTGTCCTTGTATCCTGTGGTGACCAGTGCTCAGCTGACTCCTGGAGGGGACTCTTTGGAGACCTCTGGAATTCTCTGTGTGCATCTGTCTCCTCTCTAGAACTCTAACCTCCTTGGTCCCCCTGGACTCTCAGCTCTGTCTTCTCAACTCAGGGCATCTGCCAGGCCCCATCTGGGGTCCCCTTCCCTGCGCCATGGCCTAGAATCTCTCTCAAGACAATAAGCTAGGGCAATCGTAGGACTAACCCCATTTGTTTCCTGTCTTTCAGGGATCACTATCCTCCATTGACTGATGTCCAGTGTCTTGAGTGAAAAATATCATTTCATATATATTTTCTGCAGTTTTTGATTATTTCAGGTGAGAAGATAAATCTGGCCTATATTACTGCATCTTGGCCAGAAGCAGAAGTCAGCATAATGCATTTGAGATTCGGATGGTGATTGTGTGTATTGCTAGTTCATTCCTTTTTTTTTTCTGAGTGTATTTCATTGCATGGAGGGATCAGTTTGCTTATCCATTCTTTATCCATTCACCAGTTGAGGGACTTTTGGGTTATTTCCAGTTTGGGTCAATTATGAATAAAGGCGCTATAAACATTTACGTAAAAGTTTTTAAATTAAGAAAAAGAAGACGATTTAACATAAAAATCCAGACTTTTACTTTCTCTTGAAAAATGGAAAGATCTGGTCACACTAGGCTCACATTCCTGCATGGCGATGGGCTGGAAAAGAGTAACAGATATCCTCTTCACAGGGAGCTTGCCGGTTGCCACAGTCCTCACCATGCTCAGTTGTGTCGCCCCAGCCTACCTCACGTATTTATGTAACGTGTGGTCCCTAGAGACATTCAAATTTGAGACTCCCAGTATGAAGTGTCATGGAGATTGCAAAAACAGGTAAACCACTCAAGTGGTGGTAAAACAGAAAACGGTTTATTTAATTGGGGTTAGTAGGATCCAAAAGAAAACACAGAGCTTCGCAAGCAGAGGGTTTGCGAAGAAGATGCCCCTTCACCTCTGCTTGTAGTTGCTCAATCCAAGTGAGTCCATCTGCCCCAGGCTGCCCAGGGTCAGAAGAGGCTGGCCCTGCCCCCAGGGAGATCTGGGCAGGTGCACCTTATCTGCAGGCTGGCCAGCAGTCAGGTTGCAAATCTAAGGGATTGTTCGCTCTGTGGGATCAGGACCCCATGTGCGTTATTCACAAGCCCTTCTGTGGGTGGCATGGGCTGGCCATCCCCATCGGTGTAGCCGCTCAGGTGCCAGAAATGTCAGTTCTTACCTGGCTGCCCCCCTGTCCTGTTTCCTGCCCAAAGCACTTTAAGACTCACTCGTCAGCTCCCTGGGACTGGATCTGGCTTGTCTTAGGGACTTTGATCATGATGGGTGAGAAAGCGTGTTGCAAGGTTGTCCCCTCCACTCCCTGTTCACACCACCAGGGGAAAATCTCCCTTATTTGTTCTCTTGCAGGACCCCTACTTAGGGAACTGCCAGTCTGAGAATTTGCTCGACCAGCTGGGGAGAGTCATAAAAGTAGCAAACACATAGCACTTACTATGTGCCTGGCGCTCTTCTATATGCTTTATGTATACATATTAATGCATTAAGTCCTCACAACGACCTTATGAGGAAGGACCTTGATGATCCCTGTTGGACAGATGAGTACTCTAAGGCATGGTTTCTCCAACTTTTAATGTGCTCATGAACCACTTCCTGGAGAGCTTCTTAAACTGCAGATTCTGATTCTCTAGGTGCTAGGAAGGGCCTGAGATCCTGTAATTCTACAAGCTCCCAGCAAATGCTACTTGTCCAAGAACCACACTTTAAATAGCAAGAGTCCAAGGCACAGAGAGATGGAGGAACTTACCCAAGATCATCCAGCTGTTGGCAGCTGTGTTACTTGCACATTGCAGGATGCCAAAAGCCGATTCTAAAAAAAGAGCACCTGTCCAAGGAGAAGTGAAAATTCCAGGGACTTTTCCTTCGTCTGCTTCCCACAAATGCCCTTGCTCAAAATAGTCCCAAAGAGTGTAACAAGCAATTTGGGCAAAGATGTTTATAGCAGCACTTTTCAGATCAGCTACATGCTGGAAATGTCCCAAATGCCCCACAACAGGGAAACGGTTAAGTAAGCTATAGTCTGTCTATTTCGTGTGATACTACGTGATTGTTAAAAATGATCATTATGGGGCTGGCTCCATGGCTTAGCGGTTAAGTGCGCACACTCTGCTACTGGCGAACCGGGCTCGGATCCCGGGCGCGCACTGACTCACCGCTTCTCCGGCCATGCTGAGGCCGCGTCCCACATACAGCAACTAGAAGGATGTGCAATTATGACATACAACTATCTACTGGGGATTTGGGGAAAAAAAGGAGGAGGATTGGCAATAGATGTTAGCTCAGGGCCAGTCTTCCTCAGCAAAAAGAGGAGGATTGGCATGGATGTTAGCTCAGGGCTGACCTTCCTCATACACACACACACACAAAGATCATTATGGGGGCCAGCCCTGTGGTGTGGCGATTAGGTGTACGAGCTCTGCTGCTGGCGGCCTGGGTTCGGATTCCAGGTGCACACCGAGGCACCACTTGTCAGGCCATGCTGTGGCGGCGTCCCATATAAAGTGGAGGAAGATGGGCACGGGTTTTAGCCCAGGGCCGGTCTTCCTCAGCAAAAAGAGGAGGATTGGCAACAAATGTTAGTTCAGGGCTGACCTTCCTCACACAAAAAATGATCATTATGGGAACTAAATGGATGCCTGTAAACAGGTATATTACATCATGTTAAGTAAAAAAGTAGAGCCCACAATAGTGTGTATATACTGATTAAAGTTATACAATCATTCATGAACCCTGAAAAAGATTGGGTGAATTTAGTATAACAGAAATACTCTAACACGTAAATTGATGAAATTTTTTCCCTAAAATGTTGTCCAGGTGTTTGATAGAAATTTTAAACCCCTGTCTTTCTGTTCACAGGTTTATATTGTAAACAGCAAGTAGTATCTATTAAATTTCATTTGTTTAATGTTTACTCTTCAGGTATCAAAATGTCTTTATTCAGTTATTTGCATTACTGGACTTACTTGGGACTGAAAGTCCTGTTTGGATGGGGCTGTGTGATATTTGGCCCAAACAGACCTGAGTTCGGATCTCAGCTCTGCCACCTGCCAGCTGTGTGACTCTCAGGACCTAATTCACCTTCTCTGTAAATCGGGGGTTGCTCTCGTAGGATTGTTGTGAGGATTAAATGCGATATTGTAGATAAAGTGCTTGACACTATGTAAAACAGAAAGCACCAACTTTATACATTTGGGTCTTAAAAAAATAAGCATTTTATTTGGGGATGCTTTTAGATTTACAAACAGAGCTGCAAGGTTAGTACGGAGAGTTCCCATATATTCTTCACCCAGCTTCCCCTAATGTTGACAATTTACATAGCCATGACACCTTTATCAAAACTAAGAAATTAACATAGGTATATTGCTATAAACTAAACTCCAGACTTTGTTCAGATTTTACCAGTTTCTCCATTGATGTCCTTTTTCTGTTCCAGGATTCAACCGGACATTGCATTTAGGCGTCATGTCTCCATAGTCTTCTCAGCCTGTGATCGTAACTCAGTCTTTCCTTGTTTGTCATGACCTTGACACTTTTGCAGAGTAATATACGTACTTTTATTCTTATTTATTTATTTATTTATTGGTGAGGAAGATTGGCCCTGAGCTAACATCCATTGCCAATCTTCCTTTTGCTGAGGAAGATTAGCCCTGAGCTAACATCTGTGCCAATCTTCCTCTGTTTTGTATGTGGGATGCCACCACAGCATGGCTTGACGAACGGTGTGTAAGTCCATGCCTGGGATCCGAACCTGTGAACCCCGGGCCGCAGAAGCAGAGCACGTGAACTTAACCACTATACCAATGGGCCGGCCCCTAATATATGTATTTTTAATGGTAGCTTTATTGAGATATTGTGATGGTTAATTTTTTTTCCCCCAAAGCCCCAATAGATAGTTGTACGTCATAGTTGCACATGCTTCTAGTTTCTGTATGTGGGACTCGGCCTCAGCATGGCCGGAGAAGCAGTGTGTCGGTGTGTGCCCGGGATCCGAACCCGGGCCGCCAGCAGCGGAGCGTGCACACTTAACCGCTAATCCACGGGGCCAGCCCTGTGATGGTTAATTTTATGTGTCAACTTGACAGGGCTATGCAACGCCCAGGTAGCTGGTTAAACATTATTCTGGGTGTGTCTGAGAGTGTGTTTCCGGAAGAGATTAATTGAAGTGGTAGACTGAGTACAGCAGATTGTCTTCCCCAATGAGAGGGGGCCTCATCCAATCAGTTGAGGGTCTGAACAGAACAAAAAGGTGGAGGAAGGGAGGATTCTGTCTGTCTCTGTCTGTCTGTCTCTCTCTCTCTCTGCCTGACTGCTGAAGCTGGGACATCGGTCTTCTCCTGCTCTCAGGCTGGGATTGACAGCATCAGCACTCCTGGTCTTCAGGCGTTTGGACTTGGACCAGAACTTACACCATCAGTTCTCCTGATTCTCAGGCCTTCAGACTAAGACTGGAACTACACATTTTATATATCCATTCATTATTTGATGGAAATTTGGGTTGATTCTTCTTTTTGGCCATTATTAATAATGCTGCTATGAACATTCGTGTACAAGTCTTTGTGTGGACATATGTTTTCTATTCTCTTGGCATTATATTTAAGAATGGAAGGCTGGGTCAGATGGTAACTCTGTGTTTAACATTTTGAGGAACTGCCAAACTGTTTTCCAAAGTGGCTGCAATCATTTTACACCCTCACCAGCAATATATGAAAATTCCAATTCCTTGACATCCTCACCAACTCTTGTTATTGTCTGAGTTTCTCATTTTAGCCATCCTTAGGTTTTGTGTGAAGTGTATCTCATCATGGTTTTGATTTTGCATTTTCCTAATGGCTAAGACTGTGGAGTGTCTTTTCATGTGCTTAGTGGCCATTTGTGTATCTTCTTTGGGAGAAATGCCTATTCAAAGCTTTGCTCATTTTTAAATTTTTAAATTTATTATTGTTGAGTTGCAAGGATTCTTCATATATTCTGGATACAAATGCCTTATCATACATAGATTTGCAAATATTTTCTCCCATTCTGTGAGTTGATTATATTTTTTACTTATTCAACAATTTCAAACTTAAAGAACAGTCGCAAGCACAGTACAAAGGACTTTTTTCAGACCTATTTGACAGTAAATTGCTGATCCGATGCCCCGTCACTCCTGAATACTTTAGTGGGCATTTCCTACAATCAAGAACATTCTTCTAATCAGCCCAAGTACAATCGTCAAAATCAAGAAACTAGGACTGATACATTACTGCTCTCTAATCCTGAGACCCCATTCAAATTTTCCACTTGTGCCAATAGCGTCCTTTATAGCAAAAAGATCCAGTCCAGGATCATCCACTGCATTTAGTTGTCGTGTCTGCTTAGTCTCCTTTCATATGGAACGGCTCCTCAATCTCTCTTCATCTTCCTTGTCTTGGTATTTCTGAAGAGGATAGGATGGTTATTTTGTAGAATTGTCCTCAATTAGGATTTGCCTTATAGGTCCTCGTGATTATATCCAGGTTAGGTATCTTTGTGAGGACTACCACGCAGGTGATGCTGTGTTCTTCTCATTGCAGCTTGTCAGGTGGTACAGAATTGCAACTTGTCCCACTACTGACGATGTTCACTCTGCTTGGTTAAAGTAGTGTTTTTCTCGACTTCTCCAGTGCAAAGTTACTCTTATTCTGTTTGTAATTTGTAAATATTTTATGGGAGGCACTCTATGTAAATATTCTGTTCTTCATCAAACATTCCATTTATTTATATCAGCATGAACTCGTTTCCATATTTTAGTCAATGAGTTATGCTCCATTGCTATAACTATTTATTTTGATGCTCAGGTTATCACAGACTGAGATCCGCTTTTAGCTGATTTCTGTGTCCTTTTGATAGGTCCCCATCATTCTTTGAGCATTTCCTTACTTTCTGGCATAAAAAGATGTTCCGAACACGTCTTACACTTGCCCTCCTCCGACTCTGGAATCAGCCACTTCTCCAAGTATTCCTGATTCCTTTTGGTGGGAATGGTATTTTGAAACCAGGTTCTGGGGACTAGATGTGTGTGTTCATCACTGTAGAATGTCACTACTGTCGGCTTTCTCACGAGACAGATCTAGGGACTATATTTATGTATGTATGTAAATATTTGTACACATTTACACCTTTATTTATAACTCTCCTCATAAATATTGAAAACTATGACTCCACACCAATATCCAATTCCAATCCACAGGGTTCATTCTAGTTTTCTTCCTTTTCCATATTCGCAATTCCCTTTTCCAACAGTGAAAAACCTGGCTCCCATTATCCGTAGTATATTTACTTGACGGATCATTCCTCCTCACATGTAACCAATCTCCCATCGCCACCACCATCTTCTCCCCAGTCCTAATGCCAACCTCAGCCCAAATAAATATATCTTGATGAAAGGGAAGATGAGCATGTTGATCCCTTTTTTGGCTTGGTGTCCAGATTAAATGTCTTTTTTAAAAAATGATGAAAATTTCCCCAACCTCCAATGGCCATTATCAACCAACTATGAGTGGAAGAAAGTGCTTGATAAAGGTTTAGAGATGAACACTTCCTAATTCGTCTCAAAAGCCGTGTAAGAATGTTTAAGGAATGTCTTTACTACTAGACCCCTTTGCTGCCCTCATTTGTTGCAGACACAAGAAGCCCTATATCCTGGCTTCCAGCCAACCCTATTATTTTGAAGGCCTTCTGTCAAACAACAAGGAGAAAATATCGAGTGTCTTTGTATGTTCTTCTCTTTGTTTGATGTATTTAAAGAATTAGGTCTGACAGTTCCACAGTGAAGCCATATTTACTGGGTTCTTTTGTATGATGGCAGATATTGCAGGAAGACTGTAAGTAGCTGGAAATTCACCAAAATGTTTTCCCTTGGCCAGGTGAAGTGTTGGCCAGGTGAAGTGTTGGCCAGGTGAAGTGTTTTTGTTTTGGTTTGATTTTTAGGCTGCAAGATTAAATCTTGTTTCATTGTGCCACCTTCTGGTAACTTCTCAGAATTTCTGTTTCTTCCAACAAAAGGCAAAGGTGTGTTCAACAAAGATTTAACAAATACTCTTTCTCCCACCTGAAAAACTACCATTCACAAAGCTTGGGTGATAGAAATATTTCAACGCCCTTCATCATTAATAAAACAAAACATTTGATTTCCAAGTTTTCAACAATGAGAATATATTGTCACTTTTTATTGTGACATATAACATATATACAGAAAAGTACATAAAATTTATTTGTGTAGTTTAAATAATATTTATAAAGAGAATCTGTGTAATTAAGACCCAGGTCGAGAATAAGATTGCCATCATGCTAGATAACCCCATGTCTCTCTTTCCTGATCATAACATTCTCTCTCCCTCCCCACTAAGGTAACCACTATCCTGATTTTTGGGATAATCATTTGAGCATGTACCACTTTCTTTTTTTGGTGAGGAAGATCGGCGCTGAGCTAACATCTGTTGCCAATCCTCCTCTTTTTGCTTTGAGGAAGATTGGCCCTGAGCTATCATCTGTGCCAATCTTCCTCTATTTATTTTTTTGTATGTGGATTGCCGCCACAGCATGGCTCAATGAGTGGGGTAGGTCCACACCCAGGATCCAGGTCCTCAAACCTGGGGCAGCTGAAGCAGAGCATGCTAAACTGAACCACTATGCCACTGGGCTGGCCTCCATAGCATGTACTACTTTTATAACCAGAAAACAACTAAAGTATTAATTTAAAAAATAATAATGTAGGGGCTGGCCCGGTGGCGCAGCAGTTAAATTCCTGTGTTCCACTTTGGCGGCCTGGGGTTTGCCGGTTCAGATCCTGGGCACAGACCTACCTACTCACCACTCATCAAGCCATGCTGAGGTGGTGTCTCATATAGAAGAGCTACAACTCTACAACTATGATACACAACTATGTACTGGGACTTTGGGGAGAAAAAAGAAAAAAAATGTAAAAATTTTGGTGTAGCTATTTAATCTGGAAACTTACATGGTTATTCCTGCATTTAACAAATGTATATTGAGTTCAAAATCATCAGTCATTAGGAAATACAAATCAAATTGTGATGAAATACCACTTCATACCCACTAGGATGGCTAAAGTTAAAAGGACAGATGATAACAAATGTTGGCAAAGATACGGACAAATTAAAACCCTCATATATTACCGGTGAGAATGTAAAATGGTGCAGCCACTTTGAGAAACAGTCTGACGGTTTCTCCAAAAGTTAAACATAGAGTTACCATCTGAGCCAGCAATTCTATTCCTAGGTGTAGCACCAAGAGAAAAGAAAACATATGTCCACACAAAAACTTGTACACGAATGTTCACTCTAGCATTATTTATAGTAGCCAAAAAGTGGAAACAACCCAAATGTCCTTCAACTGGTGAATGGATAAACAAATTGTGATATACCATACAATGCAATATTATCCAGCCATAAAATGGAATGATGTGCTGATCCATGCTACCACATGGAAGAACCTTGAAAACATTATGCTAAGTTAAAGAAGTCAATCACAAAAGACCACGTACTGTATGATTCCATTTATATGAAATGTTCAGAATAGGCAAATCCATAGAGACAGAAGTAGATTAGTGGTTGCCAGGGAATGAGGATGAGGAGGAAAGGACAGTGACTGCTAATGGGTACGAAGTTTCTTTCTGGGGTGATGAAAATGTTCTGGAATGAGATAGTGGTGATGGTTGTACAGCTCTGTGAATATACTAAAAACTACTGAATTGTACACTTTAAAGAGTGAATTTTATGGTAGATGACATATCTTAATAAAGTTGTTATAAATATTATATCTTTTTGAGTGCGTACTATTTGCCAAGCACCATGCTAGGCACTAGAATTACATTAATGAGCAAAGCTAGAGAGGGCTCCTGTTCATACACAGTATATGTAGTGTTAAATATTGTGTCACACAAAAGATATTGCGAGATCTTCAAAGGGAAGGCAATATCTAATTAATAACACAAGACTTCCCGATTATTTCTGCCTAGTAGAATTTTGTTATGGTAAAACAAAGCTCCAAATCTCATCTCTCAGTTGAAGGAATTAGGGGCTGTTCTCTGCCCCCCGCACCCCACCATAAGGGTAACTAACAAGGGAAAAGAGGCATTGAATATAGAATGGAAAAGATGAAAGCATCACATTACACATATGCTTAATTTTTTTCTGGTTTTTATTTTGGGAAATTTCAAAAGAAAGAAGGAAGGAAGGAAAGAAAATTTTTATTTGTGAATTATGCATACTGGAAAGTGCAAACAAAGGTTAAGTACAGTTTAAGAAAGAATTATGAGGTGAACACCTATGTAACTACCACCCAGAACAAGGAGTAGAACGTCGCCAGCCCCCAGAAGCCTTGCACGGGCTGACTCCCAATTCCTACCCACTTTTCTCCCCCAGAGGTCACCACAATGCTAATTTTTATGGTAATTTGTTTTCCTTGTAGTTTTACCACCTATCTTTGCATCCATACATAACATAGGTTTGTTTTTCCTTGTTTGGAACTTTCATAAGTGAAATTATACTTACTCTGTTTGTTGGTTTGTTTTGATGCCTGTCTTCTTGTGCTCGCTATTGTTGTTAAGACTCAGCCATGCTGCTGTGACTATATTTCCTTTGTTTTCACTGCTAGGACATTCTGTTGTGTGAATAGCACACAGGTGATTTACCTGGGCTGTCATCGATTAACATTCGGGTCATTTCCTGTTTGGGATTTGAAGACCAATGCCACAAGGGCAACAGGCCTTCATGTATATTATCCTGCTATATAACCAGGAGTTAATTGCCAGAGGCAAGCTTACGCTTATCTTCAGCTCTACCAGATCACACCAAACTGTCTTCCAAAGTGATTCACTCTCTCTAAAAGAGTTCAATTCTTCCGCATTTTCAAATTACCTTTGAAAAGTGTATTTTATATGGTTGGTGGTTTAAAAAAAATTCTGAGTGCGTTTTCATAAAAGCTGTTATTGGGCTATTTGAAATGGGGACATAAGTGCCACTTGCCAGAAAAAGCATGTTAAAGAATTTACCAACTGCTCAGCACCTCTCAACTTTACACTCTGTTTGACAACAGTGCAAACATCACCATTTATACATTTTCCACACACCTGCAATGTGAATAGTTGTTAACTATTTAGAATGTGCTTTCACAACAGTATTTCTTTAATCCTCATAACAATCCTGAGAGGTAAATGTTATTATTGCATATTTTAGAAATGAGGAGACTGAGATTCAGGGAGTCACAGCTATCCAGATTATCCAGTAAATCACAGTGCAGGGGCTTGTAGCTCAGGTTATTTCTTTGTGTCACACGGTAGCTAGGCACCTGAGATAGTATCTTGTTGTACAGAAAATTTTGTTGTAAAAGATTCGTTGTAACCAGATCAACAGAGCACTGTACACTCCACAGGCAGAGTGTATTTCCTATTTCTTTATTTGGGATTTGGTCATGAAACTTGTTTTGGCCAACACTATCAAAGATTTTAAAGCACTTAATACACTGCTGGTGGGAATGCAAACTGGTGCAGCCACTATAGAAAACAACATGGAGATTTTTCAAAAAATTAAAAATAGAAATACCATACAATCCAGCTATCCCGCTACTGAGTATTTATCCAAAGAACTTGAAATCAACAATTCAAAGAGACTTATGCACCCCTGTGTTCATTGCAGCATTATTCACAATAGCCGAGACGTGGAAGCAACCCAAGCGTCCATCAACTGATGAATGGATAAAGAAGATGTGGTATATATATACAATGGAATACTACTCAGCCATAAAAAAAGACAAAATCGTCCCATTTGCAACAACATGGATGGACCTTGAGGGTATTATGTTAAGCAAAATAAGCCAGACAGAAAGACAAACACCATATGATTTCACTCATATGTGGAAGGTAAACAAATACGTGGACAAAGAGAACAGATTAGTGGTTACCAGAGGGGAAGGGGGTTGGGGGTGGGCATAAGGGGTAAAGGGGCACATATATATGGTGACTGACAAATAATAATTTACAACTGAAATTTCACAATGTTATAAACTATTATGACCTCAATAAAATAAAAAAATAAATAAAAGGAACTGCTTTAAAAAAAAAGCACTTAAATGAATAGATTTGCTTGCTTGCCCTTCTGCCATTGCAATGAGGAAAATATTCCTGATCACCCATTGATCCCAGATGGAGGATGGAGACACTTGGTACAGAGCTGCCCTAGCCAAGGCCAGCCTAGACCAGCCAGCCCACAACTGAGTGAGCTAAAGGAATGTTTATTGTTGTCTGCCCCTCAGAATAGGTTGCTGTGTGTTTTACTACAAAAACTGATACAATTTGGGATATGGGACTACATTTGTCATACAGAACCCTTCTTTATATTATTATTTTTTTATTGAAGTAACACTGGTTTATAACATTGTATAAATTTCAGCTGTATATCATTATATTTCAATTTCTGTGTAGACTACATCATGTTCACCACCCAAAGACTAATTATCATCCCAGAACCCTTCTTTGGAATGGTACCTAGCATTATGAGATTTTCATATTAATGATTTATCTTTAGGGCCTGCTATGGTCCGAATGTTTGTGTCCTCTCAAAATTTGCATGTTGGAATCCTAACACCCAATGTGATGGTGTTAGGAGGTGGGGCCTTTGGGAGGTGATTAGGTCAGGAGGGTCCAGCCCTCATGAAGGGGATTAGTGCTCTTATAAAAGAGACCCCACAGAGATCCCTAGCCCCTTCCACCACGTGAGGATACAACAAGTATGCAACCTGGAAGAGGGCCCTCATCCGACCATGCTGGTACCCTGACCTCAAAACTCCAGCCTCCAGAACTTTGAGAAATAAATTTGTTGTGTATAAACCACCCAGGCTTTGGTACTTGTTATAGCCACCTGAGCAAACTAAGACTGAGCCTAACACTTTAAGCAAAGAATGAGATCCATATTATTTGCAACAAAATCTCAATTTCATTCAACATTTTAGAGTGCAATTACTGCTGCCAGATATACGTATGTGTCTGCCACAGAGAATGTTTGGCCTGAAGAGCCAAAAAATATTTACTATCTTTACAGAAAAGGTTTACCCAATTATAATTCACCTCTGGGCTGTGGTGAAGGGGGGTCACTTTCCCTGGACAAAAGGGAAGCTAATACGTTTGGAGATCTGCCATCAAGAAAGAAAGGGGAGGGTGTTGAATTTCAGTAGCAACCAATAGTGTCCACCACAGGGGACCATAGACACCCACTCTACCGGCCCCTATTATCATGGCCCAGAACATGTCTGAGACACAGGACAAAGTAGGTATCAAATACAGAGATTATATCAAGGGAGAAAATGAAGTAAGCTGGGGGAAGGGCCAGTTTTTCAACCATTCACCAGACTTAAGAGGTTGGACAAAGTTATTATCCCTATACCTCTGTTGTCATCTTTTGAAGAACCAGAGACAAAATTATCCTTTATTCATCCATCCATTTATTCAACAAGTATTTACTAAGGATGTATTGGGAATTGTATTCATTTTCTAAGGCTGCCATAACAAAGTACCAAAAACTGGGTAGCTTAAACAACAGAAACTCATTGTCTCACAGTTCCAGAGGCTAGAAATCTGAAATCAAGGTAATAGCAGGTGTGGTTCCTTCTGGAGGCTCTGAGGGAGAATCTGTTCCATGCCTCTCTTGTAGCTTCTGGTGGTTTGCCAGCAATCTTTGGCATTCCTTGGCTTGTGGCAGCATCACTCCAATCTTGCTTGGCATTCTCCTGCTTCTCTATCTCTGTGCCCACATTTTCCCTTTACATAAGGAAATCAGTCACACTGGATCAGGATCCACCCTAACGACCTCATCTTAATTTGATCATCTGCAAAGACTCTATTTCCAAAGAAGGTCACATTCACAGGTACTGGGGGTTAGGATTTCAACCTCGTTTGGAGGAATACAATTCAACCTATAACAGGAACATGTTTTGAGTCTTACAAGGCCACTGCATACCTAAACTCAGCCTTAAAGGAGTAGGATGAAGCCAAGGAAGGAAAAGAAGAAGAAAAGAAGGAAAAATAGAAGAAAGGAAGAGAGAGGAAGACAAGAAACAGTAGGACTAGGGAAGACAAGAAAAAAAACAAAGATAGAGAAAAGTCAGAGGAGGCAGGCAGCACCAGCCACCTAATTTCTGGGCCCCAGTGCAAAATAAAAATATGGGATACCTTGTTTAAAAATTATTAGGAGGGCCAGCCCAGTGGCGTAGTGGTTCAGTTCACACATTCTGCATCAGCGGCCTGGGGTTCGCTGGTTTGCGTCCTGGGCGCGGACCTACTCACTGCTCATCAAGCCATGCTGAGGTGGCGTCCCGTGTAGAAGAGCTACAACTCTACAACTATGATACACAACTATGTACTGGGGCTTTGGGGAGAAAAAAGAAAAAAGAGGAAGATTGGTGACAGATGTTACCTCAGGGCCAATCTTCCTCAAAAGAAAGAAAGAATCTGGGAGACATCAGGGTGGTTCCATCAAGTAGATAATTGTTTTAAAAAAAAGGTAATAAAAAAAGTTATTAGGAATTTCAAAATGGTGACAGCAGAGCATTAAGCCAAGCTCAAGGCCCATCTGAGCACAAAGCCCTGTGTGACTCCCCTGTGGGGAAGATTGTGCTAACTGCGTCTTTTAAGTCCATTGTAGGTTTCCTTGTTTGCTTTTTCATTGTTTTTCTATGTTCTTTGTGAGGTGCCTATGAAGCAGTTCATTCTTTTTACAACAGGTTTATTCTTTTTTTGTGTGTGAGGAAGATCAGCCCTGAGCTAACATCCACGCCAATCCTCCTCTTTTTTTTTTGCTGAGGAAGACTGGCCCTGAGCTAACATCCGTGCCCATCCTCCTCCACTTTCTGTGGTACGCCACCACAGCACGGCCGGACAAGTAGTGTGTCGGTGCACGCCCAGGATCCGAACCAGGGCCACCAGCAGCAATGCACGAGCACTTAACCACTACACCATGGGCCGGCCCCCAACAGGTTCATTCTTGACTTAGGACCATTCTAAGATCCTATCTCTCAAAGACAAAATAGTTTAGGGAGATAGTGGCTACCTTTCTCCCTAGCCCCATAGAATGTCTGAGCAACTTCCTCAGGATACTTGAGAATCACCTTTCCTTTTCTTTCCATTGTTTGGATCCTTGATTAGGATTCATAACTCTTGGCTGGGAGGTTTTACTGGGCACTAGCTTGAGACTGTCTTAGTTTTCCCAACTTCTCCTTTAACCAAGTCACTGTGATCTAAAAGCCACCTTCTGCCCCAGCCCCTGCCATCAAAGCAAGTTCAAGAAAACACAATGGTTCTGGCCAATGGATTTGGACCCAAACTTCCTTAGCTTGGCATCTAGATCTCCTCACTCCCAGTCTACCCCACTATATTGTAGGACACCATCTCCCAGTTATTTGATGGCATCCTTCCATTTTAGTCAAGACAGCCTCCTTGTCATTCCTGCCTCCAAGACCTTGCCAGGCTATTCCTACACCTGAACCCCATGGTCCTTCCTCTCTGAGTGTGAATTTTTCAAGGGTAGGGGCTGAATTACATTCATCTTTGAATCTCCAGTATCCAGCACAGTGAACATATATAAAACAATACAATTACCACAAATATTTATGGAATTAAGTTGAAGAACTGACACGAGGTGCTTCCAAAACACTTATGAACTTATGACACAAAATCACACTTGATTGTAGACAGACTTGTTTCTTTCCTGGCTCTCATTTAACGTATCTTCCTAAGGATTTCCTGACTAGGACATACTTTCATGCTCGCGAGAACCTGTCCTCTATTTTGATTTTTCATCATACTTGTTTTCAACCTGGGCACATAGGAGGCAATCAAATGTTTCTTTATTGAGTCTTGAAGTCTTCCAGAAATGCAAAAATTCATGAGGAAAAAGAAAACTTAGGGAAAAATCTTCCCTCTCTCTAAAACCTTTAACACACATGTAAACAATAATCTTGTAAAACCTTTTTAAAATCGAAAAGTAAGTTCTCTGTGATCACATTCTGTTCTTTAAATTTCTAGGTTTAGTAATTTTTCAGCAGGGCATTTGGGATAGTTCCCAAACTCGGATTCCTATTGAGTTACATACGTCGTTGCCGCGCTTTCTCCCTCCGCCCTTTCCGCCTTGGAACACGATTCCCCCCACTTCCGGCAGACGCGTCCAGAGCGCAGGCGCAACTCCAGGAGCCATTCATCAACCTCCCGGTGCGAGGCGGATGTATGCGCATGTGCAAAAGGGGGGGGGGCTGGTTAATTGCGCGGGAGAATGCTGGCCCGCCGAACTCACGCGACTATCTCCGCCCACCTAAATAGGCGGGCGGAGCCGAGAGCCTCCTCACGGTTCAGACAGCGCACGCGCACTGAGTGCAGGGACGTGGCGGAGGAACAAGGGCGAGCCTTTACGCATGCTCATTTAAATAAGTGTGGAAGCTTTTCACGTCAGTTTTGTAACCCGCCTCCTTTCGCTGCTAAGCAGCCCCTGACTTTTAAAGGGCCAGAGCCCTTTTCCAGCAAATTTCTTTTTAAAAATTAAACGTTTATTGCGAGCCTGCTATGTGCCAGGCCCAACTTACATTGTCTCCTGTGTGCATTTTCCAGTTTTTCCTTTTGTAATAATTGTACTTTTTTTTTCGGTGAGGAAGATTGGCCCTGAGCTAACATCTGTGCCAGTTTTCCTCTATTTTGTATGTGGGACGCTGCCACAGCATGGCTTGACCTGCGGTGTGTAGGTCCACGCCTGGGATCCGAACCTGTGAACCCCAGGCTGCTGAAGCAGATCACTCGAAGTTAACCACTATACCACTGGGCCGGCCCCGACATTTGTAATAATTGTGATAAATTATGTTAAAATGTATAGTTTTGTGTAAATTTCTTTCCTCGCCCCATTTGTACCAGTCCCTTGGAGGCAGTTCTCTGAAATGGGAGGCAATGTGGTGTCCTCCGGCCAGGTCTTCCCAGGTCAAGAGGTCTGAGGTTGAATCCTGGCTCAACCACTTCCTTTGCTCTTTTACTCTGGATATCTTAACTTCTGTGAACCAAAGGGTTTGCTGATTTTTAAAATGAGGATAAGGATACCTACCTCCCTCATAGGATTGTGAAAAGTACACTTCTTTTTTAAGTGTGTAAAGTACCAAGTTCTATGTCTCATGCCAGCTATCTATTAAATAGTTGTCATTAAGTGGAATTATTCAGTCAGAAAATAGTTTTATAGTTTCTGTACCATAGTTCCAGATGGCTCTTCAGGAAGATTTACCTAATTGCCAGGATGGCTAACAGTATGTAATGGTGCTCCTTTCCCCACAGTGTTGCCAATATCACAGTCCATAATTTTTACACATTTTTCCTAGTCTAGACAGTATGTAATGGTATGGCAGGGTTATTTTAACTTTCATTTCTTTAATTGCTAGTGAGGCTGTGCATTTTTCCTTGGGATGATTTATTAACTGTATTCCTTTGCCTAACAACTATTTTCAAACACTGTAATTTCCACTGGCTTATCCTTGCAGACATTATGCTAGGTTCTGACAGAACATTTTGCTGACCAATTGAAAAAAAGGAAAAAGAAAGAGGATTGAGGGGGAGAGAGAGAAGTCAAAGGAAAATTTCCAAGGAAGAGACAGAAGCTAGAAGTCAGAGCTCATGCCCGAAAGCAGCACTGTCTAGCAGAACTTTCTCTGATCAAGGAAATGTTCTGTATCTGTGCAGTCCCATATGGTAGCCAGCTGCCATATGTGCCTACTGAATACTTGGAATGTGGCTAGTGCTACTGAGGAATTGAATTTTTATTTTTATTTACCTTAAATTTAAATATAAATAGTCACCTCACTGATGGCATAACCCTAGAGATTAGGAAAGAAGGAGAGAAAGGAGGGGAAAAGAGGGACCCTAGAAAGTCACTCAGAAGTGACCTCACATATATGAAGGGACTCAAATTTAGACTTTTGGCATTTTTCCTGAGAGAGTCCCAGAGACTGTCGGTCTTGACAAGAAGTGTGTTTAGTTTGCAAAAATCTATCAAGCTATACATTGATATTTCCACATTTCTATATATATTCTGCACTACAATAAAATTTGAAACATTTGCCACACTTTGCGTTACTCTCTTTAGTCATTTCTCTGACATTTAATTTATCTGAAGTCTCAAAAGTGGCCTGTGACTCGCTCTGGACATTTCAGAGCCCCTAGAGGGCGCTCATCCTTCATCGGAGACTTTCAAAAGCTTTATTGAGAGAATTCTCACACCAAACAATTCATCCATTTATAGTATACAATTCAATAATTTTTAGTCTGTTCACAGAGCTGTGCAACCATCACCACAGTCAGTTTTAGACTATTTTCCTCACTGCAAAAAGAAACTCTCTGCCCTTTAACTATCACCTTCCTATCTACCCCTCCCACTTCCCCAGACAACCACTAATCTATTTTCTGTCTCTATAGATTTGGCTTTTCTGGACATTTCCTTTCTTTTCTTTTCTTTTGGTGAGGAAGATTGGCCCTGAGCTAACATCTGTTGCTAATCTTCCTCTTTTTCTTTTTTTCCTCCCCAAAGCCCCAGTACATAGTCGTGTACCATAGTTGCAGAGTTGTAGCTCTTCCATATGGGACACCGCCTCAGCATGGCTTGATGAGCAGTGAGTAGGTCTGCGCCCAGGATAGGACCAGCGAACCCGGGCCGCTGAAGCAGAATGCACGAACTTAACTGATACGCCACCAGGCCAGCCCAAATCAACATTTATAATAGGGAACCTTGGCAATAAATTTGATGCCCATCAACAGGAAACTGGTGAAGGAAAAACTATTTGGATGTTAAAATGGTGTTCTTGAATGTTTCAACATGGGAAAATGCTCTGCCATTCTCTGGGTTGGTTTTTGTACAAACCAGTTTTGTAAAAAGAAAAAAAAGGTATATATAACATTTATGCGATTTGTTAAGAAAGTGCTCCCAGGAGAAACTGGTTAATAGACCGGATAAGTAGGATAGGGGAGAAGCCAAGTGAGTTCAGCCTGATCCCATGGGGAACTCTAGAGCAAAAATTACACTTCACAAATATTCTATGAATCCACTTATGTGAGGTACCCAGAATAGGCAATTCCATAGAGACAGAAAGTAGATTAGAGGTTACCAGGGGCTGGGGAAGAGGGAATGGTCATTGTTTAATGGGTTCAGAATTGCAGTTTCAGATGATGAAAAAGTTGTGGAAATGAATAGTGGTGATACTTGCATAATATTGTGAATGTGTAACAGCTAGATCTTAAGTCAGCATGAGGGGGCCCGGCCTCGTGGTGCAGCGGTTAAGTGCATACACTCTGCTTCCTCTGCCGCACGGGGTTCGCAGGTTCCGATCCCAGGGGCGGACCAACGCACCGCTTGTCAAGCCATGCTGTGGCGGCATCCCATATAAAGTAGAGGAAGATGGGCACAGATGTTAGCCCGGGGCCAATCTTCCTCAGCAAAAAGAGGAGGATTGGCATCTGATGTTAGCTCAGGGCCGATCTTCCTCACACACACACAAAAAAATGGCATGAGGGAAGCCATCTTAGGGAACGGAAGCAATGTTGTGACTATGATTCTGACTCACTAGTCTCTGTAAATACATTCTAGCCTGCACGTAACATAGATGATTAAGCACCTCTTGCTTTTGCAAAATACATGATCTGCTAGTATTATGACTCTTGCTGTGATAAGATGATAACTTTGTTTTCTGAGTTCCCCAGAAACATGAGGACCTCCAGAAAGAAAAACTCTGTGTTGGTACCCATCCTGAATGACAGAAGAAAGAGATAATTTGGCGCCTTGAAGTTCGTCACACCGAATGGTCGATGTCCCTAAACCCCCTCCTTCCCTGCCCATTTCCCCTATATAACTGCCGGTTCTGCCAGGTAGTTCAACAAAGAGAATTTCATAGGGGGGAATTAGTTACAAAGGTGTTGGATGCACATAAAGAGTGCTAGGAGAAAAGAAGACAGCCTCCATATGAGCAACTGAGGAAGTCACTACCCTACCTGGGACAGGAGGGACAAAGGCAGCAGGTGGTGACAGAGCCCAGGGGCCAGACCAGATGCACTCTCCGCCAGAGATACCACCCACCTGCGGCAGAGAGAAAGGGGAAGAAATACCCCAGCTTCTGCCTTCCTCCTGCCCGCCACTGTCTCCTGCCCACGTCTCCTATTGGCTGAATGCAGCCAGAAACGAACTGACCAGAGGCCTGAGAAATGTAGCCCCCACCAAACAGAACAGAGCAGAGGAAGGGCAAAGAACCGATCTGAGGACAAAACGGCCATGACCACACTTACCGTTCTTCTGTTCAACAGGGACGTACTAAGTGTATGTTATGTGCCAGGACTGTGCTAGATATTGGGGCTACAGCCTGGAATAAATGGCACAGAGAGACAGCACAGTTTGGGGTAAGACAGAAGTGCTTCTGCACAGCTGGAGGAAGCCTCCACTCCAGGAAGGCTGCCTCTAGCCCATATTGTGTCTTTGTGCAAATCAGAAAAAGTCCCTCCAGGAGGACACAGCCCCTTGGGCACACAGCTTGGCCAGCAGCTGGGGCAAGCTGCATACTCCTGGGCAGGGTACTATTTCCACAAAGGGGCCTGGAGATTTGGCTTCCTCTCTAGAAGGAATCCTTAACCTGAGGACCAAGGATTCCTGGAGCAGGGGTCCCTGAAAGCATATTCATTCATTCATTTGACAAACATTTATAGAGCAACATCTAGGGGCCAGGCATTTCTTCTAGGTCCTAGGGAGACAGCAGTGAAAAAAACACAAAAACTGCTCTGACTTCAAATATGGCAACATGCTGATAATTGTCAAATATAGGCAGAGGTTGTAACAGGTGTTCATTGTACTATTAGTTATGTTTTTCTGTGTGTTTGAAATTTTTTACTTCAAGTTGGAAGAAAAAAATCTTTGCCTTCAAAGAGACAGACAATAAATATCTGTGTGTGTGTGGGTGTGGGTGTGTATGTGTGTGTGTACCAAGTGCTAAAGAGAACACGCAACAGGAATGAGGTTGGCAAAACAGGTTGGGAAGTATATATGGAGATTCCAATTTTAAATATGATGGTCCAGCAACTCCTTACTGAGGTGATGTTTCAATAAAGCCCTAAAGGGGAGGAGGGAGTGCTCCAGGCTGCTATCTGGAGGAAGAGATGTCCTGGCAGAGGGCATAGAAGAGGCAAAGGCCCTGAGGCAGGAAGATGCCCAGCATTTTCCACAAACAGCCAGGAAGCAAGTGTGTGGCTGGAGCCGAGGAAGACTGGGTGCTCCAGTAGGCGCCAAGGTCATAGAGGAAAGGGGAGGAATGTGGGCAGATGCCGCAGGGCTTTGAGGGCCACTGTAAGGACTGTGGCTTTTATTCTGAGTGACAAGGGGAGCCACTAAGGATGTGAGCCAAGGAGTGAAGAGTGTCGTGGGCCGACTTGTGTCTATGTAAAATGCGTGCATCTTCTAGGGGTGGAGGAGCTATACAGGTTCCCTCAGATTTTCATAAGAGACTAGTAGACCCTCAAAAGACTGAGAACCGGTGTGATGTCGGTTTTCCCTTCAAATCTTGCCGCCTTATCTTTGCACCGTTTCCTGCCTGCTTCGGCCGTTGCATTCGCCCTGGAGAACCCCAAACGCGAGAGGGCCAGGGGTGGGGAGGGCGGTAACCTCCCCGGGCACACTGTGGCCCACGCTCTGCAGACAGCAGGTCTCCCGGCTCGCCCACCAGCCTTTGGCCACCAGGCCGCTGCACCAGCCGGCACTCGACCTCCCCAGGCCGGAAGACGTCCTTGCCCGACGGCGGAGGACCTGCATCCTTCCCCATCCGCGGCCCCGCGAGGGCACAGTCTCCTCAGGAAGGGGCGTGCACTGCCGGGCTGCTTTGCTGGGGCCCCGCGTTGCCATAGAGACCCCGGCCAGGCCCGGGACGCCGGAGCGCGCACTGCCTGTGGCAATTGAGGTTGGAGGCTGCGACCCCACGGCTCCCACCCCGGGAACTCCGGATCCAGGCTCCGCCCCGCGGGAGAGCGCGGGAGAGCGCAGGTGAGCGGGCGCAGGTGGGGCCGGCGGGGGCTCGAGACTGACCCCCAGCTGTCTGGGCCCCGCCCCCTCCACCTTCCATTGTGGTAATTATTGTTATTCAGTAACAAAACAACAGGGGCAGAGTCCATGCACCGCGCTGCAAGACGTTCTTTTCCTATCAGTAGCTCATGTGTTAAGACCGCAACCTCCTTTTGAGTAGAACTTATGTTCCCGAAAGGGTGGGACAGAGGATGATTTTCTATTACACTGATGAGGCGTTAAGTAACAACCAGTGACGTCGTAAGAGAGTTATTATATTCTAGGTTCTCTTACAATTCTGAGTAAGCCAAGGAGAAAGTGTCAGTTTAGGGCTACTATAGCATTAACACCTTTCTGAACATTTGCTAATCTCATCTGTAAGCCACAATATCTAGCTAAGACAAAGATTGGTTTCTTTTCAGTATTTTTATTTTGACAGTTACCTTCCCCTTAGGGTAACTGATACTGGTTTTCCATTTATAGTAATGATATGTAAAGTCTCTTTCTTGGATAAATGTGTTGATTTTTTAGAGTGAATTAAATATAAAGATTCATCAGAGTAGAATGGTTCTTGAAAGTGGGAGAAGAAAGAAAAACCTTAAATTTAGGACCTGAGACTGTTTCCCCCCTCCCACCTTTTGTACTCGCTGTTTTCTTTGCCTTGAGTAACGCTCCTATTCCTGGGCATGACTGTCAAAGTATGTACCAACCAGGATGGTTGGTCAGCCTGGGCAGACTCCTGGAGGCCCCTGCTGTAACCCAAGAGAAGGAATCCCTTGATGGGCGGGGCCCAGTGCAAAATGAAAATGGGGGACCCTTGCTCATAAAGTATTAAGAATTGCAAAATGGTGACAGCAGAGTAGTAAACCAAGCATGAGCCCTTCGCAGCATGGGGCCCTGTGCAACTGCACAGGTCGCATACCCATGACACTGGCCCTGGATGGCTGGATGCTGGGACACCATGATCTCCTGGAACTGACTCAGCCCTGAGGTCATTCTGATTGGTCAACACGTTTGCATGCTGATGGTTAAATACCTAATGCCAGGCCCTGCTGCAGCACTGCTGGTGTGTGTGTGAGTGTGTGTGTGTGGACTCCCCAAACCCATGGAGCAGCATAGATGGTATTTGTTGAGGGGAAACAGGAATTGCCAAGATTGGGAGGAGACCATCTTTATCACCTTGCACAAGCCCCATGGAGACAGACAGACAGACATAAATGTCTGCACTGGAGATCCTGAGGACATGAAGAGCATAGATGGGGTCTCCCAAACTGGGGAGAGGCCCTGGAGCACCCAAAGTCTCTCTGCGACCCCACAAGGCAGGGCAGGGAGGAGAGCTCCGATGGTGAGGCAGACAGGTAGAGTACCCAGGCAGAGGTCAGACATCAGAGGTAGGAGGGTGACCAACCATCCCGGTGTGCCTGGGGCTGTCCCAGTCTTAGCACTGAAAGTCCAAGGTCCCTGAAAACCCTCAGTCCTGGGCAGTCTGGGACAGTGGTCACCCTACAGGCAGTATCTTTAGTTGGGGCATTCATGACAGCTCGGAAACCCCGGCAAAGCCAGTCCCTGGGCTTTCCCACCATCCTATCCACCAGACAGATGAGGCAGGACCAAGGGGGCTAAAGTGCTGGGTGCTGGTCTGGTGGTGGGGGGGGGGCCTGTGCGCTGTGCCATAGCAGCTGTCTGCCAGCCCAACACAGCGTAGCTACCCCCCACTTCCCTGAAGGGCATCCCAGTGCTTACCACTGGGGGCTCCGGGCCAAGTTCTAGCTGTATGGCCAGCATCCACTCTGATGGGTCATACTGGTTATTAAATGTGTGACTGTCACTCTGCCCAGGGGCAGCTCATCCTCATGCCATCACAAAACCCCCTGCTCTACTGGTTTCCCTGGGTTCCCAAGCAATTGTGCCATCAGACCCCCCCAGGGGGCCCCTGGAGAAGCAAGGGAGGGCACAACCAAGGGTCAGTTCAGCACAAAAGGATCCTCCCCAAGGGCTGCGCATCTCCCTCGAGGACTCAGAACACACATGACTCACCCCATTTGAGCTCAGACAGGTGCATCCTTGGGAAGCCCTAGGATCCTGGCATTAGGCGGGGTGCACTGAGCCCCCGATGTCCCTAACCCTTTGCCAGCATCCTCTGGCCCCGCAGAAGCAGCTGACATGCCTGTCTCCAAGTGCCCACATAAGTCGGAGCCCCTGTGGAAGGGATGGGACCGGAAGGCCCAGAAGAATGGACTGAGGCACCAGGTGTATGCTGTCAATGGCGACCGCTATGTGGGTGAGTGGAAGGACAACATGAAACACGGTGAGTGGGGGACCCTCAGGGGCTCGGGCGGTGAGTGTAGGGTCTTGGCTGTGGTGGGCGACCGGGACCAAGAACGCAGGGTGCAGAGCTCACTGGGGACATAAGATGTGTCCCCAAGGCTCCCCAAAGGGGTAAATCTAACTTGCACCAGCCAGGGGACTCCACACGCTGGGGCTCTGGAACAGAACTCAGCCCTGACCTAAGCTGAGCAAAGGGCTCAGGGATCAGCAGGGGACAAAGTGGTCTTGAGACACCAGCTGCAGCTAGGGCTCTGAAGACTCCAGCTCCGTCCCTCCCCTCTGAAACCTGGGCTCAGCCTGGGGTAGCTAGCAGGAGGAAAAGGTGGTCCCCCAGAAACGGGCTAGCAACTGGGGTTCTGGTCTTCACTCAACCCTGACACCATTCTGAAGACGGCTGAGCCTGAGGTCTGACCAGCAGTGGGCGAGGGAGGATTCCCCCCGCCCCCGAAGTATCTGGGGCTCCGACTTTAACTGAGCTGGGCTCTGGGTCTCACCAGCAGGGAACACGGGGGTCCCGTTGATACAAACTAAGCCCTGAAGGAAAAATAAAAAACAGTGGCATGGCTTCTCACTCCACTCTTGCAATTCCAGACTCTATGCTCTTTTTTTTTTTTTTTAAGATTTTATTTATTTTATTTTTTCCCCCCAAAGCCCCAGTAGATAGTTGTATGTCATAGCTGCACATCCTTCTAGTTGCTGTATGTGGGACTCGGCCTCAGGATGGACGGAGAAGTGGTGCCTCGATGCGCACCCGGGATCCGAACCCGGGCCACCAGCATTGCAGCACACGCACTTAACCACCAAGCCACAGGGCCGGCCCCAGACTCTATGCTCTTAACCACCTTCTCTCCTGCCTTCCAGTGTTAAGTGCTTTGGAGTCCAGAAACCTGGGTCAGAGTCTCAGCTCCACCAACAAGGGCCTGGAGTGAATCACTACACCACTCTGAGCCTCAGTTTCCCCATCTGTAAAATGGGAATAATATCTATCTGTAAAGATAAAAGATAACATCTATCAAGCCTGTAGCCCAGGGTCTGTGCAGAAGGGGAACTTCTGGAATGTTCTCTGAGGGCTGAGCATGGCAGGGATCTCTATTCAGAACCATCCTTGTCTAAGAAGCCCACCAAAGAACTGACCCCACCCAGCATGTGACACAAATCCACCCTCAGCTCTGACTTAAAGGCCAGGCTTGGGGCCAGCCCCATGGCTTAGCGGTTAAGTGTGCACGCTCCGCTACTGGCGGCCCGGGTTGGGATCCCGGGTGCGCACCGTCGCACCACTTGTCCGCCATGCTGAGGCGGCATCCCACATACAGGAACTAGAAGGATGTGCAACTACAACCTACAACTATCTACTGGGGCTTTGGGGAGAAAAAGGAAAAAAAAAAGGAGGAGGATTGGCAATAGATGTTAGCTCAGGGCCGGTCTTCCTCAGCAAAAAGAGGAGGATTGGAATGGATGTTAGCTCAGGGCTGATCTTCCTCACAAAAAAAAAAAAAAAAGGCCAGGCTTTATGCAGCTGCTCTGAGCTCTGTGTGTGGTTAAAGATGCCTGTGGGTGTACTTCAGTCCTTGTGGGCAGCATGTGGTGTGGACAGAGCCCTGGACCAGGAGTCAAGACCCTGAGGTTCTGAGACTGGCGCTACCACTGAGTACCACATCCCATTCTCTGGATCTGGGCTGCCCCACCTGTGATATGGCATTGTGGGCTGATGTGGCCTGCTGAGTGAGCCCTCCTTCTGTGTGAGTCCTGCCTCCCCTCTGACCCTGGAGGCATAGAGCTGATGGGGCTGGGGCTGCAGAAAGAAGACCTGTCCGAGAATCCAGGCCCAACCCCCCTTCTTCAACACTCACCTTTTGACCAAGCTCAGCTGGGTTGCTGTGATGTAAACAGATTAAGCAGACTGGAAGCAGTCAAGAGAGGAATCACGTGGGGCAAGGACAGGCCCCAGTGGTTCCCAGACTGCTCATTCATCCACCCATTAATGCACTCCTGCTCCTGCCAGGCCCTGTACTGGGCATCTGCATATTCCCCACCCTCAGGGAGCTTTCAGTCCCCCGGAGAACCTGCACAACAGGTTTTCCCGTTTTACAGATGAGGAAACTGCAGCTCAGAGAGAGGAAGTGACTTACTCAAGGTCACATGGCTAAAAGTGGCGGCATCAGGGTGTGATGGAGACATGAAAGGGGCCATGAGAACATAGTCAGAGGTGATGTTTGAACTGAGCCCAGAAGGGTAGGAGGACAGGTACAAACAAACAAGTGTTCCCTGCAGTGTGGCAGGGCCCTACCTCAAAGGCAAAAATAATTGCTATCTTTCCTATTTGCAGACACTGTTCTAAGTCTTCTACATATATTAATAAATTTAGTGAAGAGAACAAGCCCACGAGCTAGTCTTATCCCCATTTTACAGATGAGGAATCTGAAGCCCAGAGAATTAAGTTAATTGCCTGAGATCAAAAAGCTCACAGGGACAATGTTGGATTTGTTCCTGAGCTACCAAGAACCAAGACATGAATTGGCCCATATATGTACTCCACAAATATTTTACTCATCCCTTTGTTCAACAAATGTCTTTGTTCAAGTATTAGTCACTTACAACGTGCCAGGCACTGTTCTTCAGTGGTGGGAATAGAGCATTGAGCAAAATAGACCAAAGTCTGTGCCCTCGTGGAGCACACATTCTCCTGGAAGAGACAGACAACAGACAATAAACGATAAATAAGTAAATTATCTATTATGTTAGGAGTTGATAAGAGATATGGAAAGAAACAGCAGGATAAGCAGGCAGAAGAGGCTTATTTTAAATGGCATGGTCAGGGTAGTCCTCATTGAGAAAATGAGATTTGAGCAAAGACTTGCAAGTGGAAGGGAGTAAATGAATATTTGGGGAAGAGTGTTCCAGGCTAAGGGACAAGCAGGTACAAAGGCCCTGAGGCGGAAGCCTATCTCGGTGGGTTCCAGGATCAGCATGGAGGCCATAGTGGTTGGAGGGCAGTCTGGAAGGTGGGAGTGGAGGACACAGAAGTGGCTGGAGTAGTAAGAGATGGGCCTCCATGTATGTTCAGGAGAACTGAAGAAATATGCAGAACATTCTCTAGAAACCCTGGCCATCTGACGTATCCATTCGGTATTATTCATTCCATTCAGTGTTATTAAGAGATGAAGCTGAAATGCTGAAGGGGCAGATTTATACTTGGGGTTTGCTATATCAATCACTCTGGCTTCAGGGCAAAGGGCTGGAGAACCACTGTTTGTAGAAATGGAACTCTCTTGGGGTTTTCCCGGGTACTGGGGGTCTAGAGAGGAGGCACAGACCCGGACACAGTATTGGAGGATTGTCTAGTCTAGGGGCCCCTGACATCCAGGCAGACACAGTGCCTGCCTCTGCACACCCTCCCCCCGGGCCCCATGGAGGCCATGTCTGCAGTGTTGGCACATCCGTGTGTCACCAGGGAAAGGAACGCAGATCTGGAAGAAGAAAGGAGCCATCTATGAGGGGGACTGGAAGTTTGGGAAGCGAGATGGCTATGGCACCCTCAGCCTTCCTGACCAAGAGACGGGAAGGCACAGGAGAGTATACTCGGGCTGGTGGAAGGGCGATAAGAAATCGGTGAGTGGTTCCCATCATGCCCTGGGGTGTGGGCCAGGCATGCTGTGTGTGGGTGTGGATGTGGGTGTGGGTGTGTATAGCAGTGGCAGTCAGAGAGGCCTGGGAGAACAGGGGGGGATCTGAGGGGAGGAGGGCAGGGTTGCTGTGTGGGTGGGAGAAGGAAGGGGTGGGGGTATCATCAAGGCTTCTCAGAACAAAACCCAGGAAACAGGAAGCAAGAGGAGAGGGCCCAGGGAGGAGCCCTGAAAGGCACTGTGGCTACGAGAAGCCAGCCAGGTTGTGTGGGGGCGAAGTTTCCTCCCGCCTCGTACCCACTCATTTCCTGGCTTTCTTTTCCCTGGGCATCCCTTTCTAAGAATCCCCCTTCTGTTTGGCCTGGATAAGACTGGGAGGAGGGTAGGAAAAGTGGGAACGAGAAAGTAGAGGCCACACCCTTGACCACAGGACAAGAGAGGAACATCCTGGGGGTAGAAGCCAGCCAGAGGCATGTCTCCCACCCATAAACGCCCGAATCCTCACCAGAGGCCATGGAGACAGGTAATAATACAGTATTGCTGTGGAATAACTGCTATTGTGACCCTGGAACATGATATATGGTACTTCAGTTAACTCTCACAGCAACATCAGCACCAGCAGCATTATTATCATCATCATCATCATTCCCATTTTACTGATGAGGAAACAAGCTCAGAGAGGTGAAGTGCCTTGCCTGGGGCCGCACTGTGGACAAGTGGTAGAGCCCAGGACTTCATGATCTCTGTCTCAAATTGCTTATGGGTGGGGGGGGGGGGGGACGACAGGACACAGAGATCCCAAAATAAACAGTTTACATATAATACAATGTTAGGATACAGGTTTTCATCTCTATCCTAACACCTAGCCCAGAGGAAGATCATTGGGAGTTCAGGGCAGGCTTCCTGTAGGAGGTGACACCAAAAGATGCAAGGAGGGCCGGCCCGGTGGCCTAGTGGTTAAATTCGTGCGCCTCCCTTCTGAGGTGCGGGGTGGGGTGGGGGGGGTCGGGGGGGGTTTGCTGGTTGGGATCCTGGGCGCGGAGGTACTCACTGCTCATCAAGCCATGCTGAGGCGGGGTCCCACATCGAGCAACTAGAGGGATATACAGCTATGACATGCAACAATCTACTGGGGCTTTGGGGAGAAAAAGGGAAAATGGGAGGAAGATTGGCAACAGATGTTAGCTCAGGGCCAATCTTCTGCAAAAAAAAAAAAAAGATGCAAGGAGTTAGCCAGGGAGAAAAAAGGAGCAGCGGAAGTGGCAAGGGAGGCAGAAGTCGCAAAGGGAAGGAGATATTAAGCAGCAAGATGTGTATGCCCACAGGGCTGGGAGTGAGGGGAGGGGTAGGTGGGGGCCTTGAAGGTTATGTGGGAAATCAGGATTTTAAGAGGTAAACTTGGCTGCTTAATCCAGCCTCCTTAGGTGTGATCCTTGGGGAGTCCATGATTCTCTGTGGTTGGATGCTAAGTGTGGTGTTTATGTTCATTTTTCTGGGGAGAAAGTCCGTAGCTTTGATCTGATTCTCAGAGGCATCTGCGATTTTTAATAGGGTCAAATCAGAGTTGGGGAGACGGGGAAAACGTGATCAGATGGGCAATGTAAAGATCCTTCTCGCTGCTGTATGGAGGATGCATGGGGCGGGGAGAATGGGAGAGTGGAAGAGGGGAGCCAATGAGGAGGGGAGAAATCATGGTGGCTGCGTGACGGCCGGAGCAGAGAGGTAGAGGGACATGGACAGCCTGGGGAGAATTTTCAACCACGGCCATCAGCTTGGATGTATGGCTGAGGGAGGAAGTAAGAAAGAAGCCCGGGGTATGGCTTGGGTGCCAGGGAGGATGGTGGGGGCGCCATGAACAAGGACACTTCGGTGCTTTCAGGGCTATGGGATGCAGTTTTTCGGACCCAAGGAGTATTACGAGGGTGAGTGGTGTGGCAACCAGCGCAGCGGGTGGGGCCGCATGTACTACAGCAATGGCGACATCTACGAGGGCCAGTGGTGCAACGACAAGCCAGAAGGGGAGGGCATGTTGCGCCTGAGTGAGTGCCCCGCCCCGCCCCCGCCCCACCCCACCCCACCCGGCCACGCCCCCAAGACAGCACTCCTCTTGGCCACGCCCCATCAGGCCACGCCCCGGGTCACGCCCCGCAAAGCCCCGTTGAGGTGAATGGGAGGACCAGATCCTGCCCTTAGGGAGCTTATACTCTAAAAGGGGCGCCTAACAATAAACACTTGAGCAATTAAGACAGTTTCGTATGGTCATAATAATCATAGCCTACACTTAACAGCACTGAGCCCATTTAGTCCTCACTACAATCCTAAAAGATAGGTATTCTTATCCCCATTTTACAAATGAACTGAAGCACAGAGGTTAAATCTCTCGCTGGAGGTCACACAGCCTGTTAGTTGTGAGGTCAGAGTGCTAAGGAATTCCCCCTTGAAAAGTGGTGGACGTGTGAATGGAGACCCGAAGGAAGAGAAGGAGCCAGATATGCGTTGAGCTAGAGAAGAGCATTCCCAGGCAGAGGGAAGAGGACAGAGAGCCCGCACTGGGGTCAGGACTTAATGCATTCTTTACACAGCGACCAGAGTGAGCTTTTTATAAAGTGGAACTTGTCACTGCCCTGCTCTCAGCCTTTCCATAGCTCCTTATTGCCCTGAGACTGAGTTCAGAGCCCTGATGGGGGTCTGTGGGCCCAGCATGATCTGGCCCTGCTTGCCTCTTCAGCTTTGCCTCCCACCCTTCTTGCCCTTGGTTTTGCCCTATTAGCGTTCTTTCAGTTCCTCCCACATGTTCTGCCTCAGGGCCCTTGCACTGCTGCTCCCTCGTCCTGGAACAGAAAGAAGATCCCCCAGAGCTTTGCATTGTCTCCTCCTCAGAGAGGCCTTCCCTATCCACCCCACCTAGAGCACATTCTCCCCGTTATTCTCAGCACCTGCTTCCTTTCCTTCCTGGCACTAGGTGTACAATCTTGGGCAAGTTACTTCACCTCTCTGTGCCTCACTTTCCTCACCTGTAAAATGGGAGTAATCATCATACCCTTCATAGGTCTGTAGTGAGGGTTAGATGAGGGAGTCTGTGTAAAGTGCTTAGAACCGGGCCTGGTACCTAGTAGGCTCTCTGTAAAGCTAGTGTCATTGTCCTTCCAGACTGAGAGCTGCATAAGCACTAGGACTGTATCTGTTTTGTTCCCCATTGTTTCCCCCGTGCGTGGCACATAGTAGGTGCTCTTGGTGAGGACACAAACCAGAGCCCAGAGTCCTGAAAACTCAAGATTCCAACTCCCAATGAGATTTGGTCAAGTGGAGGCATTGGGGCAACTGGACTAATGGCTTGAACTCTGGAGCCAGCCTGTCTCGGAGCAAATCCTGGTTCAAATTCTTACTAGCTGCGTGACCTCAGGCAATTTGCTTACACTTTCTGCTTCAGTTTCCTCATCTGTAAAGTAAGGCTAAAAATAAACCTTAACTAGGGTTATTGTGAAGGTTAAACGTGGGTTCTATTTGTAAAGTGCTTAGCATGGGGCCTGACACATGACAGTAAGTACTCAGTGATAATATCACTAGCTCTTGCTTCTGTGTAGCAGGGGTCCACAAACTACGGCCCTTGGGCCAAATCCAGCCTGATACATGTTTTTGTAAATAAAGTTTTATTGGCACACAAACTTGCTCGTTCATTTACATATTGTCCTTGGCTGCTTTTGCACTGCAATGGCAGTAGCTACGACAGAGACCCTGTGGTCTGCAAAGCCAAAAATACTTACTATCTGCCCCTTTACAGAAAAAGTTGCTGACCTCTGATCTTGGGTCTATCAATACTCCTCTAAGTCATTTCCGTGTATCGACTTGTTTAATCTTTACAATCATTCTCTGAGGTAGATGTTACCATTATCTCCGTTTTACAAATGAGGAAATGAGACAAAACCGTTAAGTGACCTGCCCAAGGTCACACAGCTAGTGTCTGAACGGAGAAGTGTTAGCTTTACTATTATTACGTTTACACCACTACCACCATCAGATGAGAAGTAGAATTGATTCTGATTAAGAGCATGTTCTCCTGGGATGAACGGCCTTGGTTTCAAATCCTGCCTCTGCCACTTCTCAGCTCTGTGACCTCAAGCAAGTCAATCAAACTCCCTGAGCTTCTCAAGCTCCATCTGTAAAATGGAGTCTGTCATCCTTCACAGCACTCTTCTTGTGAGGAGGAAGTGAGTTCAGAAACATAGCAAAGAACCAGGCACAGAGTAAGTGCTGAAAAAACATTGTATGTATTATTAGCTATATTTTTTACAGATAGGAAATGATGCTAAAAGAGTTGCTTGTCCAAGTTCAAGTAAGTAGTGGAGGCAAGACATGAAGCAGGTCTGATTCCGGAAGTCGCTGACACCCCAGGGCTCTAACGTTATAGGTCAGTCGTCTCAGACACCACTCCACCCACCCAGCTCAGCATACTCTGGTCAACCTGGTTTCCTTCCAGCTTCCTGGTGGGCATAGTGTCTAGCCCAGGATCAGCAGAGGGTCCAGCCCGGGCATGGTGGAGGGGCCCGCCTGGTAGTCTGGCCTGGTTTGGTGTGCCCAGCACCCACGCCTCCCTGTCCTATCCCCCAGAGAATGGAAACCGCTACGAGGGCTCCTGGCAGAGAGGCATGAAGAACGGCCCGGGACGTTTCTTCCACCTGAACCACGGTCAGCTGTTTGAAGGCTTCTGGGTGGACAACGTGGCCAAGTGTGGCACGATGATTGACTTTGGCCGTGATGAGGCCCCTGAGCCCACCCAGTTCCCCATTCCTAAGGTGGGCAGCTCCCACGAGGGCCCTGTGGCCACACCCAGAGAGAGACTGAAAACAGCTCCCCAGCCACACCCAGCCCAGCTGGCCCAGCCCAGTCCAGCCAGGGAACAGACAAGGTTTTGTTTTCAGTCAGGGCATCCCCAGGGAGGCAGGCAGCACCCCACGAGGCTGGCATCACCCCCAAAGTAAGCAGAACCCCTCAAGGCTGGCAGCACCCCCAAGGCTGGCAGCCTGGGCTTTCCGTGCTCCCCAAACCAACCCCTGCTGTTTCCCTCCAGGCCAAAATTCTCGACCCCGATGGTGTGCTGGAAGCAGCTTTGGCCATGTTCAAGAAGACAGAGGAGGAAGAAGAGGAATGACGCCAGGTGAGGGGGCAGGCACGCCTGCCAGCCTCTGATGTGGTGGGGTAGCTCCTAGGGTCTCCTTTGGCCAAGGAGCTCAGCGGCAGGACCAGAGAGGGTGGGTTTCTTAACTCTTACAGTCTAGCTGGTCCTTTTTGGTTCCTCTCCTTCAAAACTCATTTCCCAGACCAGTTCATTCCCGTCCTGCCCAAATCCTCCCATTTGCCTCCTGGGCTGAATGCTGGATTGGAGCCAGGTGGTCTGCTTGCCCCCAGATGCCCTTGAGTGAGGCGGTTTGTCCCGGCCTTCACTTGCACACCTGTCCAGTGGGGCCTCCAGCCCTAAACCCTCCTGGGGTGGGTATAAATGAGGTTCGAGGAGAGGGCACTGCCACAGTCTTGGAAACGCCAGCTCCCACCACCCCCTTGCCGCTGCAGAGAACACCAGAGCTTGGAAGAAATTCAAGCCCACATCACCCAACTGCTCAGACCGGTGCGGCTCCTGGAGGAGCCAGTGGTGACTCCGGGCGCAGCCTGGCACCCTCAAAGGGCACGCACTCCTTCCAGCACTGGATTGTTCTTCACCCACAGGGGCCAGTGCTTCTCTCCCCGGCTGGCCTCGGGGACCCTCTCATTACAGCCTTCATTCTAGGACCCCATCTCTGAGTGTACGAGAATAAAGGAGAATCTGGTGGCATTAGCCTGGGGCCTGTGGTTGTGGATGGGGGCGTGGGGGGAGCCTCCGGCGTGATTCCAGGTAGAGAAAAGGGAAGACGTCCCCATGGGCTGCATGGGTTCACCTTGGGGGAGAAAGGGGAGGTGTCTCCAGGTCTCTGACCTCTGAGATACTCCAGAGGAGAAAGAGCCTGCTTCTGGTCACACTGGTCACTAAGATTTGGGGTTAAAACCTGACCTGGATTCTCAACCTGACAGAGACTCTCAATTTTGGAACCCCACGGGAGCTTTAAAAACTACGGATGCCCAGGTCCCACACTCAGAGATTCTCATCTGGGGTGAGGCCCAGGCCTTCATAGAGTTCTCCAGGTGATTCTAATGTGTAGCCAGAACCCCTGACTGACTGGCTGTGTGACCCTAAGCAAGTGACCTCAGTTGCCCCATCTGTAAAATGGGACTTAGGAGATTTCACAAGGGGGTTTTGAGGATTTGTTAACAGATATAACAGGTAACATGTATTGAGGTTACTGTGAAGCAGGTATCTGGGAAAGCCTTTGCATAATTCTAATTCTAATCTAGACAGCGTTCCTCCGAGATAAGAGGGACTCTCACGTAACGGGTAGGAACGTGGGCTCTGCAGTCAGACTCTGGGTGTGAGTGCCAGCGGTGATTTATTAGTTGTATGTCCTTGGGTATGTCACCCAGACTCTAATACCGGACAGTAACGGTACTTACCACCCAGGGTTATTGCGGTTACTGTGAGGATGAAATAAGGCGTGGCTCTAATCCGAGGGTGATTTTGTCCCCCTCCCTCCCTGGGACATGGCAATGTCTGGAGACATTTTTGGTTGTCACAACTGGCAGGGAAGAACGCTGGCACCTAGTGGGTAGAGGTTGGGGATCCAACGCGCTACAGTGTAAAGTCTACAAAACAATTATTCAGCCCAAGGTCAAGAGTGTAACCCTGAAATACCGTGATGGTGATGTTCGGAAAGCCCTCAGCAAGTACCTGGCACGTAGCAGAGGGCTCAATAAACACTGACACTATCGAGGTTCTCTCTGCCTTCTAAGTCACGGTGGGGCGGCCTGACCAAAGACATGGTTCTGTCTGTACCTCTGCTACTAGGAAGCTAAGCCGGCCACCCTGGGGTGCAGAATTAACCAGATATAGAGCACTCACTTGGTGCCAGGCCCTGTGCTGACAGTTTTACGTGTGTCCTCTCCCATGACCCCTCAACAACCTATGAGGTATCCTGCTATATTAGTGCCATTTTAGAGGAGGAAACCAAGGTTCAGGGAGGTTCACAAGTCACCAAGCTAGAAAGCGACTGTCCTTAAACTTAGGTCTGCTTTTAACGTGCAGAACAGTGGCAGTGTGTAAAGAAGGCTGCCATTTTTCAGACAAAGTAGGGGGTGTGTGTGCTTGTTTATGTATAAAATCACTCTAGATGGGAACACAACTGGCAACAATAGTTGTCTCTGGGAACCTGGGAATGGGAGCGAGAACAACTTTTCACTGTTGTATTTGGAACCGTGTGAATGTACTATCTATTCAAAACATAAATGAAACGGAAACTAAATTGAGACTGTGTTCTTAGCTACCAGTGTTTCTCTAAGTTGCCTGGGTTTGAGAGTACCTTGAGTGCTTGTTAAAAATACAGATTCCAGAGACACACCCAGACCAATTTGAATTGGAACTTCCAAGGGAAGGGCTTGGAAATCTGCATTTTAGAAGCCAATCTGGTGATTCTTGAGCTCAGCCAAGTTTAGGAAAGAAAACCTATGGTTACCGTCACAGTCCAGAAATTATTCCAGCTGGACCCCAAGTCTCTGCAGAAGCAGGGAGGTGGTATCTCAGGGGAAGGCATGGAAGATGCCCAGGTCTTCTCTGGGGAGCAGTGGAGGATTTCACACAGGGCCCTCTGCCCTGTCCTACTCAGTCGTCACAGGGCTGTCCAGGGATGGGGAGGGACGATGGAGGTAAGCTGCTATGATAGGAAAAAGGAGGGCCCCCTTCCCCACTCAGCCCACGAAGCTACTATTGGCTATGTCCAAGTCTGCACAGGACAAGAGCTTAAGGCCACACTTTCCCCCAACCAACTTTCACTTCAGCCAGAGCACTTTGCTTTTATAAAACCACTTTCTATATTGGGTTTCTGGGACAGACAGAGCTCTCAAACTCAAAGGCCTATGAGGGCAAGGCAAGTAACATAAATGAAGCTGGCCTGGTATGAGACAAGAGGGAGTGGTGAGGACTGTGGCAAACACATCTCCTGGGGAAGAGGATGGCTACAACTCATTGCTGTTCTGCAAGAAGGTGAGCCCAGTACTGTTGCTGCTGGATCTTCCAATTTCTCAAGCAAAGCCAGAATCAGCCCATGTCAGATTTTGATGAGTGCCTGGGCTCTGAGCCAGAATTTCCAGGTTTGATTTCTGGCCAATTACTTAACCTCTTTGGCTCTTTGGGCATCAGTTTTGTCATCTGCAAAATGGAGACAAACATTCCTGCCAAAATGCACAACCTGATATGCCTTACAGAGAAAATACCTATGTTAGGTAAGCTTCATTCAGGCACAAGTGACAGTGCCGTTGGTGGTGAGTTCCCTGTTAATGAGTCAACAATATATATTAAGTAAGGTGTCTTTAAACAGAAACATACATAAAACAAGGTCATGTACAGATCGGTTGATAAAAATGTTGTCACCAGAGGCTCGCAGGAACCTAACCCCATATTTCCCTTAGGAGCAGCGGTTCAATATCCACTAATTCAGCGTTCACGGTGACTTTATAGAACAGAACTACCGTGAATAACAAGAATTGACCGTATATATATATTTCAGTTACTATTCATGCAACTTGTGCATAAGTCTGAAATTTCTCGAAATAAAATGTTGGAAAAAAAAAATCTGCTCAGAGGCTCACCTGATTGGGGCAGCAGGAGAAATAATACCAGGCAGTCCAGACCCAACAAATACAGACACAAGAGGAGGTGTCCCTTATGAGTACGTTTATGTGTTCACACACACACACGCGCGCGCACACACTCGACGGGGAGGGGGGCCCAAGATGGAAAGGACAGGAGGCGTCCAGGTGGCACTGGCGTGGGGGAGGAGGAGGGACAAAGGGAGTGTTTGTCCCAGCTCTGGCTCCCACTGGGGGCCTCCTAGCAGGAGGCAAACCTGGAGCTGGAAAACCAGAAGTGCTTATTCTCATAGAGGAAAGTTTCAAAGTGCAGTAAGTTCTCTTAAAAAAAAGCCTCTTCCCTCCACTCTCTGCCCCCTGATGAAAACCCAGCCCCCTGTGCAGGCTGTCCTTGAGGCTGGGGCAGGACAAGGTCATGGGGAAGGGCGTAAGGCCAAAGCTTTGAGGTGCCCAGACTTAGGGCTTAGGCATAGTGGCTGCCAGGTGTCAGCGGGTGGTCCCCTCTGTGGTCCAGCTGGTCCTGCAAGCGCGCGAACTCAGCCAGCTCGTTGAGCTCCTGGAACTGTCGGTCCGTCTTATGGCTGACCAGTGACCGGTAGAAGTGGACAGCAAAGACAATAAAGACCAGGCCGAAGGGCACCATGATGGTGGTAGAGGCGATGGCGGCGGCCTGGCCCGGGGTGATGCCACTGCTGCTGACATTGGCGGCCGCGCCGTCGTCTGGGGGCTTGCTGGTGGGCTGCGGCTGGCCCGGCTGCCTCTTGAGGGGCAAGAATTTGACCCAGCAGAGCAGCACGACCTCGGCCAGGAACAGCAGCGTGCCGATGACAGTGGAGAAGGCCCAGGCCAGCTCGATGTGGCGGTGCATGCGCTCGTGGGGCGACTCCTTCACTGAGTTGAGGTTGTGCACGTTGCTCACGGCCTCGATGTTGGGCAGGATGCAGGTGCTGATCATGAGCGCAAACAGGTGCACGGCCACCAGTACCGTGGTGCAGGCGCTGAAGGCGATGAGCAGCCCCGGCGGGTAGTCGTGGTCAGCATCCAGCTGCACCTCCACCATCGCCACCTGGGAGAAGGGGAGAGGCGGGCTAAGTGTCAGGACGGTCACAGCCCACAGAGCCGCACTCCAATCCTGGCTCTCCTCCCATCAAGCTCTGGGACCCTGGGTAAGTCACTTGGCTTCTCTGAGCCTCAGTTTCCATATCTATATAATGGGGCAATATGACCCACCCACTTAGGGTTGAGAAGTGGCAGAAAGTACTGGTGAACAAAGCAGGCTTGGAGCCCAGTCTGCCTGGATTTTAATCCCAGTTCTGCTACTCACTAGCTGCGTGTCCTTGGCAAAGTCACTGAACCTCTCTGAGCCGCAGCTTTCTTCTTTGTAAAATAGCAATATACTAGTTCATAGGATAATTTTAACAATTAAATGAGAGCTCCTGGGGCCGGCCCTGTGGCTTAGCAGTTAAGTGCGCGCACTCTGCTGCTGGCGGCCCGGGTTCGGATTCCGGGCGTGCACCGCTTCTCCGGCCATGCTGAGGTCGCGTCCCACATACAGCAACTAGAAGGATGTGCAACTATGACATACAACTATCTACTGGGGCTTGGGGGAAAAAAAAAGGAGGAGGATTGGCAATAGATGTTAGCTCAGGGCTGGTCTTCCTCAGCAAAAAGAGGAGGATTAGCATGGATGTTAGCTCAGGGCTGATCTTCCTCACAAAAAAAAAGAAAAAAATGAGAGCTCCTGGTACATGGTAAACACCTCCTAAATAGGAACCACTGCAATTACCACCCAGCCAGGCATTAAAAACCAACCACCAGGGCCGGCCCTGTGGCTTGGTGGTTAAGTGCGTGCGCTGCAATGCTGGCGGCCCGGGTTCGGATCCCGGGTGCGCATCGAGGCACCACTTCTCCGTCCATCCTGAGGCCGAGTCCCACATACAGCAACTAGAAGGATGTGCAGCTATGACATGCAACTATCTGCTGGGGCTTTGGGGGGAAAAAATAAAATAAATAAAATCTTTAAAAAAAAAAAAAAAAAAAAAAACCAACCACCACAAATGGTTAAAATGGTAAGTTTTATGTATATTTGATGATGATAAAAAAAGTTTGCATAAAACAAGCGCAACCACCAACCCCCTTCCCTGTTGGCCCCATACTCCCATTCCCAAGCAGAGACTTCTCCTCATGCCCTGCTCTGGGGACAAGGAGAGGGGTTGGGGGGAGAGAAGAAGGCCCTCCCAGGTCATGCCCAGGCCCTTTCTGAGAACACAGTGCACCAACCAACAAGGAACCAGGAGAGGCTTCCCAGAAGAGATGGGCTCTAGCCAGTGCCGTGGCGGGGTTGGCAAGCCCAGCTCTGGGCTCAGGGCCCCAGGACTGACGCACTAGCTGCTCCCCAGTTCCTGGAGACTTGTGGATCCAGGGTCACCAGGGGCATGCTCCGGGCCCACCACCCGCTGCTTCTCACCTGGGGCTTGCAAAATACCCCCATGTGAAGGAGCCAGCTCATCAGATCTGGGCCGGGAGCAGCGGGTGGTGGGCACACTGCCAGAATCTGCCTGTGGGGGCGGGAGGGACCGGGGCAGCAAGTGCCCACGGCAATACCATTCAGGACAGTGACCCTTCATGAAGTGTTTGCTCTGTACGTGCCAGGCTCCGAGGCGGAAGTCAGATGATGAAATGCACCCATTAGCCCCACACCAGCCTGCCCTTGATCTCTCCTTACTCCTGGGGAGAGGAGTGGGCTCTTTCCTTCCCCACCAGCTCTCCTTCTGCCTGTGATGCCTGGCCCTGTTTGCTTTCATTTCTTGTACCTCTGCACCCATCCTAGGGCCTGGAAAGGCAGTGTGGGGCAGTGGTTAGGAGCACAGGCTCTGGAGCCAGGCTGCCTGGCCTGGAACCCTGACTCCTCTGCTATTAGGCTGTGTGACTCTGGCAAGCTCCTTCAACTTCCTGGGCCTCAGTTTCCTCATCTATAAAATGGGGATAATGGTACATGACAGAGGGTTGTTGTGAGGATTGAGCTAATCTACATAAAACTTAGTGCCTGGCACAGAGTGAACCTTCAGTAAAACTAAGCTTTATTATTATTATTATTCAGTTTAGAAACCTCATCCCCAATCCCACTGCCTCTATATGGAATCCTCTGGGGTTTCTACTCTGCTGCTGGAGGGACACGCTTGGGCTGAGAGAACACAAGGGCCAAACTGGTGGGCCTGAGTCTGGCTCTGAACCACCCCTGCTTCCCTGTGACCTTAGACAAGACCTTCCCCTCTTATCTGTAGTAAAAGGAGGGGACATGGCAAGATTAAGGTCACAGTGTAGAGCTGATGTGGGGTCCAAGACCCCTGCGAATCTGGTGAAAATAATGGACACTCTCCTTAGAACACCCAGGTATATATATTTATAGGACTTTTCTGACAATCTCAAGAGGATCCACAGACTTTTGCCTAAGAATTCCCACAATTGACGATTGTGTAACTTTTCCGCCCTGGAGTTTACAAAATGTTTTAAGCTCATATAAATCTGGGGCTGTGCCATTAGGATTTCGACCTTTTTTAAGATCACTGGTGGCCTAAAGCCAACCCTGAGAATTCTTAGTACACTTGGGTGAGGCACACGGGGCATCAGGGCAGGCCACAGGGCACGGAAAGTTAAGGCCACATCCTGAGGGCCCCTGGTCTCTGTCCCCAGGCCTGCCCACACTGGAGAAGGGGGGCACCCCCCCAGCGGTGCGTGCCTCCTGCCGCCTCCCCACCCCCAGCACTTCCTCTTCCTGTTTTGGCCTGCTGCCCCGGAACCTGAAATCAGAGAAGGGACAAGCAGGAGAGCCTGCTGCTTGGCTGCCCCTAGTCCACTGGCTATTTATTCACTCACCGGAAATGTCTGGACCTGTCAGGTGCATCAGGCCCCGAGCTGGGTGCTGGGGGTGTATGCAGGAGGTACACATACAGGCAATGCTCCCCCTCTGTTCCCTCACCTGGTATCTCCCCCTCTGTATGTCCATTAAGAGCGAATTGGCTCCTCCACTTACAAAGCTGGTAACCTTGGACAAGTATTTCAACCTCTCTGTGCCAGTTTCCACATCTATAAAACAGGGGCCTACTTCTTGTGGTTGATATAAAGATTCAATGAATTAATGAATATAAAGCCCTTAAAACAAGACCTGGCAAGTAATAAGCTTAATAATGTGCCAGCAATTATTAGTAACATCATTATTCTTTTTTTGTGTGTGTGTGAGGAAGACCAGCCCTGAGCTAACATCCATGCCCACCTTCCTCTACTTTATATGGGACGCCGCCACAGCATGGCTTGACAAGCAGTGCGTCAGTGCGCGCCCGGGATCCTGCAAACCCAGGGCCGCTGGAGTAGAGCGCGTGCACTTAACTGCTGCGCCACCAGGCCAGCCCCTATTATTATTCTTCAAATGAAGAAACTGAGGCTCAGAGAGGTGAGGTTGGCGGGGTTAAAGGTTACACTGCTGTTGAGTGGGGGATCTGAACTCAAGTCCACTTGGCTCTAAAGCCTGTGTGCAAAGTGGGTAACAGTGTTCCCCTCACATGGTTGCTACTACAGACCAAATGTCTGTGTCCTCCCAAAATTAATACACTGAAATCCTAACCCTAATGTGATGGTGTGAGGTGGGGCCTTTGGGAGGTGATTAGGTCATGAAGGTGGAACCCTCATGATGGGACTAGTGCCCTTATAAAAGAGACCCCAGAGGGCCAGCCCCGTGGCTGAGCGGTTAAGTGCACGCGCTCTGCTACTGGCCGCCCGGGGTTCGGATCCCGGGCGCGCACTGACGCACCGCTTCTCCGGCCATGCTGAGGCCATGACCCACATACAGCGACTAGAAGGATGTGCAACTATGACATACAACTATCTACTGGGGCTTTGGGGAAAAAAAGAAAAAAAGGAGGAGGATTGGCAATAGATGTTAGCTCAGAGCCGGTCTTCCTCAGCAAAAAGAGGAGGATTAGCATGGATGTTAGCTCAGGGCTGATCTTCCTCACAAAAAAAAAAAAAAAGAGAGAGAGACTCCAGAAAGCTCCCTCGCCACAGCCAGTAAACAGCATCTATGAACCAGGAGGTCCGCCCCTTGATCTTCCAGTCTCCAGAAACTGTGAGAAATAAATGTCTGTTGTTTATAAGCCACCCAGTCTGTGGTATTTTGTTATAGCAGCCCAGATGGACTAAGACAGTTGCTGAGGAGATTAAATGAGGTCTTGACACGTAAGTGTTTAAACACAGGGTCGGCCCACAGGAGGCACTCAATAAATCTCAGCGAAAAAGAAAAACATGGGGCTTGAAGTAGAAGACAAATAGCCCCTAGATGCCCTCAGCTCAGGCTGGAGAGAGCTGACCCCATGTGCCCATGTTTTACCCCATGTGCCCATGTTCTACCCCTTGGGATGGGTGAGGGTCTTGGACCCCCATTCTGGGCCTCGTTTACTCCATTCTGAGGCTGCCCCAGTTCCAAACCCTGGGCACAAGGAGAATGTGACTCCCAAACCACACCTGGCCTGATGGCCACCTCAGCAGGACCAAGACCACCATTTTACACACCATTTGTCACACCCACAGGCTCCAGGGCCAGAAATCGCAGCTGTCAACATACACCTGGCCTGGGGACACCAGAATCGGCCAGGCTTCCCTGAGCTCTTGGGCTGGGCGGCTCAGCCTGTGACGCTGGGACCCCCAAGGGTGAGGAAGGGGCCTGCTGCCATGCTCTGGAAGAAACCCCCTCACCCTCGCCAGACCCTACAATTCCTGGAACTGACCACACAGGCTGGCTGTAGGACCAACTTCAGCACCACGGGGCTTTGTAAAGGAATGATTCAGAGAGAGAAGAAAGGAACGGATGGCACACATCATGGATACTGATGAAAACTGTTCACAGGAATAAAAGCCACTGCTTTTCCAGAACGCTTCCTGCTTGGGAAATCTCCCCCCGGGTTTGGAGAGTAAAGTTGGGGGCCTCACGGAATCTGGCAGGCGACTCCCAGGGCCCCAGCTGAGTCCCAGAGAGATCAGATCAGATTGCAAGCAGCTTCGCAAGGTAAATATAGCCGGAGAGCTGGGCCCGTTAACCCAAAATAAAATCAACAGCTCCCAGCAGGCCATGGGCCTGTTTGAACCTGGCCACACAGGTCCTAAAGGGGTAGGAAAGGCAAAAGACCACCAGCCCCACCTCACACTGGTCCATGGACCCCCCAGAGGGGACTCGGGGACACCGATTTTCAAGCATGAGCCAAGAAGAGGGTCGTGTGATTCTGCAAAGGGTGGGGCCTGGCTGGCTTTGCCACGCCCAAATGCCAACCACCTCTCCTCACTCCTGCTGGGCTCTATGGAGACCTCGGCCACCTGGTGCCTGCCTGGAAGTCCAGACCCTTCTGAGGCAGCCCTCCCATGCCCAGCCTGACCCCAGCACCTACAGCTGGGAGACACAACTCTCCTTTCCCAAGCCTGGGCTTCTCTTGCTCACTCTTTAGGGGGGTGGATGGCTGCAGCATGGAACACAAGGGCCACCAAGCCGCAATCACCCAGGGTCACGCAGGGCCATCTGAGCCTACAGCCCATCTCAAATGCAAACTATCTATTAAGAGAGGATTGAAGCCTAGTCCAGCGGTTTACAAACTCTTTGACCACTACAGTCCAGTACTCTAAACGTTTCTATAAATAGATACACGCACATGTATAACAGAAACAAAAGTTTCCCCAAACAACATTTATCCTTAAAGCCCACTAATAACAGCCTATTCTTACAACACTCCATGCGTGCTGCTATGTTTTATTTCATTCCATTCTTGTTTCATTTAAAAAAAAAATGCTGGTTGTGACTCACTAAATTTATGTCATAAGCCACTAAGTTGAACCTGCAGATGGGGCGGGGGACGACAGGCCTAGACTTTCTCTCCATCTGGCTAATTCTGACTTTTTCAAGTTTTGCCTGGAGGATCCTGTAGTTCTGCTGGAGAGAAAGGAGGAAGTAAGAAAGCAAAATTCCTGCCCCAGGGAGGATGACAGACACTAAACATTTAGGCAAATAAGTATTTTCAGACTGTGATAAGCGTCCTTCAGTTATGCTCCCCCCCACCTCACTTACCACACAAACGTGTTCTAAAGACATAATTACATGTCTATTTCCTCCAATCTACGTCCCTTTGTTTCTCCAGCATCTCGCGCTGGACCTTGTCCCACCAGGGGCCTCAGTAAAAGATTGTTGGAGGAATAAATGAAGGTAAGACCTGACCATACAGGGGTATTTCGGCCCAGGGTCTCTATAAAGTGTCTGACAGGGCCGGCCCCGTGGCTTAGTGGTTAAGTGCGTGCGCTCTGCTGCTGGCGGCCCGGGATCGGATCCCGGGCGCGCACTGACACACCGCTTCTCCGGCCACGCTGAGGCCGCGTCCCACATACAGCAACTAGAAGAATGTGCAGCTATGACATACAACTATCTACTGGGGATTTGGGGGGAAAAAATAAATAAATAAAATCTTTAAAGTGTCTGACAGACAATCCTATGTGATCCATTGGAAATCAGAAGACCATATTAGAGCTTCTACTGACCTTCATTTATTATTTAGCTCATCCTTTCAACTTTGCAATATTGTATTTTTATGTATGTTTTAATACACATGTTTTATTAGAACACATAGCATACATAATATGTATGTATATTATGCATACATAATATGTATGTATAATATACATACATATGTACACATATACACATGATATGTATACATAAGCACACATATACACATGATATGTATACATAAGCATACAAATACTGAGGCTAGCACTAACAATTTTTTGGGAGGGGTATGCACTCAAAAGTTTGGAGACCACCATTTAGACCGGGGGTTGGCAAACTGGCCTGCAGAGTGTAGCTTTTGTAAATAAAGTTTTATGGGTACACAGCCACACCCATTCATTTACCTATCCTCTGTGGCTGTGTTTGAGCTAAAACGGCAGAATTGAATAGTTACCACCGAGACCTTGTGGCCTGCAAAGCCGAAAATATTTACTACCTGGGGGGGGCCGGCCCCATGGCTTAGAGGTTAAGTGTGCTCGCTCCGCTACTGGCGGCCTGGGTTTGAATCCCGGGTGCGCACCGACGCACCGCTTCTCCGGCCATGCTGAGGTCGCGTCCCACATACAGCAACTAGAAGGATGTGCAACTATGACATACAACTATCTGCTGGGGCTTTGGGGAGAAAGAGGGAAAAAAAAAAATTTACTATCCGGCCCTTCATAGAAAAAATTGACCAATTCCTGGGTTAGGCCAATGCTCCCAAAGACGGCTGTCACATCAGTCCCGGGAGAGCCTCCTCTGAAGAAAACAGTGTGTGGTCCTATCAGTTTGAGGGGTCCCTGCTGGGGAGCACATTAAAGGCCCCTAGAAGGCCCATCAGAGAGAAACCTGCTGGCTTCTGTTTAACATTCTCAGTTTTATTTCTCCGAGGGATCTCTCCCTCTCCCCAGCACAGATTACCACAGTGCCACGTTGGGAAGCCCTGGCGTTCTCCTTCATCAGCCCTGGACCCAGCAACCAGCAGAGGTCAACACAGATCCCAGCGGAAAATTCTAGAAATGCACCACAGGCACTTGTGAAATTGTTTTTTTGTTTTTTGGGGTTTTTTTTGTGAGGAAGATTAGCCCTGAGCTAACATCTGTTGCCAATCCTCCTCTTTTTGCTGAGGAAGATTGTCCCTGAGCTAACATCTGTGCCCATCTTCCTCAATTTTATGTGCGACACCTGCCACAGCATGGCTTGATAAGCGGTGCACAGGTCCGTGCCCCAGGTCCGTGCCCCGGATCCGAACCCGCGAACCCCGGGCCACGGAAGCGGAGCACGTAAACTTAACCACTACGCCGCTGGGCCAGCCCCATGCACTTGTGAAGTTTTACAAGTGGCTTCTCAGCTAGGCAGGGAGTGCCCTCCCCTTGGGGCATTCAGCAAAATTCCGTTTATACACAGCCCAGAGTGCAGAACCGCACACATGGAAGACTTCAAAGGCCCAGTTACCGACCAGCTAAAGGGACAGGTGAGAGGGTGGCTGAGTAGAAAAGGCTCCAAGTCACACCGGCTGGGGTTTGAAATCTATTAGCTGAGTGATCTTAACCTCTAGGAGCCTTAGATTTTTCTAACTATAGTACATACCTTTAAGAGCTTTCTGAGGGTTAAAAAGAATGAAAGAAAAGGGTCCAGGCTCATGGTTGGTGTTGGGTAACATCATCATCATTATTCTAAAATTCAACACGTAACTCCTCTGCTCCAAAACCTTCGATGGCTCCCCACTGCCAACAGAAGAGTTCAAACTTCCTGAACAGCCATTCAAGGCCCTGCACCATCTTGGCCGACTATATTCATCCTTCTCTACTACTCCCTACACACCCTCAATTCCAGCCACATCAGCCCCTCTGCCTTTCCCCGAGACCCTATCATCTCTGTAACTTTGTCCCGGACACTTCCTCTGACCAGAGGGCTCTTCCCCAAGCCCTAGCTGGAATCATTCTTCTCAATCAGTTAACCCTTATACAAGCAGTCCGAACACCATGGGAACAAAGGTGAGCGAGTTTCCTGGGTACCTGGGCCAGGGATATTCTAAGTGCTTTGCAAATACTAAATCAATGAATCCTCACACCAACCCTATGAGGCTGGCACTACTACTAGCCCCATTTTACAGATGAGGAAACTGAGGCCCAGAGACGTTCAGTGACTTCCCCAGGGTCTCACAGTTGTAAATGGCAGAGCCAGATCTGAACGCAGGTTGTGTGGCTCCACACCATTCTTACTTTGCTCTACCCTATTGGAGCCTCCCCGCTCCACCCCACCCAACTCTCTCTGATGCTTCCTCTCCCGCAGGAATGGGGCTACACCAGTCATAGGGCTCAGCAGCTCACCAGCCCGCTAACCTCGGGGACGTCCTTCATCTAGGGCGAGCACCTACCCTCACCATGTTGTGTGAAGATCGTGAGACGGGGCAAGAGCACTTTGCACAGTAGCGGGTCTATTCCAGGAGCCCAATCCAGAACAGCAACGACTACTGTTAGTGATTAGCACTGTGAGTAGTAACAGTAATTTCTCACTCATTTCCATGCCCCCTGAACTCCGAACATGTCACAGAGGCTCAATGTCTTACGATTTGAGCTCTTCCTTCTAACTCATTTTCACAGAAATTCCAAGCAACTTCTGAACCCGCTCTGGAACCTGGGAAAAAAAGGGTGCTAGCGGGCAGAGAACTTGAGGAGGGAGATAATCCAAAAATAATTGATCCCAGGTCGTGGAAGGCATTTTGTTTACGGCAGCAGGCTGACCGTCCCAATTATCTTCTGCTTAGGCTAACATTACAGCCTGCCCTCCCCAGCAAACCAAGGTTGCCATGTGTACTCGCCAGAGTCTTGCAGGGCACAGGGTCAGGCTGAGGTGGGCTGCCTTTCACTGAGAGGTAAACTGAGGCACAGACAGCCTGAATCATAGCCCATGAGGGCACCCTCAGCTCAAGGGTGCAGGATGCTGATCAGGCACTACATCCAGGGCCCCTGGTTTTATATCTTTCATTGGAGTCGATGCTGAGCCCAGCCAAGGCCTATTGTTTCTAGAAATGCTGTCAGGAGCAGGAATCTTGGCTGCAGAGTAGAGGGTCCAGCTAAGGTATACACCATCAGATCCTGGAAATTCCTGAACCTTTCGTGGGCCCAATCTGGCCTCCTCATGAATCCTCATTCAAGTCCATGAGGGAGCAGGATCTGTGCCCCTTTCATACCTGTGAGAAAACCGGCCCCAAAGTCTGAGATCCCACAGCCAGACCCTTCCACCCACGATGGGGGGCGTCTCTCGGTTCCCTCCAGGCTCTTGGGAGATTTTTCCTCCATCTCACCTGGTAAGCAGGTGAGCCTCTCATCCTTGCCAACTCTCCCACCCCTGGAGATGAAAGGTCACATCAGTTCCTCTGCTTTTCCAGGTCTCTAGGAAGGAAGCTCTCTGGGGGCAGGAAGTTGTTTGTGCTGACTCACAGGCCAAGGGAGAGTAGTCCAGGAAACGTGCTCACTCTGTTTCCATGGCGTTGGGCTGTGTGGCACCCCTTCCTCTCTGAGGCTCACTCACAAGGCTAGGTGTCTGCGGTGGGGGTGAAGCACGGACAAACCTGCCCTGCTGAGCCCCACTCTCTACCCCAACGCCATCTCTCCCATAGATTTCCAGACTCATGTCAAACACAGTTACCCTCTTGTAACTGCTTTACTAGAATGGAGGCTGTCATGGGTTCAGCCCTTCCCTGCTGGCAGAACTTTGGGGATTCTATCAGTCGAGCCAAGAAGCCTTCTCCACCCCAGCCGAGGAAAATGTCCCCAAGAGACAGTCTGGGTGAGCCAAGGCCCACCCCAAGTCACTGGCTGCCCCTGCCTCCTGACTTCCCCGCACTGTTTTTAGCAAGAGGAAGAGGGAGGTGACATTTGATTAAAAGGCCCAGCTTCTTCGGGAGGAAGACAGGACTCAAGAAGGCACGATGTTCACTACTCCTGGAGTGGGAAGGGGCCTGGGCAGCTATGAATTTAAGATCCCAAGAAAAAGGGGAACAGGCATCACACCTGCTGAGCACTGCTGGGAAGAGCTAACAATCGCCGGTGTCACTCCCTTCCTCTCCCTTCCCCCAAACCATAAAATTTTATTTTGTTTAAAAGAAACTTTTCTGCTCCATTTCTCATTCCCTAGAAGGCCTGGTCCTACCATGGCTCTGGCTGGATATCAATCAGAGCTCCATACACCACAAATGGCACAAGTGCCTGAGTTCTGGGTGCCAGCAGAGCTGCGTTCAAAACACGCTCCAGCAGACTAGCTGCGTGGCCTCGAGAAAGTCCCATGACAAGAATCACCTCGAAGGGTGGCTGAGGAGTTAGTATGGAGTTAAGGAATCTACACAGGGTGCTTGGTAAATGTCAGCTATTCTTAGAGATTCTTCAGGCACAAGGCAGAGACGGGTTGCATAGGATCTGGGACTAATAGAACAGAATTCCATCATATTGATCTAAACTACAAACTAGACTGCCCCTCCCTTGCATGTGCATACACACACACTCTCTCATCTCTTCTCAAGGGCTCCCTCAATATTTTTTTTTTTTTTTTTGGTGAGGAAGATTAGCCCTGAAGTAACATCTGTTGCCAATCCTCCTCTTCTTGCTGAGGACGATTGGTCCTGGGCTAACATCCCTGCCTATCTTGCTCTGCTTTATATGTGGGATGCCTGCCACAGCATGGCTTGATAAGCAGGGCATAGATCCGCTCCCGGGATCCGAACCTGCGAACCCTGGGCTGCCGAAGTGCAGCCCGTAAATTTAACCACTACACCACTGGGCCGGCCCCTAGGGCTCCCTCAATTTAATCTTAAAGTCAGAGAAACTTCTGAGTAGCAGCCTTCCTTTACCGATTCAGAAATCAAGGCCCAGAGAGGCATCTGCGTGAGGTCACACAGGCAGCAAGTGGCAGAGCTGGGAGAGCTCTTCTCCACCCCCAATCACCTGGCCTTTCCACTGTGGCTGGTGTGCTCTGCACTCGCTTAGGGTTTCGAAAAAGTTCAGGCTCCACTGCATGAGCCCACTTGTTTGTAGAACACAGGGAGAGTACCAGACACACTCCCTTCCCAAGAAAACACGAAGGGCGAAGCCACTCCCTCCCTCAAGGCCAAGGGCTTAGCTCACTCACTGGGAAGGCAGGAGTGCTCTAGGCTAGAGACTTTGGGGGGGGGTGACCCCACTCACAAGGGCTGATGTCACCGAAAGTGATAATAATGAATTGTTATGTAGGGCCCAGCCCCAAGACTCCAAGATTCCAGGCCTAAAGGCATCCCTAAGGCCACTTCTCTGCCCAACCTGCAGCCTCACCCAACGCGCCCCTCAGGAGGCTCATTTCTACTCCAGCCCAGGCCAGCACGAGGAGAGGAAACTACGCCAATCTCCTAAATCAAGACAGAGCCCATTCAACGGGAACATGTCCCACCCTCCTCCCCCACACCCAGTGACTCAGTGGCAAGTTTCTGGAGAAGAAACTGAGGGTGAGGAGTGGTTGTCAACCCCCCAGGCTGAGGCTCTCGGAAAATACGGTGGGAGAAAGGGTGTCAGGAAATCCCCTTTACAGGTGATACCAGAACATGGCCAATACCTTCTGGCCTCAAGTGTGGGGGCACAAGACAGACAGCTCAGGGGTCCTTCTCCTCCCCACCTCCTGAACACCTGCTCCCAAGGAGATCAGACCCTTTGTGTCCTTCCTTTCCCCCTGAATATATGTGGGACGGTCTTCTTGCAGATTTACTTTGACGATCCTGCTGTGTTTTTCCCTCCTTGCTGCATGGAGCTTGCTCATCTGAAGGCACCTGAGCCCCCCATCCCTGGACATTTGTATGGTTTGACACTCCCTCAAGTCTCCCACATCGGGTGTCACTTGTCGCTCACGTCCAGCACTTCTGGCCCTCTCCAGCGTCCACGACAGCCTTCTCCCAGCTCTTCCCCTCACCCCAGCCCGCCTGCTCCCCTCTGGGCCCCGGCGGGGCTGCGGGCGGGAGCGACCAGGACAGGAGAGGGGGCAGGGCAGGGCGGCCCGAGCTCACCATAGCGAAGCCGGAGAGCAGAGCCGAGGTCCGGCTGGAGGCTTTGAGCTTGGCGCGGCTCAAATAGAGCTTGCGCCAGGACAGCGCCTGCATCGAGTGCTCGTTGAGGCTCATCACCTCGGAGTAACTCTGGCCGATCCAGTCCGGGTAGGTGACGGCAGGAGGCGGTGGCGGTGGGGGCGGCGGCGGCTGCGACGACCCCGGGGGCTCCCCGTCCCCGCTGCGGCGCCGGCTCCGGCGGCTGCCGCTGTTGCTGCTGCCGCCGTTTAGGGGAAGCTGGGGGCTGTTGCTGCTCGGGGGCGGGGCGGGCTCCGGATGCATGGAGCACGTTGCAGAGGCGCGGGCCGGCCCGGGCGCCTGCGAAGGCAGCGGCCCGCACCCCACGCCGCACCTCCGCCTCCGCCTGAGGCAGCGACCGCCTGCCCCTCGCGCGGGTCTGGCCTCACCCGGCCGGCAGGCGAGGACAACGAAGAGATGGTCGAAGCCGCTGCAACTCCAGCCTGCAGGCCCGCCGCGCCGCTTGCAAAAGTCCGGGGAGGCAGCAACGCGAGCCTGCGCGCAAGCTAGCGTCCCGGATCCCCGGGCCCGGTCCCTCGGCGCGCGCCGCGATTGGCTGCCGCCCCAGGCTGATTTGCATGCGCCGCCGCCCACCCGACACCCCGCCCAGGGGAGGTGGGCGGTGCTGGCGCGAGTCACGTGACTCGTCTCCTCCGACAGCACCGCCTACAATCCCCGCGCGGCGCCGCAAGCGCCCGCGCCTCTTCCTGGAAGCCGCCCAGCGCCCTGTGCGTCGCCGCGCTGCCACTGCCGGGACCTCCCATCTCCGCAGCTGCTCTGATGGCCGTGCTCCCGGAGCTCGGACTCCTGAGGCGGACCGCCTGAGGTCACCTCTGGGCGCCTCCTGCCGCCCGTGTTCCCCTTGGAACAAGGTGGCTCAAGTTCTGCAGGAAAAAGAACAGGCTGAGGTCTAGAGTTCATTTAGTCTGCTTATTGAGCATCTACTGAGTGCCAGCACTGTTCTAGGGGCTGAGGGTAGGGTGGTGAACAAGATGGACAAAATCCTCTGCCCTCATGAAGCTTACATTCTAGGGGGGCAACACACAAACACCGAAGAGTAAATTATAATAGTTTAGGTGATAAATGTATAGAAAAAACAAAGCAGAGAAAAGGAGGTGAGTGATGCTGAGGCTGCAATCTTAATTTTAGAATGCTCTGGGCAGGGATTTTTGGTCTGTTTTGTTCAATTCGCTCATTTACGGTTCACCAGCTTCTGACGCATAGTAGGCTGGCTGGCACCAGATAAATATTTTTCTGAATGAGTGAATGAATGCTCAAACCCATTCAGCGAGTGTTTACTGAGCACCTGTTAAGAGCGAGGCTGAGAAATTCCAGAAAATGGTAACCTTTGTGCAATGTTATATTTTAGTGGGCAGAACAGGCAATAAGCAAACAAATAAAGTTTACACCTATCTGACTTGGTCACATTTGAGCTGAGACCTGAACCGGCAATGCGAAGAGCCAGGGATCTGCTTTCCAGGGGTGAAGGGAACGGCAGATGGAAAGACTCTGAAGCAGCAATATCTGGCTGTTGGAGCATTAGGAAGCCAATTTAGCTGCAGAATAGTGGAGGGCAGAGGTGAGGTGGGGGTAGAGTACTGGGTAGGAGCTGTCCCCTAGGATGTGAGCTCCAGGAAGGCAGGGACGTTACCGTCTGTTTCACAACTCTACCCCCAGCATCTAGAATATCACTCGGCACAAATGCGGAGCTCACTAAATATCTGTTGAATGAATAAGTGTGGGAGAGACAGAAATGAGTGAAGCTCATAATTACCCCAAGAGTCAAGTCACAAGCATGTGGCATTCCAGGTCAGCGATGTGAGATTTAACTCTTGTCACCACTAGAGAGCGCCCCTCCTCTCACCCACATTACGGAAAAAACTGAAGGCCCCTTCCTCCCAAAAAAGTCTCGGATTCCCACAGAGGCCTTTGTGTTTTTATGAAGACTAGGGAACTTGGAATTTGAAATCTCACCTCACTGGGCTTGCTTCTTTGGTGGCACTTGTAACTCCTTCCGCTTACCATCTGTGTCCCAGCTCAAATATCACCTCCAAAGGGAGACCTTCCCTCTCTGTCTAAAGTAGCGCCCATTTCATGTTCTATCACCTCACCCTGTTTTATTTCCTTTATAGTTCTGATTACTACAGTATCTGAAATCATCTAGGTTTTTTATGTATTGACCTGTTTGTCCGTGTCTTGAGAGCAAAGTTCATGTCTGTTTAAATCACCTCGCTGTCACCCAGGGCCTTTCACAGGGTCTGGCCCACCGGAGACTGCCAATAGAATCATGTTGAATGAATAAAATAATGAAATGTCTTTGGTTCCGAGAAATCCCAGCTCAGAATTGGGTACACACAACATTTGAAGGGTAATGGGGCCTGGGGGAGGCCAGCAGGTCTGGAAGGGGGAGAGGCTGAAAGCTATAAGGAGAGATTTGCTGATTTAGAAGGAACAATAGGATCTGGGCGTGGCAACTCGGCAGGAGGCTTTGGGGCGGGGGTGGGGCCAGGTTTCCTTTCTCCAGCTCCCACGTCATGCCCTCCCCTTCTCCTTCTGATTCTCTGGGGTGTAAGTCCCACCATCAGCACTGCGCAGCAAAAGTAAAAATGCTCTCCAGACTTGACGGAGAGCATCTGGGTCAGGGCAATCCCTGCTTCCCGCCCCAGAGTTCTAGAGTCCTGCAGCGCCGGGGGGTGGTAACTTTCCCCCACCCTTGTTAGAGCCAGCCGGGACCGTTAGATGCACGAGTCTCATCCCAAACGCCTATTGAACAGATGAAGAAACTGAGCCCCCAGAGACAAAGCACCTTGCCAAAGGGCACCAAACAAGCCAGCGGAGAATCAGGAGTGGAGCCCCGGCTGCCCATCCCCGCAGTGCCTCCAAGCACCTTGTGTGGCTCCCCCTAGTGGCCAGGAAGGTGTGCTCTCAGCCTTTTGGGATATATATCCGAAAAAGCCGAATAGAATTTTTCAATCAACTCTGCGCATGAGAGTACAGAGATCCACCCGAGAGGGTTGCTGAAACCGGCCCCACCACCGTGGCCAGTGGGCATAGCCCAGGGCTGACCAAAGACGAAATGAGCTGCCTTGGGAGATGGTAGCAATCTCCTCATCACGTGGGGTGAAAAAAATACTTGAGTAGTACTTACCACTGATGGGCACTATTCTAAGCCCTTTATTCTTAAATACTCTATATATTTATTATAAGTAATATATATTATAAAAATATAATTTTAATGCGAAATATTAAAATGTAATTAATATATTGGATTGTATTTAATTATATATCAATATTATATATTGTATTAAATATATTAAATTATTTCATTGTTTATTATATTGAATATATTATTATTATTTTTTTTTTGGTGAGGAAGATTGTCCCTGAGCTAACATCTGTGCCCGTCTTCCTCTATTTTGTATGTGGGGTGCCGCCACAGCACGGCTTAATGAGCAGCTTGTAGGTCCATGCCCGGGATCTGGGCCTGCGAACCCAGGGCCACTGAAGCAGAGCCTGCGAACTTAACCACTATGCTGCCACTGGGCTGGCTCCCTGAATGTATTATACTGAACTCAAGAATTCCTTAGAACAACCCATGGTATCAATATCACCATCTAACAGATGAGAAAAATGTGCAGAGTCAGTAAGGAGTAGTAATGGCCATTAAACCCACTTGGTGGGTCTCCAGAGACTGGGGGCTTACCCACGACCAAAGTTACCCCTGTCCCTTACCTCTGCCCTTGCATCAGAATGAATCTCCAGAGGTATTTTCTTAAAATGCAAATTACTAAAAGCCACTCAAGCAGTTTAGTTTTAGCAAATTCTTTGGGTAAAGTTTGAGAACCACTGAACTAGATGAGCTTCAGTTTTTAAGTACTTTTAGTCCTTTAGTTAAGGTTGGCTGTCCCCTTGGCTACTCAGTTGCAGTGTGACCTTAGGCAAATTACTGAGCCCCCAATCCTCTTAGCAAAAATGGAGATATTACAAATACCTATTCATGGACCTTGAATTTGGACACCCAGTCACCTCCCCCAGGCAGATTTTTAGGAGCAGGAAATTTGATGCCCAGCTGAAGAGGAACGCCCTTGCCCCTTTCTGCCCAATAAGGCCTCAAAGAATTCCCCACTTTCATTTAAATTTAAAAAGAGAGTACTTGTCAGAGCCCATCATGGTCGCTCGCCTCTGTTTACTTCCCTCCCCCAGCTATGCCTCCCCCTTTCACTGGTCTAAGGCTTGAAACCCCTAAATTAATAATAATAAAAAGAGCCACCATTTCGTGAGCTTGTGCCTTCACAGAACAGTGCTAGTATACTTCTGGTGATGGGAAGCTCACTCCTTCCAGAAGCCATGCATTTCTGTACCACTTATTTCTAACAGTTCAAAAGTTGTCCTTCTTTGGAACTGGTATAGGCATCCCTGTGACTCCCTCTCTCTGTGTCACATAGAATGTATGAAATCCCTCTGCTGCCCAGCCCTGGTGCCAACTCCACAAGACATCTGGAAGGCAGCTTTAGTGAGTGATCCAGATGGCTTTCAGAGTCAAAGAATTGTGTGAAGGAAGCTGGAAACAGAGTTATGTACTGTCAGGGGACTGGTTGCAAAATTCAGAATTAGTATTTGTGGACTCTGGTGTTGATCTCCAAATGATTCCCTGGGCCTGGAGCTCAGAGACCATGTCCAGGGGAGCCCCTGCTCTGCCTCCCTGCTCCCCAGTTCCTGGGCTTGTAGGCTCCCTCTCCCCCCCGCCGCCCGCCCTGGTCAGAAGCCACTGCTGGGTCCATGTGTTTGTGCCTTTGCCTTTTATGGTTTAGTGCTTTTTGTGTCCTGGCTAAGAAATCATTGCCAACCCCAAGGTCATGAAGATATTCACCTATGTTTTAAAACTTTAAAACATAGATTTTTAAAAAGCTTTAGAGTTTTTGCTTGTATGTTTAGGAGTATGATCCATCTCAACTGATTTTTGAGTGAAGTGAGGTTTCCCCATTGAAATGCATGAACACTTTTGTCAAAAAATCAAGTGACTCTACACATGAGGGTCTGTTTCTGGCCTCTCTATTCTATTCCATTGCTCTTTTTGTCTGTTCTCATGCCAATTCACACTGTCTTGATGACTCTAGCTTTAAAATAAGTCTTGAAGTCAAGTAAATTAAGTCTTTCAACTTTGTTCTCCTTTTTTGAAATTGATCTGGCTATATGAGGTGCTTTACATCTCTCAATATATTTTGGAGTAAAATGGGATAAATTTTGTCAATGCGTACATGATTTGGGAATCATTGCATCTCTTAAAGGACCAGGGTGTCAGCAAGATTAAACATCTTCCTGGAAGATCTAGCATCCTCCATTAGCAAAAGAGGACCAGCTAGTCTATACTGTAAAGACCGAGCACCTGAGTCAGGGAGGACTGTTGGGGGTTGAATTGTTTCCCCGCAAGAAGATATGCTGGAGTCATAACTCCCAGGATCTCAGAATGTGACTTTATTTGGAGATAGGGTCTTTAAAGAAGTCATCAAGTTAAAATGAGGTCATTATGGTGGGCCCTAATCCAATATGACTGGTGTCCTTATAAAACGGGGAAATTTGGATACACAGACATGACCAGAGGGAAGATGACATGCAGAGACACAGGGAGAAGATGGTCATCTACAAGCCAAGGAATGCCTGAGGCTACAGAAGTTAGGAGAGAGGCCTGAAACAGATCCTTCCATAGAGCCTTCGGAGGGAACATGGCCCTTCTGCCACCTTGATTTCCGACTTCTGGCCTCCAGAACTGTGAGACTATAAATTTCTGTTGTTCTTAGTCACCCAGTTTGTGGTAGTTTGTTACAGCAGCCCTAGGAAACTAATGTAAGTACCCTGGGGTGAGATGAGGTGGGGTCGTTAGCCAGCCAAGGAAGTTGAGTTCTAATGAGTTTATCGAGGGGCTGCAATTGTGTTCAAGATGTTAACAGAGATTAGAAAATGACACAGACTTTGGAGCTAGGACACCTGGATTTGTATCCCAGCTTTGTCAAATTATAACTGTGCTGCTTTGGGCAAGCAACCCAACCTCTCTGAGCCATCTGTCAAATGGGAATAGTAATGGACTTGGCAGAAAGGGTTGTTATGAGTGTTCCAGGAAAGAACATTTGTCTGGCAATTAGCACAATGCTCAGTAAATGGTGGTTACTATTTTCCCTCCTGTGGGATGTGCTGTGCTCAATGAAAGGGGATTGTCTCATTCCAAATCCAATGAATTGGCTAAACTGTGAGTATTAATGGAAAGGCAGAATGTCAGTGAGAATCCAACTAGGAAAAACAGATACCAGAATAGGGGAATTTATAGAGAATTGCTTCATAGGGAGTGGAAGGACTACGGAAGAAGGCAAATAGAGGGTGAAGCATCTACAGATTAACACCAGCAGGAGGGCCAGTGCCACTCCTGGGGTTGGAGGGTCAGAGGGAGGAGGTGGTGTTTCTGGTACCCAAGAAGACCGAAGTCACCAGATAGAAGCTGGACCCACAGCGGGCCTGTCTGGTGGGAGATAGAGTCACAGGAAATGCAGCTGCAGCGGGAGGCAGAGAGAGGCGGAGAAACACCCTGGCTTCTCCCTTCCTCCCACCCACCGGTCTCCTAATATTGCCTCCCACTGGTTGATCTATGCAGGAAGCCAGTTGATTGGCAGCCTGCAGGGGTTGGCCTCCCTGTGATACAGAGCAAAGCAGAGGAAGGGCAAGGAATGGATCTGAGGGCAAACAAGCCCAGGCCTAACACTGAGGAGTAAGAGTTAGATTTAATCTCTCTGAGCCTCAGATTCCCCATCTAGAAAATGGGGACAATGATGTCTATGAGTATGTGTTCATAGAATAGTTGAGTGCGTAAAACAGGATAACACATGTAAATAGTTTAACCCAGTGCCTGGCACATAGTAGGGAGAACCCTGTAAGTGTGAATGAATGATCTAGTTAGCTGTTTTCTACTCAGAGGAGGAAAGGAGAGAAGAGGACAGAGGCCTGGGAATAAACTCAAGGTACAGGAGCAGCACTGGTGCTAGTGATATTTTTATCTCCCAGACGTGCCCATCTGTCCTCTCTCCATTCTAAGTTGGTGACTCTGTCAGTCTCCTTTTAGAAATCCTGAGTCAGGGATGATCACACCGAGTTCAGGGTAGTTTGGAGTTTGGTCTCCATGCTCCTTCAAAAGGATTTCAAATCCACTTGAGTTTTAGTTGGTGCCTCCACTTCCACTGCTGCCAAACTTTCCTTGCCTCTCCCAGCCTGGGGCTGAGCCGTTTCCAGGATCTCTCTTTGTATAATTAAAAAGAAAAATAGAACAGCCGATGTTGCCAAACATGTATTTAAAGTGACACCCTGGGTTCAGGGAGTGAATAATAAAAACGTTTAAGGTTTAGATTAAAAGTCTCCATGCTCAGCTGTCTCCTGACCCTGGAATTTCTCCTCAGCCCAGCTGCCTTTAATTCCCTGCCCTGGCTTGTAAAAGTCTTTTAGACTGAGGGCATTTATTTCCCAAAGAACTGTTGCAGCCTAATCACATAAAAATGCCCAGCATCCCAGGAACAGCCTGTCAAGTGCAATGTAGGTCTGTGAGGCCCTGGGAAGGTGGGGAAATTGGGGTGCTGATGCGTCCTTGCTTTCCTTCACCGTGCCCTTCTCCTACCACATCTAACCCATCAGAAAACCCAATTGGCTGTAGCTCTTAACATTTTCTTATAGTCTGAGCTCTTCTTTCCAGCGTGACCTCTTCCATCTTATCCAGGCTGCCATCATCACTCACCCAGAAGTCTGCAGTAACCTACTCCTTGGTGTCTCTGCTTCTACTCTTGATCCTCCTAAAGCCATTCTGTATCGGCAACCAGAAAAATCTTTCTAAAACGTAAATCTGATCCTGTCCCTTCTCTGGTTATATTATTTTCCCATTGCTGCTGTAACAAATTACTACAAATTTAGTGACTTAAACAATACAAATGTATTCTCTTACACTTCTTGAGGTCAGAAGTCCAAAATGAATCTTTTTTTTTTTTTTTTATGAGGAAGACCGGCCCTGAGCTAACATCCTTGCCAATCCTCCTCTTTTTGCTGAGGAAGACCGGCCCAAGATAACATCTATTGCCAATCCTCCTCGTTTTTTTTTTTTTCCCCTTTTTCTCCCCTGAAGCCCCATTAGATAGTTGTATGTCATAGTTGCACGTCCTTCTAGTTGCTGTATGTGGGACGTGGCCTCAGCATGGCCAGAGAAGCGGTGTGTCGGTGCGCGCCCGGGATCCGAATCCAGGCTGCCAGTAGCAGACGTGTGCACTTAACCGCTAAGCCATGGGGCCAGCCCCCAAAATGAATCTTAAGGGGCTAAGATTAAGGTAATAGCAGGGCTGGTTCCTCTGGAGCTCCGAGGGGAGATCCATTTCCTCACCTCTTTCAGCTTCTAGTGGCTGCCTGTATTCCTTGCTTGTGGCCCCGTCCTCCTTCATCAAAGCACATCAGTCTAGTCTCTGCTTCCATCATCACATCTCCTTCTTTCTCTGACCCTCCTGTGTATTTCTTTCTTTTTTTTTTTTGAAAACCTTTTATTGAAGTGCAACGTTTATACAGAAAACATACAAATCAAAGTGTTAGAGCACTGATTTTTCACAAAGCAAAGACACCCATGTAACTAGCAGCCAGGTCAAAGAACAGAACCCAAGAATCTTCCTCATGCCCAGTTTCAGTCATGGGTAAATGCTATTCTGATTTCAGTAACAATATATTGGTTTTCCCATATTTGAACTTTGTACAAATGGATTCATTTCCTGTGTACTTCTTATAAGGACCCTTGTAATTACATTGGGCACATTTGGATAATTCTGGATAATCTCTGCATCTCAAGATCCTTGACTTGATCCTATCTGCAGAGCCCCTTCTGCCATATAAGGTAACATATTCACAGGTTCCAGGAATTAGGACATGGACATCTTTGGGGGGTCATTATTCAGCCTACCCCACTGCTTAAAGCCCTCCAATGGCTTTGCATCTGAATTAGAATAAACCCCAAGCTCCTTACCCATGATGGGAGTGTCTTAACTGATCTAGTGCCTTCCTATCTCTCCAACCCGGGGCTCTCTCACCCTCCTCTTGGCATAGGAGCCTACTTGCTTCTCACTGTTCCTTCCACAGGCCAAGTCCATTCTTGGCTCAAGGCCTCTGCTTATGCTGTTCCCTCTACCTAAATGCTCTTCCCCCAGATCGCCACATGGCTGACTCTTCCCTTTTAGACTTTAGCTCAAATGTCACCTTCTCAGAGTGGTCTGTCTCTGATTAATCCTTCTCACTCACCACTCCCTGCAGTCTTTCACATCATTTGGGTTTACTTAATGTCAGCATAAGCATTTATTGTTACCTGTTTTTTTTTTTTAATTTGTTTACTAATGTATTTTTTCTCTCCCCCACTAGAATGTGAGCAAATGAGAGAGAAAAACCCCTCCGTGCCATGTTCACTGCTATATCCCCAGTGACTCGTACACAGAAGATCCTTGATAAATGCTTGTTGCATGGATAGATGGATGATGGTCTGGATGTCCAATCTGGTCTCTGGGCTTCAGTGACCAGGATTCAGGCTCACGATGGAGATAGGTCAGAGAGCAGGAGGGTGCAACAAATGAGTACTTCCTGTGTGCCAGGCCCTGTGCTAGTCCTTCCTTCATGTAATTCAACATTTATTGACGACCTACTGTTATTTATTCATGTGTTATTTATTCAATTCAAGGAGCATTTATTGAGTGCCCACTGAATGCTAGGCAATGTATTTATCAAGCATCTACTGTATACCAGCTGTTCCAAATTAGCGCCTGGGTACACAGTACTTCAATAAATGCCTGAATGAATGAACACCCTCAAGGAGCCCCCAGTCTTCCTGCTAAAATGGCCTGTAAATAAATAACTCTAACGCACAATGATAAGGCTATAACGTGGGTGTGTTCAGAGTGCAGAGGGGCCCCTTATCACCTTGTACTACCAGGTACCTTTCCCAGAGTCTTATCGTCTCACCTGGGAACCAGCTCTTTGAAGGTCGGGTAGACTCGCCCCTCACTCACCTGCCTGTCCATCCCCTGGGCACCCGGGAAGGACCTTGCCTGCAGCGTGATCAGTCAGAGCCTGTGGTCTGATTACCTCTGCCTCTCCTACTGGCAGTTGTTGCTTCGTTCGTACACCAGGCAAGAGGGCAGCAGCTTGGTCCCAACACAGGTGCTGCTGGCGGTGAGCCGGGAGCCTCCGACAAGCTGCCTGCCCTCCCATTTGGCCTGACTTTTCCTGCTATAAATGAATGATTTGATTGTCTCTCCTTGGTATAACCCCTTTCCTGGACTTCTATATAATCCATTCTTGTAAAAATTCGGGCGATGCAAAGAGATTGTTAAAGACTCAAATCCTCACCATAGTCACAAGGCTTTGTCTGATCTGACAATTTCCTTCCCTCTTCCTCCTCCTCCTCCTCTTCTTTCTTCTCCTTTTTTGTAAATTGTGGTAAAATATACATAACATAAAATTTGCTATTTTAACCATTTTAAGGTGTACAGTTCTGTGGCCTGAAGTACATCCACACTGTTAGGCAACCATCACCACCATCCTTCCCTTGTTTTTTTTTTTTTTTTTTTTGTGAGGAAGATTGGCCCTGAGCTAACATCTGTTGCCAATCTTCCTCTTTTTGCTTGATGAAGATTGTCCCTGAGCTAAGATCTGTGCCAATCTTCCTCTGTTTTGTATATGGGACACTGCCAGAGCATGGCTTGATGAGCAGTGTGTAGGTCTGTGCCCTGCATCCGAACCATGAACCCCAGGCCACTGAAGCAAAGCACGTGAACTTAACCACTATGCCGCTGGGCTGGCCTTCCCCTCCGCCCTTCTTTTTTAATAATAAAAAAAAATGGATTTATCTGCTCATTATCCTTTTTTGGGGTCTTATATTTAATGATCAGTTCATTTAGAACATTTATAAAGATAACTTTAATAATGTACCAATTAGGGGGCCGGCCTGGTGGTGTAGTGGTTAAGTTCCCATGCTCTGCTTCGGCGGCCCAGGGTTCGCAGGTTCGGATCCCAGGTGCGGACCTACGCACCACACATCAAGCCATGCTGTGGCGGCGTCCCATATAGAAAATAGAGGAAGATGGGCATAGATGTTAGCTCAGGGCTAGTCTTCCTCAGCAAAAAGAGGAGGATTGGCAACAGATGTTAGCTCAGGGCTAATCTTCCTCACCAAAAAAAATAATAAATAAATAATAACAACAGTAATAATGTACCGATTATTTTGGTAAGAAATGGCTAATATAGAGTTTGTCACAGTAAAACTTAGTCATTAAATTACTTTTTGGAGTTATTTATTGTCATGCAAAGTAATAAAGATTGTGCCACCATGAGCAAGTATAAAAATAGAAACAAATGTTTGCAGTTCTAAGCTTTAAAAATAAGAAATAGGGTTGGCCCTGTGGCTTAGTGGTTGAGTGCGTGCGCTCTGCTGCTGGCGGCCCGCGTTCGGATCCCGGGGGTGCACCGACGCACTGCTTCTCCGGCCATGCTGAGGCCGCGTCCCACATACAGCAACTAAGAAGGATGTGCAGCTATGACATACAACTATCTACTGGGGCTTTGGGGGAAAAAATAAATAAATAAAAATTATAAAAAAATAAATAAATAAAAATAAAAATAGGAAATAAACACACACATATGTCATATATATGATATGCTTTAAAAAATAATAATATATTATTATCACTATCAATTTACAAAACAAAACTTTACCAGTCTCATAGTAGCATTATTCACAATAGCCAAAAGGTAGAAACAACCCAAATATCCATCAACAGGTGAGTGGATACACAAAGTGTGCCATATATATACCATGGAATATTATTTAGCCTAAAAAAGGAAGAAATTTCTGACACATGCTACAATATGGATGAACCTTGAAAACCTTATGCTGATGAAATAAGCCAGACACAAAAGGACAAATATGGTTTGATTCCACTCATATGAAATAGCTAGAATAGTTAAATTCACAGAGATGGAAAATAGATTGGTGGTTGCCAGGGGCTGGGTGGAGGGGGAATTGTGGGGAGTTATTTTTTTAATGGGCACAGAGTTTCTGTTTGAGATTGTTATGGACTGAATGTGTCCCCCCAAAATTAAAAATTGAAGTCCTAACCTCCAATGTGATGCTATTTGGAGGTGGAGCCTTTGGGAGGTAATTAGGTTTAGATTAGGTCATGAGAGTGAGACCCTCATAATGGGATTAGTGGCCTTTAAGAAGAGGAAAAGAGAGATCTCTCTCTCCATGCACACGCACCGAGGAAAGGCCACGTGAGCACACAGGGAGAAGGTGGCTGTCTACAAACCAAGAAGTGAGCCCTTACTAGGAATTGAATCTGCCGGCACCTTGATCTTGGACTTCCAGGCTCCAGAACTGTGAGAAATAAATGTCTATTGTTTAAGCCCCCCAGTCTATGGTATTTTGTTATCACAGCCCGAGCTGAGTAAGGGATGATGAAAAAGATCTAGGATGGTGGTGATGGTTGCACAACAATGTGAATGAACTTAATGCCAGTGAACTGTCCACTTAAAAATGGTCAAAATCATAAATCCTATGTTATATATATCTTGCCACAATTTAAAAAAAAAACAGTGCTCACTTCAGCAGTACATATAATAAAATTGGAACGACACAGAGAGGATTAGCTTGGCTCCTGAGCAAGGATGACACGCAAATTTGTGAAAGGTTCCATATTTAAAAAAAAACAAAACAGCAGCGACAACAAAACCCCCAACATTACCAGCATCTTTCTTCAAAATTCTCTGTGGCCTCATCCCACTCTCTTCCTCATAATCCCCCCAGAAGTACCTACTGTCTTAGTTTTGGATTTCTCCCTTACTGTTCCATTGCTTTTCTATATATATAACTGTTTACTTTGGCCTGTTTTTGAACTTTATATTAAACTTTACTGTGTGCCTACTTCTGCGACTTGCCTTTCAGCTCAACATTTTTTGGTCAGAGTCATCCATGTAGATGCAGGGAGCTATGGGTCATTCTTTTTCACTGCGATATAGTATTGCGACTTACAAAGTACATATCGTGGGCCCCTTCAGATCCTCTCAGCCTCCCCTTCTCAGGCTATCTTCCTTGGCCACTTGTTCCATCCTGACCATTACTTGATGACCAATTTCTGTGTGGGCTCTGACCAAGTGGCCTGCGACTGAGGCTTCTGTGTGGCTGAGGTGTGCAACACTGAGGGACCTCCCAGGTGCTCACATGTGGGTAATCCTGAGGTAGAAGGGAGTTTATACCCTGTGGGGCAGACCTTTGACCAGGAGCCAGTAGATAATTTTTCTCCCTTCTTCCTCCCCTTAGAACTGTCCTAAGATGCCATTGCAAATATGGCCTCTCCTCGGTACCCTCACATTGACTAAACCTCTGTCCCTGGCTCACTCCCCCTTTTCCTCACTCTTGCTTCCCTGGGACTGTACTCACAATAAATCAGTACTGCACAAATTTTTGATTGAGACTCTGCTTTCTGAGGAAGCCAAGAAAGACATATTCTGCAATTTGTCTGCTCTGCTGTTAATGAAGATTTGAGTTGTGTCAAGTTTTCGAAGACTGCAGAGACTATGGCTAGGGCTAACATCCTTGTTCATGCTTCCTGGTGCACTTGTGTCTGTTTCTCTAGAATGTTCCTAGCAGTGGAACTGCTGGATCATAAGTTACATACACCTTCAGCTTTACCAAATATTGCCCAATTAGTTCTCAAAGTGCCTGCTTATCTTTCAAGTTTATTTCACCTCTACCCGCCCCTTGAGCTCCCTACATTCGGATTATAGGGGCCTTCTTTCAGTTCCCTTAGCACACGTGCTCCCCCATCCCAAGGCCTTTGCAGCTGCAATTTTTTCTGCTGAGAACACTTCCCCCAAACCCAGCCTGGCTAAGACCTCCTCTTTCCTCAGAGCTCAGCTCTATGCCTCACTCCCCTGGAACAGCTCCCTGACTTACTCCTCAACCCCAGACCAGGTCAACCCCTCCACGCCTGCCCATAGCAGAGATCTCAGAGCCCCATTTACCTCTCCGTGGTGATACACTTATCAGTTGCAATGTTCCATCTCTCTGTGCAACTACTGGTACAAAGTCTGTCAACTGCGCCAAGTTTCACTAGGCTGAAAGCAGTAACTGCCCTGTTTGTTTAAGCTTACCGCCATATCTCCAGCCCCCAACATCTGTGCCTGGCACATAGTAGGTAATTGATTTTACCATTCTAATAGCTGTTCTATGTTCTCACTCATATTCAAGTACAGCATGTAAATTTTCCAGCATGTTTTAACATTAATTAGCATCTACTGGTGGCAAGATCATGACAATGTAAACACGATCCCTTTCCTTGAGAAACTCACTGAAAAAGGTCAATAAATATTAATTGAACTCACTGGACCTTGACATATTTTAAGCGCTTAGCAACTGTTTGACTCAGAAGTCACCTCTAGTCTGAGTATTACTATTACTATAATGAGTAATGATAGTCATTGCTTACTGAGCCCTTACTATGTACTAGGCACTCTACTAAGTGCTTTACCTTTACCATCTCCTCCTATCCTCACACTGTCCCAGGGAGGTACTATTATTACCTCCATTTTACAGCAGCAGCAGAAAGGTGAAGTCACTTGCTCCAGGTTGCACAGCTTGTAAATGGTGCAGACAGGATTTCTCAGCCAGAGCTCCTAACCTCATATCCTGATGCTAAATTTCCCCTGCCCCAGTTACACTGCTTTCAATTAGATTCCAGAGATTGAGTTCTTAATCACAATGGTAAATCAATGATATTTACCATTATTTGGCACTTATCAAATACTAATCACTATACATTCATCCATTAATTTATTCAACAAATATGTACTGAGAACCTACCATGTGCCAAACTCTGTTGAGGGACTAGGGGTACAGAGGTGGACAAAACAGAATAAAATCCCTGCTTTGAGGATCTGACATCCTTGTGGGAGGAGAAAAAAATAAACAAAACAAATAAGTAAAATATATAATATGATAGATGGTGATCAGTGAAAATGAAAGCAGAAAAGGGAAATATGGAGAGTGATGACTGGGGTTTCCGTGATCTCATTTCATCCTGCCAACAATCTGTCTTTTTTTCCCTTGGTACAAATAATAATGAGATTCAGAGAGGTGAAGTCACTTCCCCACAGGCACACAGCTCATAGGCTGAGAAGTCAGGACTCTGGAAGGACTGAGGACCCCATCCTGCCAATCACTCTTTGCTGTGTGCCTAGCCTACGGAGTGCCTAGAGTTGTGGTGAAGACAAAAGGCGCATCAAACTTCTTTCCAAGAGCTTAACATCTGGCAGGGAGGTAAGTTGACCCAGATGAGCAGAGGACTCACAAAGCTGTACTGATGTGTTAGTGTAGTGCCCAGGGCAGACATTACGCGTGATCGCCTGTGGGAGATGCGGATGCTGAGGCTGGAGTCAAGGCTCAGGCTGACGAATCGATTGCAGAGATCAGGAGCAGGCCGCCTAGGTCGTTCTGGGACCGTTGGTCACTCCGAGGCCCACCAGTCCCTGCCCTGCCCCCACAGCCCGCGCTGCACCCCGCCCCCTTCCACCCTTTGGGTCTCCAGCCTCCAGGCATCAAATAGGGAGACTGAAAGAGGCTGGCGATGGAGCCCCGACCCTGCCTTGGGGAAGCCCCACTCACTTGCAAATAGTGGCCTCCGGTTCCCCCGACTCCGCATCACTAGCTTGAGGGGGCCTCCCAGACAGGGGGGGTCTGGGGCGATGACGCGGAGTGCACCTTTGCAGGCCTCTGCCGAGGGCGATGACAGCTGGTCCCCTGCTCCCAGGTGGCCTCAGAAACCGCAGACGCAGTCTACTCCACCTCCAGAGCCCGGGCTTTGGAGCTAGGAACGTGTAGAGCACCACCTCCCCCAGGCACACCACCTGTCTGTTGCACTTATCAGGGCTTCTTAGAACCTTTGCATCTTCTTCAAAGAGGTACATTTTAAAGTTTGTTTTTCAGGCTGATAATAGACATATTTTGGTGCTTGAGGAATTCATTCAACATTTGTTGAGCATATTTTACAGAGCCAGGCCCTAGGGGCTGAGGATAAGCAGTGAACAAGCCCAAGGTCAGTCTTTCCAGGGACTTTTCCTTTTAATGAGAGAGACAGACATTAGACTATTAACACGTGAGTATTTTACTATAATTCTGAGAAGTGTTCTGAATGAGAAAGGGTTTTGTGCTAGGTTTGGACAAACTCACCTGCTCTCAAGAGGTGGTCTTGGAGATTTCTCTCTTGAGGCTGGGAATAAGAACCATCTTCCTCATTTCAGAATATCCTAGCCTCCCCAGGGCAAAAGGCCTGTCCTCTGCCGTGAATAGTTGCTGCGGAGTGAAGAGGAGGGTTTCCTATAAAGGCCACTCTATGTGTGAATCTAGGAGGCACTCAACAAATAACTGGTGAATTAATGAATATCATTCCAAGGAGGGTTAAAAAGCCACTGACTCCATCTGCAAAGGGTGTTATAATACGGCTAGCCAGGAAAAGAGAAAATCTCAGCACTGTTATTCCTAGATTTCTGGAAGGGTGATGAATTTGGGGACTAGGGGAGGCACAGTTGGGGCGCTGGCCTTCCATTCTACACATAACTCTTAGAGCAGGTGCCGCCCTGTGCTAGGTAGGATACACATCAGTGAATGAGACAGCAGGGTCCCTGCCCTCCCAAGGCTCACAGTCTGGTGAGAGCAGAGGCAACAATGAGAGAATGTGATCAGCATTATGAGGGGGGCAGGAAAGAGAAGATATTTAAGTGATTCCAGGAGGATAAGTAAGAGTTATGGAGAGGAGCGGGGCTGGCGCTGAGGGTGCTCTGGGTGAAGGGATCAGCATATGCAAAGGCCTGGAGGAGAGAAAGCAGGTTTATTCAAAGAACTCAAAACAGTTCAGCGCGTTCAGGCTTTGAAGGAGACTGGTTGGGGAGAGAAAGGATGTTAGAGAGAAAAGCAGGGCTGTTCCACCCATCTCAGGCAGCCTTCCCCTTCAGTCTTCCCTTGGCGGAAAACTAAATTTCCCCAGTCCACAGCTAGTTAGGGTTACGAAATCCAGGAGGTCAACTTTGTTTTAATGAAGACACACCATTTACCGACCACCCTGTTATAGAACATTGGCTCAGTCAATCCTCGTATAACTCTTAGACGTTTGATATTATGACCCCCATTTTACAGATGGGATAACTGAGGCTCAGTTTGGGCACCTTGTCCAATGTCACGTAGCTCACTGTATTTGGGGATTTAGAATGTTCCTTTATGTAAATGCTTCTGTTCTAGCCGTTTCTTTCACATGAGGTAATGCATGTAAAAGCTTTTTTGTATTAGAGCCATGTAAACATAAGGCATGATTATTCGTTTTGCTGGACTTTTGGCTCCATCCAGTCTAGCCTGCAGCATTCAGGGAGCCCAGGAAGGGGCAATAGGGAAAGCCAAAAGGCCCAATGGCCTCTCTTAAAATTCTCCCGTGTCTATTCTGGTTCTCTCTCTGGGGCACCTCCAGATATTATCTTCTGCCAAATAGTTTGCCTCTCAGAAGTTGCAAGATGTGGGAGGTTCAAAAAAAATCATCAGCATCAACAGCTACAAAACCCCTGCAGCAGCCTGAACACAAAGAGTCTGAATTTTGAACAAAGGGCAGGGTGAGACCCGAAAGTAAATGCTGACACATCCTCTCTCCAGCTGTGAACTGGGGGTCTGAGGGCTGCTGCAAAGGTCATCTGTGTCTACATCTTTGGGCAGGAAATGCAATTCAATCCTCCCGGTGACTGATGGCTCTGCAAGATTAATGGAATAGTCTCCAACACTGGTCTCTGTTCTGACAGCAAAAAAAGTGAAGCCAACTTCTCTCCTCCCCTCTCCTCTTACCAAGGTCAGCTGATTCCCCATTTTAAAAGTTCAAAACTTTTCTCCAAGAAATTTGTCCCCTGGTGTTCCTTTGAGGGGCGAAACTCTGCCTTCTGGGCTGAGATCCAAAGGTGGCACTTGAAGGTCTGGGGACCTTTCTAGGCTCTTCGTCTATCCCTACTTCATCTTTCAAAATAACATTAATATAAGGGCATGATCATCCCTGAAAGGGTTAACTGCCAGCCCTGCTGTCTGGCCCTCGGGGCTTGGCAACCAATGAGAATGTAGCATGATGAAGTAATGCTTGGTTTTTGGTTTCCACTGGCTCACACGCTTGTCGATCAATCCAAAGATGCAAGTTTTGAAAGTATCTTTGAACTTTTATGACTCTCTTCCTGGCGTTAACCCCTTAATTAACTCACCTGTTATTTCCAAGTTTCCTTCCAATCCTCGCACGGGAAGAGGATATTAGAAAATGCAGAACTCTAGACATAAATTGAAGTCTTCCCCACATGACCGAAGCCTGTGTCAGGCTGTATGTAATTCTGCTCTTTCTTGCCCCAGTACTTCAATCTGCAAGGGACTGAGGAGGGGAAAAAAAAAGGAAGGTCTTCGGAAGCTCGAACCACTTTAACAAAAAGAGTGTGGTCTCTTGTCCTCCAAAGTATTTTTTTAATTGCAAAAATAATACAAAATATGGCAAAACTCTAGGGTTTGGCAAAGCTAGACACTGGATATACAAGTCCTTGCTATATTTATTTGTCATGTTTATTTTCTATGCCTTTATGTTTGAAATATTTGGTAAATTATAAAGGGCACAATGGTTGTTAAAAATGCAAATAATATGCAAATACAGTCTCTATATATAACCCCCTCAAAATTTTCTCCCCTCCTCAGAAGTGATCAGACAATAGTTTGCTGCTCCATGCAAGCTTTTTTGGGGCATATCTATACAACATAGTATAGATAGTTTAAACATATATAGTTTAATATAAATGAGATCATAACATACACATTATTCTGTGACCTTTTGTGTTTCTCAAGCAATCTTGAACTTTTCCTGTCTCACAACATTCAGATTTACCTCATCCTTAAATACTATTTTAGAATGAGGCAATTCTACAGAAAGTATATGGAAAGATCTCCAAGTTCATATTAAGTGAAAAAAGAAGGGATAGAACAGTGTGTATATTTGTGTGACACAATAAAAGAAAACATACGTCGATGTTTGCAAATGCATAACTGTGTCTGGGAGGATATCCAAGAGACTTGCTGACAAGTTTTCTAGGGATGGGAGTGTGGAAGAGAGAAACTGGGTGGGTGGGAATGGGGGAGAAAGACTTAAAGCGATTTTAAAACAATTTTAAAATTGTGGAATATTTCATCAATATGATAGAATTTATTAAATATTTAAGTACACTTTAAAGAATTGCACTCAGGTGCCCACCATCTAGATCCAGAAACAGAAAATTACCTGTACCTCTCGCTGTGCACCTTCCCTGCCCCAGAGCTGTCTTTTCTTGTATTTTGTGTTAATCACTCTTGTTTTTATTTACCACTTATGTATCTATACCTAAACAATATTTATTTGATTTAGATTTGCCTGATTTTGAACCTTAAAAGCTCAAAAAAGATGACTCAAATGAAATTCATGTTTGAGTGGGTAACATGTACATAGTACAGAATTTAAAAGGCACCACAGCATACAAAATAAAATTAAGTTTATAAGGTCCCAAATCAGGCAACACGAATGCACACATGTGGTAAGAATTTCACCCCGTCCCAAAGAATAGGTTTTCTTCTCTTATCTCCATTTTTCTTTTTTTTTTTTGTATTTCTTTCCAAAGAAAGAAAATTCTGTGTATATAGAAGAATATAGTAGACATAGATATATCCCCTTTGGTTTACATAAGTGGACATCATTCCACACCAGTATATATAGAGCTATCTTATTCTTTTTAGTGATTTGATAACAGCATTTCATTGGGCAGACAAATTGTCCAAGAATTATTTAATCAGTTTCCCAAGTTTTAGATTGATTTTCAATCTTTCTCTATTGCAAATTGAGCTACAATGGATTGCATCTTTGTGTTTGAGTTGATCAGTAGGATGGATATATGTCAGGAAATGGTTATCCATTTCTAAGACTTTCTGCTCTATCACCAATGATCTGTCCTTGAGAAGTTTATTTGTCAGATATGGGCAGGTGGGAGAATCTATACCCAACGGGCATCCCCAGGTGCCTACAGTGCTGTGCTCTTGGCAGGTACTCAGAGTGTGCGGTTTAAGGGCTAACAGTTCAGATGTTCGCATGTACCAGATAGCCCCTTCTAGGAAACCTTTGCAGATATCCCTGGCCCTCTTCCCCCACCTCATCATTCCAATACTCTATTTTCTCTGGGACCCTTCCTTCATTCCACAAATGTTTCCAGAAGGTTGATTATGGGGACTCAGTGCCAAATCAGACCGTGAGGTATGTATAGCCTGGCAGGTGAGTTAAGACAAATTCTGGAAAACAATCTAAGGTTGTGCTGTCCAATAAGAGACACATTAGCTACACATAGCTATTTAAATTTTATTAAAATTAAATATAATTTAACATTCAGTTCCTTAATCCCACTACCCACATTTCAGTTGCTCAATAGGCACATGTGTGTAGGGGCTACTACTGTACTGGAGAGTGAAGACATAGAACATTTCCATCACGTTCTATGGGACAGCCCTGCAGGTAGGCATAGTGGTCAAGCCTGCAGGCTCTAGATTCCTACAAGCCCTGGGTTCAAATCCTGTCTTTGTCATTTCACAGCTGTAAAATTTGGGCAAGTAACTTGACCTCTCTTTGAGCCTCAGCTATGAAAGTGGGGAATTACAGACCCTCTCGCATAGTACTTTGACGAGGATTCAGAGAGATAGCAAATGTGAGTGGCTTTGCTCAAAGACATGGTAAGGTCTCAAAAATGAGGAGCTATTATAATTATATGTGAATCACACAACAGCTTCAGTTTCTAACAGTTCGAAAAGGATTCTGGATTCTGAGGGTTCCTTCCAGAATCAGCCCTTCCTAACTCCCTTGGGAAGCCGTCTGTCCGCTCCCTGCCCAGCCTGGAGTACGTATACAGTCGGAGCTGGTTCTTGTATCCTCTAGGTCTTAGAGCACAGAGCTGCTCAGTCAACCTTTGATGAATTAAGAAATGAATGAATGGGGCCAACACAGCCAGGATTTGACTGGGCCCTTTGTAAGAATGAGGAGGAGGGTCCAGGAAGTCATTATTATTATACTTCAAATACAACTGGCCTGGTCTTTTTTTCCTGCAAGAAAAAATACCTGTCTTGGAGAAGCACCTTAAGCTTCCCTCCTCTCTCTCATCTACCGTCCACTCCTCTGGGACAATTAGCCACCACTGGGAGCTCAAGGGTCTTGGCCCTTCCCCCTTTGGCCCAAAATAACCTCCACCCCCACTTTGAGCAAATGCCTGAAATTCTTTCAACAGGAGGACAAAGCCTTTCATCTGCCAATTACTGATAAAGGGAAAATGCAAATATCGCTGAGGAAGGTGATCCATCAAGGGCCCAACATTTATTGAGTGACCACTTAGGACCAGGCGGCAGGGTAGGCATTCTGGGGGAGTCAAGGGGGAATAAACCCCTGGCTGGCCCATTCTTCTCTCTGGTCTGTGGTTTCCTCACGGTTTGTAAAGGGAGGGATTAAATTAGGTGACTACTCAACCCCTTCCCACTCTGACAGGCCAGGAACTCCCCATCGGGGTGATATATGGACTTAACTGTTTTTACACTAAGGTGCCTGCCATCGGATTTTTTCCTGACACCAGGTTTTGGGGACACCATGAGGCCACATGGGGAAAAAGAAGGGTCTCTGGGAGGAAAGGAGAATTAAGACCAAGCGTGCTATTTCACAGTTTTGCTTTATTCCACTTGACTCATTTTTCAAGATGCTCCAGCCCACAGGCCCTCCTTTGAACATGTTCATTTCAATATGTGGGAGCAGTGAAGATGGTCAATATCCAAAAAGCATGTGATGCCAGAAGCAGGCTCCAGTTTGAGCCCTAGCAACCCCACTTACAAGCTGTGTGATCTTGAGTGAGTGGCTTTGCCTTTCTGAGTCCCAGTTTCCTCATTTGCAAAATGAGTAATAACAAGACTATTTCCCTTAAAGGGTTCTTGTGAGAAAGAGAGAAGCAAGTAAAATGGTCCCTGGCTCTTGACAGAGGCTGAAGGCAAAACCATTCTCACTTCCACTGAGCCAATGCGGGCAATTTCAGTTTGGAAACAAAATTTTGATGTTTGCCTGCCTCATCCCTAGTTAAAAATTTTTCACAGCTAGTGGACTTGGATTAAAACAAACTTCAAAGAGTAGTCGTTGTGGGGGTGGTGCTGGAAAAGAATACAGAAAGACAGGACAGGAAACTTGAAGGTAAGTTAGGGGGAAGCTGTCTCTTAGGGTGACCAATATGGAGCTGATGTTTCACATCCGATCTCTGATGGGGAAGCCACTTCCTCCCCACATATCTGATCGCTGTGTTGATATGGGGACTATATGAGGGCAGAGCAATCATCCAGATTCATAACTTCTCCGGGCCTCAGTTTCCCCATCTGCAAAATGACCTGCTCCAACTATCCCACAGAGTTAATGGCAGAAATAAAATTACAAGTATAGGAATTATTTTGGCAAAGTCTACTTTGAGCATCTACCATTATCCTTTATATAGCCCCGCTGCCATGTCATCTCATCATGATCTTAACCCCCAAGATCAGGCCTACTTGGGCTGGAGGCATGTTTAAGGCCAGCTTTTCTCACAACCAAAGTCGACTTGGCTGTTGTTCAGGATGGTATTACAGGACAAGCCGTTTAGGATTCCAGTTTTGGGGTGGTCACAGAGAGCTAGATATGTGGACATGGAAGCACACCCAGATCTAATGATACTTCATATATGTATAGAAGGTGCCGATACCTGCGCCAGGAAGCTCTATAGGATTAACCAAGGGCGCCCAAAGTTCCCCATGCCCCATCCCAGAGCGCCTTGCACCTTTCCACCGACGTTTCTCCTATAAACGGCCAATAGGGGCTTACCCTTCGCCTGTTTGCCAGCTGCGTTAGGAGGCGCCAGATCCGATTCTCTCGGTATTTCACTCCTGAGCATCTATTTCCTCCTCTTGGCGAGCGCAAGGACCTTTAAAAAATGTCCAATTTCTGTTCCAGGGCTCGTCGCCTAGTAAAGGACTCCACAGACGCGGGCAGAATGAATGAATGAAAGGCAACGTCTTCCGGTCAGCTTGGGTCTGAAAAGGCTCTGGTCTGGCTATATTTCCTGTACCTGTGTGTGTGTTGTGTGGGTCCATATCTTTGAGTCCCGGAGTTTAAAAGCCATGCAGTCCGTACAGGTATGGAGCTGCGCTAATTTCTTCCTGAATCCCCAAATGCCTTCTCCAATGGCAGGTTCGCATATGGGGGTCTGGAGAGGATCGCCCCCAGACCCCCCCAAAAGACATGCAGTAGAAAAGCAAAAAAAAAAGGAATTATATATACAAAATGTTTTGCATTTGGGTCGGCCACGTAGGTAATGGGGTGGGGTGGATGAAGGAAGAGGAAGCCGGGTAGCCCGTGGGGGCCTGGGGCAAATGGGGGCAGGGATTAAGGTGGGGGGTCGTTTTTGGGGGTGCCAGGCCCCGGGGGCTTTCACGCCAGCAAGCTCGGCTTGCATTTCCGCGCCTCCCGCTGAGGCCAGCCGTGCAAATCTGCACCTCCCTCCCCAACCCCTCCTCCTTCCCTCCCTCCCTGCCCCGCCATCTCCGGGATGCGCCCGCCGCCTGCAACTCAGCCCTCCAAAAGTCAGCTCTGCACACAACTCTCGGGCGGCGGCGGCGCCTGCGTGCAGAGGCGCACTCGTGACCCAACAACAAAACAGCGATGCCAGGGCGCTAACGGCGCCCGGTGCCTCCCGGGCGCCCTCCCCGCCCCACACCTCTTCGGGCCGCCGCCCCCGCCCCCCCCATCCCGGGCTGAGTGCCCCCCCCCACCTAGCCGGGCCGCGGGCTCAGAGCGCGATCGGCAACAATGTTTACGTTCCGGGGATTATGACGTCGACGCCTCCCCCCCCACAACTGCTGAAAATGGTTTCCTAGGACTTTGCAAACGGATCTGCTTAAGTGTTGGTGCAAAACTTTGTAGATCTCGGCTCTGGCTTGCTTTATTTATTTATTTTTGGTTTGTTTTCTTTGGTCTTCTCTCCTTCCCCCCTCCGCCAAAATGCAGGGGGCAGGAGTGTTGACAATTAATTGGTGAACTCTCCTAAAAAAATGGAGGCAGAGAAAGACTCTGGAAGAAGATTGGTGTGTAGCTTTTTTTTTTTTTTTCCAAATCTGTATCTGGTATATGATAGATCTATTTTTTTTGTTGTTGTTTCTTGCTGCCTTTTCTTTCCTTCTCTGTATCTTGCAAGAGGACCGGAAAAAAATATAATAAATTGCATGCAAAAGGAAGCAAGCAGCTTACTCCTCCAGTCCCTTGTGAGGCTCAGAGTCTCAGACACTTAAGTGGGGAGGTAGTAGCGGAGAAAGGCGTGGGGGGTGCTGAGCGGGCTCGGGGTTCGCCCGGAATCTGGGGGGCTGCGGGGCCGGGCGCTGGGCGGTGGAGGGAGGAGGCAGGGGATGCGGGGAGTGGTGGGGGAGTCTCCTTAGGAAGTGAGTGTGCGCGCGCGCTTGTGGGGAGATGAGGCAGCTGCTGGTGCGTTTTGGGGGTCTCCGATGGGAGCTTTGTGGCGGGCTGTCTGCCTCTCTCCCTCCAGAGCCCTGACCCCCCCACCCCTCTTCTTCTCGCACTGGCGGGCGGTCGGCGGGGGCGGCTGGGGTCTCAGCCCTTCCATTTCAGCTTTCCAGCTTCCCCGGTAGCTCGGGGGCGGCTCCAGTCTTAGAAATGCCGCCGGCCCCGGGTTCCGGCTTCCCGGCTCTGCCGCCGCCGCCGCCAGGGCTGCTGTTAGCGCCGCCGGGCGCTGCGGCGGCTCCTCTCGGGGCCTACAAACGCCCCGCCAGCCCGTGCGCGGAGCCCCCTTCGCTGGTTACATAACCAGGCTCCCGGCCGAGTGGGCAAAACTCAACACCTCTTGGGGGTGGGGGGCAAGAGAGAGCGCCCCAGATGTCCCTTGCATGGCCTCCAAAGCTGTAGGAGAGGAGTGCCCTGTATAGGGCGCAGCCGGATCCTGGGGGTGCGGGCCCCTCTCGTTATCCTGATTTTCAGCATCTTGGGCATTTGCGCAAAGTTCGTCGGGTCGCAATGGTGGGGTGCAGGGGGCGCACGGCTCCTGCACCTGTTCGAGCTGGGCCCAGGGTGAGAGGCGACCCCCAGTTCCCACAATAATGTCCCGGGCTCTCTGGTTTGGGTCCTCGCAGCGCCCGATTGACCGCCAGAGATACGACGAGAACGAGGACTTGTCGGACGTGGAGGAAATCGTCAGCGTCCGCGGCTTCAGCCTGGAGGAGAAGCTGTGCAGCCAGCTGTACCAGGGGGACTTCGTGCACGCCATGGAGGGCAAAGGTGAGGCACCCCCTCCTCGGGCCGCCCTCCGTGCCGCGGGCCGAGCGCACGTGGGGAGGGAGCTGCCGGTAGCTGGGTTCGTATTTCGCGCCCGCGTCCCCCATTCCAGGGGATCCGGTGACGAAACGAGGCCGAGCACTGGGGGGGTGGGGTGGGGTGGCGAGGGAGGAGGGCAGGCGGGAACCGGGGCCGGGCGTGGGCCTAGGCCGGGTCTGCGCCCACCACCAGCCTCAGGGTGGGCAGAGCCAGGGGGCAGGGGGACAGAGGGACCTGAGGACAGATGAGCGGATGGAGGGAGGCCGGTGCGCCGCATTCTACCCCTCCCGGAGCCGGCCCAGCTCCTTGCGCTGCATGAGGTGCCCTCGCCTAGCTGGAGAGGGGCTGGGGCGCCCCTGGGGCATTGGGGTGAGGGCTCCCCCAGGCCCGAAGCCTCCCAAACTCCGTGTCATTTTGGGCCCTGCCATTTACGAGCTGGCGCTGGGGACGCCCGGAGTCACTGAGTGACGCCTCCTCAGGCCTGGGGTCTGCTGAACCCCGTCACCTCACGGGGCTCGGCCATATTGGAGCAGGGGCTGGGTGAGCTCCCAGTTGTTGGCCGGAGCCCCCACTTAAGCCTGAGGCCTCTAGCCTGGAAGCCCTGACAGTCTGAAGTAGGCACTGAGGGTAAGGGCACTGTCCCGCTCAGGCTTAAGGCTGAGATCCCTGTCCCTTGGTAGTTTGAAGTGAAGACTTGGAGCACCCCTCTGGGAAACAATCTCTTACCAGGCCTGAGGCCTTGAGAGTACTGTCCCTCTTGTGGGCCCTGCCAGTTTAGAGCAGAAGTTGGGGAAGCCTCTTCGGTTTTGGGGTGCCACCCCAGCCTGACACCTTCGGGGTCTGAACTGCTCCCTGACCTTGGTACTAGGAAGGTGTCTGGGAGTGTTCTCCAGATGTTGGGGTGATGCTCTGGCTTGGATCTGAGGCCTCCAGAAGCCCTGGGAGGCCCCTGGTCCGCCTGTGGGGTTGGGGGTCAGGAGATGCCCCTGCCTACCTCGGCATCTCCTTATGCCCTCCTTGGCTTTGTAAGTTCATTTTTTCCCCTTCAGATATTCGAGTTTCCTTTATGTTACTCTTTTTCCATTTTGTTTATCCCCTATTCCCCTTGGAAAACCCTTCTATCCCTCTGAGCTGATAACGGGGAAGCGCCTCCCTCCCGCCTCCAGGTTCCGGTTGAGTGGTGGGGCCTGTGGAGTTAGCCCTAGAAGAGACCGTCCTGGCTTTGCATTTTTGAAGTTTCTCTTTTGTGCCCATTGCTTCCTGGGGCGCTGGCTTCCGTGCTAGGGGGTGGTTGTAGGGGGAGGGAAGAAGAAATTTCTTCTAGCCTGCCAGGTCTTAAGAGCATTGCACACCGTGGCGGACAGTCCAGGGGGCTACTGCATTTAAATTTCCTTAGCACAAATAGGATTTTAATTCCTTTCCCTTCTTTCCCATTTTTACGCGGATCCTATGAGAAAACAATATGCAAACTCTTCCTGGTCATTTGTGAGGAATTCTCTGCCCAGGATCTCAGAGCAGTTTCTCAGGCTCCTTTGAGGAAGTTGAAGCTGACCCAGGGGGTGGGCTTTGGGTGTGTGTGTATGGGGGGGTTCCAGCAAGGGAGATTCCTTAAATCTGCTGTCCAGGCTCCTTTCAAAGGAGAGGGCCCTAGGATTTTGGCAGTTAATTCAGATCTGGCCCCAAAACTTGAGGGAGGAGCTGAGAAACAGAAGGAGCCCTTAGCCTGGATTCAAAATAGAAGCTTCTTAAACTTCTCTGCCTTTAAATCCTTAGGAATCCCCATTCACTGTGAGCCCCTGGGGATCTGAGCTGCTGAGGTCAGGGCTTTCCCCAGCTCTGGTTTTGTTCTCTCCCTCTCCTCTGAGCCGAGTTGTGTTGGCCTCCCCCCTGTCAAGCTGCCCTGGTGAACTGTTTCCCCACGGCAGGGGCTTCAGTGGCCTGGGATCTCTTCTATCTCCCTTCCGACCAGCTGGGGAGGGCTTGTGCCTCTGTGGATTGCTTCAGTTACCTGAGGATTTGGGGATGTGCAGATTTATCTCAGCCTCCCTCACCTCCATATTTAGGGATATGGTTAGGTCAGATCCCCTGCTTTTGGAACTCGAGGATAGAAACCAAGGCCTCCTTCATTCTCCAGGGCTTTCAGTAAGGATTTTGGGGTTGACACTAGACAAACCTCAGACACAAAACCACGCTGTGAATTCTCTTTGGGTCTCATCCTGCCCTCCTTGCACAGCCCTCACCTGGGAGCATCCCTCTTGGTTATCCAGTTGAAGCAAGTCTTGCGATGGCTGCAGCAGAATTTCACTATTAAGACAACAAAGCTGTGCCCAGTTCCCTAGTTATTTTGGCACCAAATACACAGTTTCCAGGGAAACCGGCTTTTCCCCCCTCCCCTTCACTATGCAGGATATTACAATAAGATCTTCCCTGATGCTCGGCTACAATGAGAACCCTCCTCCCAGCCTCCTCTCTGGGGCTTCAGATCCTCCCAGGTGGCATTCTTCAATTTTGCAGTCCCTTTACTTTCTGAGCTCAGCTTGGGATGCATTTCTCTGTTTGTTCCTCTTTCTCAGCGATAGCTGGGGCTCTTTCTGTGTGGGACTCTTTCACGAGTCTCCCTCCCCAACCCTCTCGGCCTTGGGCTGTTCATTGACAAGTTCTGACCCGTGGGGCATGCAGAGAATGACTGAGTAGGCAGAGGAGCTGATAGCTGGCATGGCTTCTCTTGGGCTTTGCCTAATCCATTTTCCTGTCATTTTCTAGGGAGGTTGGCCCTAGGGCTGGTGCCTGCATCTAGTATAACCCTTGCCCCTTCTTCCATCATTTTTCTTCCCCTAACCAATTGATTGTGCTGCCTTTGCCCCTTCATGACTTAACCAACTTGTTTTCATTCCAACATCCAAACAGATTTCAACTACGAGTACGTGCAGAGAGAAGCTCTCAGGGTTCCTCTGATATTTCGAGAAAAGGATGGACTGGGAATTAAGTAAGTTGCTGAAACTAATTGCTTCTTTCCCTGTCTCCCTCCCTAACACAGTTTATACCTTGGGATGGATTTCCTCCACCCTTTTTCCCACCTCTCATGGCTGAGAAGGGTCTTTCTTCATTATCTGGGGATAGTATCTCCTTGTTCAAGGCACAACAAAGGGGAAAACTCTCCAAAAATTGGTCTTTTTCAGAGAATTTGGGCAGAGAGGACATAAGGTACTTAAACAGTGCTGACTTTTTTCCCTGACCCACCCCAGTTAACGTGCAGTGACTTCCTAAAGAGAATTGTGCTGCTCTCCCCAAATCAGGAAAAAGAGGCTGCAAAGGGATTGGCCAGCCTCTAAACCAAGACTCCCCCATGTGGGAAATTGGTCCTTTTCCGGGGAGGGTGCATTTCCTAGGATGCTAGGCCCATGTCTCCCCTTGCTCTGCCTGCTCTAGCACCTGCCTCCCCACTACATCTTGTTCCGTTTACATTCTCCCAGGGATCTGTCAGAACTCCAGGTGGGGGAGAGATCCAGGAGGCAGGCTGGCAGTCTGGAAGAACAGGTTTCCACCCCTTGGGCAGGGGTGGGAAGGAGGCTGAGGGTGTCATCACGGTCTGCCTCCCTCTCCAGCATCTACTGCCAGACTTGCTCAAGAGTCTCATTCCTACGAATAGCAATTAAACCTTTGGCATCATTGTTAATTAACAGTGAATGTCACTACAGTCATAGCCAGTGTTATCAAATCCTTGGAATTGGTATGATGTGTGTCTTTTTTTCCTTCTGAACTTAAAGGGGTCCCTCCCACTTTTCATACAACTCCTTATGGAGAGTATTTTCTAGAAGAAGAGACACAGAGAAGGCCGCCCACCCTAAAAGAAAGCAGGGTTTGAATGCCCAGCTCTGGCACTTACCCTTGACACTGCGCTTCAGTCTTCCCCGGAAAAGTGGGGTGGACATTGGATGTCCCATCCTCTTTTCTGTAGCAGTGCTGGGTTCAGGTGTCAGGGAGAGTGAGGGGGTTTGGTTTGCCTATTGGGGTGAGGAAGGGGCTCCGTGGTTTGAAGGTGACCCTCCTTTGAAGCACCAATGGGTCTGCCACCCTCCCTCGGGGTTATCTCATTTTGGGTTCCCAAACTGAGAGCAAGGGAACCCGCTTGGAAAAATGGCCTCCTCCTGCCCCCAGAGTTGGGTCTACTCTACACTACTTTCTGGCTTCTCACCAAATGTCTGTGCTCCACTTTTTCCAGGATGCCTGACCCTGATTTCACAGTCCGAGATGTCAAACTCCTGGTGGGTAAGTTGCTTGCTGTGTGTGTGCCTCAGAAATGCTGAAGTAGGGAGGAGGAGAAGGGGAAGGAGGCCTTTACCACCTGCCTGGTTAGATCTTTAACTGCCTCTGAAAAGAAAGTCCCTATGGGAGGAGGCAGGAGCAGGTGTGAGCTGCAACCGTCTCATTCTACAGAACAGGTCAGATTGCAAAGTCATAAGAAGCTGTGTCAGAAGGTGTTTGCCAGTGCAGTTTTACGAGGCCGATTTGGACCCTAGCCTCCAGCTTGGGTGTCAGCAACGTGATCTCAGATCTCTCCTTTGCGTTTATTTGTGGGTTGCTGTGTAAACGCTGCATGCTTTGTGACCCCTAAAAGACTTTTAGACATTCTTCCTGCTTCCTCAGGGTTCTAGACAGGTCTAGGGCGGGGCTTGCCCCTGAGCGCCCAGCAAATGTTTATTAACTCCCTGAGCACCTGCAGAGTGTGGCTGAGCCCTTCACGCTCCAGACTCCTGACCAGATATCAGGCAGCATTTCAGATTTTACAGGAAGGTGTTGAGTATATTCATTCTTTCCAGAAGTGTTTCTCAAGTAGCTCCTACATGGCAGGCAAGTTCAGAGCTGTGAACATGACAGACAAGACCCCTGTCTTCTTGCTGGGAGTGACAGACGACAAAGAAGTAAAGAGGTTTTTTGTTTTTGTTTTTGGTGAGGAAGATTGGCCCTCAGCTAACATCTGTTGCCAGTCTTCCTCTTTTTGCTTGAGGAGGATTGTCCCTGAGCTAACATCTGTGCCAGTCTTCCTCTATTTTGTATGTGGGAGGCTGCCACAGCATGGCTTGATGAGCGGTGTGTAGGTCCGTGCCCAGGACCTGAACCTTGAAACCCTGGGCCACCAAAGCAGAGCGTGCAAACTTAACCACTATGCCACCAGGCTGGCCCAAGTAAAGAGTTTTTAAAAATATGTATCTTCTTGGAAGGTGACAAGGACTATGAGGAAATAAAGCAGGGTAATAGGATGGAGCTGTATTTAGATGGGGCAGTCAGGGAGGGCCTTGGGGCCTGCTGTGGGAAAGAACATTCCAGATTGAGGGATGAGTCAGGTAAAGGCCAGGAGGTAGGAAAGGAATGGAAGGAGTGAGGCAGAAAGCTGTAAGAGATGGGGGAGGTCACAGAGCCAGGCCTTATAGGCCCTGGTAGGGAATTTAGGTTTGACTCCTAGTGCAATGGGAAGCCACTGGGGAGTTTTCAGGTGGGGTGAGGTGAGTGGCTATGTGATCTGATTATGTTCTTGGAGGGGATTTAAAACACTTTTTTTTTCCAATTTTATTGAGATAAACGACATACATCACTGTGTAAATTTAAGGTGTACAGAATGATGATTTGATATACATATGTTGTAAAATGATTAAAACTTTTTTTAATTGAGATAAAATTCACATACCATAAAATTTACCACTTAACCATTTTAGAGTGTACAATTCAGTGGTTTTTAGTGTATCCACAATGTTGTGCAACCATCACCACTATCTAATTCCAAAACATCTCCATCACCCCCAACATAAACCCTGTACCTCCCAATTCCCCTCTCCCTCCATCCCCTAGCAACCACTGATCTGCTTTTTGCCTCTATGGATTTGTCTATTCTGGACATTTCATAGAAGTGGAATCATATAATATGTGGTCCTTTGTCTCTGGCTTCTTTTACTTAACATGTTTTCAAGGTTCATGCATGTTGTAGCCTGTATCACTACTTCATTCCTTTTTATAGATGAATAGTATCCTATTGTATGAATAGACTATATTTTGTTTATGCATTCATCAGTTGATGAACATTTTGGTTGTTTCTATTTCTTAACTATTAAGAATAATGCTGCTGGGGCTAGCCCCATGGCCTACCGGTTAAGTTTGGCACACTCTGCCTTGGTGGCTTGGGTTCGGTTCCTGGGCTCAGACCTATATCACTCGTAGACAGCCATACTGTGGTGGCAACCCACATACAAAATAGAGGAAGGCTGACACAGATGTTAGCTCAGGGTGAATCTTCCTCAAGCAAAAAGAGGAAGATTAGCAACAGATGTTAGCTCAGGGCAAGTCTTCCTCAGCAAAAAAAAAAAAAAAAAAGAATAATGCTGCTATGACTACTCATGTACAAGTTTTTGTGTGGACATCCATTTTCATTTCTTTTGGGTATATAGCTAGGAGTAGAATTGCTGGGTCATAGGGTAACTATATTTAACCTCCTGAAGAACTTCCAGATTGTTTTCCAAAGCAGCTGTGCCATTTTACATTCCCATTAACAGTGTATGAAGCTTCCAATTTCTCCACATCCTCACCAACACTAGTTATTGTCTGTCTTTTTGACGATAGCTATCCTAGTGGGTGTGAAGTGGTGTGATCTGATTTATGTATTATAAGAGCTGACCCTGGTGGCTGTGTGGAAGATGAAGGCAGCTGGCCAGAGGGTGTGTCGGATGATCCAGTCTGAATGATTGACCCAAAAGTGTGTTAACTCAGAAGGGAGACCAACTGGCTATAAGGAGATGGTGCTGATGATAGATAGAAGAATCTCGGTTAATTGGCAAGCGTTGCTCAGGAGATAGATTTTTTTTTAAAGCCGGATTCTGGAAATGCTGAAGGAAGTGAATGTCAGAGCACAAGGGGGCAAACTTTCCAGCAGTGGACAGAAGATGGGACGATGGACCCCATAAATTGAGTTTTGGCACAGGCGACTTGGTCCGGTGCCTCCACCCAGCCCCAGCCTTTGCTGTTGGACAGCCTTACTTTGAGGCCCAGCTCTGCTACTTGACTGAGTGATTTGGGGCAATCTACTTCACCTGCCTAAGCCTCAGTTTCCTCCTTGCAAAATGGAGCTAACAGCAGAAATCTGCCTCAAGGAAGGATTCCATAAGAGAAAGAAAGAAAAAATGAATGAATGAATAAATGAATGAATGCTTAACACTATGCTTGATGATGGGTGCTCCATAAATGGTCCCCATTATTATTTATTATAACGGCAGGACATGGATCTGATGAGATTCTCTTTGTGAGCAAGGATTAAAGCCAGATTCTCAAATCTGGGGTTCAGGCAACATCACAATCTTAATAATGTTGCTCTTGGCCCTTCTGAGGAATGTTCAAGCCCTTTGCAGTTTTTTTATGCTCTGGTTGTGTCCAGGCTGCCTCTTCTTTCATTGAGCCTCATTCTTCTCGTCTTGGAAGCAAGAGGATCCAATTAGATGGTCCCGACATCCTTGCCAGCTCTTGAAAAGTCTAGGATGGCAAAGAAAGCGGGAATTGTAATACCTGCACCCCATCTCTCTTGGCATTTCCGTGATGATCAAATGGATGGGTGAATATTAAATTGCTTTGTAAAGGTATAGCCTGCTCTGACATTGTGAGGGATGCCTGTAATTGCAGTTCGCATGGGGTATTATGACGCCCATTTTAGTCTCTGAGAGTGCACACAGGCTTCCGGAGAGCAGCAGTAGGGTACGTTTGTCATAGTGACATAAGCAACAAATGGTACTCAAGCTGGCCTAAGCAACACAGAGTTCATTGGCTTACGTAACAGGTTCAGGGTGTGACTTCCAGGCACATCTAGATCTAGATGCTCCAAGATCTCAAGAAGTTGGATCTTTTCCTTTCTGCTTCCCTCTTTTGCTTCCTTTTTCTGCTTCTTTCTCAGGCTGGCTTCTCCCCATGTGATGCCAAAGATGGGGAGCCAGCAGCTCTAGGCTTCCATCCTACGGGCTCAGGGTCTTCCTTCCCAACCCTCCAGTAATTCCATCAGATGTCTCTGGATTGGCTCTCATAGGCTTAGCACACCTCCCAACTCCGGAGCTGGTGAATGGGGTCTGCCCAGCAGAACCACGTGGACTAGCGTGGGGAAGGAGTGATTCTCCAGTGTTGCTGGGAGACATAAACATGCCCCTACCATAAATGGGAGTTCTGCTTTGGAGGGCAGTGTATGGGGGAGGTTGGACCAGCTTTCCCAGTTAGTGTGGGATCTCAGCCTCTGTCTTCCAGTCTCTTTCCCCCTCCCCGGGCCCTGTATCTTGGGAGGTAACTCTTTGAGAAGGGGACTGGTGCACGGCCAGCTATTCAGGCTACAACTTGGGGCTACAGACTCTATTCTTTCAGTCCTAAAATCAGGCTCTTTCTTTGTCTGCCCACTGGGAAGACAGGTACCTAGCCTCTGTTCCTAGCTCCTTGCCTTTAAAAAAAAGGCACTTTTCATTTCTATGAAATACTGTACACTAAAAATAAAAACTTTTTACTGAAGTATAATATACATATAGAAAAGTGCACATATAGTAAGCATACAGCTCGATTGATTTTTAACAAATTGAACAAACCAGGGTAACTGACACCCCAGAATCAACCCCTCTTGTCCACTTACTATTCAGGTCCAGTTACTACCCTCTACTGTCATCCTGACTTCTCATAGCATGGGTGAATTTTCCTGTTTTCATACTTACGTCAGTGGAATCATACAGGGTGTCCTCTCTTGGTTTCGGCTTCTTTCGCTGAATTTTTGTGTTCACGAGATTCATCCATATTGTTGTGTGTGGTTGTAGATTATTTATTCTCATTGCTATATAGTTTTCTATTATGTGACTGTTTCACAATTTATTTATTCATTCTACTGTTAATGGGCACTTGAATAGCTGCCATTTTAAGGCTATATGTATAGTGCTGCTATGAACATTCTAGAGTATGACTTTTGGTGAACAGATGGATGCATTTCTGTTGAGCATATACTTAAGAGCAGAATTGCTTGGGTCGTAGAATATGTGTATACTGGATACTGTGGATACTGTCACGTAATTGTCCAGAGTAGGTTGTTCTGGTTCTGATTGCTCCGCATCCTCACCAAGAGTTGGTGTTTTCATCCTTTTCATTTCAGCCGTGCTCTCATACAGGTGGGAGTGTGGTTGTATCTCATTGTGGTTTTAGTTTGCATTTCTCTAATGACTAATGAAATTGAGCTCCATTTCATATGTTTATTTGCTGTTTGGATATCTTCTTTTGTGAAATGTCTGATCAAGTCTTTTCTCCATTATTTTAAAGGATTGTCTTTTATTGACTGTAAGATGTATTCGCTTGCTAGGGCCGCCATAACAAAGTACCACAGACTGGGTGACTTAAACAACAGGAATTTATTTTCTTATAATTCTGAAGCTCGAAGTAGAAGATCAAGGTGTCGGCAGGGTTGGTGTCTTCAAAGATCTCTCTCCTTGGCTTGTAGATGGCCGTCTTCTCCTTATGTCTTCACATGGTCTTCCTTCTGTGTGTATCTGTGTCCTAATTTCCTCTTCTTATGAGGACACCAGTCTTATTGGATTGGAGCCCACCGTAAAGAACTCATTTTAACTTAATTATCTCTTTAAAGACCTTATCTCCAAATATGGTTACATGTTGAGGTCCTGGGGGTTAGGACTTCAACATATAAATTTGGGGGGGACATAATTCAGCCCATGACATAAAGGTCTTTTCTATATTCTGGATATGAGTACACATTCCAGAATCTTCTCCTACTTTGTGGATTGCCTTTTCACACTCTTAAAAATATCTTCGAATGAACAGTCATTCTTAATTTTAACATAGACCATTTAGCTCTTCTTGGTCCGTTACTTCCTCTTGTGTCCTGTTTAAGAAATTTTTGCATACTCCAAGGTCGCAGAAATGTTCATGTTTTTCTCAAAAAGCTTTGTTGTTTGAATGTTTACATTTAGATCTGTGGTTCATCTGGAATTGATTTTTGTGTTTGGTACAAGATAGGGGTCAAGATCCTTTTTTTTCCTATATGCATAGCCAGTTGATCCACTACCATTATTGGAAAAACACCCTCTCCCCATGGCACTGAAGTCTTGTCTCTGTTGTGAATCAGGTGACTGCATGTGTGGGTCTGTTTCTGGATGCTCTAATCGGTGTGCACCCCGAGGCCCACCCCTCAACGGGATCTCTATCCCAGATAGTTCATTTAAGAGACTGGGATCTATAGGTTGGGAGTCACGTCTATAGGTTGGGAGTTGGGGGGATAGGGAGACTGGGGAAGACATAATTCTAGTTACCTGTGAAGATGCTTTAAGCCCTCTGAGAAAATGCATCCATAAAGTGCTGGGTCCCCACTCTCTCTCCATACTTATGTCACTAAGGGTTGGCATGGCCCATGGCTATGGGGTCTTGCACATTATCTCTTTACTGTATTTCTCTCTAATGAGCATACCCAACCCAAGTGATACTTTCTTTGGCCATTTTCTTGAAAAATCTTCATGACAAATCACTTTATTCAGCATTCATTTATTCATCCAATTATATAATAATCACGTTATCTTTTACTGAGTGTTTACCATATGACATCATTTTGTCCTCACCAATAATCATATAAATTAAGTGTTATTGTTCACTTTTCCAGATAAGAGATCTAAGGCTCTGAGGGTAAAAGCCATACAGCTAGTGGGCAGTGGAGCCAGGACCTGTACCCAGCTCCCGGTGTTTCCAAAACCCATGCTTTAGCTTTATGACTTCCTACCCTAACCCAAACCCTAATCCTAACCCGATCCCGAACCCTAATCCTAACCCAAACCCGAACCCTAACCGGAACCCGAACTCGAACGTGAACCCTAACCCTAACCCTCCTCTATTCATTCTTCACTCACAGATTTACTGGGTGTCTGTGTTGTGTCTGGCCCTGTGCAAGGGGCTGGGGTCGAGGAGACTCACGAGACATGGGCTCTGCCCTTAATGGGCTGTGTTTAAGGAGAAGACTAAATTTTCACTCCTTAGAAATCAAAGATGGCTGACTTGTCCCTGGACCTTTTTTAAGTTGGTTTAAAATCATAGGCTTTTATTTTTTTTTTTTTATAATTTTATTTATTTATTTTTTCCCCCAAAGCCCCAGTAGATAGTTGTATGTCATAGCTGCACATCTTTCTAGTTGCTGTATGTGGGACGCGGCCTCAGCATGGCCGGAGAAGCAGTGCGTCGGTGCGCGCCCGGGATCCGAACCTGGGCCGCCAGCAGCAGAGCGCACGCACTTAACCACTAAGCCACGGGGCTGGCCCCAAATCATAGGCTTTTAAAACTTTAAACTCTGCAAGATTTCTTAGAACTCTTCTAGTCTTGCTTTCCCATTTCACAGGTGGGAAAAACAGGCCTGGAGAGAAGTGACTTGTGAGTCACCCAGACAGTAGATGGCACATCAGATTCAAATGTAGGTTTGAATTTCAGTGATTGGGAGATGATGCTTGTAACAGAACCCCAGAGGAAAAGTAGACCTGTGTGGGGGTGTAGATGAGTTTACTTCTGGCCTCACTGAATTTGAGCTCAGAAGAGAAGTCAAAGTTGGACAGGCAGGTGGGGGAGGCGTTCACCCGGCAGGACAGATGGAAATGGAAGGAGAGGAAGGTGCCTGCAGTCAGGAGAGCTGAGGATCATGAGCCCCCAGGGAGGAGGGTTTCAGAGGGGTTCTGTTATGTTCTCAGGTGTGTTTTCTCTTCAAGATGAACACTCGCCTCTCTGATTTGTTCTATTTCCCTTTTCCTGGAAAGCTAGTGCTCCGAAATAAAAATCTTGATAGTGCTGGGGGCCTAGGGGAACTATACTTGCTTCTTCCTACTGTTTGCCTAATAGGGATCATTCTCCCGTGGGGTAACTCCTTAGAGTATAAATAATAGCATTAGCTACTGTTTCCTGAGATCTTATTATAAGCCAGGGACCTCACCTATATTATTTTGTGTGATCCACATAAAACCCTATTTATCACTATCCCCATTTTATAGATGTCAAAACTGAGGCTCCGGGTGACTTGTCCACAATCCCATAGCTAGTGTGTGGAAGAGCTGAGATTTGTGCCCGTATCCCTTAACTTCTGCACAGTGCTGTGGCTGGCTCTCAGCGTCTGCTAATCAGAAGGCTTTGTTGTCGTTGGCTCGGGTGTCTTTTTGGATTTTCTTGCCTGATTGGGTTTGGCCCCGATTGGTGAGTCTGGGTTTGTATCTTATGCCCATCTGTCAGTGAAGGTTAAAGTCTTGAGCCCAGGGTGCAGAGGATAGCCTGGCACTGGATCTGTCCTGGGGAGAATTTCTAAAGGTGCAAAGGTCAGAAGCCAGAAGATATTAGTGCTCAGGGAAAACCTGGGGACCCTTGCAAGCATCCTTATTTGACAGTGAGGAAACTGAGGCATAGATCTGGGAAGAGACTGGTCCCAAGTTGTGCAGTGACTCCCAGCCCTGGGCCCTCTCCTTCCTACACCTTGCGCCTCCGCTTTGGGTCAGCATCCTCAATAGGACCCCTGCTTCTAAGTTTACAAAGTGCTTTCAATAATTCACTAGGCAGGTCCTATTATCTCCACTTTACAGATGAGGAAACTGAAGCCCAGAGAGTTTCTGGGATAAACCCAAGGCCACTGCTAGTGAATAGCAGAGCGGGATTTGAACTGTGGCCAGTGCTCTCACTAATAAACATTGTCTCTGTGAGATGGATGAGGGGATACTCCCAAGGAGCAGAATAAAAAACCAGTCCAGAAACTTGAGGATGATAGAGAAGGCTCCAGAATGATGATGAGGGACAGTTGTGTGCACTCTCTGAAGAGCGGGTGCAGGGGGAGTTTGGGGTCAGTGCCCGTGTATGCTTTACGTTAGCCTTCAAGGTGACTTTCAGCAGCCCCCTCCCGGCTCTGAGCCCATGGCTCTTGGAGCTGACTGATGGAACCTTCAAAGCAAGGGCCATGGGGCCATGGATTAATTTCTGCAGCTGAAATTTGTTGGATGTGTGTGTAGCCTGTGAGCTCAGAGAACCAATGAGATTGGAGGGAGAGGAGGAGGGAGAGGAGAGAGAGGAGGGAAGGAGGGCTGAGCTGATGGCCTACTTAGGAACGTCAGGCACCGCTCCCATGTGGAAAATTTCTCCTGTAACCCATTGACTTCAAGAGCCTGAGAGTTCCAGCACTGTAGATTCCTTGCAGGTTCCAAAGGGCAGCTTGTTCTGTCACCTGCTCCAGGGGTGGCTGCTCCCCAAAGCTTGGAGGGCCACCTTCCATTCTTAGCACTGATCTGTCCCTTCTGTCCCTCTGGGGCACTTGCCTCCTCCCTGGTGCTAAGCTTCCTGCTCAGAGACTTGGCACTTGTGCCCAGCTCCCCTTTGCCACCAGTAGCAGATCAGACTGGGAACCTGAGAAGACGGAGCACCAATTCTTAATCTCCCAGCTCAGACTGAAAGGAACTGGCAGGCCCCAAGTGTCCCCGGTGACCCCCTGGGCGGGCCTCTCGGTCTCTTCCCCCTCCTACTGCCCCCCAGTTCACATTTAAGGGGTCTAATCTTTTTTTTTTTTAATTTTTATTTATTTATTTTTTCCCCCAAAGCCCCAGTAGATAGTTGTATGTCATAGCTGCACATCCTTCTAGTTGCTGCACGTGGGCCGTGGCCTCAGCATGGCTGGAGAAGCAGCGCGTCGGTGCGCGCCCGGGATCTGAACCCGGGCCGCCAGCAGCAGAGCGCACGCACTCAACCACTGAGCCACGGGGCCGGCCCATTAAGGGGTCTAATCTGAGTGTTTAAGAACTAGGCTAAAAATGAGTATGTTGGCCCTGGAAGAGGACCTAAAACTGACCTAACCCGGTGGTTTTCAAAGGGAAATCCCAGGAATCCGGGTCTGAATTCGGAGCACCCCCACTTCCCACTTCCTGAGCTGCTTGCTTTTATTTATGCATTTGGCTCTTGTCAAAGCTTCTGTTTGAAGAAAGAGTTCTGTGGCAATGAAAAAAAGGTATAAAGGTCAGTTTCTTCTTGTCGTTACAGGCGAGGCAACTGAGGCCCAGAGCAGGGTCAGTCAGGGTGGCTGGGACCTGAACTCAGTCCAGCGCTCTCGGCACTGTCCCCAGTGCCCTTAGGGCACCCAGTGCTCATTCGGTGGCCTCCTGTGGGCCGTCGCTGACCGAGGAACAAGTCGAGCACCTGTTGAGTGTGGTTCTCCAGTGTGGTTCTTCAAGTGAGAATAAAAGAGCCCGGATGGGGGCTGTGGTTTCAGAGTTAAAATCGAGGTGCCTGAGAAGTCCACGTATGGGGGAGAAAGAGCTCCCTTTCCCTTTCTGTCTGATTGAGACAGCACCTTACTTTGTATTTAGAACCTCATGGTTCTTTCCAAGCCCCAGATCTGCTCAGTGGCTAGCTGCTGAGTGTGTTGCACACCCTACCACGTGCCAGATACTGCGTTAGGCTCTCTTACATTAATGGGCCCATGTTACTAATAAAGACCCTCTAAGTCTAGAAAGGATAAATGAGTCCCCTGAAGCCACAGAGCTAGTAACTGGGCTGGGATTTATAAAAATACTTTTTATTGGAGAGAATTTTAAAAAGTAACAAGTATAATGAACTCCCATGTGCTGATCACCCAGCCCCAACCCCCGTCAATCTGTGGTCCTGCCCCTTCCGTCCCCCATCCACTTCCTCCTTTCCTGCAATATTTGACACATATCCAGACATCGTACCACTTTATCCACGAAGTTTTCAGCATATAGTTATAAATGAGAGGAGATTTTTAAAAACATAATCATAATAGCATTATCATACCTTATTTTTTAAAAACAATAATTCCTTAAAATTAGTAAATATACAATTCTTTGTTCAAATTTCCAGTTGTTTCATATATGTCATAAACGTTACTCTTTTTTTTTTTGACAGTTGTATGAGTCAGAATGTAAATACAGTCCTTACATTGAGATTGGTTGAGATGCCTTTTAGGTCTCTTACAATCTCTGGCTTCTCCCTCCATTTCCTCCAATCCTTTTAAGAAGTTGGTTGTTTGATCTGTAGAGTTTTCCATTGTCTGGATTTTGCCAGTGGCATTTCCTGGGAGTAGTTTAACATGTTCCTCTCTCCTTTGTAGTTCCTGTAAATTAGTAGTTGGATATAGACACTTGATCAGAATCAGGGTTTCTCTCTTTCTCTCTCTCAACACACAAAAATGCACACTCATTCATTCATTCATTCATTCATTCATTCATTTTATCTGGCAAGACTAACTTCATAGATGGTGTTCTGGTTTCCCATCAGAAGGCACATAGTGTCAGATCCTCTCTCTCTCTGATGTGAGTGGCCGTTGATGTTTGATGTCTCGCTCCATTAGTTTATTAAGGGTTGTAAAGTGGTGACAGTCTAATTCTATCATTCCTTTGCCATTTATTGGCTGGAATACATCTGTGGAGAGAAACTTCCGCTTATACACTGTTGGATTCAGAGCTGGTCCTTATCTCAGATGGGTCAGACTCCTAAGCCAATGGTCACTTCTACCAATATCATTCTGCCTCCCTAGGCGGTATGCTATCGTTTATGCATTTCTCACTGCCACCTGGGGGCCAGGACCCAGCAGGGTTGAATTTTCCGGTTACTGGTGCGTTTGTGTTTCCCTGGGGGTTTATGCATAGAGCCCAGGCGCCTAGGAGAACTGACTTCTCTTCCTCCTTCCTCCACTCCCACTCTGACCCCTCCCACAGACTGTGGCTTCCAGGACACCTGGGGAGCTGGATGGAGCTCTCTGTACACCAAAGCAGCTATTCTTAGAACCAAGTGCCCCAGCCTTCCACTCCTAACACAGTCACTGGGCCTCTCCCACCCTCGGGCCTCTTCCCTGCACACGCCCCTCCCCCGCTGCGGCCCCAGCTGCTCCTCACTGCTCTAACCACTCCAAGTCCTGACTTCCCTTTTCATCTGAGGGTGGAGCAGGCTGAGGTGGGGTCAGCTGGGGACCTGCACCTGGCTAAGAGCAGAAGGAAGCGAGGGTGCACAGGGGCCCGGGGATTGTGATGGGGGTGGGGGCCAGGGGCTGGAAGCCTGGTTAGTGCTCAAAGAAGTAAAAACAGGCTTTTCCTTCTATCTTCAGTGCCAGATGTTCCAGGGGTGGGGCTCCTGACTGCTCAGGACTTCCAGATATTTTCCGGGCTGGAGGGATCATCTTCCCTAGTGTGGGGAGGGTTAAATATACCCACCTCCAGGTCATTTCTTCAGTTCAACTGTCATTTATATGTGAAGTCATATGTCACATGCTGGACAGGACATAAAAGTGAATAACATCCAACATTTGTTTATTCATTCCACAAGTATATGCTGAGCTCCCACTATGCGCCAGGCTCTCCCTTCTAGATACTCAAGATAGAACAGTGAGCAAGACAGACAAGTCTCCTGCCCTCGCAGCACTTACAGAATAGTAAGGGAGAAAGACAAGAAACAAGTAGGCAAAGAAATCTAGTGTTTAGGATGAAATGGTATGATGTCACCGTGGATGACATTTTTCTCTTTGTGAAGCTACTAGGTAAACTACCCAGGTTAGCTATACGGCGTATCTGCCTGTGACACCTTGTACTAGCACCGTGGGGGTGGCGAGGGGCCTTCCCTGCTTCAGATTTGACATTTATGGAGCCATATGTCTGTGGGTTTATGCAGTAATTCTCTCATCAGCCTTTGTATTTTTTCCTGGGGCTGCCATAACAAAATACCACCAAACTGGGTGGCTTAAAACCACAGTTTATTCTCTCATGGTTCTGAAGGCCAAAAGTCTGAAATCAAGGTGTTGGCAGGGCCGTGCTCTCTCTGAAGGGTCTAGGGGAGGACCCTGCCTTGCCTTCTCCCGCTTCTGGTGATTGCTGGCTTCCTTGGTGTTCCTTGGCTTGTAGATGCATCACTCGTCTTTGCTTCTATCTTCACATGGCTGTGTTCCCTCTGCGTGTCTCTGTCCAAATTTCTCTTGTCTTATAAGGATAACAGTCATTGGCTAAGGGCTCACCCTAATCCAGTCTGACCTCATTTTAGCTTGATCACATCTGCAAAGACCCTATTTCCAAATAAGGTCACATTCACAGGTATTAGGGTTAGGACTTGAACATGGCTTTTTGGGGAACGCAGTTCAACCCACAACAGCCCTTGAGGCAAGTGGGTACTAAAGTCTGTTGGCAGGATAGAGGGACCTGAGATCGGCCTGGGTGAGGAGAGACCCAGCTTTTGGGTCATGCCTTCTCTGTTTCTAGCGTTTTGTAGGAGTCATCTCAGTTCATCCCACAACTTTTTTTTTTTAATTTAAATTTTCACTTAACTAATTTAAAAATTATTATTAAAGTTTTTCCCCATACTAGTTTTATTTTTTTTTAATACCTTGACATTTGCAAAGTAAATAACATTTTCAGGGTGATAAGGTACAATTTCGCAAATTACTACATCTTAGTGACTAAATGATACTGTTAAACTAGATTATTTTAAAGCTGTGTCTCTTTTTCACAAAATATGATTTGTCCTTTATTCTTGCATTTACCAAATGATAATGTATCCAAAATGCTCTTTATTTTGTCCACATTTGGACTGAGAATGAAAATGATAATTTTTAGATTAACATATGTGTGCATGTGAGGATATATATACATGGGATTAAATGAGAGTTTACAAGTGTTGCATAAAATATCTTACAAAAGGCAAGTATCATGATATGTGAAAGGTATATACATATTTGAAAACACATTTGTGTCCAGATTTTACTCACAATTACACGTGGCTATATATATATCCTTTTTTTTTAATATAATTTTATTTATTTATTTTTCCCCCAAAGCCCCAGTAGATAGTTGTATGTCATAGCTGCATATCCCTCTAGTTGCTGTATGTGGGACGTGGCCTCAGCATGGCGGGAGAAGCAGTGCGTTGGTGCGCGCCCGGGATCCGAACCCGGGCCGCCAGCAGCGGAGCGCGCGCACTCAACCACTAAGCCACGGGGCCGGCCCTATATATATCCTGCAAGGAAGGTGTTCTGTGTTTTAAAAATATCAGTAATTTGTACATTGCTCTGTACTAACCATGAATAACTGAATATATGACATCTAATTTATTTTAAAGAGATTTTCTGAATGTACATATATATTACATACATATTTATATATATATATTTTTTAAGATTTTATTTATTTATTTTTTCCCCCCAAAGCCCCAGTAGATAGTTGTATGTCATAGCTGCACATCCTTCTAGTTGCTGTATGTGGGACTCGGCCTCAGGATGGACGGAGAAGTGGTGCCTCGGTGCGCGCCCGGGATCTGAACCTGGGCCACCAGCATCGGAGCGCGCGCACTTAACCACCAAGCCACGGGGCCGGCCCCGACATACATATTTATATTAATGCTTGCCTATATATTTATATACCCATTTGTTACACACATTATAGGTATATCACATGTGTGTATATAATATATGCTAATAAAAAGGATAAATTTACTCTGTTTTAGGAATATTTTTTTCCTTTTTTTCTGAAGAAGATTCACCCTGAGCTAACATCTGTTGCCAATCTTCCTCTTTTTGTATGTGAGCTGCTGCCACAGCACAGCCACTGACAGACAAGTGGTGTAGGTCTGTGCCTAGGAACCAAACCCAGGCCGCCGAAGCAGAGCACGCTGAACTTAAGCACTGGGCCACCGGGGCTGGCCCTAGGAGGATTTATTAGAAGTAGATTTGGACTGTGGTTTTTATTTTTTTTATTGAGGTCACAATGGTTTATAACATTGTGAAATTTCAGGTGTACATTATTATTTATCAGTATTCTGTGTAGACTGCATCGTGCTCATCACCAATAGTCTAATTTTTCTCTCTCACCACATATATGTGCCCCTTTACCCCTTTCGCCCACCCCTCCCACCCCTTCCCCTCTGGTAACTACTAATCTGTTCTCTTTGTCCATGTGTTTGTCTGTCTTCTACATATGAGTGAAATCATGTGGTGTTTGTCTTTCTCTGCCTGGCGTATTTCACTTAACACAATACCCTCAAGGTCCATCCATGTTGTTGCAAATGGGATGGACAATTTTGTCTTTTTTTATGGCTGAGTAGTATTCCATTGCATGTATATACACCACATCTTCTTTATCCATTCATCAGTTGATGGGCACTTGGGCTGCTTCCCTGTCTTGGCTATTGTGAATAATGCTGCAATGAACATAGAGGGTGCATAAGTCTCTTTGAATTGTTGATTTCAAGTTCTTTGGATAAATACTCAGTAGTGGGATAGCTAGATTGTATGGTATTTCTATTTTTAATTTTTTGAAAAATCTCCATACTGTTTTCCATGGTGGCTGCACCAGTTTGCATTCCCACCAGCAGTATATGAGGGTGCCCTTTTTTCCACATCTTCTCCAACATTTGTTATTTTTTATCTTGGTAATTATAGCTATTCTGATAGGTGTAAGGTGATATCTCATTGTAGTTTTGATTTGCATTTCCTTAATAATTAGTGATGCTGAACATCCTTTCGTGTGCTTGTTGGCCATTGGTATATCTTCTTTGGAAAAAGGTCTCTTCATATCCTCTGCCTATTTTTTGACTGGGTTGTTTGTTTTTTTGTTGTTGAGTTGTATGAGTTCTTTATATACTCTGGAGATTAACCCCTTGTCAGATATATGATTTGCAAATGTTTTCTCCCAGTTGGTGGGTTGTCTTTTCATTTTGTTATGGTTCCTTTGCCTTGCAGAAGCTCTTTAGTCTGATGTAGTCTCATTTGTTTATTTTGTCTTTTGTTTCCCGTGCCTGAGTAGATATGGTATTCAAAAAGATGCTGCTATGACCGATGTCAAAGAGTGTATTGCCTATATTTTCTTCTAGGAGTTTTATGGTTTCAGGTCTTATCTTCAAGTCTTTAATCCATTTGGAGTTAATTTTTGTGTATGGTGAAAGATAATGGTCTATTTTCATTCTTTTGCGTGTGGCTGTCCAGTTTTCCCAGCACCACTTATTGAAGAGACTTTCCTTTCTCCATTGTATGTTCTTTGCTCCTTTGTCGAAGATTAGGTGTCTATAGATGTGTGGTTTTATTTCTGGGCTTTCAGTTCTGTTCCATTGATCTGTGTGTCTGTTTTTGTGCCAGTTTTGATTACTGTAGCTTTGTAGTGTATTTTCAAGTCAGGGATGGTGATGCCTCCCGCTTTGTTCTTTTTTCTCAGGATTACCTTCACTATTTGGGGTCTTTTGTTGTTTCACATAAATTTTAGTATTCTTTGTTCTATTTCTGTGAAGAATGTCACTGGGATTCTGATTGGGATTGCATTGAATTTGTAGATTGCTTTAGGTAATATGGACATTTTAACTATGTTTATTCTTCTAATTCATGTGCATGGAATATCTTTCCATTTGTTTATGTCGTCATCGATTTCTTTCAATAATGACTTATAGTTTTCAGTGTATAAGTCTTTCACCTCCTTGGTTAAATTTATTCCTAGATATTTTATTCTTTTTGTTGCGATTGTAAATGGGATTGTCTTCTTGAGTTCTCTTTCTGCTAGTTCATTATTAGAGTGTAGAAATGCAACTGATTTTTGTAAGTTGATTTTGTACCCTGCAACTTTGCTGTAGTTGTTGGAGTTGTTGATTTCTAATAGTTTTCTGATGGATTCTTTAGAGTTTTCTCTATATAGAAACATGTCATCTGCAAACAGCAAGAGTTTCACTTCTTCCTTTCCAATTTGGATACCTTTTATTTCTTTTTCTTGCCTAATTCCTCTAGCAAAAACCTCCAGTACTGTGTTGAATAAGAGTGGTGAGAGTGGGCACCTTTGTCTTGTTTCTGTTCTCAGAGGGATGGCTTTCAGTTTTTCACCATTGCGTATGATGTTGGCTGTGGGTTTGTCGTATATGGCCTTTATTATTTTGAGATTTAGGCTGTTATTTTTTTAAAAATCTTTTCATTATAGTCGTCTTTGATTTGGGTTGTATATAAGTTGGCATTAAACATAAATACCACCTTTACAGAAAACACTGAAGTAATGATCTATCATTTTGGGATCATCAAAATTGTACAGTTATTGTGCATTAGTTTTATTGTGCAAGTTGGGGAATCAGATTGGTGAGTCAGAATTGTTCTGAAAGAGAAGGAGCTTATCGAGTCTTGTTGTTTGAGATGGGCAGGATGGGAAGCTATGGCTGTGTACAGATCTTTAACTTCTCTGCAGCAAGATGCCGTGACACCTTTGGTGCCGTTAATTAAAGACCTTTCATTTGCCTCCAGCATTAACTGTTTGAATATTTAAAAAAATTTTTAGTTAAAAAATTTTTTTCACAACTTTTTTTTGAGGTAGGTGGTCTTATCTCTATGTTGCAGATGAGGACACTAGGGTACCTTACCTAAAAGTCTTATGCTGTGAAGACTGGAACCTGAAACATCTGAGTCCTTTGACCTGTTTTTTGAGGGGAGTGTTTGTGAAATGTGTTATATATGCCAAGGAGTTTAAAGAAAAATTATAACATGAACACCTGCCACCCAGGTTAGGATGCATTGAAATTCCTTAGAAGCTCTGGTGTGACCTTCCCTGCCCCAAAGGTGACCCTTGTATTTGTTTCCTGGGGCTGCCATAACAAAGTACCGTAAACTGAGTGGCTTAAAACTACAGAAATGTATTCTCTTGTAGTTTTGGAGGTCAGTGGGGCTGGCCGGGTGGTGCAAGCAGTTAAGTGTGTGCACTCCGCTGCGGCAGCCCAGGGTTCGCCAGTTCGGATCCCGGGCGTGCACCGACGCACTGCTTGGCAAGCCATGCTGTGGCGGCATCCCATATAAAGTGGAGGAAGATGGGCACGGATGTTAGCCCAGGGCCAGACTTCCTCGGCAAAAAAAACAGGAGGATTGGCAGATGTTAGCACAGGGCTGATCTCCTCATAAAAGAAAGAAACAAAAAAAACGAAAACCTAGCTTTGGAGGTCAGAAGTCCATAATCGAGGTGTTGGCAGCATTGGTTCCTTCTGGAGGCTCTGAGGGAGAATCCTTCCATGCCTCCTCCAGCTTTTGGTAAACCCAGGCATTCCTTGGCTAGTAGACACATCACTTCAATCTCTGCCTCGGTCTGCACATGACCTTCTTATAAGGACACTAGTCATTGGATTTAGGGCCCACCCTCAGTCCAGCATGATCTCATCTCAAGATCCTTACCTTAATTACCTCTGCAAAGACCCTTTTTCCAAATGAGGTCCTATTCATAGGTTCTGGATAGATATATCTTTTGTGGGGGCCACCCATACTTCCATTCCACTACAGTCCTGAATTGTGTTTATCATTTCCTGGCCTTTCTTTAGCGTTTCCCACCTGTACCTGCATCCTAATCCCTGAGTTAACTTGTGAAGAACTGAGCCCAAGGACACTCCTGGCTGGGGGAAGGAAGGGCATTGTGGCCAGTTTGCGAAGGCTCCCTGGAGAGAGACGGGCTGAAAGAGTCTGTGGCCCAAGTTCCTGAGTCGTGAGGAGGGGAGAGACTCCCACGTAAGAAACAGTTAGGTAGGGGCCAGCCTGGTGGCGTAGTGGTTAAGTTCGCACACTCCACTTTGGTGGCCTGGGCTTTGTGGGTCCGAATCTGGGGCGCGGACCTACACACCGCTCATCAAGCCATGCTGTGGCGGTGTCCCAGATACAAAGTAGAGGAAGATTGGCACAGATGTTGGCTCAGGGCCAGTCTTCATCACCAAAATAAAATAAAATAAAATAAAATAAAAAAACGGGTAAAAAGAAGAGAGAGAGACAGATCAGAACAAATGAAGTTCTTTTTCCAGCAGAGTGGAGGTAGTATATGAGATTTAAAATAATATCTTCCATTGCTTTTGAAAATAAATAATTTATTGTGGTGAAATTCACATAACACAAAATTAACCATTTTAAAGTGAACAATTCAGTGGCATTTAGGACGTTCACAATGTTGTGCAGCTGTCACTTCTGCTAGTTCACAAGGTTGTACAACCATCGCCTCAATCTAGTTCCAGAACATTTTCATCACCCCAAAAGGAAACTCGTACTCATTGGTGGTCACTCCCATTTCCCCTCCCCCAGTGCCTGGCCACCACTCACCTACTTTTTGTCTCTACAGATTTACCTACTCTGGACATTTCCTATAAATGGCATCATGCAATATGTGACCATTTGTATCTGGCTCTTTCACTGAGCATAATGTTTTTGAGGTTCGTCCATGTTGTAGCAGGTGTACTTATTCCTTTTTATGGCTGAATAATTTACATTTCTTTTTGTGTTTTTTTAAGCTGATGGAAGACTTTTGAAAGGGAAAAATATTTTTAGAAAAACCAACTTGGGGCCGGCCCCGTGGCTTAGTGGTTAAGTGCACGCGCTCCGCTGCTGGCGGCCCGGGTTCGGATCCCGGGCGCGCACCGACGCACCGCTTCTCCGGCCATGCTGAGGCCGCGTCCCACGTACAGCAACTAGAAAGTTGTGCAACCATGACACACAACTATCTACTGGGGCTTTGGGGAAAAAAAAGGAGGAGGACTGGCAATAGATGTTAGCTCAGAGCCGGTCTTCCTCAGCAAAAAGAGGGGGATTAGCAGGGATGTTAGCTCAGGGCTGATCTTCCTCACAAAAAACAAAAAAAGAAAAACCAACTTTCTTGGTCATTTAGTGCTTGAGTTTTTTTTTTTTTTATAACAGCTTTATTGAGATATAATTCACATACCATACAATTCACCCATTTAAAGTATACAGTTCAGTGTTTTTTTGTCTGTTCACAGAGTTGTGCAACCATCATCACCACAGTCAGTTTTTGAACATTTTTATCACCATCCATAAAAACCCCACACCCACTAGCCGTCCTGATTAAGTTTTAGGATCTTAAGCAGTCAGTCCATTGGACTGGCTGGCAGAGATTTAACTGGCTCTGACTTCCCACCTCTTCCCTTTCTCCACCTGTAATTATAGATGAAATTGGCTGATTAGGTAACACTACCTCCCCACAGGCACTTCTTGGAAGTGTTTTATGTGCATTATCTCATCTAAGATTCAGGACAGCCCCATTGGCTAGCTACCATTTTTGTCCCCATGTGACGGATGGGGAAACTGATACTCAGAGAAGCTAAGAGGCCCGAGGCCCAGCTGAGGTTTGAACCCACTAAGTCTTAGCTTAACCACCGCATTGGGCTGACAGGGGCAGCTGAGCCCCGGGCCTTCCATGCTAACTTGCATGAGTCTCCGGGACCGTGATTTTCCGTGTCCCATCTCCTACCTGCCCAGCAGGGGGCTTCGCAGACGTGCCCTTAAGCAAGGTCAGGGAGGAGAGGCAGGGGGAGGTAGGAGGCTGGCCAGAGAGGAGGGAGGGCTCGGGGGCCTGTTCTTCTCCCACCTCCCTTATTCTAACAGCAGGTTCTCTGCCAAGTGGGCTTTCCAGAAAAGCTGAGCTCACCTGTTCCAGGAGCCCTGGTAAGGAAGGAGCCAGCGCTGCCGAGAACACGGCCAGAATTTCCAGCAAAGTTCAGGGATGCCCCCTGGTGGATCTGCACTCCTGACGCAAAAACAAAGCTGTTCTCCAAGGCTTCCCAGGATGCATGGGGTTCAGATCCAGCCACTGAAGGCTAGGATTGTTTTTCAACCTTAGCATGTGATCAAGATTCAGTATTGCACAGGGCAGGGGTTGTGGGGTAGGTGAGGGGATAAGAACTTGGGCTCCGGCATTAGAATGAATTGGCTTCAAATCCCAGCTCTACCGCTCACTAACTGGGCATTCTGGGGCGAGTTAACTAGTTGTCCAAGCCTCAGTTTCTCATCCATCAAATGGGTATAATGTAACTGAAGTTCTACCTCACAGAACTGTCAACACAATTAACTTAAGATGATGTGTGTAGAGAGCTTGCCTGTGCTGAAGTGCTCGGTAAGTGTTAACTATTCTAATTGGTAGAAAGAGTGTGTGCTGGGGGACCCGAGCCAATTGTATCACCTCTAAACCTTGGTTTCCTCATTTGTAAGGTGGGGACAGTCCCACCTAGCTTCTGGGGTGATTGTGAAAATTAGATATTGAACCCAAAAGATAGTAACACCCAAGTTCTTCTGTGTGCTTAGGGGATTACTTTTATTACTCAGTTTCTACTATATGAAAGGCACTGTGGATTTATTCAACCAATATTGACCACGGGCCTGTTATGGGTTCTGTTAACGGGGCAGGCTCTGCACACAGAGCTGGATATGTAGCAGCAAACCAGATGGGAATATTACTCATATCAGTGTGTAAGTTCCATGAGGGTTTTGTCTAGTCCAAGGGTCCCCAGACTTTCTCTGTGGAGATCCAGAGAGTAGATTTTTCAGGTTTTGCCGGCCATTCAGTCTCTGTCGGCTACTCAGCTCGGCCCTCGTAGCCTGGAAGCAGCCAGAGATGCTTGTGAACTGATGAGTATGGCTGTGTGCTAATAAAACTACATCGGGACCAGAAATTTGAATTTCACGTAATTTTCACATCACAAAATCTTCTTCTTCTTTTGACTTCTTTTTTCCCCCCTCTACCACTTAAAAATGTAAAAACCATCCTTAGCTCGCATATAGGGCATATAAAGCCATGTAAAAATGGGTGGTGGGCTGGATTTGGCCCTCGGGCTGTCATTTGCTCACTGCTCTTCATTTACTCTTCGTTTTTGGGTAGCTTTGAACAAGGCGATCACCTGCTTCCTATTCTTTTCTTTGTTTTTTATTTTCTGGTTTACACATTTCTAAGTCTCCATGGACCGTGTATTTGTCACTGAGCTAATGAGGAATTGAGATCCTTTCTTACCAGATGGTGGATGTCTCGTTCCAGTCATGATGCTTATTTTGAGTCCTAACAGACAGGAGGTGCCAGCTTTCCTCATAAATCACCATGAATTTGGCAATCTGCTTTGTGTCTGTGTTCTCCCCTTTCAGAGCATTGCCACTTAACTTTGGTTGTTCCTTCCGCCTTGGCTGGAGTTCTGGAGCCATTATTATTCCCATTTTACAGATGAGGAAGCAGAGTCCCCTAAAGGGTCATGATTTCCTTGAGGGTTTAGTCAGTGGTGGCCCCAGGGTTGGCACCGGAGATTCCTGTCTCCTGGTCCAGAGCTGGTTCCCTGCTCTCTGGGAAGCCATGAGAGGCATGCAGCCTGCTGCTGAGATGAAAGTCTGGACTTTCCTAAGGAGGACCCCTCAGTCTGGTTCAGCAGGCATGTGTATGAGAAGTCGTATGTCACATGCTATACAGGACAGCCAACATTCATCTTTTATTTGTTCCACAAATGTTTACTGAGCTCCCACTATGTGCCAGGCTTTGTTCCAGATACTTGGGATGGAGTATTGAGCAAGACAGAGGAGACTCCTGCTCTCACAACTACTACAGATTAGTAGGGAAGAAAGACAGCAAAGTAGACAAAGAAACATGATATTCAGGAATTGCAATTAGTGCTAGGGAATAACGGGGGGACCCATTCATTTATGTACCAGACACTGTGCGAGTACTTCTGTAGTACTTCATCTGGTTTAATCCTCACAACTAACCTATCAGAAGAGATGGCAAAGGGGCCGACCCCGTGGTGTAGTGATTAAGTTTGGCACGCTCTGGTTTGGCGGCCTTGGTTGGCAGGTTTGGAACCCTAGGCACAGACTTACGTCATTCATCAGCCATGCTGTGGCAGCGACCCACATACAAAATAGAGGAAGATTGGCACAGGTGTTAGGTCAGAGCTAATCTTCCTCAAGCAAAAAAAAAAAAAAAACGAGGAAGATTGGCAGCAGATGTTAGCTCAGGAAGAATCTTCCTCAGCAAAAAAAAAAAAAAAAAAGAAGAGATGGCAAGATGAAGACACGGAGGTTCAGAGAAGTCAAGTAACTTTCCTGGCCTCACAGACTACAGAGGAAGACTACTAAACAGTTAATGATCTACAGAGATAAGTACTATCCTGGTGCTGTGAATAAACAGAAAGGGCTTGAGTGCCGTGCTAAGGGATCCTTCGGTAGGCAATGAGGAGCTATTGAAGGTTTTAAGCAGAGAGAGGAGTGTCCATGTCAGGTCTCTGTTTTAGAAAGCTCACTTTGGCAGCAGTGTGGAGGATGGGTAGGAGCGGGTAGTCTGGAGACCCCTCAGGAAGCTCTTGAGGTCATCTGGCAGAGCAGTAATGGTGGACCGGACTAGAGTGGAGGCCGTGGTGGTGTAGGGAAGCAGATGGATTGGAGAGAGACTCAGTAAGGAAAACCAACAGGATGAGGTAATTGAGCAGACATGGCATAGGGGTGAGGTGTACGGGGAACCTTGGAGGAGGAGGTTTTGTTTGAGAGAGGCTCCCAAGTAGGATCTGGACCCCGAGACTGCAGGAGCCACCAGCGTGTGCATTCTGCCCCCAGGTAGCCGGCGGCTGGTGGACGTGATGGACGTGAACACCCAGAAGGGCACAGAGATGAGCATGTCCCAGTTTGTGCGGTACTATGAGACGCCCGAGGCTCAGCGGGACAAGCTGTACAATGTCATCAGCCTTGAGTTCAGCCACACCAAGCTGGAGCACTTGGTCAAGCGTCCGACTGTGGTAGGCCCCTGGCCGCAGTCCCCTCCCCTGACACCTTCCACCTCCTCTCCTTGCCCTGCCCCTCTTGCTGCTTCACAGGTGCAAGGCCAGCCGGTGCCAGCCCTGGGGGAGGGCGGGAGGGATGTTGAGAGCAGGAGGAAGGGGTTGGGTTGGTGATAAGGGCAGCCGGAGACAGGAAGCGCTGATGGTGGTCTGGCTTTCAGGTAGACCTGGTGGACTGGGTGGACAACATGTGGCCCCAGCACTTGAAGGAGAAGCAGACAGAAGCCACGAATGCCATCGCAGAGATGAAGTACCCGAAAGTGAAGAAGTAAGACTGCTTGGCTGGTGGCGGGAACTGGGAGGGGTGACTCCCAGCCTTGGGGGGACTGGAAGGGGGTTCCTGGCTGTCCACGAAGCCTTGAGTGTCACTTTGCAGCCAGTCCCCTTCAGATCTGAAGGAGTGGGCCCAGCCCTGCAGGGGTGCTGCTGGCACGTGAAGGGCGGGGGTTCTTGGTGTGGGCAGGTTGGTATCTTGCTTCACTGGAATGCAGAGGCTCTGCATTCTGCTCTGGGGCTGGAATCTTCATCCACATGGTCCTTTGACCTCCCTGCCAGCTCTCTCTGGGGGGTTGTGATCTGAAGAGGAGGAAGAGTAATGGGAACCTACCTGTGCACGCGTGTGTGTGTGTGCACTTGTCAACATTTGTCTACTCCCTCTAAATGACAGCATGTCCTGGGTGTGGCCGTTTTCAGTGGGACCCACCCACCATGCACACTTTGCTTTTGCTGAGGGATAGGGAGGGGTCTGGTGTTCTTTTGGTTCTTGCTTTTGAGACCTGGGGGGCCTCTGTTCCAGAAGAACCTTTACCCAAGAAAGCCCAGGGGCCGCTTACTCACCAGATGTTCCTTAGACGGTGCCCTTTAAGCGGGAGGTTGGTGCTGGGCTGGGAAGGTGGCCACATCTAATTGCAGGGACGTCACTATATGCGATGTGACCAGCAAGTCCTGAGACAGATTGTTTAACACGGGCAGAGGCACCTACGAGTCCATGTTTAGGACTTGAGGGACGACGGCCCATGGGAGGAGGAAGTCACCTTGGGGCCCCTCCCATCTCAGGCCCTCTGTTTCTATCTCCAAAACGGGAAGACAACACCGGCTGTCCCGGACAGAATTGTTGCTCTTGGCTTCCTAGAAGAATTGGCTTTGGCGGCTAGGAATCCATTAGCGTCTCTCTGCTCCGCCCTGCTGCCAGGAGTGCCCCCAGGAGCTTAAAGGCTGTGAACTTTTCATTCACACAGCTCTTCATTCAGTGCATATTGAATGCAGACTCCGTGCCAGGCTTTGTGAGGGAGGCCAGCTCGCTGGCCCTGGGCTTCTCAAGATTTTGCTTTCAAGCTCTCTCTCTTTAATTACTTCTCAGGCATTTTTCCTCCCCTCGGAGCTGCAGCTGTGTGCACCCTTTCGATCAGGGCTGCATCAAAGCAAAAACTGGGCTCCAGGTGGGGTGGGCAGAATTATGTTCCATTCTGATTCAATCGCAGCAAAATGTATGGAGCCCCTGGGACACGGAAGTAAAAAGACAAGACTAAAAGCCCCTACCCTCTGGAGAACGTGCCACGTAACACAGGGATAAGGGACAGCTCTCATCCAGGCAGAGGGAGACAGGTTCCCAGGAGGGGAACAGAGAGGAGGAATCCTTTTTGGCTGGTGGCATTGGGAAGTCCTCTCGGAGGGAATGTTGGACCTGGGTTTTAAAAGACAGAGGAGGTGGGAGGGCGGTTGGGAGGGACGGAGGTAGGGAATTGCAAAGGGCCTCGAAGGAATCAAGGGTAGACCTCGAGGAAAGAGTGTGGCACTAGGAGATTAGTTTTAGACAGATCATAGCTCTCATTGATTGATTGAGTCATTCATTCATTCAGTTTCTGTATTGAACGTCTGATGGTGCTGGGAATACAGCGAGGAGAAAACCAGATGAGCCCTCATGGAGCTCACAGTCCATCTGGGCAACAGACATTAATCCAATAATCAAAGAAAAATGGAAATTTGCAGCTGTGATGAGGCCACAAGGCAGGGACCCACAGCGCTATGGGGGCATGTAGCAGGGGATTCACCTGGTCAGGGAGGGCAGGGCAGGGCAGGCGTCCGAGCTGGGGTCTCAAGGGGAGAGGGGTTACTTAGGTGAAGAGGCCTGGGAAGAGCTTTCCTGGCTGTTGCAGAGAGCCTGGGATGGCAGGGATGGGCGGAGAGAGGGAGGCAGGAGGTCCTGGGGCAGCAAGGCCAATGGGGCTGGAGCAGAGCGAGGGGGAGGGGCAGGGGCAGGCTGATGCACCGTGGTGAGGGGTCTCTATTTCTTCTAAGAGCAGTCGGACACCTCTCTGAGATTTTAAGCTGAGAGGGATGTGTTCAGATTTGTATTCTGCAAGTTCTGCTGTTATGTGGATTGAAGGAGGTGGGAGTAGAGAGATATGAAGAGGAACACTGCATCCTCTAGAAGAGGGCGAACAGTGGGGCGGGGGAGGAGAGCAGAGGACAAATTGGACGTGTATCGAGGCAGGTAGAACAGACAGCATTGGGTGACATAGATTTCAATTAATTTATGTCTACCTTGCCTCCCTGAGATAGTCAGTATACTCTTCACTTTATTGAAAGATTCCTCTAAATAGTGAGCTCTGTTAATACATGGAGAATCCTATCTAATTACCAAAAAAAGGCTCACACACAGTTTTCTAGGACCACATGTCTTCGACATATTGGTTGGATTGTGTGGCAAATAGATTTACAAACCCCGTCAGTGGCCGTGGGAATTTGTTAGAGGATTTGAACCTTATTAGGAAGGAAACTGTCACCTTGAGAATAGTCCATTTGTTCAGTTGAAAAGAATGCTGATTTCAGTTCATAAGCAAGGTAAAAATCCCACAATGATGAAGTCCTCTGGGACTGTAGAATGGTTCCGTGGAATTTAATTAAAATGACACTGTTTCTAGAAATCACAGAGCTTCCATGCTGGAGGCGCCTGGAGAGTGGAGACAGCTGACAGGCTACCTGAACCGAGAGTTTGCAGGAGGGAAGAGAAAAGTGTTATAAACCCTTCCACCTTCTCCCGGCTGCAGGATTTATATTGTTCCATCATGGTGAGCGGATTAGGAATTTTAATGGGTTTTGGTTGAGATACTTAATATAAGAGGTGGTGACAGTTGTCAAGGGGGTAGTTGCAACTTTGTGGGAGACAAAAGATTTGTAAGGAGGATATTAGTGTGTTAGTTATCTGGTGCTGCATTTACTGAGTGCCTGTTAAGTGCAAGACACTGTTCTAGTAGTTGGTAGACTGCAGTGAATAAAGCAAAGTCTTCTCTCATGGAGCTTATATTCTGGTGGGGAGAAGAGACAGACAAGCAAAGAAGTGAATAATATAATTTAGGAGGTGATGAGTGTCATGAAGAAACATAAAGCAGGATTACGGGAAAAGGGGATGACAGGGTGGGCTGAATGTATATCTGCTGTATAGTGCATTTCTGCCATTGCCTTCCCCACCATCGCCACCTGCAGAAATATTTTGGCTGTACAGAATTACTTGTCTTGGAAAACTCCTCATAATCATATAAACAGTAACAATTATTTGGGAGTATCTCTGTATCAGTTGTTTATTGCTGCATAACAGATTACTCTAAAACTTCACAATTAAAAAAATAAATCTTAGCAGGTTAAAACAAGCCTTACCTCATAGTTTCTGTAGGTGAGGAATCTGGGAGTGGCTTAGCTGGGTGGTTCTGGCTCAGAGTCTCTCATGAGCTTGTGTCAAGTCTTAGGCTTGGGCTGCATTCATCTGAAGGCTCGACTGGGGCTGGAGGACCCACATCCAAGATGGCACACTCAACATGGCTGTTGGCAGGAGGCCTCAGTTCCTCATTACATGGGCCCCTCCACTGGGCTGCTCGACATGGCAGGTGGTTTAAGAGAGAGCAAGCCCTCCACTGGGCTGCTCGACATGGCAAGTGGTTTAAGAGAGAACAAGGAGGAAGCCACAGTGCCTTTTATGACCTAATTTTGGAAGTCACATACTGTTTACTTTTGCCATATTCTATTAATTATAAGTGAGCCACTGAGTCTAGCCCACACTCAAGGGGAGGGGAATTGAGCTCTGCCTCTGGAAGAAGGGGAGTCTTAAAGACTTTGTGGGCATGTTTTCAAGCCTCCACAATCTCCTAGGTCTATGGCACACCCTTTTCACTTAGGACCATTGGGTCTTATAATGCATTCCAGAAGGAAATTAGCAAGTCTTTTCCCTCCTCACCTGCTCCTATAGCACACAGGACTTGCAGACATGAGGTTTGCAGCTTAATGGAGATATGCTGTGGACTGACAAGCAGTGAAAGAGCTCAAAAGCCCGGCAAAAAGGGGACCCCACATAAAGCATATGTTTTGCCCCCCCAAAAATTGAGAGTTGATTGCATTTTTCTCTCTGTGTACTTCCTGGGGGTGGTGGGGAAAATTTGGGGGTGCGAATCTGAAACACAGAGGATGAAAACAGGCACTGGGATGAGCATGTTTCAGGGGCTGCCTCTGCCACTCTGTGATGGCCATGGCAAGTCTTTCGTCTCTTAGAGATTCAGTTTTCCCTTCTACAAAGTGGGGATACTGTCACCCCTGCCCTGCCTCCCTCCCATGCTGTGGGGAAGATGGAGCCTCTAGTGGATGTGAAATGTGGATGGGCAAGATGTTTGTCCACGTAGACTGGAGTAGACACACAGGGGCCCCGGATGCCATTGGAATCCTGGCATCCTCTGCTTTTCAATCTACCTTCCCTCTCATTTGCACAGGACTTTTATCTCTGCAACCCACATTCACCTTTTAAGTCTCATCAACCATGTTTGCTGACATCATAAATGGTCATCCCAGTGTCATATATCAGACAGGGAAACTGACCTGGAGAGGCTGCCAGTGTCACACAGGGAGGAAGCTGTGGGCCGTGCACCAGGCCCCAAGCCTCTGGATTCCTGGCTTTTCTTCTCTACCTCTCTACCTTTCAAAGAGGAACAAAGAAAGCCAGCCTTTTCTGTGCTGCCATGTATGGACCCAGGTGCTGTGTCAGACATTTAGCATACATATCTCAGTACAGCAAGCAGTTACTACTCTTATTTTAAAGACCAAGAAACTGAAGTTCATAGTGCTTCCATGCAGGTAATGGGTGTAGCAGCTGATTGTAAGACAGAAGGGGCTGGTGTGGCCTGTGGATAACTGGAGAGGCAGGCCTTCAAGAATTCTTTTTTTTTTTCTTTTTTTAAAACACTGCTGGCCAAACCAAGCACATCTAGGGCCTGGTTTGACCCATGAGGGTCACCAGTTTGAGGCCCTTGACTAGTTCAACAAATGAGAATGCTGAGTTCCAGAAGGGGGAAGATTTAGTGCAATGTCACCCAGCTGATTAGAATAATGATAGGGGTGTTGCTGGGGGCTATGCTTACGTGGATGAATCTGATGTCGTCCCTGCCATCAAGGAGCTGAGGCATTTGTGACTAAAAAAACTAAGAATAATTCTCTCATGTGGACAGCCTGGTCCAGCTGTCAGGGTCTTCCCCTCCCTTAACTCATTTACCTCCACCTCTGTTTGGTGTGTGTTAAAGGCCTTGCTCAGGGATGCTCAATGACTGGTGCTCAAATCCAAATGGGGGATATTTCTTGTAATTATTTTTTCTTTTAAGTAGGCAAGACATACATATGGTGAACAACTCAACCAGGTCCAAAGAGCTCACAGTCTGACCTCATGGCAGGCCAGTGGGGAGGTACTAATGGGTGTGCCATCCATAAATGACTCCAGGAAGCAACACCCTGGCCCACGGCATTGACCACCTTGAAATGGCTTCAATGTTTGCTTCCCTAAAATGGGGATTCTGGGGTTATTTTAAGGGTGAAGTGATATCATGCATGTAAACAGATGTTATTATTAGCACTTGATAATTGGAACCAATTAATTAATATTAGCAGGTAGCCCCAGTGGATGGGGTTTGGTCAAAGAATGGAGAAGCTTGATTTCTGCCCCTGCAGAGGCTATACCACTGTCTCCTGCCCCCTGTGGTTTGGGGGAAGGGTGTGGGGACAGGATGGGAGGAGGGCGGTGGCCCTGGTGAGCATGCCCTGGAGGGTGGGACTTCTGATTTGAGCTGGACCAGCTCCTTCAGCCGGAAGTCAGTGGTTGAGGTTTGGCTGTAACCTGCAGACTCTGCTTCTTGAGAGTGTTGGGATTCGCAGGTAGACCTGGGAGAAGGGCTGAGAAACTCCGGGACAGACTGTTTGGGTAAGCACCACCACGGACCAGGGTAGTGACCAGGTGAGTCACTACCTCTGAGTCTCTGCTTTCTCATCTGCAAAAGGGGGACAATCCTGGGAATGATCGCATAGGGTTGTTGGGAAAATTGGATTAAATGATCCAAGTATCATAGTACTGGGTACTGTCTTAACATGTATTTATCTCAGTGATTCCCCCAATAATTCTATGTTGTAGGGTTACATAGCTACTAAGGGGGCAGGTAAGGGAAGGGGCAGCAAAAGAGCATCTTAGAAGGCAGAGTTGAACTTTAGTTCACCTCCCTGCCGTTAGGACAAGGAAATGGCTCAGAGAGGTGGATAAGCTGTCCAAGGTCACACAGCTAGTCTGTCTTAGGGCCAGAGCTGCATCCCTGGTCTCTGGGCTGCCATACCCTGGGTCTGACATCCCTCCAACCCCTAGCACTGGTCCTTTCCCTAGCCGGGCTCAGATGGGCACATTTAAGGAAGGTGGCTTTGCTGGGTCGTCACCTCCAGCAGCAGGACGGCGGCGTCCACGCTGCCTGAAAACGGGGGTGTGGGGGTCCCCGCGCGCCTGCCGGTAGAACGGGGGTTGGGAGGACTACCCTCGTGCCCCCACCCAGCCGGGGCGAGGGGGCGGCCGAGGGCGGCGGCGGCGTCCCCCGGCGCGGGCCAGGCGCGCTTCCCTGTCGCGCCGCGGCCTCCCTCCGCCTCCCTGGCGGCCGCCGCGCCGCGCCGGTGTTCAGTTTCAGCGCGGGGATGAGCGCAGGCTGCGCCCGGCTCCCCGAGGAAGGAAGGAAGCGAGCGAGGGCTCCGCTGTCCTCGGCCGGGGCCTGGCAGCGCGGTGGAGGGGGCTCGGCTCGGGTCGCCGGGGCCGGGCGCGCGTCGAGCCTCCGCCGCCGAGAGGGACGCCCGGGAGCCGCGCCGCCGCCGCCGCCGCCGCCGAGGGTAACCGCGGGCGCGCCGGGCGGGGCTGGGCGGGCGTCCCTGCGCTGCGCCCCGCGGGGCCGGGGCTGCCCTCGAGCCCCGTCTCCTTCGGCGCGCGCCGGGGCGGGGTGGGGTCGCCTCCCGCCCGCGGGCTGCACGGCCGGCGTCGCGGAGCAGCTCTTTGTGTCTCCCGGGGCTGCGTGTAAGTGTGCAGTGTGTGTACGCGCCTCCAGCCGCGTCCCCCTGTGCCAGCTTTCCAGGTACCCCGCCAGACCTTTGCCCGAGGGGACGCCACCTGGGTTGCCGCGGGAGTTTCGCTAAGTTGGAGGGAAAAGGGCGGGGTGCGGCCGCCCCGCCTCCCCAGACCCCAGGTAGCGCCCCAAAGTTGATGTTGCAGGTGCAGCGCCCCCTCCTACCACGCTCCTCCCCTGCCGGCCCGGGCCTCGGGAGGCGGGAACCCCCAAAGGCTTAGCTCGGGGGCTCCCGATTTTCAGCCCCCAACTTGCAGGGTGCTCTCCTACACGGAAGCCACCCAGGCCGTGGGTGGGGGGTGTCGAGGGGCGCGGCTTTCCGGGCAGGGGGCCGCCGAGGCGGAAGCCAGGGTGGCTGGCCGGCCGCGGGGAGCGCTGAGCGGCCGTGGCACCGAGCCGGGGTGCCCATGTGACTGCGGTGTGCTTTGGAAGAGGAAGCTGTAGAGGTCAGTGCAAAGGCGTCACGCCAGAGCAAGCGAGAGCAGGAGTGAAGGGGGAGACCCGGAATGAGCGTGGGGCGGGCGGGAGGGAGGGCGGGGGTGGCGGCTGCAGGGGCCCGGACAAAGCCGCCCTGTCACAGCCACCCTGGCCGCCCTAACGCATGCAATTGCCCGGCGGGAGGGGTGGCCAGGCCTGGCGGCCAGGAAATGAGGGACGTGGGAGGTGGGGCCTCTCCAGGAGGGGCGGGTCTGGAAGTGGCACCCCCCAGCTCCTAGGGGCCTCAGAGGATGCTGGAGGATGACTGGGAGGGCAGATCAGACACCAGCCCAACTTGGAGAACTTTCCCTGCACAGGCAGCCGCAGCTCGCGGGGATTCCGTTTTCCATACGTGCTGGGGAGATTGGGTCTGGGGCAGGAGGTTGGGGGGCCGCTGACCGGTTTGGCCAGGCAGGCCCGGGGCTTGCAGCCCAAGAGCCAAGCTTCTCTCCTTTCCTCTCACTGGGCACCTGAGCGGGTATCCAGCTGCAGATTGAAGGAAGCACATCTCCTAGCTCCACGCCACAAACACTTAAATTGTTTTCCCTAGACTGTGTTCTGCTGAGGCCTGGAGGGGGTGGAAACCAAGGTTAGATTAAAAAAAGAAAAGAAAAAAGAGGAGCCTGAAGAGGTGGTTTTAGGAAAATGAGGACTAATATTTTGAAGTGGTGCTTGGAGAGAAGAGGCCGGTGTGGTCTGTGGGGGTGGGGTAGGTAGGGCTCCAGCCCCCCCCCCCCCCCCCCCCCCCCGTTCCTTGGAGAGAAGAGGTTCACCCAGGCCTTCAGAGTGGGGACCGGGCTGGGGCTGGGCCAGCTGGGGGAGGCGGGAGAGTATGGAGCCGGCGCCCGAGCTGGGACTTTAACCACCCCAGCGCCAGCACCGCAGCCCGCGCCTGTCTTCGTGACAGGGCTGCGTCCTGTGCTGTCAACTACTCCCCTTCGATGGGGTTGCTAGGCAGCGGGGCTCTGATGTGCGGGCAGGCCTTCTGATTTGTCAGCCTCCTGCAGACACATGGTTAAGGCTCCTTCCAGCCTATCCGGAGGAGGGACGCGGGGCACGCCGCCTGCATACTGCCGAGCCCCGGGTCCACCTGAATGTGAGGTGCAAAAGGCAGCCAGAGGGAGGGGGCACCTGGAGCCCTCCAGCCTCCTAACCAGCTCAGCCCCACGCCCCCCATTCTCTCTTCTCGGGCTTGCTGCTGGCTCCTCCCTGCGGGTTCCGCCCCACTCCTCTCCCCTTCCCCAAACCATGGAAAAGCAAAGTGCAGCGGGGAAAAGAGGTTAGTGGGGTAAGCATGTGTGTGCGGGCCTCCGGAGATGCCAAGGTGTATGGGCAGGAGCAGTGGGGACGCTGCCCCATCCGTGCCACTGGTGGCTCTTGTGGGAAGGGGTGGGTGGGAGGGAGGGGGCCCTGGCACCACTGTCTGCCAGGCCTAGACTTGGAAGCCTGCTCTGTCCCCTCCTCCTCCTTAAGCTCTGCCCACCCCTAGGAGGGCAGCATGTCCAGGGAGGAGACTGGTGAGTTCCTGCAAGGGAGGGTGGGTTATCTGGCTGTTGCTAGAGCTCAGAAGGGGGGCTGCTGGCGGGTTCCTTCTTCTCCTGAATGCACTCCCTCCGTCCAAGCCTCTAAGGGCCAGGCTCTCCCTCCCTCTCTCCTTCCCTCCCTCTCTGCCTGTCCACCACCCCACCCCAGGGTCTTCTCTGAATCCTTTTACTTTTTATTTTAGCAGCTTTACTGATATAATTCACATACTATTTGTCCATTTAAAGTGTAGACTTCAGTGGCTTTTAGTATGTTTACAGAGTTGTGCAACCACAATCAATTTTGGAACATTTTCATCACCCCAAAATGAAACGCTGTACCTATTAGCAGTCACTCCTCATTTCCTCCCAACCCCCCCAGCCCCTGGCCGCCACTAATCTATTCTCTGTCTCTATAGATCTGCCTACTCTGGACATGTCATATAAATGGAATCATGCACCATGTGGTCTTTTGTTACTGGGACCCCTGTACTTTTAGCTGCATGGCTTACTTCGAAGTCACTTGCCATTTGTCTTGCCATTCAGCTTTTCTGTGCGGTGCTCCATGAAGAGTGACCCATCCTTAAGGGCAGGGGTGTTATGTACTTCTCTAAGTGCCGGGCCTACTCTGGGCTGAACCACTGGTTGGCTCTCAGGAAATGATTGTTGAATGAATAAGGAGATGAATGGGGACTGGTAATTGGCAAGCTATGCAGGTGGTTTACAACTGAATTCCAGGGGGCCCAGATGCTATAAAGGGGGCTGGCAGCTTGGGAGAATGACAGGTATCTGAGCTGCGAAGGAGCAGAGAGGAAGCCTCTTACTTGGGCAGGAGTGGGGGTGGGGCAAGAGTAGAAACCGAACCAAGTGGCCTGTGGGTTGCCGGCTCTCTCTCGGGAACCTGAAAACAAAAATGCCTCCCCCAGCCTTGGGGTCAGGTGGCCAAAGCCTGAGATTTGTCACTTGATCACAGGGGCTTCCCCCATGGGGAACTCCGATTAGATTTGGGTTTAAAAAAGAAAAGAAAAGAAAAGAAAATTCCCCAGTGTCAGCGTTTATAAAAGGGCAGCAGGTCAAGCATCTCTGAAGCTGTTTGCTCACCTCCTGTGATTCAGGCATTGAATTGTTTTTTCTGCTTCCCCGCTTCTGTGCTACAGGTACTGTCTGATGAGCGTGAAAGGTTGTTTCACTGACTTCCACATTGATTTTGGAGGCACTTCTGTGTGGTACCATGTTTTCCGGGGTGGGAAGGTGAGCAAGTTGAGTCTATTTAACTCTCTGTACATCTTTGGCTGTTTGGACATAGAGGGTCTCACTCACCTTTCCCCTTCCTTCTGCCCCCCTCCTCCAGCCAGCCTCTGCCCTGTGAGTACTTTTAGGGCCACTCGGTCCCCCTGGGGCCACCTCCTCACTCTCTGTCTTCTTCTGGAGGGAAAGATCAGGGTCAACTCTTTTGTATCACATCTGGTCATCTGTCACACCTGCTCACTCAGTTGAATGTTCCAAGTACCTTAGGCCAGATTAGAACTCCAGATTTGGCTCCTAAGAACCTCCAGCATCACCTCACGCCCCCATAGTTTCAGCTCCAGCACCGAGACCTTTTAACTTAAAAGTCTGGTTGCCAGCACCACCTGCCTCCAAGAACATTTTACCTTAGGGACAGCCTTCACCCAGAGAAAGGAGGCGGGGCATGCATTCAGGATGCTCCTGCTGTGTTTGCTTCTGTGTGCACATCTATGTGGGGACAGAGAGGTCCCTGCACGGATGTAGGTGCTCCTTGACAACATGTGTGTGCCACCCTGCTCGTCTGGGTCGGCGTGTGCGTTTGTTTTAAGGGAACATGTTGAAAGAAATTCTGGGTAGGAAGTCATCCCGCTTGGTTCCAGATGTTTTTTCTCCTTCTCCAGAGTGAGCACAAGCTGGGTTTATTTATTGGGCCATTTTATCATACAACTTAGGAAATTCCCCTTCCTCTCCTTCCCCCACCTCCCCGACAAGCCTGTGGCTCAGGAGAAAGAATGTTCCACCCGGTTCAGGAAGTCTTCCCCCACTGGTGTTTCAGCTGGAATGGAGAGTCCCTAAAGGCGGGCAAGGGGGCATCCCAGAAGGGTGGCACAGCCCTCTCTGCCTCCCCAGAGACCATTTGGGCCTGGTCGGGGAGGGGGTCCCTGGGAATGAATCCTCTCCTACTCTTCCCCCTCCCAGGCAGGTGGGGCTGTCTCCTTGGGTTGTGGTAGAGCCAGGGTGAAATCAGAGACCTTGGCCTGAATCTTCAGCTAATTGCCTCCTTTTCCTCCCAAGATCTTTTGGCTGATTCCTCCAACTCTGCACAATTTGGCACTGTACGAGGAGTGGGTGCTGTCAGGCAAACAGAGCGATATCTTCCTGGGAGACCGCGTGGAGCGATGCCAAAGAATTGAGCTGAAACAGGGCTACACGTTCTTCATCCCTTCCGGTAGGTTCTGGCAAGGCTGGCACTGGGCTCTTGCTCGGCCACCAACTCTCCCAGCATTCGGAGTAGTCTCCTGTGTCCCTGTGGCCTCAGCCAGGGTTTTAGGCCAAGTGACGGGGGTTTCTCTGGGCCTCCTGGCCATTGGCAGTCCCTGAGAGGAGCAGGCCTCAGGTTGCGGGGAGAAACAGCCCATTCTCCTCTCCAGTGGCACCTGTATCTCCCTGCTGTGGATGAGAGTTCTGTCCCTGGGAGAAAGCCGAGGGCTGTCCCTCAGGGGAAGTTTGAACGCCTTCCCCAGGACTTCCTGCAGAGATTTCTGTGTGAGAGGATGACTGACGCTGGTCCTGTGGGGAGGGAGGGTACATCTACCCTGAGGACCCTGGGAGGCAGGCCCTGGGGAAGGGCAGACCCCAGGGGGTGAGGTTTTACAGGAGTGCTCCAAAGCCTGGGTAGGGGGGAATGTGTTGTCGGAGAAGGACCCAGAGTGGCAGCCTCCTTCCTGCAGAACAAGGTGAAAAGTCATTGGGATCCATGTCAGTTCCTGCACTTGGAAAAAAAATTAACTCTACAGTGACAGCAGAGGGCAGTAATTAAGAGCACTGGCCTGGAGCCAGACTACACAGCCTTAGTTTGAATTCCGGCTCTGTTGCTTTCAATCTTTGACTTCACAGACATGACTCAACCTCTCTGTGCCTCAGTGTTCTCATCTGTAAAATGGGAGTAAGACTTCCCAGGTGGTTGTGAGGACTGAGTGAGCTAAGACCTACTTGCCTACAGCTCTTCAGAGATGGACTGAGGGCTTTTGGCCAGTTGCAGGCTGAGTCACTAGTGGATGTGGCAGGTGACCTAGGAATCAGGGAGTGTGGTCTTAGGCTGCATTAGTGCTAAAATTAATGCATTTTACCCAGGAAGAAGGAGGTGGCACTCCCACTGTTTAGAGTGAGGGGGTCAGGCCACATGTAGGAGGTTGTGTTCCTCTTGGTCATTGAACTTTGGAGGGGAAGTCGACCTGGACAGATGGCAGGGTGGCCGGGGGCGGGGGGGCCGGTCTGGATATCGTACCAGGTGAGATGAGTTTGAAGGAGGAATTGGGTTGTTTTACCCAAGGAAGTGAAGGTGTATGGTAATGGCAGTGAGCTGGGTGAAAGATTATTTCCTGGAAGAAAAGATATAGCCAAGTAGTATTGGAATGACTTGCTCTGCTAGGTAGTGAGTTCCCCACCACATGAGGTATACAAGTAGAGGCCAGATATGGGTGTGTCAAGGAGTCTGCAGAGTATTTGCCACCGGAGTCTGCAGAGTATTTGCCACCGAGTGGAAGGTTGGACCTTAGGATAGGCATATCCTTTGAGGCCACTAAGATCCACTGGATGGAGAAGCTGGTTACACTGAGGTTTCTGAGAGCTGGTCTAGAAGCTGGACGTCAAGCACTAGTGTGTGGAGTCAAGTGAAGGGGGGTGGTTGTGGTAGCAGTTCCCACCATGGGGCTGGGGCCTGCATGCCTGGGCTCTTCTAGAAGTTTGGGCAGAAGGTGGAGACTTCACTATTTGGGAAATCTGGGATTTGGAGGTGGCGGGGTTTAGTGAGGGTGACTTTGTCACCATAGCCCCAGGTCTTCCTTGGGCCTGTTTGGCTTGGGGAAGGTAGGGACCCCTGCTTTGGACACGAAGGGATTGTAGTTGGTGGGCAGCGTTGGTGGTGTACACCCCAGCAATGTGGCATGGAGAATCGGAAGGGAGGTGAATTCTTCTGAAGTGTGTTCAAGCCACTCTGCAGGTGTCGGGGGTTGGCCCTGGTGGACTCATAGGAACTCTGGAGTGCTCTCAGCCTTGCTGCTGACTCTCTGTGTGACCTCGGGCTGGTCTCTTCCCCTCTCTGCGCCTCAACTATCCCGTCTCTGCCATGGGAGTGGGTGGGGCTGAACTCTGGGACCCTCAAGATCCCTTCCAACCCTGTCTCCTGAGCGCAGGCCTCCTAACCATCCTGGGAGGATAGGCCTTCTTCTCTCAGGACCTTATGCAGAACTGGGAGGTGGCCCACTGCTTTCCCCAATCTGGAATGGGAGGGGTGTTAATTTTGGTGACTTAAGGAAGTTGGAAAACGTCTCAAGAACCAGCATCTAAGCCACAGCAGGGGTGTGACTGTCGAAGGCAGGCAGAGGAGATGTGGATTTGAACTACAACAAACAGGAGTTGAGTTAGACCACAGCAAAGGCTTCTGGCTCTAAGGGTCATGAGTGAGACACCAGGATATTTTTCTGGATTTTTGGAAAGTGAGAAAGGGACAGTTGGAATTTGTCATCTTCTCAGAGACAGGGGGGACATGTGGTTCCCAGGCAGTGCTTTCAGGGACCAATGAAATAAAAAAAAAGTTAGAAGCTGATACAGGGGTATTAATTTGTAGCTTTGCTAAAGATGGGCATTAATTTAAAAACAACCCAACATCTGCTATTGCTGATGTTTCACGCGAGGAAGACTATTATGACACTAAAAATGTTGGAAGTACGTAATTCCAGAATAAAGGACAGTACTTTAAATTTGATGGATTTAAGTTTATGAAAATCTATACCATCTTCATTTTTCTCATTTTGTTGCCAACCAGTGAAAACTAAAGGACTGGAGTTTTGGAGTCCCTGAACTAGATGGGCATCGTGGGTCCTCCCGGGGCCTGGGGATTCTTGCCAGCATCCACACCCTCTGAGCCATGGACAGACACACACCTGAGATTTGTGGTGCTTGGGGTGTGTGCATGTGAGTTTTTCTGTATCGAAGTGGAGAATCTAATTCTGGCATTTCCCGCCTCTGACGTGGGTTTTTATCCTCACAGTGTGACATTAGACATGTGTCCCCCTACCGCACGCTGGCCTGAAGTCTCCTCATCACCTCTGTGAAAGCTCATGGATGCTGATGGGATGGGAAGATTTTAAATGTCACAATATCTTTGTGAGACACTGTTTAATTTTTTCTTCGTGTGTCTGGGTGAAGGGGTTGGGTGCTGGCTGTGTTTCAGGGGTGCTGGTTCTTTAGGCCTCGTTCCTGGGTAGTCCAGGAAAGCTGCCTGGAAGAGGAAGACTGTTGAAGGAGAGTGAGGAGTGGGATGACCTGGAGAAAGGGGCTTGGGTTTGTCCTGCTGAGCTGGCCAGCCCTTGATGAGGCCGAAGAGGTAGGAATACAGTGGCCTCCCCAGACTACACAGAGTCAGGACCAGGAGTGGCTGGGGAGTCACCAAGATTCAGCCTGATTATTGGGAGTGAGGAAAGCTGGAGTTGGAATGCATCCCCAAGGAATAAGAAGTCAGACGAACCCACTGACATCTTTTTCCTTTACCTGACCTATGGCCAAAGCCCTGACCACATTCATAGGCCAGGCCTCCCTCTCTGGCTTCACCAGCCCAGGGAAGCTGCAGTTAATGGTAATAATAACTCATGTTACTGAGCAACGAACATTTTATGTGCATTGCTTACCTTCTCTGTAAGCATATGAGGAAACACTTATCCCCCCTACTCCTCCCCTTTTTTTTTTAATAAAGAAAGTTCCTGAAGCTCAGAGAGGTGAACAAACTAGCCCAAGGTCACACAGTTAATAAGTAACAGGGCAGGGTGAGAACCCAGGTGTGTCTAGTTTCAGTGCCCACCTGGTTCCCCGTTAACCTGGGAGTCAGCAGACTTGGGGTCTGGTCCCCCTTCTCGGCCATGTGACTTTGGGAGAATTATTTGCTCATTTAATAAACTTTCTTAAGAGCCCACTTGGCACTGTGGGAGGCACTGGGGAGGATGTCAGACAGATTCCCTCCGTGCTGAGGGCATGTCCAGCCACGTAGCAACCAGGATGGTGGAGCCCAGTATAGGGACCTGGGAAGGACCCTGGGGTCAGTGGCTTGGGCTGGTCTGAAAGAATTTCCCATCCTTGCCTTGTAATAAGAACCACCCAAGACACCAAAATTCATGGTAGCCCCAGGTATTTCTTAGACTTGGGCAAGTCTGAGAAACAGTAACCGATAGCTACTTAAGAGTGTAATGTGACTTTGGCCTCAGATGATCCATCTGTAAAATGGGTACAGAGCAGGCAAAGGGTGGCAGTAAAGCAGGTTGGACATGAGGCAGAGGGTGGTGGGGCTGTGGGATACCAGACAATTGCTGCTCAGCTCCAACCAGTCAGGGCCAGGTGGGAATGGGGCCTGCTGGGCGCATCTTCTCATTTTTCTACGGAAGGAAGCAATTGAGATTGTCTTGTGAAAGTTCCCCGTTCTTGTAACACAGGTGCGTCAAACTCGACATGCCCCAGGGTCCGATGCAGCCCATGGCCTGCCAGTTTGAACCCCTGGTACCAGCTACCAGTCTTCTAGAGAGGAGAGGCCATCCTTGCTTCATCTTGGGCACTGCAGTGCCCAGCCCTGGTGCCTGGCCCAGCGCTTCCTTCACGAGTTCATCAGTGCTCGAGAAGGAAGCAGGACATGAGCCTCTGTGAGGCACCCCGGCTTCTGTGACCTCTGGGTTTACACCTGCAGCAACCACAAAGATGGACAGATGTGGAGGGGGGCCCTTGGATTCCGAAGCCTGAGCGTCTGGGTTGGGGGCGAGATTCCATGTGCCTCCACTGTCCTTCTCGGCCCCCCTGGTCCCAGGGAACACCCATCAGTAGGTTTTGTGGGTCACTTGCTTTCCATCCGCGACTGGATCTGTCCCTTGTCGCTTGGCCTGAATAGCCTCTGTTAACTGCCTTCATGTTGTCGGTGACTCTGGTCTGGAAGCAGCCTCCCCAGCCCGGTCACCAGCCCAGGGGCACCTGCTCTCTCGTGCTTCCTGGGGTGTGGTGAATGAGACGCCATCGGGAGGGTGGGCAAGGATGGGCTTACGAACGCTGTTGTTTCCACTCCCTGGTTCATCCTGAGGGAAGCGTTTAACAGAGCAGATGAGAGGGGGCCTGGGAGGAGGGATTTGGCAGCAACTCTAATCAGAGGAGGCTGCCTGATCCACCTGCGAGGCCCTGGCTTGGGGAGGAAAGGGGAGTGGGTAGAAGCTTCTAGAACCTCTTGAGTGTCTGGGAATACAAATTCCCTGCCCCCCTACGTGCAACAGCACCTCTCTTCTGTTTCCCTCTTTGCTCACACATCAGGGTAACAGATGTAAGTCAGGTGTGTCTGTGTTTCCACCTGATAGGGGAGAAGGGAGAGACCAGGGCTGATAAATGTGGGTTCACATGGGCCCCATTCCTTCCAGAGCCCTCGAATATCAGTGGCAGTTGCTTACATGGATTGAGTTCTTGCTCACCAAGGCCCCCACAAGGGAGGCAGTGGTCTCCCTCATTTCACACGGGCAGAGGGAGGCCAGGAGAGGGGGCAGAAGTGCCCCATAGCACATGGTGGGTCGGGGCTGGGGACAGTCTCGAACCCAGGCTCCCGGACTCGGGCTTTCTGTGGGGTGGTGGCTGGGCACACGAGGAGCATAGGAACAGGACTCAGGGATCCTTGCTCCTGTTCAGGCTTCACCCCACCATGTGCATCCGCCTGAACCCGGCAGTCCTAGGTCTAGTCTTGGGCAATGTTGCTTCAATAATGCTGATGGTGGTAACAACAACAATAATAATAGCGTAGCTCTGCTTGGTAAAAATTAAAAATGTACAGCTGAGAAAAGCAGCTGGTGCACAGCTAGGGTGGAGAGGCTGAAGCAGATGTGCAAACCGAGACTTTAAAGGCGGCAGCCATATGCATCCTGGGTGAAGGTGGTGGGGAGGGTGCCCAGGTAACTTGACAAGGACACACCTGCCCAGCAGAGCGGCTGCCTCTGATGTGCCCGAGCCAGAGATGTGGGGAGCTAACAGCAGAGCCAGGTTACATAAAGCCTTGGTGCTGGTGCACTTGGCTGGCGGTTTCCTGCCCTCCCCCCGAGGACCGCCAGCTCTGTTCCACCCACTGCCCCCAGCAAGGGAGGGCCAGCCACCCAGAGTGTCAGCACAGGTGCCAGCAGTGACCTCACAGCCTCCGAGCTCTCTTCCCAGGTGGCAGCCGTGGCCACGGTGGCTGCCCGTGACTCAGGGCTGGCGTGTTTCAGCTCACCAGAGGACAGAAGCTGGAACCACTCGGGCTCAGCAGGGGGGCCTCTGGAATTGTCCTTTGAGCAAATGAATTAGGCACAGGGGCAGGAGAAGAGGGTCAGGAGAAGAGGCGCGGTGGCCCCTGAGCTCGGGATCTCGGGTTGCCCTGTCTGTCCCCTTCCCTTCTGCTGATCCTGTCTTTCACCGTGAATCTCTCTGCCTCTGTCTGTCCTGTCTTTGCCTCCATCTCTCTTGTTTCTCTCTCTGTTTCTCTTTTTGCCTCCCATACGTGTTTGCAGGCCTGTCTCCTGGGACTCGCAGGCCTGTGCTAAGCCTCTGATGCAATGGCCGTGCGGCATCGCAGTGAAAAATGGAGGTGCTGTCACTTACCAGCTGTGACTTCATTCAGCAAGTGACTTAACTTCTCTGAGCCTCTGTTTCTGCATCCATGAATGGGCGTGGATCATAATACTACCTCTCCCTTAGCTCTGCGCTGGCTGTTACGGTGGCCAGGAGCCCCATGTAGGCCTATTGAGCACTTGCAATAAGGCCAGTCTGAGATGTGTGAGTTACTCGCTGAAGGAATTCGGTGGCTTGCTTTGTCCTCAGCCTTTATGGACCAAGCAGAGGCTGACTCGTTGGGTTCCAATCCTGATAAGTGACTTTACTTTTCTGTGCCTCAGTCTCCTCATCTGTAAATTGGGGATGAATATAGTATGTACTTTTTAGGGATTCGGGGAGAATTAAATGAGCTAAGCCCTGTAAAGCCCCTAGACCAGTACCTGACAGCAGAGCAGCACTCAGTTATCATGTTGATCACTGTGCCAGGTTTTGGGCTAGGAGCTCAGGGAGGGGAAAAAGCCACGACCCAAGCTGTCAAGAAGCTGCAGTCGGCAGGAGAGAGACTTTTCAGCAGGTGAGGGCCTGTAGGGCACAGCTGATGTTGGGGTACAGGTTTGTGTGGCTAAGGAGACCACCTGAAAACAGGCCTGGAAGGATTTTGATGGCAGAAGATGGACTCGGGGAGGGAGAAGCATCTGAGTCCTACAGCCCTGGCAAGATACCACTTCTCAGTTGTGGCCCCAAGCAATCCTCTGTGACCCCTCCTGAGACTGGCAGTCCCTGGGATGTTGAGGAAGAGGCTCAAGGAAATATGAGCAGCCCGAGTGAGGGGTTTCCAGCTCCCCGGCCGGCATGGGAGGGGGACAGGGTCTGCCCCTCTGTTGGCTGCTGCAGCCATGTCCACAACAACACGAGGAAGGGAAGCCTTTGTCATCAAGCTCCTCAAGAGGCGGGGGCTGGTCTGCAGCTGCCCACCACCTGACTTGAGCTAGCCAGGAGTCACTGCCTGCAGTGGTCCAGTAGGGCTGCCAGCCTGAGTCCCCTAGGCCAGCCAGGAGCCTCAGCTCACTGCATCAGGCAGCCCTGAGCATCCTCGATCCCGGCCCTGGGTGCTCACCTGTGCCTCCTGCACCCTCCTGCATATGCTGGCGTAGGTGAAGGACCCCAAAGGCGCCAGTGGCTGACCCTCCCTTTGCCCTCCCCACCCCAGGTTGGATCCATGCCGTCTACACCCCTGTAGACTCGCTGGTATTCGGCGGAAACATCCTGCACAGCTTTAACGTGCCCATGCAGCTGCGGATCTATGAGATCGAGGACAGAACACGGGTAAGGCGGCTTCCTTCTCTCCTCGTGGGCGTGCCGGCCCCTGAGCTCTGCTGGGCGCTCAGGGTATGTGGACAAGTCACTCTGAAGTCTTCCGCAGTCCCCTCCCTCCCACTCCCTGCCCCAAGCTGGGCCTTGGTCCTGGTTCTGCAGGGCAGGGGGTGCCCACAAGAGCCCCGGCCAGAGCCCTGGGGGTTTCTGTGCACCTCCAGGCCAGTGGCAGCCAAAACCCCCTTGCTGAAGAGGAAGTGTCTCTTGAGAAAGCACCGTGAGATGTCAGGAACCTGCCTCTTCCTTCTTCCCACGTGAAGAAAGGGACGTGAGGGAGTAGGGGGAACTTCATGGTTGTTGTTGCTGTGGTTTGGAGCGGGGCTGGGGCCTTGGAAAGAAGGCTCAGGTCTTGGCCATGTGTCCCCCGGGGACTCCAAATGTGATGTAGAGCCCTGAGGGAGCCAGTGTCTGTGAGTCCCCCAGGTGCTGCCTCTGAGCTCTGTCTCAGTGTCCACTTGGGAGTCTCTAGCTCCGCTTGATAGAGACAGTAACAGCTTCTCAGACACTGAGTCTCCCCCAGCCCCACGCCCCAGGACCGGGACAAGGCTCAGACACCTGACGTGTGCCCTCCGCTCCACTCCCTGAGTTTCCCCTGAAAAGCACTGGCCACTTGAACTGGCCACTCTCTGTCCCAGGCTGAAACTTGACCAGGTGTCCCCAGGCATTTGAGACAGGTCCGAGGGTGGGAAAAAGAGCCCATTTCTTCTTTTTTCTATAGTTATTCAAATATTTATTTTCTTTTTAAAATTGAGATATAATTCACATACCGTAAATTTCACCATTTAAAGTACAAAATTCAGTGGCATTTAGCACCTTCACAATGTTGTGCAGCCATCACCTCTATCTAATTCTAATTCTAATTTTCATCACCCCAAAAAGAAACCCCATACTCATTAGCACTCACTCCCCATTCCCCACTCTCCCAGCCTCTGGCCCTCGCTAATCTGCTTTCTGTCTCTGTGGATTTGCCTGTTCTGGATATTTCATATAAATGGAATCATATAATATGTGGCTGGCTTCTTTCACTTAGCATGATGTCTTCAAGGTTCATCTATGTTGTGGCATGTGTCAGTGCTTCATTCCTTTTTATGGCTGAATCATATTCCATCGTGTGGATAGACTACACCATGTCTTCTTGGGCTTTGCTGTGGAGATGACTTTTTTGTCCCAGAGAGGTGTTGCCGGGCCGGGACCCTAAAGAACGTCTCATAGGCAGATGCCCTGTGCCCAGGGTCCCCGCCTTTCCTGGTCTTGTTTTCAGGCCTCAGTCTGCATGGAATCACATACGTAGGGAGTCAGAGTCTTAGCCGCTATGTGCGTATCTGACCTTTTTAACAGTCCTGACATTGAGGGACTTTGTCCAGGGGTTTCCTGGGGACCACTTTGAGCCACATTCAGCCGTCAGGTGTGCTGCAAGGGCGAATGTGCGTCTTCAGATTGGCGGGTTTGCTGCCTGGGGTGCCCAGATCTGCAGAGACTGGGTCTCGTTTTGTGGACTTTCGTGCCTCTCTTTGTCGCCCACCCACCATCCCTTTCCCAGTCGGGGGAGGCCAGCCCCAGCCCTGCTCCGGAGGATGCCGCCCCGTGGCATTCAGGGGAAAGGCACCATTTGGGTGTGAGTGGTCATCTCATAGTCTGGGTCAAGTGCTGTCTGGGGCTCCGGCCAACTGTTCTTTGGCCAGCCCTGAAGAATGGGCCAGTTTGTTTGTGAGCAGACTAGGAGGTGTGGGATAGAAAAGGAGAAATCTCCAAGAAGTCAGGCCCACGACTTTCCAGGCAATTCCTGAAAGCCAGTCAGGCCGAGATTTCTAAAGGCTTCGGCAACTTGCTTGGCAGCCGTCCCCCTTCCCCAGGGAAGCCAGATCATACATCTCAGTGGATTTGGGCCCCATCATTCCATTAGGAGCCCAGCTCCCCTCCCCCACCCTCGGCGGCTGCGGGAGGGAGAGTAATGGAGTGGAACCCCGCGGTACACTGAGCTCCTGTGGAATATCGCGCCCACATCGGGATGAACGCGGCCGAGTCCCCTCCCCCAAGCCCCACTGTCCCTGTCATCTGAGTAGGCACCCCATCTGGTTTCCCTGAAGCAGGTTGACGGGCGGGGGGCTGGCAGGCAGGCTGAGCTGGAACCAGTGGCAGGCTGTTTAATCTGCTTTGATTTCTGGTCTTTGGAGAGGGCTTGGCTACAAGGCCCAATTGTTTATGTCTTAGGAGCCAAAGCAGACAAAAGATGCTGGGGAGAGAGCACTGGAAGCCAGAGAAAATGCCAGGGCTCCTTGTCAGCTCACTACAGCTTAATTCTTTACATCCCTGCAAGCTTTCTTAAGAAGGTTATGGCCATTTAAAAATAGTTTTTCAAGAGTCCTAAAACATGGTTTTGCTTGGAAACCAAATGCCCAGGGGTGGGACAGAGGAAACCATCAGTCTCTAAGCCCCATGGTAGAGGTTTGTCTTAGAAAAAGAATTTGCCTTTGTGGCACAAGGTGGGGGACCCCCATCCAGACCAGGGGAACCCCAAAGTTCTCCTATGTTTAGGAAGCCTAGTCTTTCTCTCACAACTTTAATTTTTCTGGGCCAGATGATAGGTGACTTCACCCTGCTGCCTATAAGGGAAGCACGAACAGGCGCAGGTGCCTGGGACTGGTGGGTTTCCATTGCCCACCCTCCTTGTGTAGATTAAATCTTCCCCCTCTCGTTCCAAGCTATGTAGAGGGGTGGCAGAACCACACCCAAGCGTGGATGTGTTGCATGTTTATTATTTGAAGATAATGTCTCAACAACGATCACTCCATGTTTTTAACTCCAGTTAGGTTGATAAGGGATAGGGATGGTCCAGCTGATCACTCATTACATTGCCGTCTCTCTTATTATATTTATCTTTTTTTTTTTTCCCTAATGGCTCTAGTGAAAGCAGCCTTCTCAGGAAAGGTAATGCCAGCACGCCCCGTTCCCTCTTGGCCAGTGAATCTATTTGGAAATTGCAAATAATTTACCCTTTCTCTCACCTTTCCCTTACCATTGGATTTTTTTTTTCCATTGACTTTTTTTTTTTTTTCCAGGAGAAAAACAAATTTTAAGACACTTCCACCCACCCTCATGTTTTAGTGTTTTAAGTCCTTGAGACCTGGGAGTTTTAGATACACCGAAACATCTGTGGTTCTGATCTCCTGAGGTCACTCAGCTCTATGAGGAAGGGCTATGGCCAGGTGCCACTCAAATGGGCTTTTGGGAACTCAGACTGACCCCCTGAGACCCGCTGATAGATTGATTACCCCCAGGCTGGGAGCATTGCATGCTTTCTGACTGCCTTGCCTTTTGGTGAACAGCTCAATTTGGTGAGGCTCCGAATTTGTCAACAAATAATGTTGAGCAATCGTGTGTTTAATGTTCCCAGGCATGTGGCTGAAACCTTTTGAAGGCGAAGGGTGGAAGGCGACAACCCGTTTGTAAGTCAATTCTTTGCAAATTTTGTTTCCTGCCGTGCTCTCTTGGAAAAAAAAAATAAAAAAATAAAATGAAAAAATCTGAATTCCTTCATCAGCATTTGTTTCCACCCAGCTGGTTTCCCTTGGGTTCAGCAACCATGAGAGGATACTTATCTTCCTCTCCTGAAATACAGCCAAAAAAAATTTTTTTTTCCTAATCTAGAAAGATTCTCAGGCACCATGGTGCCCGTCAATGCAGAGTGGCTCGGACAGTTTCCCAAAATTTGAAAAGTCAAAAGCAACATCAGAGTTTTACCAATTGAGTCCAAAGTCAGGAGATGAGTGAGGGTCTGAGAAGAAGCGGGCCACCTGTCCTCAGCCTGCTCTGTAGGTATTGGCAATTTGTCTCAAAATGGCTTGGCTCTTGCTCTGGAGTGGGGGTGGGGCTGAGACCCCCAAACCCTTCTTCACAGGAGGTCAGGGAATGCCTCAGGCTGAAGAACCCCTCTCCTTTTTAAACTCCGGAGGACACTGATCCTGTGACTGTGAAAAAAGATGGATAGTATCCCCGCAATGAAACTGAGGTTCTCGGGAAAGTAGCTGGAGCCAAGGAAACCGCTAGATGATGTTCCCAACTCCATGCATCCCCCCGAGGAGCTCGAAAGCATGCGGCGGCCAGGATCTCATTCCAAAGCATACCATCCACCAGAGGCAGGGAGGGCAAATGGACACGATATGCAGATGGGAGAAGTGAGGCCCACAACGTGGGAAAAGGGCCTCACAGCTGGAAACTGAGTCAGCGGGGCCTGGGGTAGATGGGGAGCTGGGACTCAAAGAGGGCAGAGTTGGGGCCTTTTCCAGGTGGGCACTGTGAGAGCGGCAGGAAAATCGTATTTTAGGGCACATGGAGGACCTGTCCGCTTGTGTTTGCCTTCGTCCCAGATGTAGAATGTCACCTGATGATTGTCAGCAGACAAAGTGGGAGAGTGTGCTTGCTTGACACCCAACTCCCTGAGTTCCTGGAGGGTAGGAAAGGAGAGGTGAGGAGGGGTCTCTGATCCCTGCAGAGGTCCCTCGAGGCAGACACACCCTTGATGAGAAGGCAAGAGAGCAGGCCAGGAGGGAGTGTGAAGGTGCAGGATCCATGTGTAGCCTTGGGCCCAGTGGTGGGAGACAGACCACTCTCCCACCACCCTCATTCCTCCTTTGCCCCCTCAGGATGCAGTTTCTGGAAGGTTCATCTGTGCCAGGGCCATCAGTGGTATTGCTTCCTTCCCATCTTTCGCTACCATCTCATCTGTATAGACCCCTCGCTGCCACCCATCGCAATCTCCCTGGGGCCCAGGCCTTCTCACAGTTCTGAGACACAAAGCTATCTGTACCTATACTTCCCTATAAGGAACAGGCAAAAGGGGATCTCCCTCTGGATTCCTGCTCCAGACCGTGGGGTGTGTTAGGGCCATCCCAAGTGACACCGGGGACTTGTGTCTGAGGGACTCTGTGGGAACAGAGGCTGGGCAGTGCCAGGTGGTTGTGGGGGAGGAGCAGGAGGTGGACCCCTCTGAAGCCTCGCCCCAGAGGTAGGAGAGGCCACGCCCCCTCCCTCCTCATTGGTCCACCTGGCATGGCCTCCCTCCTAGAGTGCAGGAGATGCTTGATAGCCTGTCTGAAAATGGGTGAGGTTTGGGGGTTGATTTCTGTTTTTCAAAGGGTAAGGAGGGGTAGCCGAGTCTGTGCAAGAATTATTGAGAACAACGAGGAGCCCTTGTCTGTGGTAGCTAAAATCAGGCCGTGGCTTGCATCCGCAGGTACCCGCACCCTCCGTCAGCAGGGCAGGGGACAACTCTGTTTCTCGGCATCTCACCGAAGCACAAAGCGGACCCCATCCAGCTTCCCCTGCGCACAGCTCAGGGAGCTTTGAAATGATGCTGTCACATAGGCCTCTTCCTCCCTCCTCCTCCTCATTTGTGCATGCTACTGGTATCTTGCTCCTTCCAGTGCCTCCCTCCTGCCTTCCCTCCAGCCCATCCCCTATTTTTCCCTCACATCATTTGTGCTCTTGCTAAGATGATGAAAATAACTTCCCCCCAGGGAACCCCTCCTGCCCCCCTAATTCTCTCCCTCGTTCCCCTTTGCCCTCCAGAAACTGACCTCTGCCCCTGGGTCTTTGCTTTCAGGTGCAGCCCAAATTCCGTTACCCCTTCTACTATGAGATGTGCTGGTATGTCTTGGAGAGATACGTGTACTGTGTGACCCAGCGGTCCTACCTCACTCAGGAATACCAGAGAGAATCAATGCTTATTGGTGAGTGAACCTCGGGGCCTGACCGCCTTAACTGCTCAGCTGGGGCAGACATCATGTTTTCAGTGGGCTTTTGGGAGTCCTGGGTTCCGGGAATTTTTTTGAGTCAGAGTGTTGGGCACATCCTAGAGACCCCTTAGAAGGGGAAGCCATCCTTGTCAGCTCTTCACTTAGAACACAGAGTCCAAGAAAATGAAATCGTGACCCCAACGGAGTCATGTTAGTGGCCTCCAGGTCTGGCTGGTGACTATGCAGATGTGGGGAGGGGCCAGGCCTGGGCAGGGTTGCTGAAACAGGATCCCCATAGAGCAAAGAATCCTGGTTCTTTTTATTCCTTCCCGGCCACCAGCTGATTTTTTTCTCCCAGCACGGGGTGGGGGGTGGGGGGGTTGGATTTTTGTCTATATAGGAGCAGGCCCATGAGACGCAGCCAGTCTCCAAAATCCCAGGCCAGCTTTAAGCCAAAGGGAGGGGTGACCAGGGCTGGAGACAACTTGGCAGAGCAGTGGGTGGTTCTGACAGAGGCAGGGAGAGAGCATTTATAGCCGCAGCTGCGGTGCCCTGCCCTACTGCCATACTTAAAGGGACATCGTCCCCCCAGAATGGCTCAGTCCTTGAACCTTGACTCACAGATGCCCTCCCCAAAGTTGCATCTGGCTGTGACAGCCCCGAAGAGCGATGTGTGCTTCTGCCCCTCTCCTCTGTGCTGTTACTGTTGAGGGGTTTTCCTGGATGCTGGAGGGGCTGTGCCTCATTCGCTGCATCTTTCTCATCACGGGATAGAAAAGTGCGATTGGTCTGTCTCCTTTAGGGTCTGCATGATTTCTCTTGCAATCCAGGATCTTTAGAGTCTTTTTTTTTCCCCCCTCACTGTAAGCCTTCTTCCTTCCTTCCCTTGACTCCCCTCCTTAATGACTTTAGGGGTTTCAGGCTGAGCATATGATGGGGAACAAATGTTTCTGCTGGGGTCTTTATTGAGAAGTGCTCATTTGCCTTCTGGAAATTCAGTTTTATCTGGGGGTCTGTTGTCTCATTCCTGTCAGAGGATATGATATTCAGGTGTTGAAAAATACTGAAACCCTACAACTTGCTCTTCGGAAGCTCCCAGCCTTATAGGAGATGGAGAATGATTCTGAAAGAGTGTGATAGCCGCTGTGGTTGCAGTAGCTACACATTCCTCTGGGGACCAAAGTCTTGATTTTGTGGCAGTCCCCAGGACCAGGAAACGGAGGGTCACTTCTCTCGTTTGGATATTTAGGGCCATAGAAGAATGTTCCCAAATCCGTTTCCAGGCAGGAGAGGAAATCTTGAGGCAGTGTTTGGGTCATCGGCGCCCACTTTTTTCTTAAATTTTCTTGTCACTCTTTTCTCCCTGCCTCTCTATTCCATCTGCCAAAGTGAAGAGGGGACGTTTGGGAGACACCTCATTGATCGAATGCTAGTTGTGTGTCAAAACCGTGCTCGCTTAAGTGACGCCTCACTTAGTTCTCACTGCAGGCCTTCAGAGGAAGCAGCCTTTGCCTTATATTTTCTAAACAGCGTTATTGGGATAGAGGTCATAGATCATACAATTCACCCATTCAATGTGTACAATTTGGTGGTTTTTAGTATGTTTCCAGAGTTGTGCAACCATCACCACAGTCAATTTTTAGAACATTTTCATCATCCCAGAAAGAAACCTCTACCCTTGCGTTATCACCTCCTTATCATATCCCACATCCCAGCCCTAGGCAACCAGTAATCTACTTTCTGTCTATAGATTTCCCCCTGTTCTGGACATTTCATGTGAATGGAATCACATATAATATGTGCTCTTTTTGCCTTATTTTTATTTTTATTTTTTTGCTGAGGAATACTTGCCCTGAGCTAACATCCGTTGCCAATCTTCCTCTACGTTGTATGTGGGTTGCTGCCACAATATGGCTGTCAACTAGTGGTGTAGGTCCGTGCCCGGGAGCCAAACCTGGGCTGCGGAAGCAGAGTGCGCTGAACTTAACCACTAGGCCACAGGGCCGGCCCCTTTTTGCCTTATTTTTATACATTGAAAAATAAAATGGCAAGTGTGTTCTGAAAGGTGAAGTAACATAGCTGGGTAGACATAGCTGGGAGGGAGCAGAGCTGGGATTTGAACCTATGTCTAATTGACCCCAACCTTTCTAGAGGCTGAGGGAGGCACAGATCATTAGAACTGTCAGAGAAGCTCTGTCTGCAGAGTAGAAGGGAGGCGCATTGCGTGGAGGTTCCAGGGACTTCCAGCAGGGAGTTTGGGGCATCATCTCAGTCTCTTTTATGACTGCTTCCCCCCTGCCCCCTGTAGATGCCCCAAGAAAGCCCAGCGTAGACGGCTTCTCATCTGATTCCTGGCTGGAGATGGAGGAGGAGTCCTGTGAGCAGCAGCCCCAAGAGGAGGAGAAGGAAGAGGAGGAGGAGGAGGAGGAGGAGGGTGCAGATAAGGCGCCCAAGCCGCCTGCCGATGGCCCTGCCTCACCCACTAGCACCCCCTCCGAGGACCAGGAGGCCCCTGGGAAGAAGCCCAAAGCACCTGCCATGCGCTTCCTGAAGAGGACTTTATCTAACGAGTCGGAGGAAAGTGTGAAGTCCACGACGATGCCCACAGACTACCCCAAGACGCCCACTGGCTCTCCCACCACCGAGGTCTCCGCCAAATGGACCCACCTCACCGAGTTTGAACTGAAGGGCCTGAAGGCTCTGGTGGAGAAACTTGAATCCCTCCCGGAAAACAAGAAGTGTGTCCCCGAGGGCATCGAGGACCCCCAGGCACTCCTGGAGGGTGTGAAGGTGGGCAGAGGGTCATGTCTGGGGCTGGGCAGCTGAGGGCCCGGCAGGGTCTGTTCAAAGTGCAGCTTCCCAAGGGCAGCGCAGCTTAGGGTGGCTCAGTGCAGACTATCCTGGTGTAAGTCCAGGCGCAGAGGGGCCTCTGGGGGCCTCTGGTCCAAGCCAGCCCATCCAGAGTGTCTAAGCAGAGGCCCCCTTTGAGAGCTGCAGGGGCACCTCTTGGGGGAAGCTGGCTCTGTGGTTGACAATGAGTTCTGTCTCAGCACTTGTTGAAAGATCAGAAACATCACCAGCAGTGTTACAGGTGTGCTAGTAGTGCTGTTGTTGGGTTTGGGGACAGACTCCTCCGTCCTGGTTAGGAAGACTTGCCGTTCTGGGCTGGCTTCCCCTGAAGCATGCATCTGTTTCCTGTGAGCAGGTGGTACATCCTGGTGGTCCTCTAGGTGGCCAGCTAAGGTGGGCCATGTAGCCACGCAAGGTTCAGAGGTCTCCAGATGGAGCCTAATCGTTGAGCAAACTCTCATTGAGGGGCCGGCCCGGTGGTGCAAGCGGTTAAGTGCGCGCGCTCCGCTGCGGCAGCCCGGGGTTCGCTGGTTCGGATCCCGGGCGCGCACCGACGCACTGCTTGGCAAGCCATGCTGTGGCGGCGTCCCATCTAAAGTGGAGGAAGATGGGCACAGATGTTAGCCCAGGGCCGTCTTCCTCAGCAAAAAAAGAGGAGGATTGGCGGATGTTAGCACAGGGCTGATCTCCTCACAAAAAAAAAAAAAAAAAACTCATTGAGCACCAGCTGTGCTGGCCATTGGGGGAACAGAAAGCAGGAAGGCACAGTCGCCCCCCTCAGGTAGCTCACCAATTAGCAGGGAAGCAGGCAGGTGAAGAAATCAGGAGACAGGGAATTAAGTGCCACTGAGCATGCTGTGTGTACTCAGGGCATGGAAGTGGGTTGAGGGGACACTCATCAGCCACACCAGGGCTCTGGGACAGTTCTGCTGGGGGGATTTGACCTGGGCCTTAGAGGCTGCATAGGAGTTCTCCGGATGGGGAAGGCTGTTACAGGCAGAGTGCAAACGTGCAGTGTGTTTATTTCCCAGAAAAGACACTGGGAGGCCTTGTCCTGTAGTAATCATAATCATAACATTTGTTGAAAACTAAACTACTGCCAGGTACCAGTGCTAGGCAAGGTACCCTAATTATCTGCACTTACCCGATGAGTAAGTAGGCTCAGAAAGGTTAAGGGACAGAGCAGGTAGATGGGGGAGCTGGGACGAGGACCCAGGAGTGGCTCCAGAGCTCCTGTGTGTATACACCACACGAAACTGCCTCCTGTGTCAGCATTGGTAAGGCTTTTTGGTGTGAGGCCTAGGAGACATTTGGGCTTCCTTCTCCAATGTCTGATTCCCAAGTGACTCCAGCTGCCTGCTGGGGTTGGAAACTGAATTTAAGTCTCTTCTTGGAGGGTTGCAAACTCTACCCAGGACTTATTAATTAGTTCATTTGTCCCTTTATTCATTTAGGAAACATTGTGTCAGGCCCTGGGATCTAGAAATATTAAGAGTGTCCAGCCCTCGAGGTGCTCACTGAGCAGGGGCTGAACTCTTGGGGTCTAGTGGAGTTGAGACCAGAGCCCACATCAGGTAGGTTGACAGCTGCCACCAGCAGAGGGAGCAGGTGTACAAAATCATTAATCCAGGTATACCTCATTTAATTTAGCAGGTGTGTATCCTCCAGGTGCTGGGAAATGAAAATCATATAACTTGGGGACATTGCCAGGTAAAAGAACTCTGTGGTGAATATCCCTATAAAGTAAATCTTTACTTGCTAATGGGTCTTTTCCATTGATTCTTGACTTTTTGGGAGGTTGTTGACCTCTCTTGAGAGTTTTATGAAAGTATGCTTATACACACAAAATTTTACATGCAATCTCAGGGATTTTTGGCCTCTTGAACCTGTTCCTGGACCCCTAACCTTGTGGCATGGAGTTTTGTATATTGCGTTTCCTAAAGGAAGCCTTAGAATTCTGTCATGTAGCTACTATTTTCTTCTGAGTCCTATAAAGTAAAAACAAGATATTTGCATCAATAATAAAACCATTAATAGTATTAGGGTCCCAAAATGTAAAGGAGTTAAAAACACATTCATTTTAAGAGGAAGTGTTGTTTTTGAGCTTGTGGAAAGCCTTTTTTCCTTTAAAAGCAGCTTTGTGTCCCTAATCTGTTTATGTGCAGTGTTCCTGGTTGGTCAGATTTCTTTTTAGGGATGGGACTCGGCCCCTCCTATTTCTCACCTATACCCACCTGATGGGCATCTAAGGCTGGATTCAGCCTGGGCCCCTGGATGGTGTGGAGGAGGCCTGGGGTAGGGGCTTAGACACATTTCAAGGAGCCCAGCCTTCTTCCCTCTATCCCCACTATGGGGTTCAGTGGCAGCTCCTGATAATGCATCTCAATTACTATGTGCTGTTGTAGGTGTTTTTTTAGTATAGAAACTCACTGAAGCCTCCCAACAACCCTCTGTGGTACTTTTATTTTTTTATTTTTATTTTATTATTTTTTGTGTGTGTGAGGAAGATCAGCCCAGAGCTAATATCTGCCAATCCTCCTCTTTTTGCTGAGGAAGACTGGCCCTGGGCTAACATCCTTGCCCATCTTCCTCCACTTTATATGGGACGCCGCCATAGCATGGCTTGACAAGCGGTGGCGTCGGTGCGTGCCCAGGATCCAAACCCCGGGCCGCCGCAGTGGAGGGCATGCTCTTAACTGCTATGCCACTGGGCCAGCCCCTCTGTGGTACTTTTATTATCCCCATTTTGCAGATGAGAAAACTGAGGTACAGATAGGTTAAGTAACCTATAGGTTAAGGTTGCCTAAGGCCACACATGCTGCCCAGTGGGAGAGTCCATGAACTCACCCACTATACCATACTGCTTCGTTTGGCCACTTCAGAGAAAGCAATTTTCTCCCTTCTCAGAGGCCATACCACATTTAGAGAGAAGGTAGTAAGATGATTGCTTGGGATTTCTTTACAGAACAAGCAATGGATTTGGTCCTGGAACGGAAGTTGCAAATCGGTAGTGCCTGGGCCAAATCCAGCCTCTAGGCATTGCGTTTGGCCTGCACAGTATTAAACATATTTTTGTAATTAGTTGCCAACATTAAAAAATCTGGAGAGTCATATAAGATATCCTGGCTCTCCTGGCCCATGTTCCCAACTGGCTACAATCAGCAGGAAGTGAGTAGCAGCTGACCTCAGGCACCCCAGTCCCCATCACTCTCTACTGTCTCTCTGAGTGTGTATTTACCAATAGGCTCTCACATCTTTTGCGTATAATCTAGCCACTTAGCTCATTTATTGAACTTGCCTGTCTTTAGAGATATTTACGTTCTTTTTTTTTTTTTTTTGTGAGGAAGATCAGCCCTGAGCTAACATCCATGCTAATCCTCCTCTTTTTGCTGAGGAAGACTGGCTCTGAGCTAACATCTATTGCCAATCCTCCTCCTTTTTTTTTCCCCCAAAACCCCAGTAGATAGTTGTATGTCATAGCTGCACATCCTTCTAGTTGCTGTATGTGGGACGCGGCCTCAGCATGGCCGGAGAAGCGGTGTGTCGGTGCGCACCCGGATCCGAACCTGGGCCGCCAGCAGCGGAGCGCACGCATTTAACCGCTAAGCCACGGGGCCAGCCCCTAGAGATATTTACGTTCTTGATCCTTGCCTGAGGAGGCCCTTTTCAGGCTAAAGAGCTTATCAACTAGGTGGACAGGTCTGCTTAGAGCCCCAGGAACATCAGAGCCTCTGCCGGTCTCTAAATGCTGTGTGGCCAAGAGCCTGTATGGGGGAGCTGGACCAGTCGTCTCTTCCAAAGCAGGGCAGTTCCTGGCTGTCCTGAAGACCCAGAAAAGATTTTGAATCCAAGACTGACTTTCAGAGTGAGAGTGTTGTCACAGAAGGCAAGCAGCTTCTTCCTGGCTGCACACTTAGGTCCCTCTGTTCTCTCTTCTCAGATGTTGGGGTTTCTTTTGCACTGGCTAAGAAATAAAAACAGCTCAGGAATGTGAGTCCAAGAAAGAATTCTTAGCTGATGCTCACCGCCCCCACTATCATCCAGCGATTCATGTTTCTGAGCAGCAGTGGTTCCCCCTTGAGGATTGATCAGTTACAGTCTTTTTTTTTTTTTTAAAGATTTTATTTATTTATTTATTCCCCCCAAAGCCCCAGTAGATAGTTGTATGTCATAGCTGCACTTCCTTCTAGTTGCTGTATGTGGGACACGGCCTCAGCATGGCCGGAGAAGTGGTGCGTCGGTGCGTGCCCGGGATCTGAACCCGGGCCGCCAGCAGCGGAGCGCGCGCACTTAACCGCTAAGCCACGGGTCCGGCCCAATCAGTTACAGTCTTTGATTTATGTTGCAAAAAAGACGACATCATTTTTCCTTTGCTCCCTTTCTCTGGGACCTCAGAGACTGCTGCTCATGGTGGCTCCTGGTAACCAGAGCCCCTGGGATTGGACACGTCCCCAAAGCAACTCAGTCTCCAGGTGGCTAGGTTTTGGCTTTTATCAAAAATCCATTCTTTCTTTCGTTTGTAATATATATATATTGTGTGTGTGTGTGAGGGAGATCAGCCCTGAGCTAACATCTGTTACCAATCCTCCTCTTGTTTTTTTTTCCGCTGAGGAAGATTGGCCCTGGGCTAACGTCCATGCCCATCTTCCTCTACTTTATATGAGACACCACCACCACATGGCTTGACAAGCAGTGTGTCGGAGTGCGCCCGGGATCCAAACCTGTGAACCTCAGGCTGCTGAAACGCAGCGCACACACTTAACCACCATGCCACCGGGCCAGCCCCTAATATGTATTTTTTTAAATTGTGGTAAAATACACATAACATAAAATTTACCATTTTAAAGTATACAGTTCAGTGGCATTAAGAACGCTCACAATATTGTGCAACCACCACTGTCTAATTCAGAACTTTTTCATCACCCCAGACAGAACCCCATACCTATTAGCAGGCACTGCCCATTTCTCCCAACCCCCAATCTGCTTTCTGTCTTTATGGATTTACCTATGCGGGATATTTCATTGTAAGGTAGTTTTAGCATTCTGACATTTGCTTTCTAAAAACAATCTATATAAAAGTTTTAAGTAATAGCGTTACATGATCAATGTAAAAAAATTAAACATTACTATAGGCGAGAGAATGTCCCCCTCTTCAGTTCTCACACCTTGGAAGTACCCCTGTTAATCATCTGGTGAATATACTTGTGGAGCTTTCCCCTCACCCTCAAGTATACATAATTTAAAAAAAATTGGATCATACTGTTCTGCAACTTGCTATTGTCCCTTAAAGGTTTTTTTTTTTGTGTCTGTACCTGTAAGGCTTGCTCCCTCTTTTTTGTGGGCAGAACTTTTGAAAGTTGAGTTTGTCCTTGCAGCCATGCTGACCAGAGTACCTCAACGACCCTATGGTTTCAGCAGGCCCGACTCATTTGGATGTTGGAAGCTTGCGTTGAGGGATCTAGATTCAAACCAAAATGACCATCCTGCTTAATTTGGTTTGTGAAAGGAAAGGAGATTCCAGCATCTTGTAAAAATGTAACTAAGAAAACCATTTTTTTTCCCTGACTTTGTGAAACCCTTTGGGATTTAGCATTGAGGTGCCTTCAGTGACCCCCTTCTTTCGAGACACTTATTCTGCTGGAGGTGCGGGATATTGGCCTGTACCTAGTGGGAAGAACAAGAAATCAAGACACAAGAGACCCTTGAGTTCAATTTTGGTTTCTGTTCTTAGCTACTTGCTCTGTGGCCTTGGGCAAGTCACTCCACCTTTCCGTTTACCTGTATGTAAAATGGGGATATTGGACTACATGTGCTTTGTCCTTCCGGGGACTAGATTCTATAGTTCTTGGCCGTTGTGAAGTGCTTAACCAATTGAAACCTGAGTGTCCTCACTGTAAAATGGGGATAGTAACAGGGACCTATATCACTGAATTATTTTGAGAAACAATGAGGTAGTGAGCACCTTGGGTTGCTAGTGAGCCCTTGGAGAAAGATTAGGCATTGTCAGCTAACAGTCAGAAGAGAGCCAGGCTGTCTTGGCCAGCTGCCCATCCCTCCCAAGCTCTTTCCCCACCTCGCAGCCTTCCCATCCCTCTTTCAGGGTAGCGACTGAAATCGGTATGATTTTCCTAGGGCTACCATAACAAACTGGCTTAAACAACAGAAATTGATTCCCTCACAGTTCTGGAGGCTAAAAGTCCGAAATCAAGGCCATGCTCATTCTGAAGGCTCTAGGGGAGGATCCTTGTCTCTTCCAGCTTCTCATGGTTGCCGGAAATCCCTGGTGTTCCTTGGCTTGCGGCTACATCGCTCTAATCTCTGTCTCCATCTTCACATGGCTATCTGTCTTCTCCCTATGTGTCTCTGTATCTTCTCCTCTTATAAGGACATCGGTCATTGGATTAGGGCCCACCCTAATCCATTGTGATCTCATCTTAACTTGATGACATCATTTCCCAATAAGGTCACATTCTGAGGTTTTGGACGCACATGAATTTTGGAGGGCACACTGTTCAATCCAGCACATCATCTTTTCCCTCTTCCTTCTTGGATTGGCAACTATGAATTGGTGGACAAAGTAATTCACAGTAAGATGGGATTGCCTTGCGTGCTGTCCCTCCTAGAAGAATCTATGCTCTCAACTAGAACTCAGAGAACTGTGGCTCCGGATGGGAGGAAAAGAGGGCATGTGGCTATTTGGGGGCATGTCTAATCCTCGCATTGATTGTGAATGGCTTGAAAATAACTAGGTGCATTGCAAGGTTGTGAAGAGCTTGGGCCTAAGTAGGGGGTGATCACCGAGGCTGGAGGTGGGTGAGTCTTTGTCAGAAACCCTTTGGCAAGGTGATTCTGCAGCTGCTGTTGTTAATTAAGATAATACCAGGCTCTTTCCCATGAGACCATGCTCCCCTGGCTGTCAGAGTGTCAGCTGGGGGTGAAAATGCCAGCTCACTCTAGGGAACCGTCTTTTTTCTTGCATGGATTATGAGACTGCACAGAATTATGGGACCGCATGGAATTATGGGCCTGCATGGAATTATGGGACTGCATGGAATTATGGGACTACATAGTATTGTGGGGCTGCATGGAATTGTGGGTCCACATGGAATCATAGGACTACATGGAATTGTGGGGCCACATGGAATTATGGGGCAGAATGGAATTAAACGGCTGGAAGAGACAGTGAGGGACTGTTGCTTTCAGATGTTATCTTTTTTTTAACACCAGAAAAAGAGATCAGTTGTATTGTTTTCTCATCAAAACCCAAATATCATAGGAAAGAAAATAATTCTAAATTGAGTACATTATCCAAACAGGTATTATTTTTTAAGACCAAAAGTTCTAGAGTCAGGTTGAACGCCCTGAGCCATCCCTTAACCAGCTGAATGCTCCTGGGGATATAATAAGATGGGCGTAGTAAGAATACTTGCCCGTGGGTCATGAGGATTCAGCGAGGTGACAAGTGTAAAGCCTTATTATTATCATTTCAGACACAGTGGGATGAAAACAGGCCCATTTAGCGTCAAGTGGGAGAGTTTGTAAAACCCATGACTGTGGAAGGTAAACATAGCTTTTCTCTCCTGGGGTCATCAGGTTCTGACCCTGGAACACACCTGCTCATTTAAGTTGAGGGCCTGGGTCTTGCTGTTTTGCAAAACAGTGAGGTGTAGAGCCCAGACCTCCAGCACTATAGGCTTTTTAAAATCATCACACCCCTGCCTGCTTCAGAGGAGCCAAAAGGTGGAAAGCCAGTGGGATGGCTGCAGCCCGACCTAGTCACCCCCTGAAGATGACCCAGAGCACGGAAGACAGCACACCCAGAGTCAGCCTGGACAGGGGGATCAGGCCGCCCAGAGTTACTGAGGCTCTCCTGCTGGGGGCTGGATGTAATTCTGAGCCCTGTATTTGGTATTTTGGGGGGCAGTGAGGGGATAGAGGTTTGATATAGGGATGAATGAGGTAGGCCTCTCACCTAAGGACCTTCAGCATAATTACAAAACAAGCCGTGTGTACTCCCAGTACCCTGCTTGTTCCACCTCAGGAGAATGAGGGGCCAGAGATCTGAGTTCCAGACATCCAGGCAAACCCTAGACCTGAAACATGGATAGGTTGACCCATGCCACTTGGGGCTTTTTTGGCCTAAAATTAACTTCTGGGCTCCTGAATCACATTTATTTTCTCTACTAGATATGCAGCTAAATAAACTTTTTATTTTCCCTGTGCTAAGAACTTGTTAAATGGATGGGAATTCTGCAAACAGAGGACAGGGGCAGGGTATCACAACAGGAGATATGGCACAAGTCAAAGGGATCAGTTAACATCTGTTGAGCATTTTCCACGTGCCATGTACCTTCCATACATTATGATCCTCACCACAACCTGACAAAGTGGGGACTGTTATTATCCCTTTTTTTATGTGTGTGTGAGGAAGATCAGCCCTGAGCTAACATCCAATGCCAATCCTCCTCTTTTTTTGCTGAGGAAGATTGGCCCTGGGCTGACATCCGTGCCCATCTTCCTCTACTTTATATGGGACGCCGCCACAGCATGGCTTGACAAGCGGTGTGTTGGTGCGCGCCCGGGTTCCGAACCTGCGAACCCCAGGCCACCGAAGCGGAGCGCGTGCGCTTAACTGCTGCGCCACTGGGCCAGCCCTCATCATCCCATTTTTTTAGATGGGGAAACTGAGACTCAGGGAGATGTGGTGACTTGCCCAAATCGTGTAGCTAATAAGCTTTTGACCACAATGCGCAAGGGTGGTGAGTTAGTTTCCTGTGACTGCCATAACAAATGACCACAAATCTGGTTGCTTACAACAATAGAAATTACTTCTTGAACAGTTCTAGAGGCCAGAAGTTGGAAATCGAGTTGTTGGCAGGGCTGTGCTCTCTGGGAAGGCTCTGGGGTGAATCCTTCCTCTCTCTTCCAGTGTCTAGTGGTTCTTGGTGTTTCTTGGCTTGTGGCCACGTCCCTCCATCCTCTGCCTCTGCCTTCCCGTGGCCTCCTTCCTCGTGTCTCTGTTCAATCCCCCTCTCCTTGCCTCTTACGAAGACACCAGGTGTTGGATGTGAGGCCCACTCTAAATCCAGGATTATTTCATCTCGAGAGCCTTAACTAATTACATCTGCAAAAACCCTTTTTCCAAGTAAGGTCACATTCACAGGTACCAGGGGTTAGGACTTGGACATAGCTTTTGGACACAATGCATCCTAGTACAGATGGGCTTTTACAGGCAGGCACAAGATGGTTGGGCTGGAGTGGAGGGAGGCGTCTTGTGAGACACAAGGTGCATTGACACCTGGTTGCAGGGGTCCTTACCTGTGGCAAGGGGGTACCCCTGAGACTGCTGGGTTCCCCAGAGCAGCAGTCTGAGCTGCTCCATGCATGTTACTCTCCCTTTACCAGCCTGTGGTTGGCGATTCTTTCCTGATGTCTGCTTCTGTTTTATTGTCACAGTGCTGGTATTTTTAGTCACAGTATAGATGGGGTTTTTAATTGTTAGCAGCCCACCCCCGGGGAGCAGAGGGGCCTGAATCCATTGTTAACTAATTAAGCTCTTTGAGAGAAGTTGACATAAGGGGGAGCAGAGGCCCAGCACATCCATTGTTTGTAGCTGTCTTGTTAGGTCAAAAGCAGGGCAGTTTCCAGCAGAAAGGGCCCAGTGGCCCCAGTCTTTCTCTTTTAGAAGCCTGCCCTGGGCTTTCCTACAAGGCTTGTAGGGTGTAACCCTAAGGGGGCTGGGCTGGTGCAGGCACCCAGCTTCCTAGTCTCAGCTTCCAAGAGCCCCAGGGAGTGTATAAATTCTGGCAGAGCCTAGGGAAGCCAGTGACATGATTCCTTTCAGCACAATTTATTTCTCACAGAGAAAATCTCCAATTAGAATAATCTCCTCTTCCTGAAGCCTGTCACATACAAATGAAAATACTTCCCTGAGGGACAGAGCCCAGAGCGCCCCCTGGTGGCCGCTGAGGGCCACACATGAAGGGGAACTCAGCTCCTGCAGGGAGAGTGTGTGTGAGATCCTGGAATCAAGGGTGCTTGGGGAGGTCTCTTCCTTAATTTTTAATTATTATTTATCATTATCAATGTGTTGATTATTAATAATACTTACACCTTCAGTCATAGCTTTTTGTAACCAAATATCCCTCTTTTTTTTTTTTTTTTTTTGTGAGGAAGATCAGCCCTGAGCTAACATCCGATGCCAATCCTCCTCTTTTTGCTGAGGAAGACTGGCCCTGGGCTAACATCCGTGTCCATCTTCCTCTGTTTTATATGGGATGCAGCCACAGCATGGCTTGACAAGCGGTACATCCGTGAGCCCCCCTGGGATCTGAACCTGCAAACCCCAGACCATTGAAGCTGAGCACGCATGCTTAACCACTGCGCCACTGGGCTGGCCCCCAGATAGCCCTCTAAAGAGGCCTCACTTCAGTGCTTGTAGCTTACCTACGCCAGCTCTGATATTGACATGACAAGAGACAATTCAGAAGGAAACTCAAAGAAAACCAAAGCGAGTGGGCATTATTTCCAGTTGTATGCAGAGCAGTGTTTGTAAACTGGTGGTCCGTGGCCCAAACCAGCCCACAGATATGTTTAGCTCACAGTGGTTTTAAAAAAAAATTTTTTCAGTCAGTTGCCAGCATTTAAAAGTGGAGAGATTTCTGGGGCCGGGCTGGGAGTGTAGTGGTTAAGTTCGCCTGCTCCACTTTGGCAGCCCGGGGTTGGGGGATTTGGATCCTGGAGGGTGGACCTACACACCGCTCATCAAGCCATGCTGTGGAGGCGTCCCACATACAAAATAGAGGAAGATTGACATGGATGTTAGCTCAGCAACAATTTTCCTCAGCAAAAAGAGAAAGATTGGCAACAAATGTTAGCTTAGGGCCAATCTTCCTCAACAACTACAGCAACACAAAAGTGGAGAGATTTCAAATAAAACTCTGATTTCTTCTGAAAAATCAGACATCTGGTGGGGCTTGCATTCCCATAGGAGGTTAGTAGACTGGAATTGAGTAGCATTTGCCCTCTTTAAAAGAGGCATGTGATCTCTAGTTTGCTGTAGGCCACACCACTGATCTGTTTACATCTTTCATTTTACCTGCTTGGTTCCTGCAGGCATTTGTGCTTGTCACCCCCAGCCTGGAGTCTGAGATTGAGATAAGGGGGCAGAAAGTCCTGTGGAAGTGATGGGCCCCCTGCGCCAACCATATATAAAGTATATATATATATATGAAGTCACACGTCACTTAACAATGGGGATATATTCTGAGAAATGCATCATCAGGTGATTGCGTTGTTGTGCGAACACCATAGAGTGTGCTTACACAAACCTAGATGGTGTAGCCTACTACACACCTAGGCTCTATGGTACTAATCTTATGGGACCACTGTCATATGTGGCCCATTGTTGACTGAAATGTCATTTTGTGGCACATGACTGTATATATATATATAAAAATTGAAAGGCTTTGGCTAGCCATGGAGCATCTTCCTGGAAAGCCTTTTTTAAAAATGATTTGGGGAGGGTGGGAAACATTATTTTTAGAAAAGAACCCTGATGTATTGTGCAGGGTGTGAAATTCATGTGGATTATTAAGAGAAACCATGAAATAATGAAATTTCATGCCCATGCAGGCCCACTTTGGGCACACATGCCTCTTCTGTGATGGGAGAAAGTTTGAGAAATGCTTTCTAAGGAGTTAGTGGCCCAATTAGTTCTCTTATTTGCAAGGAATGGACGAGGATGGCTCACTTCTGTATTTGTTAATAGAATCGTGAATATGGAGCCCAGATTGGCTCCTAGGTGCCCTATTTTTGAATAATGGGGTGTAGATCAGCTCCAGAGGTTACTGGAGAGTTTCCTGAGGCTTTATCACCCAGTGTTATCACCTGTGCTTTTAGTCAGATGGACCAGGTCAATGTCAGATTCCAACATCTCCCAGCTGTGTGACCTTGGGCAAGTCACTTAACCTCTCTGAACTTTGGTTTCTGCTTTTGTGAAATGAAGAGAATCAGCCCTACCCCACAGATAGGATTATTTTAATGTCCAGAGCAAGCACTCAACAAATGCTCCTAAGAATGATAGTAAAATCACATCCAGCTTCAGAGTGTAAAATCAAGATGGGTATCACTGTGTTATACTCTCAGGTGGGAGAGTAGGAAACTGTGGCTTACTCAAGGTCACATAATCTGTAAGTTACAGAACTTGAACCCGGATCTTCTAATTCTAAAACTAGCATAACAGTAACAGTTAACTAGTGAGATATTAGGCCCCCCACCTGTACTTTCTAGAACCTCTGAATTCATTCCTTAGGGAGGGACTGCTTAGCCCCACTCCCTCCTCCCCTTTTTAAAAATTATGATAGAATATACGTAACATAAAATTTACCATTTTTTATAGTTCAGTGGCATCAAGTACATTCACATTGTTGTACAGCCATCACTACCATCCATTTCCAGGACTTTTTTTATCTTCTCAAACTGAAACTTGGTACCCATTAAACACTAACTCCCGTTTCCCCACTCCAGCCCCTGGAAACCATCATTCTACTTTGTGCTTATATGGGTTTGACTCCTCTAGTTTCCTCACACGACGGGAATCCTGCAGTGTTTGTCCTTTTGTGACTGGCTTATTTCACTCAGCATAATGTCCTCCAGGTTCATCCATGTTGTAGCCTGTGTCAGGATTTCCTTCCTTTTTAACGCTGAATCATGTTCCATTGTATGGATGGGCCACGTTGTGTCAATCCATACATCTAGCGATGGACACTTGGGTTGCTTCCACCTTTTGGCTATTATGAATAATGCTGCTTGAACATGGCCCCCTTCCCTTTTTTTAAAGAGAAGCCAAATGATCCCCCAGTTAGAGAGCACAGGTTGTGGAGTTGAGGGGTCTCCACACCCCTTGCTGGTTGAGTGGTGTTGGACAGTTCCCTTCACGGCACTGAGCCCTGGTGTCCTCCTCTGCGCCATTGAAATGGTAATAGTCCATCTCACGCGTGGTCGAGAGGATTGGATGAGAGAGTGGATGTGAAATAGTTATTACGGTGCCTGGCACAGAGCAAATACTCAATACATCTTACTCTCAAATATTCATTCAACAAACATGTGGTGCCCATCCTCCTGCGGCTTACATTTGCGCCCCACATTTGCGCCCCTCACCTAGCCAGTCTCACCTACCCTGAGCGGTGGACCAAGGTGGGGAGAGGGCAATGGGATGGCCCACCTGGGTGTAAGTACTAAGGGGTACCTTGTGGCACATTTAAAAACAGCAATTAAACTGATTAAAACTGAAACTGGTGAGAGAAGTTGGTCTGCTTTGTATTATCATCAGGAACCGGCAATTCTAAACATCAGTAATGAAATACTCTTCCCCCCAGGGACAGATTGCCCCCACTGCCCCCCACCTTTGATGGCCCCTCATGCCCCATGTGAAGTCCACACCTGAGCTGAGTCATGTCCATATTCTTGGTTCCTTTCTGTTATATTTCTTTTTAAATATGCCGCTTACATGTTAGAAAAATTGGCACCCTAAGAATTCTATTTTGCTTTATTGTTGCTGTTAGTACTGTCTGATAGGCATTTCAAAATTAATACCCTTTATGTTTTAGAACAGTTTTAGATTTACAGAAAAATTCCACGGATTTCTTTTCAGTACAGCGAGTTTCCACACACACCCCCACACCCAGTTTCCCCAATTATTAACATCTTACATTAGTATAGTACATTTGTTACAAATAATGAACCAATATTGATACATTATTATTAACTAAAGTCTATAGTTTATTCACATTTCCTCAGTTTTTAGCTAATGTCCTTTATCTATCCCAGGGTTCCACCCAGGACACCATATTACATTTAGTCTTCATGTCTCCTTAGGCTCTTCTTGGCTGTGACAGTTTCTCCGACTTTCCTTGTTTTTGTTGACCTTGACAGATTTGAGAGGACGGGTCAGGCATTTTGTAGAAAGTCCCTCTTTTGGGATTTGTAGCTTTATTTTTTTTAAAGTTATTTACTGGAAGCTTACTATAGGTTAGTCATTGTGTGAGGCCTTGGGGATGTAGCAATGAACCAAGACATTTCGTAAACAGCATTTATAAATCAGTGACACTGACGTGGTTCCCATTGAGTGTGTGGGTGGTGGAGGGGGGACGGGCATGGACTGTGGAACCTCACAGTCTTTGGCTGGGTTAGGTTGGCTCCAGCCCCCTTCAGAGACCTCCCCCCTACCCTGGGCTAATATGGCTCCTTTGTTTGGCCACAGAATGTCCTGAAGGAGCACGCGGAGGACGACCCCAGTCTGGCCATCACTGGGGTCCCCGTAGTCACTTGGCCAAAGAAGACTCCAAAGGTAAGATGCCGTGGGCCACCGCTGGCAGACCGTTTCCTTTCACATCTCCAGTAAGGTGAATGTCGGCAGCTTTTCAGGGGGGACTCCTGGGAGAGGGCACCCCAGATAAGATGAATGGTTTTGGTGATTCGTTCATTGCAAGTTTTTTTAAAAAAGGGATCGTTTTCCCTAGCTGCGGTAAATGCAGGCAGTGCCCCCTGGTGGTCCCTCAGAAAACTGTGGGGCAGTGATGTCTCACCTCTCCATCCTTATGGGAGTTTTCTTTGTCTCCTCCCCCTCCCCTTTCTTCTTTCTTTCCTTCCTTCCCTTTTTCCTCCAGCTGCTTCAGGGCTGTTTTCCCCTCTTTGAAAGTAACTTTTTTCTCTTTGTAAAATGGATTGATGCTCACCATGAAAAAGTCTAATCAAACAGGAAAGGACAAAGACAGTGAGAAGACCAGTAGTGACATCACTGCACACGTATCAGGAGCAGGTGGCTTTGCCTAGTCTTCTGCATCCGTTATCTTTAGACTCCAACGACCCGCTGGGGTAGACACTCGTGACTCGTTTTACAGATGAAGAAACTGAGGCTTAAAAAGGTGAAGTCACTTCTTAGGGTGCTTGGCAGAGCCAAGGATGCGAAGATGGGTCTATTTGACCAAACTTTCAACCGGTGCCGGCCTCAAAGTCCAGCATCCAGAGAACACCAGTAGTGTTTTGGTGTGTCTCCTTCCAAAGTTGGTGCTAGAGTGGGATATATATGTATTAACCTATCTAGTAACCATCTGTCTACACTCAGCTGCACCACTTTCTTGAGCAAGTTATATAGCTCCCTGAACCTTACTTTCCTCATTTGTGAATGTGGTTATACCAATACCTCCTCTGAATGGTTGTTGTGAGGACTAAATGAGATAATGCATTGTTGAATTCATCTCTTGAGTAAACTTGTTTCTGGTTCACTATAATAAAAAATGAAATAATGCTGGCAAAATCCTTAGGACCAGGACTGACCCGTGGTTAGTGCTCTCTAAATGTTAGTTATAACTTAAGCAGCCTCTTTGTTCATGGGTATTTTGCTAATTTCTGATTATTTTGCTCTTATAAAAACACTCAGAGGAACATTCTAGATCTGTGCTGTCCAAAATGGTAGCCACTAGATGTATATGGCTATTGAGCACTTGAAATATGGTGAGTCCAAATTGAGATGTGCTGTAAGTGAAATCACAACAGATTTCAAAGACTTGGTGCAAAAAAGAACAATGTAAAATACCTCATTAATTTATTTTTTATATTGGTTGCATGTTAAAATTGGGGTTGCCAGATTTTAAATAAGATGCCCAGATAAATTTGAATTTCAGATAAATGAGAAATAAATTTTTTGGAATAATGTGTCCCAAATATTGCATAGAATATACTTAGGCTAAAAAAGATTGTTCATTGTTCATCTGAAATGTAATTGGGTGAACTGTATTTTTTTTTTAATTGATGTTTTAATAGTTTATAACATTGTGAAATTTTGGGTTGTACATTTTTGTTTGTCCATCACCATATATATGTCTCCCTTCACCCCTTGTGCCCACCCCCCACCCCCATTGCCCATGGTAACCACAATATAGTTTTCTCTGTCCACGTGTTGGTTTATATTCCACATGAGTGAGATCATACAGCATTTGTCTTTCTCTTTCTGGCTTATTTCACTTAACATAATACCCTCCAGGCCCATCACTGTTGTTGCAAATGGGACGATTTTTTCTTTTTTTTATGGCTGAGTAGTATTCCATTGTATATATATACCACATTTTCTTGATCCAATTCTCAGTCGAGGGACACTTGGGTTGCTTCCACTTCTTGGCTATAGTGAATAATACTGCAATGAACATAGGGGTGCATAAGCCTCTTTGGATTGTTGATTTCAGGTTCGTTGGATAGATTCCCAGTAATGGGATAGCTGGATCATAGGGTATTTCTATTTTTAATTCTTTGAGGAATCTCCATACCGTTTTCCACAGAGGCTGCACCAGTTTGCATTCCCACCAGCTGTGTATGAGGGTTCCTGTTTCTCCACATCCTCTCCAACATTTGTTGTTTTTTGTCTTGGTGATTATAGCCATTCTAACGGGCGTGAGGTGATATCTTAGTGTTGTTTTGATTTGCATTTCCCTGATGATTAGTGATGTTGAACATCTTTTCATGTGCCTCTTGGACATCTGTATATCTTCTTTGGAGAAGTGTCTCTTCATTTCCTCTGCCCATTTTTTGATCGGGTTTTTGTTTTTTTGTTGTTCAGTTGTGTGAGTTCTTTATATATTATGGAGATTAACACCTTGTCAGATATATGTTTTACAAATATTTTCTCCCAGCTGGTGGGTTGTCTGTCATCTTGATTCTGGTTTCGTTTGTCTCATAGAAGCTCTTTAATCTGATAAAGTCCCACTTGCTTATTTTTTCTTTGGTTCGCCTAGTCTAGGTAGGCATGTCATCTGAAAAGATTCCTTTATGCCCAATGTCAAATAGTGTGTTGCCTATATTTTCTTCTATGAGTTTTATAGTTTCAGGTCTCACCTTCAGGTCTTTGATCCATTTTGAGTTAATTTTTGTGGATGGCGATAGCAGATGGTCCACTTTCGTTCTTTTGCATGTGACTGTCCAGTTTTCCCAACACCATTTATTGAAGAGACTTTCCTTTCTCCGTTGTACGTTCTTAGCTCCTTTGTTGAAAATTAGCTGTCCGTATATGTGTGGTTTTATTTCTGGGCTTTCAATTCTGTTGGGTGAACTGTATTTTTATTTGCTAAATCTGGCAACTCTAGTTGAAATAATATTTTGGATATATTGGTTAAATAAAATAGATGTGTAAGATTAATTTCACAGGTTTCTTTTTACCTTTTTAAATGTGGCTACAAAAAATTTATAACTACATATGTGGCTCACATTATATTTCTATTGGACAGTGCTGTTCTAGGTTATTCTTTTCACCTTTGTTTGATTATCTCCTTAGAATATATTCCTAAATGTAGAATTGCTGGGGAGAGGGGCACCCATTCCTTGTGGGTATTGAATTCTAATTCTCTTGGAAGCTTAGTGGGAATTTAGGTGGCAATAGAAATGAAAAAGATTTTGCCTCCATATCTTCTGCCTTTAATTCTCCAATCCGTGGAAGTGTGTGGCATTTTAAAGTTGACTTTCCCTTATGTGGGCAATAAATATAAATGCCATTTATCAGACCGCAAACTGTACTTGCAGACATAGTACCTTGAAACAATTAAGCCAGGCCCCACAGCTGCTCTGAACCTGCAGAGGAAACCGTGGCTTTGCCTCACTGCCCGCTTCCCTCCTAGCTGAGGAACTGCTCCAAGGGAGGGATTAGGGTTCGCAGAACATGGGCTTTTAAAAAACAAACTCACCACTACCCACTAGTATCTCAGAGTTAATGGAGGGGTCCAAATGAGCCTTTCTGGGAGAAATCACTTCAGGACTACAAATGTGTCCTGTCTACTGTGTCTGAGACCCTCAGCCCACTCCTGAGGGGCTCATAGGCACTTTTTTTTTTAATCAAACTTCTGCCCTCTTTCCTCCAAAGGCCTGGAAACAGGAAGCTGGCTTCTGGGGGCAGTAGCCCTTATCTAAGATTCCAGTGGAGGACTGGTTTATAAGCAGTGTACACAAGTTTGGCATGGCTGGTATCACCAACACTGGTGGAGAAAACTGAAGCTCTTAGACTAGTTGGGAAAGAGTGGGTGAGGGGGAGAAGAAACAACTTTCAACATTTAACAACACATAGGGAGTACTAGTCTGCTTTTTTAACACCTTATAATAAATCAAATACAATTTGCATATCATACACTTCTTCTACTTAAAGTGTATAATTAAATGTTTTTAGTATGTTGAAAATATTCAAAGAATTGTGCAACCATCACCACAATCTAATATTAGAACATTTTTGTACCCCCTAAAAGAAACCCCATCAGCAGTCAGTCCCCCTTGCCCCCAATATTTCCCTCTTCCCCCAGCCCCTGGCAACCACTAAATCTACTTTCTGTCTCTATGGATTTGCCTATTCTAGACATTTCATATAAATGGAATCATATGGTGTGTGGCCTTTTGTGACTGGCTTCTTTCACTTAGCATAGTATTTTTAAGCTTCATCCCAGTTGTAGCACCTGTCAGTACTTCATTCCTTTTTGTGGCTGAATAATATTCCCTGTACGGATAGACCACATTCTGTTTATCCATTCCTCTGTTGATGGACATTTGGGCTGTTTCTATCATTTGGCCATTGTGAATAATGCTGCTGTGAACATTCGTGTACAGGTTTTTATGTGAACATATGTTTTCATTTCTCTTGGGGAGATCCTAGGAGTGGAATTGACTGGTCAGATGGTAACTCTGTGTTGAACTTTGGAAGGAACTGCCTGCCTGTTTTCCACAGTGGCTGCAGTGTCTTCCATTCCCACCAGCAGGTTCCAGTTTCTCCAGGTCTTCACCAACACTTATTACCTGTTGTTTTGATTGAGCTGTGCTAGTGCAGTCCTTTTCTTTTTGATTTAGTTTATGTTTTCTATAATTTATTTGAAGTTTATTGTATTGGTTTATTAGGGCTGCCATAAAAAAGTGTCACAGACTGGGTGGCTTCAACGACACGACAGAGATGAATTTTCTCACCGTCCTGGAGGCCAGAAGTCTGAGATCAAGGTGTCAGTTGGCAGGATATATTTCTTCTGAGGACTCTCTCCTTGGCTTGTAGATGGCTCTTGTCTCTCTGTGTCTTCAGTGATCTTTCCTTTGTGTGTGTCTGTGTCCTCATCTCTTATAAGGACACCAGTCATACTGAATTAGGGCCCACCCTAACGACCCCATTTTACCTTAGTTACCTCTTGAAAGACCTTATCTTTAAATATAGTCACATTCTTGAGGCACTGGGGGTTAGGACTTCGGCATATGAATTGGGGGGGGGACACAATTCAGCCCATAACATTTATTATAAATTATCTCAGAGCCACAAAAAGGTATAAATAATAATAATGAATACCGTGGGCACCCCCTCTCAGCTCTAGAAATAAATTATTGCCAGTACAGCCAAAACCCCTGGGTATTTTTCCTCAGTGGATGTGTCAGTTTTTAGATGCAGTTTTTAGATCTTGTTTAATCCTTACAGAGTGGCTAGGAGGTGGATAGTATCTCCAGTTGAAACTGGGGGATCAGAGAGGGACACTGGTATGCCTTGGGCCCCCCAGCTTGTGAATAGTAAGGCGTTCGTCCCCAGATCTGTCCCTGCGCTGTGAGGAACTCAGTGAAGTGTGGCGGAGGGAAGGGGGAGGGGAGGCCCGCCACTATATTTATGCATTTCCTGGCTGGTGGGGTTAAAAAGTTAACAGGAAAGGAAGAAGTAAGTAAACGACTGACTGCCTGGGCTGCCCGGGTCTCTCGATTCCCAGGTTTGCAGTCGGCTTCCTCCCAATTTGATGCAGGTTGGGTTGAGAGATCAAGGGTGCTCATTGAGGCTGTCAGGATGCGAGGTGGGGAGCGGTAATCGGTCTGGGTCAGGTTACTTAACAAGTAATTAATGCTAAATGATGATTAGCAAGAAATGCTTTGATCTCCCACCTTGCCTCCCCGAGAACCCGGAGAACAAAGTCCTTTTCTGGAACTGATTACGTGCCATGAGGTCATTTCTGATGTGGTGTCTTTCAAATCAAAGATGCTACTGAATCACCATCCGTCACCATTCGCTCTGATTGGCTGTTTCCGCCAGTGGTGATAGATTTGTTTTGACCCGTCTACACTCTGGCTGCTTCCTTTTATGACCAAGTGGCAGGATTTGGGGACCTGTCTGTGACCTTAGAACCAAGCCAAGGGAACTGAGCTTATTTGAGGCCCGATCTCTGACCTCAGCCTTAGGAGCAAGTTGACCTTCAGCTCAGCAGCCAGACCCTTCTACCCCACCTGCATGCCGGTTCATTCACAGAAAAGGAAACTGAGGAAGGAGGGGAGACTGAGCCGAGGCTCCTCTGGAAAGCGAGCCTGTTGATGCATCCTGCTTCTTAATCCGTTATCTCTAGTGGCCAAACCAGGCTGCCACTTGAATTTCAATTATTGGCAATTTTTATGGAGTGTAGGAGCAGAGAGGCTGGAGTGTGTGTGAACAAGTGCCCTGACAGGGGACGTGGGACCGCCCTCTTCAGCAGTTATTAGATCAGCTTCCTTACGGGGACTTTATGGGGCCACACAGGAACCACCGGAGGAAGCGGCATACACACACCTGATGTCTGTGTCACCCTCGGTCCTGCTTTGTTTCTCTTCCCTTCCTCCAAAGTTGGTCATTTTGATCTGGGAGGCCTGATAAGTCTGGGGTCCCTCGGGAGTGACACGCAGCCTTTCCCTGAAGGAGAGGCACATAATTCAGTAAAAGAGGCCCCCATGTACTTCCTGTCTCCCCCTCTGCCCTGCTCCTGATTCCTGTCATCCTTGGAGTAATTAAGCTGCTCATGTACAGTTGAGGAGGATGATGATAATGGCTGCCACTTATTGTTGCCTCCTCCGGGCCAGGAAATTTCTTAGAAGGGCAGTGTGGTCTAATGAGGACCAGTCCTCAGGCTGGTGGCATCAGCTTTACTTGGGGAACTTTAAAAAAAAAAAATACAGCTTCCTGGGCCCCACCCTGGACACTGTGATTCAGTAGGTTTGGGGTGGCATCTGGGAATCTGCACTTTCTAAATGCTTCACAAGTAGTTCTCATGCACGACTAGAGGGCTCTGGAGTCAGGTGCACCTGGGGATTGAATCCTGGCTCTGCCACTTACTAGCTGTGTGGTTGTGGGCAAGTCTGAGCCTCAGTTTACTTATCTGTAAAAGGGGCTAATGGCACCTTTCCTGCAGGGTTGCTGTGAGATGCTGCCTGTAAAAACCTTTATAGTAGGCCATCAGGTAGTGCTGGCTATTTTAATTTTTTGTAATTATGGTTTACAAGTAGTCCATAACCCTGAGTCTGCCCTCCCAGAAGGCTGGTGATGCTCTCAAGAGAGTAGAGGACACAGAAGGAAGAGCTAGGAGCAGGTGGAGAGGGTGAAAATTTTAGAGATATTTTCCATCCCTAAATTATTGTTGGCTGGTACAAAAGCTTAATCTCGATCAAGGACCCGAATGGCTTAATTTCCCTGAAGTAGTCACAGCTGGGCTGAAATGGCTGGCATTTCCTATGAGGGACTGGTTCAAGGAAGTGCTTCTCTTTTATCCCGTCTTCACTTCTCTGACAGGAGAAATCCTAGGCTCTGGAGTGGAGGGTGACTGTTGCCTTAGAATAGCCTCTGGGGGTTTGAGGCAGCTGAGGCCACCCTCTGGGCCAGGGAAGAAGGAGAGGGTGTTGAGGGTCAAGGGTGTCAGGCGTGTCCAGTCTTTCCACCCTCCTGAGATCAGGAAAAGGCCTGAGAGCCTTGTGGGAGAGCAGCCTCCGAGAGCGAGAACATGTGATGCTCAACAGGCAGGAAGGGGGCTGGCAACGGGAGCCACAGGGCCAGGAGGTGGAGGCCAGGAGAGCAGAGAAAGGCAATAGAAGCCAGTGGGTGGAACCAAGGTGCAGTGAGGGGAACCAAGTAAAAGACAATCTGAGACCCTTGTCTGGAATCCTCAGGGTTTTCCTAAGTGACAGCTAAATCATTTGTGGAGTTTGAAGTCTGGCAGGTTCCCAGAAGTGCAGCAAAAACCTCTGATAAAAGAATACCTACAAAAGATGGTCTGCTTATTCTGTGCCCATCTTCCTCTATTTTCTATGTGGGTCACCACCACAACATGGCTTGAGGAGAGGTGTAGGTCCGTGCCTGGGATCTGAACCCACGAACCCTGGCCACTGAAGCAGAGTGTGCCAGACTTAACCTCTATGCCACAGGGCTGGGCCCCAAATTTTCTCTTTTTATAAGGACAGTCATATTGGATTGGGCCCTAATGACCTCATTTTAATCACCTCTGTAAAGCCCCTGTGTCTAAATATGGTCACATTCCGAGGTACTGGGGGGTAGAACTTCACCATATGAATTTTGGGGTGGACACAATTCAGCCTATAAACTTGTTATCCAACCTTCAGTAACTATCTTCTTTAACATCATATCCCAAATCCTTAAGCTGGCCTTGAGTGCCCAAGGTCCCCACTTGTCCTTCTGCCTTAGAATCCCATGAAGTCTTCCCATCTTCTCTACATTGCTAGGGAACTGAGTTACTCCATATTTTCCATTTGCTTGCCAGCCTCGGTCTTTGCTCACACTAGTCCCCTTCTGGGAATGCCCTTTTTATTTTCCCATGCACAAATTCTCCACCTTTAGTTCCAACCTAATTCCTTCTTCACCAGGAAGCTTTCTGAGCTGGATGTCTTCTAGCTGTACCTCCAGAGCCCCACTCCAGCCTTCTCTGCCCACTCTGTGGGCTGCATCTAAGGGGTTCCTTGCCTCTCTGGCTTCTGGTTGGGCTCAGCCAATGGGAGGTACCAGCAGGAGATGGGGAGGCAGGAGGAGAGAGAGGTTGGGGTATTGATTCCCCTAGTTTCCTCCCCCTGGGATCATTGCAGTTTGGCTGTTTCCTTCCATTGAAGACCACAGCTTCTATTTCGTGGCTTTCTCCAACTTTTCTCTCTGCGTTTCTGGTAACCATTCCCTCCCCTAGCCCATCTGCCAAAGGGAGGTAATGGCTTATCACTGCCGCTAGGCTTGGGGTGCATCACTGTGCCTTTGGTTTCCCTTAGCCCGACTTACGCTCTGTAAACTGAGCTTCTGTTAAACTGGTGTGAGAGTGCCCGGGTGCCATCCATTTCCTGTCAAGATCCTGGCTGATATACTTCCCCAATTTCTCTTTCCACTGGACGTCCAGATTCTACTCTGCATTTTGTTGCATTCTGTCCTAACCCTCCACTAGCTTCTTGAGACTGGAGCTCGTCTTGTTAATTTTTTCCTTATCCATTTTTGTATCCTGTCATGCATGATTTCTCCCAGAGAGCGTGGGCCCAGGAAATGTTTGTTGAATGAATGAACTTGATAGCAAGATTTTCCCAGAGCTTCTAAAAGATGAAGTTGTATTCAATCAGTTTCCATCTCTTTGCTGTCTTTCACCTGCTCTCCAAATGCCTCTGAGTCCTCTCTTTGGTGAGAAGAGGGTTCTCCCCTATAACTTTTGTGTCCCAGTCCCAGCCGGTTGTTGAAAGAACGCTAAATAGAAGAGTACTAACCAAAACAAAACAAAACAAAAGAAAAAAAATAGAAGAGTACTAAGAAGAGCTCCTGGCGCTCCCGTGACCCTTTTGTCCCTCAAATTTAGGCATGCTCCTTAATCCCACTGGACTTAGAAAGATCTTGTCTCACCTGGAATTTTTCAGCCATCATCTGTATCATTTTAGAACCACTTTATTGGAACTTTCAGATGGTGTTCAGCTGAAATAACCTGTAATTAAAGGCTGTAGCCCAGGATTTCTTTCTTAGTCTGATAACGTGCTCAGCTGTCTGTGTTAATAATGCCAAAGACAAATTCTTGGAAAGCAATTGAGATATTGAGGGCTCCTGCCTTTGGTGGAGTAATTAGAAAGCCAGGCAGGCACTGTAAGTGATTGCTTGCCATTATCATGGTTTTATTTTTGGAACAATGGCCTATCCTTCAGACTTTTCTTTTTGTCAAATGTCATCGTGTATTTCCCATTTTAAAGGAGGACACTTGATCATTGACATTGGGAATAAGTTGTCATGTTCTTTTTTCCTCCTCTTTCTGTAATTTGGCTTTGTTGGAAAGACGGATGTGTATACGACCCAAGGATGTTGTCAGATAATCTGTTCTTCAAATTTAGGTGATCTAGAGGAAAAAAAGAGCACCATTAGGTGACTACAGCTGAAATATTTGCATTGTTTAATTTTGCTTCGTGTTACAAAGATGGGAAGGACAAATATATTTGTTGGGACAAGGGGAACCTTGATTATATACAAAGAAAGTAGGTGGGAAGTGAAAGCTATAGTCAAACCTGCTCTAAACCACCAGCGAATGTAAATGACTAAACAGCAAAGTACTCTGAAGGATTTCTGAGATAATCTCACATATAAAAATGATTTTTTGTGTGTGTGTGGCTATTTTAGATTTGTTTCCCTCTCAGTTAATCTTTATGGGACAAGACGGCAGGAGGGGGCTTGTTGGTTTGAGTGTTCCTGATTGATTGATTGATTCTTTGGGGGGATGGTGTTATTTTTTATTTTTTCATTTGTATCACATTTTTTAAAATTGTTGAAAAATATACCTAACATAAAATGGACTATTTTAACCATTTTTATGTGTACAATTCAGTGGCATTAAGTACATTCACGTTGTTGTACAGCCATCACCACCATCCATCTCCAGAACTTTGTCATCATCTGAAATTGAAACTCTGTACCCCTTAAACACTAACTCCCCATTCCCCCTTCTCTCTACCCGGTGGCAACCACCGTTCTACTTTCGGTCTCTGTGAATATGACTACTCTAAGTAACTCATATAAGTGGAATCATACAGTATTTGTCCTTTTGTGACTGTCTTATTTCACTTAGCATAATGTCCTCAAGGTTCATCCTTGTTGTAGCATGTGTCGGAATTTCCTTCCTTTTTAAAGCTGAATAGTATTCCATTGTATGGATAGACCACATTTTGTTTATCCATCCATCTGTTGATGGACACTTGGGTTGCTTCCATCTTTGGCAATTGTAAATAATACTGTTATGAACGTGGGTGTGTAAACATCTTTTCAAGTCCTTGCGTTCAGTTCTTTTGGGTATATACTCAGAAATGGAGTTGCTGGATCATGTGGTAATTGTTATGTTTAATCTTTTGAGGAAATGCCATACCATTTTCCATAATGGCTGCACCAGTTTATATTCCCACCAACAGTGCACAAATGTTCCAATTTCTCCACATCCTTGCCAACACTTGTTATTTTCTGTTTTTTTGATAATAACCATCCTAATGGGTATGAAGTGGTGGGTGTTATTTCCTTTTAACTCACTTTATTTTTTATACTGAAGTATTCTTTAGAAAATTACAAATATCATGGCATTCCACCCCTAAAAACTTAGATTTGCATCTCTGAAAAAAGAAGAATATTTTTCTACATAGCCAAAATAATGTTATTATACCTAACAAAATTTACAATTCCTTAATACCACCTAATGCCTGGTCATATTCAGATTTCCCAAATTATCCTTTACAGCTGCTTTGTCCAAATCGGGATCCAATCCAGGACCACACATTGAATCTGTTCTTAATTCTTTTAATCTAGACATTTCTCTTTTTTTTGTGTGTGTGAGAAACATCAGCCCTGAGCTAACATCCGCGCCAATCTTCCTCCACATTATGTGGGACGCTGCCACAGTATGGGCTGACAAGCAGTGCGTCGATGCGGGTCCGGGAGCTGAACCCAGGCCGCCAGCAGCGGAGCGCGCGCACTTAACTGCTACGCCACGGGGCTGGCCCCTAATCTAGACATTTCTCAGGACAATGATTTGGAGAAGATGGGACCATGTGTCCTGCAGAATATCCCACTTGATGCATTTGTCTGATTGCTTCCTTTGTGGTGTCATTTAGCTTTTTCCCTACCTCTTATAATTTCTGTAAATTGGAAATTAGATCTAAAGCCTTGGTGAGATTAAGGTTAAGTATCATAGTTAGTGGATTAGGGTGATGGCAGCCTGATTCCTCCATTCAGTTATGTTGGTCCCTCTTTCCTCCAGAGAATAATTTGGAAGGGGGTATGTTGGCCCCCTGCTTCTCTCAACACCAGTTGATTATTCTTTCCTCTATCAATAATTTTATCAGGAGATGAAAATGAAGCTTTGAGTATATCATCCCTCCCGTATGGATTAGCTGGGTTTCTTTTGCAGAGCTTTCCCTCGTTAGCTGGAGCTACCATTAAATACAGTTCCTCCTGAAAAGGCAGCATACATGCTCAATTCTTTCCCTTTAAATACCAATTTTCAAAGTAAGGAGTTGATTAAATGGCTGCTTCAGATGGTGACGGATGAGTTTTGTCAGGCTTTTTCTGTTTTGAGTGTCATGATAAACTCATGGATTTTCATAGATCCAGGGGGCTTTTAGAGGCAAATTGACCTGCTGGAGATGAGCCATTTTTAAAGAAAAGCAAGAATGGTAAATGAAGAGAGGCACATGGCAGCAGCCAAAGAATGTGTGTGTGTGTATGGGCGTGTGCGTGTGCGTGTGCGTGTGTGTGTGTCTGTTCCTCGATCCCTACTCCCAGCCACACCAATCTGTGTGCACTTGCATTTGTCAGGCGTCCCTGAGCAGAAGAGCTTATCCGACCCCCACAGTGACTGTTCGCAGCTCATTTGAGAGGTGATTCAACTCTCTCTTTGGTTTGGTTAGTTTCAACATGCCCCAGGGTTTAGGGCCTGCGTTTCCTAACCAGGTTACCTTTCAGGAATAGGAACTAAGATCACTCTAAAGTGATGGCTGATGAAAATAAAAATTAAAAAAAGTATCTGTAGGGGCTGGCCCCGTGGCGTAGCGATTAAGTTCGCATGCTCCGCTTCGGTGGTCCTGGGGTTTGTGGGTTCAGATCCCGGGTGCAGACCTATGTACCGCTTATCAAGCCATGCTGTGACAGGCATCCCACATATAAAATAGAGGAAAAGGGGCAGATGTTAGCTCAGGGCCAATCTTCCTCAGCAAAAGAGGAGGATTGGCAACAGATGTTAGCTCAGGGCTAATCTTCCTCACCAAAAAAAAAAAAATCTGCTTTTTTATTAAGGTAAAATTCACCTAACATAAAATTAACCATTTTTAATTGAACAATTAAGTGGCATTTAGTATATTCTCAATGTTATGCAACCATCACCTCTATCTAAATTCCAAGATATTTTCATCACTCCAAAAAGAAACCTAGTACCCATTGGCAGTCACTGCCCATTCCCTGCTTCCTCGTCCCCTAGCCCCTGGCAACCACTAATCTACTTTCTGTCTCTATGCATTTGGCTATTCTGGACATTTCATATAAATGGAATCATACAGTATGTGGCCTTTTGTGTCTGGCTTCTTGTATATGTATATTATGCTTCTTAGCATAATGTTTTCAAGGTTTATCCACATTATAGCATGTGTCAATACTTCATTCCTGTTTATGGCCAAATAATATTCCCTTGTATGGATATGCTACATTATGTTTACTCATTCCTCAATGGATGGAAATTGGGTTGTTTCCACATTTGGGCTATTGTGAAAAGAGCTGCTATCAGTGATGAACATAATTTTACTCCTATTTTGCCTCTTTACTGTCTGCTCTGTCATCCCATTTTGAGTAATCTTTGGATTTGATCTTTTCTTTTGAGTCCAAGTTCCACAGAACTTTATATCCTGTTTCTCCAGGTCTTTCTTTGGAGGATGGTGGGATAGATAATGTGATGGGTGCTCTCGTTAGGAAGGAAATGAAGGGGGAGATTTGGTCTTGCTAAGAAAAATATTTTTAAATTACGAAAGCCCTGGTTATAGGCTGGAATTCTGCTGGCATTTTATGTATTTTTAGCCCCTCATATTTTCCGGAGCCGGGAGTGGGGGGTGGGGGTTGTAAAGTGAACCCATTTGTCTCATCCAAATTGTCTGAGCACTCAGCCTTAGCCTGAATTTTTGTAGGGAAATGAATAGAGAAGGGAAGTAACTTTCTAAGGTCAGCGAATTAGTTGGAAATGGGGTGGATGATGGAGAAACATTCTCAGATCAATGCCAGTCACCTGTTAAATTGGTTAATTTTTTAAAAATCCTGTGCACAGTCACAAATCTTCCAGTGAATGTAAATATTTATTGGTTGATTTTGGTAGTGTAAGGAGACCGTACTAAGAGAGGAACCCCATTTAACAGAAACCTCGGTCTGTTTAAAGGACCCATATGACAAATACACGTGGTATTTATTTTTTTTTATTTTTTATAATTTTATTTATTTATTTATTTTTCTCCCCAAAGCCCCAGTAGATAGTTGTATGTCATAGCTGCACATCCTTCTAGTTGCTGTATGTGGGACGCGGCCTCAGCATGGCCGGAGAAGCGGTGCGTTGGTGCGCGCCCGGGATCCGAACCCCGGGCCGCCAGTAGCAGAGCGCGCTTAACTGCTAAGCCACGGGCGGCCCCTACACGTGGTTTTTAAATGTTTGTGGAATGCCTCTCCAAGGGAGCAATTAAATAACATCAGTAATTTCCTTAACAGAAATTGCTGCAGCCCTTGGTCTGTCATTCAGTCACTCTTTGAACCATAGTTTTTTCCAGGCAACCCTGGAATCAGTCCTAAGTTGCTATGTCACACTATGCAAAAATTCCTCTTATTTACATTTTATTAGGAAAATAACTCTCCAAAAGACCTCCTTTTGCCATTAAGGAGGAAAACAACCTATTGAAGAACAGAGAGACAAATAGTAAAATAACTGAAGCATGCATTCTCTATCGCTTGTTAAGCACAAATTATTACTTGCATTAGGAAGGGACCCTTTGCATGCCTGCTCTGTCATTTCTGTTCCCTCCTTAGGGGCACATTTACAAATGGTGTCCATTGGTTCAGGAGTATGCCAGCCAGTTAGTTACTGGTCTGGACACACAAAACCCATTCTCTGTCCCTGCCCCAATCCTCTGGAAAATAATGTCCCCAAGCTTTAGCCGTGCCCTTTGTGACATAGGTAAGAGGAAAGGGGCCACATGCTAGAGAGACCCTCACCCTAGGGAAGCCTAGAATCCAAGGGGCACTGCCCAGTCTGCCCTTTTCCCTTCCTGTTCCCGGAAGTGGGGATGGAGCTGACGGCTTCCCTCTTCCCCTACCTTGGCTCACTGCCATCCCTGCCCTGGGACAGCCTGCAGCGCCCTTAGGTGCCTAAGTCTGGGTAGAATCTCTCGGCAGATAAGGGTCATTTCCGGTGTCTCATGATCCGATAGACCAGAAAATTAAATGACACTCAGAGAAGCCAGGCAAGTGGGTAACGACTCTGACTGAGGGGGACTTGGCTTCCATCTGTTTTTGCTTATTTCCTCACCACTTGGTGAAAGTTCTGGATCCTCTTGGCTCAGGGCAAGCACCAACTGCCCGGGTGGCATCAGCTCTGGGGAGCTCCTTCTAAGAATGTAAGCCTTGGCTACGTGGAGCTGGGAGTGTTTAGCTCTTAAGGTCACTCAGAGATGAAGTCGAGAGGGACAAAGGATGAGCCAAAGGCACAATGTCAACACTAAATTTTAAGGTGGCAAGTCTACTGAGCGAGGGCTGGCATAATGTATTTTATATATACAGTCCAGCACACTATTAATAGAAAACAAATGATGGATAATTGTGGACCAGTTAGCTAAAGGAAACTTGTTCGTGGGAAGTAGAGGAAGAAGCTCTTCCCAAGCCTCAGAAGAGAAATTTTTAAGAGGTATTAGGATAGTGGCTGGCGGGAGCCTTCTCAGCATTTGGAGAGAACCCACTGCAGCATCATGCCTTAATCCTGGCTTCCTACTTCCACAGTTGGCCCCTGACAGATAATCAGACAGCAGTTTGGTTACCAAAACCATACCTGCCTTGAAATTGAATTTGAACCAAGAATACAGAATTTGCAAAATTTTGTAAGAGACAGTTAATTTTTTTCTACATAACTCTGAGTTTTTCACTTGGCTTATTACATGGGTCTCATTTGGCATCTTCGTCTCTTGTCTCTGGCATGAGGCATTGGAGTGGCGTGATTAACAGCCCAAGCTCCAGGCTCCAACTGCCTATGGGTTCAGATCCAGGTCCTTTCATTTCCTAGCAGCAATGTGCCTCAGTTTCCTCATCTGTAAAATGGGTGACCAACGGTACATACGTCATAGGGCTGTTTAAAAGAGTAAATGAGATAATGTCTACAGCACACTTAGCACCAGGTCTAGCCCTTCAACCAAGCTTAGTCAATATTATCTGCTGTTATTGCCTAGGACCCCGAGGGGGTCTCTGGTTGGTGTTATATAAGGGACCCTGGGCTTGAGAGTACTTCCTAATTTTCTTTGGGCCTCCACTTCCTCACCTGTGAAGTGAGGGGCTCTGGTGAGGCCCCTTCTAGCTCAGCAATGATATGACGGAAGGAAGGAAGTTTGTGTTAGCTACAGCTTCTGTTTATCAACACTTTCCCTTTCTCTTCTTTGAGCCATGATAAATGAAAACTTTTTACTTCCTTAAATACAGAATTGAGCTTTTGAGAGTTCTCAAAAGAAATCAGCTCAAAGACAAGTCTAAATAATCTTGCATTCCTGATATGTAATGGGAGAGACTTGCAAGGAAAAGTCCTGCTTCCATACCTCTCTCTCCATGTATTGTGTTATTTGGGTGTCTCTGTGCCCTTGCAGTTTTGATCAATTACAGTGAAGTGAAAGCATGGTTAGCATTTTATCAGCCCCACCCCCTCTTTGAAGAGGCTTCCTACTGGGTAGAGTGGCCCCTAAGAGGTCATCAGATACAGATTTCAGTCCATCAAGGTAGCTTTTTAAAAGCTGAGACCTTTGGGGGCAGAGGGAGGTGAGGGGGGTATTCTTTTGCTTTTTGTTTTTGTTAACCTTGAGTGATTGTGAAAAATATAAGGGAAGAAGGAAACTCAAACTAGAAATGTTTCAGTTAAGAGCAAGTCTACTGGGATTTTTTTCCCATCATGTCAGTGGGTGTATAAATTTCAGACAGACTTTAAAATCCACTCAGTAAAACTGACATCCCTGTTTATTCACTCCTGCTGACTCCCTGCTTAGAAGCCTCCTGTTTTATTTACAAGGTCTCCGCCACACATTCTGCCTTCCTGGAAAGCCCAGGCCGTGACCTGCCTGTAGGTCCCTTCTGTTCTCACAGTGGATTTCGTGGCCAGTGGCCTGGGCATGAATAACAGTCGGATGACATTGCAGAGTTGATCACTACGTTTCACAGCTCAGGAGCTTTTTCTTGGGAAAGCCTCTGATCTCTAACCTACAGAAGGTTATCCATCCCTCGGTTTGGCAAACCTTCCCATTTTATAGATGAAGAAAATGAGCGGGTACAGGTATGCGTGTTCAGTGTCACCTTGGACATTCCTGGTTAGACGATGTGTATCCCTGCTCCTTAGCTTGAGTTTAGCTGTGGTTTTGATGCTTATAACAGCATTGATCACTCTAGCTAATGGCCACTGACCTCCTCCTTCTGAGTAAGGGCTGCTGGCATAAGTCCCCATAGACTTCTTTTTTAAATGAATCTCAGTCTGGATTTCCAGTAACAATATTCTGCAGGAGGGGGCTGCTTTTGCAGTAAGCATTAGGAACCTTGATAGTTTAAGAATTTAGAAACCCATACCTCTGGGCCAGTCACGAGTGCTGCCAGTCTCTTAGGAGAACTGGGTTCTGGCCTGCAGCGCCCTCACCCTTTCTGAGATCAGCTCCTAGGCGCTGCAGAAGGGGGGGGTTCCTGTCCAAGAGTGTGGGGCACCCACCTCAGGGCAGAGTGCATTCAGGGCGTTCTCCCTGGCAGCCTCTTAAGTCAGGCGGCTCGATCGGAACTCCGGCTCGCACCACCCCACATTTTACGCTGACTCCTTCTCTACCTGGAAAGGCAAACCGGAGGGCAGAGAGGGCAGTGTCAGGGGACTGGCCCAACCCAACTGCCCGCGTCCGGGGGAACTGGGCCACAGACTGTATCCCGGGTTCGCGGGCATCAGGTTCTGGACCCAGGGCTTGTGCAAACCCGGGAACCCGTGTGCCCGCTGCCTGGGGCACAAGGACCTGTGCCCGGCGACGCGTGCAGGGCCGCCCGCCGTGGCCTCTGCGCCCCGGGGCTCCCGCGAGACGCCCCGAACGACCACACAAAAGACCCCACCCCGGGTTGAGCGTGCATTTCCTGTTCGAACGGCGGCGGCGTGCAGCCACCCATGTGCATCCCGCGGCGCGCTGGCCGGGCGGGGCGCGGGGCACGCCCCCACGCAGTCCCAGTCCCCGCGCGCCGGCCGCGAGGGGCCGCCCTCGCCGGGCCCGCCCCCGTGTCACCGCAGGCCGGGCTCCCTTTGTGTGCGGCCCGAGCGCCGCGGCCGCGCCATTGGCCCGCCGGCCCGGGGGGCCAGCCCCTTCCTGGCTCGCCTCATGCATATGCATGAGCGCCCCGGCCCTCCCCGCGCCGGCCCCTCCCCACCCCCTCCCGCGCGGGCGTGCGAGGCGCGCGGCGCGGCTCCCTCCTCGCGGCAGCGGGAGCCGGAGCCGGAGCCCGAGCCCGAGCCCGAGCCAGGGCGAGCCGAGCCTGCTCCGGGCGGGCGGCGGCGGCGGCGCCGCTCCAGCCATGTCAGCGCGCGCGAGCCTGGGCCCACCATGAGCCATGGCCATGTCCGTGAGCGCCGAGGACGACGACTATGAATCGGAGCCGGACCAGGTCGGCGGCCCGGGGTGGGGCTGAGGGAGGGACCCGCCGCCCGCCCGCCAGCCCGACCTCCCGGCCGGCCGACTGACGCGCCCGGGGCGGCCGCGACGCCGCCGCCGCCGCCGCGATGAGGAGAAAGTTTTGCAGCCGCCGCCGGCGGGGCCGCCAGCCGGGCCCGAGCGGGGCGTGGAGGAGCGCGGCAGGCCGGCGGGCGCCGCGGGCCCCGCAGCCGACCCTGGCGGGGGCGTGTGCGGGCGGCCGCGCGAGGGTGGCGGCCGTGCCGCGGGGACAATGTGGGCCTCGCCGTCGGGCGGGCCCTGCCGGGCGCGGGCCACGGCCGCCGGGCAAGTTGCGGGCGCCGGCGCGGGCGGCCGGGGCGCGGCGCGCCCTCCCCTCGCGCCCTCGCCCGCGGCCCACGCGCGTGCCGGGCGCACCCGGACCCGGGGCCCGGCGCCTCTTTCCTTTCCGTTGGCAAAGTTGCACCGGGACCCGCGGCCTCTGGGCCGGAGGACGCCCGGGGCCCGTGGGCCCGACGGCCGAGCTTTTGTCTGGGTGCCGCGCGCCCGCCGTGGGCAGACGGAGACAGGAAGGGGTGCGAGCCGCGGCCAGCGCGGGGAATCCGGAACCCCAGCGAGTCCGCTGCGCGCGGCGGCGGGAGGAAGCCGTGACCCCAGATGGCAGTATTTGGCCTCGGGTGGATTCAGGAGGGAAAGCGACCTCTCTTGGGACCCGGGGGGGCCAGAAATGTGTGTATAAAACAAAGCCCTGGGTGTGTTTACGGCATGAATTCACTCTGGGAAGCTTCGTGTCTAGGAAGCGGGGGAAGAAAGTTGAGGTTTTACGAAGTATAATCTGCACAATATTTGAAACAGGGCACAGGCTAGGTACACTCGTCCAGGGAATTAAGCAGCGGACGGGTTGCGTTATCCTGTGGGCATGGGGCTAGGCGAATAAGATGCTTATTTATAATCCGGGGTGCATTTCCTCAGTGGAATAAAGATGTTTTGGAATGTCCAGGCCGAGATGTAGGAACGTCTTTTTCCTTCCATTAGGCGTGATTGAGGAAGTACTATATATGCTGCGCTTAAATCGTATCACACGTATTTTTCGGTGGTTTTATTTAACAGAGACAAAGTTAAAATTGTGTTGCTTTCTCAGTTTTGGTGGACATTTCTCAGCCACGTGTACATCATGAGGTGTTCCCGAATCTCACTGGTTTTATGGATTGGCTTAACCCAGAGACAACCAAGTGGTTTTGGCTTGGAACTTTTATCAAGTCGAGAGCACAGTATGTGAATGGTTCTCAATTCTTGCTACTTAGTTCACACCTCAACTCTTGGTTTGAAATTTTCACTTCATTTGGGTGTACCTAAATCCCTGCCAGCAGTTTACCATTTCTGTGGTATCTGGTCCTTAATAAGACACTTGTATTCGGTGTTGACAGCACTTTGATAGTTCAGGATTGAGGTTCCTGTTACCTGTTTTGTTTTGTTTTGTTAATTAGGCCACACCCTATGGCCTATGGTAGATACAGTCTTTGACACTGCATGAGACAAGACTTTGTGTGTCTCTAGGCTTAAAACCATTCTTTCAGGTCCTGCCACTCCTGAGAGAGACTTCCATCAGGAGAGGACCTGTACTCCCTGCAGCCAGATTTTTTTTCCTCCTCCTCCTGTCAGTTAGCCTGGTTGTGGCACTTCTGGAGGTGTTAACAGCAGAAGTTCTGGAGGTTGTGATACTCACTTTAAGATGACTTTCTCCACTCAGGTGCATTGAAGGAGTGGACATCTAAGCCAGATCAGTGGGCAGCAGGTTTTTCCTACAGTTCCAACAGAGAAGACAGTTGTCAGCTAAAGTAACCTGCATTTAGGGACACTCCAGGCTGTGGCTCACTGCCGCCAGCCTCCCCCCACCCTTTCCTCACCAGTTGTCTCAGCCCTGGGATTTCTTGGGCCTGAGAAGAGTGGCTTCCTCTAAGGACCTCGAAGGCGTTTGTGTCTTCCAAATGAGAGCCAGAGTCTCCGGAGTCTTTAGTTCACAGGCTCTAGACCCCTCTCTTCTCTAAGTCTCCTTCAGGGAGGGCTCGGGAGGTGTGACTCCCCCTGTCTGCACCCGACCCTGCCAGAATGGATTTGACACCAAAGGAGAGGCCCTTTAACAGGGAAGAGGGTGGAAGGCCGGGAGTGTGGGCTTGCAGGTATACTTGCCCACCTGCTGCATGGAACGACCCAGTGGCGGCCCTGCTGGGAAGTCACTGTTGCCCAGTCCATCCCTGCAGCTGCGACTAGCCGCTCGCTCCCACCCCCATCAGAATTTTGCCTTCTCCACCTTAAAAGTCTGTGCACTTCTATCCGTACCCGAGGCTGGTGTCCAGCCCTGGACAGCATTGGGCTTCCTTCAGCCTGTTCTTCTGGGCTGGCCTGTCTGCCTGACACCTTCCCACAGCAGCTTGGGTTTCCCCTGCTCCCGAGGTTGCAGCCTGTGGGACTGGAGCAAGGGGGTGATGGGGGGTGGGAGGAGATGCCTTGCATGCTCTGTGCCGGTGCTCACTCTTAGCTGGGCCTTCTCCCATGGGCTTCATTTGCTTTTCCAGTGCAGAATGTGTCGGAAAATTCTTCAGCTCTGCTTTTCAGTTTGAGGAGATGCCCCTTAAAGAAGGGCTGTTAGAAGAATTCTTGTTCCATCTTGTTTTTTTAACCCCTGAAGTGAAAATAGATTTATTCTCTTTTTTCCCTATAAAAACGATTATTGCTTATTTAAAATAATAAAAATAGGGGCCAGCACGGTGGTGCAAGCGGTTAAGTGTGCGCGCTCCACTGCGGACGTCCAGGGTTCGCTGGTTTGGATCCCGGGCGTGCACCGACGCACCGCTTGTCAGGCCATGCTGTGGCGTCCCATATAAAGTGGAGGAAGATGGGCACGGATGTTAGCTCAGGGCTGATCTTCCTCACAAAAAAATAATAATAATAATAAAAATAATAATTAGGAAATTATGAAGAAAATCTTTTGGAAATTTATGCAGCCCTAACCACTGTGTTACTCATTATAGCTTCTTACATAGTGAAATTTTAAGACAGGGATCCCTCACCCTTCCGGAAATTATATGCAAAAGTTTTGTGATTTTGTGCCTGAATGCATTTTTCTGAGGAAAAGGTCCTTAGCCTTCTTCAGATTCTCCAGAGGTCCTGCTGCCCCCTGGGTTTCTGGAGCTCTTGTGTTTTTATTCTCTTACTCCTTACTCTCAGTATATAAACAGACTGAACCCCTCCCTGGAGTCTACAGGTGTGTCCTAAGGGGCCTGTGATGCTGCTAAAATCCAGCTTTTCCTGGGATGTCCATTATGCTTGAAGATTTGGAAACAGACATAATGTTGAAATAAATCTGTTATGCAGTAGAATGCAACAGTAGCATGACAGAGGAGTTCAACACTGTTAGGGGGCAATAGCCACCCCTTGGGCTAAGTGTCAGTGTGCTGCTGTTAGGGTAGTTTGGTGGGAAACATAGAACTGTCGTTTTTTTTTTTTTTTTTAATTTTATTTATTTTTTCCCCCAAAGCCCAGGTAGATAGTTGTATGTCATAGCTGCACGTTCTTCTAGTTGCTGTATGTGGGACGCGGCCTCAGCATGGCTGGAGAAGCAGTGCGTCGGTGCGCGCCCGGGATCCGAACCCGGGCCACCAGCAGCGGAGCGTGCGCACCTAACCGCTAAGCCACGGGGCCGGCCCTAGAACTGTCTTAATAGTAAAAACACAGCCACGTTTTACTGTTTTTCTCACTGGCTCCTCTTGACAGTTGAAACTCGAGCCTGCTCCCTTCTTGGACTCTTCTCTGTCTCTGCGGGGCCGCGACCTCCTGCTGCTATTCCTGCCTTTCTGGCTGTGCCTCGGCAGCTTGCTGTTTCTCACCTGGCCCTCAGATGTTTTTCTTCTTGAAGGTGCTGTCCAGAGCCCTCTTTTCACTCTGCCCATTCTCCCTGGACAACCTCATGGACTTAACTAGTCTAACACTGTGTGATGCTGATTCCCAGTTGTGTATCTCAGCTCTGGTCCCTCCTGCCTGCTCCACCTTCCCTGGATGTCCCGTGGGTCCCTCAGCTTCCACGTGTCCGTGGTGGAGTCACTGTTCTCTCCCCTCTCCTAAGTCCCTTGTTCCGTTGCTCAAGCCAGAAACCTCTGAGTCTTCTAGGACTCTTCCCACCTGTGTACCCCATGTTTAGTCAGCCTCCCGGGTCTTCTAAAACCAGATCTGCTTCTAAAATGTCTCCTGAATCATCTCCTCCACGTCTATGGCTTCTGTTCACGCCTTCATAATCTTCGGCCTGGACTGCTGTAGTATCTTCAGCTCATCTCCCTGCCTTTCATCTTGCCCACTGCCCGGAAGACAGTCACTCTGCACACTGTGGCCAGAATACAGTCGTGTTGCTGCTGCATGTCAGGTCCTGAACTGATCTTACAGCGGCCAGCATTTCTCTAATGCGGCACACAGGGCCCTACAGAATCAGGCTCCTGCACCTCAGGGCGGTTTTCCAGCAGCCGTATCAAGCTATTCCTTGAATGTGTTGTGTAGTTTCGTGTCTCTATCTTTCTCTTCCTTCTGCCTAAAATATCCACTCCCTAACCCCACCCCTACCCCTGGCCTGCAGAGTCCCTTTCTCCCTCAACGACTCACCTTAGTCACCACCTCCTGTGTCTGTGACACTTTTCCCAACCTCCCTCCTCAGTGAGATGAGGCATTTCTTCTGGGTCCAAGGCTTTAGAGCCACTGCCTGGGTTCATATCTCAGCTTCTCATTTATTGGCAGTGGGACATTGGGCAGATAACCATGCTGTGTCTCCGTTTCCTCATTTCTAAATGGAGATAATAATAATTCCTACCTCATAGATTATTGATACAAGTATTGAAGAGTGGTCACTTCAATAAACATTATCATCATCATGTTGCATTGCATATATGTGGTTACATGTTTTTCTCCCCCTAGACTGTAGTGCCTTTGAGAGTAGGGAACACATCTTACTCATCTCTGTCGTCCCAGCACCTAGCATTGAATCTGGTACATAATTCACAGCCAGAAAACACTTGGGTAGGTATGTGGGTGAGTGAATGTGTGAGTGAGGGAGTTAATGAATGAGTCTTCAGTGCAGATCATGTACTCTATTGCCTAGTGGTGATGAGCATCTTTTCACTTTCTTGTTGCCCACTTGTATGTCTTTTTTGGAGAAATATTTATTTAAATCCTTTGCCCATCCTAAAATTGGGATACTTGTCTTTTTTATTGTTGAGTTGTTAGAGTTCTTTATATATTCTGGATACTAGCCCCTTACCAGATGTGTGGTTTGTAAATATTATCTCCCATTCTGTGGTCTTCTTCACTTGATAGTGCCCTTTTAAGCACAAAAAGGTTTTAATTTTTAATTCCAGTTTATCTTGTTTCTTTTGTCATCTGTGCTTTTGTTGTCATATCCAAGAAACAATTGCCTAAACCAAAGTCATGATTATGCTTATGTTTTTTTCTAAGTATTTCATAGTTTTAGCTCTTAAATTTAGGTCTTTGATCCATTTTTGAATATAATTTTTTTATACAGTGTGAAGTAGGGGTCCAACTTCATTCTTTTGCTTGTGGCTATCCATTTGTCCCCACACCATTTGTTGAAGACTGTTCTTTCCCCCACTGAATTGTGTTGACACCTTTGTCGAAAATCAGTTGATCATAAATATTTTGAGGGTTTATTTCTGAACTGTCAATTCTATTCCATTGATCTATATGTCTGTCCTTATGCCAGGACCACACTGTCTTGTTTTCTTTAGCTTTATAGTAAGTTTTAAAATCAGGAAGTGTGAGTACTCCAACTTCGTTCTTCATTTTCCAGATTATTTTGGCTATTCCAGGTCCCTTGCATTTGCATGTGAATTTTAGGGTCAGCTTGTCAATTTCTGCAAAAAAGCCAGCTGGGATTTTGCTAGGGATTACATTGACTCTGTAGATCACTTTGGGGAGTATTGCCATTTTAACAATACTAAATCGTTCAATCCATGAACACAGTATGTCTTTTCATTAATTTAGGTTAATCCAAGTAATTTTAATCCCAGTATTTTAGAGATGAGGGATTGGAGAGGCTCTACCCGTGAATATTCTGGAGAATAGGATCTGATAGGAGGCACTCAGTTAGTATTTGTGGAATGAATGAATGAATGAACAAACGAACTACCTTAATAGTATTCCTTTTAAGGATGATGCTTATGAGTTGCTGTTGGAAAAAGGGCGTTGGAATACTAAGATTTGGGTGTGTGGGCATATGAACTCTAGATTTTCCTAACCAGATGCTGCTGAGGATATGGATCCTGAGATGATAAATCAACAAGTGGCCTTGGGGTTGGGGAGGCTGATTTGTGTGTGGAAGTCAGTGGGTCCCGTCTTTCCCTTTTGCTGAGAACATTTCATGCTGAAATTAACAGAGGCATTCTGGTTTCCTTAAACAAATAGAAGCAAGGGTAGGATAGAGTAGAATTTAGTATTGGTTTGTGAACTTTTAGATGTCACCCAAAAGAGATTAGGACCGAACTTGATGCCCAAATGAGACTTGTTCACCTTCCCTAATGGAGACTCTCTGATGTCTTTCTTACCTGTAGATTTTCTCAGTGGTCTTTATTAGGAGCCTGCATTTCAGGTGTTGCTCAGTTGACTCCTGACCAGCCAGCTGGTGCCCACTTCCTACAAAGGGCGGCCTGTGAAGCTGCAGGCGCTGCAGCAGCAGCAGCTTTTCTAGCTGGATTTGGCGGCTGGCTAGAGGGGGCCGGAAGCAAGGTCTTTGGAAATGGCAGCTCCTTACACTTCTTCTTTCGAGGCGTTGTCTGTCATTGGCTCTGTCATTTTCCCAGCATGTCTCAGCTGCCATCGAGATCCAGGCAGATGTGTTTTTTTCCATAGGTGGGGAATGAGCTTTGCAAAGCACAGGGAGGTGGGCTTATCCCACAGTCACATGCGAGCTTTGTGACCCTGGCTGGATTGGCGCACCGTTTTTACTTCCAAGAGACACTGTCCTCGTGGCCAGCAAGGCCAGAGTTGCCCAGTGGCTATTTTTACCTGACGTTCCTGAGTGGGAGGGAAGAGCCATATTTGGACTCCTGGAATTTTTTTTTCAGTCTTTCACCAGAGAAGCTAGTCCTTAGAGTCTCCTGCTCCAGGGTCAGAGTGTGAGCCCTTCGCCTCTGCTTTTGTCTTGGAGGTTGGACCGTGCGCTGCCCTTTCTGTACCTGATTCGAGGCTCTGAATCACCCACCTTGTTGCCCATGTTTCAGGGATCTGAGGAGTGAGTTGGTAACAGGACACCTGCTCTTTATCAGAAAGTCTTCCGGGCTGTGAAGAGAGGGAGATACCTTCTTGGTTTCCATTTCTCTGGAAGTAGATGTGCTTCTCTGCGCCTCCTGTTGGCAGCCATCATACTAAGGGCTTCGAGGCACTGGCTGTGAAACCGCTCCAGGGCATGGGGTCAGTTTGTGGACTCTAGGGGGCTCTCGCCCTGCTTGTCTGCACATCATTGTGCTTCATAGTGTTCAGAGTGCGAGTTGGGGGTGTGCACATCCTGTGCTGGCTCCGTGACCTGGGGCAAGTCACTCAACCTCTAGCTCTAGTTTCCTCATCTGAAAAATGGCATCTCTTATAGGGTTATTATTGGGAAAATTAGGTAATATCATGTAAAATGAGGAGCACAATAGCGGGCACTCAGCAAATACCCACCTTTACTGCTGTCACCTTCCTTGTCATTGCTGCTTCCGCTCGGCACTCCTTGCTGCTCTTTGGTCAGCTGCTTAGTTTTCAGGTCCAGTGGTCCTTTATGTGCTATTCTCAAATCCAAAGGCTCTGAAAACTGATCTTTTTGTATTACTCATCTGGCAGCAAGACCTGGCCTGAATTGACATACGTGACGTGTAGGCCAATTTATCCTACTTAACATGTTATTGCTACGTAATGAGGGGTGCCCCATACCTCACTGGGGTGCTGTGTAAGGACTGGTATGAGGAGGCCTGTGAGACCCTTCGCTGCTTTTTTTATGTGTGTGTGAGGAAGAGTAGCCCTAGCTAACATCTGCTGCCAATTCTCCTCTTTTTGCTGGGGAATATTGGCCCTGGGCTAACATCTGTGCCCATCTTCATCTACTTTATATGTGGGACACCTGCCACAGCATGGCTTGATAAGCGGTGCATAGGTCTATGCCTGGGATCTGAACCTGCGAACCCCCAGGCCGATGAAGCAGAGCGCCCGAGCTTAACCACTGCGCCACCGGGTCGGCCCCTCCTTTGCTACTTGAAGGAACAAAAACTGGCATTGAAGCAGCCCCTTCCCCCAGGCAGCTGGTTGGTGTGTAGGCCTGCCCGTGGGGCCCTCCCTGGTGACAGGGCCGCTGGCTGGGCTGCCCCAGAGGTGAGGGTGGGCATGACTGAGTGAGTCTGGAGTGGCTTTGTGGGAGCAGTGGGGTCAGGGCAGGGGGAGGTGAGAACAAATGGCCCATGGGGCCGAGTCTTGCGTCTCCCTTTCCTCTTTGGAGTTCAGAGCAAATTGAGTGGGATCAAGATCCAGAGTAGACCCGCTTCCTGAGGTGGGCACTTCCGCCTCAGAGACTTCACAGCTTCCTTGAACGCTGCAGGCTGTTGGGAAAATAAATCCGAGGGAAGGATCCACTTAGGGTGTCAGTACCAAAAGGTGTGTGTGGGACGGGGTCTGTGAGATTTCTTAGCTTTCCGCAGGAACCACTGCACTGCAGAAGGAAACTGATGATGGTGAGGCTTTATTCACCCAAAAAGGTGGACTGTTTTTCTTCCTGATGTGGTTGTAAGTTTCTAGGAAGCCCCTGTGGTGTTGCTCTCCTGCAGGAGGGCCCTCTGCACTGTTAGGATACATAGTAAACACATGTCTGGGCCCAGGAGCTAACAAAAGGATGGGATTTTGTTTAGGGATTCAAGTCTGACAAGCAACTGAATTTAAAAGGCTGGGCATGGACTGAAGGTTGTTTAATTGGCGGAGAAGGGCTTTAAGCATTAGATGCCAATTAGCTCAGATAGTTTTGCGGGAGTAGTGTGTCTCCCTGACAGAGGGATGAACCACTTCTCAACAGACTCGTGTTGCTCATAAAGGTGCTTCAGACAAGACACACTTGACCATCCTGGTCCTTCCCACTTGGATCCCAGGTGGACAGGGGACCTCGGCAGTGTCCTCCAGCAGCTGGCCTAGGAGCTGCACCGCAGATCCTGGTTTTCCAGAGGCTCTGGAGCTGGTGGTCAGGATGTAAGGACCTCAGGGCAGGACCTGTGGCTGGCATTCACTGTTGAGCATTTAGCATCACTTTCTGTTCATCTGCCTATCTCTGTTTTCTTCTGAGTCAAGGGAAAGGGGTTTGTTCTCATTCTCCTGGGCTTTGTTTGGTTTACTGAGCACGTCCTATGTGCCAGCCATCTTGTTGAGAGACAGTGGTGACTAGATACCCTTGATAACTGCCTTCCTGAGCTCCCTGTCTCAAAGGGAAGACCCACGAGAGAACAGACAGTTATGATGATGGTGCTGTGATGGGGCCCACAAGAGACACCCCGAACCCAGTGCAGGGTAGTCAGGGAGGGCTGCCAGAAGAAAGCTGTGTGAACTGGGTCCTGCAGGATGAGTTAGCCAAGTTGAGTGGGGAGGGGTTTGGTGTTCCCTGCAAAGGGAACAGAGGCCGACTGTGTGGCCCTGTGCAGCCTCTCCAAGGAAGCACAAATAGCAGAGCCTGGCCTGAGGTGGGAGGTGCTACTGAAGGATCTTGAGCGGGGCATGCTACTGTCAGGAGCAAGGGTGCCTCTGTGTTAGTTTCCTGGGGCTGCCATAATGAAGTACCATAAACTGGATGGCTTAAAACAGCAGGAACTTACTCTCTCATGGTTCTGGAGGCCAGAAGTCTGAAATCCAGGTGTGGACAGGGTGCGTGCTCTGAAGGCTCTAGGGGAGGATCCTGCCTTGCCTCTTCCAGCTTCTCGTGTTTGCTAACTTCCTTGGCATTTGTCAGCCTGTAGACACATCACTCCCGTCTCGTGGCCATCTTCTCCCCTGTGTCTTCACGTTGGATCCTTCTGTGCCTGTGTCCAAATTTCCCCCTTTCATAAGGACACCAGTCATATTGGATTAGGGCCCACCCTAATGACCTTATTTTAATTTGGTTACCTCTGTAAAGACCCTATTTCCATATAAGGTCACATTCTGAGGTACTGGGGTTAGGACTTCAACATATCTTTTTGGGGGACACGATTCAACCCATAACACCCTCTACTGGGGGGATCTAGCCACCCCTGCAGCCTTCCATTTCAGTCCTGTGTGTTCTCCCGCAGAACCGGGCGGTAGGTCGGCCCAAGGGGAAGCTGGGCCCGGCCTCCGCGGTAAAGTTGGCCGCCAACCGGACCACGGCGGGAGCTCGCCGGCGCCGGACGCGATGCCGCAAGTGCGAGGCGTGCCTGCGGACAGAGTGCGGAGAGTGCCACTTCTGCAAGGACATGAAGAAGTTCGGGGGCCCTGGGCGGATGAAGCAGAGCTGCATCATGCGGCAGTGCATCGCGGTGAGTGCGGGGGGGCCCCCCCTCCTGAGAAGGCTGCCCCGCCCCGGTCTGGTGCGTCTCCACCCCCGGGAGTGGAGGTGGCAGCCTTTCCTTCTTCCTGGACCCTGGCCCTCCTCTGAATCGAGACCCCACCTCCCCTGCACCAGGCTGGTTTGTTCATCTGTTTGTGTATCTGTCCAGTCCCTCTGCTTAAAGAGAATGTTCTGGGGGCAGAAACCCCTGAGAGGTGCTCCCTCGGGAAAGAAAGGGGGCTTGGACTAGTGCTGTTGTCAGATTCCACATTGCAGGTTTTGGGCAGTCCTGCCATGTGCTCAGGCTCTCTTTTCTTTGTATAGTCTGATGGTCTTAGAACTTCTTCCTTCCCTAGATGGCGGAGGACTTTGAAGTCTGCCATTAAAGATGTCAGGGCAGCTTGTCCTGTCTGTGACCCCCGTTGCCAACATTTATGGTCCAGTTCATGATGGTTCTAGGCCCTCCCTTCCTTCCTGTCCTGCCTTCAAAGTCAGAGGTCTGGGTGGAAGGTCAGTTGCCCTCCTGAGGGACTGCCCCTCATAAAGAGGACTGATTTATGGTGCCTGGGAGCTGGGCTGCTGGAGAGCCTGGCCAGCCCCTGCAGACTGCCTTACCTCTGGCTTTGCCCCAGGACAGGGCAGTGGATGTAGACTCTGGCAGCGTGGCATGGTCCTGGGATCTGCCTGTGCATCCCCCCTGCGCACACCCGCCCACTCTGCCTTCCCTAAGGTGCTGTTCCCAGGAGCCCCAGGGTCCTCCCTGTGGGAGTAGTGATCTCCGTGCTCCTGGGGGAGAGCAGGCTCAGCAGGAGGGACAGATCCTTGTCCCTGGGTGAGCTTCTGCACAGCTCCAGCCGGGCATCAGGTGAGGCTTTTTCTCTGGCCGCTGATGTCCCAGCAAGCCCAGGGCCACCTTCCCCTTCTCTCTCCACACACACACAACTGGTTTTTTTCCTAATTGTGGTCGGAAACACGTAACATAAAATTTACCATTACAACCATTTTTAAGTGTGCAGTGCAGTAGTATTACCTATATGCTCACTGTTGTGCAAACCAATCTCTAGAACTTTTTCATCTTGCCCAATGGAAACTCTATATCCAGTGAACAGCAGCTCCTCTTTCCCTCCCCCAGGCCCCGTCAACACCTTTCTACTGCACTTTCTGGACACCTCATATGAGTGGAATCATGCAGTATTTTTCCTTCTGTGACTGGCTTATTTCTCTTAGCATAGTGTTCTCAAGGTTCATCCATGTTGAGCATGTGACAGGATTTCCCTTTTTTTTAAAGGCTGAATGATATTCCATTGTATGTAAATACTGCATTTTCTTTATCAGTTCATTTGTTGATGGACACTTAAGTTGCTTCCACCTCTTGGCTATTGTGACTAATGCTCTAATGAACGTGGGTGTGCCCAATATCTATTTGAGATACTATGTTGAATTCTTTGGGGTATATATGCAGAAGTAGGATTGCTGGATCATATGGTAGTTCTCTTTTTAATTGTTTAAGGAACCTCCATACTATTTTCCATAGAGGCTGCTCCATTTTACATTCCCTTGTGCATTGCCAGCGCACAAGGTTTCCAGTTTCTTCATACCCTTGCCAACACTTGTTATTTTCTGCTTTTTTGATAGTGGCCATTGGAATGGGTGTGAGGTGATATCTCTTTGTGGTGTTTTGTTGTTGTTGTTGTTGTTGTTGTTGTTTTTTGCTAAGGAAGATTCGCCCTGAGCTAACATCTGTTGCCAATCTTCCTCTTTTTGCTTGAGGGATATTCACGCTGAGATGACATCTGTGACACTCTTCCTTTATTTTGTAAGTAGGTCGCTGCTGCAGCATGGCTGCCATTGAGTGGTGTAGGTCCACACCCAGGAACCAAACACAGGCTGCTGAAGCGGAGCATGCTGAACTTCACCGCTAGGCCACAGGGCTGGCCCCACTCTCTCCTTGTGATTTTTATTTTTTTATTTTATTTTATTTATTTATTTATTTTTTGTGAGGAAGATCAGCCCTGAGCTAACATCCGTGCTAATCCTCCTCTTTTTGCTGAGGAAGACCGGCTCTGAGCTAACATCTATTGCCAATCCTCCTCTTCCCCCCACCCCCCCAAAGCCCCAGTAGATAGTTGTATGTTGTAGTTGCACATCTTTCTAGTTGCTGTATGTGGGACGCGGCCTCAGCATGGCCGGACAAGTGGTGTGTCGGTGCGTGTCCAGGATCAAAACCCGGGCCACCAGTAGCGGAGCGCACGCACTTAACCACTAAGCCATGGGCCGGCCCTTTCCTTGTGGTTTTGATGTGCATTTCCCTAATAATGATGTTGAGCATCTTTTTATATGTTTGTTGGCCATTTGTATGTCTTTTTTCGAGAAACGTCTGTTGAAATCCTTTGCCTGTCTTTTAGTTGAATTGTTTGTATTTTTGTTGTTGAGCTGTAGGAGTTCTTCATACATTCTGAATATTAACCCCTTATCAGATACATGGTCTGTAAATATTTTCTCCCATTCTGTAGATTGCCTTTTCACTCTGTTTCCTTTGCTGTGCAGAAGTTTTTAAGTTTCACTGCTTGTGTTTTTAATTGTTACCTGTACCCTAGGTGACTTGAATAGATTTCAGGGAATTTGAGAGCCCCCTTGAAATTAAATACAGATTTTTATCTGTGTGCGTGCATTGATGTGCATTTTTCTGGAGCGAGGGTCTATGTGATCCGTTGCATTCTGTCAGGATTTAAGAGAGGTTGTCTAACGACTGTTGGTTTTGAGAACAGTGTCACCTAAAACTCGGCATGTTGGCGGTGACCCAGGACTGTCTCCTCCTCTTTAGCCTTGTTTTCTCTTCCACCCACTCCGTCTCCCTTGTGTCCCAGGCCCAGGTATAGGAAACCCGTGTCTGCTGTCTCCTGTTCTTTGCAGCTCTGGTGCCTAGCCTGGTGCCTAGCACAGTGAGTGTTGGTGGAAGGAAACCTCACTTTTGTACGTCTCCTCCGCTCTCCGACCTGACATGGCTTCTAGACCTGATGGCACATGCAGCTTGGCGTGACCCTGCGTCCTTACTCTTCTTGCGGCTTGTCCCCTTTGTTGGGGCACTTCCTGCCATGTTTTACCTGCCTGACACATGCAAGCCCACCTCTATTCCTTTTCCAAGCCCTTCTCTCTCGATGTGCCGGCATCTCCCTCTTCCCATAACCAGCCTTCCCTCTGCTCCCTCTCCATGAGGCTTGCTTCCCAGCCTTTATCCCTTCCCACCGTCCAGCACCATCTCCCTGCTAGCCCAGGCCTGGGTTTCCCCTGCAGTAGCTTCGCCTCTGGTTCTGCCTCTCATCACCTATTTCAGTCAGTCTTCTTCCCCTGCTCCCTCCACCCCCCCCAATCACAGGCTGTCTTCTGGCCACTGGGTGTTCACCACCCAGCACCCCCAGCTTTGATCTCCCTGTGCTCCCCTGTCCCAGTTGGCCTGGCCTGCTCCCTGCTAATGAACGCAGCACATAGGTCTCTCCACTGGGAGATCCCTTCTGCCTTTCCCACTCCCCACTTCCCTCTTCTCAGCCCAGAGGAGCCCAAATGCCCTGTCCTGCTTCTGATAACACTTGCACACGACTTTTCCGTGTTTTCCTCGGATTTCAGTGTGTTCTGTCTTCATTTTCCCAAACACCTCAGGGGAGCAGCTGTCTTCCACATTACTGTTCCCCTCTCGATTGCTTGCTTCAGGCTTTAGCAGATGTTTATTAAGTATTTGTTGAACGAATGATGACTCTTTTACCTTCAGTGTTCTATTTATTTGAATTCAAATTTTATAGAGTTTTTCACTTACCACTGGAGTGTATATCCCAGCTTTTTTGAAGCTCCTCTAACTCGGTTTAGTGAAAACTGACTGTGTGTTTCCTCTGGATCCTGGGTGCTGTATCACGTGCTACGAGGCAGGCGTGTACAAGGGGGAGAGTGTAAGTGGCCTGGCCCGTCTGCAAGGGGTTTATAGCCTAGTACATCAGTTCTTACTTTGTGGTCTTGGTACCTACCCTCTTAAGAATCAGGAGGACCTCAAAGAGCTTTTGTCTATGTGGGGTTATTTATTAATATTACTGTATTCAAAATTAAAACTGAGAAATTTAAAAATAACAAGAAACCCACTACATGTTAACATAAATAACATTTTTATGAGAAAAAACTACATCTTCCAAAACAAAAATGATTAGTAGGAAGAATGGCATTGTGTATGTTTTCATAAGTCTCTTTTATGTTTGGTTCATTAGCAAAGACCTGGATTTTCATAGCTACTTTCTATTTATTCTCTTGCGATATGTTCTTTGGGAGGAACTATGTGAGGAAAATCTAGCCTCACACAGATATGTAGTTGGAAAACGTAGGAGTATTTTAGTAGCCTTTTCAGATAATCGTGGGTCTTTTTCTCTAATACTCCACCAGAACTCAACAGGGGGCAGTTTCTTAAAGGTTAGTTGCAATGTGGAAACTGAAACTGTATCAATAACCTTTTCATACTGTTACATTAAAATTCGTTAGTCTTTCTTGCCCCTGGAATAGCTCATTTGCTCATGTGTGATGTTGTAACATCATGCATTCATCATTTGGAAAATACTGGCTAGCTGAGTTACACAGATTTTCCAAATATTGGCACATAGCATTATACAATGTAAAAAAAAAAAACCATATTTGTTAATACCACCAATCTTGTCGGAAAAGTCTTTAAAGTATTCCTGGGAAGATGTCCAGTTTGTGGTGGCTAATGTGTTTTCCAAAATTCTAACTTTTGTTTGAAAATTCGCATTTTGTTATTTGTAACAAACGCTGTAAGTTATTTTTCTGAAAGTGACAGGCTCACTTGTTTCGTCTTTGAGAAGATATACCAGTACCCGTGGTTTTTTTTAAATCAGTCATTCTTTCAAATAAAATGATGTTCTGTGGAGAAAGTGGCCAGTTCGGCTCACCAGTTGGTCACATGAGCGCTTCCCCTTTAGATGACCATCGTCCTGTGACATACAGCAGAAGTACTTTATACATACTTCCTGTTTTGTCACACAGAATATTAAAAGGATGTGTACTCAAGGGTCAAAGTTTTAATAAGATTAATAATTTTTACTGCTTCATCAAAGACATTCTTAAATGAAACTGGTGATCTTTTTAATGAGCGTGTGGCCAGTAACGGCCGGTGCACAGCGGAGCCCCTGCTCTGACAAGTGCCGGCAAATGTTAGAGCAAATGTTAACACAAAGAAGGGCAAATGATGTCTTAGTATTATTCTGAAAATAGTTTTAACCTCCCAGACCTCCTTGTAAAGATCTTGGGGACCCTGGAGCCCACAGTCTGTGCTTTGATGCCCACTGGTGAGATGCAGCCTTAGCCCCCACAGATCTGGGCTCAGCTCACGCCCCACCTCCTTCAGGTCTCTCCTCAAATGTGAGGCCATCCCTGACTTCCACTTTTCAAATTAGCCCCCCTTCTACCCCTCACCTCTAACCCTGGCCCTCCTTGCTGTATTTTTCTCCATATCCTTTGTCACCATCTAATATACTGTATTGTTCTCCATTTTGTCTACTTCTCTCCACTAAAATGTAAGCTCAAGATGGCAGAGGTTTTTATCTGTCTTGTTCGTTGCTATATTCCCAGCACTTAGAATAGTACCTGGCACATAGAGGTAATAGTCTGATAAGTATATGAATGAATGAATGAATGAATGAATGAAGGGCAGTGCCTGGGCTGGTTCTGTGCTGTCTCCTGGTAGGCTGGAGGAGAGCAGCTCATTGCCTTTGACCCATTCCCCATGGAGGTGCCAGCCCCTGCTGACTTCTCTGTGCTCCTCCTGCCTCCTCAGCCAGTGCTGCCCCACACCGCCGTGTGCCTAGTGTGTGGCGAGGCGGGGAAGGAGGACACGGTGGAAGAGGAAGAAGGCAAGTTTAACCTCATGCTCATGGAGTGCTCTATCTGCAATGAAATCATCCACCCTGGATGCCTTAAGGTGAGTGGCCCCTGAGGGATCTGGCTATGCTGCTGGACACCCCTACTCATGGCCTCTGGTGGTACTGATGCTGGGGGTGGGGGGGTGGGGGAAGGACGGATGGGCAGCCGCTCTTGGATTCCTTCCCTGGAGGACCCCCTAGTCTGGAGGATTCCGTGTGTCAGATGATGAGCCAAGGGCAAGAATTAGGTCTGGTGTAGCTCAGACCTTCCACCTGTGTCTTTGAGGGAATGAACACACACACACCCCACTTCCTGAGATCTCAGAACCTGAGAAGAGTTCCCAGAAGGAGACTGAGTGGTTGGGCTCCTCACTGGATTCCTGGCTGGGGGCTTCTGGGAGAACGAGGCCTGGGCCAGGTCCTGTAACAACAGGTAGTTGCATTCCTGTTCCTGTGTGTGCTCAGGGCAGGGCTGCCTTCTCTTGGGGACTGTGGTGCTGTGCCTGCTTGTCTTAGACAGCAGATTCCACCTGTGAAAGGAAGAGACTGCTCTGGGCTGGCACATACCTTCTGTCCCAAGAGAATGTCATCATACCTGGCACCACCCTGTCAGCCCAGGTGTGAGGCTGTGTGTATCTGTGTGTTTTAGAGAGATCAGGGTGGGCCTACCCTACATGGTAGTTCAGCTCTGAAGTGTCCCCTTTGCTCCGTGGTGGTAGTGGGGGTTTGTTTTGATGCTCACCCCCTACGCACACACCTCTCACTCTGAAGGGGGTGCTGTGACTTTTCCCTGGCTGTGGACGTCAGACCTTCATGTCTCAATCGCCTGGTGACTTCTGTCTCTCCCAGGTCAGAAGCTCCAAGAGGGCAGGGACAACCACACCTGACTTGTGCACACCTCACACACAGTACAGTGCTGCTAAATGACAAGTTTGTTGGGTCCTTTCTGGGTGCCAGGCCCTGAGCTAACTGCTTTACCTAGGCTATCTCCCTGAATTCTGGCAGAACTCCAGTGAGCCAGGCACACTCTGTTCCACGGACGAGGTCACTGGCCCACAGGGATGGCTGATTTGCCCAGGATCACTGAACTAGAAAATCAGGATTTGAACCCTGGCCTGAATCCAGAGCCACCTGTCTTAACCATTCTTGTTTTCTTTTGGCCAAAGATGGGATGGAATGGCATTTGGGAGGGGGCGCTGGTGTTCCTGGCAGAGGTGGCCTCCGCCTCCCTGCGTGCTGACTGGCGCGTGTCCCTGCAGATTAAGGAGTCAGAGGGCGTGGTCAACGATGAGCTTCCAAACTGCTGGGAGTGTCCAAAGTGTAACCACGCCGGCAAGACCGGGAAAGTGAGTGTCGGGCTCCAAGTCCCAGGGGTCAGCCCGGGAGGGGCGGACCTTGGCCTTGCCAGACCCAGCCTGTCCTGGCGTTGTCGGCTGGGGGGTGCTGCGGGCGCGGGGAGAGGGTCAAGTCCAAAGATATACAGTTGGTTTGTTCCTTCTCTCTTTTTGGCCTACAAGCAAAAGCGTGGCCCTGGCTTTAAGTACGCCTCAAACCTGCCCGGCTCCCTGCTCAAGGAGCAGAAGATGAACCGGGACAACAAGGAAGGGCAGGAGCCTGCCAAGCGAAGGAGTGAGTGTGAGGAGGCGCCTCGGCGCAGGTCAGACGAGCACCCCAAGAAGGTGCCCTCTGACGGCATCCTGCGCCGAAAGTCGGACGACGTGCACCTGCGGAGGAAGCGGAAATACGAGAAGCCCCAAGAGCTGAGTGGCCGCAAGCGAGTACGGACTGGGAGGGGCGGGTGGCGAGGGGTGGCCTCTCGGATGCAGGGGGGCGGGGGCGGGGGCCGGACGGGCAGCGGGGAGAACTCGGGACCCTGGCCTCTGGCTGCCCCGAGCGGGTCACCGAAGTTCTGAGAGCCTGGCCCAAAGAAAAGGAGGGAAAACCAGCGAGTCACTCCTCTTCCCACCCCTTTAGGCCTCGACGCTTCAAACATCCCCCGGTTCCTCCTCTCACCTCTCGCCGAGGCCCCCTCTAGGCAGCAGCCTCAGCCCTTGGTGGAGATCCAGTCTCACTTACTTCCAGCAGCAGGTGCTCGAACTTCGCCCCGCCCTCCGGAGGCCCGGGGACTTGCGAGTCCCTGGCGCCCCCCAACCCCGCCCCACTGGTCCTCGAACCCATTGCTGCAGCCGCCCTGAGCCACCTGTTCGCCGGAGCTTCCCAGGCCTCAGTCCCAGATCGCTGGGTTCTGGCGTGAGGCCTGGGAAGCTGAAGCTGCCACGGGGAAGCCCTGTGGTCCGGGGAACCTCGGACGATCCCGGCGGCCGCGCCCCGCCTACTGGCCCTGCCGGCGTCAGCCACGAGGTGGCGCCTGGTTATCTTCTCCCAGCTCTAGCCGTTAAGCCTCTGCTGGGAATCTCGCAGGGCCCTGCTTCCAGGACTGCCTCCCAGGGCCAAGTCCTACCTTGAATGGGCGACTGCCTATCTCTGTGTCTGACCAAGGGGGAGGTCAGTTGAGTGGGAACAGTTCCATCACTCTCCTCCACTTCCAGCTTCTTCCTTAAACCCAGCAGGTGGGGGCCACCAGTGTCTCAGTCAAAGAGGAGGAGATGGGATTTGTGGGGAAGGTGATCCTCCAGCCCCTACTCTAGAGACTGTGGACTCGTGGTGGGGTTGGGTGTAGAGGGGACCAAGTCTGACCAACCCTGGGAGCAAGCTCTGCATCCTTTCTTTCCTGTGACAGCTAAAACCTGGCAAGGAAGATAAGCTTTTCAGGAAAAAGGTACTGGCTTCTTCTCCCCTCCACTCCCCTCCCATCACCCCAGGCCTGGGACAGTGGATCAGGGAGAGGGTGGGGAGGCCTGGGTTGGCACCGCCCTGAGCCTAGGGGCTTACCTGCTCTCGTATCCCCCCACCCCCCTCAGCGGCGGTCCTGGAAGAACGCAGAGGAGCGGATGGCTCTAGCCAACAAGCCTCTTCGGCGCTTCAAGCAGGAACCGGAGGATGATCTGCCGGAGGCGCCTCCCAAGAGCAGGGAGAGCGACCACTCCCGCTCCAGCTCCCCCACAGCCGGGCCCAGCACTGAGGGGGCAGAGGGCCCAGAGGAAAAGAAGAAGGTGAAGATGCGCCGGAAACGTCGACTCCCCAACAAGGAGCTGAGCAAAGAGCTGAGCAAGGAGCTCAACCAAGAGATCCAGAAGACAGAGAATAGCCTGGCCAACGAGAACCACCAGCCCATCAAGTCAGAGCCCGAGAGTGAGAATGAGGAGCCCAAGCGGCCACTGGGCCTCTGTGAGCGCCCCCACCGCTTCAGCAAGGGGCTCAATGGCACCCCCCGGGAGCTGCGGCACCAGCTGGGGCCTGGCCTGCGCAGCCCACCCCGAGTCATCTCCCGGCCCCCTCCCTCTGTGTCCCCGCCCAAGTGCATCCAGATGGAGCGACATGTGATCCGGCCACCCCCCATCAGCCCCCCACCTGACTCGCTGCCCCTGGATGATGGGGCGGCCCATGTCATGCAAAGGGAGGTGTGGATGGCCGTCTTCAGCTACCTCAGCCACCAAGACCTGTGTGTCTGCATGCGGGTCTGCAGGACCTGGAACCGCTGGTGAGGGGCTGCTCGCTGAGCTCGGACAGGGAGGCAGTGAGGGACCTGCCCTGTGTCGGGCTCTAGGCTAAGGCTTAGGCTCCACCAGGGGTGGCACATGTGTGGCATGCCTCCCCACTTGAGTCACTCATGATACTCTTTCTTTCGAAGTCCAGTCTAGCTTTAATTATCCTCCTTAAAGAGTTCCAGGCGGCTCCAGCAATCCATTCAGTCTAGTCTTATCAGAAGAGGTGAACCGTATTTGCTTTCCTGATTTAGCTCCTTGGAATATGAACTAAGGACCAGGTGGAGTCCTTATCCTTAAAGAGTTAGCCCAGGTTAAGAGCAAGAGTGCCAGTTACTGATCTTACTCCCAGCTTCCATATTTCCTAGCTCTCTGACCTTGGCCAAGTTACTTACCTTCATCTGTGAACAGGCATGCCTCAAAGGGTTGTTTTGAGATATGGCATGTAGAGGGCATGATAATTTGTTGTTGTTAATGCCGTCGAGTCGATTCTGACTCCTGGCGACCCTGTGTGCAACAGAGCTGAACCCTGCCTGGTCTTTTTGTGCCATCCTCTCAGCCTTCTGGCACTATATCAGACAGTGCTCTGCTACTATTTGTAGGGTTTTCATGGCCAATTTTTTCACGGGTGCATGGCCAGGTCCTTCTTCCTAGTCTGTCTATTCTGGAAGCTCTGCTGAAACCTGTCCACCATGGGTGATCCTGCTGGTGTTTGAAATACCAGTGGCATAGCTTTCAGCATCACAGCAACACGAAGCTCCCAGTAAATACTTGATGGAGAGCGAGTGCTGGCACCTTCCATGAGGGCCTTATGGCAATCAGAGGAGAGGTGCCCAGGTGTGGGCAAGATGAGAGCTAAACAGAGAAGGGTCCAGAGGGTGGAGTTAGGGAGCCTTTCCCTGAGCTTGGTAGATCAGAGGATTACTACAGCCATGCAGAGGGCTCCCCAGGTGAGCCTTCAACTCTTGATGATGCCCCCTCTGCTGGGCCTGGCCCCCAGGTGCTGTGATAAGCGGTTATGGACCCGCATCGACCTGAACCACTGCAAGTCCATCACGCCCCTGATGCTGAGTGGCATCATCCGGCGACAGCCTGTCTCGCTGGACCTCAGCTGGACCAATATCTCCAAGAAACAGCTGAGCTGGCTCATCAACCGGTTGCCTGGTGAGTGCTGAGCCAGGGACCCCAAATGTGCAGTATTGGGGGCTGGGATGCATCACCTAACCTGCCACCCCCGTCTGTCCCCCCAGGGCTCCGAGACTTGGTGCTGTCAGGCTGCTCGTGGATTGCAGTCTCAGCCCTCTGTAGCTCCAGTTGTCCATTGCTCCGGACCCTGGATGTCCAGTGGGTCGAAGGACTAAAGGACGCCCAGATGCGGGATCTTCTGTCCCCACCCACGGATAACAGGCCAGGTGAGTGGCCAGGCCTGGAGTGTGCCCAAGGGGGTCACATGGAGGTGGTGTGACCCAGCTGTGCCATTGGATCTGATTTTCACCACAAACCCCACGTGGTGTGTGCATCCTCAAGCCTTTTCTGGCCTCAGTCCTTTTCCAGAGGATGCAGAGATGTGTCCCAGCTGCTGTGTTCTCAGTCACTTTCAGTGCAGAGGGTATTTGAAGAGGGCAGAGACTCCTTTGCACACTCAAGATGCCACCCTAGAGGTTCTGCATGCATCTGACTGCTTCTCTGTTCATTTGTCCTTCACTGGCTTCAATCTTCCATGGGTGTCAGGATTAGTGTGGTTGGACAGGGGCTCACAGGAGGACAGAGCCCTCTTAGGCTGGGTTGCAGGAGTCATTGCTCCTTGCCAGGAGCTTAAATAAGGAAACCGTAGTGATCCAGAGATGCTGTGCTGTCTCTGCTCTGATTGGCCAAGTACTGCTGGGTGGAATGTGGGCTCTGTGTTTCTAGATCTTCTGATTTTTCAAGAATTTAGAAGTGTAAAATTTGATGTAGAAGCTTCTGATTTTTAAATGGTGGAAGTAATTCTGGTCTTTGGGGAAACAGTCATGGCTAAATGGAGCCCAAGTGTTCCATCTGGCTGGTAGGCCTTTTAGAGTGTCATGTCAATGTGATCAGAACTCCCTAGTCAAGTTGACATGTTGCCTCCCTCCTTCCTGCCCCCTCAGGTCAGATGGACAATCGGAGCAAGCTCCGGAACATCGTGGAGCTGCGTCTAGCAGGTCTGGACATCACGGATGCCTCCTTGCGGCTCATCATACGCCACATGCCCCTGCTCTCCAAGCTCCACCTTAGTTACTGTAACCATGTTACTGACCAGTCCATCAACCTGCTCACTGCTGTGGGCACCACCACCCGAGACTCCTTAACCGAAATCAACCTGTCAGGTCAGTCGGGGCACCCATCGGGATCTGCCCAGTACCCCGTGGGATGGGCTGGGAATTTCACATTCGTTGGAGGTCACAGTGTTAGGTGCTAGGACATACCAGTGAACGAGACAGACACACAGCCTAGTTTAGAGGGGTAGCATACATTAAACAAATAAGCATTATTGGATTTGTAATAATTGCTACCAAATAATAGTGCTGGTATTGTTGAGAGCACATAGCAGTGGTTCCTGACCCAAAATACAGCCTAGGGAAGCTTCAGGTGGTTGTAGACAGGCTGGCACCTGGCAGCAGGGGGTGAGGGAGAGCGGTGTGCAGTGAGGGAAGGCCAGGCTGAGCAGGCTTCGACCGATGGAGTAAGCAGCTTGGTTTCTGCAGTTGTTGTTGCTTCCTTGTACTCCTCCTGACCCTATATCAAGGGGCCTGTTGTTGGGGAGTAGACCCCAAAGCTAGGTGCCCTTATGGTTGTATATCTGTCACATAGTGACAGTGAGGGAGTCCTCACACCCTCCGCTTGCTGATGGGGCAGGAGTCGTTTCTTAAGGACTTGAGGCGTGACCACCAGTGAGATGGACAGAGGCAACGCTTCCCATTCTCAGCCCATCTAACCCAGTTTTGGTCTGATAGCTTAGGATGGTTGGATTGGGCATATAAGATTTGGACAAAACAAAACAAAACAACTTTTTTTCCCCCCAGAAATTACTGGGTAATAAAGGACATCCTTACCTCATTTAAATTACATTTTGACACAGTCCAATCTGATGTTTTGCTTCATCAGGATTCACATGCTATTCAGTTGTTTGCCTCTCTTTGCATCCCACGTTCATGCCTGATAGATAAACACCTTCCTGTTAACCATGCCACAGTCAAGCAGGAGAGGGGAGGTTTGGGTGCTGTGAGATAATTCTGTACCTAGGTGCCTAGGAAGCCATCCCTCCTTCTCAGGGAGTTTTGGTGAGGGGTTGTCCCACCCCATGGAGGCAGAGAACAGAGAGCCATACAGAAGTGAGGTTTCACCAGGATTGCAGCTCAAGGCTCAGCTCATGGTCTTGAGTCGATGCTGGGGCCACCCTGCAGAGAAGGGCCTGGGTGGCATCTTGTTCTGAGTACCTGGTATATGAACTCTTTTTATTTATTCTAATTTAGTTATTGTGTGTGTGAGGCAGAGATCCCAGGATAAACCTGCCTCCCCCGCAGTGTGGTCCAAGAGGTGTGTGTGTGTTTGTGTAACTCTTTTACAATTTGTTTTCCACCAATCCATTCAGGTCATCTTTTTGTCTCAGTACCTATAGATCTCTGCATTCTTGTTAAGACTGTGTAGTAGATGAAGGCAAATCTCTGTACTCAGTCTCTTCTAGATTCATTTCTTTTGAAGATGTTTTCCCCTCTCATCAGTATAACTAGTTGAGTTAATGATAAAATGAGTCTGTGCCACAAAACGGATGACAGTTGACACATTTCAGGATCCTTGGACAGTGTGAAGTTGCAGTTGTCTAGATTTTGTTATTCAGGCTGCATTTCATTGTCGGAACATGTACTGGATGCCCAGGGCAGCCCTTCGCCTGTCCCTCCCACCCCCTGAGGCACCCACCTTCAAGTCTTGAGCTCTTTCTTCCAGGATTTTCTTCCACTTTTCCAAATTGTGAGCCTACATTGCTATTTCTTGATTTTTTTTCTTTCCCATTCAGATATTCTGCATTTATTAACTTGCTATGTTGAACACAAGGATGACTACTCTTATATCCTTTTACTGCCCCTGTTTTTTTCCTGCATCTTTCCAATTTGTGATTGTCACTGTTATTTACCTTATTATAGCCACGTAAGTATTGTCCACTGTTGAGCCAAATAGTCTATTATGAGTAAGTTTCCTTTCTTGCACAATTTTTTTGTTGTTGTTTTTCCTAGAGTTAATAATTGCCTCATTTTTGTTTGCTTAGTCCCTAAGCAGATTCTACAACAGACTTGAATACTATTCCTTCCCCAAACTAAATTATCAGATCCCAACCAGTTTTTGTAGAACCCTCCCTTCTGGACTTCTTTTCCTCCCCTCTGTTTTCTCCTCCTGGACTCCTGCGTGCATTTGAACTGGCCGCCTCTGCCTGCTGCCCAGCCGCTGTCCTGGAACTTTCTCCCACCATCTTGGGAATTTCATTGGTCTGTGTCTTGTGTAGGGTCCGCACTTTCCTTGATCTCATATCTTCTTTCTTGGATCTCTGATGTGCTGGAGGACATCTTCTGTATCTTGTATGTCCACAAATGGTTTTATTATACCCTCACATTGACTTGATAGCTTAGCTGGGTATAGGACCCTAGTTTGGGAACTGTATTGTTTCAGAAAGTGGGAGGCGTTGCTCCTCTTTCTTCTGCTTTCCAGAGTCCAAGTCTAAAACCATTTGATTCTTCATCCTGCAGTGAATCTACTTTCTCTTATTAGAAGTTTGTAGGACAGTTTCTTTGTCTCTAGTTGTCTGCAATTTTTGATGATGAGCCTTGGTTTGAATCCATTTCATCCATCACCACCACACTCATATGAGCCCTTTCAGTCTTTCAGTCTGGAAATGTATGTCCTTCAGTTCTGAGAAATTCTGTTCTCTTTCTCTACTAGTCCTCTGATACCTTTTTTTCCCTCCTGTTTTCCACCTCTGTGTCTTTTTGTTCTATTTTCTGGAAGTTTTCTTCCACTTTATCACACAATTCATATATGGTCATGTGCCACATAACAACGTGTTGGTCAACAACGGACCGCATATATGGCAGCGGTCCCATAAGATTAGTACCATAGAGCCTAGGTGTGTAGTAGGCTATACTGTCTAGGTTTGTGTAAGCACACTCTATGATGTTCCCACAACGAAACTGCCTAACCATTCATTTCTCAGAACGTATCCCCATCGTTAAGTGACGCGTGACTAGTGCGTTTTTCATTTCTGCTGTCATGTTAGGTTGAACCAATGAAGCTGCTGTTTATGTAGGTCAAAAACAGTCTAATATTGGCAGTTTCATATGGTTCAACCTATATTTTTAACTTTACAGCTGTATTTCATTTTCTGAACTTTCATAGAGTGGCCTGTTCTTGTTTCTTGGGTCAAGATATCGTCCATCCTGAGGATATTGATAGTTTTATTTTCTTCTCCCTGGATAGGCTGTTTCCTTCAGATGTAGTTAGTGGTGCTCATAAGAGGCCCTCCTCAGATTTAGTGGATTTAGTGCCAACACATGGTTGTCCACTCTAGGGTGATCGGAGGCTCTAGGCACACTGTTGGAGTTGGTCTGCTATGGATGTCAGTTGTCATGTGGTCGGCATGGGTCATTTCTTTGGGGAAACCCAGATGTGAGATCTTTCTGTCTTTCCTCTTAAGCTGGTCAGGGTTTTTGGAAGGACTCTCTTTAACCTCCCTACTGAAGAGTGCAGGCCCGGCTGCCACTGTTCTAGGGCTTGGCAGAGGAAGGAGGCCAGGGGTCTCGAAAGTCAGCAGGTGAGTTTCCCTGTAGCCCCTGTTTTTCAGTGGGTGCCTCTACCTTCCACAGTGCTTGGTGGCATCTAGTTAGGAGACTTCCTCTCTTACCCATCAGAGACAGAAACTCCACTCCAGCTGGGAAGGGAATCTGGATGTCTCATTGCTCCTTAAACAGATTTTCAACCAGTCCTGTCTCTAACCCCATCTTTAGCCCCACTTCCAATGTACCCATTGCTTCTTGTACTTGAACCTTTGGTGTGCTTTGTAGAATAGATCTGCTTTTCTGCTTTCTCATCAGCTGGTTTAGGGTTAAGCTTTCTCAAGTTTACTAAATTGTTACCTCTTCTCCACCTTCCAAAATTTTTTAAAAGAATTTTTTATTGTGGCAAAATACGCATAAAATTTACCATTTTAACAATTTTTAAGTGTACTGTTCACTAGCATTAAGTTCATTCACATTGTTGTGCAACCACCACCACCATCCATCTCCAGAACTTTTTCTTCACCCCATCAGAAACTCTCTACCCACTAAAAAAATAACTCTCCATTTCCCCTTCTCCCCAGCCCCTGACAGTCACCATTCTACTTTCTGTCTCTATGAATTTGACTCCCTAGGGATCTCATATATAAGTAGTTTGGTGTTTTTGTAACTGGCTTATTTTACTTAGCATAATGTCCTCAAGATTCATGTATGGTGTAGCATGTGTCAGAATTTCCTTCCTTTTCAAAGCTGAATAGTATTCTCTTATATGTATATACCACATTTTGTTTATCCATTCATCTGTTGATGGACACTTGGGTAATGCTGCTATGAACATGGGTGTAGAAATACCTGTTTGAGTCCCTACTTTCAGTTCTTCTGGGTATTTATGCGGAAATGGACTAACTGGAGCATATGGTAATTCTGTGTTTAATTTTTCTGAGGAACTACCATATTGTTTTCCATAGTACCTGTACCATTTTACATTCCTACTGACAGTGCACAAAGGTTCCAGTTTCTCCACATCCTTGCTGACTCTTGTTATTTTCTGGGTTGTTTTTGTTTGTTTGTTTTTGGTGAGGAAGATTGGCCCTAAGCTAACATCTGTTGCCAATCTTCCCCTTTTTGCTGAGGAAGATTAGCCCTGAGCTAACATCTGTGCCCATCTTCCTCTCTTTTGTATATGGGATGCTGCCACAGCATGGCTTGATGAGCGGTGCGTAGGTCCACGCCTGGGATCCGAACCTGCAAACCCCCGGCCGCCGAAACGGAGTGTGTGAACTTAAGCACTATGCCACTGGGCCAGCCCCTGTTTGTCTTTTTTATAATAGCCATTCTAATGAGTATGAAGATCTCAATGTGGTTTTGACTTGCATTTCCCTAATAATTAGTAACATTGAGCATCTTTTCATTGGCTTATTTGCCATTTATATATCTTTTTTGAAGAAATGTCTATTCATGTCCATTGCCTACTTTTTAATCAGGTTGTTATTTTTTTATTGTTGATATTCTGGATATTAATATATTCTGGATATTAATTCCTTATCAGATACATGATTTGCAAATATTTTCTCGCATTCTACTGTCTTTTTCCTCTCTTTACTCTGTTGATAGTGTCTTTTGCACAAAAGTTTTTAATTTTAATGAAATTCAATCTGTTTTCCCTTTTGTTGCCTGTGCTTTTGGTGTCATGGTTAAGAAATCATGGGCAAATCCAAGGTAATGAAGATTCTCCCCTATGTTTTCTTCTAAAAGTTATTTATAGTTTTAAGTCCTATATTAACTCTTTGAATCATTTTTAGTTAATTTTTGTATATGGTGTGAGCTAAGGGGTCTACCTTCATTCTTTTGCATGTGAATATCCAGTTTTCCCAGTACCATTTGCTGAAAAGTCTGTCTTTCACCACTGAATTGTTTTGGCACCTTGTCAACAATCATGTGACCACTCAAGGGTTTATTTCTGGGCTGTCAGTTCTAGTCCATTGGTCTATATGTTGATCTTTATGCAAGTAACACACATTCTGACTTTAGTAAGTTTTGAAATCAGGAAGTGTGAGTCCTCCAGTTTTGTTTTTCTTTTTCAAGATTGCTTTGGCAATTCAGGGTCCCTTAAATTTCTACATGAATTTCAAGATGGATTTTTCTATTTCTGCAAAAAACGCTGTGGGTATTTTATAGCAATTTCATTGAATCTGTAGATTGCTTTGGCTAGTATTGACACTAACAATATTAAGTCTTCCAATTCATAAACATGGAATGTCTTTCCATTTATTTACATCTTCTTTAATTTCTTTCAGCAGTGTTATTTAGTTTTCAATGTACACATCTGTCACTTCCTTCGTTATGTTTATTCCCAAGTACTTTATTCTTTTTGATGCTCTTGTAAATGGAATTGTTTTCCTAATTTTCTTTCAGATTATTCACTGCTAGAAACGGAAAAGATTTTTGTATGTTGATTTTGTATCTTGCAGCTTTGCTGAATTCATTTATTAGTTCGTGTCTGCATGGAATCTTTAGGATTTTCACATATAAGATCATATCATCTGCAGGCAGAGATAATTTTACTTCTTCCTTCCCATAAGTATCATTTTTTTAAATTTAATGCTTTGATCTGTCTAGAATTTATTTTGTTGTGAGGTAGGAGTACATGTTTTTAGGCCACATTATTTCAGGTTTGTAATCTTAATCCTGCTTCTCCTTTCTTTGGACATCTATTTTTCACTATTAAACAGACTGATGAAAACATCTTTGTTTATTAACCCATCGTGGGCCTATCCATGATGTTCCCCACACCACCAATTTTATAATTTGAACATTTTCAAGCATAGGAAAATTGGAAGAGTAGTATAATGAACACAGGTGTATCCTCCAGCTAGATGCAGCGACTGTTGGTCTTGTGCTGCGTGTGCTTTATCTCTGTATATACCTTTTTTTCTTTTGCTGTCATTTGAAAGTTGCAAACATTGTGGCACTTCACCCCTAAACACCTCGAGATACTTCAGCGTGCATTTCCTGAGAATAAGGCCATCCTCCGCACATAACCACAAGAGCACTGTCACACCAAAGGAAAAGATTAAAGAGTTAAAACAACCAAATGTAATTTCTATTATCCTGGAACAGTCCCCCTAGGCGTTCTCCCCCTGACATTGACCTTTTGAAGTGTCCCGGCAGGATTTTCTTTTTTTTTTTTTTAAAAGATTTTATTTATTTTATTTTTTTCCCCCCAAAGCCCCAGTGGAAAGTTGTATGTCGTAGCTGCACATCCTTCTAGTTGCTGTATGCGGGACTCGGCCTCAGGATGAACGGAGAAGTGGTGCCTGGATGCGCACCCGGGATCCGAACCCGGGCCACCAGCATCACAGCGCGCGCACTTAACCACCAAGCCACAGGGCCGGCCCCCGGCAGGATTTTCTTACAGCATGCCCCACATGCAGGATTTGTTTGTTGGTTCCATAGTCTCCTTCAGCTTGTACTCGATCCTCTGTATTTCCTGTAAACTGCCAGTTAGGTCCAGAGGCTTGCTTGGATTCTGGTTAGACGTTTTTGGCAAGAAAACCTCATAGGTGATGGTTATGTGCTTGGTACATCTCCTGCTGTGACACGACATAGTTGTGCTCGTCTTTGGGTTGTGTTCCCAGCAGTGGAACTGCTGCTCACAGGGCATATGCACATGGTGGGATGGCCCCCCACACCCTGCTGGTGCTCCCCTCTGCTGGCCTGCTTTAGGTCACTCCAGTCCTCCTTAGAATCTTCCAGCTTTATCACCCCTCCCCTTGCAAGCTCTTTGCCTGCCTTCCGGAGAGTGCTGTTTAGTTCCATTCCCACAGTGTCTCTCATTCCCCACTCAGATCCAGCTCTCGTCTCCCCCACTTCCAGGCCCACCTCCATCACCAGCGCAGGGCTGTTCTTCCCCTGAAGCACTCTCCCAGTTCCCTGCAGAAGGGCCTGACCCAGGTCCCTTGGTGCCTTCACGCTCCAGAGCGGGCAGCTCCATCCCGGAGAACTGAGCCATCTGGCTGGTGCACTGTTGTGCCCTGTGGCTCAGATGGCTGGGGGACCTCCAGTGTGTCCTGGCGGTTACCCGTTTACACTGAGGCTATACTTCCTGTAAATTGTGACCTACAGTCCCAGCTGCCTCCTTTTCTGCATTCTTGGGGCAGACAGCTTTGGCCCCATGTCAGAGGCTCACTCGTGCCCAGCCAGAGTTCTTCCTGGTTCTTGGTTCAAAAATCCCTGAAACCGGAGCCCATAGATCCTTCCATCAAGGACCCTTGATAGAAAGGACTTTCCCAGGGGGAGTCTCTTGGTCCTCTTGGGAAACTAGAAGACAGTTTTCCACTTTTGTGCATTAGACCTCCCTGTAGTCAGGTTACACAGACCCTTCACAGGCAGGCGCTCCCACAGCTGATAGACGGTCCAGCTGCCCGTGGAGGAATGTGGTCATGTGGCCGGTGCTGGCAGGCCAATGTTGTGACTCTTGCTATATCCAAGGACAACTGATATCAGAAAAAGGCCTGTTCAATACAGGGCCTATATGTCATAGTGAATAGTGGAAAATGAAACAAAAGTGTGTGACAGTAAGTTTATCATGTTAGCAGAATCCCTATTCTGTTTGCATGTAGAATGAATCAAGTGTTGAGTTTTGGGGGGCATGATTTTTCAGAATTGTGTGATAGCATTATACAACATCCTTCATCACTTGACTTTTTGCAATAAGATTATAAAGAGGGTCAGCCGTGTGGGGGGAAGTATTTGAAGGATTAATTGGAAGGTTAAAGGGATACTCTTGGAAAAACTGAGGTGTTATCCTCGAAGCATTTCTTTGTCAGCATCCTTGTCACTTTTCCCATCTAACTGCCTGGCCTTCGTTTGTTAGTGGCAGTGCATGTGAGGCAGACAGGATTCCATCACCACTTGTTCTAAGTGCATGAACTGCTACTGCCTTTATGAGATGGGGTTATATTTACATTGTCTGCAGTGTGCATCCGAGAATCTGCGAGCGTCTGGGTGAACATTTTGTGCTGACCTGAGGAGCTTGTTTGAAAGGAGCTACTTGTATAAAGTGGTCAGTTCCTTGGTGACTCATGTGGTGCTATGACTTTACTTCCTTACGTCACCTCCCAACCTGCAGGGACTTTGATAGTACGGAGCCAGCACAGGCCTTGTATGCATTATTGCAGTTTGCCCTTGCTGTTTTTATTCCTACTCAATTTAATAGAAAAATGAAAGTGCAGATACTAGTGATGACAAGCAAAGCTCTCAAGCTTAATACCATTGAGATGAAGGAATTATTCATCTGGCCCAGAGTGGGGACTCTGAGCCTCAGCTGGATGCTAACTGGCATTGAAGCCAGTTGACTGTGGATTCAGTTGTAAAAGAAAAAAGTATGACAAAAGGAAAGTACATATTGATAGAAATATGTACTTGAAGAGTGAGTCTACAGGTGAGGGCAGGATGAAAGATGCTGAATTCTGGTTTTGCTCTCAGTCGACAGAATCTCTCCAGCCCCTTCTAGCATATTGGTCCTCTGCATACGTTTCAGGTGAACATTCAGGAAAGGTCAAGCTAGCATGCTGTGCCCCGCTCAAAGGGTTGGTGCCCATGTGAGCAAAAAGGATGCCAGGATGACCTTACAGATGTTCTCACTCCACCCAGCCCTTCTCCCCTGGAATTTACCTGAAGGGAATAAGCAGATAGATAAGCAGATAGATAAGTGCACAATAATGTGCATTGAGAGGTATTCATCAACAATATTAGATGGGGAAAACAAGCCATTTAACACATCATGTGATCCTATCTTTGTAAAACAACACAGACAGGAGACCTATTTATGTGAGACTATATACATATGAAGAGGTGGCTATGTGGTAAGATTCTAAGTGATTTCACTTGGAACAGTCTTAATGTTTTGCAAGCCTATATTAACGTTTATAATTGGTAGATGAAACCATTCCCCATTTGAAGAGAGCTTTTAAGCAAGTAGTTTTCCTTAGGGCACCAGGGCTGGAATATGCCCAAGAGCCGGTTTCTCGTTGCGGAGTGCCTGGGGCTCGTGGGGCCTTTGGGCTCTGTGCCTCCTGCGCCTCATGCTGTTTCCTCTTCTCTGCAGACTGCAATAAGGTTACTGACCAGTGCCTGTCCTTCTTCAAACGCTGTGGGAATATCTGTCATATTGACCTGAGGTACTGCAAGCAAGTTACCAAGGAAGGCTGCGAGCAGTTCATAGCTGAAATGTCTGTGAGTGTCCAGTTTGGGCAAGTGGAAGAAAAACTCCTGCAAAAACTGAGTTAGTCCAAGGACAATTGTGTAAATACGGGGTGGGTGGGGGGAGTGGACACGGCAGGGGAGGGTGAAAGACTTTACAAAAACTAGGGCTTTTATTTTCACTTTGGAACTTGGAACTACAGACCACAGAACGATTCCATTTTGCAAGTCTTGCTGAGGGACAAGCCGTTCCACCACCCATTTTGGGGATGAGTGAGCTGGACGCTTTCCTTTGGTCTTTCTGAATCAGAACTGCACTGCTTTCTGGACCATTTCTAAGGCGGCCTTTACCAAGAAGACATTCCCATCGGAGAGGAGGATGGACTTGGGAGAAATTCTCTTACTGAAGCATGAGCTTAGGAGTTTTTTTGGTGGTGGTGTTTTTGTTTTGGACACCTCATTCCTTGCAACTCCAGGGTTCTTGGTGTCAGCATAAAGTGGACCACACACCACATCTGCCATCTTGACATATTTGTTTGTTTGTTTGGTTTTGTTACATCTTACATTATGCAGAACTATTTTTGTACAAATTGTTTAAAAGTTATTTATGCAAGGTTTGAATGCATACCAGTGTTTTTATTGTTTTGAGATTGCCAACTTTCCTAGTTTCCTTAAGGTAGGAGAGAACTTAACCTGTACTTCACCAACAAATAATCCATCTACACACGTGCCCAGATCTGGCAAAGCAGGCTAAGACCTTCCAGTTAAAAGCATGTTTAACTGGAAGTTGAGAGCCTGCTTTGTATGTCAAGAAGTTACATAAGCATGTTGTGGATATATGTAAATTATAGTTGAAGTAAGACACTTTGCCAAGTTTCCTCTGTATAGAATTTACCTTTTTCTCAAAATTTTAAAATTCAGAATTCAGCCTTTGCACTCAGGAGAGTTTTGCTCCAGCATGAGCTCTTGTACTCTACATAGATCTAATTTATACAGTGAGTCAAGTAGAGTAAATGATCCAACATAGCCTTTCTTTTCCTTTTTTCTCTCCTTTGAAGTGTGAGTTGAGTTCTCGTTTAAGGTTTATAACATGGCTTTTTCCTAGTTGTAAAGTTATGCATTCATAAGTGCCATTGTTGTAAGGTGTTGTTTTCCTAGACCTTCCCTGACGCGGTTTTACCTTTGTTGAATTTGTATAAACAATTGTACAAAAAAAACCACTCTTGGACTTGGAGGGTTTCTTTTCTAAGCGTGGACTAGAAATTTGATTGTAAAGTCCAGAGGCGGCAGTCTCACCACTAGTGTACGTTGTCATGAAGCCAAACAAGCTATTTCATCTGAGAAATGCAGCAGCCCCTTGGTACATGTTTCTTCTGTCTTCAGAAAGAGATCTTAACAGTTTATGGTTAATAAAGGTAATGGGAAGGAACTATGCCACACCAATGGTCACATGTAGGACTTAGGTACAAACTGCCTGGAGGGGCAGGGTGGCTTACCTGTTTGGGTGCCTCTGACCACATCTGTATAAAATAACTTCCATGGGGCCGGCTCCGTGGCTTAGCGGTTAAGTGCGTGCGCTCTGATGCTGGCGGCCCGGGTTCGGATCCTGGGCACGCCCCAAGGCACCACTTCTCCGTCCAACGCGAGGCCGAGTCCCACGTACAGCAACTAGAAGGATGTGAACCTACGACATACAACTATCTGCTGGGGCTTTGGGGGGAAAAACATGAATAAATAAAATCTTAAAAAAAAATAAAATAAAATAACTTCCATGGCCACTTGGTATTCCCACTGCCAAAGCGGGTCAGGGGGTCCATTTCCTCAACCTCCCACCAGAGGCAACTCAAGGAGTTACTATCCTGTGCTTGGTAGCCTTGGGTCTGGGTAGCTGGAAGCACTTGGTTATGAGGTAACTTACTTCCCCAGGTGGCAGACACAGAAACCAGTGAGATGTAATTTTAGATCACAGAATTTTTTTTAACGACAGGGCCCTGCAGCCTCATATTCATATCCAGAAACGACTGCTCTGAAAATGGAGAAGATAACCCAACAACTTCCTTCCTCAATAATCAATAGTAATGTAAGACCTTGGTCTCGTGGGACAAGCCTTTCCTGCTAAGAGTGGTTTCATGTTATCCCCCTTATCTGTCTATTCTTTTTTTGCTATGGTGAAACAGTTTCAGATTCCATCTAGTTTCGTGCCTTGTGTTAATTTAAATACAGAGATCCTTTCTGACTCAAACTGGAGACATCTGAAGCTGTTGCACCCCAGAATTTAACTCAGGAGATACACTTAATAGAGGTGAGATTAGTTTAACACTCTGGTTTATTTATAAAAATGTGGCTTACCTTTGCAAGCCCGATTGTTCTTCATGGAGTGCCCCCCCCACCCCCCAAGAGGTTTCTTGGCAACCTGAGTTCTCTGAACCTCCAAGAGTTACCCTGATATCCAGTAAAGGCATCCTCTTGGGAATTGTTTTAAGGGTAATAGTGGTTGCCAGGTGAACAGTCCTCAGGGTTAGAGGGCCCTGTTTCTTCTGTAACGTTTCTGGGAGCACATTAGTCTGCCAAGAGAGGAGGCGAAGGAGGGGCTGCCAGGGCTGGGGAGGCAAAGCTGCCCTAAGGACACACCACAGAGCCAGGACGCAGTGTCTCTCCAGGCTTGAGGTAGGCTGTGGTAGTGCAGTGGTCACAGATAAACTCCCCCAAAGTGTATTGAACAAGCCAGTTAAGATTATACCCTAGTACACAGACTTTGTACAGGCCTATTATTTCAAAAATAAGCTTTAGATGAGGCCAGGCTAAGCTAGATGCTTGCAAACAGCTGTTCTGAGCCCACACATTATATCTGATGAATGAAAGGACCATAAACCAGAGGGAGTGCTTCCTGTGTTAGATTGCAGCTTTTTAACCCAGAAAAGAGGAGAGGCTCCAGCCCTCCTTCCTCTAGGAAGCTGATGTTTACAAAGGAAGACACCATGGCACAGCCAAAGCATCAAATGACATCCTTCCATATTGTGATGATAGGGGCAAAGAGATGTCACTATAGTCCATTGTGAACCTTCAGAATTTTATTCATATATTATTCAGAAAATTATTAAGGAGGCATGGCATGGCAGCTAGAAAATGCAGATTCCAGGGAGAAATGTTTGCCCTCTGCCAAATAAGTTCTTTGAAATTGGGTTATTCCAAATGTCAAGCCTGTTTGTTAGGCTAAAAATTTGTTGGCTTCTCACTAAACCAAGGTTACTTCAAAATGCTACCTAAAAAGATCCACCATTAAGTTTTTGTTTTCTTGCTAAAAATAAGCACCTGAGACTTCATATATAAATCAAAGAGGAAACTAAACAAGCTGTTCTAAGCTGAGACTGCAAATCTCAGTTTTCTAATTTAACTTTAGACAAACCAGCACCTGCTGCCCAGCTTCTATTTCAATGTGTTTATCATTACCTCCTGGCCTGGATTTGAAGACTTCCCTCCACCAAATTAGCGATTTGTGGGGAAGGTGGCCTTCTGGCGCTCACGTCTCATGAGAAGTACAGACAGGGTAAGTGCTCCTGAAGCTTCAGCAGGAGCTGAGCTTTTACTGCTGCTGTAGGGAGGTAGCGATCTGCTCAGACTGGTGACTGAATTGTAGCCAACGCCCACCCTGGGCTCTGCAGGCAAACAGGAGAGAAGGGTATTTGAAAATATCCACAAGGCCTTGATTTACATGCTTCTTACCTTCAAGAACAGAAAAGGTAGAGAGGCGTGTTTTTCTTCACAACTAGCCGAACTTGCTGCTCTAAGCAGAGGGGCAGTCTCTCTGCCTCCCTTGCTATAATTTTCAGGTCTGTTGATTGACATGTGAATCCTGAGCAACTAAAGGCATGTATCTTACCCACTGCAAAGTCAAAAGATAAAACCCAACCAGACTCAGCTGAGAAGTCAGGCATTTCTTAAAAGCAAACCTGTCGACTAGCAGTTGAAAATGAATCTACAGTTGGTCTCAACTCAACCAAAAAAAAACCACCCTGAGTAGAGTTAGACCTAAAAGAGAAGAGATTTCAGGTCATTCATGTCCCAAGAACCTTTTTACCTAAGCTAATATCTCAGGTTTCTCATTTACTATGTGGTATTAGAAGCAAAGCCAGGCAGTGTCTTTTCAGATACTGGAGGTAACCATCAAGCACCCAGCACGACGCCTAGTCATGGTCAGCAGTGCGTCAGTAGTTAACCTTACTGGTAAGTCAGCAGCAAAGGTAGATCATTGCAACATCTTTGAAGGTGCTCCCATCTTTTGTGAAGAAGGGAGCAAGACCAGGCACAGACACTCATTTATGCTGTATGTACCCAGGTGAATTAGGAACTGACCAGGACAATGTAAACAAAAGCATTTTTTAAAATCTAATTTTATTCCTAAAGTTCAAATTAGCTAGCGGGAAAATACACTTTCACTATACAAAACAGTGTAAACTGATTACACATTAATAAAGAATTTAACACACACACTTTTCTAATGAAAGAAGCTAGATGCAGCCCTTGCTATAAAAAGCTGTACCTGAACAGAAATGGACATGTTTAGTCTAAGGCCCTGGCAGTTGACTATAGAATGTCAGTTGTTCCCAATTACGTTTAAATGCAGAAATAGAAACAATGTGGAAACTTACATTCATCAAATAGTAGCATTTAAAATATACATGACTAATAAAGTGAACATTCAGAGGGGCCACTGCTCAGTGTGAACCACGTCAGCCACTTGTAGGCAGTGATCTCATCCAAAGAACAGAAGTTTCAAACATCTGAGTAGTTTAAGTTAAAAATAGGATGAAGGAGAAATAAGAGAACAGGATAAACGTTCCTCCAAAGAGAGCAGTTGTAAGCAGTCTGACTTCAGTAATTAGTGATCATGGATGTGTGACAAAGCCCGGGAGAACCTGGCAAACTGAGCATGTCCACAGGCTCACAGGCATGTAGCATGGACCAATGTGGCTGCAACTCAGGATGAATCTTTCTGTCCCCAGTTAGTAGTGAAAATAATTTTTAAAAATAGTTTCAGCCTTTGAACAATAAGTTTCCAGTCCCTTCTGTGCATTGAAATGCCTGGAATCAAGCTTGGGGGCAAGTGTCCTGGTGGGGAGAGCCTCGGCTTCAGGACTTGAACACGTGCACAGCTCGTACCACGTACTGCCGGCAGATGGGACACTCGCTCATGCGTTTGCCACACTTGGTGCAGGTGACCATGTGCCCACACTCGAGCAGGACGCAGTCAATGACGGCATCCATGCAGATACGGCACAGGCTGTCATCTTCCTCGTCCTGCAGCTGCAGCCGCTCGCCATCTGAAAGGCAACAGAGAGCTGGGGCTTTTGGCATGGCCGCCTGACGGAGGCTGAGCAGTCATCTGCCGCAACCATGGCAGGCCCCGAATGAGCCCAGTGTTGTAAGAGAAATAATCCCAACTGCTCTACACTTTGGTTCCTTCCACTAGAAATGGCAATAATAATAATGCCTACACCTCATAGTTTTATGAGAAATTCTTAGCTTAGAGCCAAGTATGGAGTGCCTAACAAATGTTAGCTATTTAATTCTATTTTATATCTGTACATAATTCAAGGTTTTTGTGATAAGGATAGATTATTTCTGTAAATAAAAATGAAGAAACCCTAGGTTGTCCTACACATGGGCCTTGGAGTCAGAACACCGTTGGAATTTCCAGCCCAACTATGTGGCCTTAGGAAACTCGCAGTCTCCGGAGCCTCATCTCAGTAGAAAGAGGAGCTCTATTTCCACACTGATAGGAAAGTTACGAAGAGTCATACATCAAGTAGCCTGTAGTTGGGAGAAGGCACCCACACCCGCAGCCTTAGAAGCATCTCAAAAGCCGTCTGTGTTCCTGGTAACCCTGGCACGGCTGGAGTCTGTCTAACTCAAAAGGGATAGGCCATCCTGGCTCTGTGCCCCAGATTTAGGTTCTGAGAAAATCTAGGCTCTGAATAAGAACGGTGTCGAAGGAATTTAAAAACATCTCAGTCTGGGATTTGGCCATAGAGCTATGGACATTGAGGCTTCCCTTTCTAAAGATTATAGAGGGGATCAATGGGAATCATGAATATGGTTAGGAAGAAAAGAACAGGAATTCAAGCTTAAAGAGCAAGTAGTCTCTGGATTTAAGAGAAGTAAACATTGAAAGGATTCATGGGATAAGATGACAGATGAGCCAATGGAGAAGACACTAGCAGGCTCTTGAGAGTAAATTAGAGTCTGGGCCTTGGTCTCTTCTCCTGCATGGAAGGTTCCTTCTAATGCTTAGAATTTCTGAGCATAAAGCAGAGGAGGCAGAGTCTGTCAAGGCTATTAGACAAGGCTATTGGGGTGAATCTCTGCATAAGTGGCTGAAGCCAGTCAAACTAGGAAAGATTCCAGCTGTTCTCAAAACACAACGTGTATTCCCCAAGCCTGGAGATTAGACCAGGGATAGATTAGGCAGTGAGTTAACCGAGAAAGGCACTTTGGCAATCATGCACGTCATGGCCGCCTCTACCATAAACTCCTGGAGGGTGGTTATGGCGGTGCACTACCAGTGTGCAGTGCACAGAGTTGGCATTGACATTTACTAAGTAAACTGACTTCTCCCCTCACTGCCAGAATACCATTTCCCAAGCTGTGGGAAATGATGTGAGGACTGTTTAAGTCTAGATAGCAACATAATATTCATCAGTCTGAACACCACTGAATTCTTTTTTTCTTGCCTGTAAGTACTCTGTGGCTTGGCACTATTACCAGCTGAGGATTTCTGCTCCACGCTTCATCAATAGCAGAAGTTCTTAACCTCAGCTTTTCGTGACTTACACAGAAACTACTAATACTTGACGCTAAGAACTACTTAACATCTTGGCTCTACAGAACACTTTTTTCCACTGTTTGGTTACTTCAATAGCAGCTTTTAAATCCTAAGTATTGGCCTGCCAAAGGAGTTAGTGAGAAAACAAGCATTTTTATAGAGACAAGGAATTTCATTAGCGTTCTAACAAATCATGGCAAGAAAAACCAGACCGAACAAATGACTACCTAACTCACTTGGCAGCGGTGGTCTCAGAGCCAACATCACGTAATGAACTTACTACTTAACAGATCTATAAACAGGTTCATGTAACTAATTCACACTCAATAAAAGGATACATAGTTTTCTCAAAAATAAATTTGACTTAATTGTGACAGAAATAGCCCAGTTTTTAAAAGCCCAAGGAAGGATACCATAGGGAAAAAAGAAAAAAATAAACCTACATGACTTTTGGTTTTCTTCATTCTCTTTGTATAACCGGTTTACTTTCTCTACCAGCTCCCATTTTTCACAGCAGCCAGAGTAGTTGACAAAGTTCCGAGCCAGGATTTCCTTCAGTTGGCGCACACTCATCCCTTCCACATCGTCAAGACTTGACAAGTCAGACAGCGAAGCTCTCACTCTTTTCTTAGAGAGGCCGGGCGTCTGAAATCACAGAGCACTTCTATCACCTCTGTTCCTGCAAATCCAGACCTCCCACAGCAAGGAAAACAGCATGCTCCCCTCACCCTTTAGTCACCACTGGCCCTGGACAGTCTTTCCAGACTTCTCCTCAGTTCTTGAAGTGTTTTATATATTGTGCTACATCCAAACAGAAGAAACACCCTGTACTAATCTAGCAAAAGTCCACATGGGCATTTTCGCTGCCTGCCAGGTTGACACGTCAGGGAAATCAAATTTTATAGGAGATCTCACCCGCTCCTCCAAGTTTCCTCCGTCATCATCATCGTCGTCGTCGTCATCATCGTCGTCGTCGTCATCATCATCGTCGTCATCATCTTCTGTGTTTGCTGAAGCTACTTCAGTTTGTACCTACACACATAATGCATCTGATTAGGTCAGGAATCCTATTTTCCTAACAGTATCAGCCCATATTTATCACTGGAGAAAGCCTTTCCATAGATCTTCTCCCAAGAATGACCCCAACCCAATACTTCACAACTTCTTTGAATCCTGCATGCCTCTGCCCCTCCCAAAGGGCTGGGCCCTACATGATTTCATGAACAACTTACCTTCCATTAAGTTATCTCAAAAGCCAAATTCCTATGTATGTGTGAATTTGTAAAACCTAACCAGAGTATTAACTCCCTGAGGAGGTCCCATCATGGAATGCTAAAGCCATAGTGTATGGAATTGCACTGCATCATTATCAAAGGACCTGCGGATGGCTGGTTTAACTGGAGCCTCTAAGATACAGGTAGAAACTAAAGCGCTAAGATTAGCCCAAGTGTCAGGCACATTCGCTTTGAAAAGATCTCAATCCTACATCATACTTAGACATTCTAATTCCAAAGAATGCTTTCTAGACTTCTTCACTGATGGCTGATGGTAGTTCTAGTTTTTAGAAATTCCTCAGCAATCAAAGATACCCTTTTCTTTAGGAAGAACAGAAATCCCTTCGATTTGGGTTATGTACACTTCTTTCATATCTTTCTCTTTCGACTTTATTTTGATCATAGCCCTACAATAGCCTAGGTCAGTTCCCAATTTCAAATATTCTACCCCACTAGTTCACATGCACCATATTGTAGCATCCAAAGACCCACACCTCCCAAGTGGTATCATATACCCAACAGTGGCACAAAAATCAGATGTGTCTTATGTTTGCATCATAATTATGCCAGTTCTCATTTGGGAAAATAATAAAACTCCTAGCTTGGACTTATCTAATTTATGACTATTTAGAAGGCAACTAGACCAAATTTCCCTCTGCTTTTAACTCCTTTGTTCAGAGAAGACAATTAAATGTGGACAGAAATGTTCAAAACAATTCTTTCAGCATTTTAGAATCATTCATATATACAAACAGAATATTAATTACAAGCACGTGCATGTTATTCAATCAGGATGCCCAAGGACCTCAGTGGGACAATATTCTGCACTGTCATTTCTTTAAAATTAGTAAATAACCACATTCTTTCACTAATTAGGATAGCTCCTTCCCATTATCTAAATAAAGACAATTTTATTGTAGCAAGGCCACTGGGGATTAGGTTAACTTACACTGTTGTTTCCATGGTCACTGACACTTACACAAATGTTTATATGCTACTTTTCAGTCATTATTTCAACAATTAGTATTTAACTAGATAAGGGAGGGAAACTGAGGTAACTAAGGTCAGGAGACTGATGAGCTATTTTGGGGCCCTTCAGACAGCTGACTTTGGGGCCATGACTCACATCAGGAGACCCTGCGAGTGCAGAGTTCAGCAGCTTGTGGAACCTCTGCTCCCACAAGGACTCATCAAGCCCTAAAAGCCCCACTATATGGCCAAGAGTAGATGTGCCAGGCCCTTGGGGTAATTACACCCTCATACCTGTGCCAATGCTCCAGATCCTAAGGTCCGGTCTCCACCCATAAGCTCTCCCTGAAACGAAGATACGGTAGCAGAGGGGGCTGTATAGTTTGAAAAAAACGAATGTGTAAAAAAGCTAGAAGTCTGGGACCTTGAGGAGTTCAGACTGCTTGTGTCCAGGTCGTCCTCAGAGCCCAGCCCATGATGGCACAGTACTAGATCTACCAAGTCTTCTTTCTCCCGACAGGTATCAATTGGTATGTTTCTAAGAATGAGATACTGCCGTAGATCCTTCACTTTCAGTCGCATTAACTGAGGGCGCTGAAAGGCCGTCTCTTGTAATAAGTGACAAGTGGAACATCTACGGAGATTTTCTTGTAAGACTGAACAAACGGAGCAAAAATCCTTCTTGCAGTCACAACATACATGCTGAAGAAACAGACAGAAAAGAAGCATTTAATGATAGCCAGATATAAGCCATTGTGAAAGCACTAGTTTTCTTTTTGCCTTGTATTAAAATTCAATTTTGGTTCTTATGAAGTCCCCCATGGCACCAGACTATTCTTACAGGCATTTTCTTGTTCCAAAAGCCATGAAAATCAAAACAGTCACTGCCGAGGCAGTCTGGATTCACAGAATTTCAAATACAGCCCTTTAAGAAAAACATACACTCTTGTGTTAATGAATTAAAACCTTTCCACCCCTTGATGCAAACATGTAATCAGCAGAACAGAGCTGACTTGAACCACACAAAGCAGAAAACACAACTACAAATCCTCTTCCTGCTCTTTTCTTATGTGAACAATTTCCCCGTTTAAACAGCAGGGGACAAAAAACACAACAGAGATGGAAAGAGGAAGGCAAGTGATCTCTCAAGGTCAATCCAACCAAATAGAGGACCCCACTAATACAGTAATCTGTTCCCTACAGAGCCTTAATCACAATCAAAGCCTTTCTAGTAGCAAAGCTTAAAGAAGACACTAAGATGTGGTCATTTCTGCTTGGATCGTCAATTCAGCCCTTTGAAATACTTAAGGAACAAGGTGTTAGTTTGCAGCAACAATGCACTAAGCAGTGATACAGTCCCTTCAAATGAATACTTTTCTAAATGGGAAATGGTTAATAGGACTATCTTTGATATTTTTCTAAAAAGAAATGAAGATACATTAGTATTCAAAATAACGTACAATCAAGAATTCTGATTCATGTCTTTTGTATGTAATATTTCATCCAACTCACCTTCTTTCTAAACACTGAAAATGAAAGTCCACAGGCTTTGCAAACTACATTAGGCCCTTCTGTAGGTGCCGGTGGGTAAGTGGAAAAATCAGAGTTTGGTGTAAATCTGAACGGACCAGCGCCTCCTGCAAATCCCGACTGCTGGCCCCTGACGGCTCCGGTTCCCATGACTTCATTCAGCAGTCCACAGCACGAAGCCCACATAGACGTGGCACCTGCCTGAAAAGGAACACAAATAGGGACCAGAGTTTAAAGCTAAGTGGAACCTGGGTTCTCTGGGATCCTCAGGGAATGTCATTCTGGAGAGGTACGTTTGCCCTAAATAACTTTCAGATTATTCTTTTAAGTGTCAAAATTTTAAGCTATTTGGAAAGAAACAATTTCCTGGTGTTTGCAAAGAATATCTGGCATTAGGAATACTCATGATAAACAAAAGGGAAAGATACAACATGAACCCAATTTTGTAAAAAAAACCACATACACTCAGAGATACATGTGCATGGCCATAGAAAAAAATGACTAGATAGAAGTACGTGCTGTGTAATATTTGATATATGCTTATACCAAAAAAATTGTTCATTGTTTATCCGAAATTCAAATTTAACTGAGGGTCCTGTATTCTATCTGGCAACCTTAGACTAGTGACTACGCTAATGCAGATTTTCCCAGCTATCATTTATCAGAAAGAATATAAATTCAAATTACTTAATTTCATTAAACTTCTATTCTCTCATTTGTAGCTGGGCATAATAAACTATGGCATATATAAACTAAAAAAATTTTTTTAGGGCCAGCCCTGTGGCCTAGTGGTTAAGTTCAGTGTGCTCCACGCTGGTGGCCTAGGTTTGGTTCCCAGGCACAGACCTACACCACTTGTTGGTGGCCATGCTGTGGCAGCGACCCACATACAACAGAGGAAGATTGGCACAGATAACAGCACAGGGCAAATCTTCCTCAAGCAAAAAGAGGAAGATTGGCAACAGATGTTAGCTCAGGGCAAATCTTCCTCAGCAAAAAAAAAAAAAAAAAAAAAAAAAATTTTAAAAAGCTAAAAGAAAAATTTTTTTTAAATGACTGGGAAAACATCAAAATGCCAACTGAAGGGGCCGGCCCAGTGGCATAATGGTTAAGTTTGCACGCTCTGCTTTGGCAGCCCAGGTTCAAATCCCGGGTGCGGACCGACGCACTGCTTTTCAACCATGCTGTGGCGGCATCCCACATACAAAAAATAGAAGAAGATGGGCACAGATGTTAGCTCAGGGCCAATCTTAGGGGGGAAAAAAAAAAAAGTCAACTGAAGCTCTCTCTAGGTTTTTAATATAATTCCTATAATTTATTTTCTTAAGTTTTTCTCTACTTTCCAAATTCTTTATAAAGAATACATTAATTTGACACTAAGAAAAATTTACTTAAGAAGCAGTTATGCTACCTTTTCAAACTGAAAATACTAAACACAACTTTTGATCACTCAACCATAATGACCTCCCAAGGGCTATTTGCCACTCCACTAAATGGCCTGAAACTAATGTATTGCCTTCTATGTTTTTTTCTCTCTCTCTTCCCTGTGAGCCACCACTGCTATCACTATACCTATACCTCTAGCAACCTATCTCCTTTTCTACTGCAGACTCAGAAACCTGCTAACCAAGCCTGTTAGAAGTAGATATAAAAATATCATTTTCTGTGAGGGCTCAAGGCATTTTCCCATGCTTAAAGTATAAGAGCTATAGTGTTTGGAACTAATGGGCTTTCGTCCCTTACCCTAATTCTTAAGCATATTCTAGACTCTAGATAATGTGATAGGTAATGGAAGTCCAGGTAGGTGAGGTCTTATTAGTTAAAATGGCAGCACATGACAATCACACAGTTCCATTTATTTCACTGTCTCTGTCAAACATTTACTGTTTGTCCAAGAAGTTCTTTTTTTAAAAAAATTTTTAACATCCTTAAAAGGCTATTTGAAATGCTATAGAAGAGTCATGCTATTCTTGCTACTACCCACAAAAATAATGCTGTATTAAATATAAGGAAAGGAGAAGATAAAGCAATAAGAAACCACAATAGAAGGTTCAAACAGTCTTAAGTATCAGGGTCACTGACTTAAGTATTATATGGCTTCATACCCTGTAATTCTCAAGAAATAGTGATGCCTTTAAAAGTCAGGTTAAATTACAATTAATAGTTCATATCTTTAAATAAATATATACCTCAGACTCTAGAGCTATGGTTTGTTTAAACATAAAAGCATGAAAATCCAGATTGACTGACAGTTCATTTAAAGTGTGTTCTTTTAGCAAAGGATTCATCCACAGTACTTTGAACAATGAGCTCTTAAAACAACTGAAAATGTTTTAAAAATTAAATCTGTACATAACATTCTTGGAGAAGAATTCCTCAACTGCAGAAAGTACCACCAAGATAAACTTTTCTTCATTCCAGGAGTTTAAAGAAGTTTTTAAGAAGCTTCAGCTTCCTGCTGACCTAGCTACTAAACAATTAAACAGCTTTTTTAGCTTTTATCCCCCTTCTGATTCCTGGGTGGGTTGTCTCCCCAACGCAAGTGAAGGTTCTTTCTTCCACAGCATCTAGTTCCACCATCATGACTGATGAGTAAATAACTGTGTAAAAAGTTTCTTTATATTGCCTTTATATTGCCTCTTTAAAGGCAATGCAACATTAAATTTTGTGTGCTACCTAGAAAGTACAAATTGTGTCTTGTTTAGAAAGAGTTATAAATGTAAAAAAGATTCTGATCCAGCAGGCTTAAAATTTCAAATGATACTCCCTTTTAAAAGCAGCACTGTCACACATTTTGTTTTTTCTACCAGAAATCAGTTTTACAATGAGAATTAAAGAAAGATACAAATTTTCAAACCATGTTAATGAGTATGAACATTAAAATTCTACGCTGAGGGCCGGCCCTGTGGCTTGGTGGTTAAGTGCGCGCGCTGCAATGCTGGTGGCCCGGGTTCGGATCCCGGGTGCGCATCGAGGCACCACTTCTCCGTCCATCCTGAGGCCGAGTCCCACATACAGCAACTAGAAGGATGTGCAGCTATGACATACAACTATCTACTGGGGCTTTGGGGGGAAAAAATAAAATAAATAAAATCTTTAAAATTCTACGCTGAAAATATTCACAGCTCTGGTTAAGAGAAGAGAAGGATTTATTTTGGGAAAACAGGTGGAATCTCTGCGTAGACATCAATATTGGAAGGTAACAATTTCGTCCCATTCCTCATGTTTCTATAAAGGGAGGGAATTTCCTCTTCATTTCCCAGAAGGGAAAATAATGAAAAGAACCCTTCCATCTTCTTTTGGCCATCTCATTATAAAATTAAAATTAAAAAACAAAGCCCAAGCCAACCCCCAAAGTGTTGTCCCAGGCAAAAATATGTTGCTATAATCTAATATTTGGTATGACTCAGCCAAAGACTATAGCAGAGGGAAAGAGGAAACACTGAAAAATCTAGGTTTCAGCCTCATTAGATCTGTGAACTTAAATTTGGACAAAATCTCCCAATAAGAGAATACTCGTAGCATTATACTGAAGGGCAAATCTATCTATGTATACTGTTATCCTCTGACTAGAATTTGCAACATTCCAGCCTTCTTGAAAGTTCAGAAATTTGAAACAGTGGAAGCCGCAGTCACTAGTTTTATTTGAAGTACCTTTCTTTCCCATCTAGCATATTTTAAAAACTTAATTTCCATTTCCCCTTGAAGCCTCATGTGTTCTGGCACCCCAGTGCTGAAATGAAGGTGATCTATTTAGTGATTTGATCTCTTCAACTTCTTTGGAGCAGGTATTTTTAGTCCTGTACCACAGCAGTTGCTGTCACTGTCTCTTGCTAAGAAACTGCCTAAGCCTGTGAAACTGTCCTTAAGACAGTGGTTGGACTCACCAGAAGAGACTTAAAAAATACTGATGCCCCTGAGTCCCATCCCCAGAGACTGACTTAACTGGTCTGAGGTACAGCCTGGGCATCAGAATTTTTTAAAAATCTCCATGTGATTCCAATGTACAGCCAAGGTTAAAAGGTTAACACCTCCTTAGTCTAGGGGCTTTCTCCTTCCTGCCCACATGGTTTCTGCTGGAGAATCACTCTCAGCAGATTCTTGAAGGGAAGGAGTCGTGGTTATTTCTGAAGCCTGTGCCTCTAGAGTTCTAGGGCCAACACCTCAGCCGTGTGCTCCTCATGACCTGTCTACATTTTTCCCCCCACAGCAGTGGGACAAGCCTCTGGTGTTTCCTTTCTCTCTATGGTTTCCCCTAATCCTTTCAGAAAGGCTCAGCTAAGTTTTTAACAATTTAATCTGATTCTTATATTAGTTCCTTTTCACATACTGGCCTGGAACTTTTGCTGGAATTGGGTGCCTTCCTTCATTTTATCTGCTCTTTGCTTTTTTGCCCAAACTTTTTATTTCCTAACATATTCTTCTACATGTTTTCTTGTGTGAAATCTGGGAGAAGAACAGTGATTTCTGGGTCTATCAAAAACAGCCATTGTTCAAACTTTTTGTCCTTGTTTACCTCCAAGTTGAAGAATCCACCCAGAAGATGAATTCTCCCAGGCTTGGGCTCCATTTCCCTACCTCCTTTAGTATGTTTCCTTTTCCTGCACTTTCAAGTCCCAATTTCCTAAATTTCTTCTGCATGTCCCCTCAGGGCACACGCATTCCTACCTAACGACTGTCACCTTGGCGTTCACCTAATAATGCTTGAAGTGTCCTACACCGATCTTCCCCTCTCAAATCTGCCCAAATTTTCTGTTACTACTTGACGTAACAGTCCCAATTTTCAAGCGACAGAATCTATAAAAGCAATTAGGGAACTGTTTAAGACAGCATTCTCCCAACAGTTTATTGAATGTGGGCTCCTGAAGTGAGGTGGGGGGAGGAGAATAGGGGACATATCAATTTATCCTCTGAGCTCTTGACTCTGCCTTTGTCAGATTTGCTTGGAGCCCAGTTATCTGGTAGGGTAATAACCAAAAAGCTTCCCTCTTTTTGCATCCTCCCTTTAAAAGCTTTCAAGACTGAAGTTCATGTTCTTTCCCTTTCTCCTTCTGTCTTCCTATCCCCTAAGATCTTCCAGCAGTTTAATCAGCTTGCATTCCTTTATTTTTCTTTTATTCACTCTCTGCTCACCTTCTGGTAGTAAGATTGAAGCATATTTTCCAAACTACTCCATTTCCTCCTAGATTTTCTGAACAAACCCAATTCCTAGACAGACAGTACACAAGGCACAGCCTTTTGGCTTTTGAATTTGCAGTAAAATCATTGAGTCGTTACTCTGCCTCAATATCAAAGAGGTGTATTCCTTATGTAAGGGTCCCATCCATCTTTTATTTGCTTATTTAAAAAAAAAAAATCTACTACTCTTCCATGAGTGCAGTCAAGGTCTGGATCTCTGAAAACTTAAGCTATGATCTGGGCCTATGTGACTAACAATTCTAAATCCTACTTGGGACCACAGTTGAGAGCAGGACTCTACTGGCTAAATCATATGAATCCAAAAGGCTAAACGGAACAATAATCTGTAAAGACGGTTACATTTCCTCCCTTGACCATGAATGTAATTCAAAAACAACAAAGAGAATAACCGAATAGAGCAACTATCTACCTATGCCTGGCACAAAACTCCTATCTCAGGGAATTTAGCTGCGTTTACAGTTTATTTTCTAGCCATCAATGACTACTGAAAATAAATAACTTTTTCTTGATAATCTAATCCCTTTCCTACACACCCCCTTAGGCCAAAATTGCTCTTGAATAGATTAGCCATGGGACCACAGCCTGCCTGGCTTATATCAGTTAAGAACCAGGTATCATATTAAAAACTTACATGGTCCATAGTAAAAAATTAAATTCTAAAGCCTCCTGTCTGCCCTGCCCCAGACACCTAGATCTCCTAGTGTTATTCTGATATCCAATGCCAGTTCTTGTGTTTTTTTCAAAGCCAGTGCACCAAGATTTTAGGGCACCAATAACAACACCATCTTTTTTTCACTCCCAATTTGCAACTAATTAAGAAATCAGACAAATAGAAATTTAAATGTGTGCTTTTTTACTGATAACGTCAATTGGAGAACATGATTTTAGCTCTGCAGCCATTTGGTCTTGATAATATGCCACCTAGTCACTGGCACAGCTGACCAACAGCAGCTTATCATGTAGTTGACCAGACTGCCATCCTCCCACAGGAAGACAGATCTGAGAAGTTCCCAGAAAGTACTAAGCCAAGCATGTTTAGCTCCTTTGCTAAAACTGACCAACATAAAAGTTCCTCTTCTTACTCTCGTAGCAGAAAGGCTGAAAGTATTCCTCCTATATTGTCCTTTCCTAGAGAATGAATTAGAAATTCCCTCTCCTCTGTAGTAGTATAAAGGAGGGCAGGGGCATGTTATCCACAAACCTAAACAAATTTGCATGAGAGTGACACTGACAGTTTCCAGTGCTGTGACACTTATTTCCACAACAATAATAGACTACCAATTTTATAAGCACTCTCTCAAGGTCCTCAGTCAGATTCACACAATATAAGCCCATTCTCAATCATCATTCCAGTCAACAAAAGCAAGAGGAAATGTATTGTTTCTCTGCAAGAGCAGTAGCCCAGCCTTCTTTCTGGCAGAGTCCCAGAGTTTTGAACACGCCTCAAGGTTCAGCTATGTTTGATTGAGTGTGAGAGTGTATGTGTGATCTAATGTGCTTTTAGAATCCCTGTGGGGGGAAATACTTCCCAAATGCTCAATTTAAAGAATCAACAAGAAGTTTACTAAAATTTTTGAATCCTATTCTAAACTACATCAGGATGTGATCCCTTTTAATGACTCCACCAAACATAACAGTAACCAGGCAAACTAGAATGAAGAATAAGGAAAGCTATGGTGGTTTCCATGAAGATTAAATGACAGTCAAAGAGAAAGAGTAAGCTGATGGATTTGAAAACAGCAGAAAACTAAGTGATCACAGTCTAGATCATTTGCTTTTGATTAAACTAGATAAACAGCAGTAATAATAATGCTACCTCCTAAGAGTTGCTTGCCAGAACGCTAAATTGAATATGGTAATATTTTAACAGTTATTTTAAAGATAAACCTAGAAGTTTCAAATTCAAGAACATTAATTTTCTTGGATGTTGTAAGAAGCTACAAGGACCAGGCAGGGATTCAATTCTTCCACCACATCAGAGAACTCGCTCACTACAGGTTTTGTTTTAAACTCTGAACAAACTCCTGTTTGCTAAAACTCAATGTCCTTGTGTTAAACACGAAAAGATGTTTCAAATCTTCGTACTAGTGATATGAAAGAATAAGTTTTACAGTTTAAATTTCAATTAGGTTAAACTTTTCTAGAGAACCTAAAGCACAGCAGAAGAAACAATTGAGATAATTAGCAAAAATCTTTACCCTAATTAGAGCCACTTGAGAAACACATGTTCCTTAAAATGTGAAAGGATTTCTTACAGAAACTGCTGCTTCAATTGAAATACAATATGCAGGGAACTCTGCTTTCTTCATGACCAAATATCAGACCATATACCACAAAACAGGAAATTCTACACCCTAAATTCTTTCTCTTATACCATTTGGACATTAAGCAGGCTACATGATGCTGATCTTAAAATGTAATACTTTTAGGCAAGATATTTGGCTAAAAATTGATAGATTTTTAAAATAACGTGAGCTGGAGATCATAAATGTTACCTTTCTCATGTTTGTGTTTTGTTTTCTTTTTTTAAACCAGTATACTTGATCCTTAGCACCACTCCCTCACCTTTCAGGAAAAAAAAAAAGGAAAAGGAAATTACATTCAACAGATTACTTTCTCCTTGATATCTCACTTTGAACCTGGAAGAATGAATATGATTAGTACAATTAAGGGTGAGATCAATACAATATGGAAAAACAGGAAGGAGGATTAAATTAAATTAATATAGGACACCAATTTGGATTTTTTTAAAAATCCCTTACAGGGAGTTAATTAGATGCTACTCGAATGTTACACAGTTAATTGAGTCTTTGAGAGGTAAAACCTACTTCGAAACATCAGTTCCTAAACAAGAAGAAAGTAAATACCCCTTCCACACATATACTAAAATCAGCTGCTCCTGGGTATATATAAGTGAAGATGTACTTATGCGATTGCTCAGCTTTTAAAGCAATTTTAACTCCACTGAAAGAAGTACTTGCTTAGATGAACATTCACATGTTCGGGTTCCATGACATCAGGAATCACCGCCCCTGCCCAGAAATCTAAGATGAGCATAAACCCCACAATTAAACAATTTCAACATAAACCACGAAGTTAAATAATAAACAAATAGCCAAAATTCAAATTTTGTGCATCCACTTTCCATAAAAACATAAATGAAAAGCAGTATCTTCATAACTGTCATCTTGCACAGACTGATGTCTATTTAGGTCTGCATTTGCTTCATAAAATATATCTTTTCTACATTTTCAACCGCCACCAAACTTTGTTTCTAAAATTTCAATTCAGAAAGCAGTATCTTCAACTTAAATTCAAAAACACTCTTGTTTTTAGAGAACTTGATTAAAAATGTCAACACTGGACCTGTCCCTACTTCTCTCCTTCTATATCTGCTTCCTTGATGGGCCACAAATTTAATACTAATAAAGATACTGACAGTCTTTGAGGCAAAATTATATATCTAAAGATCCTTGCTTTGTTTTTAGATCTTAACACAGTAAGATGATGGTTTTCAGGAAAGAAAGTTAGTTTTAGATATTTTAATAGGTACTCTAAGTTGAAATAGTATTTTATAACTGGGAAGTTAAAAATAGGCTCTTACCATAGCCTCATACTTTAACGCACAGTTCAAAAGTTACCTATTCCAAAAATCCTCCTTGCTTCCTGCAGCCAGAAATATCTTTTCTCGCTCCTGAGGGTTTTGCATTTTTTTGATACCTTACATCACATTCTGCCTTGTAATGTGGTTACTTGCGAACCTCTCTCCTGACTGGCAAACTCCTAAAAGGTGGGATTATATTTTCAATCACTTCTACTCACAAAGTCTCCCTCTCAGCTGGCACATAGGGAAAGTCAACAAAACACGCGCTGCGTTTCTCTAGCCACTTGACACTCCCTGTCCATCTTCCACAGTCAATCTTCGAGGCTTTGCGAAGGCCGCGTTTTAAACTGGCAGTTCGCTCTTCTTTTCCTTACCCACACGAGGCACACCGCTTCACGAGATTAATGAAATCGTCTGTGTCTGGAAAGGCTATCATCTTAGGACACCCCGCTCGGCTCGAGTTCGGCAATGAATCGATGCCTGAATTGATCGTTGTGCACAGGGCTCTTCAGAACTCGCAGCGATCGAGTGGAGACTCGGCCCCCAGAAGTAGGCCAGCGTCTCCCCCTTCCCCCTTTCCTTAAACTTCTCACTAGTGAGGCGCCCACGCTCTCACACCCACCTTCAACAACTCAAGCTGTCAAACGATCTGCTGCGCACCTAGCGGCGGCGGACACGCGCCTAGCTCGCCGCGCTCTAGGTCACGGCCCCGGCGCGAAGCCGACGGAGGGATCCGTCGGGGCAGGACCTCCGTCCCGAGGCATTTCGAACCCGCCAGCCCGGCCCGGCCTCACGACTCTCCGCATCGCTCCTTCCCCCTCCGTCCCGCAGCTTCCGTCCTGCGACAGTCCCGCGGCGCTCCCGACGCTCCGCGTAGGTCAAGGACTCGGGGCGCGAGCGGGCGAGCACAGCGGCTCTGCCTCAGGGCCCCGAGGACGCGGACCGGGCCCGCAGAGGGGGGCCCACCCGGCGCGAGCGCCCGGCCTCCCCTCCTCGGGCTCGCTCACGGGGGGCGCTGTGGGACTTAGGTCGGGAGCCCAAGATCTCCGCCGGGCCGGACAGGGCCCCAGCTGCCGGCCGGGGACGCCCCTCAGCGGAGCTCTCCGAGGTGCCGGCGGGGTAACCGTTGAGGCGAAAAGAAGGCAGTTCGGACGCCCCGGCCGGAGAAGGGAGGCGAGGAGGGACTGCCCGGCCCCACCCGCCCCTCACCTTCATGGCCGCGATCGCCGCGTCTCGGTCGGCTCCGCCTGGGAACTGAACACCATAGCAGCTCCTCGCACAGCCGCCCTCCTTCCTTCTGGGCGGCGATTACGGCGCCTCCCGAGGCGACCCAGCGTCCGGACGTAAGGGGTGTGGCCACGCCCGCCGCACCGCCCCGGTAGGAGCGCCGAGCGGCGGCCCAGTGGACCAATCCGGAGCCGACACTCGGGGGCCGGTCACCAGAGCCAATGAAGTGGCGGGGCCTCCGGCGCGGCCGGGTGGGCGGAGAAAGACGCCATTCCCTCCGGAGCGGAGATGGGCGGGTCTGGGCGTGGCGGGGGGAGCTCTGCGGAGAGGTTTTCTCGGTTGGGTTCCTGAAATAGGAGTCAGCGTGCCCTGAGGAACCCGTGCGGCTGAGATTTGGCTTTAGGGCTAAGGTTAAGTTCCCGCGGCCGCGAGGGCGGGAAGGGGCGTGGTAAATTTGAAAACGCCGGTTGGTTTGAAGGCTTTTGTTATAACCGTCAGAGCAGGGCCTCAGATTTCCTCCCGAGACGTTCAACCTCACGCTCAGTGATGACCTCGGGTCTCCTCACTCGAGGGTCCGCAAGGACGCGGCTTTCAAAACAAGGTTTTATTGAAAACACTTGAAGAACCAACGGTTCTCAAATCCCAGCTGCTCTTTTAGAGCGACGTTCAAAATAACCAGATCCCAGCACCGGGACAGAATTCGGGTGAGCCCTTGGAGTTGACTTCATTTGGACAGAGAAACTAAGGTTGTAAGTTCAAGTATCGATTTCTTCAGCCTGACTGGATGACGCTCAGTTGGTTTTCCTACGCTTCTTCCTCTGCCCTCTAACTCACTCAGTATTTAAATATTGAAATAGAGAAAGAGACATGAAGATGTCAATTCACTTCTCACGAGGACTGAAATTTTCCCTTTTAATATATTTGCTTATATGGATTATGTCAGACTAAAACACAAAGCCACACCACTTCCTTAGGCTTAAATAATACTTTTTTTAGGTTATTTATTTTTCTTGCTTCAAGCACTGCTCTGATAATGTAATTTAACTTCTTACGCAGTATAGTCCTGGATTTTCTTCTTTGGAAAAATGCAAAGAAAGCCTTTCATTCACCATGTCGGAGCAGCAGCTGAGTTTCACTGGAAGAGAAAGTATTAACTTATTCTTCTAATGATCTAGGCACAAAGAAACTCAATAAAAACTTGCTGATGGTACAAAGCCGAATTTCTCCCTCATTCAGAAAGGAAGCTGGCAGGTCTACCTCTTCGAGTTCACAAAGAAGCACATGAAAAGATACTCAACATCATTAGCCATCAGGGAAATGCAAATCAAAACCACGATGAAACACCGCTTCACACTGACTAGGATGGCTAAAATAAAAAAGACAGATAATAAGTGTTGTGGAGGATGTGGAGAAATTGGGACCTTAATACCTTGCTGGTGGGCCTGTAAAATGGTGCAGCTGCTTTGGAAAACAGCCTGGCAGTTCCTCAAAATGTTAAACACGGAGTTACCATACAACCCAGAAATTCCAGTTCTAGGTATAAACCCAAGAGAGATGAAAACATATGTCCACAAAAAAACCTTATACGTGAATGTTCATAGCAGCATAATCATAATAGCCAAAAAGTGGAAACAACCCAAATGTCCATTATTTGATGAATGGACAAATAAAATGTGTTCTGTCCGTACAATGGAATATTATTTAGCCAAAATAGGAATGAAGTACTGATACATGCTACAACATGGATGAACCTTGAAAAAATGATACTAAGTGAAAGAAGCCAGACACAAAAGTTCACATATGGTGATTCCATGTATATGAAATGTGCAGAATAGGCAAATCCATAGAGACAGAAAGTAGAGTAGTAGTTGCCTAAAGTGGAGGGGCGTAGAGAGAAATGGAGTGATGGCTAACGGGCACAGAGTCTTTTTGGGGTGATGAAAATGTTGTAAAATTGATTGCGGTGGTGGTTGCCCAACTCTGTAAATATACTAAAAACGAGTGAATTGTACAATTTAAATGAGCAAATTGCACGATATGTGAATTATAGCTCAAGAAAGCTGTAATAATAATAATAATAAAGATACTGAGAAACACAAAAAAAGTTGATGCAGTTGGAAAGTGGCCAGAGAAAGGCAATTAAAGCAACTAAGGGTAGAGAGAGATTTACATATTGGAGACCATTTTAAAACTTTAATTCTTGAGGAAGACTTGTCTTATTCTGTGCCTAGCATAGAGCAAGCTCCCAATAAATGTTTGAGTGAATTTTTTCTTCTGGAAAACTGAGAAGGAGTATGATATTGAAAAAAAAATCATAAATAGAGTACACATGAGTTCACAATCTCTAAATACTTGAAGTTGGGACCTCCTGAAGCTTGAGAGGCATTTTGTGCTTAAACATCGTACTTTTGAGATGCACTATGTAATAAAAATTTTTTCTTTGTTTAAAACTTTACATAATGACACCCTTCTTTCAATTGTGTACTAATTATACCAATTGTGGTTCAGGAAAATGTGGTCTCTTTGCTAAAATAATCATAACAGCCTAATACTTTGTATTTCAGAGTCAAAAAGTATTACCAAGACACGTGGGATAATTTATTGCAGCTCAACTACTCTGAGGATATAATGGGGCTGTTCTCTGAGTTTGTTTTTTTTTAATCCCTCAAAAAAATTCTGTTGAATTCACAACGGGCTGTAAGTCAATTGAATAATTTCAAGACCTGTCTCAAATTCAAGAAGTAGCAAAAGTTTCATCATCTAAATTTTTTTAAGTTACTGAATAATCTATTTCAACATCATGTGTACTCATAAGAAAATAGGGTAGAAAACTAGCTATTTTTGTTCTAGCAATAGACTCTCTCAAAGATAGTAAATCATGGAAGACCATATGAGCCTTTTGCAAAGTTGATTACCAACTTGCTGTACTATGCCATTTCATACTTTGGAAAATTTCAAACACATACTGTATGAAGTAGATAGAATAGTGTAATGATCTCCCATGCATCCATCACCCAGTTTTAACAGTTCTCTACATTCTGCCATTCTTGTCTCATCTCCAGCACTTGCATCTCTCCACCCACTCCCCACCCACCCCCCATCTGAGTTAAGTTGCATCATTAGATTAGTGCATGACTCTGGTTGCCTAGATATAAGCCAAAGGAAAGTTGGATTTATCTCAGAATTGGATCTGGTTTGCTATATTGTGTTTATCCTTGTCACCTTCACAAATATAACTATTTTACCCAGTCAATGTAATCCATCTTCTTTGTGGCCATTGCTTAAATTTCATGACTTGACCAAAAGAATTCTCTAACTATCCTCATTTAACCTGAGTTTGCAAATGTCCAAGTTGTACATAGGTCATAAAATCATAAAATCTACGCACTGGTAGAATGAAAAAGCGTCTCTTCATTGGAATGCTTAAGCCAGGTCTTATCTGAATCCTGGCTGTCTGATCGACTTCCGCTACAATAAAAATGGTTTCAACAATACTTACTGCACTTTAGAGAACTGTCTCTGCAGCTGGAGAACAGATGGTTCCACAGAATCATTTTGTTTTGAACTCATGGAACCTTTTTGGAATTCTGCCGGTGAATTACTTTGCCGACTTGAACATATAACCCTCTTCTGCCGTAAGTTTCTCCATCTTTAAAATGGAGATAATGATTATTAACTGGCAGCTTCTGTCTTACACTTTGCTGAATGGTTGAAGAATCCTGATACCAAAAGTGAAACAGAAACAGAACTTTAAACTGGTTTCCAGAGAGTAAAACAAATAGTGTGGGATCATTTTATATTTCTCTTAAGTTGAAGCACTTTACGGGCTTCCCCCCACCTCCTACCCCCACCCCAGCCCCATGATCCTCCTTAGTAGGCAGAAAGGGGACAGGGTTTTCTTTTCATGGCTTGGGAAACTGAGCCACAGAAGTGAGCTCTCTTGCCTGAGGCTTAGTGAGCCAGCGATGAAAGTTAGAAGAGCTGCCAAGTCTTCTGTCCCCAGCCCAGTATGATACTCACCTGTATTACTATTCTAATAAAGAGACAGACCTTGCAAAACAAGTTAATCCTTGTACATTAGACCTACATTCACATATAACCTCTTTACGGATATTATAAACATTATACAGTTTTGGGGGAACAATTCGCCTATCACTGAAATGTGGAGTCAGTACAATTTCCCACTGGTATTGATATCTCATATCATTTGATATATATTAAGCACTCACTATGTGCCAAGCACTAAAAGAGGGACACATCCCCCTCTCCTCATGGAGCTTAAATGGCCACGATAAAAGAAAAATGTCAGAAGTGGTGTATTGTTTTCCCAGGGCTGCCATATCAAAAACCACAAACTTGGTGGCTTGAAACAGTAGAAATTTGTTCTCTCACAGCTTTGGAGGCCAGAAGTCCTAAATTAAGATGTTGGCAGAAACGTGCTTCCTCCAAAGACTCCAGTGGAGAATCCTTCCCTGCCTCTTCCAGCTTCTGGTGGCTCCAGGCGTTGCTTGGCTGTGGCTGCATCACTCCAGTCTCTGCCTCCATCTTCATATGGCCTCTTCTATATCTTCTCTTTTTCTTTCTTTTTTTCCTCAGTTTTATTGAGATATAATTGACATATAAGACTGTATTAGTTTTAGGTGTGCAACATATTCTTATAAAGACACTGGTCATTGGGGTGGGGGGTGGGTGAAATGGATGAAGGTAGTCAAAAGGTACAAACTTCCACTTATGAGATAAATAGGTCAGGGGGATGTAATGTACAGCATGGTGACTATAGTTAATAATATTGCATTGCATATTTGAAAGTGGCTAAGAGAGTATGTCTTAAAAATTCTCATCATGAGAAAAAAATTCTGTAATTATCTATGGTGACGGATGTTAACTAGATTTATTGTGGCGATCATTTGGTAGTATATACAAATATCGAACCTTGTTGTACATCTGAAAGTAACATAATGTGGTATATGAATTTTACCTCAATTAAAAAAAAAAAAGGAGGGCCGGCCCGTGGCTTAGCGGTTAAGTGCACGCGCTCTGCTGCTGGCGGCCGGGGTTCAGATCCCGGACGCGCACGATGCACCGCTTCTCCGGCCATGCTGAGGCCGCGTCCCACATACAGCAACTAGAAGGATGTGCAACTACGACATACAACTATCTACAGGGACTTTGGGGAAAAAAAGGAGGAGGATTGGCAATAGATGTTAGCTCAGAGCTGGTCTTCCTCAGCAAAAAAAGAGGAGGATTAGCATGGATGTTAGCTCAGGGCTGATCTTCCTCACACACACACACAAAAGATACTGGTCTTTGGATTTAGGGCCCACCCATATACTCCAGGACGATTTCATCTTGAGATCCTTAATTTAATTACAAAGACCCTTTTTCCAAATAAGGTCACATTGACAGGTTCTGGGGGACATATCTTTTGGAGGGCCACCATTCACCCCACTACAAGTAGCAAGACTGCTAAAGAAAGAGAAATATATATTCAGTGTTCTACCTTCTCATTCTCTAGTGTTAGAACAAAATTCTACACAACTGAAGTAATTTTATTCATCGTGTCTGGGTTAAAATATACTAGTATATGTCTCTTTTTTAAATTGAGATGTATTTGACATACAACATTGTGTAAGTTTAAGGTGTGCAACATTGATTTGATACATTTATATTGCAATATGATTGCCATTATAGCATTAGCTAACACCTCTATTGTGTGACATAATTATAATTTCTTCTAGGGTTGGGAACAATTAAGATTTAGTCTCTTAGCAAGTTTAATGTTTATAATACAGTTGTTGTCTATAATCACTGTACTGTATATTAGGTCTCCAGAACTTATTTATCTACCAGTTGCAAGTATGTACCCTTAACATCTCTCCCATTCTGCCACCCCCAAGCCCCTGGTAACCACCATTTTATTCTCTGCTTTTATTATTTCAGTGTTTTGAGATTCCACTTATAAGAAATATCATACAGTATTTGGTTTTCTCTGTCTGACTTATCTCGCTTGGCATAATGTCCTCAAAGTCCATCCATGTTGTTGCAAATGTCTTTCCTAGTCAAAGAAACCAAGTTTCTCCATCTCTGTACTTTTTTTGTATGTGTGGGAGGAAGATCGGTCCTAAGCTAACATCTGCCAATCCTCCTCTTTTTGCTGAGGAAGACTGGCCCTGGGCTAACATCCGTGCCCATCTTCCTCTACTTTATATGGGATGCCGCCACAGCATGGCTCGACAAGCGGTGAGTCGGTGCGCTCCCGGGGTCTGAACCAGCGAACCCTGGGCCGCTAAAGCGGAGCTCGCGCTCCCAACCACCTTCACCACTGGGCTGACCCCCTCCATCTCTGTACTTTTAAATGAGCCTCCTCAAACATCCTAATTCTCCTTATCATCATGGTACCCTAGAAAACTAGTTTTCTTTGACTTGTAAAGCAACTTCCTCCCACACCAGGTATGATAGAGTAAAGAAGTTACTTTTTAGGACAGAGAATCTCTCTGCTTTGGTTCTCTAGAAATGGGAGCCAATGCTTTCAGTTGAGATGTGGTGGACAAAAGGCCCAAGGACATTTGGGGAGGGGAAACAGAGAGGGGTAAACAGATTGGATTTGGATGGAAACATTGCTTGGTGGTGATTCAGCTAAATGTGGTCAGGTTCCTGTCACTGTCATCAGATGGTGACAGTCACTTTAAGGCTTTCATCAATGAAGGCACATGAAATGGTAGCATTGAGCATGAAAACAAACACGATCACTCACGAACTGAAGATAAGCAGCACCCAGATCAGTGTTAGGGCATGACTTTCTCTTGAACTGTGAAACCTGTCTTATTCTGTGTGTTTTTTCTGATTGTTGATTTCTTGGCCTTTTTGTTTAATTGTAGGAGAAGTCTTTCGGTTTGTTTACTTGTAGCTTACTGTACTAAGTGCACTAAATATGAATGCCCATCAAGAGAAAATAACATCCTAATCAGAGATAAAAAATTTTTTTAATTAGCCAGTTGCCCATTTCTTGTTTAATTTTATTTATTTTTTCCAGTTTTATTGGGATACAATTGACATAGAACATTGTATTACTTTAAGGTGTACGATATAGTGATTTGATATATGTATATATTGCAAAATGATTACTACAATACGTTTAGTTAACATCCATCACTTCATGTAGTTAAAAAATTTTTTTTCTTGTGATGAGAACTTTTAAGATCTACTCTATTAGAAACTTTCAAATATACAATACAGTACTGTTAACTGTAGTCACCATGCTGTACATTACATCCCCAGAACTTATCATCTTGTAACTGGAAGTTTGTACCTTTTGACCACTGTCAAATGACAACACTAAAACAATTTAGTAACAAGTTTGATGTCCTTTATTCAAGGGAAAACAATCCATAGACTGGGTGATTACATTGCCTCACAAGCCATGGACCACTCTTCCTGAGGGGTTTTGGGCAAGAGCAAGTTTTATAGAATGTATTTAGAGGAGACAACGTGAAAACAGGGCAGGATTGGCTAGGAGGTCAGGGATTTCCTTATAAGGCTAGCAGGGCCTAATTTCTAGGCTAAGGTAAGCTAAGTGAAGCTGAGTTGGAGGATGGTGATCGGTGTACGTTAGGTTACCTTGACAGGTGTTTCCCATAAGTGCAGGCTGACTTAGGTCAGGGCACTGGTGGGGGGGACGGGCCTCCATTTTGTAGGTCCTGATATACAAATTAACTTTATCACCACCTTCATCTATCCCATTTATTTAACAGTGTCTCATAGAATGACATAGCTTGAACAGAATCTTACTATGGCCTAGAGATTCTCCACTTAATAATGAGTCCTTTGATGTTTGCTATAGAGTTTTTGAGCTAGAAGGACCCTTCAAGGTCACTTTATGCACCCTCCTCATTTTATAGTCAAAGACGCTGTGGCTCGGAAGAGTCAAACGTGTTCCTCTACCTACAGGCAAGCTGGGACGAGAGGCCAAGTCTCTAGTCTCCAAGTTCATGCTTTTTAGGTCAGAAACTCGGATCTACATAAAGAAAGGAAGAGCATATAAAGAAGGAATAAGTAAAGGTAAAATAACAACTTTTATTTTTCTTACTCTTAATTGATCTAACAGATAATGGTTTGTTCAAAATAATAATAGCAACAATGCATTCAATTATGTATGCTTATGTATATATCATATATATATACTTATGTATACTTATATATAAGTGAAATTAATGACAGCAATGATGCAAGGGACAGGAGGAAAGAATTAGGGTTATTTTGTTATTAGAAGGTACTCACACTACCCATGAAGTGGCATAGTGTTATTTGAAAGTGGACTTGGATTAGCTGAAAACATATATTGCAAACTCTATGGCAACTGCTAAAAAAAGTAAAAAAAGAAGCATAACTGATATGCTAAGAAAGGAGAGAAAATACTCAATTAAAACCAAAAAAATCAGAAAAAGAGTGGAAGACAAAAATAGGAACAAAGAACAAAAGCAACAAATAGAAAACAGTAACGAATATGGTAAATATTAATCCAACCATATCAATATTCACTTTTAATGTCAATGGTCCAAATGCACCAGCTAAAAGACAGAGCTTATCAGAGTGGATCAAAAAACACAAGCCACTGGGGCCAGCCTGGTGGCGTAGTGGCTAAGTTCGTGTGCTCTGCTTCAGCGGCCCAGGGTTCGTGGATTCGGATCCCAGACACAGACCTCCATACCGCTCATCAAGCCACGCCATGGCGGCATCCCACATACAAAAAATAGAAGAAGATTGGCACAGATGTTAGCTCAAGGACAATCTTCCTCAAGCAAAAAGAGGAAAAATGGCAACAGTTGTTAGCTCAGAGCCAATCTTCCTCACCAAAAAAAAAAAAAAAAAAAAACACAACCCAGAGCCAGCCCTGGTGGCCTAGTGGTTAAGTTCGGTGCACTCCACTTCGGCAGCCCAGGTTCAGTTCCTGGGCGTGGACCCACACCACTCGTCAGTGGCCATGCTGTGGTGGCGGCTCACATACAAAAAAAGAGGAAGACTGGCAATAGATGTTAGCTCAGGGTGACTCTTCCTCAGCAAAAAAAAAAAAAAAAAAAACCCCACACACAACCCAACCATATGTTGTCTACAAGAAACCCACTTTAAATATAAAGACACATGTAGATTAAAAGTAAATGAACGGAGAAAATATAATCAAAAGAAAGCAGGAGTAGCTCTATTAATTTCAGACAGAGCAGACTTCAAGGTAAGGAAAGTTATCAGGGATAAAGAAGGGCATTACATAATGATAAAGGAGTTAATCCCCCTAGAAGACATAAAAATTATTAACATGTATGCGCCTAACTACAGATCGCCAAACTATTTGAGGCAAAAACTGATAGAACTGCAAGGAGAAAGAGATGAATCCACTATCATAGTTGAAGTCTTCAAGACCCCTCTCTCAGAAATGAACAGATCCAGCAGGCAGAAAATCAATAAGGACATAGTTGAACTCAACAACACCATCAGTCAACTGGATATAATTGACATCTATAGACTACTTCATCCAACAACAGCAGAATACACATTTTTCTCAAGCTCACATGGAATATTCGCCAAGACAGACCACATTCCAGGCCATAAAACACAACTTAACAAATTTAAAGAGTATAAATCACACAATATTTGTTCTCCAGTCCACAATGGAATTAAACTAGACATCAGTAAGAAAGAGATAACTGGAATCCCAAAATATATAAATATATAAGGTGAATCCTCATATATCACTCAATAATTTATTAAAAGAGATGAACTGATAGTTGATACAAAAGGAAATGCAGACTGTATTGATGAGAGACAAGAGAGTACCATGGTTAAGAATCCAGAATCTGAAACCAGGAAGCTTAGATTTGAATTTTAGCTTTCCCAGTTACGAGGTATGTGATCTTGGACTTGTTGCTTCAACTCTATTTTCTCATCTGAAAAATTGGCACAATAAGAGTACCCACTTCATAAGGCTGTGAAGATTAAATGAATGAACATAATGTGCTTAGAACAGTGCTTCACACACTAGTAAATTAGATATGTGTTTGTTTTTAAAAGTGCTTTAAACAGTACCTAACACAATATACATTGATAGCTACTATAATACATGGAAATACGATTCTGAACTAATGCTACGCACAGCGTTATGCTAAGTAGGAAAAAATTTAAGCCAGAGTTTCTCAACTTCAGCACTATTGACGTTTTGGACGGGATAACTCTTTTTTTGGGCGGGGGGGCTTTCCTGCTCATTGTAGGATATTTAGCGGCGTCCATTGCCTCTAACAACTAGATGTCAGTAGGCACCCTCCAGCTGTGACAATCAAAAATGTCTCCAGACATTGCCAAAAGTCCCCTGGTAGGCAAAATTGCCCAATTGAGAAGCGCTGATGTCCAAGTCTCGTATGTGAACCACGACTCTCTTCCCTTGGATATTTTGTCCCCCTCTCGGGGTTTCCCTTCTATCTCTCTGAGCTGTTTCGTCTCAGTCTCCTCTGCCCACCCTCGATCTTTGGTGTTCATAGAAGTATTGTGAGTCTCCTCACTTCTCACTCTACAGACTCTCCCCGGATGGTATTGCCCAGCCCTGTGACTCCATATATCATAGTCATTCTAAGGAATTCCACATCTAGATCTGCAAAGCGTTTTCCTGAGCCCCAGACCATGCACATCTTCACCTGTCCCTCAGATCTGTCCACTCATTACCCGCTTCCCTACACCTTCTGCTCCTTTTCCTGGGTCCACGTCTTGATATGTGGCACCACACCAGAGACCTGGGAGTCATCTTTGACTTTGATTTCTTCCTAAATCTCATATTCAGGCAATTCTGTCCCCTACTTTCCTCTCAACTCCATCCACTTCTCTGATCCCTCAGCCACGGCCAGTGCTCAGGCTACATCTTCTCTTATTTTATTGCAGCTGCCTCCTAACTGCCTCCTTGCGGTTAGTCTTGCCTACTTCCCATCTATTCTCTACTCTGAAGACAAATTTGCCCTTCTATACCATAAGTTTGACCTTGTCTTTTCTTGTTTAAAATCCTTCAGGGCTTCCCAATGGCTTCATGATAACATCCAAACTCATTAAATTATCCATACAGGGCCTTTCCTGTTCTGTTCCCTGCTCATCCCTCCAGCCTCATCTCCCACCAACCTCATCTCACAACCTCCTCTCTAACCATACTGAACTGCTTGCAATCCCCTAAATAGGTCACACTCTCTCCCGCTTCTGGGCCTTGGCATATGCAATTTCTCTATTGAAAGGAGCTCTTCACTCGCTTCTTCACCTGGTTTTCTTTTCTTTTTTTTTTTTTGTGAGGATGAGTAGCCCTGAGCAAACATCCAGTGCCAATCCTCCTGTTTTTGCTGAGGAAGATTGGCCCTGGGCTAACATCCATGCCCATCTTAGTCTACTTTATACAGGACGCCACCACAGCATGGCTTGACAAGCAGTGTGTGTCAGTGCGCACCCAAGATCCGAACCTGCAAATCCTGGGCCACGGAAGTGGAGCACGTGCACTTAACTGCTGCACCACGGGGCTGGCCTGTCACCTGGTTTTCTTTAATCAACCTTTAGGTACCAGCTCTGCATAGTTTTTTGAAGAAGCTTTCTCTGAACCCCCAACACTGGACCAGGTACCCTAATACATGTGCACATCCCACCCTACACTCACTCTGTCATAGCATGTGTCACATTGTATTGTAACTGCTTTTTTGGGAGGTTTTTTGGCTGCTGCTTCTTTAAAATTGAGGTGCAATTAAGATGTAATGAAATGCACGGATCTTATGTGTTCAGTTCAGTGTTTTGGTGACTGCATACCCCCACGTAATCACCACCCAAAATAAGATACGGAACATTTTCATCACCCCAGAAAGTTCCCTCGTGTTCCTCTCTAGTCAACACCCCCTCCCACCAGCAAAGGCAACCCACCGTGTGACTGTTTACTTGTCTGGATAGACTGTAAGCTCCATGAGGGCAGTGACCGTGTCTACCTTCTTTATGCATTTCAAAACCGTAATAGACACTCAGTAAAAATGGGTACGTGAATGACTGCACGGAACGTTGATAGAATGGATAGGAAATTGGAGTGATTACACTAATTTATTTGGATATTTTGAGGGTTGACATCTGCTAACTTTAATAGCAATAGTACTTGGGACAATTTTCTTGGAATGATATTTCCTTTCTGTTCCATAGCTCGCTTCAGCTGTTCTCTTGATCTGGCTATCTACTTTTTACTTCTGCTAACCCCCACACACTTAGCGACAACCATAATTCCAGTTTACAATTTAGAGAGACTCAAAATCAAGGGTCTCTGACTGCTTTCACAGATTTTTTTAAAACTTTTTTTTTTTTTTTTTGTGAAGAAGATCAGCCCTGAGCTAACATCCATGCCAATCCTCCTCTTTTTGCTGAGGGGAAGACTGGCCCTGAGCTAACATCCGTGCTGATCTTCCTCCACTTTATGTGGGACGCCGCCACAGCATGGCCTGACAAGCAGTGCATCAGTGCACGCCCGGGATCTGAACCCGGGCCGCCAGCAGTGGAGCATGCGCACTTAACTGCTACACCACGGGGCTGGCCCTAAAAAACATTTTTATTATCAAATGCTTTGGAGGATGTTTGTTAAACCTCGTACAGCAATTGTTAGCATATGGGATCAGGTGAAATGAAGGAAAACTAAATGTTATTGTACCAAGTCAGTACCAAATGGAGCAGGAAATAGAAGTACCCTGTCTCCCTGGGCTTTTGTCCAGGTTCTGCACCTGTGCTGGTCACAAGAACTTTCTCTTGTTTAGGTTAAAATTCAAGGGTTAAGCATTCCATCCCCAATAACAGTTGTTAAAGTCAAAATAAAGCTTTGTAATTCTCTGCTTATTTGAAAGCACTTTGAATTCCACAAAATTTGAATTTCATGCTAAAGTGAATGAAATTTTAAAACATATTTATTTCAAGTCAAGTTGCCAAGTATGTATAATAATATCACATCAAACAGCTACAGAAATGTGAAAATATAACATTTCAGACTGGAATGTTTTCCAACACCACCAAGCCACTCTCCAGTTCTCAGTGGGCCTTGACTGGGTGTCCTATAAATTTAGCTCAATTCTGACACTATCTACCTGGAAATAGCATCAGATCCCACAAATTAAAGGCTCAGTCCCACAAGACTGCCCCCACGTCAGATGCAAATTGCAAGTCCAAATTGTCACTTGTACTTCTGACTGACCGGCTATAAATCGGGGTTCCCACGATCCCTCCACTGGTCTGATAATTTGCTAGAATGGCTCACAAAGCTCAGGGAAACATTTCTTTACATTTCCCAATTTATTATAAGGGATATTATAAAGGATGCAGATGAACAGCCAGATGAAGAGGTACATGGGGTGAGGTCTGGAAGGGTCCTGAGCGCAGGAGCTTCTGTCTCCATGGAACTGGGGTACACCACTCTCCCGGCACTGCATGTGGATGTGTTCACCAACCCAGAAGCTCATAAAATCTTGTTCAAGAATTTTTATAGAGTTTATTCTCCAGCCCTCAAGTCACTTGGTCTTCTGATGACCAGCCCCATCCTAAATCACCTCATTAGCTTAAACTCAGGTGTGCTCAAAAGGGGCTCCTATGAATAGCAAAAGTCACCCCCATCACTCAGGAAATTCCAAGGGGTTTAGGGGCTCTGTGCCAGGAACCCAGGGACAAAGACCAAACATACTTATTATACCACACAGATATTCCCCAGTAGACGTCACCAAGAGGCCTCAGTTATTGTATTCAGCATATGCTTCCAGGCTAACCATGTATGAAAAGTGGATCAAGTCAACTTTCCCCACCCTCTTGAGAAGTGCTGGCAGGACCAAGAAGGCAATAAAAATGGGACTAAGCCTCCTTCCAAAGGTCATAATAAACACATTTATTAAATCCCTAATTGTGTGTGGTGCTGTGCCATGCTAGATGATTCACAGAGAGAATTAACTAAACCATGCCTCTTCTAACAGTTTACAATCCAAAGCAGACAGGCTGACGCTCATTCACATTTACAGACAAATTGGACAGACACAACGGAATACAAACGTTAAGTCAACTCATAAATGAACAGGGTAAACATTCAGAGATGCGGATATTCAGATGGTTGAAATAAGGAGAGTTAGTGTCTTGAAAAATTCCAATTTCAGGCTATTTAAGATACTTTTCCTTCTTCTCCACCACCACATTCATTTACAATCATATAATATATATATATATATGTGCCTTATAATTGTTCCCTAAAATGTCAGTTTTTTATCCATCCTCATTCTAAAATCCATCATCCCGAAACGGAAACCTCATACCCATTAAGCAATTTCTCCCCATTCCTCCCTCCCCTCAGCCCCTGGAAACCACCAATCTGCTTTCTGTCTCTATAAATTTACCTATTCTGGACATTTCATATAGACTCATACAATAAGTGACATTTTGTATCTGGCTTCTTTCACTTAGCGTAATGTTTTTGAGGTTCAGCCATATTGTAACATGTATCAATACTTCATTCCTTTTCATACCCAAATAATATTCCACTTTATATACATATCACAATTTATTTATCCATTCATCAATTGATGGACGTTTCGGTTATATACATTTTGGCTATTTTGAGTAGTATTGCTATGAACACTCATGTACAAGCATTTGTTTGAGTACCTGTTTTCAATACTTTTGGGTATATTCCTAGGAGTGGAATTGCTAATTCTTTAAACTTTTCCCACTGCCCATAGAATTCAGCATAGCCCAGCCCTGAGCTGCTTGCTGAGGGTGACTATTTTCTGGGAGAAGCAAGTGCCTTTATCAGGGCAGAGGAATTCTATTTAAAAGAACTAGACTCTGATATATTCATCAGACAGTAAAAAGGAAAAAAATATTAAGAGATACACATACAATATATTTTAGAAGGTATTTGAAAATATGGTTATTTAAGATTTGACAGTTATAGGAGCTATCTTTTTATATTCAAGAGTCAGTTACAAACCTGTCAAGGTTGAAGGCCTGTTTATCCATTACAAGATTCATTTGCCCCTAAAATATATAGACACTAAAATATTTGGCTTGATAAAAAAATGTTCAACTCTACCAGAAATAAAAGAAATGCAATCAAAACAAGAAAGATGCCATTATTTAGGTACAATATTAGCTGAGATTTAACTAAATTGATAAGTAAATGCTGATCAAGGTGCAGGGAATCAGGGCCTTTCTTTACGAGACTGATAAGAATGCATATTGTTACAACCTTTCTCTGGACAAATTAAGCAATGCATATCAATGCCTTAAAAAATGTTTATATTCTTTGACTCCATTATTCTATTTCTGGGTACTTAACCTTAGAGAATAACCATGAATATTCACGATGATTTATAAATATATTGTTCATTGAAATGTTGTTATAACAAAAATTGAGAGCTACCTAAAGTCCATCAATAGGGAATTAGTGACGTAAGTTATGGCTCATGTATAGGAATAATACAGGTGCAGCCAAATTATTTTATAGAAAATATTTAATGACTTGGAATAATGTGCATGATATATTTTTAAACAGAAAATAATATGTACACTACAATATCAAATTTTTAAAAATGGATCTACATGCATAGGAAAAAGTCAATTTACTTCCTTTATAAAATGGGAATAATAATAGAACACACCTATCCCAAAATCTATGGGGGTGTTGGAGAAGAAGGAGAATCCCCCTCTGCCCTTTCCCTTAAGGTTCTTAAGGCTTGCCAAATAATTAAAAGACAGGTTAGCAGGAGAAAATAATACCAAGTTTAATAACATGTATACATGGGAGAAACCAGGGAAACTGAGTTTCTCAACAAAATGGCAGAGATTCTCATCTTAAATACTATCTTCAGCCAAAGAAAAAGGAGGATGTTGGGAGTGGGGGGAGTCAGTTATGAGAGATTACCAGAAAAGCACAGTAAACAGGAGTAAGATTATTATGCAGATTTAAGGCCTCACCTTCCACATTGATAAGTTTCTAGAGATGAAGTCATCCCCCCTCTTCCCAGTACAGAGAGGGAGATACCTTTACAAATGGAGATGTCCCTTATAAATGTAAATGTTTGTCTGGCAACTCTTTTCAGAGCCATCTAGAGAATCTGGCCGAGAGACAGAATTTTTGATAAGAGGGGCTTGGTGCCTTTCCTATTGTAACATCTATTTTATAGTAGTTTATAGCCATCATATGACAGTGGCTCCTTCCTGAAACATGTCTTCTATGTTAAATTCTTTAGGCAGTTTGGGGGAGGTCAAATGTCCATCATAGAAAATAATCAAGGTAAAGAGACATATTTCAGGGTGGCCAATTTTGATCTCCCACAAGGGAAAAGCCCCTAGGTTGTGATCTTAGTCTCCACTCCCTGCTCATTTCTCAAATCTGGTCTACTCCCTTCTCACCTTGAGTGATATTGAACAAAGAGCATTCAGAAAATATTTTGGAATGAATGAATAAATGAATGAGATGTGCCAAATGAGAGTTGAAGGCTATTGCTCCATCAATTCCAAGAAGGAAGAAATCATTCCAGCTGGGACATTCAGACAAAGTTTCAGCTCCAGTGAGTCTAGGCCTCTGGAGGAGGCCTTGGTATAACCCGACCCATTGTGCATCTCCAGGCCTGTTTCTACAGTTGTCCTTGTGGCTTCTCCTGCAGACACTGAGATCAAATCACACTTCGGGTAATACCAAAGCAACTGACCACCTTATCCTCACTGGCACCCTTCCTAACTTGTACATCATAGCTGATGAAAGGGCTCCCTGACCCCTAGGCTTAAGTTTGGGAGTAATTTAACATTCTTCTTGATCATCACTAACTGCTTTGTAATATCTACCTTCAAAATATCTCCAGGAGATCTCCCATTCCTTCCATTTCTGTCTTTTAAAGACAAATTATATAAATAATGCATGCTGTTTGTAGAAACTTGGAAAATGCAAAAATACATATACCTGTGATATGGACTGAATGTATCCTCCAAAATTCATATATTGAAGACTTAAACCCCAATGTGACTGTATTCGGGATAGAGCTTATAGGAGGTAATTAAGGTTAGAGGTCATAAGAGTGAGGCCCCAATCCGATATGAGTTGTGGCCTTATAAGAGGAAGAGAGATCTGCCCACCCCACTTCCTGCATGTGAGGACAAAGCAAGAAGGCAGTTGTCTGCAAGCCAGGAAGAGAGCTCTCACCAGGGACTGAATGGGCTGGCACCTTGATCTTGGACTTGCCAGTGTCTGGAATTCTGAGAAAATAAATTTATGTTGTTTAAGCCACTGAGTCTATGGTATTTTGTTATTCCAGAATCTTTTTTTTTTTTTTTTTTTTGCTGAGGAAGATTGGCCTTGGGCTAACATCCGTGCCCATCCTCCTCTACTTTATGTGTGGGATGCCTGCCACAGCATGGCTTGATAAGTGGTGCGTAAGTTGGTTCGCAGGGATCCGAACCTGTGAACCCCGGGCCGCCAAAACAGAGAGGTTGAACTTAATGACTACACCACCAGGCTGGCCCCCTATTCCAGAATCTTTTAACCCAGAAGATAAGTGCTATTAAGACCATTTCCTTCCAGATTTTCTTTTTCTTTCTCATACAACGCTTTTCTTTGCGGTCTTATATACTTACCCTCTCATGCTTCCCCCTTCTTCACAAACTAAAGCTCTTTTACTGCACTTAAAATGTTTTCCCTGATCAAATTCACCTGACTCTACCTACACTTGAGGCCTTTTTTGTCCGGATTCCTTCAGCATGGGGTTGAAAAAGATGTTGGAAATTTTCTTGTTCAAACCCCTGAAAGAGCATAAATCCACACTAGTATTTTTTGATGTAAAATAAAATCACAACAATTTGTGTCGATTGGGAAAATGGCTGTCTGAATTAGCGAAAAGTCTGAATTATGATAATTTTGAAAAAGATGTGATTTTAGCCCATTCAAGTATGTGCAATAACTCTGAATAGGCCAAACAAAATTTAGGAAAATTGAAATTCTTGGAAATTTGCTTTTATGAATAGATAAATATGATTTCCTGTGGATTCAATAACAAGTTTATGGTTCTATAGTGCTTCATCATTTTCAAAACACTTTGCCTTTATTATGTATTTTGATCCTCAGTCTCAGAAGTAGGTGAGGCAGGTATTATATTTTCTCTTTTAGAGATAATGAGAAAGCTAGTGACTGGCTTGGAATGGGTCAAAAATCACCCAGCTTATCAGCTTTTTTTAATGCAATAATAATAACAGCTAACATTTATTATGGTTTACCAAGTCCCAGGCACTATTCTAAGCACTTTACATGTATCTTCTTATTTAATGCTTATAATACCCCTGAGGTGTGTACTATTTTTTTTTTTTTTTTGGTGAGGAAGATTGGTCTTGAGCTAACATCCATTGCCGATCTTGCTCTTTTTGCTAAGGAAGATTAGCCATGAGCTAACATCTGTGCCCATCTTCCTCTATTTTTTGTATATGGGATGCCACCACAGCATGGCTCGAAGAGCAGTGCATACTTCTGTGCTCGGATCCGAACCTGCAAACCCAGGGCTGCCAAAGGAGAGCACGTGAACGTAACCACTACACCACCCAGCCGGCCCAAATGTTTGTACTATTTTTATTCCCATTTTATCAACAAGAAAACTGAGGCACAGAGAATTAAGTAACTTAAGTCCCATGATAGTCAATGGTGGGGTTGGGTTCAAACTCAGGCAGTCTGATTACAGGGCCCACGCTTCTAACTGTGATCTTAAAAGTAGTAGGCTCACTACAGATATTTCTGAAGGGCAGAGATATTGTGTTTCGAATAGGTTAGGAGGTGCCTACTCTGGCCTGGTTTGCATGGCTCGTTTACTTAGAATCGCTCCCCATGCAATGAGAGAAGAATCCTCAGAGCTGACCGTCCAAATGAACGCAGGATTCGTGGCCTCTATGTTAATGATGGTTAGCTGTACTCCACTTGTGCATATTATTCTGCACTTGCTGATAGCTCCCTTGTACTCATGTGACAATTTGGTTTCCTCAATTAGATTGTGTGCATTGAGGTGCAGATCTTTTTTTTTTTGTTTTTTTTTTAAATTTTTAAAAATAATTTTATTTATTTATTTTTCCCTGAAAGCCCCAGTAGATAGTTGTATGTCATAGTTGCACATCCTTCTAGTTGCTGTATGTGGGACGCAGCCTCAGCATGGCCGGAGAAGCAGTGCGTAGGTGCATGCCTGGGATCCGAACCCAGGCCACCAGCTTCGGAGTGCGTGCACTTAACCGCTAAGCCACGGGGCCGGCCCGAGGTGCAGATCTTGATCTCCAATTTCTTGCCATCCAATACGGTACTGTGTTTAAAATTGTTTTTCCCCATTGTCTGAGAGCAGGCAAGGTAGGGATTAAGAAATAAGGAGTCTGGGCCCTATTCTGCCACCAAATTGCTGGGTGACCTTGAGGCCTCAGTTTCCTCATCCTGTAGGCCTCGAATTAATTTTGAGAAGATCACCAGCAAATAGCTTTTGTTAGGAAATGCAGGTGTCCATATTTTTTTTTAGTGTGGTAAAATTCACATAACATAAAATTCACCATTTTAACCATTTTAAGGTGTATAATCCAGTGGCACGTAGTACACTCACGATGTTGAGCAACCATTACACACTATCTAGTTTCAAAACATTTTCATCTGGATGTGGAACGTCCAGAGCAGGTAAATCTATAGGGATAGAAATTAGATTGGTGGTTGCCAGGGGCTGGGAACGGGAGGAATGGGGAGTGGATTGCTTATTGGGTATGGGGTTTCCTTTGGGGTAACGAACATGTTTTGGAACTAGATAGAGGTGATGATTGCCCAACATTGTGAATGTGCTAAGTCTCACTGAATTGTTCACTTAAAATGGTTAATTTCATGTGACGTGAATTGAATTATTCACTTAAAATGGTTAATTTCATGTGATGCAAATTTCACCTCAATTTTTTAAAAAAGAGAGAGAGAAACTAAATGTAGCCTTGTCTGTTCAGAGGCAAAGCACTTCAAATGTAGACAGAGATGATTTCGATTAGTAATGGGATAAACTTAGAGGTGATTTAGATCAGTTAATGGGATAACTCCATATGAGACCCAGCCTAATGCCCCCGTTGCATCTACCACACTGTACCCCTGAGATTTTAATAGTGGAGACTAGTCAGAGTACTTATCAGCTTTGTGTGATGGGAATGTTTGCTTCTCAAAGTGCGGTCCAAGGACCAGCAGCCTCAACATCACCTGGGAGCTTGTTAGTCTTTCAGAATCTCAGGCTGCCCCCAGACCACCTGAATCAGAACGTATTTTAGTAAGCTTTCCAGGTCATTCATATACACTTTAAAGTTTGAGAAGCACTGTTGCTGGAACACTGAGGTAGTACAAGCTATCTCTTTTTCACAACCCAACATACATGATTTCAGTTTTCTACCGAAGATGCATTGCAGCATGATTATCTGCTTAACAAGTTCCCACTAGTCTTTCATTCACATTCTCTCTTAAGGTGTTGGAAAATATATCCGCCATCAAAAGATTTACCCGTTACTTTTCATGAACTCTGCTTTGGGGAAGAATAAGAGTCTTGACAGTCCAAATCACATACCAGAGGCTAGAAAAAGTTAACGCAGCTTCCAAACCAGCAAGGGAGACTGCCTTCGTATGTGAGATGTGGCCGAGTATGTTCAAGTAATGAAATGTTTTAGAGTACCACTTCTGAAGTGGATTTTAACTGGATGGTTTAAGAGAGGCTCTTCCTCGGCCTGGAGTACCCTGCCTCTTCTCTGTGATTTGGATCTGTCTGTAGTACTTCCTTAGTATTCCAAAATTGAAAATCAAAAGATACAAAGTCAACGCTATCATATCCACATTCTAACTAATTTTATGGTAAAACGTGCTTGGTTTAACTTTCTCTCAACAGAGAATCAATCATTAATATATTTAACAAATATTTATCGTATGCCAATTATATGCCAGGTGCTGCTATATGTGTGGAGATTCAGCAGTGACCAAAGAAAAGGGAAATACACCAAAGTGACATAGAAGTTATCACTCGGTGGTGATATGATAGTCAATTTTGCTTTTTCTGCTTTAGCCTCTCCTATATGTTTCAATTTTTCTGCAATGAGCATTTATTACTTTTATAATCTGAAAAAATATATAGTTATGTAAACATTTTTTAATAAATCTAGTGTCACGTCAATATCCAGTATCAGTTTAATCTGAAGGTGGGATAGTGATTTTTTTTTTAAAGCCTCTTTTTGTTTTGTTTTGTTTTGTTTTTGTGAGGAAGATCAGCCCTGAGCTAACATCCATGCTAATCCTCCTCTTTTTGCTGAGGAAGACCGGCTCTGAGCTAACATCTATTGCCAATCCTCCTCCTTTTCTTTTCCCCAAAGCCCCAGTAGATAGTTGTATGTCATAGTTGCACATCCTTCTAGTTGCTGTATGTGGGACGCGGCCTCAGCAGGGCTGGAGAAGCGGTGCGTTGGTGTGCGTCTGGATCCGAACCCGGGCCACCAGTAGCGGAGCGCACACACTTAACTGCTAAGCCATGGGGCCGGCCCAGGGATAGTGATTTTTAAAGCTGTTAAACTATTATGCTTTTATTACAGTTTTTTCTACTGCAAAAACTACTTAAATACTATATATCCCAATCAGGATAACAAGGTTAAGTATTAATACACACCTGATAAAACCAATTAAAAAGTGGAAACTGACCTATGGCTCTTCCTTGTGTGTGCAACAAGAAACTAAAGGGACAGATTTTTCGTGTGTCCCTTATAGAACCCAGCCTGGTTAACTTGCAATAACACTACACGGTACAAATACACAGAGATGCACTTATGATGATTGCAAAATGAAATAAAATACACTTCTGAAAAACTCAACTTTTGAGTCATTTTTTTAACCTTTTTAAAAGTACGACTTAAAGTGTATAATCTTAAGTATACAGCACAATTTTTAAAATTGAGGTAAAATATACATAAAATTTACCGCTTTAAAGTGTACAATTCAGTGGCATTTAGCACATTCACAATGTTGGGCAACCCTCGCCTCTATCTAACTTCCGAAACACTTTCATCACCCCAAAAAGAGACCTGTACCCATTAAGCAGTACTTCCTTTTCTCCCTCTGCCCAGGGCCGGAAAACACGAATCTGCTGTCATCTCTGTGGGTTTGCCTGTTCTGGACATTTACTGTAAATGGTATCATACAACATGTGGCCTTTTGTGACTGGCTTCTTTCACTTTAGCATAATATTTTCAAGGTTCATCCATGTTGTAACATGTATCAGTGCTTCATTCCTTTTTATGGATGAATAATATTCCATTGTAAGGACACACCACATTTTGTTCATCCATTCATCAGTTGATGGACATTTGGGTTGTATCCATCTTTTGGCTCTTGTGAAGAGAGCGGCTGTGAACATCCATGTACAAGTTTTCGGTGGGCGTATGTTTTAATTCTCTTGGGTTTATACCTAGGAGTGGAACTGCTGTGCCATATGGTAACTCTATGATCAGGTTTTTGAGGAACTGCCAAACTTCTCCATTCTTACCAGTAATGCATGAGTGTTTCAATTTCGCCACATCCTTGTCAAGGTCTATTACTGTCCGTCGTTTTTATTATAGCCATCCTAGTGGGTGTGAAGTGGAGTCTCACTGTGGCTGATCCTGTCTATGGCTTATCTGTGTCTGAACTAGACTGTGACCTCAGTGAGGGCCTGAGCCGAATTTGTCTCATTCGCCACTATTTTACCGTGTCTCACTAAGTACCTCGCACATACTAGATGATAACAAAATATTTGGTGAATAAAAGAATTGATAGCCACTGTTATTTTTGTGTAATCCTCCTAACGTTTCCTCTGGCATACATACGTTTTGCCAGGCTGGTCAGAAACATCTTTAACCATAAAGCAGTTGATAGAAGGAATGAATTTTGATGTTAAAGTCTCCAAATCTAGTTTTTATTTCATAAATTCCTCATACAGCGATATTAATATTGGTTTTGGAAGACTTCTAAAATTTCTTTGCTGATTGAAGATTTATCAACTATGCTCTTGTCATAAGATGTTGATTAGGTTGAACAACAGCTTTCCTGAATGCCTATTTCAAGGGTTACACCTCTCCAGGTGTAGATGTTGTAGCCAGGCCAGAAACACATCACAAATATGTCAGCCTATTTTTAACACATTCTCTAAACAAATTAATCTCATCTTTTCTGTGGGATAATGGCTTTTTTCTCTGAAACCTTTCTCTCTTCTTAAAGATGTCCATTCTTTTATTCATTAATTGATACAAATTAAGATCCTGAAGAAGAGTTCCCTTCTATTTTCTCCCACACACACAGTGAATAAAATACCTGTTCAAAAAACTGAAAATGAACAAGACATTAGAGAAGTTCTCTGGCAACTTAATGGCTTTTGTGGTCCATGGCCATTAAGAGCCTGAATATAAAGAATGAAAGAATCATGCAGTTTTTAAGATTGAATGAATAATGCTCAGAAGTTCCAGAAGCTTATGGGAAAGATGACCTCCAATGCTTTGGCTGGGAAGCATGAAACCACTTTGAATTTTCCAATAAATTTGGCTTCACAAGAACTGGTTAATCATTCCCTCAAGCTTTAGATCAAGTGAAGCTTTAGATCAAGGATATATTATATCCTGAACTCTAGTCAAAATAGATGTGTTTTTAAGGACTAAGTAAGAAATGCTATGGATATGTTTCCAATTTGTTCTGATCAATCTCTGAGACTCCACAGTTAACTTCTGACTTTGATTTCTAATATTAGGAAGTTTTATTCACAGCTGGTCCCAATATGAAGTGAGGGATATATTTGGGGGCAAGAATTAAAAAGGAATGAAGATATTAAATCTAAAATTATTAAATTTACCTCATGCTATAGACTAAATTGTGTCCCCCCCAAAATGCACATGTTGAAGCCCTAGCCCCCAAAGTGATGGTATTTGGAGATGGGCCTTTGGGAGGTAATTAGGGTTAGATGAGGTCTTGAGGGTGGGGCCTTCATGATAGAATAAGTATCCTTATAAGAAGAGACACGGGAGAGCTCTCTTTCTCTCTTTCTGCCGTATGAGGACACAGTGAGAAGGCGGCCATCTGCAAGCCAGGGAGAGAGCTCTCACCGGAAACTGAATCTGCCTGCATCTTGATCTTCGACTTCCCAGCCTCCAGAACTGTGAGAAAATAAATTCCTATTATTTAAGCCACCCAGTCTACGGTATTTTGTTATGGCAGCCTGAACAAAGTAAGACAGCCCATACATCTACTCATATAATTGTTTGGTGAGATTAAAAACACAAAAATCAGTAACATATATTCCTCTTGGACCAAATCTTCCATTTGCCTAAGTAAACTGAGGTTCAAGAATGGACTTCATAGGGGATAAGAAGGGATTGCCTTTAGTAGATCACACTTTTGGCCCCAATTCTTCACCTCTCCCTGTATCCACCCTTGTTGCCATGTGACTTGGCAGCTCCTCTTGCTAAAGAGGCAGAGCCTATTTCCTGACCCTTGGATCTGGGCTGGCCTCATGCTTTAGCTAACAGAATGCGGCAGAAGTACTAATGTGTGCCACCACTGAGCTTAAGACTCTAGGACCTACTTGTTTCCACTTTCTCTCTTGCACCTCTGCCTCCACCATGAGAACATTCTCTGGGGTAGCCTGCTAGAGGAGGACAGAGCCACTCCAACTCGTCCCTAGTCATCAATTCTAGATCATCCAGTCAGCCAGCCCTCAGATCTGTGATGGAGCCCCAAGAAGATTAGCAGAGCTCCCTAGCCTTCCACCCCAGATGTGTGAGCAAACATGCTTCTTGTTATACCTTCGAGGTTTTGTATTTATGCAACAGCATTGTTGTTGCAGTAGAGAACCATACACTGGCACTGTTTGGCACTAGATGTTCATCAAACGTTACAGATCCAGAAACTCTTGCCAACTGAAATGTATGCAATTTTTACAAACCAAGGAATTAACATCCTGCAAAGAAGGAAAAGCAATGAGCAAATGTGGTTTCTACTTCTATTATTGATAGCAGCCACTTCTACTGGAAACTGCCATTAAGTCAAGGATTGAGAGTGAGTCAGGGTATCTGCACGAAATGAAAACGGTGAGTGTAACATGTACTCATACACTTGTGGAAATTACGTAATGTATATTATCTTTTGCTTACTAGCACTAAGAGATATGAGAAGTGGGTTCAAGCAAAAAAATGATGAGAGTTGACAGTAGAAATGTAAACTCAACCCCAATTAATTAATTTGTTCATTGATCCTTCCAGCTGGAGATAGTGACGTCTACATGGGAATGAAATAGGAGGTCCAGAGACGATGAGAGTTTCTTTCCCCAGGGAGTGAGGTCAATTCAGTTCCTGAGCTTTGAGAAGCTGGAATGTTACCTTGAGTCTGGAAATACTTAGTGATGCTTGTCAGGCTAGTGATCAAGTTTCCCCAGCAGCTCAGTTAATTACCCAGCACTTTCTGTATTGATTGAGCCCCGAGACTCTGCATGACTCTCAAAGTCAGGGCTCATTTTATTCAATAGGAGATATTTTCTTCTCTCTCAGCTGGATTTTCTTGAATTGTCAAAATAGAGTGTTCATGCATGCACACTGGAGACTGGTTCACACATTACATTTTCCTTGTTCAGAGTAATCAGAGAAATTATCTATTTCCTCTAACATGATGTCTTAGAATTGGACAAAAACCATGGTTAGGGTTTTTCATTTTCAGAAGTTTTGGATCTGATCAGCAGGTAAAGCATGCATTCCCTGACACTGCTGTGACACTTTCCCATCTGTGGTGGGAGCTGCAGATGAAGTGCCAGCACTTAGCTGCTGGTGAGCCATTGTCTAATGAGCATCGGGGAAAATTGGTTCTACTTGGCACAATTCTACTTGGGTTGTACAGTGTTCAGAGATACATAAAATCATGAACACAGTCATCCATTTCTCAGAATAACTTAAACATCTTTGATAATTATTCAGTTCTTTTATAATCATGACATTGCTAATCATGATTCATGATCAGCAAGCTGGGTTCTTGATCCTCATTAAAATGTAGAGGCTACCCTCATGCATTGCTGATGGGAATGCGAAATGGTGCAGCCACTGTGGAAAAGAGTCTGGCAGTTCCTCAAAAAGTCAAATATAGAGTTACCATATGACCCAGAAATCCCACTCCTGGGTATATAGCCAAGAGAACTGAAAACATATGTTCACACAAAAATGTGTACATGAATGTTCACAGCAGCATGATGCACAATAGCCAAAAGGTGAAGACAACCCAAATGTCTATTGACAGATGAACAGATAAACAAAATGTAGTCTATCCATACAATGGAATATTATTCAGTCACGAAAAGGAATGAAGTACTGATACATGCTACAACATGGATGAACCTCATAAACATCACGCTAAATGAACGCAAAAGACCATACCTTGTATGATTCATTTATATGAAATATCCAGAATATGCAAATCTATAGAGACAGAAAATAGGTTAGTCATTGCCAGGGGTTAGGGGGAAGGGGAATAGGGAGTGACTGCTAATGGGTATGGTGTTTCTCTTTGGAGTGATTAAAATGTTCTGGAATTAGACAGTGGTGATGCTTGCAGGCTTCCTTTCCCAGCTCCTGAGTCAACTGGCTGGGTTGAACTAATAGGAGACTCTGGAGGGAGATTGGAGGGTGAGAGAAACAGAAGTCGTGGTATTTCTTGCCCTCTCTCTCAGGCAACATCCTCGTGCAGGGGCTGTATCTTCCCTGCAGCTCCACCTCCCACCCAGTGGCCTCAGCTGCTGGGCTCTGGTAACCACATCTTTTCTTTGTCCATTCTGTCCTGGGAGTGGTAGCATCCTCTTGTTATTGCTAATCTCTGTCCCATTTGGCTTCTCAGATCTTCCATCACCTGTGGAGCCAATTCTCTGTATTAATTTCCCTCTCTTTGAAACATCTAGAGTGGCGTCTATTTCCTGCCTGGACACTTCTAAGTGCTATATCAACTTACATTCCTTCCAGTAGTATGTGAAACTGCCAGTTTCCTCCACACCTCACTAACACTGTATACCATCATCATATGATGAATGGGGAGTTATTGCTACTGTGCATGGGTTTTCTTTTAGGGGTGATGAAAAAGTTCTGGTACTAGATAGTCATGAAGGTTGCATGTCATTGTGGGCCGGCCCGTGGCTTAGCGGTTAAGTGCCCACGCTCTGCTACTGACGGCCCGGGGTTCGGATCCCGGGCGCGCACCGCCGCATTGCTTCTCCGGCCATGCTGAGGCCGCGTCCCACATACAGCAACTAGAAGGATGTGCAAGTATGACATACAACTATCTACTGGGCTTTGGGGGAAAAAAAGGAGGAGGATTGGCAATAGTTGTTAGCTCAGAGCTGGTCTTCCTCAGCAAAAAGAGGAGGATTAGCATGGATGTTAGCTCAGGGCTGATCTCCCTCACACACACACACAAAAAGTGAAAAAAAAAAGGTTGCATGTCATTGTGAATGTACTTAATGCCACTGAATTGTAACTTTAAGTGGTTAAAATGGTAAATTTTATGTTCTGTTTTTTTACAATAGAAAAATTAAATAAAAATAGAAAGTAACTAGTCATAGAATTTTAGCACTGCAGAGGACTTAACACATCATCCGATCTAAACTTTTCATTGTTAATGTCACTGACCCAAGTTCAAGGAAAGAGTAAGTGGCTGTCTAAATCACGGAGCTAATTAGGCAAATTATTATTAATAATAATTTCAGGTTATAGAGAAGTGTCTTGGGAGAGGTCCAGATGAATGAAGGAAAGTTGTGAAAAATCGGATTGAAAATATTGCCGAGGGGTTGATTTTGGAGGGCTATGAATGCCAGACTATGGATTTCCTAGTTTATTAGGTAGGAAACAAAGACTCACCACAGGGAAGTGATATTATCTTCTATTTTTCGTTAGGATACACGGCCACTTGCAACCTGACCTGGCCACCTGCAAATGGCATTTGGAACTACTGAGAACAAAATGTTTATTATTTAAAGAAGAGCTTGATGAAACTCCCAAACTTCGAGTTTAAAATTTAACATAATGGAGTAAATATAAATTTTAAAGGTGTATATTTAATTTCGTTGCTTTTAACCACAATAATTTTAAAATTCAATTTTAATTGTTTTCAAATGAAATGAACAAACGGGCAGCCCCTCTGGCCCTTCAGCCCTGGTCCCCAAGCGTCGGCCACCTTGCACTCAGTGCCAGTCCACGTCGCCCAGGAACCTGCTCTCCCTCGGCAAGAGTTTCTGTAGGGACTCAGTCTTTAGGTGCACCGCCTTTGCCCCACCCTTCACAGCACTCCTGGGCATTCTAATTGGCTGTAGCCCGCCCATGTGCTCTGCTCTGGTTGCTCTGATTGGCCGACGGCGTCCCGCCAGAACGAAGATGCCCGTTTCCTGGGCTACGGCGCCGGCGAGCGGAGGCGTAGGTCCGGGTGCTGTGCCCTGAGCCGGAACCCGGGCGCAGGGGCGGCCGGGCTCCTGGACTTAGACGGGGGCGCCATGGCCAGCGTCCACGAGAGCCTCTACTTCAACCCCATGATGACCAATGGGGTGGTGCACGCCAACGTGTTCGGCATCAAGGACTGGGTGACGCCGTATAAGATCGCGGTGCTGGTGCTGCTGAACGAGATGGGCCGCACGGGCGAGGGCGCCGTCAGCCTCCTGGAGCGGCGGAGGCTCAACCAGCTGCTGCTGCCGCTGCTGCAGGTGAGGGGCCGCCGGCTCCGCCCTGCCGGGAACCTGCCTGAGCGCCTGCTCCGTGCCGGGCAGCTCCCTGGCTGAGGGAGCGGGGGTTCATCAGATGCTCTCCCTGCCCCGGAGGACCGCGAAAAAACAAAGATAGCTGGTACCACCAGGAACGCTCGATGAGTGCTTACGATGGGCCAGGCGCCTTACGTGCATCATTTTTTGCAGGTTCATATCTGGCCCCAGCAGTTATTAGCTGAGTGACTGGGAAAAGAGTTCTTTTCTTAGATCCTCTTCTTCTGTAGAAAGGGGCTACTCGTAGTCCTGAGGGTTGGAGACACGGATGAATCACACCGGCTCCGTACCCTAAGGGACTGTCATAAGTAGCAATAATGCCATAAAAGTAACAGCGAACATCGAACACTTGCTGTGTGCCAAGCACTTTGCGTGTTTTATTTCATTTTGCAAACTAAGGTTGTAGCTCCGCCGCTTACTAGCTGTGCGACTCGGGCAAGTCCCATAACCTATTTAGGTCTCTGCTTTCTTTCTGTAAAATGGGAACAGTAATAGAAACTGTCATGAGATGGCTGAAATTAGAAGATCCATGGGAGCACTTAACAGTGTGTGGCACATAGGAAATTCTCCATCGGTGTTAGCTGTTTTCATTTTAATGTATTCTTGTAAGGCGTGTACCTTCTGTTATCAGTTGTGGTTTGTCAGTTTATTTGTGTGATTATATGACTGATGTCTCTCTCAGCCACTAGACTGTAACCCCCATGAGAGCAGTACTTTGTCCTATTTTTGTTCTCCCTTGTATCCCCAAAGCCTACTACAGCGTCTGAGTACATAGGTGGAATGAGTGAAATGTGACATGCCCTCCTGGTGGATGGGTGTACTCAGGTGAATGGGGAGGACTTCTTAGGGGAAGTGTAGTGTTAAGCTGGGGCTTGAAGGATGAGCAATTTTCTGTTGAGGAAGAGTGGGGCAGAAACAAAGATCAGGGGTCTTGGGCCCCCAAATTATGGGATATGAAGAGGTAAACCTAATAAAATTAGTACCCAGAGTTGCATTTCTGCAACTCAGTATAGTTTATAAAGGGCGTTTTTTAATCCATCACCTGTATTTGTTGGGAAGAGAAGGGGTACTGAGGACACAGGTTAAGTGGCCTGCCCAGTTAGTTAAGTAAAAGGAGTGGGTTCTCAGTAACTTGCAGCTCCCAGTCCTATCCACATTGCTATTATTATAAGTGCATTTCCCCCATTATTCAAATAAAAGTTGTAACACTAAAAAATTTGGTAGAGAAAGGAAACAAAACAGTACTTCTGGTGTCTTCACTCACACATGTTTCTGCCTTTGCTCATGCTGTTTTTTCTGTCTTGGATTCTCCTTTCTAGTTCTTTGCCTTGCTAATGACTATGTAGTTTTAATCAACGTGTATATAGAATTTGTCTAGTAAAGTTCCAACCAGACCTCAACTTCTTATTGTTTGGCTTTAAAATTAGCTGATTTTTAACTACTCAACTAATACACAAAGATTCGTTGTAAAAACTTCAAACTGATGGAGTGAAAGGTTATGGTTCTTCTGCATGCTCTCCACTCCTGTTCCCTCTCAGAGATTATCACTGGTAATGTTCATTCATTCAACTATTTATTAACAGTTCAGAATGGATCTTTCTAGACCTTTTGCTATATGTAAATATATATAGATAGGTAGATGCATGTGATTATAAGTATATATATGTGTGTCCTTTTAATTTAATTTGGCTTTTTTTTTTATATAAGTGCTGCTTCTATTCTACAGCTTACTTCTTTCACTTAAGTCTTGGAAATCTTTCTGTGTCAGCACATTTGAATAGATATACCTCGTTCTTTTTAATGGCTGCACTGTATTTCACAGTAAGAAAAGAAACAGTTTAACTCATAATTTTAACTAATATTAAAATTTATAATTTATTATAAATTATAAATTAACTCTTTATTGGTGAATTTATAGGTTATTTTCGGTTTTTCTTCATTTCAAACAATGCATGCTGAACATACTTTCCCCAGAAGTGGAATTGCTGGGTTATCCACATCTAAAATTGGCATCTATACTGTCGCCTTACTCTCCAAAAAAGATTCGGTGTTTAATTTTAAACCTCAACTAGATTGTAATCTTCTTGATGGCTGAGGTTGCGTACTCTCTGTACCTGTTATGGACTTGGGCACATAGTATGTCTGCCTACCTTACAAGGTTTTGAAAAGGATCAAATGAGATTATGTTTATGAAAAATAGGCCACCTGTGTTTGTATAATGTTTTCCAGTTTACAAAGCACTTTTCATTATCTTACTTAATCTTTGCCACAAACAAGGGAGATGGTTATTATTATCTCCATTTTACTGATGAAGGAAACTAAGGCTCAGGGAGGCTACAACTTTGCCATGATTACAAAACTAAGAAAGAAGGAATGTGGGGCTGGCCCGGTGGCGCAAGCGGTTAAGTGCGTGCGCTCCGCTGGGGCGGCCCGGGGTTGGCAGGTTTGAATCCTGGGGCAGGCCCTGACACACCGCTTGGCAAGCCATGCTGTGGTGGCATCCCATATAAAGTGGAGGAAGATGGGCACAGATGTTAGCCCAGGGCCAGTCTTCCTCAGCAAAAAATGAGGAGGAGTAGCAGATGTTAGCACAGGGCTGACCTTCCTCACCAAAAAAAAAAAAAAGAGGGAGTGGTGGGTCCTCGGACTACAGATTCTATGCTGTTTTTTTCAATTGTAAACCATTCTACCGACTAATGAGAATGCTATGCAAATGTAAAATATTACTTTAGTGTTTTATGTAGATAGGTTTTTTCCCTTCCTGATTTGAGATTTCGTGTTTGGAATGATTGTTAAAGCAGTAGGGTTGATAAGTGAATTCATGTTTGCAGCTGTTTATCAATCTCCAACTCTTTAAAATTTATCCATAACTTCCCTATCTCTCCTTTACCTAGGGCCCAGATATTACACTGTCTAAACTATACAAGTTAATTGAAGAATCTTGTCCTCAGCTGGCAAATTCTGTGCAGATCAGGTAAACTTCATTTTCTTCTGTATATATGAAAAGATGTCAAAGTAGATGAAAATTAGAAAAGGTACATAGTAATTAATTCCTAAAAAAAGATATCTTTATTCTTCTAGGATGTTTTCCTAAGTACCTTTATTTAATTTTTTTTTTGAAATATGGATAACATTAAACATACTGCTTCAAAATTTAGTATTCTGTATGGATCTACCTTGTTCTTTTTAGTTGTTGCAGAGAATTCCATTTTTACTGGGTGATGTGTTACTTTGAGAAATTTTATGATCAAGAAAACATCATTAGGGAGCCAGCCCCATGGTGTAGTGGTTAAGTTGGGCATGCTCCACTCGGCGGCCCAGGTTCGCAGGTTCGGATCCTGGGCGCGCACCTACTCGTCAGCCATGGTGTGGCAGCGACCCACATACAAAATAGAGGACGATTGGCACAGATGTTAGCTCAGGGCGAATCTTAAAAAAGAAAACATCATCAATGATACTTTTCAGAATATAGGAGTGACATTTTGGATTATCAAGTTTGTTTTATGTACCACCATTTTATATGAATCTCTGAATTGCTTTTAAAATAGATTTATTTTAGATAATTGTGGAATATGAAATGCAGAAAGATGTTCAAAGGGCCTTCCTAAAATACCCATCTCAATTTTCTCATTTAGAATCAAACTGATGGCTGAAGGCGAATTGAAGGATATGGAACAATTTTTTGATGACCTTTCAGATTCTTTTTCTGGAACTGAACCAGAGGTTCACAAAACGAGTGTAGTAGGTACGAAGCTCTTCTGAGGAGGGCAGGGAGTATTTTCGTCTAAGTGAGCAGCTTTGTAAATCACATCTGTCATTACTCTGCTGTATCTGAACAAACACAGTGGGGATGTTGGACATGTTTTAGTTTGTATTTATTGCCTTGCTATTTTGATCTCTGTTTAAATAATTGTCTTGTGGAAAAGCACCTTTGTTATGTCTACAATCATCAAAGTATTAGCCTGGTCCTGGAGGCTTTTAGGGCTTCTCAGCTCTTTCCCAGTCCTCTGGATCGCTTGTCTGCATCGTACAGCTCTAAGGCAGGGTCACCAATTAAACTTTTATGAAGAGAGGTAAGTAAGAGTATATTATTGATATGGTTTATAAGGCGAGGGCATGCCTGAAATTTCTTGATGCTTTTCTGTTATCTTTATATTCATGCTCCATCCATCTGGCTTTTTTGCGTGGTAGTTTTATGTTATTCAACACCAGTTATTTATTGATCTCCTATGTGCCAGGCTCTGGACTTACAGGATAAATGTGGACCTTCCTCTTATGGAGATAACATTCTGGTGGTGGAGGGCCAGACAGTAAAAAGTAAACAAATAAATAAGATAATTTCAGATAGTTACAACAGTCGCGAAGAAATAGATTGGATGGATAAAGAGTGGTGTGCGGGTGGTAGGACTGAGCCCTGAACAAAAAGAAGAAATCAGCTTTGTAAAGGATAGGGGAAGAACGTTCTAGGTGGAGGGAACAGCACCCACAGGTGTCTCTCTTTGATTCTTTTGAAGGAAGAATTGTGACAAATAGTCATCAACTTTGTGTAGCCTGGATCTCAGTTAATGCCTTCACCTTGTCTACATCTTATTTTGTAGGTTTATTTCTGCGTCACATGATCTTGGCCTACAGTAAGCTTTCTTTCAGTCAAGTGTTTAAACTGTACACTGCCCTTCAACAGTACTTCCAAAATGGTGAGAAAAAGACGGTGGAGGATGCTGATATGGAACTGACCAGCAGAGAGGAGGGCGAAAGAAAAATGGAAAAAGAAGAACTCGATGTATCTATAAGGTAACTTGGGTTTTTCTGACAGGGATCCCTTTCCTGCAAAATAGCATCAGTACCGGCACAATAAATCCTCCTTCATTCAGAGTTCACGTGCTGGCCATCATCTTTTTGCCCTCCAGATCCAGGAAGTTGACTCATACAGGCTGCATCATTGGGCTCCTTGCCCTCTGACTTCTGATTGGGAGGCACTGGTGGGGAGTCCAGAGGGCCAAGGAGAGTGAGGTCAGGGTGTTGTTTCACTGGCTCCCTTCCTTTGTAGTTACGGTGGGCTGACTGTAGGATGACAATTTCTATCAGGTGGCCCTCTGCGCTCCTCTGGGATCCAGTAAATAGGAAGATTTTCCAGGCCTGGTGTGTAATGTGCCCCACTGTTACCAGTCCTGGGGGACTGTATTGTCCCTTATGGCTTCTCTCTTCTCTGTCCCTATTTTTGTAAGTGCTCCTTTATTAAACTCTTCTCAAATTACTCCATTTGAATGTGCTTTTTGTTTTCTGCTGGGACCCTGACTGGTAGTGTTTATTACGTCAGAGAGAATTAACAATTGATTAATTCAGGGAAAATGTATTAAATGCCTACTAAAGTTCAAGCACTGGGGATGTGGTCCCACTGCTCACCTAGTTGTTCAAGCTCAAAACCTAGGAGTGTCCTTGGTTCTTCCCTCTCCTTCACCCCGACAGCCAGTCCTCCAGCAGATCCAGTCAGTCCTTCCTCCACAGCATGTTTGGAATTAGTGCACTTCTCTCTATTGCCACTGCTCTCCCCGAAGTCTAAGCACTGAATCTCTTTTCCTGGATGGCTGCTCCAGCCTCCAGCCAACTGGTCTCCTTGCCTCCACTCTTGTCTCTGTACAGTCTGTTTTTCGTGCAGCATCCAAGGGAACCTTCATGACTGTAATTCACACCACACACTCTTCTGCCCCAAACCCTCATTGACTGTCTTTGGAATTTAGACAGAAATCCACGCTCACCATGGCCTCCATGCCTGCATGACCTGCCTCCTCTCGTCTTCCCTCCCTCTTTCTCCCTTCACTCTCAGCAGTCTAACTGCTCTGGCCTGTTTTCAGTTTCTTGAATACTCCAAGCTGATTTCTGCCTTAGGTTGCCTGGAATTCTCTTCCCTGGCTTCTCTCCTCCCTTGCTCCCTTTCCCCGTTCAGATTTCAGCTCCCATGTTCCCATACAGGCCTTCCCTGAAGTGACCTCCATCCCAAATACTTCCGGCTGCTTTATTTCTTTCATAGCTCTCCTTGCTAAGTAACTTTTTAAATTTGTTTGCTTATTCATTTATTTCTGTTTCCTCTGCCTTCACACCCCTTCAGAGCTAAGACCCTTCTCTGTCTTGTTTCACCAGATTTTTGTCAGTGCTGACTATGGTGCCTGACTCATAGAATGTGTCTGTGAATACGTGTTGGATGAGTGAATGCAGAGAATCAAAATATGCAGTCCATCGCCCACACTGGTAACTGGCCCCATAACACTTTTTATTGACTTCCTCCCCTTCACTGCCTCATTTCTCCTCTCCCCAACTGTTACCTGGGATCACCTCCCAAATAAACTACTGTTACTTGGAGGGAAAAACGTGCGCGTGCGCGAGTGCGTGCGTGCGTGCGTGCGTGCGTGTGTACTTCATATTCCCTGGTCTCAAGGAGCCCACAGTGTGGTGAAGAAGACTGACACATAAACAGATCATTACAGTACAATGTGTTCAGAGCTCTGAGAGAAGTAAGCCCCACCTGCCCTAAGAAGACTGACTGACCCCCTTGGGAGGTGGGGAGCGACTGTGTAGACAGTTCTTCCATACAGTTCCTAGGAGTGGCCTTTGTACTCTTACTTCATTTGTTCAGCATACACTGGGAGCAAGAAGATTGTAAAACCATTAGGTAACGCTTAGAGTTGCTTACAAATGCTCGTCGTCTAGTGGAAAGGCAGTACTGTGTAGGGTTAAGAGTCTGCCTCTGGAGTCAGACCACAGGGTTTGAATTCTGGCTCCTCCCCTTATGCCCTGTGAGACCTTGGACGGGTCACTCACCATCTCTGTGCTTCAATTTTCTCATCTGCGAAATGGATCTCACATCACCTCCTTAGAGTGGTGTTGTGAAATTAGATGAGAAATCCATATCAAGTGTTATAACTATGCCTGGTATGTAGTAAACATTCAACAGATATTTGATCTTATCCTGCTTCTCTAATTTCTCTTTTAGTTAAATCCCCTTCCAGGCAACAGTGTACTCTTTGTTCTAGCTACTTTATATACTTAAAGTAGCAGAATGTCACTTGTTAAGAACTGTTAAAATTCAGACTTTCCTTATTTTGGTTTGACTTTCTCCTAAATTAATCTGGTTTAATTAGGTCTAACTGCATCTTTTTGTGTTTACCCTATTCTACAAATTCATTTGTGTGTAATCCAATGTATTTACTGTTCAGGTGTATGGTTTCAGAAAATAGTGTATATTTAGTAAACTGCATTTTATCACTGAAATGAAAGAAATGTATTATTTAAATGTTACTCTAATTAAGTATTATAATTCTTTGTCCAAAAAGAAATGATTTTACTTGCTATAGGATTTTTTAAATTTTATAACATATTTACATACATTTCTTGATTGTTTTAAAAAGGAAGATTTAATTTTTTTTCTTTTTGTGATCTTTTCTAATGTTTTATTGTGTTACGATAAGTTTCTCACTTTAGTTCTTTCTTTCTTTTTAGTTATTAGAATGTTTTTAGGTCTCTTTTCTTCAGGGAAATTATTTTTCTTGCCCTAGAAATCTGTATTAAAATTAGAAAGGGGAAAGTAATATTGAATAGCTTCCTAATCTCCCATCCTACAATGAAATTATTCCTATTTCAAAATGGGAACCCACCTGCTAATTTAGAAGAGAGGGAATAAATATTCAGTCAACAAATGTTTATCAGATGTTTTTTAAAAATCCAATTACAGAGGAAGAGAAACGTAGCTTCAGCTTTTCATTTGCTCAGCGGCAGCTCTTGTGTCCTGCAGACAGAGAGCAGCCGTATAGGATTGCAGCATGTGAGTTTGCCGTGGAGGCTGCTAGTCTCCAAGCTGCTGGAACCACATCTTCTCTGTGCTTCCAAGAGGACCTGACATGAGTAGAAATTCTCTGGTATTTCTTCACTTGCCAGTGATTTAATATAAATTTGTCAAATTCACCAATGTGGTCAACAGTATTTACTGAGTGCTTCCTGTGTGCCAGGTGCTATGCTAGGGCTGTGCTGTCAGCAAAAAGGGGAAGTCCCAGTCCTCGTGGCGTTATGAGGGGAGGGTCAGATAACAGGGAAGTAACTAATTGAATAAGTAATGTAGTTTCAGAGAGTGTCAGTGCCGTGAAGAAATGAAATGGGACACAAGGATAGAGAATAACTGTGGGGTGCTGTCAGGGAAGGCCTCTTTGAGACTGGGAGCTAGGTGATGAGGAGCCAGCCCGGAGAAAGTTGCCAGAGTACGTGGCGGACGCAGGGCGCCCAAGACAGGACAAACTGACACGTCGGAGGGACAGACGGAGCACAGTGTGGCTTGAGCACGTGAGGTCAGGGTGGAGGGGCTGGATCGTCCTCTCTGGTCGCACACCTCAGAAGGGTTCAGGTCTTCATGGCCTCCTTGGGTGTTTAGTAACTGTTTCCTGTCTCAGTCCCTCCCCTCCCCTGCTTTTGTCCTGTCACTGCCCTGCTCAGAAATCTCCAGAGATTCCACAGTCTCCCAGCCTGGGTTTGAGGCCTTCCGCAGTTGACGTCTCTGACCTTATCTTCTGTTTCTCAACTTGGATCTTTTACCCCAGCCGGTCGGGTCTGCTTGTATCCCTCTTTTCCCAGGTCTTTTCCCGGTCTGTCTTGTGTTTTCTTTTCCTGGAATGCCTTCTTCCTTCCTCATCATTTTCTCCACTCCTTCCCAACTTTCAAGTTCCTCACCTTTCCAGCTGGAGTGTTTCTCCCTTTTTTCAGTACAGAGATCATGTTCATACTTGGTATTTATTGTTTACTGCTATCTTTCCGCCTGGGCTGGTCTTAGCCTTCAGCAAGACTGTAAGCCCGTTAAGACATTGCATTTTCCTCCAGGACCTAGACTTGTGTTTTATGCATTGCAAGTGCTCAAAAAAAAAAAAAAAAAAAAATCTTTGTTGATTGCTTAATCGTATATTTTTAAAATTTCAAACATAGTGATAGATTTAAGCCCTAGAGTTTCCAGACTCCTTTTGAGAATCTGATGAATGCCATGTTCTGTCTCCACATTAAAAAGCATATCCATGTGGACTTTTGCATGTAGTTTTACAAGGTTCATGGACTCCTTAAGTCCATCTGTGGGTCCAGGTGAAATGCCCTTGATGTATAGCACTATTAAGTCTAAAATTCTGTCTCAGCTGATAATTGGATTCATAAACAAGGTATACTTGAGCCTGTTCCTAAGTTGAATATCTCTGACTTCTTAAGACTTACTTTCTCTGCATGAATTTATGAGGCCCCGAGGAAGCAAAGGAGGAGTGAGTCAAGGATGATTTGGGCCGTGGTATTTTTACTTGTTTTTCCCAAGCTTGTTCACACCGGCCACGGTTGCCACCATGGAAGCCAGAGCCAAATTTAGTCTTCATTTACAGTAACTGTATTTCCCTTCATTTGTAGCAATTTTACCTTGTGTGATTCTTATTTTCTCTTTCTATCTTATTAAATTTATTGCTCCTGTGTCCTTTATCATAAGATACCTCAAATCTTTTTATTTTATTTATTTATTTTTTTGTGAGGAAGATCAGCCCTGAGCTAACATCTGATGCCAATCCTCCTCTTTTTGCCGAGGAAGACTAGCCCTGGGCTAACATCCGTGCCCATCTTCCCCTACATTCTATGGGACGCTGAGGCAGCATGGCTTGACAAGTGGTGTGTCCGGTGCGTGCCTGGGAGCCAAACCTGTGAACCCTCGGGCCGCCGAAGCTGAGCATGCGCACTTCGCCGCTGCGCCACCCCAGCCGGCCCCTACCTCAAATCTTTCTTAGGAAAAGGTGTGACTGAATAAAGCATCTGGTAACAGTGAGCATTATGGGCTTTAGAGGAGGACAGGACCAGCAGTGCTGCGTCCAGTTTCGTTCAGATTTTCATCTGTCTCTAGCCTTTTGTGTGCAGCCATATTTGTTTCAAGCCTTGGACTTACTTTCTTTATGGGATATGTTAAGAGAAAAGGACTTTTATTGCCCAGACTCTTAACTGTTTTCCATTTGAGAACTTGGCCTGTGAATTTTTTTTCCATTTCCCTGTAGGTCACTCGGGGCTGGTTCTTGGCAGCTCTGATAGTTCCAGAATCTGATACACTGCCTTATATCAGCAATGAAACCAAGAGAATATTCGAGCACCTCTTCCAAAAGTGTTTTCTGTGGAACACTAGTGCTTCTGAGAGATGTGAGGAAAGGATTCTTTGTTCTAATGATTTAGTAAATGGGACATTAAACAAGAGTGAATAAAGTTTCTTTCTGTTGGATTTCTCTAATGTGCATCATGACTCTCCAAGCAAAATAAGAGTATACAGCTTTCCCTAAGTTAGTTAACTTCAGAAGCATTTTTTTTCTTTTAAAATACCCATTTATATTCTGTTTGCATGCAACAGTTTGAGAACTGCTGTATTAGACACAGAGTGCTTATACAAATATTATTGATGAATAAATTCATATTTATACTTATTGTAATCCTAAACAGAGAAGCCATTTCTTTAGAGTCATGTGACAAAAGGATATTATTCATGCTTTGCTCCCAAAATAAGAATGTTTTATATTGTGCATGTATAGATTTCTGAAGTCTCAATTTATATCAGTACATTTCTTTTTTATTGATTCTGTGTAATCTAAACTTCTAGGCAAGTGATAATTTCTTAGGTAAAGCCTCTTTTTCCTGCTCTTGAATACAGTACCATCTTGTATCTGTAGCAAGGAGTTAGAAACTCTTCATTCATTCATTTCCCAAACTCTGAGTGCCCATTGTGTACCTGGGCATGGACTGGGTATTCATGTACAAATACAAGTAAGAACAGCCAAATGTGGCAATGCCTAGGTGCTGTGATAAGTATCTCTGGGAGACAGTGGGAGCTCATATGAGAGATATCAGGAGAGATTCTTGGAGGATATGACACTTGAGGTAGTCTTGTATGGTGGATGGTGTACAACAGTCCAACAGTGGGTGGGACGATGGGCTCTGCAGGCAGAGGAAGCGGCGAGGGCATCTTGGCGTGATAAGAGACCTGTAAGGAATTCATCAGGACTGGGGTGTAGGTGAGAAAGAGACGGCAAAGGAGAGAGGTGGGAAGTAGGACCACCATGAAGCACCACACCTGTCCTGCTAAGCAGTGTGGACTCTATTCTAGGAGGTGATGGGATACCACTGAAGGGTGTTATGAAGAATCTATTGGACTTTGTAAGCATTACCATTTTAACTAGTGTGTAATGCTTTATTATTTTTATTTTATTTTTTCCAGAGAGGAGGAGGTATCTTGCAGTGGGCCCCTGTCCCAAAAACAAGCAGAATTTTTTCTTTCTCAACAGGTAAGTTCTGTAATTTATCATGAACTTTTTAAAATCCTTTTTTTAATTTTCTATAATGATATAATGAATTAAAATAGAATTAGAACTTATTACTGATAGCGAAAAATTTGTCTAGGTAAAATGGAAGGGTCTAAAACTCAGTTAAGTACTAATATTAATTTGGAACTGGTTTTCTACATGTTTTGTGTGACGTTACCTGTCATGACGTATGCCTGTTACGTTAGCAGGCTTGTTGGTGAATCTGCATCATCCCTTGCTCTTGATCCCCTTTTCTTCACTAACAGTGCAGTTGTAGCTATGTGTTCCTTCCTGTTTTGTGTATGATGGTATTTCCCTATTAGAGTTATGATGGAGGTCCATTTAGTGATGGTGTGGGACTGACACAGCCCCAAAACGTGATTTAGAAGACTGACTTCCCTTCCCCCAACATTTTATTGTACACATTTTCAAACAGAAAGAAAAGTTGAAAAGCATTGCACAGTGAATACCCATATACCCATCACCTAGATCCTGTAATTAATATTTTGCTCTGTTTTTGTCCTATATCTGCCCATCCAGCCACCATTTCATCTTATTTTTTGATGCATTTCAAGTTGCAGACATCAGTGCACTTTACCCCATACATTTCCTGCTGGTGCTTTTGAGCCATACTTTTTCATTTTGTTGGTAAAATAAGCCGGACATTTTTCTTCCATGTTTTCAGCATAGAATTTTGATTTTTGCTCTACTTTTCTGGTTATCCCTAATTTTGTTATTAATTTTCTTTCACAGAAAGTTGTATTGTTTAGATCTAGATAAAAGTGATAGACTCACCCCTGCAGGTGAATTTCAAACGGATTAGAAAGACCCGTCTAGACAATTGGTTAACTATGGAGGAGAAAATATAGCGGGATCCTCACCTCATCCTCCCACCTCTGTGCATTACAGATGGATTAAAGGGTTAAATGTAAATATTGAAAGCTGTAATTAGACTAGAAGGAACTACGTATTAACTTTTAACAGATCTCTATGTGAGGAAAGACTTTCTAAACATAAAAGCTGTGAAAGAAAACATGTAGGAGAAGATCATTTGATTTTTCAGCATAAAAATTTTAAATGTCTGCATGTCAGAACCTGATTTAATGAAATTAAAAGGCAAACAACAAAAGAGGAAAAAGTATTTGTAATACATATGACAAATGGTTAATAGTTTTGCTGTAAAAATCATTTTCAAAGACTGATGATGAGACAAAGTTTGTAATATATTAAATCAAAAGAGTAGGAAGTAAAATTATATATCATACTCTAGTTTTATTAAAAATATGGTATAATATATGTATACACATATATACATACATTTATACACACACATATGAAAAAGGCTGGAATAAGATACACTGATGTATTAATAGTGTTATTTCTGGGTGGAGGGTTTACAGATGATTTTTGTTTTCTTCTGTATACTTTTCCGTATTTTTGGAATCTTCTGTAATGATATAATGAATTAAAATAGAATTAGAGCTTACTACTTTAAAGAAAAATTTGTCTAGGTAAAATTGAAGTAAAGGGCCTAAAACCCAGTTGAGTACTAATATTAATTTGGAACTAGTTTTCTACATATTTTATATAGCCGTTGCTGGCATCATCCATAGGAAACAAATAACCAGGAGTGGGCAAGTGTGTGCCATGGGGCCCTTCGCAGTGCTAGAGACACACACTGCCTGCCTTGAAGGCACTTACAGTCTGGGGGTGGGGTCAGGCTGGCACTTTTAATATAGTTTGATAAGTACTCCAGGAAGGGTTAGTCCAGGGGGCCTATGGGAGCAGGTAGGGGTTTATATAGGACCTTACCCAGTCTACAAGGTGGTGGAAGCAGGTGGCTGAAGTCTTTATTGGGGCCTGAAGGGTGAGCAGGAGTTTGCATGGGGGAAGTGTGTGGATGGGGAATGGTGGTTGGGAGGCTTGTGTTTCGGGAAGAGGGAACAGTGTTCTGTGTGGTCAAGAGGAGAGAGTAGCTGTGGAAAAGAAAATAATCAGATGCTGCTATTGAGAATTCGTTTCCATATGTTTATTGGCTTTCTACTGAGTTGTCATTTTTAAATTTCAGGCTTCTTTGTTAAAGAATGATGAGACTAAAGCCCTCACTCCAGCTTCTTTGCAGAAAGAATTAAACAACTTGTTGAAATTTAATCCTGATTTTGCTGAAGCGGTGAGTCTTTCCCAGAATTTATTGCTGAGTTGGAAAGCAACGACAAGGCTACTCTTCTTTTTTTTTTGTGAGGAAGATCAGTCCTGAGCTAACATCCATGCCAGTCCTCCTCTTTTTTGCTGAGGAAGACTGGCCCTGGGCTAACATCCGTGCCTGTCTTCCTCCACTTTATATGGGACGCCGCCACATCGTGGCCTGACAAGCCAGGATCCGAAGCCGGGTCACCAGCAGCGGAGCACGCGCACTTAACCACTACGCCACGGGGCCGGCCCTGTTACTCTTCTTCTTAAGTAGCCATGCAAATGAGGAGTGGTCCATTGGCCCGGGTTCTTGGGAAGAAATCATGTTGTTGGCAAGTCAACAGCTCAGCCTAGGTTGCAAAGCTTTCCCTCCTACCCTCTCATCCCTGGGCAAGTAGAGATTTTTTCAATCTGTTAATGTTCTCTTTCATTCATCATCTCTCTGGTGTTGTGAACTATGGACAGGAGATGATAGACTTTTTTTTTAAGTTTTGGGGCTAAAAATTCTTTTCTCCTCTTCTGTCAGTCTTTATTTTTTTAAGTTCAAATAATTCCATTCCTTATTGGATTTTTACCCTGAAAACTTTCTTAATAGTACCTGGATTTGACATCTGACTTTATTCACCGTAGAAATATATCTGTTTTGCTCCTTAGTAACTGGGATCTGCCTGTTGGAGCTAAGTTTAATTCAGTGAATCAAACAAAATGAAAAGAGTGTCAAAATACAAGATAATTAATTTAGTAAACTGGTAAAAGCCTCACTGTGTTTTAACTTGGACATTTAGAAAAATTAATTTTATAATTTGTATATGAATTCAGGTTTTAAAATCTTTATTTCTGAATTCACAATGTTCCTTAATAGCTGAGCTAGCTGAGTTCCCCCCTCCACCCTCACATGTAACCCATGGGTCCTAACATAACCAGTGGCATAGGGGATGTATATTTAGGATAAAACGCTGACACAAATACTAATGGAACTCCTGTTTTTCATTTGAGGTCTCCCTGGGGGAGAACAAACCAATGTATCCTGAACCTGTTTTATTCTGCCTGTGGGGAAAAGATTAAGCTCAACTATGACCATCCTGCTAGAAGGGTGGGGGATACACAGAGGTTTGCAGCCAGTGGAACTCTGCATTAGTCTTACACAAGAGGAAGCAGAATATTTGAAATATGTTGCTTGTTTCTTGTTTTAGCACTATCTCAGCTACTTAAACAACCTCCGGGTCCAAGATGTTTTCAGTTCAACACACAGCCTCCTTCATTATTTTGACCGCCTGATTCTTACTGGAGCCGAGAGCAAAAGTAACGGGGAAGAGGGCTATGGCCGGAGCTTGAGATACGCTGCTCTGAACCTGGCCGCCCTGCACTGCCGCTTCGGTCACTAGTAAGTTTATAGATTTCTGTCCATACAGAAATTGAAGAAATTCACTCTCAAATGAGAATTGAGATGTATTTTTTTTAAAATGCTGTATTAAAAAAAAGAAGAAGAAGAAAAGAAAGAAAGAGATTGTTCAAGCTGGGCTTGTCAATAACTTCCAAAGAGGGAAGCTTTTTGCACTGGACAAGTTAAGCTACCTGAACAGTCTGCCCCCTGCTGTCACTATTTAGCATTACTATCTTAGTTCGTGGCCTCTTTCTTTCCTTACTTCTAAGAACAACAGCCATTGAATTAAAAGGAAATTAGGTCATTAGGCCAGAGATTCCCAAAAGGATTTTTCTGAGGTAATAATGGAGATGTAAAAGCTATTTTCAGTATTTTGAAAAGTCAAAAGGAAGTTGTGTGTTTACTGGGTGAAAGACCAAACGGCTTACTAAAAGTCACGTGTTTGCATTTTTGGACGGAATTCAGGCAGCTCAGTGAGGTGACACTGGCTTATGCTGTTGTTAAGATATGCCTATGATTTTTGTATGATAAAATAGGAAAATTGATCAATTTAGAGTAAGTGGATAAAATAGAATTAAGTGGATAAAAACTTTCAAAATATGGAGGCTATTTTGAAATCAATGCAGTAATGTGAATAATGGTGAAAAGGTAGGAAATTACTATTTGAAAGTCTCCCTCCCCCTCCCCCAGTGGCTTTTTCCCATTTGAGAACAATGTGGTTGTGACAGGCATCTTTGAATAGAGACTCTAGAGGGTATTAATGGAAGCATAGTGTCCAAAGTTCAAGAACTGAGACTTCTGCCCCTTGCTGTCACGTTTTGAAAGGGACATAGACAAGCCGGAGCTTGTGCGGGAGACCGTCTTATTGAAGGCATGTCGTGTAGATAATGTGGGAAGGATGTGAGCACGTCTAGCCTGGAGGATAAATGATTTAGCAAAGCCATGTGTTTGGCATCTTCATGAAATAAAAGGTCATGTGAAAAGGGCTTAGAGTGATTGAGGATGTCACTACTAGAGAAGATGGAGAGCTGGTAAGTGCAGGTTAAAGGGCAAAACGTTTTTGCTCTTTATGACGAAGTTTCCTGTATAGAACCCTCTGAGAAAGGTGTCGGCGGAGTGCTCAAGCCTACAGCAGGGGTGTCATTAAGGGAATTCAAGCATCAGATTGACGGTTGTACCGAAAAATGTTTAAGGCTGCTTCAAACTTTATGATTTTGTGAGATTCCATGTTATCTTTTAATAGTCAACTTTTTGTCAGTCCAGCTTTTTTTTGTGTGTGTGTGAAGAGGACTATCCCTGAGCTAACATCCAATGCCAATCCTCCTCTTTTTGCTGAGGAAGAGTGGCCCTGGGCTAACATCTGCGCCCATCTTCCTCCACTTTATATGGGACGCCACTACAGCGCACTGAACTTAACCACTATGCCACTGGGCCAGCCACAGAAACCAGATATTTTTACCTATTTCATATTTCTTCTAAATCTCTTTTAATGCTAAGATGCACCAGAACATAAGCTACTTGAGGGTGGGAAAAATATTTTCACACACAGGCCCTCAATAAATATCAGTTGGTTTGACTTTATTAAAAATCTGAAGACCAAATAAATAATGTTATGTTTAGAAAAAAGGCTTTTGGGAGAACTGTATGGATAGTATGCTAAAAAAGACTAAAGAGAGATTACTTTTCTGAGGTAGGAAGAAAAGGTAGATTACCAACACAGAAACTTCAAGAAAGTCAGGCAAATCCTTGAAGGACCTGATGGTTTTCCATTGCTGCTAACTGGAAAAGCCTCTGACAAAAATTTTCAGTAAACGATCAAGAGGCAAAATGATTGTAATACCTGAAACGCACTGGCTGTTCTACTGTTTTCAAAATGCCAGAGCAGAAAGGTCTGTACCCTCTAAACAATGGCTTCCTACAATCATCCAGGGTAAAAGCCAAAGACCTTACCTGAGCCTACAGCCACCCTTATGAGCTCATTCTCCTCTATTCCCCCCTTACTTACAGCACTCTAATCACACTACTCGCTCCTCTTCAAACATGGCAAGTAAGCCCCTACCTCAGGGCCTTTGCACTTGCTGTTCTAGCTGATTAGAACACTTTCCTTCAGACACATGCACAGATTACTCCCTCATTTCCTTTAAATCTATATTCAAATATTAAGTTAGCAGAGGTTAGGGAGGGCTGAACTTCCCCCTTAATATTTAAATGGAGATTTACAAATTGAGGAGTGAGTGATCTGTGCATGTATCCGGAGGAAGAGTGTTACTTATGAAAACAATAGCACTCCCCATCATCACTCTCTAACCCCTCATCCTGATCTAGCACAACCTGATATATTATTATGTTTAGTGTTGTTTATTGTTTATCTCCCCCACTGTAAGCTCCATGAGAACAGGGTTTTTTTCCTCTTTTTTCACCACTATATCCCCAGAACCCCAGTGCCTAGGACACAGTAGATGCTCCGTAAACAACCATAAAGATTTTCAAGAAGTCTCCACAATCTTGGTAGCTAAGTGACAAAGATTTATACAGGCCCATAGCTTCAGAACTAAAAACAAAAAAGCCTGGACCTGCGTGAGTCAGGGATTAATTAGTAATTAATTCCACACAGTTAGCTGCCCATCCATTGATAATGTTGCAAATATAAAGAAATTCTGTACATCAACAGATTATTTGTATCTAGAAGGCTATATACAAATTTCCAAACCCTAGGGCAAGCTGTTTGTAACACAGAAATAAGTTACTGGTAAATATTACAAATGGCATTGCTACTTATTATGAGTCCATAAAAAATGAAAGGCCGTTCTCAAAGAGCTTATTAAAGCTGGGCTTGGGGGCTGGCCCGGTGGTGCAGCAGTTAAGTGCGCGGGCTCCACTTCAGCAGCCCGGGTTTGCAGGTTCAGATCCTGGGTGCGGACCTACACCACTCATCAAACCATGCTGTGGTGGTGACCCACATACAAAATAGAGGAAGATGGGCACAAATGTTAGCTCAGGGCCAATCTTCCTCACCGAAAAAAAAAAATCTGGTTTCTTTATTCAAACAAGTAATTATCGAGGAACAATTCAGCTCTCCCCAGTTAAAATTAATTGTGTGAGGCTGTTGCTCATATTGAAAGAAAATTTCGTATGTAAGTTTTTCCCTAAGTAAGTGATACCCATAGAATTTCTGATTCTATTTTGAGTTCCTCAGTGACCCAGCATTTATAGGACTACTATTCTGTGACTTGCCACTGGGAAACCCAAAGTTTTGGGCATCGCCCATGACCTCTACAGGTTTATAAACCAGTTGGAGAAATAAAATTAACACAGATTAAATAAGTAGAAGGTGATGCACAGTAGTATGTAATTAAGCACTGTAAGGTGGGGTACAGATAAAATTTCTGTGTGTGTTTTCAGAAGTGAGGGCTCAGTGGGGCCAAGAATAGTTGGCTGAATTTCCATGAAAGTTAAGAGGCTGGGAGAGATGTTCCAGATGGAAGGGGACTGCAAGAGTGGAAAAAAAATCTCAGAAATGGGAATCCTCAAAATACGTCATAAAACTAGTTTTGAAAAAATTATAAAAGCATCAAATGCCATAGTTAAAAAAATTCAAATAATGCAGAAGGGAATGCAATGAGAAGTAAAACATTGTGTCCTCCCCTTACCCCTCCCCTCAGTGGTAGACAACTAAAATAAAAATCTTAGGAGCTGAGATCAAGGAAGGCCACTCCTACGTGCCCCTTGTAGTAGAAATCCACCTGAGAAGGGACATGTTCTATATCTCCACTGTTAATGTTTCTTGCTGCTGGGGGACAGGAGTGCCTCTGAGGGAATAAACCCGTAGTTACAACTTCCAACCCAGAGGCCTGCACTCTGATGAGTTACTGTACCAATGACTTCCTGTTACCGTTGCTTGTGCATGTTTGTGGTTGTTAATGAGAGGTTAATGTTGAGTCTGTCATTAGTCAACAGGCAGAGCTCGCCCTGCAGGAGGCGATTAGGATTGCCCAGGAGTCCAACGATCACGTGTGTCTCCAGCATTGCTTGGTGAGGCCACCCTCCTGTCTTGGAATTCTGCCCATGGGTTGAATTGGCCTTCAGAAGGCCCCATTTGAATCGAGTTGTTTTGCAGTTGGAAGGTTCTTAGCAGTGACAGCAAACTAGTTAGATGGTCATGGGAATTCAGGAAAGGCAACCCATATTTATTTATCTTTCTTAATTCTTGATATCTGTTTTGCTTTGGGGGCATTTCTTGTCTATAAATTTTTTTGTGTGTGTGAGGAAGATCAGCCCTGAGCTAACATCCATGCCAGTCCTCCTCTTTTTGCTGAGAAAGACTGGCCCTGAGCTAACATCCGTGCCAGTCTTCCTCCACTTTATGTGGGACAGCATGGTCTGACAAGCACTGTGTCAGTGCGTGCCCGGTATCCGAACCCAGGCCGCCAGCAGCAGAGCGTGCACACTTAACCACTATGACACAGGGCTGGCCCCTTGTCTATAAATTTTAAAGCAACTTGCCATGCAAAACTACCACATTAAACCTTAGCATAACAGAAGAGGTATGCAACACCTAGTAACTGGATGAGACCTTGTTCTGTAGAAGCACAGTCATCAAGCACAAGTAGAACACAGAATTCAACAATCACCTGAGAATCTCGCTTTCTCAATTACAAGCCATGTGGGGGCTTCATGCTTTTTTTTGGAACACTTGCCACTCACTGCTGTCAGAGGCGAAGAAGATCAATGGCTTGTTTATTTCAGTCTGATAGTTTTAATGTGTTTGATGGGTTTCATTTAGGTTCATAATTTGTGAAAGCATGTTTTAGAGGATTTATTTTGTCTTTTGTTAATTCTTTCCTACAAAAACGATGATATTTCAATAGAACACTAGCCATTATCATTGTTATGATATATTTTGATGATTTCTCTTGCCAGAGCTGGCTTTATGTGCTGGGGCAGAAGAGATCCGATAGCTATGTTCTGCTAGAGCATTCTGTGAAGAAAGCAGTACATTTTGGGTTACCGGTAAGGCTCATCTTTCTGTGAGATTGTTTAAATAAATGGTGTGGTTTTTATTCTTGGTGGTTTCATATGACCTTAATTATTAATCAAACCACTGAATTCATTTGATAGATTTCTCCCTATTCCCTTTATCCTAATAACACCTGTGAAAGTTCCATTTATCAATTTAATGAGATCTTTGTTTAGTTTATAGATCAACATTAACTTCCACATATTCACTTAGAAAAATTTTAAGAAAGGCTTATTTTTAAACTAGGGATTGGCAAACTCTGCAGCCCATGGGCCAAATCTGGCTCACTGCCTGCTTATGTGTGGCCCTCAAGCTAAGAATGAGTTTTACATTTTTAAAGAGTCGGGGGGAAAAAAACAACAAAGAGGAATATGCAACAGAGACCATGTGTGACCTGCAAAACCTGAATTATTTACTATCTGGCCCTTTATAGAACAAGTTTGCTGATCCTTATTTTAAACAGTAAACAAAGCCAGGAACCAGTAAACCTGACAGGCACGTTTGTCCTTTCTCATTTTGAGTGATAGAAAAGGACCTGAATTATAATCATCAATGACGAATACTGAGGGGCATTGAAAGGGCATAGTCTCCACACATGAAGCAGTAATGACTGTTAGAATCTAGATTACTGTTGCTCAAAGAACCTTATTCTGTCTCAAAAACATATGCTGAAAATTGAACCATAGGCAGTGGAACTACTTAAGCATTCTGTCTCAGAAAGTTTGCAACAAAGTCCAGTAAAATTGATAGTAATGTGTGTAATAATTTAATGTATATGCTTTTTAAATCTATAAATTGTCCATTTGACTCATTTCTGGGAAAGGAAACTTACATGTACAGAATTGATCAAAATAACACAAGTAAATCGCTCCTTAAAATAAATGATGGACTTCTTAAATACAATTTTTGTTATGGATTTAACCTGACTTTTTTTAGTTGACCTTTCATCCTTGAAAATGATACCAGAAGTTAGTGAAAAGGTGATTATGCTCATAATAGGCATCCTTTTTAAATCTCCTGCTACATAGTGTACCCAGCATGGTTTGACATATAGTCTTTCATTTTAATCCTTACAGTAATTCTTTATGATAGGTTTGATGCCCATTTTCCAGAAGAGGAAGCTGAGGCTTGGCTAAGAAGCTAAGGGACTGGCCCCAGGTCACACAGTAACGGCAGAGGCAGTGTTTAAGTCCAGGTCCACTTAACGTCAAAGCCCTGATTCTTCCCGGTATACCATCAGCCTCTCTGCCACTCCCGGTTTTTCAGGAACACATCTCATATAGGTCAGGGTCAGGGTAGGGCTGTTGGTCCTTTCCTTTTAGATAGTGCTGTCACTGTTCATGTGCTAGAATGTGAAATATGCCAAATTTCTGAAGAGCAAAACGAATTCTGTCATGTAATCTCTATCTTGAGTCATGGGTATTGTCTGTCCCCTTAGTACCTCGCCTCCCTGGGAATACAATCCCTGGTTCAGCAGAGGGCTTTTGCTGGGAAGACGGCAAACAAACTGATGGATGCCCTAAAGGACTCCGACCTCCTACACTGGAAACACAGCCTATCAGAGCTCATCGATATCAGCATCGCACAGAAAACAGCCATCTGGAGGCTCTACGGCCGCAGGTGGGTCTTCAAGCAGACTGTTAAGGCCATGAAGGCATGAATCCTTGCGGGAGATGAGCAGAAGCTGCTAAACTGGTTCTGTGAAGGCCAAACGGACAGGTCTTTCCCTCTTTGATGGAAGTTGTTTGTGCAGGGGATTAAAGACTATAGTTTAAAATCATTTTGTACTTTGCACAGACTTTGTGAAGTTTCTTCCTATGGCCATTCTTATGTACTCTTCCCAACTGCGCTGGGGGGGCTGGTGGGTGATCTCCATCCTAGGAAGCGTAAACCAAGGTGCACACATCTGATCTGCCCAGGATCACAAATGAGTTAACAGGGACAGAGCCAGGGCTCAAACCCAGGTCCTCTGACTCCACGCTCTGTGCCCCAGTGCTCTGAGACAGGAATCTCTCTTCCCGTTCGTGGGAGGCATGGGCTGTGGTCACTCAAGTTGAGCATCCCCTGAACCCCAAAGCTATTACATAAAGAAAGTTGCTTCCCTGTTAACCAAGTTGTGTTCTGTGGAATATCTCCAGCCTCATGTTTGATTTCCATTAAACCTCCTTTAGCTTAGAAGTAAACTTCTGAACCAAATTCTTTTTTTTTGGTGAGGAAGACTGGCCCTGAGCTAACATCTGTGCCAGTCTTCCTCTGTTTTGTATGTGGGATGCTGCCATGCCTGGCTTGGTGAGTGGTATTTAGGTCTGCGCCCGGGATCCAAACCCACGAACCCTGGGCCACCGAAGCAGAGCGCACGAACTTAACTACTATGCTACTGGGCCGGCCCTTGAGCTAGATTTTTAATCCTTGAGCCCTGTCACTACCTGACCTCTCACCTAGATAATCTGCTATTTCTAGGAATTCAAGAATGAAAGGAAGTGCCTGTTTTACCAGACCTGTTTTTGTACTTGAGATAATTTTTTGGCATGATTTGGTCTGAAACAGCTGCAGACCCTGGCTGCTGCTTACATTGCAAGAGCAGCTGGTGCCAGGATGGCATCAGGTCTGAATTTACCCGTGAAAACTAGTTTACCCATGAAACTGATTTACCCGTGACCACAGGGAGAATTAGAGGCAGTGGGGGGTCTGGAGCTTGGAGCTCCCCGTTGTGCTGTAGCCGCTACGTGTTTCCTTTGGAGCTCCACGTCCAGGATGCGTTTCCACCCTCCTTGTCCTGAGGATGGGGGAGCTGGCACTGGGAGGCAGCTACTCCCACAAAGCCAGAGCCTGCAGAGGGGCTTAACTTCCTTCCATTTCCACTCAAGATAACTGTAGGGTGTGGCTGAGGGCAGCCTGGGTCTGTGGACTGAAGGGAATTCCTGTTCCGTCTCCTCACCCAGCACCATGGCACTGCAGCAAGCCCAGATGTTGCTGAGCATGAACAGCCTGGAGTCGGTGAATGCAGGTGTGCAGCAGAACAACACCGAGTCGTTTGCTGTGGCGCTCTGCCACCTCGCAGAGCTGCACGCGGAGCAGGTAGGCAAGTGGCCGGGCCAGGTACTTCTGGAGCAGTGGAGGCTCTGCCATTTCTTCCCTCTAGAGCTTGAGAAAAGCACTGGAGGCGTCTGGGACAGGTCTGGTTGGATGCAGGTGGCTGAAAATGTGAAGTCCCACCAGTGGAAATGGAATGGGTGTGGAGTCTGCAGAGTTTCTTGAACTTGGGGTCCCTTTTGGCATCAGTGAAGGGAATAAGAGGTCAGCTATTTCCATGTAACACATGGAATAAAAAAGAATCTTTGAAATTTAAGGTAGTAGAGCTATGTATGTTTATAGGAGAGGGGAGAGCATAATAAAAGCACAGCTGAAATGATAACAGCTAATGCTCATTGTACATTTGTTCTGGGCCAGGCCCTGTGCTCAGTGTTTTACATGTATTATCTTACTGAATCCTCACCATAGCCCCATGAGGTCACCTTTATCATTATCCCTGTTTTACAGAACAAGAAACCAAGATCCAGGTAGCTAAGTCCTATACCCACAACCAGTAAATGCCAGTCAGGTTTCCAACCCGGGTCTGGTTGACTCCAGAGAAGGACAGTGGGAATGGGACATAACCTTGATTTATAGCCCAAGTAATTTTACATGAGTTTCTTTAGAGGGGGTTGATGAAAGGGTCTTTCTCCTTCTTTGCTCAGAATTATCTTCTTTCATGGGAAAGAGGTCAGGGAAACCTCTGACCTAAAGCCTTGTATCTCACTACTGCTTGGCTATAAGTACATTTCCTTGATCATATTATTTTTTTCCACCTCTTTGTGGTATAATAATGATCGTTAGGTTGCATCATAACATGAAACATTCCGTAATCTGCAGCCTAAAGGTCTTTGGGTGGTTTCCGCCCCTTTCAGAAGTCTATAAATACTTTCCTCTACTAGATGTATTTAGCACTTGACGATGCATTAGGTAGCTGTGTAAACCGGGAGGGCAGTTGGGCTCTGGCTGCTGGGTTCTGCGTGCGCCTTCATCAGCTGCCTTCTTCCTGCACCTGGAAGCATGGCCGAGCTTTCTGACATCAGAACAGCAGGCCAGCTACACCCGCTGTCTGCTTTCCTCCAGGAGTGTTGCGTGTTCATCACTGTCTTGTTTTCTTCCGCTCGTAATGGCGCTGGAACATCTTTAACGTTGCTGCTTTCCCTCTCCTGGTGCCGTGGTTAAGTGGAGCATTTGGTAACGAATGAGTCAGTGGACATTCAGTTGGGTGTTTGGTGTGAGCCTCCTGTGACTTTTTTTTCCCAACAACTTTGAGATATAGTTCGCACGCCATACAATTCACCCATTTAAAGTGTCCCTGTGTGACTTTCTGAAGTAGGATTCTCCTGACTGACGCCAGCCTTAAACAGTGGAGTAACTTCCCTTCAGTTCTCTTTGAGTTATGTACGGTAGAGATGATTTTTCTTTCTACTGGAATGGAAGACTGCTTTATAGAAATCTTGTCTTGCCTCCGTGCTTTAGCCTTGAAACTTTGTCCAAGATCAGTTTTTAGAGTTCTGTGATTTTTCCTGGAGTAACACGCTGAAAGTTAACCATGCTCTTTGGATCTGTATGAATATTTCCATCTTCATCCACCTTTCATCTCTAGGCTCATTTAAAAAACCTGCTGACCCTGTCATTGCCTGGCCCCAATGGCCAGGATGTGTCAGGAAGCCTTTTTTTTTTTTCCCCCAAAGCCCCAGTAGATAGTTGTACATCATAGTTGCACATCCTTCTAGTTGCTGTACGTGGGACGCAGCCTCAGCATGGCCGGAGAAACGGTGCGTCGGTGCGCGCCTGGGATCCCAACCCGGGCCGCCAGCAGCGGAGCGCGCGCACTCAACCGTAAAGCCACGGGGCCGGCCCAGGAAGCCTTTTAACTGCACAGCTACAAGACAGTCAGTGGCTTCTTTGTTTCAGTTCAATCCCTTCCCCCTTTCCTCAACTTGCCTTAGAAAGACCTAGTTTCTAGTGTTAGAACATCAACCATGTAGATAGATATACCCACTGGGCTGATGACAGTCACATTTTTAATTACACAGGTTAGGCTCACACCTGTGAAATTAGCTTGGCCAGCTGTGGAGAAAGCAGTTTGATCATGAGTTTCCATTTGCTCTTTTATTTCCTTTGTATGTGTTTCAGATTGTGTTCTGAAATTGACGTGCAAATAAACTGGATGCTGCGCTTTGGTATGGCAGTGATTGGGGCTTGGGTAAACCTGTAAAGAAGTTAGGGGCTCTGAACTGCTGTTTCTGAGCTTCCCCCTGCAACCAGAGGAAATGCTAAGATAGCCAGCCCCCTTTGCTCTTTCTGCATAATTCTGGTTTGTCGTGTATCATTCCTTTCCCAGGCTCAGGACTGTCAGGTCACAGTGGGAATGTTTTTGGGGAATACTGCAGCATGTGCCCTCTTCTCTCTACTTGGCCTGAATGTTTTACAATAACGCATCTAGATCCGTGTGCTCATCTCCCTATGGCAGTCATGAAAATAATTGGCAAGAATTGGCCGGTTAAAATCATAAGAACAAAAAGATTAAAGATCTTTTATTGTAATTCCATGTCATTTCCACTTACGTTAAATAAAACTTCACTTGCAGTCTGAGCTTCTATATAGACAGAACGTATATTACCTAGTTAAAGTAGTGGGACAAATTGAAAAGCTTTTGGAGTCAATAAGATAAAGATAAACATTCCAACAATATAAGAGTATAAGAAAGACATGAACATTTAGTCACAGAAAAAAACGTAAATGGCCAAAAAAAAAGAAAAAATTTCAATCTAATCATTAAAGAAGTTCAAATCCATGTAATGAAATACCAGATTCACCCATCAAATAGGCAAAGATGCTTAAATATTGGGGGAGGAAAAAGGCATAGAGTGCTGGTGTGAAAGTACTTGGTGCATTTCTGGAGTAATATATATCAAAGGGCTTAAAGGTGCCTACCATTTGGCCTGGCAATTCTACTTATAATGTTTTATCCTAAGGAAATAATTGGACAAGTATGCAAAGATGTATGCACCAAGATATTCATTGTAGCATTTTTTTAAATGGAAAAAATAGAAAACAACCAAAATACCTCAAACTAGGAGATTATTTTGATGTACCATAATTTATTTACTTAATAAAATATTATAATGATATAGATTTGTATTTAATTCACAAAAAATATTTATTGAGAGCCTACCATGTAGTAAACAGTGTTATAGTCAATTTAGAAAAATAGTATGTATACCTATTTGCAGAATATTTATATATTATGTTTTGTATTTATGTGTGTAAAAGAAATCTAGAAGCATATGTGCCAAAACATTACTGTAATTATCTTTGGTTGGTTATAAAGTAATTTGTTTTTTTCTTGGTTATATGTATTTTGTAAGTTTTTTTCTAGAGTGAACATGTATTATATGTGTGATTAACCAGATTTTTAAAAATAGGGAAATAAAATATATTAAAACCTAAAAAAATGGCCCTTTGATAGTTGACAGTCTTTGCCTAGTGTCTTCTGGGTTCTGCACCAAGGACAGGTGAATCATATCACATCTGGTGAGTGGTGGAGCAGGTGTGGTTTCAACACAGGTGTGCTAATCAAATTGTGTCTTTCTGTTTAGGGCTGTTTTGCTGCAGCTTCAGAAGTGTTAAAGCACTTGAAGGAACGCTTCCCACCTAATAGTCAGCATGCCCAGGTAACCTGCCTTTTGCATGGCGTTGGATTTATTTCTGAAAAGAAATAAATGTTTTTACTGTGTTGTTGTCAAAATGGAATATTTTAGAGTCTCCCCTCAGTTTCTGGTGTCTTGATTCCTTTCTATGACATCTGTGCATTGAGGTCAACATAGGTACATATGAGACTCTGAAAACTCTGTTTAAGAAGGCTGAGGGGCTGGCCCCATGGCGTAGCGGTTAAGTGCACGTGCTCTGCTGCTGGTGGCCCGGGTTCGGATCCCGGGTGTGCACTGACGCACCGCTTGTCAGGCCATGCTGTGGCAGCGTCCCATATAAAGTGGAGGAAAATGGGCACAGATGTTAGCCCAGGGCCAGTCTTCCTCAGCAAAAAGAGGAGGATTGGCATGAATGTTAGCTCAGGGCTGATCTTCTTCACCAAAAAAAAAAGAAGGCTGAGAAATAGACTCTAAGATTTAAAGTAGGGTCCGGGCATACCCTGGAGAGATGGTAGGTTTGGTTTGAGACCACTGCAATAAAGCAAATATTGAAATAAAGCAAGTCACACGAATTTTTTGGTTTCCCAGCACATATAAAAGTTATGTTTACACTATACTGTAGTCTATTAATGAGCATTAGCATTATGTCTAAAAAAACAATGTACATACCTTAATTAAAAAATACTTGATTGCTAAAAAATGCTAATGATCATCCAAGCCTTCAGTGAGTTGTAATCTTTTTGCTGGTGGAGGGTCTTATAAAATATGCAATATCTGCAAAGCACAATAAAACAAGGTATGCCTGTACTTTTTTTCTTCCTGTCTTCCTGGTTTTAAGTTAGTGTTCCTTATATCTCTAACTATATGGGAATAAGAAAAGAAATCATCGGGCCGGCCCCGTGGCTTAGTGGTTAAGTGCGCGCGCTCCGCTGCTGGCGGCCTGGGTTCGGATCCCGGGCGCACACTGACGCACTACTTCTCCGGCCATGCTGAGGCCACGTCCCACATACAGCAACTAGAAGGATGTGCAACTATGACGTACAACAATCTACTGGGGCTTTGGAGGGAAAAAAATAAATAAATAAAATCTCTAAAAAAAAAAAAAAAGTATTAAAAAAAAAAAAAAAGAAATCATCAATGTTCTTGGATAGATCAAGAGTTAGGTCTCAGTTTTGTTGTTTTGTCTCTTACTTGGCAACCCGAGTCTTTTCATTCTCAGAATTGAGTACCCTTTTGGGACGATGTTGTACCCAGAGGGAATAAACTTTATAAAACAGTCCTAGGCCCTCTGTTCCTTACTGTACCCATTTCCATCCCTGGTGTGGCCAAGGAAACTTTTATAAGACCCTTTCTCTTCCTTCCCTTACCAAGTTTAGTCTTCAGTGGATTAGGGATTTTGAAATTGTAAGAGATCAGGGCCTGGGAGTCCTGAGGCTGCCATTCACCTGTTGACTCCGCCTCATTAGATATGGTGTGCGTGCCCATCTGCATGGGAGCTGTGCTGGGATCTCATTGCTGCCCTTCAGCAGGCTGTGGTCTGAACTCCAAGAACCCAGATGGCAAGGAGGTTAGCAAACAAAACAGCAGATGGAAGATAGCACCCAAGGATGCTGTGGGGAAGAAAGAATTAGGTGTTGTTCTCTGGTAGTGCTAATGCGATGAAACAGTTTTGGTTACAGTTCTAGCCATTTTTTTCTTTTGAGTAAGATTGGCTCTGAGCTAACATCTGTTACCAACCTTCCTCTTTTTTTTTTTCTTTCTCCATAAAGCCCCAGTACATAGTTGTATATCCTAGCTGTAGGTCCTTCCAGTTCCTCTATGTGGGATGCCGCCTCAGCATGGCTTGATGCGTGGTGAATAGGTCCATGCCCAGGATTTGAAGCGGCGAACCCTGGGCTGCCGAAGTGGAACGGGCAGACTTAACCGCTACTCCACCAGGCCGGCCCCTTTAGTCATTTTTTTATTTTCTATTTATTATTATTATTTTTGTGTGTGTGAGGGAGATTGGCCCTGAGCTAACATCTGCCAATCCTCCTCTTTTTGCTGAGAAAGACTGGCCCTGGGCTAACATCCATGCCCATCTTCCTCCACTTTATATGGGACGCCACCACAGCATGGCTTGACAAGCAGTGCGTCGGTGCGCGCCGGGATCCGAACCAGCGAACCCCCGGCTGCCGCAGCGGAGCGTGCGCGCTTAACTGCTTGCACCACCAGGCCGGTCTCTAGTCGTTTTTTTAAAAGGTGCACAGTAAAAAAAAAAAAAAAGAAAGAAAGGAAAAGACAATTTAATTCACAGTTCACAGAAAAAACGCATGTGGCCCATAAATATATGACAGGATGGTCAACCTGACTAGCAATCAGGGAATTGAAAATGAAAACAATAGTGAGATATTTCATACCCATCAGATTGGGCAAAAGTAAAATATCTGACAATACCAATTGTTGGTGAGGATGTGGAGCAAAGAGTAATCCGTTACTGGTGGGGCATGTAAATTGGTATAACCTCTTTGAAGAACAAACCGGCACCATATTAAAGTGAAGGTGCGTATGTCCTATAGCCCAGCATTTCCACTGCTTGTTGTATACCTAAGATAAACTCATGCACAAGGAGAGATATACAAGAATGGTTGTTCTAGCATTGTTCAGAAGAGTGAAAAATCAGTACTACCTAAATAGCCATCAACACCAGAATAAATAAGTTGTCGCATATTTATATAACTGAAAACTATTCATCGTGAAAAGGAATGAACTAGAACTACTTGCATTAACATCTGTAAATCTGAGAAAAATAACATTGAGCTTAAAAGCAAGTTGTCAAAGGATGTGTACAGTGTGACACTATTTATTTATACAAAGTTTAAAAACATACAAGATCATACTATATATTGTTTAAGGATAAGTATACGTGTTATAAAAGTTAAAAACGTGAATGGGAATGATAAACACCAAGTCAAATGCTTACTTTGGAAAAAGAGAGGGAAATGGATTTGCAAAAGACTTCAGTAGCCTGTAGCAGTATCTGAAGCAAATAAAGCAAAATGTGATATGACAAAGTTAATAATTTGCACACGTGTTTTTTTATTCTCAGTGCTTTTTCACATACTTGAAATATTTTTTTTAATGTTTTAATATAAAAAAAAAAAGTTTGTGAATTGTTCTAAGGATATTGGCTGAGCAAGCCCAAATACTTTTATGTCCCTGTTGAATAATGAGAAGAACATTTGCTGTTTTGTCCCTAATTTTTTTTTTTCTTATTAGTTATGGATGCTATGTGATCAAAAAATACAGTTTGACAGAGCAATGAATGATGGCAAATATCATTTGGCTGATTCACTTGTTACAGGAATCACAGCTCTTAATAGCATAGAGGGTGTATATAGGTAAGAAACTTGGAGAACTTCAACCCCAGAACGAATTCATTCTCAAATGGCTTCATTCTTATTTATTTTGTGTGTGAATTAATTTATTAATTTTAGCTCAGGAAAAATATTTTTTTCTATTAATTATCTATTTATTATAGGAAATTAGAAAATACAGATAGGCAAAATGGAGAAAATAAGTATCACCCAGAGATAATCACCAGTATTCTGATGTCTGTAATTCCAGACTTTTTTCTTGTGTGTGTGTGTATGTGTGTTGGTGTATACACATATGTGCTTACATACACACACACACATCTTTCTTTTAACAAAAATTATATCAGGCACAGTTCCTCCTCTTGGGAGGTTTACAGTCTAATTGAGGAAATAGAGATTCTAACCCTGAAAGTGACTATACTTATAACCCTTGCAAAACATCAGCATAACCACTTGTGTTTCTTTTGTTTCTGTGTCAGAAAAGCAGTTGTGCTACAAGCTCAGAACCAAATGTCAGAGGCACACAAGCTTTTACAAAAATTGTTGATTCATTGTCAGAAAATCAGGAATACAGAAATGGTGATCAGGTAAGGGAGGTCTCTTGTATGTCTCACGTGGATGGTCCTTTGTGCTGGACCTTCTCATCCCATGTTTTCCTCTTCTGGGGCAGCGTCCTGCTGTCTGTGGCAGAGCTGTACTGGCGATCTTCCTCCCCTACCATCGCGCTGCCCGTGCTCCTGCAGGCTCTGGCCCTCTCCAAGGAGTACCGGTTACAGTACTTGGCCTCCGAAACAGTGCTGAACTTGGCTTTTGCCCAGGTAAGCTGATCTCTGTTTTTATAGCACATATTTGTGCTCCAGAACTGGCGAGTCTGTTCCTACTTTTTGGTTTTTGAAAAGGATAACTTGGTGACAAGCTGACACTTCCCAGTGGCATTGGCTTTACCAGGCTGTGTTTAGTTCAGGGGGACTGGCCTCTTCATTGATGACTTGCATCATATTAATGATTAGCTGGCCCAGAGTTATGCTTGATTTAACAAGGTGATGAATAAAGAAATGAGGGAGTCGTGTTTATTGAAAGGTTTTGGAAATTAAATTGTGTTTTATGTTGTTTTCTGTCTCCTCCTATAGCATGTAAAGGCATGAGAGAAGGGACTCTGTTTTTTCCCTGCTGTATCCTCTGGTGCCTAGTAGGACTTACACATAGTAGGCTTTTAATAAATATTAATTGAATGAATGAATTTTGAACTCACTGGAGGAATTTACTAACTAAAGCAAAGGTTCCCCAAACTGCTTTAGAATTGTTGAGAAGATTTAAAAAATATCTCTATATCTGGCCTTGCCTTGAACCTATCAGTCAGAATCTCTAGAGAAGGAGCCTAGGAATCTGTTTTCCTTACCAGCTTCCTCAGTTTTCTTTTTCCTCTTTTTTTCTTAATTAAGATAAAATTCATGTAACATAAAATTCACCATTTTAGCCATTTTAAAGCATACAATTCAAGGGTTTTACAATATTTACAGTGCGTTTGCAGCCATCACCACTGTTTAACTCCAGAATATTTTCATCACACCTAAAAGAAACCCCATACGCTTTAAGCAGTCACTCCCCATCTCCCCCTCCCTCCAGCCCCTGGCAACCACTAATCTGCTTTCTGTCTCTATGGATTTGCCTCTTCTGGACATTTCATATAAATGGAGTCATACAATATCTGGCCTCTTGTCTGGCTTCTTCACTTAGTGTAATGTTTTCAGGGTTCATTCGTGTTGTAGTAGGTGTCATTACTTCATTCCTTTTCATAGCTGAATAATATTTCATTGGATGGATATACTACATTTCGTTTATCCATTCATCAGTTAATGGACAATTGAGTTGTTTTCATCTTTTGGCTATTATGAATAGATGCTCTTATTATTATTCATGTACAAGTTTTTATGTGGATATATATTTTCATTTCTCTTGGGTATACTTAGGAGTGGAATTCTTAACGTATGATAATTCTGTGTTTAACTTTTTGAGGAACTGCCAAACTGTTTTCTACATTGTAGAAGGTCTTATATTCCCACCAGAAATGTATGAAGGTTCCAATTTCTTTACATCCTTGCCAACACTTGTTATTTTTCTTTTTTTTTTAATTATACCCATCCTATTATACCATACTACTTCACATCCTAGTGTGAAGTAGTATCTCATTGTGGTTTTGATTTGCATTTCTCTAATGACTAATGATGTTGAACATCTTTTCGTGTGCTTATTGGCCATTTGTATATGTTAGAGAAATGTCTCTTTAAGTCCTTTGCCCATTTTTCAGTTGAGTTGTTTGTCTTTTTGATGTTCAGCTGTAAGAATTCTTTATATATTCTGGATACTAAACCCTTATCAGATATATGATTTGCAGATATTTTATCCCATTCTGGGAGTTGTCTTTTCACTTTCTTGATAATTTCCTTTGATGCACAAAAATTTTTAATTTTGATGAAATCCAGTTTATCCATGTTTCTGCTGCTTGTGCATTTGGTAGCCTATTTAAGAAACTGTTGCCTAATCCAAGGTCATGAAGATTTACACCTACGTTTCATTCTAAGGATTTTATAGTTTTAACCCTTACATTTAGGTCTTTGACCCATTTTGAGTTAATTTTTGTATATGGTGTGAGATAGGAGCTCAACTTCATTCTTTTACATATGCATATCCAGTTGTCCTGCACCATTTGTTGAAAAGACTATTCTTTTCTCATTGAATGGTCTTGGCACCCTTGTCGAAAATCAATTGATCATTGATGAATGGGTTTATTTCTGGACTCTCAATTCTATTCCATTGATCTATATGTCTATCCCTATGCCAGTACCACACAGTTTTGATTACTGTTGCTATATAGTAAGTAATCAGGAAGTAAGAGTCCTCCAATTTTGTTCTTCTTCTTCAAGATAGTTTTGGGTATGGGTGTTCTCTTGCAAATCCATATGAATTTTAGAATCAGCTTGTCCTGGGGCCGGCCCGTGGCACAATGGTTAAGTGCGTGCGCTCCGATGCTGGCCCGGGTTCAGATCCCGGCCGCGCACCGATGTACTACTTGTCAGGCCATGCTGCGGCGGCGTCCCACATAAAGTAGAGGAAGATAGGCATGGATGTTAGCCCAGGGCCAGTCTTCCTCACCAAAAAAAAAAAAAAAAAAGAATCAGCTTGTCCATTTCTGCAGAAATGGTTGTTGCATTTTGATAGGGATTGCTTTGAACCTGTAGATCAATTTGGAGAGTATTACCATCTTAACAATATTATTAAGTCTTTCAATCCATTAACACAGGATGTCTTTTGTTTAGGTCGTCTTTAATTTCTTTACACAATGTTTTATAGTTTTCAGTGTATAATTCTTAGAATTTTTTAAACTTATTCCTAAGTATTTTCTCCTTTTTGATGGTATTGTTAGTGGAATTTTTAAAATTAATTTCATTTTTGGATTGTGCATTGCTATTGTATATTGATCTTATATCCTGCAACTTTGCTGAACTTGTTTATTACCTTTTATAGTTTTGGGGGAATTCTTCCGTTTTCTATATATAAGATCATGTCGTCTGCAAATAGAGGTAGTTTTACTTCTTCCATTCCAATTTGAATGCCTTTTACTTCTTTTTCTTGCCTGATTGCCCTGAGTAGAACTTCCCGTCCCATGTTGAATAGAAGTGGCAAAAGTGTACATCCTTGTTTTGCTCTTGATCTTAGGGGGAAAGTTTTCAGTCTTTCATCATTAAATATGATGTTAGTTGTGAGTTTTTCATAGATGCCCCATTATTGGTTCAAGGAAGTTTCCTTCAATTCCTAGTTTGTTGAGTGTTTTTATCATGAAAGGATGTTGGATTTTTGTCAAATGCTTTTTCTGTGTTAATTAGATGATTGTGTCTGGTTTTTCCTTCATTCTATTAATGTAGTGTATTGCATTGATTGATTTTTTATATTGAACTACTGTTGTATTCCTGGGATAAGTCTCACTTGGTCATGGTGTATGATCCTTTTAATTTGCTGCTAGATTTGGTTTGCCAGTGTTTGTTGAAGATTTTTGCTTCTATATTCATAAGGGATAGTGGTCTGAAACAAAATAGCTTTATTTTGTTTTGGTATTAGGGTAATAGCCTCAAAAATAGTGGCCTCTTCTATTTTTTGTAAGACTTTGAGAAGGATTGATGTTAATTCTTTAAATGTTTAGTAGAATTCACCTGTAAAGCCATCTGGTCTTGGGCTTTTCTTTGTTGGAAGTTTTTTGGTTACTGATTTAGCCTCTTTACTTGGTATAGGTCTGTTTAGATTTTCTGTTTCTTCTTGAGTCAGTTTTGGTAGTTTGTGTCTTTCTAGAAATTGTTCCTTTCATCTAATATGTTGGCATACAATTGTTCATAGTATTCTCATATAATCCTTTTTATTTCTGTAAGGTTGTTAGTTAAGTCCCCACTTTCATTCCTGATTTTAGTCATTTGAGTCCTCTCTCTTTTTTTTCTTGGTCAGTCTAGCTAACAGTTTGTTAATTTTCTTGGTCTTTTCAAAGAATCAACGTTTAGTTTCATTGATCTATTCTCTATTTTGTTTATCTTCACTCTAATCTTTATTATTTCCTCACCTCTGTTAGCTTTGGGTTTTTCTTTTTCTAGTTTCTTAAGGTGGAAGTTTAGCTTATTGATTTGAGATCTTGTTTCTTTTATAATGTATGCCTTTACAGCTATAAATTTCCTTCGCTGCATCCCATAGGTTTTCACTGCATCTCATTGATTTTGGCATGTTGTATTTTTGTTTATCTCAAAGGATTTTTCTAATTTCCCTTCTGATTTCTTCTTTGACCCATTGGTTATTTAAGGGTGCCTTGTTTAATTTTCCTATATTTGTGAATTTCCTGGATTCCCTTCTGTTATTGATTTCTAATTTCATTCCATGTGGTCAGAGAAGATACTTTGTATGATTTCAGTCTTTTTAAATTTATTGAGTATTATTTTGTGGCCTAACATATGGTCTATCCTGGAAAATGTTCCATGTGGACTTGAGAAGAGTGTGTATTCTGCTGCTGTTGGGTAGAGTGTGCTATAGATGACTTAGTGTGCTTCTCTTTCCTTGCTGATCCTCTGTCTAGTTGTTCTATCTTTTTTTTTTTAATAATTTATCTCCTTTTCTTTTTCCTCCCCAAAGCTCCAGTGCATTGTTATGTATCCTAGTTGTAAGTCCTTCTAGTTGTTCTATGTGAGCTGCCACCACAGCATGGCAACTGACAGACAGGTGGTGTGGTTCTGCGACCGGGAAATGAACCCGGGCCACCGAAGTGGTGAGAACGCTGAACTTTAACCACTAGGCCATCAGGGCTGGCTCTGTTCTATCTTTTATTGAAAGTAGAGTATTGAACTCTCAAACTATTATCGTTGAACTGCCTGTTTCTCTCTTCAATTCTGTCTGTTTTTGCTTCATATATTTTGGGGTTATGTTGTTTGGTGTATATATGTTTATGATTGTATCTTCTTGATGAACTGACCCTTTTATCAGTATATAGTGTCCTTCTTTGTCTCTTGTGACAGCTTTTGACTTAAAGTCAATTTTGTCTGATACTAATGTAGTCACTCCAGCTCTCTTTTGGTTACTGTTTGCATGGAATATCTTTTTCTGTCTTTTTACTTTCAGCCTATTTGTGTCTTTTAATCTAAAGTGAGCCTCTTGTAGACAACATATAGTTGGATGATTTTTTTTTAATTTTTTATTTTTTTTGCTGAGGAAGATGGGCCCTGAGCTAATAACTGTGCCATCCTCCTCTATTTTGTATGTGGGATGCTGCCACAGCATGGGTGATGAGCTGTGTAGGTCTGCACCCAGATCTGAACCTGCGAACCCATAAACCTGGGCTGCCGAAGTGGAGTGTGTGGAACTTGAACCACTCAGCCACAGGGCTGGCCCCTTTTTTATTTTTTTAATCTATTCTGCCAATCTCTGCCTTTTAATTGAAGTTTAATCCATTTACATTTAATCTAATTATGGATAAGAAAAGACTTCTTCTATTTTGCTTCTTTTTCTATATGTCTTACTTTTTTCCATCATTCCTCAGTTCCTCCATTTCTGCTTTCTTTTGTGTTAAATAGATGTTTTCTAGTGTACCATTTTAATTCCCTTGTTGTTTCTTTTACTATATACTTTTGAGTTATTTTCTTAGTGGTTCCCCTTCTCCCAGTGATTCTTACACAGCTAGTTCAACTCTTTGGAATCCCAATCAAAAGGATTTTGATGCTGAATCTTTTGGTAAAGACAAAAACCTTTCCATAATGTGAATAACTACTCCCTACTGTATCTATTGTAGTCTGAAATCAGATTGTCACACATTATATTTTCTAGGAGTGTGGTGCACATTATAATGTAGTGCATGTCAGGGAGAAGATAAGCCAGACATGGCTATTCAGGAGGCAAGAGCCAGAAATGAAGGACTTCCTTTGGTGGGCAGTGGGTGTGGGTGTGTACAGTGCCATGATGTTTCTTTTTCAGCTCATCCTTGGAATCCCAGAACAGGCCTTAAGTCTTCTGCACATGGCCATTGAGCCCATCTTGGCTGATGGGGCTGTCCTGGACAAAGGCCGCGCCATGTTCTTGGTGGCCAAGTGCCAGGTGGCTTCAGCAGCTTCCTATGATCCACTGAAGAAAGCAGAAGGTACGAAGCTACACAAAGATTGTTAGGCAATACTATTGCAGAAAACTTCTAAAATTTCAGACCCAGAAGATTTAGAAAAGACTTTAAATTTGGACCAGCATTTAAGTTCTGAGTGTTCACAAATATATGTTAAAATTTCATACAGCATTTAAAGTGCTTTCACGTGCATGCGTGGCATGAAGGTCGAGGGCAAATGAGTAATTATTGTACCCATATAGAACCAGGTACCAGGCTGGAAATCAGGACTAAAGACCTTTTTTAAAACCTCACCCTAGTATATGTATATTTTTCTTCTCAAAGAGTAGAATATAAAAGTATCTGGTCCATGTTAAATTAATACAAGTAAATATTAAGTTTTGAAAACTATATGTGAAGTATTGAGTTAAACATGTGTGGTGTTTACCCCACTTTCCATCAGCTCTGGAGGCCGCCATTGAGAACCTCAATGAAGCCAAGAACTATTTTGCAAAGGTCGACTGCAAAGAGCAAATCAGAGATGTCGTTTACTTCCAGGCCAGACTCTACCACACCCTGGGGAAGACCCAGGAGAGGAATCGGTGTGCAATGCTCTTCCGGCAGCTGTACCAGGAACTGCCCTCTCACGGGGTGCCCTTGATAAACCATCTCTAAAGAGAACACCTCTGCTGGGCCACCGTGCAGGGTATAAGATTTTGGACTTGCTCACACCCCCTCCCTCCATGTAAATGATATACTTGATGTCTGTCCTGTCAATAAACTGCATTCTGATTAGTTTGTCTTATTTTGTTGCTAGAATATACATATTTGTTTTGTTCTCCCTTTTTTTTCCTTCTCATAGCGAAGGACACTGACTTGTTAATAAACAGTAATTAATAAGTTAGCGCAAGTGTTAAAGATTATTTTCTCTCTGGGCAAAACTGTCAGTATCTTATTAGAAATTGTGCACACTCTCCACATTACGTAAATTCGTTTAGCACCCATGCTCAGACAAGAGCTCTTTAGGGTGTTGGTAGATCTCTCTGGGGGTCAGCACAGGTTTTTCTGAGGCTTGAATTTTCCTTCTGAAGCTTCCCTGCTTTGTTGGACTGATCTGGTGTTTGTGGTGGGCCTGTGCATGCTCGCAAGTACATGTTGGTTCCTGACTGGAGATTAAGAAGGAAAAGATCTTTTTACGGTTTTTGGACCAATGACAAGAAGCATATTTCAATCACTTTCTGGGTGTTGGCTTTCTTATATTTTCTGCGTGGGTATATTTTTTTCTATATTTAACTATATAAATGAGGGATGATAACTTAAGTCTAAGAATTCATCATGAATAAGGTGATTATAAATTAAGGAAGGATCCGAAGCTCAGAGGCATGTGGATGCCATCACTCAAATATACAGTGTATATAATTTACATATTTCAACCCTGCAATTAACAGTAGCTGGTTATTGCTTTGTCTTCCTGAATTTATCTTATCCTTGAGTATTCACAGAAAAATCCCTGTGTTTCGAGTCCAAAACAGCAACAAGGAACCAACCAAATTTTGCAGCTTCTATCATTGGCTCTTTCTCCGTTAAATTTAAACCTTCTGATGGGAAATAGTTTATCTCCAGAGCTCTTTGAAACAGTGTAAAACAACTCCCACTCATTAGGGTGCGTTTGCTGGCCAAAGACAGCTGCTCTGGAAACAAGAGACTCAATGTAGAGATAGAGACACTATCTCTATGGTATGTTGATGTTTAAAAATCTTTCCTTAAATTTATTTGAAAGGTTATATAAGTAGATGGTAAAAATTAAATATTCTTAAAGCCTGTATAGTAAAAAGTAATTCTTCCTTCCAGAGGGTAACCACTATTATCCGTTTCTTTTTATTCTTTCAAATATATTCTCTCATCTGATGTCAGTTTTGATCAATGTATTTAAACTAGATCTTTCCAGTCTAAGAAGTGATCTTAATCACTGCCTCATAAGAAGGTCCAAGAGATGGGGCAAGTTTGCTCAGCCGATCCCATAGGTATCAACATGAAAACCAGAAATCAAACCTGACCAGGCTGCGTAATTTGTGGGGCCCAGAGCAAAGTGAAAATATGAGGCCTATATTAAGCAGAGCACTAAACCAGGTACGGGGCCCTTATAAGCAGAGAGCCCTGTGGGACTGCACGGTTTGCGTGCCTGTGAAGCTAGCCTGCCTGACCCTGCTCTCAGCTTGCACATTCTCCTTGGCAGGACTGAATCCCAAGCCAATATGAAGAGTCTGTGGCCCCCTGCCATTTGTGACTGAGACTTTTTGGCTGGGCCCATCTCCTCCAGGAAGGAATAGTAGGTCAAATGGAAAGTTGGAAACATCAGAGTGACCCCAAAACTCAGAACTGTCTGGGTAACAGCTAATTGGCTTTTTTCCTGGTGGAGCATTTGGTGGAGGAAGAAAGAGTCAGACTGGTGTAGTTATGGGTGGTTTAATTTAGGGGTGTAAGAACTGATGAATGGTTAAATGGGGAAAAGGTTTGGTGAGGAGGGAATTGAAGCTAAACAGCCAATGGGCATCAGGTCTATACCAGAGACCTTAGGATCCATCCTCAAAGGGGAAGAGAAAAACAGTGTAGTGACCTGAGCCAGTGGCTTGGCATGGTGGGAACTCGTTACCTAGCACCTTTGGTGCCGAGTGTTTCCAGCTGTGAGACAGATGGAAGCAAATAGCTAACACTTACACAGTGCCTTGGGGTGAGTGATTTATGTATATTAACACATTTAATCTTCATAACAATCCTAAGAGGTAGGCAATAGCATTAATCCCATTTAACAGATGTAGAAACTGAGGCATAAGGAGGTTAAGTCACTCACCCAAGATCACACGGCTTGTACACCTGAAATTTATACAATGCTATAAACCAATGTTACTGCAATAAACAAACAAACAAAAGATCACACAGCTAGTAGGTTGCAGAGCTGGGAATCCAACCTAGTTGGTGCATTATCCTAAAGCTGCCTGTTCTCAGTTTTGAAAAAGTACTGTTTTTGTGAATACTCTTTTTCAGTTTGTTGAATGCATAATTGATAATATTGGTTGTCATTTACCTAGTGCCCCAAATAGGCCAGACACTGTGCTAGATCCTTTCACACATACCGTCTCTAATGCTTGTAAGCCAAATACTATTTTATAGGTGAGGAAACTGAGCCCTGGAGATCCAGCCTGACGCAGCCCCCTCACTAGTAAGGACCAAAGTTAGGATTCAGTTCTGGGTGTGACAGGCTCCTCAACCTACACGCTATCCCATCACCAGACTGCCTTTGTGTTCACCTATGTACCTTGAATATTTCTGCTGGTTCAGAGTGTTTAAAATTTTGTCTTGACCTTTTTGGGTGGTTACACTGACTTTTTTCTTTCTCGTAGTACATCTAAGACAAATAAGAACTTCATCTATGCCCCAGCCGACTTCTTTTATGTGGTTATTTATTTTGGGGACTAACAAACATAATCTCACTGCTGGTTGAAGGGAAACCTCTCGGTTTTTTTTTTTTTTTTTTTGGCCAGCGTTTTTCTACTGTTTTGGGAAAGAATTCAACAAATAAAGTACGTTGGTGTGATTAATCCTGCTGTCTCTATTTGGATGTTCAAGGTTTGGGAGGCGGAACATTCCAGTGAACATGAGTAGACACAGAACAGTTCAGAAAGGAAAGACAGTGTTGGCAGGAGCTTGTGATGCCATCCTAGTGGGCGGGATAATTTTCAAGTCTTACTTTTCAGCCCCTCCCTTGTACTGTTAAAGTTTTCTTTAAAAATAAGATTCAGATGCTTTGTTTACTTATTTTCTTGGCAATCTGTGTTGTCAAGACAACAAGATCTGTTTGCCTAGAATAGGTTTTTCTGGTGTTCTTGGAGGAGAAAACTCAAAAAACAAAAGCCAATTCTTATTTTCATATCTCTAAGAAGAAACTGGTTTCCTTAAGTGGGATAATTTCTATCATAAGAGGGCCCGAACGTCAATGAGAGACAATTGTGATGTTCTCTGCTTCGTTCACTTTAATAGGAAAGGCACATAACTGATGGTGTTTTTAGCTCTGTGTTAAGTATATTCATAGTTAGCTCCATTGAGCACTTATGTACCAGGCACCGAGCTGTTATCGTGGCACACATTATTGTATTTAAACCCCAAGCCGAGCCTGTGAGCTCGGTGCTGTGATGGGCAACATTTGACAGCTGATGAAACCAAACCAGGAGAGATCAAGTGCAAGGCCACAGAGCTGGTACCTAGCAAAGCTAGGATTTGAACTAGGTTTCTCTGGCTCCAAAGTCTTTCAGCCACAATGCTGAGAGCATACAAATGTTTCAGATATGGTACCTACCTATACTCCAGGAATTTATAGCTCTATTGGCAAGTCAAAGCATATGAGTGAAAAGGTAAAGAATAAAGAAGATATGGTGGCTGAGCGTGAAATAAGCTACAGTCTTTGCTATAGGAGATCAGAGAGGAGAGACGTCAAGGAGGGCCTGGGCCACAGCATTCCAGGAAGTTCTTCCAGAAAGAAGTGAATCTTGGGCTAGGGTTTCGATGGGCTCTTCCTAACCTTTCTTACATAACTGGTTTCTAACTTTACATAGCTGTATGTATATCTAAGTTTCTGCCTGTGTTAGCTACAGCATTCTAATAAAACATAGGCAATTTAGTAACATGATATAAACACAGAATTGTATGTTTTAACAAGTAACAGGAAAAGACATCAACCAATATCTATTTTGGTTTCCTTAGTAAAGCAGGGGTTGCCAAACAATTGTCCATGGGCCGAATCTGGCATGCTACCTGTTTTTATATGGCCTGCCAGCTATGAATGATTTATGTATTTTTAAATAGTTGAAGAAAAATCAAAACTCATATTTTGTGGCACATGAAAATTATATGAAATTCAGCTTTCAGTGTCTGTAAATAAAGTTTTATCGGAACACAGCTATGCCCATTTATTTACTTTTGTCTATGGCTGCTAGAATGGCAGAGTTCAGTGGTTGCAACACTGTATGGCCTGCAAAACCTAAAATATTTACTATCTGGTCCTTTACAAAAAACATTTGCTGACCCCTAACATAGAGTCAGAAATGTCCAAAATGCTCCCCATCAGCCCTGATACATATTTTGGGGGAGAAAATAGAAAAATACAGAGCTATGCCTCCACCATTCAGAATTGACTGTTAACATTTTGCCATTTGCTTCAAATCCATTTATAAATAAAAGGCATAAAATGGACAACATTGCTTGTGTTCTTCCTCTCTATTCTCTGTCCCTACTTCCTCCTTTGGGACAGACTCATGAATTTAATTTGCACTCATCCCCTCTGACTTTTAAAACACTTGTATATAAGCTCGCGGCCATGAACAATATAGACTGTGTGGGGTTTAAAAATAGTACACACAAATTGTGCATCATATTTGTGTGTATCGTATTCTGCAACTTACTCTTTGTTTTTGGGATCTCCTCATGTCTGTACAAATAGACCTAATGCATTCCTTTGAACTATTGCGTGGTATTCCATCAAATGACTATAACACATTTCATTTATCCATTCATCTGATGAACATTTAGGACGATTGTTCCCGAGTTCTTACCGTTACCAACGAACGAGTGCGTGTTGGATAACATCAGAAGGGGTGACGAAACCTGTCAACCTTTAATTCGGCCCTTGACTCTCCCCTCAACTCTTGATTCCCTTCCGGCCGCTTGGCAGGGTAAGCGAGACATCCCCTGGGTAACTTTCGGTTCAGGTCTGGGTTTCGAAACACCGAAGACCCGCGTCTGGCAGCCCTTGAGCTCTTCTCCCCCGCCCCCTCCCTCGCAATGCTATTGCCCAGCTGGGAGACTAAACACACACTTAAGGCTCCAGCAAAGTAGGGCGCCAAAAGGAGCAGAATGTTCGAGAAGAATATGATGTATTTCACAAAAAGCATCTAAGTAGTCTTGGGGAAAAGCCAGAACTTCATTGGGATTCGTGTAGTTTGGTGTATCCTGGCGGAGTCGGGGTGGGAGAGGAACACCGTCCCCCAGCCTAATTTAGGGCGAGCCCTGAGCAGTGGTCAGTGAGGAAGCGCGTTCGGAAGGGGTTTCTCCAAATGGATGGTGACCCGAAATCCAGGCCACATCCACCGGGGGCTCCTGGGGCAGGGGTAGCAGCCCCGGGGCGGGAGCCGGGGAGCGGGGCGGGCCCCCGGGTGTCCCGCAGGCTTGGGGAACTTTCCGCGACTCAGCCGCCGCCCTGCAGTCCCCGCCCGTGGCTAAAACAAAGCGAGCGCTGCCGGCGCGTCCGGCCTGCCGGAGGGTGCCGCGGCCGCCGCGGGGAGAACCGGGGCAGGTGCGCGCCGCGGGCGGGGGCCAAGCCGCCGCGCAGCCTCCGGGGCTCGTGCGCCCGGCAGGTCTCCCCGTGTCCGCAGCTCCGCCGCCTCCTCCGACCCCTCCCGCCGGGCCGCACTTCCCCTCCCCTGCGCCTCCTCCCCTGTCTCCTCCTCCGCCTCCGCCCCGCCGCTGCTTTCCTCTCCGCGAGCTCCCGCCCCTCCCTCCCGGCGCGGGGCCGAGCCGGCGGGGGCGCGCCCGGGTTTCCAGCGGCCGCGGCCAATCCCCGCGCAGCCCGCGGCGGCGTCGCGCCGCAGCCGGGACCGGGCGGCTCCTCCCGCCCCGCCCCCGCGCGCCCGCCGGGGCCGCGGAGAGGAGCGCGCCGCGCCGAGCCGAGCGCAGCCGAGCCGGGGGCGCCGAGCGCGGAGCCCAGGTGAGCGGGCGGGAGCTGGGAGCCGGGCGGCGGGCGGCGGGCGGCGGGCGGCGGGCGGGGGACGCAGCTCCCGGCGGCCTCGCGCTCTCGGGGCGGGGGACCACTGCCGGGACTGCAGACAAAGCCCCGAGGCCGGCTCCGGGCTCCCCCACCGGGGGGACCCCACGTGCGCCGCCCCACGCCCCGCCACGTGGGGGACGCGGCTCCTGGCGCCCCTTCCCCCGCGTCCTCGGAGCGCCCGGGGCCTGGGGGTGGCCTCCTTGGCTGGGCCGCGCCCGGCCCGGGGTGGCAGGGGCGGTCCCGGAGTTTGGAACCGCTGTCTCCGCGGGCGGGGGCAGTCAAGGATGCTGGAGGCGGCCTAGGCCCACCCCCGACGTTTGACAGGTGGGGAAACTAGAGCGCGCAGGGGAGAAGGCCACCGGACTTGGAGCATCTCACCCCCGCACCCCGCGTGTCTTGGGGGCAAACCCAGGCCCTGGGGGCTTGGACACCAGGCGGCAGGACCCCAGAGCAGCACTTGCGGGGCCCTTTGCCCCCGCCCACCTTCTCGCAGCCGGAACCTCACAGCCTTGGTCCTTTTGACCTAAATTCACCTCGGGGACGCAGCTCCGCTGTGAACGCAGAGAGGTGCCTTCACTGGCACCCTCCGCCTGACTCTCGGGGACGCGGGGTGCTGGGCCCAACCCCGCTCTGCATGCCTGGGGTGCCACTCGCTCCAGCCTCGAGCTTTTCCTGGCTTCCCCCACCCCCTGCACTGCCCAGTTTGGGAAGCCGGGTGTTTTCACAGCTCTGCCAGCTGCCCTGCTGCTCTCACTTGGCGCTGAAGAGCTTGCACCTCTGCCCCATATCCCGCAGAAGGTTGGGGCAGACGGGATCTCAGTGCCAGTCAGCAAGAGAGGGGCGTGTTGGCCTCGGGATGGGACATGCAGGGTCCTTTTCCTTAGAGGCAACTTTTACCTTCCTCGGTCTGGAAGTCTCCACAATCCTAGAGATAGAAACTTCTTGTGCCCTAGAGCTGTGCTGTCATTCACCACTCCCCCGCCCCTGCCTCTGCCCCCAGGGGAGAAAAGAGGATAGACTTAGGTCCCCAAAGGCTGCCTTGTTGCTAGGGGAGGCAGGGGCAGCAACAAGGGGAGGGCTTTGGGGGAGTTAGATTCCTCCCAAACCCCCCCACGAAAACATGCAGCTTAAGAATAAACAGTGTGCATGCTATGCAAGTGCAGCTTTCTAGTGAGTCTGGATCCTCCTTCCAGATTGCTGCTCATAAACTCTTCCTGTGTAGAAAGCAGCCATTCGCAGTGAGAGCACACAACATATTTTTGTAATAAGAAGTAATAGCGGTCATTTGATGAGCCCGTAACTTGGATAATAATACTAATAATGTGAATAACTCATATTTGTTGAGTTCTTGCTAGGTGCCAGATACTGTGTGATGTGTTGCATGCATTATCTCATTTAATGCCTGCCAACATCCTACAAGGCAAATTTTTATCCCTATTGTAGATATAAGGAGACTGAGGCTGGAAACAGTCCTGCAGTGTTGCTAGGAGTTAGTCCCATTTTATAAAAGGGCTCAGAGAGGTTAAGTTACTTGCCCAGGGTCACACAGCAACCCAGGCATGTCAGGCCTTAGAGCCTTTGCACTTTACCACCTGTTCTAGAACCGGGGCCCTTGCAGGCTGCCCTCAGCTTCTTGAGGAGCCCAGAGTTGTTTACCAAACTAGCCTGTGAGAACACATCTAAGCAGGCATGGTGGTGATGCTGATTGGCTTGGGCTTGTCTTTGCTCCCAGGTTGTTAGGGGGCTGGTGGCCAAATGTATTCACTAATAACTATGCGGTGGCCCTCAGCCAGGGCAGTCTCACCTTCCTGGCGAGCACTTGGAAAAGTGTGGAGGTGACTTTTGGTTGTCAAAATGATGCTGAGCACTCCTGGCTTTTGGTGGGCAGGAGCCGGGATGCCAAATATCCTGCAAGCCGGCCAGATCCTCAGCAGACATCCACAGCAGGCATGAAGAATTGCCCTGCCCTAAATGCCAGGAGTGCCTCTGTTGAGAAATGCCAGGAGGGATAAGTGCTGTGGGATGAAGGAAGCAGAGGGCAGTGGGGGTCCTGGAGAAATCCCTTCCGGCTAGTGTGAATCCAGGAGGCTCCCTGAAGGAGGTGTTGTTTGTGCTGAGCCTGGAAGGATGGGCTAAGAAGTGGAGATTGGATGGGAGTAGGAGGAAGGGAGATAGGACGGGATGACCTGGCAGAGGGAACTTTCTGCAGGAACCCAGAGTTCCCTCCTTGAGGACCTCAGTCTGGATCCAAGACAGGCCAGTGGCTGTGGAGGCACCTTTCTCAGGAGGAAGGGGTGGGCTGGGTGGGGCAGGCCAAGCCTGTTTTCAGGGCACTTTGGCTCAGATTTTAACATGGGGCACAGCGTCACCCGTACCCCTCCATGAACCGATTTTGTGGAAGGGCTCAGAGAGGCTGAGTCTCTTCAGAGAGGTGGCCACTTGTTCAGGTCCACCTGTGACCTTCTTCTCCCCAACATGCCTGCTTCTGGTGGCTGTGGGAAGCATATGGTTCCCATTTCCTTTCCTGATCCTGGAGATTTGGGGCAAATGCTATTTCAGATTTTCCTTCGGGTCAGAAGGCCTTCACTGCTATTTTTGCCAGATATTTTGCTTTTGCAATAGCTCCTCCCCTTTGGACTGGGTTAGAGAACCCGGATGTGGGGTGCAGGGCGGCCTGGCTCTGTGGTGCTGCAGTGGCCTTCACCCCGGCTTCTGTGCCTTCTTTCCTGGAAGTTGAGGAGATTGCATTGCCTTTTGGAATGGACTTTTCTTCTTTGAGGCTGTGCTTGTTACCTTACTGACCTGCTAATAATATGTGACCTTTTGTGTCTGGCTTCTTTCATTGAGCATAATATGTTCAGGGTTCATCCAACTTGTAGAATATATCAGCGCTTCCTTCCTATGGCCGAATAATATTCCCCTGTGTGGATACAGCACATTTTGTTTATCTGTTCATCCATTGATGGACATTTGGGTTCTTAATGTCCATCCTCTTCAGGCCACTGTATCCATTCCTCTGCCTCGGCAGCCCCCAATTAATAAACCTCTGGGCATAAGACATTATCTTCTCCATTTGCAGAGAGAGGGCGATGCAAGGATGGGTCTCTGAAATCAATTGGGGACCAGCTTCCTGGAGGAAGGTTTTCAGGACTCCCTTAATTTCACTGCCACCCGCTCCTCCGCAGGAGTCCTAGCTCCCTTCTAAGCCCATTGCCGCCCCGGTAAAGTCACAGGTGTTAGAAGTGTGATTGTCAGGGAGAGTCTGGATTTCATTCAGCTCCATTCTTTTCAGTGATGACAATTCGTTAAATGTAGGTCCCTGTGTGATTTTCTTGGTATATATTTTGTGAAACTTCTGTCGGGTAAGTAAATCCACAAAGTAGAGAAAGCCTCACCAGACAAATCGAGCCGTAACTCGGTGGCCGGGCCTGGAGTCGGCTCAGTCTCTCCTGATAGCTTTGCCAGGAATGCCCACCACGGACCGGAAATGGAGCAGCGTGAAAACAGAGCTGGGAGGGAGCCCAGAAAAGACGGGGCATCAGCCCCTCCCAGTTGACCTGGGGAAGGTGGAGCACAGAGAGGAAGGGAAATCACGATCTTTTCATTTGTTGACTAGGAGCCGAGCTGTGGGCTGGGCACTTTCATATAGAGGATGGATGCTACAGCTGCCTGCTAGGTAAGCTGGGGTGGCTCCATTTTATAGAAGAGAAAACCAACCCTCAGGTCCCGTAGGATCCTGACACACCCTCTAATCCCGCGATCTTGTGTCTCCCTCGCTCTCCTTATGCTGGCAAAGGATGCCCATTTTCTCATGGAGTAGAATCCACCCTCTCCAGGTGGTTATGGTGCAGAAATAATTTCTGAATGGTTTTGCTCTCTGAAAAATAGGATTTTGAATGATTATTTGTTCTTTCTTCCCTGATGGCATCGCTGCCTCAACAAAACCAAAAAAAATAGCATATTTAAAAGGAGGTGAGTGCTCTTCGACTTCCTAGGGAAGACCTCTGGCTCTGGCATTCCCTGCTGGGGGATGGTAGTGACCAAAATGGGGAAGGAATTATTTTAGCCACCAGTATTCTCAGTTTCTGTCCTGTTTGTAGTGTTGCCACTGAATTTTTTTTCTTCAATTATGAAACATTTTAAGCATAGAGAAAAGCCAGAGTTTTGTTTTGTTTTGTTTGACTGGCTGGTTTTTTTGGAAGGCTGGAAGGAGGCCCAGGAGGTGATGGAAACAGGGCAGAGCAGGGCGCTGCGCTGTACTTAGCAATGGCTCTGGAACCTTCATGATCTTGCATGGAACCCACACTTTTTGGGGGGGCTGGTGACAAGGAACGCTGGAACTTGGTCCCTGTCCCCAAGAAGCTCCCAGGTAAGTGGTCTGTGAACTGTTAGGGAGTGCTTTGGAAAAGATAAACAGTTCTAGCATTTTTCCCTTTTGAAAAGGAGAGAAAGAAAATAGGAAGATTCTGTGTTGTGCCCCCACCCCCATCCCATCCTGAAAGCTGCTGAGTAACTATTTTTGTGTTGTCTCTTTTTATCCTCTTGGCTTCTGTAAATAGTTGAGAGATGGCAGTTGCAGAGATAAAAATGCTAATTCTAACCTGGAGAGGAGAGAGGATGGTTCCCCAAGAAAATGCGCCCCTCCCCAGGCCAAAGTCTTGCCCCTCTGCCCACTTGGCTTGGGCATGAGATAGGAAGTGAGTAGATGGGGAAGGGGCATTGTGGGTGGTGCCTGAGATAACCTTCTGCTGGAGGAGTTTAAATGGGGAACTAGTGGTTGGGGCAGGGTGTGGAGGAAGGGACACTTCCCTTATGGGTTTTAAAGGTTTTTATTGGGATTTTGCCTTCAGGGCCTCTGGTGGAAAGAGATTTTATTTAGATTCATTTCAGACGATTCTCCCGCCCTCTGGGTCCAGGGGTTGGGACAGGGTTGGACCCCCAGAGCCGTGCCTGCCCTGGCTGGGGTTCCTTTGTGCTGGAGGCTGGGGAGGGAGAGAGCTCGAGTTAGCATTACCTCCAAATGGCAGGGAAGAGGGAGGGAGGAGGGCCGTGGGTGGCCAAGGCACGGATGCCTGTGGATGCCGAGCCGGCCCCCTCTATCTCTGATGTGCCGAGCTGCAGAATGTTGAAGTCGAAGTCTTTCTTTTCATTACAAATTGAAATTTCAGTTGTTTCCCTGTGTCTTCCTTTGGTTCAGTGAAAGCCTGGGAGGGATTCAGTGGGAGAAGAGGAAGGAAGTGAGGTGGTTCCTACCTCCCTTGTCTAGATACCCGGCCCCCACTCGCCCACACCTTCACACTTTCTCACTCTTCAAGGCAGGGCCACCAGCCCATACCTGGCTTTCGATACCTGGATGTGTGATTGGGGCCGCTCTCTCCGTGATCCTTTGTCATTGACAGAACAAGAGCTGCCTCAGAGCTCTTAAAACGTTGAGCTTCTTGCTCTGTAAGTGTCCGGGGCCGCAGGGGACACCTGGTTCTCACCCCGGCCTGGCCTCAAACCAGGTCCTCTCACCTCCCTGGGTCTCCGGAACTCCACCTGCAGCCCCAGTGCGTTGATTGTGAAAGCCGTGTGAGAGCGTGCGCAGGTTCTTACGACACAAGTAAGCAAGCGTGCGAAAGTGTAGGCACCCTCTGTTTTTAATTTTGTAACAAGTGTTGCATGTGGACGGAAGTTAAAGAGGAACATGAAGGGTTAAGTTAACGTGGTAGGATTAGAGATTAAACAATTTTGTTTTCATGTAGATTAAAGCCAGTTGAGGGGCTTGAACTTGATCGCGGCTGAAGTGCTTTCTTGGCAACAGCTTCCATTTAGGGAGCATTTACTGTGTGCGGGGGCTCGTGTGGTTGGTGAGGTGGTGTTGTTATCCCCAAGGTCGCACAGCTGAGGAGAAGGGATGTGGCCCTGATCATGGAGTTCCTCCACTTTGGAGCCTGTGATTTCACACCTGTGCCCTCCCAAAGCACTGTGCGACTGCCCGCAAGTCCCTCGGACTCCCTGTGCCTCAGTTCCCTCATCAGTGAAATAAGCATGATGACGGTCCCTAACGTATAAGGTTATCGGGACGATTAAATGAGATGATACATGCAAAGTGCCTGGCACTTGGCAAGCACTGAACAAGGCTAGCCGTCACCATTACCATGTCTGTGGCTACTGTGGTTGCTGCTACAATGATGTGATTCTTGTGTCGAAAGTGCTAGTCAGTTTCTTCCCTTTACTGTGTCCTGTTCCTTAGCCCTTCTATTCCTTGACTTTTTTTGAGATTTTTATTTATTTATTTTTCCCCCAAAGCCCCAGTAGATAGTTGTACGTCATAGCTGCACATAGTTCTAGTTGCTGTATGTGGGACGCGGCCCCAGCATGGCCAGAGAAGCGGTGCATCGGTGCGCGCCCAGGATCCGAACCCGGGCCGCCAGCAGCGGAGCGGGCGCACTTAACCGCTGAGCCACGGGGCCGGCCCCCTTGATTTTTTACTTTAAGAAAAAAAGGGATTTTGGAAGTTCTGGTTTCCTCCTGACTGTCAAGGTGAAGGCTGTGCAGCTTACCGGGGCACTTGCAGCTGCCTGGCAAGTTTGCCGGGTTGGGAGCCTTAAGGTATAGAGAACTGATCATCTGGCAGGGAGCTTAGGGGAGAAGTTTCTCTGTCAGTCAGCTCTGTGTCATCTGTCAGTCAGGACCTTTGGTTGTAAGTGACAGAAAACTAATCGCAAACTAAGTTAAGCAAAAATGGGAATTTATTGGCTCATGTAGTTAAAAACTCCTGGGGTACGTGGGCTTCAGGCATCGTTGTGCCCAATGTCTCCAACCTCAGTTCTTCTCCATCTGTTGCCTCTCTTCTCTCTCTCAACTTCATTCTAAGGCAGGGTTCTCCCTAGCCCCTGGTAACTCTAGAAGTACATGTTCACTGCTCTCTGTTTCACAGAAAGAGACATTCTTTCTTCTCAATGCTTCCACAAAATCCTAGAATAAGACTCGGTAGACTGACTTGGGTCACACATCTACTCTAGAATCAATCAGTTGACCAGAGCAGTTGATGCCCAGTTGACCAGGCTTGAGTCACATGGAACCCCTGAATCTGGTGGTGTGGACATCTCTGTGGGGTCACTTTTTGCATGGAAGGTTGTGTTCCCAGACATAAATCAGGCTGCTGTTATCAAACTGAAGGAAAATAGATTCTAGGCAAGCTAAAGAAAGCATCTGACCTTCTGAACGGCCTTGGGATAAGTGAAATAAACAGTGACCTCTAGCCAGTATTTATTGAGTGCCAGCAGTGTTCTAGAAAGTTCTAGGTCCTGGAGTTCAGCAGTAGACAAGAAAGGCAAAGCCATGGCTCTCACAAGTTAAGTCAAATCCATATCTCTGTGCCCAAATCCTATGCATTTCTTTTCTGAGCACCGTAAGACACTGTGCCTTCACACTCTCTCCTCTCACACAGGTGGAGGTCTCAGGAAGGCAGAGGGATGGACTGTATGCTCCCCTTTATTGGAGATTTTGGCCCATCATGGACTTTATTCAGGACACAATATGTGGACATTGCAAGGCCGTACCTGTAATTTTTAGCCCCTTCCTGAAAAACTCAGACCAATTTTAGTTCTGCCTGGAACCACTGTGTAACTTTGGGAAAATCAGTAAATCTTTCTGAGCCTTCGTTTTCTCATTGCTGAAATAAAATGGTTGGGCAGATGACCACTGATGTGTGCCCTTTTTAGCACTAACATTTGATGCATCTCAAAGCAGGGCCTGCAGGGGTGAAATAGGTCATGGGAAAGAGGAGGGCATGCAATGCGGCTCTCAGCCTGTCCTCGGCATTGGGGAGGCAGTGGGGAGTGGTGAGGACAGTGGCATGCTGGCGAGTGTATCTCCTATTCAGAGCTGCCCACGTTGTTGCCAGGAGAGAGTGTAGACCCAGTGCTATCAGGGCATCCAGTTCTTCAGGAGACTCTGGAAATTTTTATTTTTATCTGAAATCTCCTGGCTCTGAAATGTTGGTATCTCATTCAGATAGTTTTAAACACAGTGTAGGCCAAGCAGGATACATCAGTGGCCAGATGTCACACAAGAGTCACCATTTGCCACCTTTTTGCTCCAGGGCCTATGATGGGGATGGGGTCTCTGCCCTCTGAAGCCAGCACCATCCCTCCTGCCGTCTGCCAAGGGAGGGCTTTTCTCTTTGGGGAGACAGTTGGTCTCAGTGACTCCAAACTAGAGAGTGTTCAAGGAGAGACAGTTGTAAGAGTTGATGTCACTGAATCTGATAAGACTGCTTGGCTGGGCCGGGGGCCCCGATCTGGAATATTCCATCTGGCCTCAAACCTCAGCACTGTGTTGGCTGGTATGGCCGAGCCTCCCAGGTCTCCCCCTCGGGCATTGGAGACACCTCTGAATCTGTGGCCTCTGAGGCAGCAGCTTCTCTGGTTGGGTGGGAGCTGTGTTAAGTTTGCTAGGACAGCTATGACAAAGTACCACAAACCGGGCGGCTTAAACAACGGAAATATATGATGTCACAGTTCTGGAGGTCAGAAGTCCCAGATGGAGGGTTGGTTCCTCTTGAGGGCCGTGAGGGAGAATCCGTTCCCTGTCTCTCTCCCAGCTTCTGGTGGCTTGCTGGCGATCTTTGGCATTCCTAGACTTGTAGGCGCAGTACCTGGATCTCTGCCTTCATGTTCTCTTGGTGTTCTCCCTGTGTGCGGGTCGGTCTCTGTGTCCAAATTTCCCACTCTTTATAAGGACACCAGTCATGTTGGGTTAGGGCCCATCATAGTGACCTCATTGTGCTTATAGTGACTTGTGTGCCTTCTTTTAAGAAATCACGTCTGTTTTGTTTATCTGGCACATAGTAGGTCCTCAGTGATTACTTGTTGAAAGAACAAAGGGATGAGTGAATTTCCTTTAGGACCTCCGTGGGCCTCAGTTTCCCCACGTGAAGAGGTAGCTGCCCAAGCCTGTTATCCCAGGAAATGACATTGACCCTCACCTTGGCAGGGTCCTCACAGCTATTTTGGGCCCCTTTTGTTGTCGCATGGTGCCTGGGACCTCATGGGACCCCGTTCAGGGGGTGTCTCGGGTTGGGGCACGTCTCTGGCGCTTGCTGGCTACTTGCCGCGCTGCGGCTCCCGTGTGGCTCTGCATTTGGTGAGCAGGCGCCGGCTGGAACTGCCCCCAGGAAATGGGAATGCGTTTCCTCGAGGCCTGTGCCATTTGGCTTCCTGGCAGAGGAAGGAGCTCTTCCCTTCATCCTGGCCCTGAGCCGATCCATCTGCTCCAGGAAGGGTCTGGTCGGTCAGCTGAGCCGCCCTGTGAGAGGGGAGGGCAGGGGAGCTGGGGCTGCCAGCCAGGGCGTGGGGGAGGCCTGGGGGCCAGGGTAAGGACCCAAGGTTGGGGCAGGAGGCTCAGAGGAGAGGGCTCTTGGCACTTTGTCAAACCCGGGCAGCTCTGCGGAAAGGTCGTCTTGCTCTGGGGCCCCCTGAAATCAAATGCTTAGCTGTCCCTCCCTCTCAGAGGGCCTGTGAGGATTGAATGACCAGCGCAGAACAGTTAGCCATGCTTGGTGCCTTGTAAGTGCTTGGTTGGATGTTAGCTATTGCTGTTATTATGCAAACCATTGTCTTTTTTTATGATTTTTTTCTCCTGGGAAGCGTATTGGTAGCTTTCATCAGGTCCTTAAAGGGCCTGTGACCTCATAGAGTCTGTGACTCCAAAACAGTTCCGAACGCTGGCTGAGACTCCACTCCGAAGTGGTCAGTGGCGAAAGATCTTCCATCAGGCTGAATGGCTGAGACCTTGCCTGCCAGGCCTCGCTGCAGACCAGCGGCCTCCAGGTGGCCTTGAGGCTCTGAGGTCTGTGTCCCCTGGGATTCTCTTTCTTGAGACCTGGACACACCTGCCCCTCCAGCACAGAGGTCCCCACCTGCCCCTCCAGCACAGAGGGCCCTACCTTCATCCCAGCCAGCGCATTTCTCCTCTCCCCTCCTCCAGACGTCAAGGGCCAAGGCCTGGGCCAGACGCCAGCTTGTCAAGGAGACTGATTAAAAGCAGCTTTGCTGGGGGTGGATGGCTTGATGTCCTTGGCCTGGAGTGGAGATCGATAAGCAATTGTTTTTCTGTTGGCAAGAAAAAAAATTCTCCATTAACTTTCTAGGGTGCTGCCAGACTAGTTTTCTTTTCAGGAACTCTGTAGCCTTGTCAGAACATCCTCCCTCCCTCTGTGGCTCTGGGAGGGAGGATGGACCACTGGAGCAGCTCCCCTGCCCTTGGGGAGGCAGGAGGAAGAAAGAACATTCTGGAACACAGCCCAGCAGGTAGTCCACATTCAGTAGGTATTTGTTGAAAGAGTAGCTTTTTTAGCACTTAATCATGCACCGGGCATGATATTGAGTGCTTAGCTCATTTAATCCTCATGACTACCTGGTGAGCGCCCATTTTATAGATGAGAAAACTGAGGCTGAGAAAGGCTAAGTCACTTGTTCACTGAGGGCCCAAGCACTCATACTTCAGGGGCCTGGCTTTTCTCCTCCTAGGGGGTAGGATCATAAAAAGGTTATATAAAGTCACAGCAGCTGGGGCCACAGAGAACATTGAACTTGGCTTGTATTCTTTCACTGATAGTGAAGCCAAGACAGGAACACAGTCATGGATTTCTTTCTCAGACACGGTAAGGTGGGATAGAGGATTAGGAGATGGGACCCACTCTCTAATGGTTACAGTTATTTTCTTTCTTTTAAAAGTTCCTTTCTGAATAGTTACTATTTGCACATGGTACAAAAGTACAAGGAGGGGCCAACCCGGTGGCCGACCCAGTTAAGGGCACACGCTCCGCTTTGGTGGCCCAGGGTTGGAGGGTTCAGATCCCAGGCATGCATCAACGCACTGCTTGTCATGCCCTGCTGTGGCGGCGTCCCATATAAAGTAGAGGAAGATGGGCACGGATGTTAGCTCAGGGCCAATCTTCCTCGGGAAAAAAAAAAAAAACAGAGGAGGATCAGCATCGGATGTTAGCTCAGGGCTGCTCTCCCTCACAAAAAAAAAATACAAGTAAATACAGTGAAAGTAAGTTCCTCCCACCCTGTCTTCCCACTCGCAGTTATTTTCTCTTGAGGCCACTGTTACCATTTTCTTGTGTACCTTTCAGAGAAATATGGTATGCATATGCAACTGTGTACACATGTATGGTTTTCCCCGCCAATGTTGACAGCAGCATACTAATGCTTAATTATTTTCCATGTAACAATGTGTCTTGGAGCTAATTCACGTTAGGATAGAGTCACCTCTTTTCAAATAAATGCATGGTTTTCTCCTGGGATCCATGTACCTCATTTTATTTACTCAGTCCCCTGTGGATGGTCATTTCAAACCACACTACCAAAATAATCTCGTGCATACATCATTTTTTTTTTAATAATTTTATTTATTTTTTCCCCCAAAGCCCCAGTAGATAGTTGTATGTCATAGCTGCACATCCTTCTAGTTGCTGTACGTGGGACACGGCCTCAGCATGGCTGGAGAAGCGGTGCGTCGGTGTGTGCCCGGGATCCGAACCCGGGCCGCCGGCAGCGAAGCGGGCGCACTTAACCGCTAAGCCACGGGGCCGGCCCCATACATCATTTTTTACGTGTGAAATTGTCCGTAGCATAAATACTCAGGCGTGGAATTGCTAAGTCAAAGGTGTGTGCATTTGGAATTTTGTTAGAGATTGGTGAATTTCCCTTCATAAGGATGGTGCCATTCATACTCCCCATAGCCTCACCAAAATTGTGCTATTATTGTATATATTTTTGTCTTTGCCAGTCTGATAGTTGAAAAAAAAGATATTTTATTGTAGTTTTATTATTATTTTCTTAATTTGGTAAAATATATGTAACAAAATTTACCATTTTAACCATTTTTAGGTTTACAGTTTAGTGGCATTAACCACATTCACAATGTTGTGTAGCTGTCGCCACTATTTCCAGAACTTTTTCATCACCCCAAACAGAAACTCTGTACCCCTTAAACAATGACTCCTCATCCCCGTCTCCCCCAGCCCCTGCTAACCTCTATTCTAAACTTTCTGTCTCTATGAATTTTCCTATTCTAGATACCTCATATAAGTGAAATCATACGATATTTGTCCTTTAATATCTGGCTTGTTTCACTTAGCACGTTTTCAAGGCTCATCCATGTTGTGGCATGTGTCAGAATTTTATTCCTTTTTATGGCTGAATAATATTCTATTCTATGGATACACCATGTTCTGTTTATCCATTCATCCGTTGATGAACACTTGGGTTGTTTCCACTTTTTGGCTATTGTCAGTAAGGCTGCTGTGGACGTGGATGTATAAGTATCTGCTTGAATCACTGCTTTCAATTCTTTTGGACATATACCTAGGGGAGGAATTGCTGGGTCAAATGATAATTCTACATTTAAGTTTTTGAGAACCCACCAAACATTTCATTGTAGTTTGAATTTGCACTTCTCTTACTATACTCGAGGCTGGACATCTTGTCACACAGTTGGGTTCTTTGTCATTTCTTTTCTTTTTCTTTTTCTTTTTTTTTTTTTTGTGAGAAAGATCAGCCCTGAGCTAACATCTGCCAATCCTCCTCTTTTTTGCTGAGGAAGACTGGTCCTGGGCTAACATCTGTGCCCATCTTCCTCCACTTTATATGGGACACCGCCACAGCGTGGCTTGCCAAGCGGTGTGTTGGTGCGCACCTGGGATCTGAACCTGCGAACCCCGGGCCGCCGCAGCAGAGCATGCGCACTTAACTGCTTGCACCACTGGGCCGGCCCCTCTCGGTCATTTCTTTACAGTGAACTCTGTGTTCATAAATTGTGCCCATGTCCAGGTGGGGACGCTGTAGTTATTTCTTGGTGCCTTTCCCATTGGTCTTTCTCTGCTCCACGAGAGCAGGGACCCCATCTGCCTACATCACTGTGCAGATTGCCTGATGTAGAAGCTGTTCCATAAATACTTCTTGTAGGACTGTCCCAAGAGGGCGAGTGGCATTTCTTTGCCCCTCAACCAGGTCCCTGGGGAGCACTGGCTTTCTGCTCCCATCTGTACCTTCCTCTCTACTCCCTCACTGCCACCCAGTGTCATCAAGAGATATAATTTTATTCATTCATAAAATCTCTCTACTCAGCACCCAGTGCTTTCCTGGCATCTTCGTGATGTGGGCAATCAGCACAGAGCCGCCACCATCCACATCCACAGATGTACTCCCTGAGTTCCAGTGGCACCTGTGACATTTGTCCAGCAGAATTTGTCAAACACATGAACCAAAGGTTAATGTTCTGTCCCAGAGACGGAAGGAGTTGACAGTCTAAGGGAGTGAGTCAGTCTTTTTTTTTTTTTTAATTCACATAACATAAAATTAACCATTTAAAAATGTACAATTCAGAGACATTTAGTACATTCACAGTGTTGTGCACCCACTACCTTTATCTAGTTCCAGAACATTTTCATCACCCCAAAATGAAACTCTGTACCCATTAGCAGTCACTGCCCCTTCCCCCTCAACGTCTCCCCAGTCTTATGCAACAACTAATCTACTTTCTGTCTCCATGGACTTGCCTATTCTAGAAGCTTCATATAAACAGAATCAAACATATGTGACCTTTTGGGTCTGGCTTCCTTCACTTAGTGTGACGTTTTTGAGGTTCATCCATGTTGTAGCAGGTGTCAGTATCTCATTCCTTTTTATGGCTGAATCATATTCCATTGTGTGGGTGGACCACATTTTGCCTATCCATTCATCTGGTGATGGACGTGTAGGTTGTTTCCCCTTTTGGCTATTGTGAATAGTGCTATTTGGATGTATACCCAGGAACAGAATTGCTGGGTCACATGGTGACTCTCTGTTTAATTTTTTGAGGAACCACAAAGCTATTTGACGTCAGCCTTTTCGACCTCATGTTTGCTTTACGTCTGGCGGGCACCAGCTCGGGGCTGAACCAGGAAAACATTAGATAATAGATGTGTCGAGCCCGGCTCCTCAGACAACACAAACTGCCCTGGCTCACACTCTCGGGCCCCTGGCCTTCCTCTGATGTGACCCCGACCCCACCGCACTCCTCAGTTGGGAATCATTGGCCTGAGGCCAGGCCAGGAGACCAGACTGCTGTGCGTGTGGACTTTGCATTAGGAGTCCTTGGACAAATTCCTTTCTCTCAAGCCTCGGTTTCCCCATTTACAAAATTGGGGTATAATAGCAAACCAACAGCCCCAGGTGCTTGTAAGATTATGTTGATGTGTAGAAGATGTCTTGTAAACTGTGAAGTGCTGTCTGGGTCATTGCCATTGTGAAGTGATGCAGCCCAGAGGTCGCCGTGTGGAAGTATTTCATTTGGCCTGCTCAGCGTTTAAAAACATTTGAATTAATTGCTAATTAAAAAAAAACAATCAAGAAATATCACCTAACATCCTCAGTTTAGGGCTTCTCTGGGGGGGAGGGAGGGAAAACCAGGCAATACTAGGTCGGAATCCCTGCTTACCAGCAATTGGCTTGAGCTGAGAGTAGCTGCTGCCTCTGTAGGCAGTGTGGGGGCTGTGTTTTGGGGTTTTCTCTTGCTTGGTTCCTACAGGAATTGAGTTTGGAATTTTTTTTAATTTTTTTATTTTTTTTGCTGAGGAAGATTGGCCCCGAGCTAACATCCGTGCCCATCTTCCTCTACTTTATATGGGATGCTGCCACAGCATGGCTTGACAAGCAGTGCATCGGTACATGTCAGGGGTCTGAACCCAGTAAGCCTGGGCCACCAAAGCGGAGCGCGAGCGCTTGACAGCTACACCGCTCGGAGTCCCCGGGAATTCTTGTTAAGTGTGAGGAGGGGCTTTTAAAATAAGGAAGTTAGAGTATGCTCTTCTGTATAGACTGAGATCAGATCACATGGCATTTTACAAGATTCTTTTTAGGACAAGACCGGAGGCAGGACTGGGGCGCCAGCCTGGGCAGCAGGAGCGGCCCCTTCCCTGGCCCTGCCGCAGGCTGAGGTGACTGAGCCCTCCTCTCTCTGCAGGTGGCGTGGCTGCCGGATGGGAGTGCCCCGGTGTGTCCGCGCTGGGTGAGGCCGGCGCATGCACCATGTCATCATGCGTCTCTAGCCAGCCTAGCAGTGACCGGGCCGCCCCCCAGGATGAGCTGGGGGGCGGGGGCAGCAGCAGCGAAGGCCAGAAGCCCTGTGAGGCCCTGCGGGGCCTCTCGACCCTGAGCATCCGCCTGGGCATGGAGTCCTTCATCGTGGTCACCGAGTGTGAGCCGGGCTGTGCCGTAGACCGTGGCCTGGCCCGGGCCCGGGCCCTGGAGGCCGATGGCCAAGAGGTCCCCCTCGACGCCTCCGGGTCCCAGGCCCGGCCCCACCTCTCGGGTCGCAAGCTCTCCCTGCAGGAGCGGTCCCAGTTGGACGCGAATGGACGCTGCGCGCACCCCGCCCTGCCCTCCTCGCCCGTCGGCTCCCCGCAGTTGTCGCCGCGGCTGCCCCGGCGGCCCACGGTGGAGTCCCACCACGTCTCCATCACCGGCATGCAGGTGCGTGAGCCGGCGGCCCTGGCGCGCTGCCCGCGCGTCCCCATGCGGGGCTGGGCTCCCCGGGAAGGGTTCCAGTGCAGCCAGTTGATTTGGGAGGTGACCCCAGGAAATCCGGAAGAAGTCAACAGAGGGTGCGCGATGGAGTCAGTTACCGCCATGGGCAGCTGGGGCTCCATCTCTCGGGAACCCTGTTTGACAGCGTAGAACATGAGCCCCAGAGTTATCCCACCTGAGGGCCGAGGGAGCGGGGCCTTGTACAGCGGCTCCCGCAGTCACTGGTGAGGGCTGCTGGCCGGGGACCTGCCCTGAGTGTGGGCAGAGCGGCTGCGGAGCCAGAGAGAGCCTCCAGCGAGGAGGTGCAGGTGCTCGCGGTTGGGACTTGTGCTGGGGGCCCTGGAGTGGGGATGGCGGGTCAGTGAGAGGCCTTCGGGCCTACCCGCGTGGCCCCTGTGGCTGGGTGTGCACCGGGCACTGCACTCAGCACTGTGTGTGCATTTCTCATTGGCTCCTTTCCATAAACTTCTGGGAGGGAGGTTAGAACTCACATCGCCCTCAGGGTTCCCAGGGCCCCGCGCGATCCACCCCTGCCCCTTCTCCTGCCTTTCTGCTGCCGACTCGCAGAGCTTGGTCCATCCCCACTTGTTTATACTGCTCAGATATCCACGCTCATCCCCTCTGTTAGTCTTCACTCTTGCTGTCCGCTCTCCTTGCATCCTCCCCCACCTTTGCAAGGCCACCTCCATCTGATGCGCAAGTCTCAACTCAGATGTCACCTCCTCCAAAAGGCCTCTCAGACCACCCTCTCTAAGCAGCCCTCGGCCCCCAGCCCCCTCTAGCTTGTTGCCCTGTTGATTTTCCTTCACTGTCTGATTATCCGTGTGTGTAAGTTAAGTGCTGCTTGTCTTCCCCTAGCTAGGATGTGAGCTCTGTAGGAATAGTCTTGTCTGCCACCATCACCCATGCCTAGTGAGGTGCCTGGTGCATAGTAGGAGCTCAAAAATATTTGTTGAAGGAATGAATGAGTTTAATTGGGAGTAGCCTGGAAATCAGGAATGGTTTTCTTAGGGGACTGATGTTTAACTGCATTTTGAGGGCTAGGTAGAATTTTCATAGTTAGGGATGGGTAAACAGAATTCACTGCAGGGAGAGTGCACAGCGTGAGCAAAGGCCCAGAGGTAGAAGGCATGATATAGGGGGAAGGGCAGCTAGGTCCAGGTCAGTTAGCTGGAGTATGGGGCCCATAATAGGGGCCACTGTGGCAACAGAGCTGGAGGGAGAGATTGGGTTTATATCAATTAGAATTGAGTCAGCTTAGGGAAATAGAGGACCCCCCCCCCCCAACAACAGTGGCTTTAACACAGTAGGGCTTATTTATCATGTAAAATAAATCTGGAGCTAGGCATTCAGGACTGATTAGCTTCATGGTCTCAAGATGGCTGCTGTGGCTCTAACCTTCACAGCTCCATTCCACGCAGAAAGAAGGAGCAGGGAAGAAGGGCAAAAAGTGTCTGCCTCCTAAGTCAGTCTTCTTTCCTGGAAGATCTACCCAAATACTTCTGCCTACCTCCTACTAGCCGGAACACAGTCACATGGCCACCCCAAGCTGTAAGAGAGGCTGTGAAATTCACTCTTCTAGCCGGTGGAACATTACCACCCGGAGTTCCATTTATAAGGAAGAAAGGGGCGACTGGTATTGGTGGGCAACTAGGTGACTCTGCTGAGGTCAGAGCTTTAGATGGCCTCGAAGGCCAGGCTGTGGAGTCAGGACTTGACTCTGGAAGCAGCAGGGAGCTGGAGCTGACGTGGTCAGAGTGGACTCTCAGAAGATGAATTCAGCAGTGTGTGGGGGTTGGAATAGGACGCAGTGAGACCCCCTCAGGACAGCTCCGCAGGGTCGCCCTCTGCCTGTCACATTCCTCTAGGACTCAGGGAATGAAAGTAACACTGGAGAGAAGCATTGGGAACAACCTAAAATGTCCACCAGTGAGGGGCGGGTTCTGCGAGCCATGGGGTGCTGGACAGCAGAGACACGCGGACCTGCTCCGTGTGCACGTTCCGACATGGAGCTGTCTCTAGGGATGTTGTTGAGTGAGAAAAGGGAGTGGAGAAATGATTTACTGTGACACCGTTTATGCCTCTCCAAACCCAAAACAGTACTCTGTGCTGTCCACAGGGGCATGTATGCGTGCGTTTACCTAGAACAAGGCCTGGACCTTTATACAGCAAACTGATAGCAAGGTTTGGGGGGAGGGTGAGAATTGGGAGGGGCAGTTAGGGGAAATGTTGGGCTTATCTGTCACATTTGAAGTTTTGTTTTCTCTCGTGTTTCTTTTCCCAGTGTTACTTCTTGTATTATTTTCCCCCTATATTGAGGTATAATTGAAGTAAACTGCACGTATTTCAAATGTACAGTGTGATCAGTTTTGATGTATGTATACATCTGCAAAACCATCACCCCAGTGAAGATTGCAGGCATTTCCAGCATACGCAAAATGCGTCCCTCCCCCTACTTTCCCCTTTCCCAGGTAACCACTGATCTGCTTTTTAATAGATTAGTTTACAAGTTCTAGAATTTTACATAAGTGCAATCATTTAGTATGTACCCATTTTTAGCTTAGCTTCTTTCACAGCATAATGATTTTGAGATTTATTCATGTTGTTGCATAAACCAGTAGTTCAGTCCTTTTTATTGCTAAATAGTATTCCATTGTACAGATGTGCCACAGTTTTGTTTATCCATTCGCGTGTTGATTTGAGTTGTTTCCAGTTTTTGACTAGTACGAATAAAGCTGTTATGAACATTTGTATACAAGTCTTTGCATGGACGCATGTTTTCATTTTTCTTGGGTAAATACCTAGGAGTAGAGTGGCTGGGTGGTATGGTGGGTGTTTGTTAAGAAACTGCCCAACTGTTTTCCAAAGAGGCTGTACCATTTTAAATTCCCACCAGCAGTGTATGAAGGTTCTATATGCCCTACATTCTGACAACACTTGGTTTGGTCAGTCTTCTTTATTTTAGCTGATCTAATGGGCGTGGTTTTAATTTACATTTCCCCGAGATTAATGATGTTGAACTTCTTTTCATGTGCTTATTGATCATTTGTATATCTTCTTTGGAGAAGTATCTTTTCAAATCTTTTGCCCATTTTTTAATTGGGTTGTCTTCTTATTAATTTGTTGTAAGAGTTCTTTATGTATTCTGGATTCTAGTCTTTTGTCTGATATATGTGTTACAGATAGTTTCTTTCAGTCTGTAGTTGGCCTTTCGTTTTCTTAATAGTGTCTTGAGGAGCAAAAGTTTTAATTTTGTTGAAGTTCAGTTTATCATTGGTTTCCTTTTATGTTTTGTACTTTTTGTGTATTATCTCAGAAACCTTTGCCTGTCCCAAGATCACACAGATTTTCTCCTGTTGTATTACCTTATATTTTTACAGAACAATATAGTCATAGATTACTTGTTTAATTTAAAATTAACTTTTAAAAATGGGAACAACCTTTAAAAAAGTGGGTTTTAAAAGAGTACATACTGTATGATTACATTTTTACAATGTACAAAAACTGAGCTGTTAGAAGCTAGGATAGTGGTCACTGTGGAGAGGGACCAGTGACTGGGAGGTGCTTCTGGGGAGCTGGAAATGTTCTCTTCCTTCATTTGGGTCCTGGTTACATGTCTTTGTTTAGTTTGTGAAAAATGTATCTAGCTGCAGACTTACAGTGCACTTCTATATGTTTCTACTTGCTTTTCAGGATTGTGTACAGCTGAATCAGTACACACTGAAGGATGAAATTGGAAAGGTAAGTATGCCAGGAGCCAGGCTGGCTTTCCACAGCTGTCAAGGCCTCTCAGATACTATGGAGGGAACCCGCTAGGGCTGGGAGTAGGAGCTGAGTACTGGAGACAGGCTGTGGGGGAGAGTTTTGCCATTAATGGTCCATTTGTTTTGTTTTTACATTGTAATGTAATGTATTAATATGTTTCTGCAAAAGCTCAGAAAGTTTAGAGAAATCCCATATCATCATGGTGGTGGTTACATCCCCCCTAATTAGTGTTAGTTTTTTTCCCCCCTCTGGTACTCTCACATCTGTTTTTGCTTTTGTTTCAGCCCCTGAGCAGTATCATAGCAGGGGTCAAAAACTCAAATGCCAGTAGAGAAGCAGTGAGTGATATAAATGAGTGAAGCGGGCTAGGTATGAGACAATAGGGAGTGGTGAGAACTATGGCGAACTGTTAACATATGGACACGAGGGCTCCATACAGCCCAATATTCCGATTTTTTCGAAAGGAGCTGGGAGTCTGGATTTTTATATTCAATCTTTCTGTTTTTAAACATTGGCAACTAACTCAAACTTTGTAAAAACTGCGGGTCCAACAAAATACAATTTCAGGGCAGATTTGGCCATTGGGCTGCTGGTTTGCAACCTCTGTATTAGGGTCCTCATTTTGCAGATCATAACTTCTGGATAGTATGTCACAGGCATCTCCCTTTATCCAGGGCTCCTATGGCGTGGTCAAGTTGGCCTACAATGAAAATGACAATACCTACTATGTGAGTATCCACATCCCCCTCCCCGCCCCCATCCTTGTCCAAAGAAAAAGCCTCCTTTCCAACACTTGGCTTCCTGAAAGGTTTTCTTAGCTGCTGTATCGTTTTATTCTTAGGTCATGTTCATTTTGTGCATTAGGAAGGAAGTGGTGCTCCCGTTTTACACATGGGGAAGTGGGGAGGTAAAGTGATTGGCTCAGGAAGAAAATGAGTAAATTCAGCAATGTCTCATATCCTTACTCTGGGCTGGCGTTTCTGCATCCTCCATCGCACCGAAAAGTGGGCGGTAGCGAGACAAACTGTCCTTGTAGCTGAGGCTTTGGGGTCAGTCCAGTGTGGGTTCAAATCCTGGCTGTCCCACGTGCCAACTGTGTGTTCTTGGGCAAGTGACATAACTGCTGAACCTCGGTTTCCCCGTATGTAAAACAGCCAGTCATACCCCTCCCTCGCCCATCACTGCAGCTCACTCGTGTCTTGAGTCAGTGGTAGCGAGTCCCAAGGCTCGGGGTCTCCCAGCTGGGAGAGATGACCTGGAACCTTGGAAGCACCTCAGGGCTAGAGGGACCCCGGGAGTTTAGCCTCCACACAGCCTGTAGCTGCTTGACCCGCTCGGATGACGAGGTGCTCACTACATTGTCCTGAAGCTGCCAGGGCGGCAAGTCCTTGGGCAGGCCTAGGCGTGGAGGGAGCTCTTCCTCTACCCTTCTCTCCATTTTAACCAGGTTGCGGGTTTTTTCTCCTACAGGCGATGAAGGTGCTGTCCAAAAAGAAGCTGATACGACAGGCGGGCTTTCCACGTGAGTTTGGTGGGCCAGGGCCTTTGTTCTTAGGTGCAGGGGCTGGGGCAAGACAGAAGAGATCCCACTGGATGGTGTCTCCTGCAGAGAGTGCCCTGGGTGGACGCCCCGAAGACAGCGCTGGGCCTCCTGCTGAGGATTTTTATTCATTTTCATTAAAAAATATTTATTAAAGTAATATAGATATCAAGTCAAAAAATCCATTCAAGGAAAACAGTTTGACAGTTCCTCAAAAAGTTAAACATGGAGTTACCATATGACCTAGCAAATCTACTCCTAGGTATATATACCCAAGAGAGCTGAAAACACATGTTCACACAAAAGCTTGTATGTGAATGTTCATAGCAGCACTATTCATAATAGCCAAAAAGTTTGGAAACCACCCAAATGTTTGTCAGTGGATGAATGGATAAACAAAAGGTGGTCTATCTATCCAATGGAATATTATTCAGCCATAAAAAGGAATGAAGTATTGACACATGCTACAACACAGATGACCTTGAGATCATTATGCTTAGTGAAAGAAGCTAGACACAAAAGATCACATATTGTATGATTCCACTTATGTGAAGTGTCCGGAATAGATAAATCCGTAGAGACAGCCGATTAGTGGTTTCAATGGGCTGGGAGTAAAAGGGAGTGGGGGTGACTGCAAATAGGGTATGGGGTTTTTAGGGGAGGCCATGAAAATGTACTTGAATTATATAGTGGTGATGGTTGCACAACCTTGTGAATGTACTAAAAACCATTGAATTACACATTTTAAAATGGTGAATTAAAAAAATTTAAATATCACAAGGCATTTCACTTATATCTACAAAAAAAGGAAAAAAAACAGGAGGACTTAGAATGGAGAACAAGTTTGTTGCTATACTCCTCCCTCTCCCTACAGGCAGCCCCCACTTTAGCAGCTGGTGATTACTGTGTGTGGTCGGGTGATAGACCTGTAGGTGATCATATCAGAGGCTGCTCCAGTGTGAGCTCCCTGCCAGCAATGCTGGGCAAAATGGGGGCTTGGGCCAAAAAGAGAAAGTCAATAAGGAAAAACATAAACCCCATCCTGGCACCAGGACCCTGGTTTATCCTGCTTATCCAACCTCTGAGCCAGATAATATCCTTGTGCCATTGTTTCTTGATTTATCAGTTTTTGGCATTTACTTCTGACTTCCTCTGAGGACAGCTTAAACCACTCCTTACCTTCCTTTCCCCAGCCAGGCAATGACATGATACTGTGATGCTTAGCTCCTCTGTTGTTACTACACCTGTCACTTTCCTCCTTGTTCCAGCAGGTGTAGCGAGTGTCTTTCCTTTGAACTTGTCTTTCCTCCTTTTGTATCCCACTTCTGACACCTGCATCTTTGCTTTGACTTTTCCAAGGCTGACACATCTCCATTCGGTTCTGTTAATCACAGTTAGATCCTCACTTACATGTAGTGTGTGACATAATAAGTGTCTTGACTATGGGCCTTTCCGTCACTGTGACCTTTTGACTCTTAGTCACTGCAGGGCCAAGGAGGGAACTGATTGCCTCTCCCTTTTGGCATAGTCTTTTGTTTTTCCTCTCACTGACTCTTACGTCTTTTCCTATCCCTGACCTCATTTTATCTCTCTACTAGTTCCATGAGTTAAGGAGGTGAGGGGTAATGTTTTTGTCCATCTTATGGAGTGGGAAAACTGAGCCCCAAAGAGGGGAAGTGATCAGCTCACCCTGGGATGTTGAGATTGCTGAGCCAGACCCCAGACTTCTTTTCCCCATACCTCAGTGAACTCCTGATTTTCAGTGTGGCCCGGGGCATGGGATGGGAAGGAGGGGATTCACAGACAGCTGAGCAGCGGGGCTGGGTCTCTGGTCTCACTGATTTCCAGCAGCAGAGGAGACAGGTGAGAAAAAGGCTGTGTAAAGCCCCAGGTAGCATCAGCCACTCCAGCCCTGCTGAGACCCTTCCCCTTTGGTTGTCCCACCTGCATCTGCCGTCTGCGGGGGAAAGTCTCTCTGCCCTGACCCTGGGATGGTTCATGTCTCCTCCAGGTCGCCCCCCACCCCGAGGCACCCGGCCAGCCCCGGGGGGCTGCATCCAGCCCAGGGGCCCCATTGAGCAGGTGTACCAGGAAATCGCCATCCTCAAGAAGCTGGACCACCCCAACGTGGTGAAGCTGGTGGAGGTGAGGTGGGGGGATGTGGAGGAGGGAGGGGAGGTGGGTGATGGTCCAGCCCTGGCTCTGTTGTTAACAAAATGCCACACCGCGAGTTCCGGGGAGAGCCATGTCACGTCACACAGCCTCTTGTGGGGCTGAGTAGTGGTTATTGCTCCAGGCTCCTTCATCCCTGTTATTTCATGTAATCCTTACCCCTCCCTAAGACTATTTATTACTCCTGTTTTACAGATGAAGAAACTGAGGGTCAGAGGGATACTGAGGCTTGGCCTTCACCCAGTTCTGTCTCTTTGGAGCTGGTCCTGTTCCTACTACACATATGAGTAGTTGTAGCACAAAAGCAGCCACGCACGTGTAAACAAGTGGGCGTAGCTGTGTTCCAATAAAGCTTTATTTACAAAAACAGACAGAGGGCCGTATTGGGCGTGCACGCTGTAGTTTGCCAACCCCTGCTCTAGATCAGCAGTTCTCACACTTGGTCTCAGGACCCCTTTGTGCTCTTAAAAATCATTGAAGACCCCGAAAAGCTTTTGCTTATTTGGGTTACATTTATTAATGTTTACCACATTAGAGTTTAAAACTGAGAAATCTAAACGTTATTTATTAGTTCATTTAAAAACAATAATCCTGCTACATATTAACATAAGTGATATTTTTATGAAAAATAACTATATTCTGAAACAAAAAATATAGTGAGAAGAATGGCATAGAATTTACATGTTTGCAAATTTGTTGTTGTTAATGTTCGGCTTGAGAGAAGATGGCTGGATTCTCATGTCTGCTTCTGCCTTCCTCCTGTTGTGTCATCACATGTCACGTGGTTTCTGGAAAACCGCTGTATACTAGTAGAGAATGGGAGTGAAAAAGGCAAATATTGTCTTAGTTTTAGAGCGAAAATAGTTTTGATCTTGTGGACTCCTTGAAAGCATCTCGGGGACCCCCAGAAGTCCCCAGAACACGTTTGGCGCACCTCTGGTCTAGATGACAAGGACTTGTAAACTGCATGTGATAAAGTACTTTACTGGACGTATGTTCAAAGTTCTGTGGGCGTACGGAGTGGGAGCAGCCAACCCAGCCTGAAGGGGCTGCGGAAGGCTTCTCAGGGGAAGTGATGTTTGAGATGACCCTGGTTGTTCCCTGGATGGAGAAGACAGAGAAGGAACAGGGAAGGGCATCATGGGAAGGAACAGCATGTGCAAAGGGCTGGAGGCCTCTATTTGGGGGTTATGTCCCTGCCTTTGCTAGATGTGAGGCTTAGCAGCCATGCCTTGCCTGAGGCCCATCAGGTGTAGAGCTCTAGGTGGGCCAGGCCCTGGGTCTGACTCCCCCCACAGGGCAGGGCGTAGGGATCAGAGCTCCAGGTTGGCTGCCCCCGGCCTCTGCCTAGAGTGCATCCCTTTCTCAGGGCTCTTGTCCTGTGGATCTTGGGTGGCTGGGGAAGGCGAATGTGATGTGGGAAGAGACGGGAGGACCAGTCTAGCCAAGGAGCCTGCCATTGTTTCTCCGTAAACAAGAGAGATGGTGGCTGCAGGTCATCTCCACCTGTCACTCGGAGTTTCACACTCTCAACTTGCTGATGCTTGAGTCGGCCATCTTAGACGAAGCCCAAAGGCACTTGGTTAGCAAGTGGCTCTGGGTCCTGGCGGGCTCTCCCTTTTCCCCACTGCCCTGTGGCATCTGACCTCTCCACCCAACAAGACCGTTTGCCCGCCTGTCTGTTCATTCATCAGACGTTTCCCGAGCTCCTGCCGTATGCCTTGTCCTGTACAGGGGACCACAGAGGCAACCAGGTGGAGACTGCCTGCTCCCTGCCCTTTGGAGAGAGGGAGAAAGGTAGAAATAGGGATAAAATGGAAGCAGGAGGGCCATGAGGAAGGAAAGGGGGAAAGTGCGGTGGCAGTTCCCGGCAGGGAGGCGTCACTTCCTGGGGCAGCAGGTAATGGGGGCGCTTCATAGAGGAGTCAGAAGAGCCCAGACAGGGCTTGAATTTTCACTCTGAGGATCAGTCCGTTGTCTCTTAGGAGACAGTGGGATTCTTATGTAAGCTGAGACATTTGCCAAGGGAGGAAATTGTCCCTTCCCTTTTGTAACCTCCTTTCTGGGTGTTTTGGACCCTTGAGGATTGGGCTAGAAGGTGCTTGTTTTCCAGATGGCCATTTGGATCGCACACTGGGTTTTTTCCAGTGCCTTTCGTCTTAACTAGAAAAAACAGTGGAGAGCACAGCCCTCCCGTTGGCAAATGCAGTCATGTGGATGCTGCTTCCTCCCTGCTCATATCTTTTATCTCTCTTCCTCTCCCCTGCTCCTTGTCTCCCGCCTGTTCCATGTGGCTTGCCAACAGGTCCTGGATGACCCCAATGAGGACCATCTGTACATGGGTAAGAGAGCCCTTGCCTTCTGCCACCCTCGCTCTGGCAGCTGTGCCTGCCAAAGCCCAGGGGTCCTCTCGAGGCATCCTCTGCCCCTGACATCTCCCACCAAGGATAGCTTCCCCTTTCCTGCTCCAGCTGGGCCCCACAGTGAACCACAGAGAAGGCCCTACCTCTGGTTTGAAGCAGGAGGTGGAGGGAATTCTTGCTGGAACTTTGTCTGGATGTCCTATTCATTTGCAAACATTTATTGAGCACCTACTGTGTGCCGGGCACCGTTCTAGGCACTAAGGATGCAGTGATGAGTAAGAAAGACAAGGCCTCTGCTTTTATGAAGCTGGCATTCTAGCCAGGGAAGACAGATAATCAACAAGTAAATAAACTGGATAATCAACTTCAGGTAGAAGCTCTGAGGAAGATTAAACTGGGTGATGTGAGAGAGAGGGATGGAGGGGCCACTTCAGATAAGAGGTGACCATTCAGCACCTGAATGTCAAGGATACAGCCCTGTTAAATCTGGAGAAGAGCATTCTAAGCAGAGGGAACTGCAGGTGCAAAGGCCCTGAGGCTGGTGAGAGCTTAACATGTTTGAGAAAAATGTGGCTGGAGAGAGTAAACCAGGGAGAGAAGGTGGGGATGAGGGTGGAGGGTCTGGGAGGCCATGGTGGGGGCATTTGGAGTGTTGGCACTCACATGGAAATGGAAGGACTCAGACGTGTCCTTAGAGACCTCATTTTTTTAAAATGATGAGGACTTGGGGCAGCCCCCAGTCAGCTCTCAGCATAAGTGCTGACAAGGGGAGGAAGGGCAGGGCTAATTTAAAACTGGACAGCAGACTGTCGGGTCCAGGAATGCCTGATCGACAGGTCACATGTGCTGGTAATGTCTGGCTTGGGTGGGCATTCAGACAAGCCTGTGCATTTTGAGCAGGTACAGATGACAGCAGGAGGGTATCAAGGAGATGAGGGAAACGGGCGTGGCCAAGGTCAGGCTGGAATCCAGAAGTCTCCTGGATGAGCAAGGGGATGGTCCCTTGCTGCACAAGGAGTGATTGATCATAAAGTAATGGGTCTGGTTTGCAAATAGAGCTCAGAGCTCAGTTTCCCCTAAAATACTTGCTGTGGTTCAATTCTGAGGATGCTGTTGTGTAGGACATTTTATTTTCCTCCCAGGTTTTTATTATGAAAAATGTTAAGCCTACAGAAAAGTTGAAAGACTAGTACGATGAATACCTGTATACCTGCCACCCAGATTCAACAGTTAGTAACTTTTTGTCGTATTTGCTTTATCAGTCTAGCCACCCACCCGTCCATTTCTCTGTGTTTTTTGCTGAACCATCTAAAAGTAAAGTAGCAGATGTCTTGACACTTAAGCCCCTAAACACTCAGTGTGCATCTCATAATAAGGACATTCTCCTACAGGACCGCAATACCATTATCACTTCTGAAAAAGTTAATGCCAGTTCTTTGAGAGCATCTAGTGTGCAGTCCATATTCAAATGTTAGAACTTTTAAAATTTTCCTTTAGAAACAATTTAGAAGCTACACAATAAATAATATCAGATATGTTAACTTTTTAAAAATTTTGAGAGCGAGAAACATTTATTATAAAAATGTGAACGTTACAGAATTGCAATATTTCTCAAAATGTGATACCATCACCACTTTAAATCTGTGAGATTATTTTAAGTAGGACATGGACAAACATTAAAAAAATTTTTTTAGATTTAATTTACCATTGTATAGGAAAAACTATAACCAGCAAACTAAACTCATGATTTCATTACCTAGGATAAGGCTAAAAATTTAAAAACTGAGTTGATTTAAAGAAAAATGTAAAACAAATAATAATTTACATGGTATATAGATATGGCCAGATTATAAACATGGTGGGCAAATGAGAGAAGTTTGGAGAAATACAGCGGAAATCACAAAATGTGAAAGATAGTTTTTGGCCCAGAATGGCATCCCCAGTGTAATTGGCTCACTTGGAGCTCCAGACCTGACTGCATGGCTTTGGGCTGTTTCTGAGGAGTTTGTTGGTTCATTCAACAAACATTACAGTTTGTTGGGCCCTGTTGTAGGTTCTTCAGGGAACGAAACTCAAAGCTCCCTGCCCTCAGAGTACTATATTGCTGTTGTGAGGACAGACAGACACTCAGTACCTACATATTACGCATAGGCTTCAAAGGGGATGACACCATGGAAAAAAGCAAACCTGAGCAGGGTCGGGGGGCCAGGAGTTCCAGGTTGGGGGATTGGGAAATAGAGTGGCTCATCGAGATGCCTCACTGAGGGGACGTTTGTGCAGGACAATGGGGACCGGATGGTAGAGGGCACTTTACACCATTGTAAGATTTTGCCTCTTACTGAGCGAGAAGGGAGCCATTGGTGGGTTTTGAGCAGAGGAGTTGAATGAGTATAAAAAGAACATGAACCAAGGGGCCAGCCTGGGGCCGAGGGGTTAAAGTTCCACATGCTCCACTTTGGCAGCCCGGGTTCGTGGGTTTGGATCCAGGTGTGGACCTACACCACTTGTCAAGCCATGCTGTGGCAGAGACCCATGTACAAAATAGAGGAAGATTGGCACAGATGTTAGCTCAGAGCTAATCTTCCTCAAACAAAAAAAAAGAGGAAGATTGCCAACGGGAGTTAGCTTAGGGCGAATCTTCCTCACCAAAAAAAAAAAAGAGGATTGGCAATGGATGTTAGCTCAGGGCAAATCTTCCTCAGCAAAAAAAAAGGACAATGACCCAAGCTCCAAAGGGGAGTTTCCTAAGCCATTTGAATGAGGCAGCTTCACAGTTTTTCTGTTCTCAAGGTGGCCGTGTGGAAAGGAGGCGTGTGGACTTTTGGTTTGTGATTCCAGTGGTTTTGAAAATCTTTCCAGCCACAGCCATGTGTGGCGAGCACAGACAGGGTAGCGCGTGAGGCTGGCAGCAGGTATCAGCGAGGGTCCTGCAGCTGCAGGTCTGACCCTAAAAGGTTAGAGATCATGATCAATATTTCTAGAAGTTAAAAACTTCCCACCCACCACTCAGCCCCAGGAGAGGTTAAACTGTTAGTGACTGAAAATAGACCTGTTTCCACAGGCCAACTTCCCCCAAACCAACTGACTTGTGATGCTTGGGTGAGTGGGAGGAAGGTGCAGAAATTCATGAAGCAGCTCTCGAGAGTTCAGACTTCCATAACCCAGGCAGGAAAGGCTGGAGCAGAGGGGACCGGTGCTCCTATCTGTGGAAGCCTTTCCCTCAGCACTGTCGCCTTTCCTGCTAACCACAGCCTGAAGCCATGGCAGATCTGCCCTAGCTTGGGTTTGCCCAGCAATGGTTGATGGACCTGAAGACAGGGAGGGGCCCCAGGGGAGTCAAGTTCCTGGTCAGAACCTGTAAGCCTTCTTCTTGTCTGAGCAGCCAGCTCTTTCTCCTCCGCCACCTCAGCCCCTGGAGAGCTTTGAAACAACCCTTTGATTTCTTCCATAGGAAACTCCAATGTGGGTAGATGATTCCAGAACAACAGACAACTCTGAAGTTATTCTCCACTGGATTTTGAAATCCACGGCGCTATTTTTTCACTTCCTAAAGTGCAGCTTCATATTCCCAGTTATGTTTGTCCAAGCAGAACAGAATTAAAATAACTATGACCCTAGACTCAGCAATTCCACTCCTAGGTGTATAACTAAAACCTGAAAACAGATATCCACATAAATACTCGTATGTGAATGCTGTACACATATTCATAGCAGCACTATTCACAACAGCCAAAATGTGGAAACAACCCAAATGTTCATTGGCTGATGAGTAGATAAACAAAACGTGGCATATCCACACAATGGAATGTGATTCAGCCATAAAAAGGAATCAGGTACTGATCCATGATACCACATGAATGAACCTTGAAAACATTATGCTAAGTGAAAAAGTCAGTCACAAAAGGTCACAGGTTGCATGATTCCATTTATATGAAATGTCCAGAATAGGCAAATCCATAGAAACAGAAATCAGATTAGTGGTGGCCAGGGGCTGGGGGAGAAGGTATGGGAAGTGACTGCTAATGGGGTTTGTTTTTGGGAGGATGAAAATGTTCTGGAACTAGATAGAGGTGATGGTTGCATAACATTGTGAATACTAAATACCACTGAATTATGTACTTTAAAATAGTTAATTTTATGTTATGAAGATTTCACCTCAATTTTTAAAAATGCAAAAACCAACAAAAAACGCCAACAACAGAAAAACTGCATTCCCTGAACACAGTTTATCTAATACTTGGTGGTTGTTGGTGGGGGTTCCCCACATACACAGGGCTGGGAAGAAGCTGGCACGGTGTGAGGCATTTGCGTGTTGTGTGTGGGTGTGAGTCAAGAAGGGCCTGTTTCAGAGGGATGGGATGAGGTGGCTTTTGAGGTGGTGGGAAATCTCCACCCCCACCTCTAGCTCCAAGTCTTGGTTTGGATTGAGAGTCATGGGAAAGGGTCCGAGGGCCAGCTGAGCACTGAGCGTTGAAGAGTTGGAACAATATTATCCAGCCTTTCTTGGTGTGTGGCCTGACACCACCTGGCAGCTGGGAGAATGTGGGAGAGGCTGTTGAAACCTGTTCTTGATGTTTCTTGAATCGAAACTTCTCTAGGATTCTGGAGACTGCTAGGGCTACTTGTGCCTAAGAAAATGGACGTTTGGGTTGTGTCCCCTTAGACCTGTTCTTTGGCATAAGGTGGCTCAGGACCTGGGCGTGACTAAGAGGACATAGTTTAGCATCAGTCATATCCCTGGAACCTCCAAGGTACGAGTAGAGAGATGAAAGGAGCCCATGACTGTCTCTACCTGTCTTCTGTCTCCCTGCTTTGTTTGCTCTGGCTGGAGGGTTTTCAGCTGTTTTGAGGACTAGAAGTACAGCCAGGCTGGGGTCCCAGGGACACCAGAAATCTCTGACCCCTAGCCTCCTGGTGGGAACTTAGAAAAGCAGGACCTTGAGTGGCTTTGGTTTGGTGGACTGTTTCTCTCCCCAGCCCCATTAGTTTCTGTGCTTCTTGGTGTTTCTAGGGGCAGTTGTGAGGTGGGGAGGATGGGAAGGAAGACGGATTTCTCAATGTGACAGTTTGCCCCCTTCTCTTCCCTACAGTGTTTGAACTGGTCAACCAAGGGTGAGTGTCCCAGCTTCCGGTGGGCTTGATGCCCGAAGCTTCTTGAGTTGCAAAGCCCAGCCAGATGCCACTGGGCTTTGCCGGTGAGAGAGGGCAAAGGCCGGTGTGCCTGGTTTGCTTTTCATACGTGTGTCAACCTTTCAGGCCTGTGATGGAAGTGCCCACCCTCAAACCGCTCTCTGAAGATCAGGCCCGTTTCTACTTCCAGGATCTGATCAAGGGCATCGAGTACTGTAAGCAGGGCCTGTAGGAGGACTCACCTCAGGGTGGTTAGCATTCCCAGGTAGTGGGTGGAAAGTGGAAAGTTTCTTGTTTCCCTCCTGGAGCGCAGGAAGGTGGGAGGGAAACAGAATTGTCTGAGATGCAGAGTCATGGATGGCTGCAGAGAGCCCTGCTGGGGCCGTGACCCTGGCGAGCAGACACCCTTCTTTCTGCCACACAGAAAAATTAAGAGCAATAACTATAGTCACTGTTTATCCAGCATTTTCTATGTGTACCAGTCACTGTTGGCAGCTTTATTTGCATCGTCCCTTATTTCTCCCAACAACCCTGGGATGAGGATCCTGTTAATCTCCTGGAACCTTAGTTTCCTCACCTGTAAAATGGGAATAGAGTCTCTCTCACCAGGGCTGAAATCAGCCAGTACATGTCAGTAGTTCTGATTGGCAGGTGTCCTTTCTGCTTCTGTTTGTTAAACATTTTGACTCTTACCCTTGCCGATCACATCGGATTGTTATGAGATTTAAGTGGGGTAAATGGGGAGCACTTAACACAGGGCTAGGCTGCGGACTGGACACTGAACAAAGGGTGCTGCTGCTCCTGTTACTAATATCATCATCTCCATCATCATCATCACCACGGAGATGCAGTTGGCTCTTCCAGACCATAGGATCGTCCTCTGCCATAGGCTGACATTCAGGCAGGAACACTTAGCCAAGACCCCAATCCTGCTGTGTGTTCACACTTCAAATCTGCCTGTTCCAGTCCTTGTTGGTTTGGTGAATACGTTGAGTGTTGGCATTAGTAAGTGAAAATATGTTTGACTGTCACAAGTCTTGAGGCTTCTAGCTGGGAGCCAAGCTCAATGAAAACTCTCCATGCACCTTCACACCGACTATAGCAGGCAGTTAATAATGGGTCTTGGCAGTTGGTGTTTCACTCCTCATTTTTGAGGACTAGGAACTTCCTTAAAGACACCCTTTCCCCCTTATCCCTCAGAGCTGTGGGTGTCCAGCAGGTTTGGGAGGGAAGGCTGGGAAGGGTCTGGGGCTATGGGAGAGCAGAGAGGTCCATGCCTGTGTCTCTGGGCTGTGTGGGCCATGTGGAGCTCCTCACGTGATCTTCCTATCCCCTCTCTCCCATCCATTGTCTACCCTGCCCCCAGTACACTACCAGAAGATCATCCACCGGGACATCAAACCTTCCAACCTGCTGGTGGGAGAAGATGGGCACATCAAGATTGCCGACTTTGGTGTGAGCAATGAGTTCAAGGGCAGTGATGCGCTTCTCTCTAACACTGTGGGCACGCCCGCCTTCATGGCACCCGAGTCACTCTCGGAGACCCGGAAGATCTTCTCTGGGAAGGTAGGTTTGGACCTGCCAGAGATGCTGAGTTCTGTGCTCGTGTTAGGGTCCTTTTGGTTGAAAGCAGCGAAAATCTAGTTCAAACTGGCTTAAACAGTGAATCCATTGGATCATGTAGATGAGGAGTGGGGTACATTTGGCTTTGGGCTTAGCTAGATACAGGGATTCAAATAGGAATCTGTCTTTCCATCTCTCAGCTCTGTTTTCCTGAATTGGTTTCCTGCCCAGGAGGGTTGGTCACCAGCAGCTCCAGGCTACTTGGCTATCAGTTTACCAACCTCAATAGAAAGAGCATTCCTGGGCCGGCCCCGTGGCTTAGCGGTTAAGTGCGTGTACTCCGCTGCTGGCGGCCCAGGTTCGGATCCTGGGCGCGCACCGACGCACCACTTCTCCAGCCATGCTGAGGCCGCGTCCCACATACAGCAACTAGAAGGAAGGGCAGCTATGACATACAACTATCTACTGGGGCTTTGGGGGAAAAAATAAATAAAATTAAAAAAAAAAAAAAGAAAAGAAAAGAAAGAGCATTCCTCTTTCTGGAGAGCTCCAGCGAAAATCCTGGGATTGGCTCTGATTGGTCCAGCATGGGTCACGTGCCCATCCTTGAACCAATCACTGTGGCAGTGGGGAGGGGGGTGTGTGTTGGGTGGGAAGTGGTTCTCTGATTGGGCAGGTCTGAGTCATATGCCCAGCCTTGAACCAATCACTGTGGCTGGGGAAGGGGGAGTGGTGCTCTGGCCAGGTCTGGGTCATGTGCCCATCCTTGAACCAATCACTATTGCTGGGGGAAGTGGTGCTCTCAATGGCTGGGCCTGGATCATGTGCCCACCCAGAGGCCAGGGGGCAGGATCAGCTCTACCCCAACTCTGTAAACTGAGAGTAAAGAAGAGGTGGTTCCCCAAAGGATGGCTGGAGGACTAGATGCTGGACAGGCAAAAGCAGTAGATGCCCTTCACTGTTGTCCCTTCACACGAAGCTCTCTTTTTCTTTCAGGCCTTGGATGTTTGGGCCATGGGTGTGACGTTGTACTGCTTTGTGTTTGGCCAGGTAACACAGTGGGGTGTCTTCTGTGTGATGCTGGGTGGCCCCCTTAGATTAATAGTCACCCTTGCAGGGAGACAGTACTTATTCATTTAAACCTTATATCATTTTATTTCCACAGTTAGATCTGAATATGAAAAAGGATGCCTTCCCAAATGTACATATCTATATATGATAGTCATATCTGTGAAAAAATGATCTGATGAAACAGAAGGATTGGCAGAGGCTCTAAAGGTTGTAAATAATTGATGAATTTAAGGCAAGGACAGCAAATGTGCCACCTCTGCCCACTCCTAAACCCGAGACAGACATCACTAATCAATAACTGCACTCTTTCCTCTTGAGCCCAATACTGCTTGATGTTCTTCTCAACAGAGTGTTCCTGGAAGCTGTTGTTGGAGGGATTGAATTGGAATGGAAGTTAGAATCCATTTAGCATTATTGATTTAGGGAGTGCTGTTTTGTCTTTTTTTTTACTGTTGTTGTTTTTATATTATTGATATCTAGGGGCTTCTGTTTTTAACTCTGAAGTTCTGATTGATTATGTGAGCAATAAAAGCATGGATTTTTCCTCTTTATGAGCTTCTGCTCCTATTGAGGAAAGCTTAAGAGACTGTGAGAAAGTAAAGGAGTTTATAATCTCCTCCCCGCCAACATTTGATTAGAAAATTTACAATCATATAGCAAAGTCGAAAGAATTATACAATAGACACCCACGCAGCAACCACCTAGATTCTCCCACAAACATTTTACTGTACTTGCTTTATTACATGTCCGTCCATCCTCAATCTGTCTTATTTTTTTACACATTTCAGAGTAAGTTGCCAGCATCTCTACACTTCCTTCCAAATGCTGCAGAATGCAGTCATTAGTTAGAGCTCACTGTTTGTTTGTGGTTCTCTTTTTTTTGTTTTGGGGTAAAATTTACATATAATGAAATGTACAGATCCTAAGTGTACTATTTAAGGAATTCTGTCAAATGGATACAACTTTTATCTCAAGTTACTGCTCTTAATGGAATCATTTTCCTTGGACAGGAGTGGACCAGGTCACTTTTTGTGACCTTTTCCAACCTTCTGAGCACCCCACATAAAGCGTCCTTTTTCCGGCAGAATACCTGAGCTCCTCCTGGTCAGGCCCTCTGCCGGGTGAGAGCATCAATTTGTCACCCGGGAGGTGGCCTCAGAGTCAGCCCAATTTAGGCTTAAATCTCAGCTTTGCTCTTCCTGGGACACATCACCTCTCTGAGCTTCTGTTTTCCTCTTCTGTAAAAGGAGAATAATACTTGTTGTTTCTTACGGCTTCTGAGAGGATCGACAGAAATAATTCAGGCGTTTGTTAATTCCACAAGTATCTGTCGAGCCCCTGTCTTGTGCCAGGGGTGTGCCTGGCCTCTGGGGAGTCAGCAGTGAGCAAGACAGATGAAAATCCTTGCCCTCTTGGGGCTGGCCTTGCAGTGTGGGAGTTAAACAGTAGACAAATGCACATGTGATGTAACGTCAGGGATAGGTGCTCTGATGAGAAATCACAGGGCGGTGGGAGGGAGCGTCTGTTTTAGCCAGGAACCCAGGAAGGCCTCCCTGAGAAGTTGGCTTTGATCATACGCCTGAATGATGTTGTGCAGATATTGGTGGGAATAACATTCCAGGCAGAGGGAACAGCCAGTGAAGTCTTGGTGCTGAGAAACCTCAGTCCAGGGACCGGCTCAGGCTCAGCCCTCACAAATCACTGCTGTTACTAGTATGTCTTTTGTATTGTTCTTAGTATTATTATTGTTCACCTGGCAGGTGGGTGAAAAAGAGTGTTTCCTTTCGTATAAGTGGGTAAATTGCAGCACAGCTACAGAGGAAGGCCGCCATGTGGTTGGGATGGGCTCTAGCCCTTCTAGAAGGCTATTCCTGGTCCTTCTAGAACTTAGAGGGATGGGAACTGCTTCTTTTCTACACTGGGCCCCTGGGCTGTTTATTTCTCTGCTGTAACCCATATGGAGTGACACTAGCACAGGACGGCCCTTGCAGGATGGATGTGCCAGCCGTTGACGGCCGTTCTGTCCCTGACGTCTCTCTGCAGTGCCCGTTCATGGACGAGCGGATCATGTGTCTACACAGTAAGATCAAGAGTCAGGCCTTGGAATTTCCAGATCAGTGAGTATCATCTGTCTATCCCAAATTGCCCCTCTCCAAGCCCTTGGTGGTCCTGTGTGTGTCTCCCTCTCCTGCTGTGTCTCCCACCCCCAGGCCCGACATAGCCGAGGACTTGAAGGACCTGATCACCCGCATGCTGGACAAGAACCCCGAGTCCAGGATCGTGGTGCCGGAGATCAAGGTACCTGGGGGTCGCTGCTGCCCCACTGGGTGTGTGCCGGGGGCTTGGCCCGTGTTCTCTGCTTGGAGTTGTTTGGCTCAGCCCCGCCTTGGCCAGGCCCCATGCCCCTCCATCCACAGTGCCCGCCCTCCTAGGCACCGCTGCCCTCCTGTGCCCTGGGGCCTCTGGGCTGCTGGGGGCTGGTGGGGGCTGGGAGGAGGCTTTAGGACTTGTGTTGACTGTGATTGCAGAAGTGGGATCTGCTGCCAGCAGGGCAGCTAGCGCTCACTCTGATTGGCTTGGGCTGATGCACCCACCCTCCCTGGACTGGACCAGACCGGGGCCTCTGTGTGCTCCATGCCCTGGCTGCCAAAGTCCTGGGTCATTTCCTTGACCCTGCCCATCACTTTGAGTGAGGGTGGGAGGAAGTTAGTGAGCAATTTGACCCCCTCCCACCTCGGCCTGCTGAATTCCACCTAGTTGCAGAAAGCACTATTAGGAGAGACCCCCGTCCAACCCTACACGCCCACCAATGCCACATCCACACATCTGGCCCTTTAAGAAACCTAGAGATTTGCTGCGGGAACTCCTGGGCACCTAGCTAACTAGCTTTTGAAGAGGAGGCAGCCCAAGAGGTTACATTAAGGACTTGGACCCCAGGAGTGGGTAATGGGGGGGCAGACCCCTGCTTGGGTCCTCTCCTGATTGTATCCTTCTGACTTTGTGCCTCCCTGAGCCTCTGTTCCCCCTTCTGTGAAATGGGGAGGATGCTGCCTGCTCTGAGCTGAGCCTTCCAGGCATTGGGCAGAGTTGTTGAGGGTGCTCCTTGGGCAACTATGCAAGGCAGATGCCAAATTCCAGTCACTTCTGCCAAGACCTGGGGTCAGATGGAGAATCTGGTCCAGTGCACATCCCAGCCTCCTAGCTCCCTCCCATTCTCTGTCTTTTCCACGTTTCCTCCCATCTCGCTCACCCCACCCTCTGCCTGGCTTGCCAGCTCTCTTGCTTGCCTGACCTCAGGCCACTGCCTCTCCCCTCCCGCATTCCCTCCCTGGCTCCGCTCACCGGCAGGGCCTTGGCGTTGCTCTCCTGCCTCTGGGAGCCAGCCGTTCCCGCCCCTCACCCCTCCTGTCATTCGTTGAAGCTGCACCCCTGGGTCACGAGGCACGGGGCGGAGCCGTTGCCATCGGAGGACGAGAACTGCACGCTGGTCGAGGTGACTGAAGAGGAGGTCGAGAATTCGGTCAAACACATTCCCAGCCTGGCGACCGTGGTAAGGCGGGAGGAACCACTGACCAAGATAGAGAGAGCTGAGGTGGGCCCGGCGAGGACGGGCATGTGAGAAGCAGACATTGGGCCTGAGAATCAGAGGATGGCCGGGTCTGCCCCTAACCCACAGCCACCAGCCTCTGGGCCTTGGTCACACATCAGGCCAGGCGGCCCCTGCATCTTCTAGCTTTAGTTCTGTCTACAGCCACGTCCCATGTTACCAGAGAGAGGAGTAGTCCCTCTCCAGGGATCTTGTTGGCTCTTCTGGAGTCCCTGCTTTCAGAGCACGTCATGGGGAGCAGGTGAAGGAGGAGGAGCAGGCCAGGTGCCAAGTGTGGGAGCAGGAGCCAAGGTCTGTAACATGGGATTCCCACCCGGCTGATCTTCAGTCTCTAGAGAGGATGGCTTAGCTTGTCTCACATCTGCCGTGTGGGCAGCTTCCAGGGCTGGGGCAGGGGCTCCCACTTCACATGCCTCACAAAGTTCTTCCTGACTCCTGAGGGTCAGAGTTTGCTCAGGAGCCACGAGGCCCCCTTCTGTGGCCTTACGTTTGGGTCCTGAACCAAAAAGAAGGAGCCCGAATGTGGAGTCCTGAGGCCTAACCTTGGACTCTGAAAATCACCCACTTGCCAAGCCTCTGCCCAAGAGAGTGTCTGTCTCGAGGAGGGAGACCAGGACCCTCAGGGGCCCAGGCTCCAGGCAGCAGAATCCAGCTGGCCACCCCGCCACGGCCACCTCACAAGCCCCAGAGTGCGTTAGGCCAGACTGGCCCAGCGGGTAGGCAGGGCCTTGACTCTGGGAAGGGACCGGTAGGACTGTCTACAAAGACACAGTGTGCGGCCTCGAGTGACTGCCCCTTTAGGAGCCCAGATGCTGGCTCCGTCTCTCCCAGCTTTGCACCTCTCCCTCCTGCTTCCCCACACACTTTTTCTCTTCCTTCCAAAGCCTGAGCCCCCGGGATGGGGCATCCATTCACATCTCCCTCCTCTTCCCCCACCTGGGGCCTCTGCATGACCTTCACTATTAAAAACTCACCCACACCCACTCACTCTTTCTCATCCACCGACTGCACCCATGTCCTGCGCCCACCATGGTGGCAGCTGGCGTCGGACCCTGGTGCCCACCACGGGTTATTTTGTTCCAGGCTCGAGATGTTCTCGGGAGAAGGGATTTGACCCTAGAGGTCTGAAATAGTCATTGATTATTCAGGGAACACGAACACCGAGTGGTTTCTCAGGCCTGTGCTTGGAGCAGGGGGTCCAGTGATGAGTAAAACCAGCATGGCATCTGCTGTCCTGGAGATGGCAGACGCTGGGCAAACAGCCAACAAATCAACGTGCAATGTAACAGGGGCCGCGAGGTATACCCCTACCCTAGAGGAGGGGCGTGGCCCAGGTGATGGGTCGGAGATGGCTTCCTGGAAGAAGTGGACGTGCACGGAGAGGATGGCAGGGCCTTAACCGGGCCAAGAGAGGGTAGAGGATGGAGGGTGTTCCCTGCAGAAGGAACAGCAAACTGCGGTGATGCTCTGGTGGGAGGGAGCTAGGCCCACGGGAAGCTTCAAGAAAGCCAGGGCCTGCAGCAGGGCAAGGAAGGTGGAGGGAGGGTGGCATGGGGCTGGGCAGGAGGTGGGGCCGCACAAGTACTGCGGCGACGGCGGAGATTGAAGTCTTGGTCCCAAGAGTGTGGCAAGCACCTGCAGGGTTTGAATCAGGGGAGCAGCATGATCAGAGTTGGCTTTGGAAAGATCCTATGGGGAGGATGGCCTGTGGGGGCCAGGGAGGAAGTGGGGGCTACTGCAGCCGTCTTGGGGAGATGGGGCTGGAATAGGGAGGTCTAGGCCCCCTCCTGCCACCCAGTGTGTGCTGGGCACAGGGTTACAGAGATGAACAAGGTGCAGTGCCAGCCCTCATGGGGCTCCCGGCCTCAGAAGAAAGATGGACCCGGAAAGAATCACCCTCCTGTGCCATCACGTGGCGACAGGCCAGCACAGAGAGGGCTAAGATGGAGGCTTCACAGAGGAGGAGCTCCTTCCGCTGGGTCCCGAGGGCCAGGAAGGGTTGGCTGGTTTGACAAGGCCACAGGGGAGGGGCAGGGTGGTCTCGCCAGGGGGAGCGACACCTGCAAAGGGCCAGAGGAAAGGGGCTGGTGTGTTCCAGGAACCCTGGAGCATGGGCCTTGGCGAGGGGTGTGCCTTCATTCACCAAGTCAGTGTTTTTCTTTTCTTTTCTTCTTTTTTATTGAGATAGAATTCATGTAACATAAAATTAACCATTTTAAAGTGAACAGTAGGGGCCTGCCCGGTGGCGCAAACGGTTAAGTGCGCGTGCTCTGCTGCGGTGGCCCGGAGTTCGCGGTTCAGATGCCGGGCGCGTACCGACGCACCGCTTGTCAGGCCATGCTGTGGCGGCGTCCCATATAAAGTAGAGGATGATGGGCACGGATATTAGCCCAGGGCCAGTCTTCCTCAGCAAAAAAAAGAGGAAGGATTGGCAGATGTTAGCTCAGGGCTGATCTTCCTCACACACACACAAAAATAATAAAAACAATACAGTGGCATTTATTACATTTACAATATCATACAACCATCACCTCTGTAGTTCTGAAACATTTTCATCACCCCAAAAGAAACTCCGTATCCATTAGTGGTCACTCTGCAACCTCCCCCTTTCCCCACACTGCCAAGCCCCTGGCAGTCACCAGTCTGTTTTCTGTCTCTTTGGATTTGCCTGTTCCGGACATTTCATATCAATGGAATCACAGTATGTGGCCTTTTGTGTTTGGCTTCTTTCATTTAGCATAATGTTTCTGAGGTTCATCCATGGTGTAGCATGTCATCCCTTTTTATAGCCAAATAATATTCCATTGTGTGGATAGACCACATTTTGTTTATCCATTCTGCAGCTGGTGGACATCTGGGTGTTTCCACCTTTTGGTAAATTGGTGTTTTTTTAAACACTTTTTTTTTTGTGTGTGTGAGGAAAATCAGCCCTGTGCTAACATCTGCCAATCCTCTTTTTTGTGTGTGTGTGTGTGCTGAGGAAGACTGGCCCTGGGCTAAGATCCGTGCCTATCTTCCTCCACTTTATGTGGGACGCTGCCACAGCATGGCTTGCCAAGCAGCGTGTTGGTGCGCGCCCAGGATCCAAACCGGCGAACCCCGAGCTGCCACAGTGGAGCGCACGCACTTAACCACTTGCGCCCCTGGGCTGGCCCCTACACTTACTTTTGTTCTTAGCAGCAAACCTTTAAAAAGGAAATTCAGAAGCTCAGTCAGTACATGAGACAGCTTGAAGAGGCACCATGCTCTGCTCAAAGGGGATGGGAGCCAGAGCCTGGCTTCTCAGTGACTCCTTATCGGGTGTTGAGGCCATTTTCTTGAAAATTCCTTCACGGGTTACAGCAGCCAAAAGCGTCACCAAAGGTGACTAGTTCACTCCCTTGTTCCAGAATCTTCCATGGCTCCCTGGCTGGCAACAGGATAAGTTCCAAACTCCTATGAGTGGAGGATTGTGAGTCGTAGAGTGAGAGATTGAGGTTGGGTTTCAGAAAGGATGGGGGCAGATTGGCGGGGTGAGGTGGGGAACTGGGAGGCAGAGGAGGGGAGCTGAGCAGTGGCTGAAGGATGTGACGAGGGGTATTACCTTTCCCAAGGGATCCTCTCCTCAGGCAGCTGTTTCCAAACCAAGCTGTGAACCCAGTGTGTGCTAGAGTGGGTGAGGGGAGGGGGCACCAAAGAGTTCCCATCCCCGGCAATGGACAAGGCCAGCCCTCAGCATCTCTCAGATTTGGAATGACCTTCAGGACCTCTGAGCTCCATTGCCCTCACACCACGCCAGCCTGTGGACTGGCCATCTTCTGTCCTGGGATGCTTCCTCTGCTCCTTAGACTTGGACAGGTATTTCCCACCCTCCACTAAAATGCAGCCCCCTGAGAAATTGGTACCCTTGTGTGTTGCTCGTGGGAATGTAAAATGGTTCAGCCACTGTAGAAAACAATCTAGCAGCTTCTCAAAATGTTCAACATAGAGTTACCATATGATCCAGAAATTCTACTGCTGGGTATATACCCAAGAGAAATGAAAACATTTTGTGTGGAAAACATACATCCACACAAAAACTTATACACAAATGTTCATAGCAGCATTATTCACAATAGCCAAAAAGTGGAAACAACCCAAATATTCACCAGTGGATGGATGGCTAAGCAAAATGTGGCACGTCCATACAAAGGAATATTATTCAGCCATGAAAAGAAATGAAGTACTGATATAACATGGATGAACTTTGAAAACATTATGCTGAGTGAAAGAAGCCAGACACAAAAGTTCACATACTATGTGATTCCCTTTATATGAAATGTCCAGAATGCACAAATCCACAGAGACAGAAAGCAGATTGGTGGTTGCCAGGGGCACTTTAAAATGGTGAATTTTATGCTATGTGAATTATATTTCCGTAAAAAAAGCGTAACCCCCCCTCACACCAGATTATACCTAGGAAGCAATAATTGGTTTCTCGTTGGGATGGTCATAGATGGCTTTCACTGAAAATAAAGGCTTGGCCTTGAAGACAAGACAGGTGGATGGGCCAGGAGGGCACATCTGGCGATGGCTCAGAGGAGACAGGTGGTAGCAGGTGTACTGGAAGGAGAATCAAGGTCAACTTCCCTTGGGGTCAGATAGGCTGAGACTAGGTTATGACAGGCCTTGAATGTCAGACCAAGGAGTTTGGGCCTTATCTTGTTGGCTATCGGGGAGCCATTGAAGGTTTTGGAGCAAAGAAGCAGACCAGTCTGACTTGGTGATAGCTTCGGCTGCTGGGTGGGAAGGATGCTGCCCAGTGTCTCTCAATGACCTGTCATCAGCCACAAGCCCTGGGAGCTGGCAGGGGCCTGGGGGGAGAGTAGGAGGGAGATGGCACGAGGGAGGACGTTGCCTGGAATCTCCCCCAGGTGGCTGAGGCTCCTCTTCTCTCCTTCAGATCCTGGTGAAGACCATGATACGAAAACGCTCCTTTGGGAACCCGTTCGAGGGCAGCCGGCGGGAGGAGCGCTCGTTGTCAGCACCTGGAAACCTGCTCACGTGAGTGTCCACCTGCCTTCTTCCTGGCGGGGAGATGGAGGCTGACTGCACGGCAGCCCTGCCCAGGCCACTCGGCCTGGGCCCGTCCCTGGAGCGGTATTGTCTGGAAAGATGCAGACCAGACCCGCCGGGCACACTGGGAAGATGAGAGCAGCTGCTGGCTTTGGTTTCACCCCACCCTGGGCTCAGCCGCCTTCTTTTGCTGACAGCTAATCCACTGAAGGTTTACCTTTCTCAGGGGGATTTGCACTTGAACTGGGAGGGCTCTTGACAATCAGAGACGCTTCTGTGGCCCAGAAGCATGTGTGCTTGACAGTGGAATTTTCCACCCTGTGATGAGTGAGCAAGGCCCATCCCACTCACAGGACCCCACGTGTCACAGCAGAGAGGTGTCCAGGTCATTACTGCCCTGACAACAGCTCTGTGAAGCTGGTGTTTGGGGTCTGAGTGTCTCTGGGGTGGGGGGCAGGCATCCCATGGATCCCAGGGGCCCCTTCTCACTTCCCTTTTCCCTCCTCTCTGGCCATTCCAGCAAAAAACCAACCAGGGAGTGTGAGCCCCTCTCTGGGCCCAAGGTAACGCCTGCCTGCCTGCATGGCCTCTGCTGGGGCCTGGGGGCGGGGACAGCTGCAGAGCACGGGGCGTCCCCACCCAGGCGGAGGTTCCTTCCAGCCTGCGCTGCTGTGCCCAGGCTCTTGGGCCTCCGGACCCAGGATGAAAACGAGGGGCATCTAGGGGCTGGGACCCAATGGCGGGTCATGCATGTGGGCTGGGGCTGCGGGTGCATGGCGCTCCACCTGGAATGCCTGTCAATTCACCCAGGTCTGACGACCCAGGCTGGCACCCACACATGCTCCGTGCACGTCAATGGCCTTGAAGCTCTGTCTCAGGGCCCCATGGCTGCCCCTGCTCTGGGTCCGCGTGGTCAGAGCAGAGATCAGGCATGCTGCACTCTGTGGCTCTCCCTTGGGGCTCTCCAGCATCCACCCTTTCTTCTCTGATGGATTGAGACCTAGAAAAATAAGTCCCCTTCCAGCCGCTGCCCCTGGGGAGGATCTAGACCTTTTCCCTGAGGCCATCCCTCTTCCAAGCACACCCAGGTCAGCATTACCAGTACCTCCTAGGACAGATGAGAATTTTTGTCCCTGTAAGACTGAGATGATAAATACTTGGCACCGCTGCTGGCTGCTCATTCCCCCAGTGCCTGTGGCAGGGTGGACATCCCAGTCCTCTTCCCACTGAGCCCGACTCACCACCTTGTCCTCAACTGGGAGCTTCAGGCAGCTATTTCTGTGTTTAAGAGGAGCTTTATGGAGATATAATTCACATACCATACATTTCACCCACTGGGAGTGTATCATTCAGTAGTTTTTAATATATTCACAGAGTTGTACAACTATCACCACCATCAATTTTAAAATATTCATTAGCCCGAGAAGAAACCCTGCACCATTAGCTATCACCACCAACTCCCCCATTCCCAGCAACCACCAATCTACTTTCAGTTTCTATAGATTTCCTTATTCTGGACATTTCATATAAATGGAATCATACACCATGTGACCTCTTGTGTCTGTCTTCTCTCACTCGGCATAATGTTTTCGAGCTTCATCCATAGTGTAGCATATATCAGTGCTTCATTCCTTTTATGGCTGAGTTGTATTCCATTGTATGGATAGACCACATTTTATTCACCCGTCCATCAAGTGATGGACGTTGTTTCCACTTTTTGGCTATCACAAATGAATAATGCTGCTGTGAACATTCATGTACAAGTGGCAGCCATTTCTATTTGTTAGGAGTTGGCTTATGAGATGAAATTTATTGACGCCCATACATAGGAATCAGGGGCTTATATGGTAGTGTAGGAAGAACACTGGTTTGGGGGTTATTTATGCTTTTCTGGAGCAGGGAAAGTGGCAATTAGCAATCAGAACCAGTCCACAATCTGAGAAGGCTGCCTCTTACCTGCCGGGTTGTTCCCAGATCTTCTGCAGCCAGATGACGAGGTGGCCCCACCTAGTGTTTGAGTCTCATAGGGTGACAGGGAGTGGAAGCCTAGTGGGCTGGCCTTTACTCGGCCTTTCCCTTCTCAACCTCAAGTTTTAGGGTTTGTCTCCTGTCTGTGTGCAAGTCTGTCATTTGTTTCTTTTCTTGTTTTCAATGAGATCAAAATTGCAAGACACAGACTGGGATTGGCCCAAAGGGCTCTCCTGCCCCTTTATTCCCTCCCCTGCAGTCCCAGCAACACCTGGGGATTACCTGCACCTGCCCCCAGCCTGTGTCTGGGGTGCTTTGGTTGTCCAAATGATCTGGCACTGGAGAGCTCATAGGGCTTATTTAGTCTGAGGCCTTGGGCCCAAGGCCCACCAGCTGTCTGCAGTGAGAGCCAGCCGGTGTGAGCAGGCAGCTGCTAGGGCAGAAATCGAGGGCCTGATTTGACATCTAGTTACTGCTGTCCTCCCTGGGAGATTTGACCCTCTGTTTTTTGGCAGAAACATAAAAAGCCAATGAGCTAGTGATTTTTTTTTCTTTTGTGATGAAGATCAGGCCTGAGCTAACATCCATGCCCATCCTCCTCTTTTTGCCAAGGAGGAATGGCCCTGAGCTAACATCCGTGCCCATCTTCCTCCAATTTATGTGGGACGCCACCACAGCATGGTCTGACAAGCGGTGCGCGCCCAGGATCTGAACCCCGGCCCCCAGTGGCGGGGCGCTCGCACTTAACTGCTACGCCACGGGGCCGGTCCCTGAGCTAGTGATTTTTAAACAGAGGGGTTTCTTCTTAGGAGAGTATAGACATAGTGCTTTCTCTTCCCTGAGGTGGGGGCAGAGTTTCCCTTCTGGCCAGGGGCACACCATGGACATTAGTCCTGTGTGGCAAGCCCAACGGCTGCCCTTAGAAGGGGCGATCTTTGTTTGATGGTGGCAAGGGGTTTGGACCTCTCCTTAGAGATTTTCCCTCACATCTCCCATCAGTCTGCGATGGCTGTCACCCCAGGGAGCTTGAGCTGGGGGCACTTCAGGATATGGCCTCTTGGGGACACAAGGACACTTTTCCTCCCACTTCCTCAGTCTGCTCTGCTCTGATCACTCACGTGGCCAACAGGAGGGCCCTTTTCTCCGTCTGAGGTGTACCTTGGGCCTGTGTGCTGGGGGCAGTTCTGTTGACAACCGTTTCTGAAAGGCTATGTGCCAGGCCAAGCCCGGGCGGTCCTGCTCGTTGCCCCCCAGAAGCTCACCTTCTGGTGACTGAAGAATCTTCAGTCTTAGCCTAAAGGGGGTAGAAAGTCAAGATGCCTAAAACACCTCAGTGAACAGGCCCCAAAGTGGCTGCACATTACTTATGTGGGATGATTTTAGGTGTTAGATAGGTTCGCATTTATTTTTATAGTTCTATTTTTGGCAAACGATGCTGATTTTCCATTTACAGAGGGGATACAAAGTCTCCTTTGAAACTTTTACATAAGCAAGAAAGAAGGGGGAGCGAATCTAGAGGGAGTTAAGTAAATAACGTTCCAGGCAGTGCGGGAACGGGCGACGCTGGTTCAGGCTGTGCCTGCATTGCCCTGGTCTTAACGTTGGTTTTCTGTTCGGTGAGCAGGAAGCAAGGCAGCGAAGACAGCCTCCGGGGCCCCGCCCCGCCCCCTGTAGGGGAGGAGGAAGTGCTCTTGTGAAAGGCGGTCCCCGAGTGGAGAGCTGGGGGCCCCCAGGCCCCGGCTCCCACGCACGCATGCACCCTCTGCGGCCTGATGAGGTGATGGAGTAGCTGTCTGGACCTCGACCTCGCATGCAGGCGTCTCACCTTCGGGGCTGCCTCCTGAGTTTCCATAGCAGCATGTCCTACGGAAACCGAGCACGTGTGTAGAGCCTTGACTGTCATCTATGGTTGTTTTTTTTCCTTTGTTGTTTTAAAGGGGACAAAAAAAAAAAAAAGACTTGACTCCGTGACATCGACCTTGGCCGCTGGCTGGCTGAACAGGCGAGTGTGAGGAGTTGCAGACCCAAACCTACGTGCGTTTCGGGACAGTTGCTTTTTAAAACATTTTTATGCCAAAAATCCTTCATTGTGAACTCAGAACCATGTCCGATACACCAAGTGAATGTGTGTGGGGTTTGAAAATCATGAAAAACGGGCAGAAAACTCCGGCGATGTAGTCTGAGACCACAGAGTTAGTCTCTGCATTTGAAAGGGAGAGAAAGAGTGGATCTGACTCCTCGTGCAAATCCTAAACCGTGGTACCTTCCAGAACCGTGGACTCAAGGGGTCAGGGCAGGGTTAGCCCTCAGTAGCTGCAGGGAGCTTCAATACAACTTATTCATAAGAAAGACTTTTAAATTTTTTTATGGGTAGAGTTGTAGTCAGGAAAACGGAAAGGGCTTAAAGTTTAATTGCTTCGCAAAGGGGATTTTCCAACCCTGGAAGGGCATTTGGTGGGAGAAGTTTCGCCTGAAGGACTGAACGGGTTTCTTAAGGACAACCACTCAAAGCAGGTTTCTGAAATAGTTGACTGAGCTCTAGTAAATCTCTTGTTAAATTACAAAAACTTCAGGGTGAAATCCTACACTTCCATGTACATTACATGGCTTACAAGTAAACAAAAAAACCATTTTCAATTCTCTGACTAGGCTGAACTCTAGAGTAGTTCAGAAATCATTTAGAGCTTCCAGGATATATTCCACGGCTTCAGGTATGTGATCGGAGTTAGAGCCAATGAAATCTATGCCTGTATATTAGCAGCTTAGCTTGTTTATAACCTCTGTATTCTAGAGACTGCTAAGGATTTGTTTTCTTCTTAAATACTAGCTGATTGTTGTAGCCAGCGAAACTTACTCAGTTTCTGGAGGGCCAGTTAGGAAGTACTTCCATTCAACGGAGACACAAATGATCATCCTTACCGGCAAAGCTCTGTTAGGATCTACACAGTAACTTTGGGGCACCCTTTTCTAGAAGCTTGTTGAAACCCAGAGCACTTCTCAGGGCCCAGGGGAACTAGGCCTGGCACAGGAAGTTCCCTTTTGTGGCCAAAAGTCCAGAAAGAAAAGGTTTACCTTTTTGACTTCCAACTAGTGTTGGGAAGCTTGGTTGTAGTTCAAGTGTGACTTCTTCCAGAGTCACAGATGGGTGAGAGTGAAGTTCAAGAGGGAGGAAAACGGGGAGGACATTGCCCTGGGAGATTCCCAGTCTTTGTGGAATCTGGCTTGGGGGAAATAGTGTCAGTAACTGGGCTCAGAAGGACGTGCTTTCCTGTAGTTTTTACCTGATTCGTGTGGATCCGAGGACTTTTGGCAGAGAGAGAAGCAAGGCCTTGTGCCCCCCTGCCCAGCAGATTCACAGAGCCTGGGCGTTCTTGGCTTCCATAGATCTCCATAAGCTCTTGACTGTCGTTTAGCTAGACTTTTCTCGCTATCTTATAAACAGTACAGAATTAGGGAATGCTCGTTTCCAAGAGCAGAGGACAGCCGTCTGATGGAGGGCCGTCTGGCCTGCTTTCTTTGTTTTTGTAACCCACTACTTCCTCTCGCCCTACTGTGCTTGTTTAAATTTATGGGCTCCACCCTTCTGGGAGCAGATGGGGTCTGGTTAGTTTGCAATAAGCACCTTGCAGTGGTTCAAGTCAACTGGTCCTTAGTCTTAGTCCCAGCCTGTCTGTGTGGACTCTGGCCTGGCCGAGTGGCTCCCGCGGCTCGCCTGGAGGGCGGGCAGCACGCAGAGCTTCTGCAGAACTCCCCCTGTGTTTACACAGCCATACTGGGCGACGCCATTTCTTCCACCACGAAACTCCCCATGTAAGATTTCGTAGGTGGAATGCCAGCGATCAGGCAGCACCCCGCTGTTTAGGCGGGTGGGTTGGGGGAGGCCCAAGTTCATAACTTTTTTTTTTTTTTTTTTTAACAAAGAAACACCAAAGAAAGCTATAGAAAGGAACCATCACCCCTGAAAAGTATGACAGGGCTGTAACATAAAGCATTAGAGCTACCACTTTTTTGGAGCACAAACATTGATTTTTCAAAAGCCAGCTCTTTCAGGAAAGGGGAGAAGCTGTTAGGAGCAGCTTTTCCGGGTGAGCAAAAAGGATGCCTATCAGTTTCTTCCGTTGCTGGCTCATCTGTGGGACCAATTTGGTGTAAGCAACCTGTGGCTTGCACCTGTGGCCTTGAAGGAAGCACAAGTTCTCTACCCGTCTTTCCTCCGTCCTGTTCCACTTCCCGCATCTAGTCCTCAGCCTTGACAGTGGCTCCCATAAAGCCTTATCTAGCCCCTTGTTGGCACTTGGGGCCAGAGAGGCCATCTCCCTACTGGTTCAGGTGCGTTAGGGCTCCTGTTCTCAAAGCCTTTCTGACACAAGGAGGCAAATACCTGTGCGTTTAGACACAGAGGTCAACGTCGCTCTCACCCATCTTCCAAAGGGGAGCTTCACGTTGCTGGGGGGGAAGAGCCATGACCACCACTTGCTCCCAAGGTGCTAGGGAAGGTTTCAAGGTTGTCGGTTCCCATCTTCTCTCCAGCTTTATGGGCCGAGTTTCGTGGGACTGCTGACTTTTCTATTCTGTGATTGCTTTAATGCCCGACGCTTCTGTTTTATTCCTGATCCTTTCTACTATGCATTTTCCTTTTATCAGGTGTACAAAGTTAAATACTGTGTATTTATCACTTAAAAGTACATGAACTTGAGAAAAATAAGCCTTTGGTGTTTTTCCACAGATGTTTAAGCTTCTCTGTAAACTTGAAATAAACAGACAGCAAAATGGTGCAAAGCCTGGGCCTCTTTGGGATTTTTTGTTGGTCGTTGTTTATTTAAGTCAGCGCTCTGTAGATGGTCTGTCCTTGTGTCTGTTTTCCTTCCTGAGGCTGACGGCAAGATCACATGCCCAGGTTGGGGCTAATGTAGTCAGTGTTACATTCTTCACTTAAGCATGTCCTAGTTCCTCACTGCTCAAAGTGCGGTCCCTGGATCCGCAGCATCAGCATCACCTGGGAGTGGGTTAAAATGCAGATCCTTAGGCCCCACTTAAACAAGATCCCCAGGTGACCCGTCTGCATGCTGAAGGTTGAGAAGCACTGCTGCAGCAGGCAGGTCATTGCTAGATTCTTCAGGTGGAGACCAAACAGGTGAGCAGGTACAGGAGCTGTTGGAATCACACAGGGAACACGTCCTGCTCCGTGACACTTCACCCCTTGGGGTAGGTATTAACCCCATTTTATGGATCAACACCTGTAAACTGAGCCTCAGAAAGTTGTCTAAGGGCTCTGAGTTTGTCAGTGAATTCAGTGTTCTACAGAGCCTCGACGGTTGCCAGTTTTCATGGCTTCTGGAAACTGTTTCAGAACTGATGCTTTCTCCAGACTGGAGGCTGAGGGTTCCCTGTGTTCCAGCCTGGCCCAGGGCATTGCTTTCCTGGTTTCGCACCTCATTTTTTTGTTATCAAAGGACAGCAGATGAAGCCTGAAAGATTCCTGTCCCACCACTGCAGACACACAGCACTGCAACACTGGCTTTGAGAGTCGAGAGCAGGTGTTCCTATTCAAAGACCCACTGAGAATCCATGAAAGCGACAGGAAGTGCACACAGGTGCATCACTTTGTAGAGTTTTAGGGGTTTCGGAGACTCCTGGAAGCCCATCCGCGGATGCAAGGTTGAAGGACCCCTCCTTAAGAGGCAGCGCCAGGGAGTGCCAACCAGTGGGGATGGAGCTGAATGCAAGGTGACTCTGGTGAGTGAAATAAGCAATGCCTCCCCCACCCCCATTCCTCACCCCCACTGGCTTTAGCGTTCTTAGAAAAGTGGAGGCCAGAGGAAGTCCCCACTCCAGTAACCAGCACTCCTTAGCCTGCAAGATGATAAGCCATTCCTTAAAACTGCAGCTCCATTTGACCCATGGGTTCAAGCAGGCATTTTTCAGAAAGGCAGCAGGAACCAGAGCTTTTTCAAAGGGGTTCAGTAAACTTTTTTTCCCCAAAGCAACAAAAGCCCAGGTTGGACATTTATCCAGCAGAAGCAGAGCACTTCTAAAATAAACATTGCCTCAGTCCTTGGAAATGAACTCATGACAAGGGGGAGGGGCAAGCTGCTTTCTTTCCGGAGATCCTGAACACCTGATGCAGAATTAAGTCGGTGTGAAGGCTAAGCTAGAAGTAGCTTCATTAACATTTCAAACTGGTGGCAAAGTAGGTGTTAAGTGGTGCTGCTTTTGGTGGGAGACTTCTGGGAAGCAAATGGGGAGGAGGGAGGATAAGCCATTTTCATGTTGCCTAAAATTGTGTTCCCTATAGCGTACAATCACAATTTCATGTAAAATCTAAGCACAGGTAAGGCAAGTAGTCACCACAGGAAAAAATCATGTGAACTTCATAGGAACACAACCTAACGAAGATCAAAATTCTTACGCCTGGGCCAGCCCGCTGGCATAGCGGTTAAGTGTGCGCTCCGCTGCGGCGGCCCAGGGTTCAGATCCCGGGCGCGCACCGATGCACTGCTTGTCAGGCCATGCTGTGGCGGCGTCCCATATAAACTAGAGGAAGACGAGCACAGATGTTGGCCCAGGGCTAATCTTCCTCACAAAAAAAAAAAAAAAACAAAACTCTTACGCCTTTAAGAGGTTAAAGTAGGAAAAAAAAAAATGCCTAAACTCCAGCAGCCAACTGTTTCAGGGACCTTTTCTGAGCACAGTGAGCGGGGACAACAAATGGATTTACCGGTTGAAGTAAAAGGAAAGGAAGGAATGTTCTAGCACACGCTATGAAACAACACAGACGAAGATTAAAAAAATCATTTGTTTTAATGTTTGGTCCTCAATCATCTCAACGTAGCTCTTCTCGAAGGAGAAACACTAACTCTGCCTCACGATTGCGGGGACGGATGAAGTCTGTGGTGGGGGAAGAGGAACAGCCACCCGGGCATGCTAAAGGTCTAGCGACCACACCCAGGTGTCCTTCCTTTCCTCATAAGGTGCTTGAACAGAGCTGCTGGGCCCCAGAGGACTGGACCTGTCTCAAAGGGGGCTGGAGATGGGAGCTTCTGAGGAAAGCCAGTCCTGGAGAAGGCCCCAGGCCTGTAAGTCACAGCAGTGTCAGTGCCCTTGGGACAGACCTTGCCCCAATGACCCCAAGATGAAGGAACAGCAGAGGTGACCCAGCTAAGAACAGAGGGTAACCCACTGTGCAGCGTGGTTTACTATGCAAACCCTACACACAAAACACAGGAGCAGCTGGGCAACTCTGAAGTACTTAATGGAGTGGAGACTGACTCAGAACCTGGAGCTTTCTCTGGGGTGACATGGCAGCCTTTTCTCCCTCCTTGCTGTGCTTTGATGAGGGCTTTGGGGAGCCCAGGTGTGAGGTAGGCATCATTGGTCTGTCTCACTGCTAAGACCCTGCAAAGAACAATATACTTGTTAATTGACATGCTTATAGGTAAGTGTACACCTACCTCGTGCTGCCCGCAGGCAAGCCTGGACCATTTGGGGTGGGCGAGAACCAGGCACTTTCCCTGAAGACTTTGGACAGCTCTTCACAGCTGAGCATACTCAAGTTGGTGCTAGTTGCTGGGGTCTCAAAGCATGGTATCCCACCCCTCTTGCTATGCAAGGCATGTGTGTATATAGATTTTGTCATAATATCCATTATCATAACTAACCTGAGATGGGAATAATTAAAATAAGGCTATATTTTGAGGAGTAAGTCTACTTGATGAAAAGTAAGAAATAAATACTAGTACAGATGGTCTAGAAGTGGCGCAGATGATGAGAGTGGCATGTGACTACCTGGGTTGATGACAGGCCCAAAGAGGGCCAACTTTTGTATTAGGGCCTCCCCCAGACAGCCTGCCGCCCAGGGTTCTCAGCACTGGTTCAAGGTCTGAGCGCCTCACCTCATGCAGATGCCTGTTGGAGTGCAGGGGGTGGCCTACCTGATCATAATCTGCCACATATTTATATTTCTTCTCCCGATAGTAGTATCTTTTCTTCATGCAGTAGAGGACTATGATGTCACACAGCACTGTTGCCTTAATGTAGCACGGGTGAAAAACAATGAGCCAGGATGCTTTAGTCACTGTCACTCTGTGCGTGCCCCCTCCCACGAAGCCTGGAATCTTGCTTGCTTCCATGGAAAGGAAAGTCTCCTCCATGTCTTGAGAGAAGGCTAGGCCTTGAGGGGTGTGGTGCTGGGGAAGGGAAGGTGGAGGCAGGGATGGGGGTCAAGGGAACCAATCCCATAGGGTCAAGTCTAGAAACAAGTCTAGGGTCAAGGGGAAGAACCAGGGCATCAGCTGAGGGTCTCACCTTGCGTGCTAACTACTGCTGAGGAGGGCCCCAGCCCTGGCGGGGGACAAAGAGGTCTAAGTCACTCACCACCCCTAAGAGCGCCAAGCCGGAGCCAATGTTGATCATGGTAGGGATGATGTCAAATTTCCCCGCCTGCAAATGACAGAAGAAAAAGAAAAAAGAATTGCGATAGGGGTGGGCAAGACATGAGAGCAGATCCAGGGTGAGGAGGGCCCCTTGCCCCAGCCAACCCAGAAGAGGACTAGTGGGGTCTGACAGGAGGAGCCAGCAGCTGGACTACCTTTCCAAACACGATGATGTCGAAGCGGATGCCGTAGGCCTTGATGAGTGTGCGGTGCTCTGTGCCCGTCAGGTCGTTGTAGTACTTGGCAAACCTGGGGAAAGGAGGCAGGTTAGAGGAGAAGGCACAGAGCAGCATGAGACAGTGGCTGGATCTGCCGCTCGGTGTGGGCGAGGGACATTAGAGCAGAACTCCCCGAGGCCCTGGCAGAGTTGGCACTGGCTACAGATTTGCTCTGCTTGCTGAACAGACCACACTTGAGCATCTCAGGGCCTCTCCCGGCTACTGTGGGCTGCAGAGCAGGAGGGCTGGCCTGTTGATGAGGAGGGCGCCAAGCCCCACAGAGGCAGAGGGTCTGGAATGCTCGCCGAGGGCACAGGAGGCGCTCCCTTCTCCGTCATCACTGTTGCCTCCTACGGCTTAAACTGGAACTTCTTGCTCTGGAAGTCCTTCCTGATACAGCTGAGCCACCTGCCTCTCTCAAGGAGACCCTGGCCACTGACAGAGAGAATGTGGCCAGCCAGCAGCAATCTCCATGACTGCTTGGTGGGGGGAGGGATGGAGCCAGCCATGAAACTAGCATCAGCACTGGACATTTTTTTTTTTTTCAAGAACCACTGATCCATCACTGGATGAGTGAATAAACAAAATGTGGTATGTCCACACAATGGAATATTCTTTGGCCATAAAAAGGGATGAAGTACTGATAAATGCTACAACATGGATGAACCTTGAAAAAAACAGGATGCTAAGTGAAAGCCAGTCACAGAAGGCCACATATTGTATGATTCCATTCATGTGAAAGTCCAGGTTAGGCAAATCCCTAGAGACAGAAAGTAGATTAGTGGTTGCCAGAGTGTGAGGTAGATGGGAGGATAGAGAGGTGATAGCTAAGGGTATGGGGTTTCTTTTTGAAGTGATGAAAATGTTCTAAAATTGACTATGGTAATAGTTGCACAACTCTGAAAATGCTGAAAAAGACTGAATTCTACACTTTAAATGTGTGAGCTGTGTGGTATGAGAACTGTATCTCAGTAATGCCATTAAAAAAAAACACCAGGGGGAGTGAAAACACGGAGGGGTGAGAACCGCTGAGACACGACACCATTTGCTGCCCCGTGTTATACAGGGGATCCACCAGGAGCCTGCACTCTCGGCCCCTGATCTGTCCAGTCCACAACTTCCATGTCACAGTCCACGCCTGAGGAACTGAACTGAGGCGGGCCTGATGCTGGCAGAGCTCAGGGGGATGGGTGTCCTTCTCTTCAGGGTCCCACTAGCTTCTCTCTTCTGGGTTCCAACCCAAGCTTGAGTTTTTCGACAGTGGTTTCTACAAGAACTGTGTAACAGCAGAGATAGAGCGACACAAATCTAACTCCCTTACTGGGAAAAAAATTCAAATATCTGCCCTCCTATCAGTGAGTTCGATGGTTCAAAAGGAGAGCAGATCCCACGTGCATCTGATTCCACATGTCACCACTAGAGGGAGACAAAGGCAACACAACAGCGCCACTGATCTACTCAGCAGGTCCCCCGTAGGGCCTACTTTTAAGAGGGGCTGTGTGAAAGATGCAACAAAGGGCACCTGAAAATGTACATAGTTATAGATGTCACTGCCTTGAGAAAGTGGCAAACATGACCCTGGCACCTCGGCCCTCTCATCAGATTACCAGCTGTACTAGGTTGAGTACTGTCCCCCCAAATTCATGTCTACCCAGAACCTGAGAATGTGACCTTACTTGGAAATAGGCTCTCTGCAGATGTAATTAGTTAAAATGAAGTCATACTGGATTAGGGTGAGCCCTAAATCCAAGATGACTGGTGTCCTCATAAGAAGAGGTGAGGACACACAGTGACAGACACACAGGGAGAAGGCCATGTGATGACAGAGACAGAGACTGGAGGGATGTGTCTGCGAGCCAAGGAACGCAGGATGGCCGGAGCCACCAGAAGCTGGAAGAGGCCAGGAAGGAGCCTGGCCTTGCTGACACACTGATTTCAGGCTTCTAGCCTCCAGATCTGTGAGAGTATAAATTCCTATTGTTTCAAGCCACCTAGGTTGTGGTAATTTGTTATGGCAGCCCTAGTACAGCCCTAATACACAGCACTTCAGCAGGGAAATAACAGCAAAGGCCTTTCTTGAGGCTAAAATCTGTATCCCTTGCACCTTGGAGATTCCAGGGGCAGACTCAGGTTTTGAGAAACCAATTCCTGGCTCAGGCCCCACAGGCCTTTGGACTGGAAGATCACAAGCTCATCCACTCCTCAAAATTAGCGAGCAGAGGTCCTGGCTGAGGCTGGCCCGAGAAGGCTCAAGCAGCCAGCCTCTCTCGGCTGCTCTGCAAATTGTCTCAACATGTTTCTTGAGGCAGGAAACGGCAAGGAGGGCTCTCACGGGCCAGGATGCCACAGGCACCAGGCCCTGCTTGGAACACTCGCCCTGGTGCACTGCCTTCCCACCGGCCCTTGGGGTGCTGCCTGAGTGCTGGTCTTTGGTGGGCGTGGATGCCCCACTGGGGAGTGATCCAGCCACCATCACCCCCAACACATGAGAGACGGGGCCCAGGCTCATGCCCACCTGAAGTTGTAGCCGGGGGACACGTTGTGGTCCACGTCCCGGGTGTCCAGGCGGCGGAAGGAGTACCTGGGCAAGCAGAGGGAGGCGGCTCTGTCCAGGTTGCAGTTCCACTTGATCTGGATGCCCATGATGCCTCCCTATGGGTTGTGAGCAGAGACAAAGCAAGCTTTCCTCAGAGCCCATTCTAGAACGAGATGTCAAAGACTGTGGTAGAAAAGCCAGGACCCGTGCCTACCTCGACAGCCATGTCCTGGAAGCTGTGCCCTGCATGCGCCACTATTTTGCCAAGACGGAAAATGGGGCAGAAAGGATCTGTTATGGCATCATAAATGCATGATTTGAGGTGGGCTGTGGTGATGTTGGGAAGAATATTCCTCCTAAAGTCGGGAGGAAGCAGAAAATAGGAGAGAAGAAAACTTCAAAGAGCCAGAAGCTTCTCCGAGACCTTGGTGAACTCACACGGCTGGCCTCCACTTACTTGCTGAAATTAAATTTGGGATACCAGATGTTGTTCTTAACCAAAAGAGTGAAGTTTTCTGCAGCCTTTAAAAGGGCAGGTCTGAAAAAAATTATAACATATCGTTAATAAAAGTACAAATATAGGTACGTTTGCATACTTATGTAATATTTTTAAAAAGCATAAACCCGTGTCTTACAATGTCATTTTGTCAAGAAAGTGAAACATTTCTAGCATTTTCTACTCTCTGCATAAACACTAGGTCAAGAGAGGAGACTGTAAGCCAGGCCTTCCGGTTTCTTCCTCTCATGGCCTCTTGCCCAAGGCGGTGGGAATTTAAGAGCCTGAGGAATAACTAACAAGGGGTGGTGCCTGGGGGCCTCACTGGAAGTCATTCAGCCGGCAGCTGTTGGATTTCAGGGCTTGCCTCCCTCAGGTGTTCTCAGGGGAATGCTCAAGGGATCTGGTTTCACAAGTCACAGCAAAGGTAAATCCACCTGCAGGCTGGATTCTGCCCTCATCGCAAAAGTACACAAAAAGTGCCTGCCTGCTGGCACACTGCCTCTTCTTGGAAGTGCCACGTCAGCTCCCGGCTGACAATGCAAGTTGAATCTGTCCCCAAGGGGACCCCACGTCTTTGGTGGATTTCTACAGGAGAATCTGGCATTGTAGGCTGACTCCTCTGTGGGGGAGTTATAAACAATACCAACCGTCTTCCCAAACCTGAGACAGGAACAAGGCCAATGACAAGGCCACACAATGAAGAGAGCTCAGCCTGTCACCACTGATGACAAGCACAGGCCTTGACCAACGCACTTCTCTCGGGGCTTCAAATTCCCTCATCCCTGTTTCAAGAGGGATGGATTATATCAGGGTTTTTCAAACTTTGTCATTCCCTATACCATGAACTTCCCCCCACATCTGTGTACTTCATATGCAATACTTTTAAGATTAACTCACCTTTTTAAAAAAATTGAGGTGAAATTCGCATAACAAAATTAACCATTTTACAGTGTACAATTCAGTGTCATTTAGTACATGCACAATGTTGTACAACGATCACCTCCATCTAGTTCCAGAACATTTTAATCACCCCAAAAGGAAACTGCGTACCCATTAAGCAGTTACTATCTATTCTCTCCTCCCCTCAGCCCTTGGGAACCACCAAGCTGCTTTCTGTCTCTACTGATTTGTCTATTCTGGATATTTCATATGAATGGATGTTTCATGTATGGTCTTTTGTGTCTGGCTTCTTTCACTTAGCATAATGTTTTCGAGGTTCATCTACGTTGTATCATGTATATCAGAACTTCATTCCTTGTTATGGCTGAGTAGTATTCCATTGTATGGATGTACTAGTCTATCTCTTCATCTGCCGATGGACATTCGGGTTGTTTCCACCTTTAGGATCAACTCACTTCTTCATTGACATTCATTTTGAAATGAAACTTTCCATCGTGGCCATAAAAGATATCATTTGCCACAAGTCAGAGGTCATTGTTCAAATAAATATAACAAAGTCAAAACAATGTTACTAAAAGTTGTAGTTAATATTATTTTCTGCCCAAGGTGCTGAATCCGGGGCTTGTTCTTTGTGAGAAATAGAAATCAGCAAGTGACAGAAAGGTATTAAAGACACTCCAAACCAGGATTTCTTCCTTGGTATAAGCTAAGGGGCTGAATTAGAATGGAAATGGGCATGTCTTTCTCCCCATGTAACTCAATGTTAATTCATGAATCAGTGTACACTAAATCATCCTATACTAGATTAGATCTTTAACAGCACTGTCCAATGAAAATATACTGTGAGACACAAACCATAGTGTATTTTAAAGTTTCCTAGTAGCCACATTAAAAAGTAAAAAGAAACAAGTGAAATTAACTTTTCTATAATAACCCAATATATCTAAAATATTACTTCAACATGTAAACAACATAAATATTATTGAGATATTATATATATTTTTTCATAAGTCTTTGGAATCTGGAGTGCATTTTGGACCCAGCGACATTTCAAATGCTCAACAGCCACACATGGCCAGTGGCTCCTACACTGGACAACACGGCTCCATAAGACCCTTTCCAGCTCTAAAATGCCAGGACTCCCTTTCTTTTAGTATTTCCTTCCCTAGCCTGAGCTACTGCCCACGGCAATCTCTAAATCAGCAGTTCACAAGCTTTTCTTCTGTTGCAATGCCCCCAAGATGAGGTTCATGTGGCTACCTGCTCCCCCAGGGCTCATCTAGGTTTCAGTCTGAACTCTGGGTAAGGCAGGCTGCGGTTGCAAGCAATTCTGAGAGCATTACCTTTAACTTCACCCACTCAAAGCACAGCAAATTACAATAGGGAAGAATGTTATTTTAGAGCAACCTTAAACCTGCTCTAGTTTATGAAACACACTTTATAGTGGGCTTTAATTATTTTCTTGCCCAGCATCTGTTCCCCCTTTTTCTGGTAACAGAATCTCAAATTTCCTTTAGAAGCCACAGCTCCCCCACTCTCAGCCTGTGTCATTTGGATGGGGCTGACTCCACTCCTAGCTCCATAAGTGAGCATGGGACTCAGGCCCGAGCTGATAAGCAAAATCCATCCCCCAGCCACAGTGATGGGTTAAGAAATGTGGCCTAAGATGTGATGTTGGACAGGTCTAGAATCTCTATGGACAACTGGGCAGGGACACTCGGCCTTGGAGGGATGTAGGCCCAGAGCCGCCTCCTGGGACTACACGAGGTCCTGCAAGTGAAGTCAACACAAGGGCCGCAGAGCCACAAGGTGGAGACTCTGATGCTGTCCTTTGAGCCCCAGAGCTAGACATGCTGGGATCTCTGTCGTTAGTTGAACAAGAAGCCGTAGCCACAGCGTGTGCACATGCGTACTTAAGGCACCGAGAACAGTTTCCTGTCAGTTATTTGCAACTGACAGAGTCCTAACATAGAAATAAGTCATCTGTACTCTTATCATGAGTGACACACACTGTGGCCCATCTCACCACTGATGCTTGCTGACTTGTGGTTGAGAACCGCCAGCCTAGAGAAGCCTGACTATCCGGACACCAAGAGCACACAGCCACAACACACAGGCTTAACTCCCCTGCCACCTTCCCTCAGGCCTGAGAATCAGAGTTTAGGGCACTTCCCTCCCTCGGTCAGGACTCACTTTGGCACGTGTGCATCATACTCCACCGGGCACCAGGCTGCCACCTCGCACGTCTTCACAGTCTCATTGAACGGCACGCATCCTCCTGTTGCGACTCCTACAGGGGCAGGGAGGACCCAGGTCCATGGGGGTTTCCTGTTTTCTGCTTTTGTGAGGTGGAGAGTGGAAGCCCCACCACAGCATCCTATGCGATCCATCCTGAGCTACTCCACTTCTGGGATTTAGACAGTGTCTCGAAATTGGAATTGGAAGAAAACAGGTGCCTGAGTCCTAGCCACATCTCTGCTCTACCAACCGCGGGGCTAGAGTGACGCCAAGCCACAGCACAGGGCAAGATCTGGGACGGCTTCTGGGGCACAGGTGACAGAGGTGCATGTCAAGGACACCAGGCTCACCCAGGATCATGCACATGCATTGGGGGATGTGGGGGATTTCCTTATCCTGGAGATTTCTCTATCAGAGAGCCCCACAGGGGGTGCCATCTGGTCGGGGGCTGCCCTCCCCAAGGCTAAGCGTCTACCGTGGGGTCACAGACACGTGTTCGTACCGCTGCTGTGGGTGCTTGTGGAGCCAGCAACACAGTCAGCATCTGACTTACACACAGTGGTCCTATCTGGAATCTGGAAAAAGAAGAACAAGTGAAAACAAGTTCCACGAGGCCTGGCTCCACACACAGCCGCTGGGCATGGAGCAGGGGTGGCGTGAGGCCCAAAGCTCTTCCAGGAGAAGCTGCCTACCTCAGGACAGAGGCCCTGGGTCTGGTTCATGGTGATGATCATGTTGGTCATGACGAAGAGGGAGTTTTCCTCCTGTAGAGTGGGCAGAGGGGAGAGAGCACTGCCGTATTACCTTCAGAGGAGTCAAGCAGAACCACAAGGAAGGCCGATGTCCACTTATTGGACAGTACCTTTTACTTCTCCCACATGCCACGCAGAAAATAATTTAAAAAACTGATCTTATGGTCTCCCATTCTCCTACGAGGGTTTATAACCTAACTGAAAACAGGGACTCAAACAAATACCTGTACATGCACGCTCACAGCAGCATTATTCACAATAGCCCGAAGGTGGAGACAACCCAAGTGTCTATCAACAGATGAATGGATAAACAAATTGTGGGCTATTCCTATAACGGGGTATGATTCCGCCATAAAAAGGAATGAAGCACTGACACATGCTACACTGTGGATGAACCTCAAAAACATTATGCTAAGTCAAAGAAACCAGAAAAAAGCCACATATTGTACGATTCCATTGATATGAAATTTCCAGAACAGGCAAATCCATAGAGACAGAAAGTAGATTAGTGGTTGCCAGGAGGTAAGGGGGAGGGTAGAATAGGGAGTGCTTAATGAGTATGAGGTTTCCTCTTCCTTTTAAGGAGATGAAAATATTCCACAACTAGACTGAGGTGATGGTTGTACATCGTGAATGCACTAAATACCAATGAATTTTTCATTTTGAAATGGTTAATATTATGATATGGGAATTTCATCTCAATGAAAAAAAAGTCTATAACCTGAAATGGTTCCTTAACAAAGTTTGACTTGTTGAGGGAAAAGAGCCAACAAGTGCTCTAAAATTCTCTGCCAACTAGACTACCTCGAAGGTACAAAAACATGAGGCCTTAAAGGTCTCAAATTTGGCTGGTTTTCTTTCCTAACTGGAATTAAAATAAATAAAACATTCTGGAGAAGACTCAATCAGGGTCAGCAACTGACACTTCTCCCTTTGAGAAGGTTCTGTTTTCTTCCTATAAGTATAAAGGTGTCAAATGGTTATTTAGAGTTCTGGAGAGCAATTCACTGGAGATGAGACTGAAGAACTGCTAATAATGACCTCCCAGTACAAGGAGTAAAAGACAAAGACCCCAAAAGATCCTAGCTGGACCTCCCCTTCACTGGGTGCTGGCATTCTAAAATGAAACGCCAGAAGCTTTCTCTCCACATTTTACACTCCTCGGAAGAGCGGAGTCAGCGCTGGGAGCCATCTAGAGGATTGACTCAGGGTAACTCAGGGACCAAAGGTGAAGATATCTCCACCTCCAGATCTGACAAGGTGGTGGAAGCTCTGGGAATAGCTGGTGTCTTTCAAAGAAAGGGCTAGAACAAATCATGTTGGGAGACGAGGAAATGGCCACAAGACAAGGTATGAGGATGTGGCATGACACCTGAATGGCTCTCCTGGCACAGGTGTTCCATATATAAACACTTGGTGTTTATATATGCTTACTTGGTGTTTACAGAAGGCTGCTCCTATGACTCTCCTGAGTTAGACTTGAACAATTCAGTAGGGTCTACTTTTGGTTTCCTATTTCTTATCTACAGTCATGCACTGTAGATAACGATATTTCAGTCAATGACAGACTGCATATATGACAGTGGTCCCATAAGATTAGTACCACAGAGCCCAGGTGTGTACTAGGCTATACCATCTAGGTGTATGGAAGCATACTCTATGATGTTGGCACAACAATGAAATTGCCTAACAATGCATTTCTAAAAATGTATCCCCAAAGTTAAGCAACGCATGACTGTATTTTAAGTTTAGGGAACTTTCCGTCTGGAGATGAGCCATGCAGATGTGGTGCAAACACATGTTTGTCTTCCATCTTCAGAGAAGCAGAAGGACATCACGAAAGCTCATGCAGAGAGCCGTGTGGAACTCACACAGCCCCCAGCCCAGATCCGTGAGGGAAGGCCGAGTTGCTGCATATGTCCCTTTCCACTGAGCGGCAGAAGCAGGGGCCCAGACCTTTCCTTGGTTCCAGTAAACAGACTGAGTGTGATACTCCCAGAGCTTGCCAGGACGAGGCCGTGCCTTCCTAGGAAGCAGAAGTCTCTCTGTCGAGACAGGTGCATGCCAACAGGACCACCCACCTCCCACAAACTACGAATCCTCTGTTCCATTTGATGTTTATAGCTCATTAGCTCTGTCTTCTCTCTGGGCACCCCCCCGAAGACCCTCCTCTTGAGAAGGCAGGGGGGAATATGAATACACTTGAAAAAAGAGAGAGTTTCTGAAATCCTTGCTTTCCCTCACAGAGCTCTGAGCCAAGAGTTGGCAGCTTATCTTCATTTGGCACCCCTAGTCACCTTGGCACATAAGCCATCTGGAGGGATATGTCAGGGTTTGGCTGAGTCAATATTTAACTTGGAGCTTTGTGGATTAACAGCCTGGAGACTAGGATGCTGCCTCAGACAATTTCTTCCCTTACCTTTGCTCCTGATGGAATCCTACGTGGGTATGTCTGTTTCCTTCTCGTGTAGCTTTTGGTCTCTAATTGCCGTTAAAGTTTTTACACTGTCTGAAAAGATTTACCTTGTTCGTTTACAACAATACAGCAAATACAAAATGTGGAAAGGTGATATTTCCACCTGAGTTTTTCCCAGGATTTAAAACATTTGCTTTTTTCATCTTTCAGGGCTTGAGACACACCGAGATGTCCATATGGAAAGCTTCCTGTGTTTAAGCCAGCCATATTTTACAACTGAAGAAACACAGCTGATTGGATATTACCAGTTAGACCCTAAGCCAAAAAGAGATCTGTCTGCACTGCTTTCTCGACTAAGACGATCAGTCTGGGCATTGGTGATGTTAGAACTCTGGCCGTGCCAATCATTAATCAAGTGTGCAAGGTGAGGGAAGGGAAAGGAGCTAACTAGAAGCCTTAGTGTTGGGCCGGCCCGGTGGCGCAAGTGGTTAAGCGGTGGCCCGGGGATCGCCGGTTTGGATCCCGGGCGCACACTGATGCACCGCTTATCAGGCCATGCTGTGGCGGCGTCCCATATAAAGTGGAGGAAGATGGGCATGGATGTTAGCACAGGGCCAGTCTTCCTCAGCAAAAAAAGAGGAGGATTGGCAGTTAGCTCGGGGCTGATCTTCCTCACCAAAAAAAAAAAAAAAAAAAAAAAGCCTTAGTGTTAGACAGAAGTCCTAGCGAGAGGGGTACCTGAGGCGGAATCACATAATCGGCCACATCCCAGATCCGGAATCCAAGCGTAGAAGTGTTGGTCACAGTCACGCCCTTGGCTTTGGTAGTAACTGAGCTGACCACTGAGTCCGTTTCCTGGTATCCCTTTTCCCAAACAAACACCCACCTACAAAATAAAACAGGTCTCTTAAATTGCCGTTAGGATTCCATGAATTTGAAATGATGCTAGGGAGCCTCTGATAGGCAGAGGCTCAAAGTATGACATTTACTAATTATGTGACTTTGCAAATGCTGCTTAACTTCTGGGGGCTCCATTTCCACTTCCTGCAAAATGTGGATAATAGCACCTAAACCACCGGCTGGTTTCTGGGAAACAAAGGAGATGATGCAGGTAAAGCACTTAGCACAGTGAATAGCACAAAGAAAATACTCAACGAGTGCTGTCTTTATTATTAGGTATTGGAGCACTTTCAAGGCACTGTGACCTCTGGAATCACCAAGAGATAATAAAAATTATGGTAACCGTTACCATTTGAGGGTTTTTAGGTGCCAGGTGCTGATCTAAGGTCTTTATATGTATTAACTAATTTAATACTGATCATTTTATAAGGCAAGCATCATTATTGTTATCCATTTTACAGAGCAGGAAACTGAGAAACAGAGAGGTTAAGCCACTTACCCAAGGTAATACAGCTAGTAAGTGACAGAGTCAGGATTTGAACTCAAGCCTTTTGCCTCTGAAGCCTCTTCTCTTGCCCTCTATGCTAAAATCCCTGGAGAAGGGAGAATCTCACCATTCAGGTAACTTTTTATAGTAGTTTCTTACTTTTTCTCCAAGAATTCAGGTCACATTAATGCTTTTCTCCTCCAAAGTGGGGGTATTACTACCAGCCTGAATAATTAAAAATCTAAAGGCATTAGTGCATAGTGGTTAGGACACTGGAACACAGACTGAAGACATGAACACAAGTTCATGTCTCAGCCCCACCATGCACTAGGCATAACTTTGGCCAAGTTGCTTAACTTCTCTTTGCCTCAGTTTTTCCCATCTATAAGATGGGAATGATAATAAGACTTCACAGGATTGTTATGAGGTTAAATGAGTTAATGTGGGGCCAGCTTCGTGGCGTAGCAGTTAAGTGCGTATGCTCTGCTGCTCGTGGCCTGGGTTCAGATCCCAGGTGTGCACCAATGCACTGCTTGTCAGGCCATGCTGTGGCAGCGTCCCATATAAAGTGGAGGAAGATGGGCACGGATGTTAGCCCAGGGCCAGTCTTCCTCAGCAAAAAAAAAAAAAAGAGGAGGATTGGCATGGATGATGTTAGCTCAGGGCTGATCTTCCTCACACACACAAAAAATGAGTTAATGTATGTCAAATGCTTAGAACAATGTTTGTGAGTCGCCATCAGTAGGATGAAATTGGCCATGATGGGAGTATTTACACTATGGAAATTGGCCAATACTACAAATCAGAACTCCACCCCACCAGAGCTGTTGTTCAACATCTACCAGCAACTGTTACTATTGTTATTGTTTCTAGAATCAAGAAATGCTAGCATCCCTCTCCCCTCCTTATAAGCCCTAGATGCTGAGACTTCAGAAATTCACTGGTTTTGGTCCCTTATTTATGGGTTTGTCCAGCCTGAGCAGTTTCCAAATTCACTGCCCATCCTAGAGATGGGCTTTCCCCCTAACAAGTCCTCTTCTTCAAGGGGTTCTAGGAATTCAGCTGCAATATAAGATTCCATTTAATTCTAGTTGGACACAAAGAAACTTAGGGCAAGAAGATCACTCATTTTACCACCAAGTACAGTGAGTTGCTAAATCAGAGATACATGGTTTCACAGGAATCGCTATTTCTTCTTCATGTGACTGATAAGAGAAATAGATAACTGAGAAATGTATGTTTTGGAGGACGGACTGCTGTAGGTCACTATGGGAAGAGACCACAATTTCACCAAGATGAATTGGATCAGGAAGTTAAGAGACAAGTTAAAAAAAAAAAAACACCTCTTAATTCAGATCCTGAGTTAGTTTTGATCATAGCAAGGTGGATAAAAGCAAAGCATTTACTGCTTTAAACACCCTCACGATCAAGGTAGAGAACACTCCACAAGAACCCTAGAAAGCTGAGCTGCCCAAACGAAATATAACACAAGCCATATATGTAGTTTAAACATTTCTAGTAGCCATGTTAAAAAGTAAAAAGAAACAGGTAAAATTAATTTTAACGACATTTTATGTAACCCAACATAATCAAAATATTTTAACGTGTTACCAATGTAAGACGTATTCATGTGATATTTTACTTTTTTTTTGTACTGTCTTCGAAATCTAGTGTGTATGTTACAGTGACAGCACATCTCAATTTGGAGTAGGGACATTTCAAGTGCTCGACAGCCACATGTGACTAGTGGCTACCATATCTTGCAGCACAGAAATAGATACTTTCTGCAGTTTAAAACTTTACAGATACCCTAAGGTTGATGTAAACCGAGCCTCCCATGAGCATCAAAAGCCAAGAGGAAAGAGCTGTGGGAGAGCTCCTGATTCCAAATGCTTCAAGTCCAACCAAGCAATGTGAGTTTAGTTAACCAGCTGGCAGTGGGTCTCAAAATTTAAGGGTACGTCACAATCACTGAGGGGGCAAGGAGTTGGTTGCAGTTGTACTTAATGAGTCCAAACCTGGGGGAGGTCTAGGCAGTTCTGATGTAGAGTCCATGCCTGGAAAGCCATTTTATTGAATACTGTCAGTACCTATTGCTGCTGGGCAGATCGATGTAAGAAGCCAGAACCGTGGGATCATGCAAATTCCCTTGGGCAGTGTTAATAGATTCGGAGCCTCATCTCAGGGTAGGGGAATCTGTTACTTTTAAACAATTACTCAGGTGAGTCATGATCAGGTAGGTTTGGGAAACACTAGAACACTGACTCCCAGACTTTTCTGCACATCAGAATCTCCTGGGGAGTTGGTCATACTCTACAGCCATTAAATCAGAAGGTCTGGGGATGGGTGCCAGCAATCAGAATTTTTTAAAGATTCCCAAACGGTTCTAATGTGCAGCTGGGGACCACTGCATTAGGCCATTGCAAAAGGAATGACCGAGTACATAACATCTGTCAGCTCAGCAGGTGTAAACACCATAACCACCAGGTGGACCTTACCTCAGTTGGTAAACTAATTTCCACCTCCTCTCTTGAGTTTTATTAAATTGTAACGCATGCATTCAATTAAAATTAAGCACTTGGTGAGAAGTGAAGGTTCTCTTATATGGGTGGTAGGGCCCATATAAGCATAAGAGGGCAGCACGGGGTATGATGAGGCTAAGGCCGGTAACTATACAAAAAAACCCTAACAACTCCACAAAACAAAGGAAGCGAACTTGAAACGCTTTGTGGAAGTGTGACCGCTCTACTATCCTGGGTTACCACACGGTGCTCAAAGGAAAAGACCAGAAGCCACAGACCCAAAAGGAAGCAAGCGGAAATTCTAAACCTTGGTTTGTCAGCAGATCATCAGAATGGGAAGTGCGGAGCAAAGATTGAGACGTTTAGGGCACAGCCGCCACGCAGCCAAAGGACATCATGGAGCAAGTCAGAAGGACAAGAAGCAGGAAAGGTGAGGATGAAGGTCTAGTTAGGCTTTGTCCTTAAAACACAACATCAAAGCAGTCCCCTGCCCCGGAGCCCGGCACAGAGCCCGTCCCCCCCAACCCCCGTGGCTAGGGTCCGGGGAGGGGGGTGGGTGTCCCTGGCCTCGGGTCGCCGCCCCCAGAACCCGCATGGAGGGCGCCCGCGGGGCTCACCCGACGACCTAGGCCGGGATGAGCAGGCGGATGGCCGGGCCCCAGAAGGGAGTGTTCCCAGCCATCGGGTCACCCCCAGCCCCCGGAGCCACGGCGCCCGCCGCCGCGCTCACCCGATGACGTAGACCAGGATGAGCAGCTGCACGGCCCGGTTCATGAGCCCCACTTTACGGCTGCGTATGAGCACGATGCGCGGCGTGTCGTACTCAAACAGGAAGGCGGCCAGCGCCGCGCAGCAGCCCGCCATGGCCCGCGCCCTCCGCCGCCGCGCCGCCCGGGCTCCGCGCTCTGGGCCGGGCCAGGGGCCCGCCGCCTCGTCCCCGCCCGGGAGCCCCGCCCAGGCGGCCTGGCCGGCCCGCGCGTCGCCGTTCGCGGGGGAGGGCCCGGAAGGAGGCGGCGCTGGCCCTCGGGGGATGGGGCCAGGCGGAAGGCGTGACCTCCCCTCGGGTGCGGGTGACGCCTCAGGATGGCCGGGGAGCGACCCCCTCAAGTGGCATGGGCTCTGCGGGGAAGGGGTGACCTCCTCTTGGGGAACCAATGACTCCCCTCAGAGGCCGGGGCCAGGGGATGAGTGGGGTATGAGTGACCGCCTCAGGAGTGGCAAGGTGAGGGAATGACTCCCTCCGGAGCGCCCGGGAGGACGAGTGAGCCTCTTAGGGGAGGTAAAGCCCTCCAGGAGACAGGAGAGTTACCTCCTCAGGGGGGCCCAGGTAGGCGTGTAACGAGCGACCCCCTTAGGGGGTCCCGGAGGTACGAGTGACCTTGTGTGGGGGGCAGCTTAGGAGAAAGAGCAATCACTCTGGAGGTCCAAACTTGTGCGGGCTCTATTGGGGGTGCTGGGGGAGCCGGGGGCAGTGCTGCTTTCTCAACCTCTGGGGGAAAAGCCGAAATATTAGGTGACCTAGGAGCCCTTGGCCACAGCCACACATCCCCTAAAACGCCCCTCTTGGAATTGAAGCCAGGGCGCGTCCCTACTCCAATTCAGATACTTCCTTAGTTGCCGGACAGGGGAGGAAGCAGTCAGAGCTAGGTGAGAGGAGGGTGTCTGCGGCCATCCTTTCAACTGAGAACGTTTTATCACAGCTTTAGGGAAACTTGGAAAATAGAGGGAAAGTGGAGGAGGCACCCAGAGTTCCACCACTTGAACATAATTTTCCATGTTTGTTCATTCTCTTCAGGTGTGTTTTCATAGGGATGTTTCATATTTAGTTTCCTTAATTCATTCAACAAGTATTAGTAAGTGCCCTCCATATGCCAGGCACTGTCCAGTGAACAGAACAAGCCCAAGCCGCCTGCCTTTGTGGAGTATACATTCTAGCAGGTAATTGTGTATAAAATTTTAGTTCATAATCATAGTCAACGATGGTGCTTTTCATTTCCTGATTCACACTACTTATTTTCCATGTTACTGCAGACTCATCATAATGATCATTTTTAATCTATGGACTGCTTCTTCCAGAGGGTATGCCATGATTTCCCTGACCTCATCTGATTGCTTCTAGTTTGGGGATCCTATGCATAATCTTTGATACAACATTTTAGTTCATTTCCTGGATTGAGATTACTAAGCCACACCACCTTGTTCTTCCAAATAGAGAAAGGTGAATAATAAGACAATTTGACGAAAACAGCGTCTGCCTCTAGAGATGGAATTATTGAGTTAGAGGGAGGAACAGAGCTGCCACCTGCCTCAGTCCAAAATGGTCCCAGGAAAAGGTGATGACAAGTTAAGTGGATTTTATTCATTCATTAGACAGATATTTACTAAGTGCCTGTTGTCTGCTTGGCCGTGTCCTTGATGCTAGGGATATGAGAGTGAATGGACAGATGAAGTCTGCTGAAGTGGGGCTTGGTGCAGTTGGGAGGGCTTAAATTCTATATAGAAAAGGAAAACCCAGCTGCTAAATTCTCATTGAAAGGGAACTTAAAAATGCTTTTCCTTAAGAGTCAAAACACATTTCCTGCTCTCTTTAATACTTATCCCATAGTCATGAGATGGTCTCAGCCTTACAGATCTTGAGTTTAAATGGTATGCCTGCATTTTGGAACAAAGTCAATTAAGAGAAATGTAGAAATACAAGTTTTCCTAAATTACTAGTTGGTAACATATCCTTAGACCCAACCAGAGAAACCAGTCCTGAAAAATGATTAGGAAAAGAAAGTTATTTCATTTACACCTTTGCCCTTAGTTTATCTCTTTTTAAAAACAGCTTTCTTGAGGTATAATTGACATACAATAAACTGCACATATTTAAAGTGTACAGTTTTCTAAGTATGACGTGTACACCCATGAAACCATCACCACAGTCAAGATAGTGAATATATCCAATGTCCTAGCCAGAGTAATCTTAGTTTATATAAAGTGACTGCTGAATACAGTTGGGACTTTTCACATACATATGTCTTAATTACCTTCAGTTGCATATTTGTTGTATAGCTTGACTGAGTATAGTCAGTTATTGAGCAACTTTGGGAATTGAGTTTAAAAAGAAATGATTTTCAGTAAAGGGGCCAAGACAGTTCAATGAGGAAAGAATAGTCTTTTCAACAAATGGTGCTGGAACCACTGGCTATTTACATGCAAATGATGATGTTTGACCCCTACCTCTTACCATATATAAAAATTAACTCAAAATGGACCAAAGACCTAAATGTAAGCTAAAACTATAAGACTCAGATGAAAACATAGGTGTAAATATTTGTGACCTTGGATTACGCAATGTTTTTTTTGATATGACACCTAAAGCACAGGCGACACAAGAGAAAGTAGATAAATTGGACTTAATCAAAGTTTAAAACTTTTGTGCTTCAAAGGATACCATCAAGAAAATGAAAAGACGACCCACAGAATGGGAAAAATATTTACAAATCATGTATCAGATAAGGGTCTAGTATCGTAAACATCTTAACTAAGAGTTCTTTAACTCTTATAACTCATCAATAAGATGACAACCCAATTAAAAATGGGCAAAAGATTTGAATAAACATTTTACAACAAAGATACACAAATGGTCAATAAGGACATGAAAAGATGTTCCATATCACTAGTCATTAGGGAATGCAAATCAAAATCACGAGATCCCACTTCATCCTATTAGCGACTATAATCAAAATGATGGACAGTTTAAAAGATGGCAAGGCTGTGGAGAAATTGGGAGACTCATAAGCTGCTGGTGGGAAAGTAAAATGGTCTAGCTGCTTTGGAAAACAGTTTGGCAGTTCCTCAAAATGTTAAACAATTATCATATGACCTAGCAATTCCATTCCTAGGTATATACCCAAGAGAACTGAAAAGATATGTTCATGCAAAAACTTGTGCATGAATGTTCATAGCGTTATTCATAATAGCCAAAAAGGAGAAATAACCTAAATGTCCATCAACTGATGAATGGGTAAATAAAAGGTGGTACATCCATACAATGGAATATTATTTAGCCATAAAAAGGAACGAAACACTGATACATGCTACAATGTGTGTGAACCTTGAAAATATCCTAAGTGAAAGAAGCCAGGTACAAAAGGCCACTTATTATATGATTCTGTTTATATGAAATGTCCAAAATAGGCAAATCCATAGAGACAGAAAGTACATTAGTGGTTGCCTAGGGCTAGGGGAAAGAAAGAATGGTGGAGAGATTGCTAATGAGTACAACATTTCTATTTGGGGTGATGAAAATGTTCTGGAAATTAGATAATGGTGATAGTTGCAGAACACTTGTGAGTGTACTTTATAAGTCACTGAACTGTACATTTTAAGTGAGTGGGTTTCATGGTATGTGAATTATATCAAATTTAAAAAAAAAAAGAAACAGGGAGTAGACAACCAAGGCCTCAGAAAAAAAAAAAGGTTCATACCTCACAATAATGGGGCCAAACCTTATGTTCTTTCTTCGTAGGGGAGCACCTCAGGCCCTTTGTTTTAGATAAAGTTCTAACCGTCTGAGTTATCTGGCTCCTTTGTTGCATATTAAGCCAGTTTACCACAAAGTTCTTCCTCTAAAAACTGCCCTTCCTCACAGAGGTGCCACAGCAGCCATTTTTATGCTGTGTGACCTTATCATTTGGACCACAGGGGGAACTGAACCCCAAAGTGCCAATCTGATTCTCTCTCTGGGACTGTGGCACTGGGAGAGAGGCAGCTTTTTGTTTTCTCCAAGTGACTGGAACTGAGTTGACGTAACCTCGGGGCTGTGGCAGAGTCACGTTCATGGAGAAGCCGAGAAGGGGAGTCGGCAGAAGCAAAAGAAAGAAACAGACGGGCAAAGGGACCCAAAGGTGAGGGGACTAAGAAAATGGCCTCTTTGGGGGCCGGCCCCGTGGCTTAGCGGTTGAGTGCGTGCGCTCCGCTGCTGGCGGCCCTGGTTCGGATCCCGGGCGCACACCAACGCACCGCTTCTCCGGCCATGCTGGGGCCGCGTCCCACGTGCAGCAGCTGGAGGGATGTGCAGGTATGACATACAACTATCTCCTGGGGCTTTGGGGGAGAAAAATAAATAAATAAAATTATTAAAAAAAAAAAAAATGGCCTCTTTGGTTTCTGCTGAGTTCCTGGTTCTGCCCCCTTGGTTCACTTTTGCGCTTAAGGTACCCCTAAACCTTATAATGTTCATTTTTTTTCGTAAGCTAGTAGGCTTTGGAAACTTGGAATTGAAAGGACTTTGGCTATGGTGCAAGGTTCTGAGAGATGAAACATGTACTGTTGCCAGTAATGTGGGTGTTAAAACAAGTGTTTGTATGAATGCAGCAAACTAGGGGTGGGATGCCCTGCTTGAGGCCACCTATACTAACAGCAGCAATAAATAAGTAGCCCATAAAAAGAAATAAGTCCCTATAAAAAGCAGAGCCAAGAACTCCTAAAAACTCATCAATCTGGGACCGTTTAGTTGACAGGCTGACCTCGGTGCACCGTAGGGCGTCATTTGGTTAGAGCCTGGTAAGAATGATGTTGTTACAATGGCCTTGAGCCACAAAAGGCCAGTCAAATGAAGTTCAGGAGTATCTTCAATGAAAAAGTGTTTAAATGTTGAGGCATTTAAAGATGTAAGATTCAGGGGCCGGCTCACTGGCGTAGTGGTTAAGTTCATGTGCTCTGCTTCATCGTCCTGGGGTTCACAGGTTTGAATCCTGGGCACAGGCTGACGCACCACTCATCAAGCTATGTTGTGGTGGTGCCCCACATAGAAAAAAGAGGAATATAGGCACAGATGTTAGCTCAGAGCCACTCTTCCTCAGCCAAAAAAAAAAAAAAGATGTAAGATTCACTTACCTGACACATAGACATTGTGAAATACGTCATTGTATAACATAATGATAGATACATGTGGTCCAAATGTTTAATTATATATACCTCCTAAAACAGCACATCCCCTAAATAAAGAACAAGTTGGTAGAAAAAGTGAGGAGTGAATTATTTTATAATTTTGCTGTTGCTTTCCCCATGGAATCCTTGAGACTGAAGCTGTTGTGGAACATAGAAGAAAAAAAACCCCTGACTTATCTAATAGGCCATGTGCCGATCACAGATAATCCTCTGTGCTATTTGCTAGATCAGTGGATCTCAACCCTATCAGACCCAATGTCTCTTTAAAAAGAAATATTTTCTAATATCCTGTTAGGAGCCTTGAAAGAAATTAATATGGAATATAATCTACCTACACTCAAATATGTATATATATGTAAATATGTATATATATTTGGTTTGTATTTTCGTAATGATTAGTGATATTGAGCTTTTCATGTGCTTATTGGCTATTTGTACATCTTGGGAGAAATGTCTGTTCAGACCCTTTGCCCATTTTTTTTTTTTTTTCTGAAGAGGATCGGCCCTCAGCTAACGTCTGCCAATCCTCCTCTTTTTGCTGAGGAAGACTGGCCCTGGGCTAACATCTGTGCCCATCTTCCTCCACTTTACATGGGACGCCGCCACAGCATGGCTTGACAAGCAGTGCGTCGGTGCGCGCCCAGGATCCGAACTGGCGAACCCTGGGCCCGCTGCAGCGGAGCGTGCGCACTTAACCGCTTGCGCCACCGGGCTGGCCCCCCTTTGCCCATTTTTTAATTGGGTTTTCTCTTTATTTAAGTTGTAAGAGTTCTTTATGTGTTCTAGATACAATTCCTTATCAGGTATATGATCTGCAAATGTTTTCTCCCATTCAGTGGGTAGGAGGAATTCCAGATTATTGAAATGGAGAAAACGGCAAGTATGATATTCTTGCAGATGAACTGGACCTATTTCTGTAACTCTGTCTTGAAATCCCAGCACATTTAGCATTTGGTCTCTAGGATGTGAAAAGACCTTGGAGACCACATCCTCCAATAGGCTACAGAGAATAGAGGATGGATAGGGAAAAAAAGCTAGGAATAGAAGAGGCGATGGAGCAGTTGTGAGGTCGGTCAGCCTGTGGGGACTGGGTCTGATATTACTGGAAACAAAGGTATTCAGGAGTGGACACTACGTGTGCCAGGCACTGGGATAGATATAAGATTGTTTGCTAGGTGTGCATCCTTAGACAGCTATTTACTTTTTGGGAGTCTGTTTCTTTATATGTGTTACTGTGTCAAGTATGAAATCATCTTTATGATAGTAATAACAACAGCTAAGACACTGCTAAATGCTTTATAGTCTTCATGTCCTTCAGTTGTGCATGAAGCGTGAGGTAGGCACTGAGGAGTAAAACTGAAACTTAGATCATACAAGTGGTTGAGTCAGGATTTGAGTCCGTGTCTGTCTGATTCCAGAATCTTTGCTCTTAACTATTTCATTATGTAGCCTTAAAATGCTGTGAAATCATTTTGTCCACTCTAAATCATTGTGTAATATTATGTGGGACTGTTTTTATGGTTCCATTGCTTGGAGTGTACCAAGATTAAGAGATAATGAGGATTGTAGGGGGTCACCTTGAAATGGGAGAAATCTTGTTTGTGGAGATGATAGTTATTGGAATCCCATGGATTTCATTATGTTTCCTGACATTAGCATACAATGTAATAAAATATCTTTTCAAATTTACTTAGAAATTATTAGATACCTAAATATTTGTAAGGATTACCCAACAGACTCAGGAAAATAAGACCTAAAGATACAGTCTCGTTAGTGTCAAATCTGAGAACTTTCTAAGATGCTATCTTAATTCCTGTGGGAGGCAGAATAATGACCCCCTCCCTCCCTCCCCCAAGGATATCCACATCCTAATCCCCGGATCGAACCTGTGAATATGTTACCTTATGTGGCAAAAGGGACTTTGCAGATGTGGGAGGGACTTTGAGATGGGGAGCTTGTCCTGCATTATCCTGGTTTAATCAGAAAGGTCCTTAAAAAATGAAGGGAGGGGCTGAAGAGTCAGAGTCAGAAAAGGCCTGTGACAGCAGAAGCACAGGTCAGAGTGATGAGATGGCTAGCTGGAGGCCATGAGCCAAGGAATGAAGCTGGAAAAGGAGAAGTGGATTCCCCCTAGAGCCTCCAGAAGGAACGCAGCCCTGCTGACACCTTGATTTTAGCCTATAAGACCTATTTTGGATTTCTGCCCTCCAGAACAGTAAGGTAATATATTTGTGTTGTCTTAAGCCACTAAATTTGTGGTAGTTCCAGCATCAACAGGAAACTAATATAGTTACTAACTCCATGGAAACATTATAAACATAAAATTCTTAATTCCAATTAAGCTACAGAGAATTTCATTTACTATCTTTAGTCTTTAATCTTAGGACAGTTTGATTTGTTTTCTTTTGGGAGGATTTTGGTGTACATTTTTCTATGTACACTCACATACATGGGAAGGGGCCAGGGCTTGAGGGAGAAATACAAAGCTAACTTATTAGGTAAATGATTATTCCCTTACAAAATAATTTTTGTAAGCACAGAAAATAAATCTCTTACCCAAACAAAATAAGAGCTTTAAAAAAAATTCAAAACCATTTGTATGAATTTAGATTTTTTTTCCCTTAAAAAATAAGTGGAAAAATAAAGATTTTTTTTAACAGAGTAGAAATGTTTGCCTCATTTAATGTTCTTAATGATGTTTTTATAGTAACTAGGTGGGAATCTTAGTCAATGGTAGCCAAATATTGATGCTGTGATAGGTAATGAAAAGAGACAAAGGCTGCAGAGCACGTGGATTTGACTTGAAAAGTTTACAACGATTTGAGTCCCACTCAGGATGTCTTGTTTGTATATGGTACAGCTTCAAGCAAAGGAGGTAAATCTTTAGGTGACAACTGTCCTGGTTTGCCAGGGACTGAGAAGTTTCCCAGGACGTGGGACTTGCAGTGCTAAAACTGGGAAAGTCCCTGCCCAACAGGAAGAGTTGGTGACCTTGGAAGGATTAAGTTGACTAGCTTCAGGAAGGCTCATGATAACGTGAATTCTGAGCCAGGACTCCGCAGGCCATTGACACTGCTTACTGTACTCCCCTCATCAATCCCAAGCTTCACTCTCGGGAGAGTTGTACTGGTTAAACTTGAACTAGATCTGTTAAAAAAGAGAAGGGGCTGTCGCAAGAAGCAAGAAGGCTTTCCAAGAGATGTAACCTCTAACCCGTACTTCTGATCTTATATCAGACAACTTCAGGCTTACTTGGAAGTCTGAATAAAAATGAAACAAAACAACAACAAGAATCAAACCTATCTGCTTTGAACTCTAGTGAAGACAGAGTTTTCTGGAATACACAGACTGTGTGTTAATCTTTTCCACCCCCAACAACAATTATTGGATTCTTAGCCAAACAGTGTCCAGTAGATCCTAATCCAACACAGTGGGAATCCAGGTTTCTCCAGCTCTGCACAGCTGTTTCTATTTTGAAAACTACCTTCACGTGAGTTGATACTCAGAATCCCGTTTTATGGTTGAGTAAAAACTCAGCCTCATTAGTGTTTGATAAAACATTCTGGAGGTCTTGCTTTTTCTAGTTGCTATGCCTCCCTCTGTCTGTCATAAGAGATTTTTCTTGATGCAAATTGGTGGCTAAGAGAAAACAAAAGCACAGAGGGAAGGACTGGTCAGACTCCAAAACCATCAACTGATAATGATAACAGTTTGAATTTCCGTTGTCTGGGTGCAGATTAAGAATAACCTCTTTAATTCATGTAAGCAAATCACAAAGCATTCTCTTGGGATTTTCCCAATTCTTTTCTATTGTAAGTGTAGCCTCCGAAAAATCAGTGAACACTGTGCGTCTGGGTAGTTTTATAACTCTCACGTGTTAGGTGTGCACGACAAGGGCCGTGCTGAGACACGTAAGATATGTTGTGCAGTTATAAGCACAACCAACAGGAAGTGTTTGTGGAGGGTAGCATTTGTCTCTTCGGTTGCTTCCCTTTTTCTGGTTTTCCCATGTTTCCGTCAGGATATTCAACAGGAAGAGGGATGACAGACTGCAGTCACTTTCTTTGGGTCAGCTGAGGGTACAGGTTGCTTCTTTCCTGCCCTGAGAATTATCCAGAGTGCTCACCTCCTCCTGCTCCCTGTGTCCAGCCTCTTTACTAGGGGTGAAACACCATCAGCCTCAGCCTTCTGTTTGACCCAAATCTGCCATTTGGCTTTGGTTTTGGTCTCAGCCTTTGGAAGGCCAAGTAGTCAAATGACTACTTCAACATCATTTCTGGCCTCTCTGAACTTGTACGTGATCTGTGAATGTGGGATCACATAAGTAACCGTCATCTCGAATCAGAGTATCAATGTCAGTGATATGAATGAGGCCTGTTGTTGGGATATGTTGTTAATATGTGAATATTCACTTTCGAATGTAAGTGAGCATTCTAGTTGTAACTGAAGTGAAAAAACTTTCCTTAGGTACTCTATATGTTGAAATTTTATCAGTAGTTTAAGTATACATTTAGATTTGTTATTGCTAAAATAATGATTGGAAACTTTTATTTTCAAAAATAATAACTAAACTTTCAAATAGTTTAATAGAAAAATTGATGGACAGACTATTAGGAAAGATTTTTCTTGGCTAGATAATAATTTGACTAACAATAAAGGTCTAAAAATATTAGAAATTTAAAATGTGAGTGAAGAAATAATCTTTAATTTGCTCTTGAAAATATTCAGAAAGTGGGCCGGCCCCGTGGCTTGGCGGTTAAGTGCGTGCGCTCTGCTGCTGGCGGCCCGGGTTCGGATCCCGGGATCGCACCGACGCACCGCTTCTCCGGCCATGCTGAGGCCGCGTCCCACGTACAGCAACTGGAAGGATGTGCAGCTGTGACAGACAACTATCTACTGGGGCGTTGGGGGGAAAATAAATAAATAAAATCTTTAAAAAAAAAAAAAAAAAAGAAAATATTCAGAAAGTATCTTCAAGCAGTGTGCAAAGCTTCGGTTTGTGGGATTGTTTCAATGAAATTACGGCATCATCATCCCCCCAGTTTTCAAGTATACAAGTTGAAGAGGACATGTCTTTTTTTTTTTTTTTTAATTTTATTTATTTATTTTTCCCCAAAGCCCAAGTAGATAGTTGTATGTCATAGTTGCACATCCTTCTAGTTGCTGTATGTGGGACGCAGCCTCAGCACGGCCAGAGAAGCGGTGAGTCGGTGTGCGCCAGGGATCCGAACCGGGGCCCCCAGCAGCGGAGTGCGCGCACTTAACCGCTAAGCCACAGGGCTGGCCCAAAGGACATAAGTCTTTACCATGGTTGTGTAGTATGTAGGAGGAGGGAAAATTTAGTGATTTGGTGGCAGTATCGCTATCAACAGTGTCCTGTTCTGGCAGAGCTGCCAAAAAATATCTTAGCTCCATCTTTGAACAGTTGGAAGTGAATATCTGATCAATGTCCGGATGTTCAGTGGAGCAATCACAGGAGGGGTCCTAAGGAATTAATGCCCCTCTGTTATAAAAATCAAACTTTAAAATTCGATTAGTAAAATGTAATAAAATTGAAATAATAATTAAACTTTTGGAAATTTTTCAGATTGATTCTTGTACTGTGGCAGTAATATTAGTCTTTGGTTATTGATTTTAATACTCAGCCATTTGGCGAGATGTGTATTTGGTACTCCTTTACCCTTTTTATTAATTATTTTTAATTGAGGTGAAATTCACGTAACATAAAGTTGACCATTTTAAAGTGAAAAATTCAGTGGCATTTAGTAAATCACCATGTTGTGCAACTACCACCCCTATCTAGTTCCAAAACATTTTCATCACCGCAAAAGGAAACTTTGTACCCATTAAGCAGTAGCTCTCCCTTCCCTCTCCTTCCCAGCTCCTGGCAACCACTGATCTGTTCTCTGTCTCTATGGATTCACCTAGTCTGCATGTTTCGTATAAATGGAATCATTACATGTGACTTTTTGTGTCTGGTGTCTTTCGTTTAGGATAATGTTTTCGAGGCTCACCCACATTGTAGCATGTATTGGTATTTCATTCCTTTTTATGGCTGAATAATATTCTGTTGTATGGATGTCACATTTTGCCTATCCATTCATCAGTTAATTGACATTTGAGTTGCTTCCACCTTTTGGCTATTGTGAATAGTGCTGCTATGAACATGCCTGTACCAGTATTAATTTGAGTCCCTGTTTTCAATTCTTTGGGGTATATACCTAAAAGTGGAATTTCTGGGTGATATGTTAATTCTATGTTTAACTTTTTTTTTGTTTTGGTGAGGAAGACTCGCCCTGAGCTAACATCTGATGCCAATCCTCTGCTTTTTTTGCTGAGGAAGACTGGCCCTGGGCTAACATCCGTGCCTACATTCCTCTACTTTATATGGGACGCTGCCATAGCATGGCTTGACAAGCAGTGCGTCGGTGCGCGCCCCAGATCCCAACCTGCGAACCCTCAGGCCGCTGAAGCGGAGCGCGTGCACTTAACCGCTATGCCACCAGGCCAGCCCCCGATGTTTAACTTTTTGAGGGACCGTCAAACTGTTTTCCCCCTTTACCCTTCATACCCAGGATATATGCACAACTATAGCCCGCTGACCCAGAAATTCAGTTTCTTTGAGTGGCTCCAGAAATAATCAAGGCGCAGTAACACTGTGCCATTGGTATGATCAGATCCCAGAGACCTTTACTGGGATTCCTTTGCAGTTGCCCTGGTACCTGGGCAGATCTGCTGAAGACAAACCAAGACATCTGTATTGGGAAGAACTTATCTGACCTCATTGTGCTGGCTTATTGGGGACATTCATCTGTGCTTTCATCAAATAGTTATTTGGTGTTGGATGTTTATCTGGAACCAAACAGACAAGAATCTCTGCCTCAAGGAACTTACATTCCAGTGCCAGGAGACAGACAATAGACAATAAAAATAATAAGTAGGGGCAGTCAGGGAAAGCCATGCAAATTTATCAGCGTGTGATTGCAATAGTCTTAATATTTAAAAAAACTCTATTGTGACCATCATAGTCTACTTTTTATTCTGTAATTTATTTGCTTTTTTCTTAGACACACCTCTGGCAAGACTTCTATCTTATTGATGTTTTCATAGAACCAGCTTTTAGTTTTGTTAGTTGTCTCAGTTGTTCTTTATTTCATAGATTTCTGCCCTAATAGTTATTATTTCCTTCTTTTTTCTTTCAGTTGGTTCTGCTGCTCTTTTCCCAATGTTTTGAGTTGAATGCTTAGCCCATGTCTTTTTTTAACCTTTCTTGTTTCCTGATATATGTATATAAAGCTATAAATTGCCCTTTAAAGTGGTACTTTCACTGTGTCCCACTAATTTTGACATGTGGCGTTTTCATTATCATCCAGTGTTAAATATTTCCAAGGGTCATTTAGCAATATTTTATTTAGTTTCCAAATATGGTTTACATTTATCTTTTAAAAATTAATTTCTCATTTCATTGAAATGTGGTTGGAGAACCTGGTCTGTATCATATTGATCATTGGTAATGTGTTGAAGGAAGTACATGCTCTAATGTGTGTCTGTTTTTGTAAATGTTCCATGTGCCCCCTAAAAGAATGCGCATTCTCTGTTGGGTGTTGAATTCTCTATCCATCTATCAGCTCGAGGGAGGCCCTCTCTAAGGAAGTACATTTGAGCTGAGATCTGAATGTCAGGAAGGAGCCAACTCTGAAAATCTTCAGGGAAAGGATGCCAGCCAGAGGGAATGGCAAGTGCAAAGGCCCTGAGGTAGGAACAAGCTTGGTGTGTTCCAAGAACAGAAAGAAGGCTAATATGAACGGAGCATAGTAGGCAAGGATGAGAGTGAGGTAAGCTAAGGTCCTGAGAGGTAGTCAGGGGCCAGATCAGGTGGGGCCTCAGAGGCTGTGGTAAGGACTTTTGATTTTAACTAACATAGTACATTCATTGACCACTTACCAGGTGATGTGCTAAGCAGTTTATATAAGCTTAATGCCAAATACAAATTGACCTCATTTTATACAATGGAGGGAGCATTTTGAGATTAAAAGTACGTTAAGACCATATTGAGCCCAGTCCTTTTCTTTTGCAAATCAGAAAACTAAGATGAGGTCTAGAGGGGTCTCACAGCTAGTCAGTCAAAGCCCACGCTCTGGACATCCCCCTCTTTCTTTGATAGATAAGCTCCTAAAAAGGACTCCATTTTTATATGATTTCATTCAAATGTTATTGAAAGGAATCTTATCTTGTTATGAGCCCCTTTATAAGCAAAATTCATTCTTACCCATCCTATTTGCTTATTTAGTGAATCTAGATTTTTATAGATCGGGTTTATTTAAAGTGAGTTTCCCACAGGGACTCTTTCCTCGCCTAAAATGTTCTGCTTACTCTAATTTTACCCCTCACTGCTTCATTTCGACATTTGAATCTGTTTCTATGAGGCAGCAGCTTCAGCCCACTCTATATTCCCCTGGGTGCCACCTTCATTTCTAGGATGACGTGTCCCAGCCCGTTTTGATGAGGCCTCTATGGCACATTCAGAAGCCTCCACCTCGCAGAGACACTCACAGTAATTACCCTTTGGCACTGCCTGGCTGCGTGTGGGTTTCCTCACCTCACCCACCTTGGAGGCTGAGCCACTTTGCTCTCCCAGGGGCACAGGAACTAATGCGGACGTACTCTGAGCAAGGAAAAGCTGATGCCAGGCATTGCGTCAGGCAGTCCTCAAACTGAATGGGCACGGCGCACATTCAATGCTTACCTGCATGCTCAACACAGGGATCAGCAAGTGCCTTTGTGAACCTCGTCGTTTAGTGCTTTATCTGAAATTGAAGGCAAATTTATTCCCATCGGAATAGTAGAAATAGTAATGGATGACAAAGTCAATGCCTCAGGCAAGTTCTGTGCCTCAAATTCCACCCTTAGAGAGCCAAAGGTAAGAGTTATATCCACCAGCCACTGGCTTATCCCTTCTTCCTTGCAAATCCTTGCAAATACCGTACTCTTGGCTTGCTGGCCGTGCTGGGGATCTCCAGTGGGATATTTTCTTACCAGACGGATATGCATTTGGAGGACACTAGGAAATTTGAACAGCAAGCTGACCCAAGCCTCCAATTGAGACTCAGAGTGTTTAGACACTGCAAAAAAAAGTATGCATTTTTTAATAATATAGAGAAATTTCCACAAAATATAAAAATCCCACAGTTACGTAGGTATTAGTTTTTGGCAATTTTAAAAATTGTGGTAAATATACATAACATGAATTTATGATTTTAAGTATTTTTAAGTGTACAATTTAGTGGCATTAAGTACATTCACAGCGTTGTGCAACCATCATTATTGTCCATTTCCAGAACTTTCTCATCATCCCAAACAGAAGCTCTGTACCCATTAAACACTAACTTCCCCTTTCCTTCTCCTCCCTGGTCTCTGGTAACCTTTATTTTACTTTCTGTCTCTATGGATTTGCCTCTTCTGGGTATTTCATATAAATAGAATCATACAGTATGTGGCCTTTCGTGTCTGGCTTATTTCACTTAGCATAATGTTTTCAATGTTCATCCATGTTGTAGCATGTATCAGAACTTCATTTTCTTAATGGCCAGGTAATATTCCATTGCATAGATATACCCCATTTTGTTTATCCATTCATCTGTTGATGGACACTTGGGTTGTTTCCATCTTTTGGCCATTTTCAGTGATGCTGCTGTGAACATTTGTGTGTGAGTGTCTATTTGAGTCCCCACTTTCAATTCTTTTGGGTCTATACCTAGGAATGGAATAGATGGATCATATGGTAATTCTATATCTAAATATTTGAGGAACTGCCAAGCCTGGCATTAGATTTCATATTCAAAATATATTTGCCACAATTAAAAAGAAAGAAGAGAGGTGTCTTTGTGGAGGTGCTGTAACAAAGCACCACAAAAGATGGGGTGACTTAAATAACAGGAATTTGTTTTCTCATGATTCTGGAGGCTGGAAGTCCAAGATCAAGGTTTTGGCAGGGACGGTTTCTTCTGAGGCTTCTCTCCTTGGCTTATAGATGGCCATCTTCCCCCTGTATCTTCACATGATCTTCCCTCTGTGCCTGTGTCCTCATGTCCTCTTTTTATAAGGACACCAGTCAGATTGGATTAGGGCCCACCTATATGATCTCATTTTACCTTAATTACCTCACTAAAGACTACATCTCCAAATGCAGTCATATTCTGAGATAATGGAGTTGTGACTTCAGCATATGCATGGGGGTGGCTGGGGGAGGGTGGGCAAGGTTCAGCCCATAATAAGAAGTATAGAGCCAGCCATATGCCAACTCTTAATTGACAAAACAAATCATAGTAGAGGAAAACCCAAAAGAAGGTTTTTAAGCTTGATTTCTGGATTTCAGGAAATGCCAGTTATCCTTTCTGATATCTCTGAATGATTACATTTGTCATTATCCATGACATATTCCAATGAGGTGGTTCTTCTTTGTCTCTTTAAATGTGCATTCAGGGTTAAAGGTTTTTAATAAATATTATAGGGTTAAAGGTTTTTAATAAATACTATCTTTGCAGGGAAAAAAAAGCTCTAATTAAAGGCTCACATTCTCCTTAAGCAAGAAATGTCATGCAGATTGTGTTCTGCCTTGAACATCTTTCAGTGTCATTTGCTATCCTTCTATGGCATCATTTAAAATAGCTGCATACTGTTCTGTTATATGAATGTGCCATAATTTATTTAACCAGTTCTCTATTGTTGGACTTAAACGAATTTAAAAAATACTTTCTCAGATTCTTCCTTTTCTTTCTATCACCACCACCCAATTAGTCCTGGTTGCTTATTGAGTCACTCTTGTATGATCCCTGCAGACTTCTAAGTAATGTCCTTCCCAGGGTTTCCACCTCCACCCAACATCCTCATGGCTGTCTGAAGGATGTTCTTAAGTCACTGACTGCTTTCCTCATGTCCTCTGGCAGCCCAAGAATGGCTCTATCTTGACTTTGCAATTGGTCCAAACACCTCAGCGTTTTTGTTTTTTTTTAAGATTTTCCCAAATCAGTTTCTATTTATCTTTGTCCACTTCCTTCCTAGTCTGGGGAGCCAGCCAAGTCTACTTGTCATCTCAGCACATACCATATTCATTTCTTTCTGGACCTAGCTCATGCCACTGGTCCTGTTGGGAATTTCTCTTCTCATCCCACTGAATGTTTCCAGTCTCTTCATCCGGAAGGGCCAGCTCACGTCTCACGAGCATCATAAAGCCCTCTGTGGTTACTCTTGCCTGTACGGATTTTATTTTGCCTTTCTTTGAGCTTCTGTTTCACTGAGATGGGACCACACAGTTTATGAAGCAGTAAGAAAACAAGTAAGCCTGTGTCCCTCCCTGGCTAGACTTAGAAGGTAGGGACCTTGTCGTAAATGTCCCAGTCACACTGGCCATCTGACCATTCTTGGAACACACTCATTTCTTTCCCACTTCAGTGCTTTGCCCTTGCCATCCCTCTGCCTGGAATGCCCTTCCCCCATCTTGTCACAGCCAGCTCCTTGGCATTCATATCTAGCTTAAATGTTACTTCCTTGGATAGGCCACCCCTCACCCCTATCAGAAGTAACTCCATTGTTTCTATCCCAGCATGCTGCTTGTTTCTTTCAGACTCTTTATCACAAGCTGCTCCCACCTCATTTCTTTACACATTGCTTGCCCATCTTCCCCACTGCACCTAGCTTCCAGGAGAGCCTGTCTTGTTCACTTGTTTGTCCTGGCACCTGCACTGTGCCAGGGTGCTCAATAAGTGTTTGCTGAACGAATTGGTGAGATTGGATGGAAAGGGGAAGGAGAAGGGAGATGTGAGGCGTGCGGCTATCCCTCGGATTTCTGGCTTGGGAAACTGAGCTGATGGCAGGTGATGCTACGAACTGAACTTGGGGGTTCTAGAAGAGCACATGTGGGTGGGGTGGAGGGAGCAGAGGTAATGATTTCCGCTTTGTACCTGTTTGAGTTGTCTCTAAACTATTTAAGTAGAATATCCACAGGTGGTTAAATATATGGGCCTAGAGCTTAGGAGTGATGCTTGGGCACTGTCCAAATGACAATAACAGCATCGTTAGACATGTGATTAACACTTTAATAATAATAGCTGGATTTATTGAGTGCTTACTCTGTGCCAGGCAGTGTGCTGAGTGCTTTACATACATTTACACTTGTAACATGTAATATTTAATACAACTCTAGGACACAAAGGTACGACTGAGGTTTCTAAGGATTGGATAAACTGCCTAAGGCCGCTCAGCTAATCAGTGGGCGAGCTAGGATTTGAACCCAGGTGGTCTGTTTCCAGTGTCCCAGCTCTCCCCCACTGCACCAGTGTGTGGAATAGGCATGTAAGGACACAAGCCCAAGACGAGCCTTTTGCCATTGAGGAGCTTGTTTGCTTGGGGAAATAAAAGGTAACTCATAACTTACTATCTCCACAGGCTTGCGTACTTCCCTGAGCCAAGCCTGTCAAGTTGGCAATTATTTGGTGAAAAGGGCCAGTCAGAGTTGGCCACCTCCTCCTCTAATTACTGAAGACTCAGGCTCCTGTGACCTTCGTGATATAATGATCATTAAGAGGAACTAAGGATGTTGGAAATGCAAAATCCTCTCCACAGATCATCACTTGTTTTGGAAACATGGTTCATAAACCTTCTGGGACTGGAGAAGAGGAAATGGAGAGATCACAGTAAAAGTGAAAGAAGGTAGCAATGTCTAAATCTGTCCAGGAGAGAGCAGAAGGTGTTCAGTCGGACACACAGAGATGCCCAGAGTGAGGACGGCGTGGGATTAGAATATGGGCTGAGAAGAGTACAAGCAGCAGAGAGTGAAGCCACGCCCAGTGCACTCTAGTGGCTCATCTGAATAAATGCTGTTGGGGGTGGACGCTCCCAGTTTCTTATGGGCTCTAGGAGGCAGCACTTTGTGCAGACAGTGACTCTGTGCAGAAGCCAAGTCTCTAATTTTTGAAGGCTGCTGGAATTAGGAGCACCTTAATCTCCTCCTCTGTACTCCATTGGTGAGGGAGGGATTCCCACCCTAGGGTTATGAGGTTGGCTAAACACGTGACACCCAATGCTGGACTAATGAAATTGACAGCAATTTATTAGTCACATATACTCCCAGCTGGGGAGATAAGGACAGCACATGCCTTGCAGGGTCACATGGGGATGGCATTTAGGAACAGAGTGAACATCCAGAAGCAGTGGAAGGCAAGCTTACTTTGTAGTATCAAGAGGGTGAGGTGCTCTGTGGTTCCCATAGGAGGATGTGATTGGCTCTTTTGGATAATTCTGTGGGCTCGTGGCAAACTCAGACCCACTACTTAGGGAGAAGAAGGAACTGCATCTGGTCCATTTGATAAGGAAGATTTTTTTAACTAGGTGACCTTTTCCATGGGAGCAGACTGAGGAGAGGAACTTGTGGTTAAGCCATTCTAGTCCCTCCTGATTTCACCAGATGTCAAGGCAGCATGTGATATTAGACCTCACTTTCAGGCCTTACATCACAGGGTGGAATGCATCAGTAGGCAATGTTGACTGCCCTTCGTCTCTAGATTTGGCACATTGCTGCCCCTGACTCGAAGCTCAACAAGTCCCACCAACTTGGGACAGGAGATATTCTAAAAATCAAGGTACACTAAGGCTTTTCCTTTTTTTTTTTTGCTGCTGATCTTTTTGTCATTTCCTAAGAGGAAGAGGAGGAGAGAAAAGAGAGTCAGTCCATTTTGCTTCATATTTGGGGCAGATGTTTCATGGAATAGGGAAAGACTGAAGAAATTATATCTACCACCACTCCTAGTTCATTTTTCACACAGCGATCAGACTAATCTTTTAAAAATCAAATATACTCTCACCAGGCTCCTACTTAAAACCCTTCAGTGGCTCTCCATTGGTCTTTCTTAGGATAAAGACAAAACTCCTTGTCATTACCTACAAGCTCGATGCAGTCCAGCCCCTGCCTCCCTGTCCAGTCTTGTCTCATGTCTTACTTCCCTTACTATTTATAGAACAGTCATACAGGTATCCTTTAAGTTCTTCAAACCTGCTATACTTTTTCTGCCCCAGGGACTTTGTACGTGTTATTCTCTATGCCCAGAATGCTCTTTCCTCTCCTATTTACCTACTTATCTAGTACTTATCCTTCAAATTTCAGTTGAAGGGCTCCTTCCTCAGGGAGGACTTCTCTGATGTCCGCAAATAGGTCAAATTCCCCTATTATAGGCTCTCAGAGCATCATTTATCTTCTTCATCATGATACTCAACACAAGGTGCAAGTTTACATTTGTTTGAATTATTTAACTAATGTCCATCTCCTCACGTCTCCATGACAGCAGCAACCTTATCTATCATTGGTGACTAGTGAGTGTGTGAAAAAAAACTCCTGTTTTCCTATACTTGACTCACTTCCGACACCCACACCAACCAATTCTCCAAGGCTCCAGACACCAACCGGGTGTGGTACAATTCAGTTATGACATTAACTACCTGCAGTTAGCACAGACTGCACAGGTTAAAGGCTCAGTCCCACAAGATGGTCCCCCACTTCAAATCCCAGTCACAAGTCCCCGGTTGTCACCTGTACTTCTGACAAACGGGCTATAAATTGGGGGTTCCCATAATCCCCTCCTCAGTTTCAATCATTTGCTACAACAGCTCATAGAATTCAGGGAAACCTTTGCTTACATTTACCAGTTTATTATAAAGGATATTATAAAAAATACAGATGAACAGCCGGATGAAGAGGCACAGAGGGCGACGTCTGGATGGGTCCCAAGCACAGAAGCTTCTGTCCCTGTGGAGTTGGGGTGCACCACCCTCCCAGCATGTAGAAGCTCTCTAAACCTCATAGTTTAGAGATTTTTATGGAGGCTTCATTGTGTAGGCCCATAATCAATTATTAACTCAATTTCCAACCTCTTCCCATTCTAGAGGATGAGGGAGTGGGGCCAAAAGTTCCAAGCTTCTAATCATGGGTTGATCTTTCTGGGGACCAGCCCCCATCCTGAAGTTGTCCAGGAGCCCACCAAGAGTCGCCTCATTAGAACACAAGACATTCATATCACCCAGGAAATTCCAAAGGATTTAGGAGCTCTGTGTCAGGAACCAGGGGCGGAGACAAAATAGGTATTTTATTATGTCGTAGTGCCTCAATGAATATGTTGAATGAATGTGTCAATGAAGGAGCTAACTGTGATTTGGGGATCTTCTGAGAAAAGAATCTAAAAGGAACACTCAATAATCATGAATTATACATTATTTTTTATTATCAAAGTAGTCAGGTTAAGACATGTACATTACCAAGCTAGAATTAGGAAAAGTTTAAAAAATGGTTCCCTCTAAAGAGAGAAATGCAAGTCCATTACCAATTCTACATGAAATCAGCCAGTGATACAAGAAAGCAGATCTCTGATACAGAGATGAAGTAGTGAATACTGTCCAATTACCATGATAGAAAAATGGATGTAAGTACGAGAAAACAGATCCTACAAAATGTGACTCTCCTTGGGATGCCTTTGGCAATGACATTATTTTATGCAGTAGACTAAAAATAAGAATACAAATATGATGCATGTTATTGTAGGAAGTGTCAGACATTTTGCACAGAGTTGACATAACACATCACTCTCTCACCCTCTTACCCAAAGCATCTGTGGGGAAGGTGAAGGAAAACAGTAGGTGGATCCAGTGGTATTTGTCATGCTAAATTCTATCTGGGGCCTCTACAAGGTGATAGAAACATGCTAGGAATAAGGCACCCAAAATAAGGTATAAAGGTTCAGGCCATCAAATGGAAATCTGTAGCAGTTACATAGAATTCTAGGAGTAAAAAATTTCATTGCTGAAGAAGTCATATATAATCCTCTTTTCAAAAATATCTCTGAAAGGTAGTAAAAATGAAAGTTGAATCTGGTCTAAGTAACTTGATTCCTGAGTTTAAAGCCAGATAAAATCCTGGGTCAAGAAAAGATTTTTGTTCACACTATTTTACATTAATACAGTAGAAAGCTGCTGGTTTTAAAAAGTATCAAAATGGTAAATCTTAGAGTATGCATAAAAAACCTCACAGATCCTTCATCAGTCACAGTATCAAATAGTGGTTTCTATTTATTCTTTGAAATAGTCATTGTTTAGAAATAGATGACTAGTCAATTGTAGTGCCAAACCCATGAAAAGGAAATGCTGCAGAGGATCCTAACACCTACGACTATCCATTTTCATCTTCTTAGCAGTTGATGTATAGAAATGGTAAAGGTTTGGGTGGGAGTTGCTTTTTAAGTAGCATCCAGACTGCATCCATTCTAATTTGCTGCAAAGTACAGGATGTTAAAGGCATGAAGGTGGCTTTTTCCAGTTTTTAACAGCAGTAGTTACTTGTAGTCATAGAAACATGATGCAGATTGGAATGTATTGAGTAGCTCGGCAGTTAGATGGGATGATTCCAGGGCTCGTCTGGTGAGTTACCTGATTTGGTCTGCGGCCCTCCTAGAACTGCCAAATAGAAACCTAAGCCCCTGAGGGGGTCCAGGGGTGGTCCAGGCTCCCTAAGAACCTTAGAACCAGGGCCGGTATGGGCTGAGTCTATGTTCCCATGAGTCAGGCTTGCTCTCTGTCCCACTTATTTGTTGCTGTGTAACAAACAACCCAAAACTTAGTGGCTTAAAACAACCATTTTGTTCTGTGGGTTCACTGGGCAGCTCTCACTTGGGGTGTCTGCAGTTGCAGTCATATGTTAGCAAACTCGAATCCTCTGAAGTCTTCTTCTCTCCCATGTCTAGTGACTGGGCTTGGATGGCTTGAAAGCTGGGGGCTGGTTGGGTGTCTCTCCTCTCCATGTGGCTCTTTGGGCTTCCTCACAGCAGGGTGGTTTCAGGATAGTCAGACTTTTACCTGAGGGCTGACTTTCTTCACAGCAAGAGTGTCAAGGGACAGGAAGTGGAAGCTGCCAGCCTCTTAAAACCAAGACCCTGAAGCTGACACAGCTTAACTTCCACTGTTGGATAAAGCAGGCAGAGCTGCCCAGATGCGAGGGGAGGAGACATAACCTTCAGGTCTTGACGGACAAGTGCCAAAGAATTTGTGGCCACTTTTAATCTTCCACATTCTCCAACCAGAACCCAAAAGGTTTGTTCATAGTTGGACATTATCCTAGTCTGACCTCATAACGAGCTGCTTTGCGTTCATGTAGCTCTGTATGCATTAAGGAGAAAGTTCATGTACTCTGTCTCAATTTATCCTGCCAATATCTCTGTGAGATAGTAGGTTGGATAACAAGGCGACTGAGATACAGAGGTTAAAGGCCTAGGATCACACAACTTCCTAGGGACAAAATTAAGACATAAATCTGAATCTCTTGACACTTAGTCCATGCTGAGGAATTCTGGTTTGTTTGTTTGTTTACCCCGGCCACCCTCCTCTCTGACACACATAGCTGTAGGAGAGGAAAGCACATTGCCCTTTGGCTGAAAATCTGGCCACAGATCTTTGCAGGTGAAGCTCCAAGTGCAAGCAAAGGTAATGTTAATATGACTGCTCAGTCCCATGCCATCAGTAAGGACCCTTGAAGCCACTGTACTGGCCTTCACTCTTGGGAAACTCTCTGCGGATCCTCCAGCGGCAGCAGCTAGGCAGGATAGCGAAATCAGCCAGGTCCTGGGAGCCAAAGCGCCAGGTGGTGTAGCACCTGTAGGCACAGTGCCGCAGCTGGCTGTTGGTGGAATCTGCGTCCAGCACCAGCAAGGGCTCCTGGTAGAGCAAGAGGAACTGCAGGACGCGTCTGGACAGGACGAGCTTCTTGAACGGCTCTGAGGTGGTGATGCAGGCACCCACCTTTTTCCGGCAGCACAGCTCCTCCAGGCACCTATGGCTCTCAGGGAGCTGGGATGGGAGGCAGTTTCCACACTGGCACCAGTGCGGGCTGTCTCTGTGTTTAAGAGTCACCTCTTCACTAAGCAGCTGGATCTCCTCTGGTTGTTGAGAAGTTGGGGGTGGGTCTTGGAGAAACAGGGGCAGCCTGGACAAGTCTGTGAAGTCCATCGAGGGTCTCTGAAAAAGTCAAGTTTCCAAACCCATCAGCGATGACAAGCCCTAGGGTTCTCGGTTCTAGGTTCTTTAATTTTATTAACTTATAAAATTACATTTAATATTATGTTAATACTAGTAGCTATCATTTATTAAATGTATGTATCAGAACATGTGCTAGTGTTTTACAAGCGTTGCCTCATTTAAGCCTTTGAAGAACCTCATGAGATATGTGTCCTTATCTCCATTTTATACATTTCGAAAGTGAAATTCAGAGAAATCAGGCCTCAATGCAGATATCACCTCTTCAAAGAGAACTTCTTGCCCTGACCACCTGATTTAGGTAGTTCCCCTCCTCCCAGGTCATTCTCTTAGCACATCACGAGATTCTACATTCTTCATAGTACTTATCACCATCTGAAATGATCCTATTAATTGATATGTCTACTTGATTCTTCTTCCACATGAAAGCATTTGTTTATTGCTGTATCCTCATCGCCTCACACAGTTCCCAGCACATAGTAGATTTGTTGACTTAGCTCCACTCTCTCCATTCCCACCAGGCTGCCTCTTCTGGCAATTATGTTTGTTATCCTCCAAGAGAAGCTGCAGTAATTGCCATCATTTATGTCTATTGTTTGTGACATACAAACACAAAGCAAGCCTGAGGCCAGTACATTAAAACTGAATAGTTCTTGTACATGAATGTTCACAGCAGCACTATTTACAATAGCCAAAGGATGAAAACAACCCAAGTGTCTATCAATGGATGAATAGATTAAAAAATGTTATGTTCATACAGTGGAATATTATTCAGCCAAAAAATAGGAATGAAGTACTGACACATGCTACAACATGGATGAACCTTGACGACATTATGCTAAGCGAAAGAAAAAGCCAGACAAAAAAGGACAAATGTTGTATGATCCCATTTATACAAAAGGTCCAAAATAGGCAAATCCATGGAGAAAGAAAGCAGATTAGTGGTTGCCAGGGGTTAGGGGGAAGTGGGAATGGGGAATGGCTGCTGAATAGATACAGGGTTTCCTTTTCGGGTGATGAAAAAGTTCTGGAACTAGATAGTGGTGATGGTTGCACGGCATTGTGGATGTACTAAATGTCACTGAATTGTACACTTTAAAATGGTTAAAATGATAAGTTTTATGTTATATGTATTTAACCGCACACACACACAAGTTCTTGTTACACCTAAACCCAACAAGGACATTATAGTCATGTGTCGCTTAACGACGAGGATACATCCTGAGAAGTCTGTTGTTAGGCAATTTTGTCATTGTGTGAACATCATAGAGTGTATTTACACAAACCTAGATGGTATACCCTACTACACACCTAGGCTATATGGTACTAATCTTATGGGACCACTGTTGTATATGCAGTCTGTCATTGAAAGAAATTTTGTTATGTGACACATGACTGTACAAGAATAGAAAAATTCTCATCAATCTCTCAAGAAGAGATGTAAAAATCTTAAATATTAGTGAATTGAATCCAGCAATAAATACAAAGAATAATACATCACCTTCAAATTGATTTTATTGCAGGAATGCAAGGTTGGCTTAATATTTGAAAATCAATCTGTGTAATTCACTACAAAAAAAAAAAAAAACCTCATTGATTATTTCAAAAGAAGTAGAAAAAAGTTTATTTAAAAATTCAGGGGCCGGCCCAGTGGCACAAGCGGTTAAGTGTGCATGCTCCGCTGCGGCGGCCCGGGGTTCGCCGGTTTGGATCCCAGGTGCACACCAATGCACTGCTTGGCAAGCCATGCCGTGGCAGCGTCCCATATAAAGTTGAGGAAGATGGGCACAGATGTTAGCCCAGGGCCAGTCTTCCTCAGCAAAAAAAGAGGAGGATTGGCAGATGTTAGCACAGGGCTGATCTCTTCAGAAAATAAATAAATAAATAAATAAATAAATAAATAAATAAAAATTCAATATCCATTCATGATAAAAATTCTTAGCAACCTAGGAACAGAGGGAATTTTCTTAATCGTATAGAGCAATCTTTAAAAACCTACAGCAAATACTATAATGAATAGTGAAATATAAAAAGCTTTCTTCCTGAGATAGGGAATGAGACAAAGATGTCTGCTATTATTGCTTCTATTCAGTATTGTACTGGAGGTCCTAGCAGGTGTAATAAACACCTAGAGCTGGAAGAGGCAAGGAAGGATCCTCTCCTAGAGACTTCAGAGGGAGCACAGCCCTGCCAACACCTTGATTTCAGAATTCTAGCTACCAGAACTGTGAGAGAATAAATTTCTGTTGTTTTAAGCCACTTAGTTTGTGGTAATTTATTATGGCCACCATATAAAACTAAAACAGTGAAGATGTCCAGAAATCAGAACTGCTGGGGAGAATGTGAATTAGAACACCCACTTTAGAGAACTGTTTGGTAGTATCTACTAAAGCTGAACATATGCCTGCCTTATGACTCAGCAGTTCCACTTTTAGGTGCCATATGTTTACCATAGCAACATCCCGTGCATGAGCTCACAGCAGCATGAACCCCAAAAGGGAAACTACCCAAATGTCCACCAACAGTAGAATGGATAAATAAATTGGATGTTTATAAAATGGAAATTATATAACAATGAGGATGAACTATTGCTATATGCAACGTCATGGATGACTCTCACAAAAATAATGTTGAGTGAAAGAAGCCAGACACTCAACAGACTAGGTACTAAGCATATACTATAGGATTCAAATTTTATAAAATTCTAGAAGAGGTAAAACTAACCTTTGGATACAGGATAATGACAACTTTTTTGTGTGTGTGTGCATGAGGAAGAGTAGCCCTGAGGTAACATCTGTTGCCAATCCTCCTCTTTTTGGTGAGGAAGATTGGCCCTGGGCTAACATCCATGCCCATCTTCCTCCACTTTATATGGGACGCCACTATAGCATGGCTTGATAAGTGGTGCGTAGCTCCATGCCTGGGATTCGAACCTGCGAACCCTGGGCCACTGAAGCGGAGCGTGCGAACTTAACCACTACGCCACCGGGCCAGCCTCAATAATGACAACTTTTAAGGGAGGGTAGTGATTGGGTGGAGGCATGAAAGGACTTCTGGTAGTAATATTCACTTTTTTAATGTAGGTGCTGGTTACATGTGTTTACTTTGTTAAAATTCATCAATTGTGATTTGTACAAATTTCTAGAGGTATTTATATTGAATAGTAAGTTTTCTTTTTTTAAAAAAATGGACTAAATGTCTTAACTTACTGGAACTTCTTCACCCTTGACATCTTGCAGACTTCTCCCAAGTAGCTGCCGGTCCACCATCCTAATGTGGGCTTCATCCACAAAGGACACATACTTTAATGTCTAGGAAAATAAAATTAAAATATTTACCCATTTTTGTATAGAATTATCAAGAATTGCATATCTGAACATATGTAATGCAACTGTTATTCTCATTCACCAAATGACAAACTGTTAAACAAGCTAACCAAAAACTCTTGCTAACCAAGAGTGAATGATTTTGAATCTAAAGGTAAATCAGAAATGGAATCCCAATCCCAAGCACTTTATTTGTAGACGCAGAGTATCCACAGCTTACTGCCCAATATTTTTACATCCCCCAGGTGCTATTGTGTTCCCTCAATTTTAGTTATTCTAGATTGAATATCTCTGGAAATTTAGACTATTGCAACTTAAATTATTTATATTTTCATTAAATTTCATCCCATCTTGGGCCATGAAATGGTGATTGCTTTTAGTTGCAAAGATGAACTTTTATTTTAAATTGCAAATACATGTACAATGAACAATGAATCGTGCATTCAGCTGCTGGAAAAGGACAGTAATGTTCTTGGATGAGGGAAAGACAAAGAAACCCTCTTTGTTGTTTTTAAGTACCAGAGATTTCTCTTTGATTGCAGGAAATCATGGAGTCAAATGTAGAGGACCTGCTTAGTAAAGTCCAAATTAATCAAATCAAAACCATACAGATGAGCTAAAATTCCCTTTGACCACTCCCCCATCCTAGACTCCTTTCCAGAGGCAATCACTGCTATCACTTTTGTGTATATCCAATACCTTTTTGTATACATATATTACCACCCTTACACATATATATGTGTGTGCATATAATGCATCTAGAAAATGTATAGAATATATAAAATATATAGAATATATATGTATGTATATATATGTACATATATAATATACATGTAGAAAATACATAGAATTAGTTTATGTCTGTAGTTGGGTTTTTTTGTGTGTGTGTGAGGAAGATCAGCCTTGAGCTAACATCCATGCCAATCCTCCTTTTTTTGCTGAGGAAGACTGGCCCAGGGCTAACATCCATGCCCATCTTCCTCTACTTTATATGGGACACCGCCACAGCATGGCCTGACAAGCAGTGCTTCGGTGCGCGCCCAGGATCTGAACCCAGGCTGCCAGCAGCCGAGCGCGCACACTTAACCGCTATGCCACGGGACCTGCCCTGTAGTTGTTTTTTAACCTATAAATCATACCATATATATTGTTCTAGAGTTTGCATTTTTCCTCTCAACAAATATCTTGGATATCTTCTTATGCCAGTACCTGTAACATAGGTAGTTATGAATATGGATTCTGAACCAGCCTGCTTAAGTTGGAATTTCAGCTCTGCCACTTACTAACTGTATGACTTTGGGCAACTTATTTAACCTACCTGTGCCTCAATTTCCTCATCTATAGAAAGAGATAATAGTAACACCTATCTATAATGCTACTAATAATCACGTAATCACATAAACCTATCTATCTCTAGGGTTATTGTGAAAATTCAATGAGTTAATGTATATAAAGCACTTCAAAGTGCTATATGAACATTTGCTATTATTACTATCTACCTCATTCTTATCAACTGGTGACAGGCATTCCTTACTATGGATTTATCAGAGTTTATTTCACCCTTCACCTATTGGACATTTGGGTGGGTGCTCTTTCTTCACTGTTGCAAACAGCGCTGCGATGGACATCTTGTACACGTGTACTACTTGAGTACCCATGTGGATGTTTCTCTAGGGCAGGTATGGAGAAGCGGAAATGCCAGGCTGTAAAGTGTGTCCTGTTTAAATGTTATTAGATACTGCCAGATTGTTCTCCAAAGTCATTATACTATCTTTTTTTTTTTTGGCTATACCAATTTAATAAATCTGTCAAAATTGACAAATCCTGGAACATAAAAATTTGTTTTCCCTATATCTTGCCTCTCCATTTTTGTTTCTATTCTTCCCTGAGACCAAAGGATTCATCTGAGAGGTGGTGGATTGGGGTAGAGTCCAGAGACCTGTCCACCATGGGATTACACCTGTGATTTTGGCCTTATTCTTGCACATTTCTCAGTGATCTAACGGACTCCATGGGTGTTTTGGGGTCCTATAGACACCTTGAGCCTTACCGGCTTTGGCTCCACAATGGACTCACACTTCTTCCTGTAGTAGTATTCATTGACTGAGCAGGGCTCGCAGCACTTGCAACAGGGATAAATACGGGTCCGACAGCCTTTACTTGAGTAAGTGTTGATGAGAAAGTCGATGAACAAGGTGGCCTGGGAAAAACCCAGACAAGTGCCATGTTAGTGAAACTTCTTTTTGCCCAATTATTTTCATCAAGCGTGGGAAAGAGAATCCCTTACCAAACCAAAGTAGGAGAGAGTTGAGCCGATGAACACAATCAGCTGGATAATGTCAAATTTTCCTCCCTGAAAACAGAGTGGGAAAGGTTACTGAGCTGAAACTCAGAGCAATGCTCTTTTGCTCTAACCTGTAATTGTTAGTTCTAGCAGAGGAGGGAGCCCAGGGCTGTGACTTTGATAGATGCATCCAAGGTGTTCACAGCAACAGAGACTGTGGAGACTGGAAATATGACTCCCACTCGTGCTGTTTCTGCCTTCTGGGATGTGCTTGAAAGCATGAATGTTTTAAACAAAGAAGCGCTGGAACCCACACATTCAGAGGAGAACCACTGAAGGGTTGTTGTTTTTCCATACAAGGGGAGGGTTTCAGACAAGCTTTCCCTAAAAGTGGTTTGAGATTACTTTGGAAGCAGAGGGATGGAATGTCTGCACAAACCCTTCCCTCGGGTGTGCTTGTGGTTCTTATTCTCAAGGGTCTTTCTATCCTTTCAGCTTATATCTCATTGACTCTTATGCCGCTTATCACCTTGTTACATAAATAATATGCTGTTGGACAAGCTGTTGTGGCCATCTATTGATTTTTCTATGCCCAGCATCCCCTCCTTCTTTCTTCTGGAGACAGCACCCCAATTTGCCTTTGGAGAACCATCTTTGTCCATACTCAGTCTGTGTAGTTTAGGGGGAAGGAGCTGGTTCAGGGCTGGTCCAAGACCAGCCATTGAGAGTACAGCATGGCCTTGATCACAGTGATTAGTTCAGCAGTGGGCATGCGGCCCATATTGGGCCAATCAGAGCCAATGGCATCTGTCTGAGGCCTTTGCTGACACTTCCAGCAGAGATGTTCTCTTTTCATTGAGGTTGCTAAATTGGTAAGATATAAGGAGCTGCCTGTGACACTACCACATAGAGGTGGCCAGCTGAGGATAACACCAAAACAGAGGAGAACAGATGTAAAAGATGGAGGGAGGCAGATTCCCGATGATGTTGTTTGAACATCTGGATCCAGCCATGCCTGAAGCCTGAAAATTGCCCCTGGATTTTTCAGCCATGTGAGCTAAAAAAGAAAAGACTTTTTTTCTTAAGCCAATCTAAGTTGGATTCTGTTACTTACAAACTATTTTGCAGAGGAATTTCTTCCTCCTTTTTTTTTTTTTTTAACATAAGAGTATTTTTAAAGTTGAATATTAGATTTTTTTCCCAGTCCCACTCTTGTACTCATCAGATGACTTGTTCCTGGACAGGACTCCCAAGGACATGTCTTCTCCCTCTCTTATCCTACATGCAAGAAGCACAGTGCCAGCTAATGACTGTGACCAGAGCATTCACCCCTTGAGGCACTACAGCAATAATTAGGACACAGTCATAGGAATGGAGGTGCCAGTGGCTGGGAGCAGAGACTTACAGTGCCAAAAACCAGGATGTCAAAACGGATCCCGAAGACTTTTATCAGAGTCCGTTTTTCAACATTGTTTTCCTTATAGTACTTGGCATATCTGTAGAAGGAAAAGGATCCATATTTATAAAGATCTATCTGAAGATGCTGGTATTTTATGAAAAGAAAAACCAAAACAGCAGCCAGTCTAGTCTTCCTTGTCCGTCTTCCAGCTCTGCCGCAGTTGGCAGAGGGAAGAATACAATCCAAACCCACGAATTACTCTCTCTGCCCACCTGGGACTGAAGCACCACTTCCCCACGTCACCTCTTCTACTTCCACCATCACAGAGTCATGGAAAAGCTGCTTTTCATTTAAGATTAAAATGAACAATTTTTAACCAATACAAGATTAACAGCAGGCAGAGAAATTTTTAAAAATAGCTTTAAGCAATCTGATTATTCCTTGTGAGGGAAAAATTGATTTGGCTTCTAGTACAAATGGAGGGGGAGGGGTGAATCTTAGATTCTAATTATTGGATTGGGGACAGATACACCTCGGCAATCTGTTCTCATTGTATTTTCTTAGATTCTGTATTTGTCTATTTCGCGTCTGTTATTACAGGGCCAAACTAACAGCTACAATTGTTTACATCTCCCCTGTGATCCAGCTTTTGCGAGTGTGTGAAAATCATGTTACAAACCCTCCAACCAATCCCGACTCCATATCTCCAGCCATCTCCTTTACCTAACTCTCACACTCCCAACCTACGGTACACTAAATCACCCAGGGCCGGGTACCAAATGACCAGAAGCCACCCTTATAGCCCAGAGCTTGCTGACATTACCTAAACTAACCAGTCCTAAGCTGTTTCCCCCGCCTTGCCTTTCCCACGAGAAACACAATAAAGGTTCTGAAACATGCTTTTCCCTCAGTCCTTCTACCTCCTGACCAAATCTGGTGCTTCCCCCTGTGGCCCTGTTTGGCATGGCATGCCCCCTCCTCTTAGGAAATGTAAGTAATAAAATATTTTCAATGGCATTGGCCTCTCCATGTCATCACTCAGTCACCTTTATAAATTAAGACTCAGGCACAAATCACAATCACCCCAAATATGCAACTTTCACCAGTGCTGCAGTCAGGAAAATGGTATGTTTTTTTAATGAATAATTAGGAAGGTTTAAACCACATGTCTCACGAAACTTTTAAACGTGTCCCTCCCTCTTACCACCTTTTGCTGGTGGTTTTAGGTAAGGGTATATATTTTCTTTCTGAGTTATTAATTCACAATCTATTTACAGGTGTGGGGAAAGAAGAAAACAGAAGACAGATGCTCTTCCAGAATATAGTATGGAACATCTGAAACTCTTTTTTAACTCTCAAAAGCTGACGTTGAGGCTGGTTAGATATTCTCAGGTGCTTCAGTGCCTGTTTTTGATCAGAGGGGTTTCGACTTCTTTGCATCTGATTGTTCTTGTTTCATGACCATTCTTTCCTCTTCTGCTCTGTTGAGTAATTTGTCTTTTAATACACAAAGCAAGCGTGCATCCCACTCCATGCCCCAGGGCTGAGATTCTCTATGAAGTTGGTTTGCCTGGGAAGGTTAACACTAGACAGTAAATACCTGTATTTCTGTTTCAGTGTTTTGGTACAGTGGTTCTCAAACTTAGGGCAAGAATCACTTGGGAAATGTGTCCAAAAGGCAGATTCCTGGGCCTCACCCCCAAAGGGTGGTTTCAGGTCTGAGATGTTCCTAGGAATCTGTGTTTCCAGGAAAGGTACTGGGTGTTTCTTGTGCAGGTGGACAGTGGGCCACACTCTGAGAAACACCAGGCCCTGGACAAAGATGTTTTTTGTACATTGTAATGGGTTGAGTAGTGGCCCCCAAAGATACACCCAAGTGCCCAACCCCCGTACCTCTGAATGTGGCCGGCCTTATTTGGAAATAGAGTCTTTGCAGATGTAATTAAGGATCTCAAGATGAGATCATCCTGGATTTAGGGGGGGCCCTAACTCCAGTGACTAGGGTCCTTATAGAGAAAGGAGAGGGAGAGTTGAAAGAGAAACACAGAGGAGAAGGCCATGTAAAGATGGTGGCAGATATTGGAGTGATCAGCCACAAGTTAAGGAATGCCTAGAGGCACCAGAAGCTGGAAGAGGCAAGGAAGGATCCTTCCCTAGAGCCTTTGGAGCAAGCGTGTCCCTGCTGACACCTTGATTTTGGACTTCTGGCCTCCAGAACTGTGAGAGAAAAAATTTTTATTGTTTTAAGCCACCAAGTTTGTGGTAATTTGTTATAGCAGCCACAGGAATCTAATACATACACATTCTGAACCAGAGAAGTGCATCAGGCACGTGCCCTCCTTTACACATGCTGTACTAAACTGAATTACATATTCTCTGAATAAGGACCTCGTGCCATGGATCTTTTGGTAAAGGACAAAATTTTGTAATGTGACCAACTTCTTCAACATCCTATGTTTTGGAAAGTTATATTTTCTCATATACCTCATATAACCTGTAATTTCCTTCTCTTCTGTGTGGCTATTTGAAGATAACTTGTCCGGTTACCCGTCAGATCTCGACAATTTATTTTTGGCCAAAGATTTCTTATGATGCTCGTTCCAGACAACAAATGATCTCACACTTTGTTCTAAAAGAATATTAACATCATAACCACCTCAGTTCTTCAGAAAGCTCAGATCTCTCCAGGAGCTGTTGTTCTCAGTCTTACCTCAGCAACTTGAAGGACATTTTGCTAACATCTGGTTGGTACATTGCCCTGCAAGCTTCTGCTGCTTGCTAAAAAAACAGCCTGCGAGGGCAGTCAGGGGACCACTGATCTGGTCCTCTCTTCTTGCTAATGGCCATAGCTTATTCAGTAGAGCAGCGGGGGATGATCAAAAAGTTACCTAAACTAGGAGCTGGTTTTAGGGCCCTGGATGAAACTCCACTGACCCAGGAGGCAAAAAGCCTCTTCTGTTTTGATCTCAGCTGGCTTTTTTCAAGGGTTTCAAGCTCAGATGCCTACAGGGGCCAGGCATAGAGCAGAAATGAGTTATTCAAGCCAGGTATAAGACAGCAAGGAGTGGTGAGGACAGTGGCAAACCCAAAAGACACGACTTTCCTGAAAGGAACCACTGATGTTCAGCTCTAGCCGAATGCTGCCATGTAAGATATGAACCCAGAGTTGTCAAATGGTTTAATTTTTTTAAATAGTTTAATTTTTTAAGAAAAATAGAAAGTCCAGATTTTTGTGTAGAATGTCTCAACTTTCAAAACACTATGTAGGCCACAAACAAAAAAACAAAAAAATATAGTTGAAGGCTACTTGCCAGTTTATGATGCTGCTTTAAGTAAAATAGAAATAGACCCATTTGCTTGAGCAGACCTCTCTACAAGTCAGTAAGAATGCTAGCAGAAGGGTTAGGAAGCAGTGACTGTGTGTGTGTGTGTGTGTGTGTGTGTGTGTGCACACCTGCACTTTTGCATGCACTCACATGCACAGATTAAGTAGACACATCATTTTATTCTGAATCAGCATCACGTGGGAACTTGTTAGAAATGCAAATTCTCAGGCTCTACCCTGGACCTACTGAATCAGACGCTCTGGGGGCTGGCCTAGCGACTTGTGGCTTCACAAGCTCTCCAGGTGATTCTGATGCACACTCAAGTTTGAGAACCACTGATCTAGAACCTTGATACTCAAAGCATCCTGCATCACTCATTTCTGTTACAACCTGGTTATAGAGACGAAATGTAGTACAGTGAAACATCTCAGAAGAATGTACATTTGGGATGCTAGATGATATAGTCTAGACCAGCGCTTCTCAAACTTTAATGTGCACATGAATCTCCTGGGAATCTTAAAATGCAGATTTTGATTCAGTAAATCTAGAGTGGGGCCTGAGATTCTGCATTATAACAAGCTCCCAGGTGAGGCCCATGCTGCTGGTAGTGTTTTATTGTATAAATACACACAATTTGTTTCTCCAATCACCTGTTGTTGGGCATTTGGGTTATTTCTGGGTTTTGGCTCTTACGAATAAGGCTGCTGTGAACATTCATGTACAAATCTTTGTGTGGACATATGTTTCTTTTCTTTACCTAAGAGTCAGATTTCTGGAGGATAGAGTAGATGTGTGTTTAACTTTATAAGAAACTTCCCAACAGTTCTTTAATACGGTTATACCATTTTACACTCCCACCAAGAAAATAGGAGCCTTCTAGTTGCTCCTCCTCCTTGCCAACATTTGGAATTGCCAGTCTTTTTAAATTTTAACCATTCTGGTGGATATGTAGTTGTATCTCACTGTGGTTTAAATTTGCATTTCCCAGATGACTAATGATGTTGACTTGTCAGAGTTTTATATTATATTTTTGTCTTATATTCTACATATATATTCTACTTATACTTATATTCATGTCCTACTAGGATATAAGCTAAGTAGTAACTTTGTCTATTTTGTTTACCAATATATAGCCAATTGGCACAATATTTTTTTCTTCAATATATATGTGATGAATGAATGAATGAGGAATGCCAATATCAGTTTCCTACTGGCTTCATAGGCAAATTGTATAACCATTATTCAGTACTTGGCAACTCTGAAAAGGGAACAGCATAAGCCTACTTTGTGTCTGGAACCCGGGTGCAAAATGCCCATAACCACAGTCACAGAAACCTGCCTGGCTCCCACAGGCAACGATGGGTCATGGAGACTGTGTTGTAAGCCTCAAACTGAAGGGCCAAGTTAGTGTTGGGACAGAGTTGCAAGAAGATGCTGAAAAAATGATCCAGACAGAGGAGGTAATGTGGAAACTAGGTTAGGATGGCACAGGATCACCAGTGGGCAAAAGTCAGGAGCAGAGAAGTGAGCTGTGCAGAGGGTTAAAACAAGAGTAGATCAGCACCAAACTAGCACCAGCCAGCTTAAGAGTGAAAATGAACCGGGATTCTAGTAAATTTATAGGGTTGAAGTCCAGAAGCCAGAAGCATACACAGTGCACTACAAAGAACTTTAAGTAAGACAAGGTTGCAGTGAGGAAGCAGCGTGGCCCAAGAGATCAAGAGTCTTTAAGCTGTTCTTACCAAAAGGACTTCCCGTCAAACTGGCAGCCTGAGCTAGCACAGGACACCCCACCACCTCCACTACCACCTCCTACCCCACACACCGAGAAATGCAAGATGAAATATTTTTTTAAGTCATATCAATATATTAGTGAGCTCAAAACAAGGAAGGGCATTTTCTAGGTGCTAGAGATGAGTGGTGAGTGGGGACTGAAGCCATGTGACCCCTAGGAGTACCCAAACCGGATCTGTATCTGAGGAGCTAGAGTCTTATACTTCTGGGGAAGGGGAGCTGAGGCTGCAGAAGCCATACATAGCAAGGGAGCAAGAACGGGATAGTTTTAGCAAAGTGAAATCATCCAGCACCCAGAAATTAAACTAAAAGCTGGTTCATAATTGATAGATGTCGTACAGTCCCGGGAGGCTACAAAATCACATAATCACCCCAGAGGAATGTCTCCATATCCCATGGCACACATAGGACTTTGCACAGGATCATTCCTTCTGAAGCCCACCAACAAATATTCCAAAGCCCCACAAGGAGAAATCCCATCCAGATTACTACAGATAATTGGTCAGTGTAAAAGGGGTTATACTTCTACTGTGTAACTTGTATATATATGGACAGAAGAAGTAGGATCCATAAGGTAAGAATGGAACTCATTGAAACAATTACAGATGGCTATGAAAAAGAACCAAATATAAATCCAAGAAATGAAAAATATAGCCATAGAAGTTTTCTTTTAAACCTGAAAGCATATGGTAAAATGATAATAACCTTTGATCTAATAATTCTTCTTCTAGAAATTGATCCTAAGGAAATAATCTGGAATTCCAACAAAGATTTACGTAAAGAGATATACACAGCAGAGTTATTTACAATAGAAAAACTGGAAACACCTCAAATGTCCAAGAATGGAGGAGTGGATGAGAAAATCATGAGATGGAAGGGAAAGGGTATGAGTTTTGGGGTCAGAGTGACCTAGGTAAGGATTATGGAGCCTCTCGGGCAAATCATTTCACCTTTCTCAGCTCTACCCTGGAGCACTAATATCTTCCTTCCAGGGTTGTTGTGAGGTGTAGAGATGATGATGTAGACTGCCTGGTATATAGAAGACCCTCCCTCATCTGTAGCTATTGTTATTATTCACACAATGGGATCGTTAATGTGATGGTCACAGAGAATTTTGAGTGACCAGGGTATGAAAAAACCCACAGAATACCAAATTATATATACCAAATTATATGATATGATCTCATATAAACCTCATGGAAGACTTGGTTAGACAAAGGAAAATTCACCAGAGGGTTATCCTCGATTATCTCAGGATAGAGGAATTATGGGTGATTTTTATCCTCTTCTCTATGTTTTTCTCTTGTTTCCCGAGTTTCTTTTTTGTTTTAAAAAGAGTGTGCATCTCTTTAATAATTAAAAAGAAAAAAAATTCATGCAAAAATCCAGTCACCACCTAGCTCTTAGAAGAAGTCTTTTACATTCATCTTGTTGCCTTGGGAACCAAAACTAATCTTACTGGCTGCTGGGGATGCAATTCAGCCGGAAAGGCACCTGGGGAGCCAAGGGTGGCCAGTCTGACCTGGCGCGCTGTTACCTGAAGTTGTAGCCAGGGTACGAGGACTTGCTGGCGGTCTTGTCGTCAAGGCGGCGGAAACTGTATTTTGGACGGCAGCGATGGAACCAACTGTCCAGGATGCAGTCCCAGTAGATCTCAATGCCCATGATTCCTCCCTGGGGAAGACAATGAGAGACAGTCTCCAGGTCCTGTGGGGTGTGGGTTACGCAGCCACCAGACATCTCCCTGCATAGTGACGATCACTGAAGGAGAGGTTTTCTTTTTAGGGGAAAAATGCCTATTAAAGGTTTCAGAGCCATAAGCACAGCCCTGTTTAACTCACACAAGTATTACAGAGGCAGCTGCAGACACATCTCTCTGCTCCTCCAGTCTGGGACAAACCACCGTTAGATTTATTTTCCTTAAATATAACTTTCAACAAACCATTCCCATAATCAAACACCTTAACCCACCCCCCCATAAAAATTAAGTTGAAATCTGTTAGACTGGAATTCGGGGCACTCCATCACATATCTTCTCTGCTTTACCTCCCAATACTACCCTAGAGAAAGCTCTTATTCCAAACTGTCTACACTTTTTCCTAAACACATTTGGCATTTGCATTTCTTTTTTTTAACAGCTTTATTGAGATATAGTTCCCATATAATTTGCTTGCTTAAAGTGTACAATTCAACAGTTTTCAGTATATTCATGCATCTGTGCAACTGTCACCACAATCAATTTTACAACATTTTCATTTCCTCCAAAAGAAACCCTGTAAACTTTAGTTATCACCTTTTTATCCCCTCTCAGCCCTAAGCAACCACTAGTCTACTGTTTGTCTCTATAGAGTTCCTTATTCTGAACTTTCATATGAATGAAATCATATATATGTGATCTTTTGTGTCTAGCTTCTTTCACTTAGCATAATGTTTTTCAAGTTCATCCACACTGTAGCATGTATCAGTACTTCAGTCCTTTTTGTAGTGGAAGAATATTCCATTGTATGGATATACTACATTTTGTTTATCCATTCATCATCCTTTGATGGACATTTGGGTTGTTTCTGCCTTAGGGCTATTATGAATAATGCTGCTATGAACATTTATGTGCAAGTTTTTGTGTGGACATATGTTGTCATTGCTCTTGGGTATATCCTTAGGAGTGGAATTGCTGGGTACTTTGAAATTTTAAATCTTGGCCTTTGCCCTTTCTTCCAGTAAAATATTTCTCCCATCTGCCTCTCTAGCTAAATTCTCCTCATCCTTCAAGACCCAGTTTACCTCCTTCCTCATCCACTCAGCCACTCCTATCCTCCTCAATTCAAGGTGACTTTTATCTCTTCTGAACTTCCAAGGACTCTTAATCTCTTACCTGTACTTGGTACTTCTTTCTTTCTACAAACATTTTTTGAGCACTGACTATTATATTTCATTGAATCTTTTTTTTTTTAATGTGAGGAAGATCAGCCCTGAGCTAACATTCATGCTAATCCTCCTCTTTTTGCTGAGGAAGACCAGCCCTGAGCTAACATCTATTGCCAATCCTCCTCCTTTCTGTCCCCAAAGCCCCAGTAGATAGTTGTATGTCATAGTTACACATCCTTCTAGTTGCTGTATATGGGACGCGGCCTCAGCATGGCTGGAGAAGTGGTGCGTCGGTGCGTGCCCGGGATCCGAACCCCGGCCACCAGTAGCGGAGCGCACACACTTAACCGCTAAGCCACGGGGCCGGGCCCTTATTGAATCTTAGACACCATTGCTTGTAAGACACATTTTTTTTATGTTCCTCTAAGAAAAAACGCTATCGATTAAACTATGAGACTCTATCAATTGAAAGCATTTCCTGATTTCAAAACTATTAAAATGTGAAAAAAAAGTGTATCTTTGAATCAATGAAATATGGCATTTTAAGACAGTATGCTAGATACAGAGATGAGTAACAAGCAGGCTCTGACTTGGAGAAAGGGGATATAATACAGAATAATTACAACTGCCATTTATTGTCAGGTATTAAGCCAAGCACTCTACGTACTATAGTGAATATCTAATTTTTTGTCACTCAGCATCCAATTCTCCTTCTTCTGGTAAAAGCACCTGGAATTTTGGGGGGGAAACACCTCTCCCAACTCTCAGTAGTTTGAATGGGGCTGTCTCCTCACCCAGCTCCAGGAGTAGGCACATGACCCAGGCCAGACCAATCAGGATAGTGCCTAGACCTGGTGATTGCTTCAGGGGTAGGTATATGGCCCAAGGTAGACCAATCAGAGCCCTCCCTGAGACTTTTTTTGCCAGAACTATAGGAAAAGACGTCCTCTATTGGCTGGGACCACTAGCTATAGAGTGTGAAAGTCCAGAGCAGCATTGTCCAATATAGTTTTGTGCCATGATGAAATACTTTATATTCATGCTGCACAATACAGTAGCCACTGGTCACATGTGGCTATTGAACACTTGAAATGTGGCTGGTATGACCAAAGAAATAAATTTTTGATTTCATTTAAGTTTAATTTAAATAGCTGCATGTGACTAGTGGCTACCATATTGGACAGCACAGTTCTAGAGCTTTGGCTTTGCCTCAACCTGTGGAGAATCTGCCTGAGAATGACATAATCATTAAAGAAACAACCAAGAGTCAGATTCCTGAGGGCATCATTTGAATTTCTGGATGGAGCTATGCTTAAAGCTATCATACCCTTCATTCAGTCAACAAATATTGATTGAGTGTCCGTTATGTGTTGAGCGTTACAAGATAATTAACCAAAAAAAAAGACAAAGATCCCTGCCCTCGTGGAATTTACATTCTAGTCAGGGAAGACAGAAAACTAACAAATGGATATGTAAAATATATAGTGTGTCAGATAATGCTAGGTGCCAAGGATAAAAATAAACCTAGGAATGGCCATAGGACATGCTGGGATAGGGATGGAAATTGTCATTTTAAATGTAGTGGTAAAGGAAAAGCTTCAATGAGCTTATATTGGAGCAAATGTTGGAAGTAGGTGAGGGAGATAGCTACTGCTGTGTCTAGAGCAAGATTGTTCCAGGCAGAGGGAACAGCAAGAGAAAACGCTCAAGCTACGAACATGCCTTGGGTGTACTAGAAGGTCCATTCCCCCTGGTTGTTTTACATAAGCTAATATGGTTCCTTTTTTGCTTAAGCCTTGAGTTTGGTTTCTGTTATTTGCCCCCAAAATTACTTTTATATTTATTTATTTTTTGCCCATTCATTTGAGTTGCATTTCTATAACTTGTAACTGGAAGAATCCCAACTAATCCAAGTATGGTAGTCTGAATAATGGCCCCCAAAGATATTCCTAATCTCAGGTCCTAATCCCTTGAACCTCTGAAAGTGTTACCTTATATGGCAAAAGAGACTTTGCAGATGTGATTAAATTAAGGATCTTGAGATGGGGAGATTATCCTGGATTATCAAGGTGGGCCCTAAATTCTCCCTCTTTATAAGAAGGAGGCAGAGGGAGATTTGATGCAGAATAAGAAGTCAGTGTGACCACTGAAGCAAGATGCTGTGCTGCTGGCTTCGAAGCTGGAAGAAGGGGCTATGAGCCAAGAACTGGAAGGAATGAAGCTCTAGAAGGTAGAAGAGGCAAAGAAATGGATTTTCCCTTAGAGCCTCTGGAGGGAGCATGGCTCTGCTAATATCTTTTTATATTATTAACATGTTTTAATATTTTAGGTTAGAATTTATGAATGTTTTGCTGAGGTTCATTTATTTTTCATTTTTCCCCAGTTTTATTAAAAAATAATTGACATACATCACTGTATAAGTTTAAGGTGTATACCTGCTGATATCTTGATTTTGGCCCAGTGAAACTGATTTTGAACTTCTGACCTCCAGAAGTATAAAAAAATGTGTGTTGTTTTTAGGCCACCAAGTTTGTGGTAGTTTGTTACAGCAGCCACAGGAAATTAATACACCAAGTATCTCACTCATAGGGTTGTGGTAGGATTAGATGAGATAATGCAGGGAAAGTCTTTGGCACTGTGTGTGGATTTACTAAATGCTCAATAACGAGAACCACATGATTAACACCCAGTAGTCCAACCTCTTGGTCATTTGACATCTTCCATCTCCCAGCGCACACCCCCACACCTCACAGTACAAAGGCACCACCAACCTGAATTGCCACATCTGCAAAATTATCTCCTGTTTCTCGGAAGATATCTCCTAGTCGGAAAATGGGACACCGTGGATTCTGAGTCTTGTGAAAGGTACAAGTGATGTTTAAACCTGGCAAGACATTTCTCCTGCACATAATGAAAAGCAAACAAACATCACTATTGAAAACTGGGATCCATCTCTTTCATAGGTGTGAGCCAGTGTGGTAGCTGGACCTCCATGAGGTCCCCCAATGATCCCCACCACCCAGGATTCACACCCTTGTGTAGTCCCCTCCCACGTTGTACCAAGGTCGTTCTTTGTGACCAATAGCATATGGCAGAAGTGGTGGTGTGTCACTTCCAAGATTAGGTTGTAAAAGACTGCAGCTTCCATCTTAGTTACTATCTTGCTTGCTTGCTCGCTGTCTCTCTTGGATCATTTGCTCTGGGGGAAGCCAGTCACTATGTCCTAAGGTCACTCCAGCAGTCCTAGGGAGAGATCCCCGTGGTAAGGAACTGAGCCCTCCTGCGGACAACCAGGTGTGTGAGCTCAGAATAGGATTCTCCAGGGCCAGGTGAGCCCGGAGATGACTGCAGCCCCGGTTGACAGCTTGAGTGCAGCCTGAGAGACCCTGAGCCAGAACCACCCAACAAAGTCATTCCCAGATTCTTGATCCACAGAAACTGGGTGACATAATAAATGTTTGTTGTTGTAAGCCTCTAAGTTTTGGGGTAATTTGTTAAACAGCAGTAGATAACTAATATGGCCAGACATTCTAGGCACTTACGTGGTGTAATTGTGGCCAGGGAAGTCGATATTATTCTTGATGAGCACAGTGAAGTTTTCAGCACTGTTCAAGAGCGCAGGCCTAAGAGAGAGAACAGTGGGCCAATAGGACCAGAGGCTTCTGGTTTCTTGCTTTGGTCACTGCGACGAGTGAAGAGAAATGCAATCTAGTGGGCCAAACCTTCTAAAATTCTCCCCAGCTCCTCTAGGAATAATTTCTCCCTTCTTGAGACCCCACAGCATTTACTATAACACTTCTCACACTCTGATGTAATTATATGTTTAGGTATGTGCAGTGGTGTGCTGGTAAATGTTTAACAACTAGAGCTCCAAGAAAAAAAAAAAAAGCCCTGATATGTAGCATTTACTGATTATTGTGTTATAAATACTCCCACTGTGGCTGATTTCAAGCTACTAATGGGACATCACTGAATTTGGAGTTGTGAAGGGATGAGCATAATTGGCTCGGAGCTGGTACAAGCCAGCTCCAGCATGCCCTTGTTTGTATTTTTCCCAATAGGCTTGGCATTCCTTCAGGGCTGGGACTATAGTTTTCTTATTTTGGCATCCTCAGCCTTTAGCAGAGGGCCACACACATATAGTTGACTCTATCAGCCATTCTCTAGAGGCTCTGAGTAGCCTCTGTAAGTTAGAGGAACACAAATTCTAGACTGCAGGAAGGTCCACTCACTGTCCATCCATCCATCCATCCATTCAATAAATATTTACTATACTGGGGATGGGGCTTGGCCCTGGGAATATTTAGTGATGAACAAGACAGTCAAGGTTTTGTCCTTATGCAGTTGACAGTCTGTTAAAGATGGAGAGAACTGGCTGTGGATAAAAAGATACAGCTGCTACCTTGTTGCTTGGCATGCCTGAGTAGGTGGCGGGTATATATTGAGAGCAGCACAGGGAGAGGATGGAGGGTATTTGGAAGAGGGCACCAAAAATGATTTGCTTTTTATTCCGGGACTTCCAGAGCCCAGCTTTGGGTCTATTTGGGATATAGCTATGGTGAACAGTGTAATTTTTTGCCAGTCCAGCATCCATTTCCCCTCTGGAAGTAGCTCCTCAATTTTCTCCCTTTGCGGAAGCCAGGTTTCTTCCACTCTCAGTCCAGAGGGTTGGGTGAGGATGAGTCCATCTCCTGCCCATCCCTACAGCTCCCAGGGTGAGCAAGTGACCCAGAGCTGGCCAAACAGTGTAATCCAATCCTCTTGGCCACAGCGATTGGTTTGTAGATTTTCACATGACTTAGGCCAATGAGAACCTTCTAGGACTTTTGTAGGAACTATTGGAAAAGAAAAAATCCATGTCTCTAGGATTGTTAGTAGTAAGGACGGTGTAAACCTGGAGTTCCCTGGACCACAGTGTGAGGAGAGCCAAAATAGAAGAAAGAATAACTGGAGCGGAAAAAGAAGAGAGAGAGGGAATCTTAATGACATCAGTTGAGGCCTGGATCAAGCCTTGCCTGAAACCAGTACTTCTGGACTCTTCATTTACAGGAGTCAAAAACACAAGCCAAAAAATAACATTCCTTTTTTTTTTCTGTCACTTGCATTTAAAAAAATCTCATTTACGACAAATGCCTGCTATGTGCGGGAACCTTTGCCTGTAGAGCGTTCTAAATCTCACGCTTCCTGGACAACACTCTAAGAATCAGACGACTACAAGATCCCTTTTATTCCTTTCTCATTACGCTTATACCTTTCTGTCTGGAATTACAGCTTTCTGGGCACGTCTTATCTCTTCGGTTAGATTGCAAGAGACTTGGGACCTGCTCCATATCTTCTTGTATTTTACATAAAATTTAGCACAATATCTTGTGCATAGTTACATGTGAAATAAATATCTAACACCCACTATGTAGTAATGGATGTGTTGAAAGAATGATTAAATCCCTTCATATAATATACGAGGAAATCGCACTTCAGGGAGTTGCTTGCCCAAGGTCATGACCAGCACAATGGAGATGCATAGTATTTATCTGATGAATAAGTTGGTGACAGAGCCTGGACTGAAAACCAGAGGCAATCAAGAGGCCCCTTGCCTTGAAACAGGGACTATTTGAGTGTAGGCTGACTGGGCAATTCCTTCTGCGACAAAGAAACTTCCCTGCCCTAGAAATGAACCTGGGTGGTGCCATTAATGACTGAGGGCCAGACAGGCTGACACTGCCTAGTGCTTCCCACTCTGACGTGGGAAACCTTTGCCTGAACCTTCTAAAAAGTCAGCTTGGGGCAATCTTCTCTTTGCCCCACAGATGCTGATGGTGTGGTCCTGAGTCACATTCATCTAGGGCTGTACTCTCCAATGTAGTAGCCCCTAGCCATGTGTGGCTATTTAAATTAAAGTAAGTTAAAAATTCAGTTGCTCAGTTGCAGTAGCCGCATTTCAAGTGCTCAATCATGTGGCAAGTGGCTACCGTATTGGACAGTACAGGTACAGAACATTCCCATCATTGCAGAAAGTTCCACTGGACAGTGCTGGTCTAGAACCATCACACTTCTAGGGGCAGATCATTTGTGTGCGTGTCTGTGTGTCTGTGTCTGTCTGTGTGTGCATATGTGTGTGTTACTGAGCATTCACTATAAGCCAGGCATGGGGCTCACTTTGCAATCACTGTAAAAGTATCATTTCATTTAATTCTCCCAACAGCCCAGTGTGGTAGGTGCAATTATTATCCTCATTTTACAGATGAGGAAACTGAAACTCAGAGAGGT